>NW_024040485.1:11556898-12916883 GCF_014851395.1 Micropterus salmoides | reverse complement strand
ACTAAATGTAGCTAAATTACTGATTTACAGAATGATGGCATATTATATTATATTAACTGATAAATTAACATGTAGGATTTATTGCAGGACTGTTGTATCAGACTCTATAATTAGACTGCATTATACTTTTGTCATACGTACTCGCACTGTACATTGAGTTTGGGGACTTTATGTACTTCCCAGCAGACAGTAGTTCCACCCACTTTCAACCTGAGCAAAGGTCTACTCAGCCAGAATAAGTGGGAACACCTGTGTGAGTATGTAGAGTCTTTGAGTTCATTCATTCATTGGCTTTCACACAGAGTTGAGTTTTGACATTTTTGACACTTTCAACTGTTTTTGTCATGTATATTTGTTGTGTATCTTGAACCTGGAAAGCACATTGGTCAGCTAGGGCTGTTTTTAAATGTGCTATATAAAAGGGTAAAAGTAATGATTTATGTATATAGTTTTATATATAATATAAAACTTCAACTTACTCAAACTTGTACTTGAGTAAATGTCACTTTCCACCGTCTTAATGTTGCATTACACAGTTTTTATCCACTGCTGTATATTTCACAGTATACCAGTATTTAAAATGCTAAATCAGCTCACATGTGTTTTTAAAGTCAGTTTTATAGACTTCTACATTGTTGATTTATGTTGTATATTACCATGTTCATCAACAAATACAAATATAGTTGAAAGTGGAGGTGGCATTAGATGGCATTGGATATTAGAAAGCTAGCCGCAGTCATATACAGTAGTTAGTAGTAACTGTTAAAGAAGTTTTTCAGGGAGAACAAAGTGTTCACATAATTGTACAGTGAACTAAAGTGCATGAGAATAACCAACATAACACTCCAGCAAACATGAAATAAATAGCAAAATGGCAAAACACATGCAGTCAGAATTTTCACTTCCCTCTAATCATCATATGCCAAGAAGTGTTTGAGGATGGGCTCCCCCTGAGGAGATTGTTGTCAGGCTTGTTTAGTCATGTTCGGCAATGTAATATGTACTTTGTAGCTGGAAAACACCAACCTCAAGCAGTAAGCTCTGCTAACTGTAAATCAGGCCACGGCCTTCTGCTCTCTAGAAGCTTTTTCAGTGTAATAATAATGATTTGAACTACGTGGCTGCTGCCACATCTCAGCAATTTCTGGAGGAGAACTGCAGCAGAACGATGCCCTTTAAATGTCAGGTGTTAAAAGGTCAAACTGTAGCCTATGTGGATCAGTCTCTTTACACAAGAAAAAAAACCATTTGTTAAGTAGCAACAAAGCCTCCACAGAAATGGACAATACAAGCCTACTTTATCCAGAAAAGCTTCACAGTGATTCACATCATTCATGTCAAACAGCAGAAGAGAGCAGTAACCTGGAAATAATGTCGAATCAGCTGTGATATTCAGACGAACCCAGTGCACCGGCTTGTGAGTGGCCCCTACAGTGAATGAGACACAAAGAAAGTGAAAGTCATTAATAGAAATGATGTAATGAACTGGATTAATCATATCTGCACAGACCCTCCAGACATTCCTGTCTCTCGTACAGTGTATGACCCGCTCTCACGTAACAGCCAAAACAAGCTTGTCTCAGACCAATTGTGGTTAAACACTGTGTACAACTGGGGAGGTATTTCTGACTTTCCATTTTCTGTCTTCATGCTACACAGAGTTTGAATCCCATATTTATCTCTTCTTTTTTCTTTTATGTTAGCATGAATGTATGTAGTATCATCACATCTGCCCATTCACCTTTCCCATTTGACTGCCCTCAACGTCTCATTAAATGTCATCCTCAAGGATGCAGGCACATGTAATGAACTAAAACTGTGGAGTGATTTAATTTCAGTGGGATGCTGCACATTATCAAGTGTCATGTGAGTAAAGTGAGTAACAAAAGTAAAATCTTTGGCTCCCTGATAGCATAATTCCCAGGGAGGGTAATTATATATTGTATAACATCTCTAATAAGATAGGTAAATCTGGGTGACCGCAGGAACTTGGCATTTTTACATGCAAATTTACACATGAACCAAAAATAGACCATTTTCACAGTGCTGAGGGAACAGAGAGCCAGAGAGTCCAAAATGGTGGCATATAGCTTATTAGCTGTTGCACCTTCCCCTTTCAGCATCCTCTTTTGGAGGATAAAATGCAAAACAAAAGAGGAATGGTTTGCAGTAATGAGACAGGAGACGACAGTACAAATATACCTCTTGAATACTTGAACTTATTGTCCTATTAGTGATTGAGCTAACCGACAGTTAGCAAGCTTGCTAGCAAGGAGAGCTTTTTTAAATTCCCATTTAATTCAATTCAATTCAGTTCAGTTTTATTTATATAGCGCCAGATCACAACAACAGTTATCTCTGGGCGCTTTTCATAAAAGAGCAGGTCTAGACCATACTCTGTGATGATATTTACAGAAACCCAACAGTTCCCACAAAGAGCAAGCACTAGGCGACAGAGGCGAGGAAAAACTTCCTTTTAATAATTTATTGAATGAAATGATGTATAAGTGCTCGCATGTTTCCTGCTGGCTAGACTGTTAGCAGTTAGCTTACCAGCTACAGTTTATTAATTAACCCCCTTCACCAAGCCTCCAGAACAACATATTTTTTGAAGATGTGTGGATAAATTCTGCTGTACCTTGTGTGACTGGGCCAGAGAGTGCCAGGGGCTGTCAGAGAGAGCCAGGCTAGCTGTTTCTCCCTGCTTCCAGTCTTTATGCTAAGCTGAGCTAACAAGGTTTTTTGCTGCATACATGTGATAAGAGGTATTGTAGTAGTAGTAGTAGGGAGAGTGTTGAGTTTAAAACCCTATAATGGCAAACTTCTGCTTTGCTAAAGTGCCTTTGAGCATGGCACCAAGTCTTATCCCACTCACCCTAACCTCTGACTTAAAGAAAAGGCAAGAAAAGAATGAGAAGTTCTCCTTGGAAATCATTTAAAAGTTGTATACTTTCATTAATATTAGAATCTATACATTTTAAGATGCATTCAAATGCTGGTATGCAACTGCAATCCTTTCCAGGTAATCCAGCTGCCTGTTATATATCAGATGTTCCACTTACCTAACATGGTTCTGCAAATTCTTTATATTACAGCTTTGGAGGGAAAAGTTTCCACTTGAAACCACAACAGTCAGCATTTTCCAGGCATTGGTGAATGCACGAGGCTTGTTTGTGCTTCATCTGCCTGAGCTGGCACTAATTCAAGCTGGCCCTTGTAACCTCAGTTAGATAAGAAGGAGGCTGTGCCAGTCTGCCCTGCTCAGCCTCTTGTTCTCACAGGTTATAATGAAAGGAAAGGCATTTATTCCCCCTGATAACTTCCATTGTTCTTTGATGTGGATAGACGAGGATGCTTTTTATCCTGGCAGCTATTTCAAAGAAACCTTCAATGTTCATCCTGAGTGGAATGTTGCTTCAGGCATTGCTCAAGTTTTCTTTTTTCGGTCTTCTTCTTTTTGTTTTTTTCTGGTGTGTTTCTCATTCTGGACGCTCTCATTCAGACGAACAAAGGATTCCTAGGGTTCATGCATTCCAGGAGGCTCTCCTCCCCTTATTTTGAAATATTGAAGTCAAAGAAACTCTAATCCATCCACACCCTTATAGGTGACTGATGGGAATTTCACCCGTGACTTTAACATGAGCAAGGTTAGAAACTAGAAATACCGATCACAGACAGCATGCAACAGTCTAAACACTGCTTCATCCGAGATAGAAATTCAGTTGGTTATAGAAATATGTAGCTTTCCTTCAATATTTATGTCAGAACTTGTGGTGCCCCGATGTTGAATTCCTTGAGGGGCTGCTCTCACATGCATGGGGCTGATGATGAACATATTTCAAGTATCAGGTATAAATGTGCCTATTTTTTCTGTCCTTTACTTAACCCTATTTCACCAGTCTTTCTTTCTTTCTTTTTCCTTTATTTAACCAGGTACAGTCTCATTTAGATTAAAATAGATCTGCCAAGAAGGTGGCATAATAAAAACTGTACAAACAACATGACTTTAACAAACAACAAAAGGACACCTATAATGCCTCCTTTGGGTGGATCTAGAGGTATGACGTTTTAAAAAGTATTCAAATAAATTTAAAGCAATGATAGAATTAATATTTATCAGAACAGGAACAAAATCATGCATAGCGTGTATTTAGCAGCAAGCAATGTAAAGCATGCCAGAGGAATTACATGTGGTTCTACTTCCTGATTATAAACTGATATAAAAATGACACGGTTAAATTGGAGAGAAAGCCCTGAAAGAATGTAGGGTAGACTGGGTATTTCTTGGCTCGCTGAGAGAGAGAGGAGACGGGGGGGGGCTTCTTGTGGGCTTATGGGAGGACATGTGGAGAAGCATTCCTCTCATAGTTTCAGGACACCTCTTCAGCCTGCACATACGTCAGCTCTGCTTGGAGTGTATAAAAGGAGATGGGGACTCCAAAAGAGGGAGAGCAAGCACTTGTCAGCTCACTGCCAGGTCTGGTGTTTGATTTGGTTTACGCTGGAAAGATAACTTTAACTTCTGAAGATGTGGAAAGTCTTTGTCGTTTTGAGCCTCTGCATTACACTGGTAAGGAATATAATCTGAATTAATCTTTATAATAACTGTTCATTCATTAGCTGCTTGTTTAGCTCATATAAGAGGATTTTGGAATCAAACTTTTGATAAGAAACGTCTGATGTCATGTTTTATCTCAGGTGTCAGCCTTATGCCCAAAGGACTGTCTGTGTCCCCCAGACACCCCCAGATGTGCAACGGGAGTCAGTCTAACATTGGATGGCTGTGGATGCTGTAAAGTTTGTGCACGACAACTCTTTGAAGACTGCAGCAAGACAAGGCCATGTGACCACGCAAAGGGACTGGAGTGCAACTTTGGAGGGGGATATGGCTCTGCTAAGGGCATCTGTCGAGGTACAGTGATTTCTGTTCTCTTTTCTTTAAAATTTTATTCACGTTGTTCCCTTTCCTCTTCTGATTTCCAACCTCACCACTTTCTCTTTTCCCCCTTAAACAGCCAGATCAGATGGAAGAACGTGTGAGTACAATAACAAGATTTACCAGAACGGGGAAACCTTCCGTCCAAACTGCAAACACCAGTGCACTTGCATGGACGGTGCTGTTGGATGCGTCTCCCTCTGCCCACATGAGCTCACGCTGCCCAAACTGGGCTGTGCCAAGCCCAGGCGGGTCAAGGTACCGGGACAGTGCTGTGAACAACTCATATGCCATGAGGAAGCAAAGACAGAGAGCTCTGTGGTAAAGAAACACAGAAAAAAGCATAGTAAAGACAAAGACGACCTGACCCACAAGAATGACTTGGCTCCTGTGTGGACAGGCGAATCTTTACCTGGTGAGCAGTTTTACACAAAGTCCTTCAATGCTGAAGTGAACTAGGAGCCAAATATAACAAAATGTTATGAAATTATAACGTAGCGACATGTTCAGGCCTCTCAACCTTATTTTTTTCTCTGTGCAGCTTTCAGGAGTCACCCACTGGGTCACATGTTGGTCAGAGGAGTCAAGTGTGTGTCTCACACCACAGCTTGGTCACCTTGCTCGAAATCCTGTGGCACTGGAGTGTCCACCAGGACTAGCAACAGCAACACCAAGTGCAAACTGGTGAAAGAGACTCGGATCTGTGAAGTCCGCCCGTGCAACAAAATGACCGTTACAATATCAAAGGTACATTCCGCACTTTTACTGTTCTTAATTTTAGCATGAATTTACAAAGATTAATTTGGATTATTTCATTGTATAGTGGTTTGTAACCTCAGAACACAATCTTAACCATAAATTACATTTTGAGAGCTCTCGGGTTACGTTTAGCATGACTTTTGATGTTTTCTCCCTAACAGAAAGGTCAGAAATGCAAACACACAGAAAAGGCCATCCATCCAGTTAAACTGTCCCACTCAGGCTGCCGTAGCCTGAAAAAGTTCCAGCCTAGGTACTGTGGGTCCTGCTCAGATGGGCGATGCTGCAGGCCTCACCGAACCCAGACGTCACCTGTCCGCTTCCGATGCACAAATGGAGATATCACAAGCAGGATGGTGATGATGATTGAGTCTTGCAAGTGTAGCTTTAACTGCTCTGACAATAATGAAAAGACAGCTGGCCGCTATAGACTTTTTAATGATATCCACAAATTGCAAATTTAAAGTTCTGAATTTAAGTGGAAAAGAAGACTTCTTTAAGTGTTGAGTTACCCTGAGGTTGCAGACATCTGAAGGATGAATTTTTTGAACAATATTGTTCATGATTTTGCTTCATAACATTGGAGCCTTGTGGTTTTGCTTCTGTTTGAAGCTTTTTTTTATGACAGTGATTTTTATTTTGTACACTTAACATATTTAAGCCTCTCTTGACAAGACAACATGGAAATGATGTTAAAAATTATGGCAGCTACTAAATCAGTCATTCCACATGTCGCTGTGTTTCTGTTGATTTACAGTACTTATTCATTTTCTTTAGAAGGATTAGTTATTCATACTTCACTCAATGTATTGTTAATATTTAATCATGTGATCTTGTATAGTAATATGGGTTTGCCATCCTCTTGTCTACACTTGTTTGCCTATGTAAAATGTTGAAATATGACTGAAGGACTAACTGCCAAATTGTAAGTTTTGTTTTAATTTTTCACAAATAAACACATAAAACACTGCAGTTTTCTTATTGTTTTATGTTTTAGGAAGAAAAAAAAATCTAATAATCTGAAAAAAGTGAATTCTCCAGGGTTCTGTCGTAACCATTTTCAGTAGGAAATGAGCTATACTGTTTCAACTGCATCTGGCTGACCCACTTCTGAGAAAGCCTACGTGTGTTAAAGGAATGAGTGTAATGTAAACCTCACAGTAGTTTTCCTGCTGTTGGACACTGGGCACAAAGCCACAGAATGTTGTTTTATGAAACAGTTATAGGGTACGCAGAGAATTATCTAAATGTTCCACAGAGAGATATTACATGCAGAACAGAGGACAAGCCTCGATGTGAACTGTGTAGCTCTCTGCTATTGAATGCAATACAGTGACAGTGTTAGTTAAATATAATTTCTCCTTGCTCTTCTAAAGTTTCTTTCAAGCATGCTAAATTGCAAAGTGGTGTTATGTTGCTCATTCTAGTCTGAAATATGACTTTGTGTGAATTCATGCAAATATTGAGGGGTTATTTTCCGTCCAAAAAAGTTTAGCATTCTATATGTGACCTTCAGTTACATGCAACAGTGAATCTTCTTGTTTGTTTTTGATCATTGCTCCAGGAGCAGTTTGTAAAAAAGAAAAATAAATGGGTCACCCAACTAATTTGAGTCTAATTAAGACAAAATCTCAGGGCGTGCCCATCGAGGTGCTGAATTGTGATTCCAACCAAATTGCTAGAAGTAAGACATACACATATTTTCCAGCAAACAGCAGAGAAAACCAAATTCCCAAAGTGTGATCAACAGAATTACGTAAATGGGCAAGACCAAGAGAGCAAGAACAAGAGCAAAGGAAAAACAGGGGTACTGACGCACGCAGAGATGAAATGGTTCCATCCCCTGACGGAGAGCACAATAGAGCTTTGTCTCTGAGAACTTGAGAGAAGTACTGCTCACTTGGGGGACTACCACCACAGCAAAAACACATCCAACACAGCCTGTACGCAGGTCTGGACCCATGGTAGTTTATTACCAAAGCTACAGTATGAGACCACAAGCAACTGCAGCAGAACATGAAGATCGAAGTACAGTACAAGATGAACATAGTTCAGTTTTTGGGTAAATCATGCTGTAGCAGATACCTGTGTTCTCGTGTTTGCGTCTACCCCTCAGTAATATAAAAACCTTCCATTGCAAAAGCATGAGTGCAACTGAGCAAGAGTTTAAAGTGGTTTGGAAACATCCCAGTGGCGCATGTATCAGCATCACTTCAGTAATCCTGTTTGCAACCCCAAAGGCATGAGCTTCATAACTGACAGCGGAACAATTGATTTCACTCATCTCAGTCCAGCTGAGAATCAAGAAACACATTCAATATGCATCACACATTTTCTATAATCACCACAAAAACAGACACAAGAGTGTTTTCAGCATCAGCAGGATAGATGCGTGAGTCACATTAAAATAATTATGATTAAAGCGAGAGCAAAGTTCATGTTCATGTTTAAATTAAGCACCATGGAAAATGTGGTCTCTTCCACCCCTGGTTAACAGGGGGCAGGGGTGGACGTATGCACCCACATGGTATTTGGTTTTCAAGCACTACTTGTATTGGTTAAAAATTGCTTTCATAATAGGTATACATGCCACTTCAAAATATATGGCAAAAAAACAAGCTGGAGCCAGTTGCATAAAAAGTAGACCTAGTCTTACACATTTTTACTATGTTACATAGAACTCATATAGTAGTGACTAAGGTAAGAATTACAACCAAGCGCACAGCGGACTGTGGGTAAAACGAGACACTTGACAAAAGCAAAAAGATGACTAACAAGTCAGTTCCACCTAGTGGCACACTGCTTTCCTCCATCTGGAAACCCCTTTTGTTTTTGTTCATTTTAGTCTATGAGATATCAGAAAATAGAGGAAGTCCAAAACCCAAAGGTATTCAATTTAAAGTGATAAAAAGCAGATAAACTCTACATTTCCTTTTATGACTCAAATAATTAATCAATATTTGGAATAGTTGGCAATACATTTTCAACACAACTCTGACAATAAACCAAAAATTTGCCAAATTGTTTAAGGTTTTAAACAGAGGACTAAGGTAACACGTCTGTTACCAACTCATACTGCTATAAAAAGTGGATCTTTACTCAAACTTAAAAGGGGGGGCATGTGGTTACTTTAAGTAACTCTGAATTAGTCAATCAGTAATGTTTATGCAACATAAGAATTAATCAACAATCTACCAGATGTCGAAAGTTCAGACTAATCTAAAACTGAATGTATGCAACTGGCTCCTTGTCGAATAGGAATAAGACACACTAGCACCAAGAGTTCACAGTCCACAATTTGCATACACATGTGAAAATATTATGTAACATCTCTTGGGACATGAGCTAAAAACAGGTATCAAAACCTCTCACAACAAAAAAAAGTCCCAGATTGTCAGCTAAATGTAGAAGTAGCTATCTATATATAGCCTAAAACTATATTAAAAAAAATTCCTTTCACTCTAAAAATGTGATATTATTTTGTCATTTTTAAATAAACCATAAATACTACAGTACACATAAAACAATTTTGTTTTAAATGCAAACAGATGAATCCTTAATCATTTTAGAAAATATGATGATCCAAAACTTGATGCTTGCAGTCCCTCATCAAACATTGTTTTATAAGAGTTTTTGAGAAAATCAACGTAGTTCTGAATGCTTTGTTTGTGGCTCTCTGACTGGTCCAAGCTGAGCTGCAGGTCCTTCAGACGCGCATCGAAATGTTTCTCTGCCTGCAGATTAAAATTCAGACAGTTATTTTCCTCAGATATTTCCCCAGGTTGCATCAAGGTTAAGTTGAGTGCAATCAGCCAGCTCCGTAACATTTATGTGCTTTGTGTACTCAAGAAAAGCACGATACTCACAGTGAGCTTGCTCTGGCGAAGAAGCCTCAGCTCATTATCCCTTCTGCTCTTCTCGGCTTCCAGCTCCAGGATTTTGGTCTGAAGGGCCTCTTGTCTGGAAACAGCCTGGTCTTTTACCTTGTTGACCTGGACGAGTGGGAAAACGTTAAATTATCTGACAAAGTGAAACACATTGCTTCCTTTGTGCCAGATCTTTATCTGGAAAACACTATAGGTGTTTCAAATATCGGGTCTTTAACAGCAAGTACAGATAAGTGTTTCAGGACCTGTGGGATCGACTGTGCTGTATCAATCAGTGAGAGAGCACATAGACATTTTATATGTATATGTAAATTATTACTTTAAAGTTAAAAATCTGAGGTGGGAAACTGGAACATTTGCACTGGCATTTACGCTCCTTACAATCTGTTAATTAAAAATGTTGATTGGATTAGTGGGCTGCACCTATCCTGGTTGACCAAGGTAAAGAAGGATTATATTTTAATTCAATTCTACCTGGTCAACTGATGACATTTTCCAGCAATCTGCCAAACAGATAGTTTAATAGGCAAAACACTTGATGCTTTTGTCATGTTTGTTGATAACTGTGTGAGCTGTCTCTGAGCTGTACCTGTTGTTTGACGTCTGATAACGCTGCCTCCAGCTGCCGGCTGAGGGCCTGGGACTCTGATGAGCGTTGATCCAGCTGCCGGTTACTGTAGCTGAGAGCTTCCTCCTGAGCTGCAAGCCTCCGTACCAGGTCCAGGTTCTCCTGCTGCAGTGTGTCCATCTGCCTGCGAGCGAACACACACACACACACACACACACACACACACACACACACACACACACACACGTAAGTTCAACATTTCTAGTTAGCTGTACAAAATGAGAAACAAATATTTGATATCTAGATAACAGACACGAGAGGATGGCTTACTTTTGAAGCGACTGCACTTTCTCTTGTAGTTGTAAATTGGCCTCATGCGTGGACTCTTTCATCTCCACAGATGATTTCAGCAATTTTGTTTGACTCTCTATCTGTGTACGTAAAATGTCAAATTAAGAATCACCTGTAATTGTTACAATGGAGCAGATAAGAGTGTTTCACATCACATGCAAACTGCATAAAATGACAGCCCATTTCATGCTATTTGGCACAACAAGTCTTGTTTTCAAGATGCCAATTTATCACCGCTGATGGAAACATGTGGGTGAATGCAAAGGACTCGCACAGCACAAAACACTCACAAATGGGTAGGTAGGTAAGGATGGTTGCAACCTACTTGTTTCCACTGCAATCGGAGAATTCTTTATCACAATCAATCAAAATCAACTCACAACAGGACCAGAAAACAAGATGCGCTGACAGACAAAAGGGGTTGTACTACCACCTAGTGGTTAGATGTAGGACAATGACTGCATTTTATGCCACCTGACTGCCACAGGTATCATTGCACACCTTAACCTGCAGTTGCCTAATGGACTCTGACTTTTCTGAGCACTTCCTCTCCGAGCGTCGCAGGTTCTCCTGGCACTCGAAGAGACTCTGCTCAGCTGCACTCAGTAACTCGGGGTAAGGCTTCAGTTCCTCCACACGCCCCTGCAGCTCCTGCCTCACCTGGGCTCCAGAGGACGGCAGACGGAATGGGGTGTTGGGAATAGACAACATATTAGCCTAAAGAATCATCACAGCCCTTAAAAGAGAATCCTTTAAGCGTGCAGAATGTGCCAAGATTCATCTCTGGACTGAGCTTTGGCAACAACAGCCAGCTGAAGTGTTTTGCTGCTCAGAATTACTGAAGGAAGTTTAGTTAGCAGATCCAGGTGCAACAAATGTTATGCAGCTGAAAAAGCAAAAGAAACATCTAACAGCGCACTGACTGGCCATTCAACAGCAGCAAAAACATCACGGCTGATCTGAACATACCAGATAAAGCACAAAGGTAATGTTAGAATGTGTTAGCACAAAAAAAAGATAGAAATTAGTGATCTAAAAGATATCACTGTTAGATACACTCGCTGTTCATTAAGATGTGTGCACATTAAAAGTGTTCAAAACTTCAATAAAATATAGGGAAACCTGTATATGTAGAGGCGGGAGGTTACCTTCTCAACTTCTGTATCTTTTCCATCTCGTGTCTTCTCTGTTTCTCTTAAAAGATTTGCATATTTCATCTTCAGATCATCTATCTCAGCTTGAAGCTCTGCAACCTAGAAAAACAAAAGTAAATCTGATGTATCATTCCCTACAACTGCAAACTAATATTTTTGCTGAATCATTCATTCAAACCACATTCAGTATTACTATTGAAAGCACATTTGAAAACATTATTGAACAATGGGGTTTTTAAGTCACGGTGGGAGCTGGAGGCCACGTGCACACATGTACATTACATTCAAAGAGGAGACAGTCAGTCTGTAAACATTTAAAATTGGAGGGCACCAAACACCCCATATCTACTAGACTTGCCTCCTAGGTAACCGCAAGCTCCTATCTCTTCAGTTGCCGTTGTTTACTGTCTGAGGAGGACAGTGACAAGAAATATTGCTAGGGAGGCAGAGGTCATTCTACTTGTAGATCTACAAGTTAACCCGAGTGTGACAAGTATATGATCCATACCTGACCTGTTGCTCAGTTTAAGACCACTAAGGAAAATTCCCTCACATAATATAAAAGGGTAAAAGGATTAATAGCTTGGAATTAAAGGATCAAAACTTGTTAGTATTTTGCTTTGTTTCCTGACCAGAGGCCTGTCCTAGGGAGTTTAACCTACTCAGTTTTAACTCGGAGTTATCAAGGAAAGTCAGGGTTGACAATCTCTGACTGCCTACATTGGTGTTAAACAGTGAATAAGATGTTGGTTAGTGGATTTGGAGTCAACGTAACTGGAGTTGGTGCATAACAAATAGGTTAGGCTTGTTGGTAGCATATTGAGTAAATTTGTAATTATCTTCAGAGTTTTCTTGGTACAGTTCTCAATTTTGTACATTATGGACTCTTCTTTTATGTTCACTATGATTAAGATGCAAATTTGGTCCATTGTTATTTTAAAAATATATGGTGCCAGGGGTGAGGGGTAAAGAGAACAAAATTCAGTATTTCAGTGGTAAATTTATGGGGGGAAATAATCACAAATCTACAAGTAAAAAACTTGAATATTCTCTGATATTATATTAAAGTCATACATTTATGAGAGAAACTCTCTGGTTCAAGGAACCACATTGCTTCATTTTGCAAGGCTTCAACATCATACAGACGCTGCTACCGTGTATTATGTGCGGAGTGGAAAATTATACTTCTTAACTGGATTTAGCAGAGGAAATAATCATGATTTTAGCCCACAATCACCATATTATCATATGCACTGGGACTTTGCTGTGAACTAGGCCAAAGTGATTTGGAATTTTTGTAACTTTAATTTAAGGGAATTTCCAAGTTTTGTTCTTGTAAATTTAGCACTTTCATCTAGGACATTTTTTCTTGGATTATAAACTGGCTCCATATTTTTGGACACATAATATCGTCAATCTAAATATGTGAAAACATTTAGCATAATTCAATTATACAAATGAGTAACGATGATCAGAAATTGGCATTAATGAATTAAGATCTCCTCCCTATATCACAGAGGCTGCAGGGCTTCCTGTATGAATGCAATGCTGTTGAGAACAACTTCATCTCAGATATCAAATGCTTTCTTCCTCACAGTGTTTATAATCTGTTATAAAACAGAATCATACTGAAAAAAACACTTCAAATTTTCCTTTATAAATTACAGTGATTAATGTGCCATGTGGGCTTTTTAAGGAGTACATTGTTAGGTGTCACTTCATATTCATTATGTGTGGGTTCAAATATGGTAAAATGTGTGTTAATTTGCAAATATGCTCTTTGTGAATTAAATGTTTGCATATTGAAAGTCTTAGTTGACTACTACGACTATTATCTTTATTTTTCAAATTAAAATATCTGGTGGGGGAACTCTAATCTTCCAGGTTAGAGCCACAAAAATAAATGAAAAGAAGGTAATGAGTAAAATGAATGAGCAGATGTCAACCTGGTATTGGCACTGTACGGCTTCGTGTTTCCTCTCCTGAGACACAATCTTCTCTTCTACTAGGTCAGACTCACAATCAGCCAGCTGCTGCTCCAACTGAGCAACAGATGCCTGCAATAGCACAAACATCAAGATCATTTTAGTGATAGAAAAAAAATAAATCAGAGAGAGAGAGAGAGAGAGATTTCACCTTTCTTAAGAATATTATGGATGTGCACAAACAAGAGAAACTAGAAATAACAAATGTTCATCGGTCAGCTGACTGTGGATACTAATTGCCAGTATGAATAATTATGGACATATTTATGCCTTTTTATATAAAGTCCATGATTTATGCTGCAAGTGTTTTTTTAATACCTTTTACAGTAATGACATGCAACCTGTTTGGCTACTTGTACCTTGAGTGTTGCATTATTGAGGCTGAGGTCTCCATTTTCAGCACTGAGTTTTTCAACACGTTGCATCACAGTTTCATTAGCTGCAGTGAGCTCGTCCTTCTCCTTCTGCAGCCTCGCTGTCAAGTCTGCAATTTGGCTTGATTGAGAGTGCACATTTAAAATTCATCAGTGAAAACTGGTGGTTGCCATATATTTGTGTGTTGGTTTCCATTATTAAAAAAGTGGCGGTGTGTGGAAAAGAGAAATGGCCAACCTTTTCAACAATTCTATATGAGCGACAAGTTTGTCATTCGCATCCATCATCTGCTCCTTTTGCTGTCTCCTGGAGTCTCTTTCTAAACGGGCGCTGGCCAGCTGAGCATCCTGCATGCCAACCAAGAAAATAATGTCAAAGCTAGATCCTGAATGATGTGTGTATATATATAAAAAAGACACAACTATTTTGACTTTATACCTTTTCTTTCATTTGCGCATAGCATTTCTCAATAGCAGCTTCAAACCTCTCAGCTCTTAGTTTCTGTGCTCGGGTGGCTTTCTTGAGAGCTTCTTTGTCCTGTGCTGCCTTCTCCGTCAGAGAGGTGATGGAGCCTTTCAGATCATCAATTTCCATCTTTTGCTCGGTCAGGGTTCTCTCCAAAGTCTGCAAAGGACAGCATACACATAATGATATGCTATAATATCATGTGTTTTCTTTAAGTTTGTCAAGAGAGTGGTAAAGCCATTTTTACCCGTAGCTGTACAGTTAGACGATTGTTTTCGGCCTCTTTGTTGAGCAGCTGCGCCTGCAGGTGAGCACGAGTCGCCTCCACAGACTTGGTCATGTGAACAGCACTCTTTATGTTCTCCTGTCAAGAACATTATCGATGGATGCTTTAAAATACACTTTGCATCCTTTGCACTTTCAGAATCTGCAAGCACATCTATATGAAAAGTTCTGCTGTGCTTACCTGCTCTTCTTTCCGCAGATCCATCAGTTCCTCGACTCTTCTTTCTGTCTCACTCAAATCTCTTTTTAAATGCTTTAAGACAAAAACGACAGCAGTCAGCAGATGATTTGAGACTGGAATTCGCATGCTATTCTTGTTCTCTAGGGTTCTTGTGCAATAAAAGTACATTCTCATACAGTAGATGACTTTGTCATATCTCACATTAATTTAGTACTAAATGTGGCTATGTCAGGTGACACAGCTTTGATATTAATTTGACCAGCACTTACCAATTGAACCATTCAAACCAGTATGTAGTACATAAGATTAACCCAGATTAACCCCTTTTCACAGACTAAATCTTCAAACAGGTTGCCACGACTTAAGCGCAAAGCTTTATTTGCATACACTTAAATTAAGTTCTTTCCCTTGATTCATTGCATATACATAATGAAACCCCTCACCTCATTTTCACCCTCAGCCTGTGTGATCTTCTTCAATAAAATGTCTATTTGGTGGACGGCATCAATTTGATCAGTCTGTATGGAAAGATTATATTATATATATATATATCAGACATATAGATAGATAGATAGAGATTTAGTTATTTAAAACAAGTATAATGAAAAACACACTTTTCACAAATTTCCAAGAAGCATTTAAGTCAGTGTGAGAGTTTTTCCATTTGCTGTTATGAACTTAAAGTAATACAGTACTACTATGAATCTAAACCCATAACTATCCTGAGATATATACAAGGTAGTATTGTAACCAACCTCTGAATCTTGGAGCTGTTTCAGCTTCTGACGAACAGACTTATTTATTCGTCTAAAATCCTCCAACTTCTCCAGCAAAAGTCCTCTCTGCCTTGCAATTCGGCGCTTATCACTGGCAGACTGTCTTGAATCCTTAATTGCAAGAAAGTTAGAATAAACGATTATAAATGTAAAAATGATATTTAACACGACAATGTATGCAGAATTGCAACAAACATACAGCAAATTCATCTTCCATGGCATCTTTAAAAGACACCAGTTGTACGGCAGCAGAGTTTGCAGCTGCTTCTGCATCCATCAGTATTTTCAAGAAAGGGCTTTTTCCATCAGCAAAGTCTCCATGACTAAATGACAAACAGGGTGAAAAATGCTTTAAATTCAGTTAGACTGTGTTTATCCCCACATAGTAGACTGTATGTTTACATGTTGGTGCACCATAGGACCTCACCAATTGATGTCAGCCTCTGGGGTACTTGTGTGAAGAACGCTGCGTGCTCTGCTCCTTCTCCCCAGCTCGTGAGACCTAGCCAGATCACCACAGCTCAGAGAGACATCCTCCCTGGCAGAGCTGAAACCAAGTGGGGGACTTTGGAGTTCATCCTCTGGAGACATACCTCTTACTACTGACAAAACAACATACAATATCAGTGTTGACATACAGAGGCGGGCAGGAAGTTAGTTCACATTCACATGACTTTTAAAATGATCTTAGTTAGACTGCACAGCCTAGCTTACACATTATTCTGAAGGACAGTAAGACTACAGTAGGTTGTCAAGCACGCTAACTAAGCTTGCTTGATAGCAACAGATCACGTTAGACGACAGTACCAGGTTTAGTGACTGCTAAGCTTTACGTTACACTGAAGACAGCAAACATTATGTTAACTCAAAACACAAAGCAAAAAGCAAAGCAAAGCCACTGACGTGTATTTCGTAATCCCGTAAAAATAACGCCACTGAAAATGTAAATATTAGCTACTTACGATTTCACCTTTTGTCGGTTGTGAATAACGCTACTCCAAACTGAACCGCCCCTCTTCAATGCTCGAACCGGATTGGCTAGCTCTCAGGCAACGTAATGATACAGAGTTATTTTCTCACTGCTGATTTGTTCCCCAAGGTCAAAGTGGGCGGAACTTAGTTTGATTAAAGTTGCGAACAGCCAATGAACGAAAGCAAGCAAAGAGACTGGCTGAAACCATAGAAACGAAAAGTTTACTTCCACGGCATCTTACGGTTAACATCAAGTTAACGTTACTTACAGTATTCATATTTTGTACATTTTATTTGCATGAAACTCAAAACACAGTATAGCATTGTTAAGATAAAACTGAGTGTTGTTTAACCTATTCTCGTGGCGTAGCTTATCTTTGCTAGAGCTTCTGCAGTTCAAGTTAGCTGGACAGCTAATGCTCGGCTTCATTTGAATGGAAATGTTCAAAGCAAAAATACTCTTTATTGGTCCCAATGAGGTATGTACACGCCTTCCCTCTATTTTTACTGTCAGATGTCGATAGGTAACTTAACTAGATAGTAGTTTGTGAGCAGTGAACGCGTAAGCTTTTATGTGCTTAGCACATATTACGATAGCTAACAACCATTGCACTCTGTGACTTAAAATGCTCACTCGCTCAATGCTCAAACTGATTTCTCCGTGTCAAAAGCAACAAACAAAAACATCACAAGTGTATGCTTGCATCAAAAACCTGAGCGCCTGTGCGTGTGTTTGTTTAACGTTTCTTTAACCGAGAAGTGTGCAGTGGTGAAACGTAACGTAGCATTTTTTTAGCCTACAGTAACGTTACCGTTTTTAACGTTTATTTGAAAGGGACCACGGATTATAAACATTTCATTAGTTGAAATCTGATGCATTATACAGATATAAGTTAGCTAGCTAACAATGTCGGAAAGTCAACAGCGAGAAGAGATGTCTATCATTACATAGCAGCAAAATCCATAAAATATGCAGCTTAATGAACAACATTTTCTTTGGCATCCGCAATCTCTGAGTGGCATTTATGAACATTCACATTTCACACATCACATTTCTAAGTTATCAATTATAGATCTTTACTGTCATTCAGTTGTGCATGAAATTTTCCAAAACCCCAATACAACTTTCCTACAGTTTAGGTGTTTTTGTTTCTTATATTTTTAAAGTCTTTTGTAAATAAAATATCACCCAAGCCACACTGGAAATTAATACTCAAGTGACGTAAATATACTTCTCTGACTATAGATATCTGTTTATTCGACAATTACTAGTGACTTTGCTAGTTAATATTTTACATTAAAAAAAACACTGGAACAGCCAAAAATATGTACATACATTTGAATTAGCTCAACCTGGACCAGCTATAAGATTAATATATTTACATTTCAGACTATAATAATCTAATATAACATTATAGAATAATATAACACTGAAGATGTAATGCTGCCTGCAAAATATTTACTTTTACTTTGGATACTTGAAGTACATTTTGGTATTATTTTAATACTTTTACTTAAGTGGGTGTTGAGAAGTCTGACTATCAACTTTTAACTTAAGTAAAAGTTGTAATTCTGATACCTTTTTCACAGCACACATTGGGACTTGCAGGAAAAGCACAGGTGAAACCAATTATGTGAACATGGCTCTGTTCCCTTTGGGTGTTCAACTAAGGAAGTTATACTGTCTGTCAAAATGTCTGCTGTGAAAATGGCGCATTCATATGATATGACTATTCTAAAATCATCTGTCTGTTTTTCAGAGTGGGAAAACGGTTCTTGCAAACTTTCTCTCAGACACAACAGAAAATGTGGGAGGTGAATACAGACCTACTCAAGGAGTAAGGTACTAACCCTGTTTAAACTTAACTGCTTTCCACATGGTACAGGCAGTTTACCCAAACTCATTAAATCCCTGAGATGAAAATAACAGAACTTTTGGAATGCCATTTTAATTTTAGTGTAAAAATCAGTTACCTCCACGATTAGATGATTACAGCAATGTATCCGTTTTACCATGTGATGTATCAGAAAAACAAAATGCAGCTATTTGACTGTTTCAAGGATACTGGAATTTGAATCAGAACCTAAAGGCAGTGGCGACAACACGACATGTGAGTTTGAACTCTGGGACTGTTCAGGAGATTTTAAGTAAGTTAAATGTCAAACACATTTTCATTGAACAATGACGTATCCATTACCCTGTCCCAACTTGTGACATATTAGAAAAGTCATTACTTTCAATAACTGGTGTCCTTTTCAGTGCCAAATATCCAGATGCAGATAGACAATCTGTTCTCTTCATACAGATTTGAATCATGCTGGCCTGCACTGATGAAGGACTCCAGCGGTGTGGTGATCATTTTTAATCCTGATGTTCCAAGTCACCTCAAAGAAATAGAGACGTGGCACTCGATGTTCATCTCCTCTCAAGGTTTGCAGGACAACCAGTGTCTACTCATTGCTCACCACAAGCCTGGCTGCGGAGTAGAAGACAAACGGCTGCCCTTAGGTATTTTCACTGCAAGCCTCCCAAAGCTGTTGTATGAATAATTATTGCTATTTTTCAGCTGACATGTATATTCTTTCTTATGCAGCCTCACATCTGAGCAGACTGCTGCTTATTCACTCCAACCTGGAGGAGGAACCAGAAGATGTGAGGCGAGCTTTCCGCAGATACTTGGAAAATGTTGTAAATACAATGTCGGAAAGTCGAGAGCGAGAGGAGATGTCGATCATTACATAGCTGTGGAATCTATAAAATATGCAGCTTGATGAAGAACATTTTCGTTGGCATCTGCAATCTCCGAGTGACATTGAACATTTAGTTTAGTAATTATAGATCTTCACTGTCATTCAGTTGTGCATGAAATTTCCCAAAAACTCAATGCAACTTTCCAACAGTTATATTTAAAGCGTTTTGTGATTAATATATTATCCAACAATCTGGAAACCAACACTCAAGAGACACTAAATATACTTCTGACTAGACATCTGTTTATTGGACAATTTGGTGCAGGTAGTTGAGAATGTGACAATTATAAGTGCAAAAGGAGAAAGAAAAGTAAAATATTTAGACATCATATCCAATAATGCCTCCTTTGCCAATGCACTCTCCAATGTAGAACCACATCAGCACCTCAGTGGTCACAAGTCCATTCCTCAAGGCATCCTACAAAACAAAAACAAATTTCACTCAAGAAAATTGCTCTAATGACAATTTCCAGAGTTAGAAAATGAGTTATGGTAGTTTAAACAAGGCCTGACAATGTAACATGAAAGAGTAATTGTAGAGTGCATAAATGAATCCCTTCCCATGCATACAATTACCTGCTACCAGTCCCAGGACACACACCATATACAGTATACAGGTGCTGGTCATATAATTAGAATATTATATGGGGTGGTGATGGCGTAGTGGATAAGACGCATGCCTTTGGTGTGAGAGACCTGGACATGTATAGCAATTGTAAGTCGCTTTGGATAAAAGCGTCAGCTAAATGAATAAATGTAATTCAAAAAGTGAAACTTGGATATTCTATTCATTACACACAGACTGATGTTGACAAATGTTTATTTCATTTAATTGTGATGATTAAAACTGACAACTAATGAAAATCCCAAATTCAGTATCTCTGAAAATTAGAATATTACTTAAGGCCAATACAAAAAAAGGAATTTTAGAAATGTTGGCCAACTGAAAAGCATGAACATGAAAAGTATGAGCATGTGCAGCACTCAATACTTAGTTGGGGCTCCTTTTGCCTGAATTACTGCAGCAATGCGGCGTGGCATGGAGTCGATCAGTCTGTGGCACTGCTCAGGTGTTATGAGAGCCCAGGTTGCTCTGATAGTGGCCTTCAGCTCTTCTGCATTGTTGGGTCTGGCGTATCGCATCTTCCTCTTCACAATACCCCATAGATTTTCTATAGGGTTAAGGTCAGGCGAGTTTGCTGGCCAATTAAGAACAGAGATACCATGGTCCTTAAACCAGGTACTGGTAGCTTTGGCACTGTGTACAGGTGCCAAGTCCTGTTGGAAAATGAAATCTGCATCTTCATAAAGTTGGTCAGCAGCAGGAAGCATGAAGTGCTCTAAAACTTCCTGTTAGACGGCTGCGTTGACCCTGGACCTCAGAAAACACAGTGGACCAACACCAGCAGATGACATGGCACCCAAACCCTCACTGACTGTGGAAACTTTACACTGGACTTCAAGCAATGTGGATTCTTGACTTCCAAAGGAAATGTAAAATTTACTTTCATCAGAGAACATAACTTTGGACCACTCAGCAGCAGTCCAGTCCTTTTTGTCTTTAGCCCAGGCGAGACGCTTCTGAACCTGTGTCTTGTTCAAGAGTGGCTTGACACAAGGAATGCGACAGCTGAAACCCATGTCTTGCATATGTCTGTGCGTGGTGGTTCTTGAAGCACTGACTCCAGCTGCAGTCCACTCTTTGTGAATCTCCCCCTCATTTTGAATGGGTTTTGTTTCACAATCCTCTCCAGGGTGCGGTTATCCCTATTGCTTGTACACTTTTTTCTACCACATCTTTTCCTTCCCTTCGCCTCTCTATTAATGTGCTTGGACACAGAGCTCTGTGAACAGCAAGCCTCTTTAGCAATGACCTTTTGACCTTGTGGAAGGTGTTAATGGTCGTCTTTTGGACAGCTGTCAAGTCAGCAGTCTTCTGAAATATATCGGTCTGTGTGGAATGAATGTATACATTATACAAGTTTCACTTTTTGAATGGAATTACTGAAATAAATCAACTTTGATGATATCCTAATTATATGACCAGCACCTCTACATACGCGCACGCACACACACACACACACATCTTTCATCATGCATCCAGGTCAGTTTTATTGAACTTATTTTGTACAAATTAAGGGTTTCATAAATTGATAAAAACAAGTAGGACTTTGATAAGATTTTAATTTTGGATTGCTGTAACAGTTACATATATACTTAGATTATTAATTAATCTGTTGATTATTTGTTTAGTGAATATAGTGACAAATAAAAGTCCAAAAAAAAAAAATCCCAAAAGTTAATGAAATGGCAGTTAAAACTTCCGTGAGCCTGAACCTGTATAGTCAGCTTGCATTGTCTGTTCAATATTTCAAATTTAAGGATATCCCTTTTGTGGAGAAACGCAGTAAATCATCACAGTGAAGAAGCTGAAACCAGTAAGTATTTGGCTTTGCTTGGTAAATTATTTAATGATTCTGGGCCTTAACCCCTTTATGCTCCCTAACACACCATACAGGTGAAAACAAATCAATGCATGCTGTATTTCTAGACCAAACTTGATTATATCCATTCCTACTTAATAAAGGCGTACCATTTTAAGAATTCAGCCGATAATTTTTTCCCCCACATGTTGTTGCCCTTTTCAACGTTCACACACAACAACAGAAAGCCAAGTGCCGGTCAAGATTGTAAGGGCACACACCTTTATTGTGGTTTGTCGCAGGCGTCCTGACTGGAAGCTCTTGATGAGACCCGATGCGGCCTCTATGGCTTTGGGGATCTCAGCAGGGGACGGTGGGACGAGCTCCACCCGGGCATAGTACCAGAAGGTCGCTAGTCGGGGTTTCGAGTATGTGACCGCGGCTGCATGTGATAAAAACAAACTTTTTAAAAAGGAAATAGCATTAGCTAAGAAGCAGCAAATGCCACTAAGCCATTTGGCCTTTCTTGAGTAACTACCCAAAGGAAAACCGAAATATCACACTGACACTCTGACGTTACCTGTAACCTGCAGTGGTTGATATATAATTATATATTTAAATAACGTTACCTGCGCTTAACGTTACCGTACCAGAGGTCACACTGAAGTTGAGCAGCTGCCAAAGAGCAATGAACAATGTGACGTAGCTACTGTTATATGGTTTATTCCACTACCTCAGTTTATAATTGGTAAAAAACAACAAGGGTGAGTAAAGTAAACTTACCCCCGACTAAAGTGGGTACTTTTGCGACGAGTTTCTGAACTGCTTGTGCCATGATGAAGAGTGCAGGACACCGGAAAGAAGAAAAAAGATGGCGTAAGGCTTCCGGGTCGTTGACTTCAAAATAAAAGGTGTTAACAGAAAACCACTGTAGAAAACACGCGATGACTATTTTGTATTTTCAAAATAAAACGTCTTGAAAGCATTTAAATAAATACTGTGTCAAATATTACGCACATAATTGATTTGTTGATTTGTAGTGCTATTGTAGCTACAAGCTAAAAGACAAACTGGAGGCAGAGCAAATGTATTTTCAATTTATAGGCTATAATTTGTGTAATGTGTATAGCACGTTTACATGTTTTTATATACAGTCTATGATTCACACAGATAATTCAAAATACTTAAAACACATTTAAAAACAAAATAATGAAAATAAGAGTGCAATACAGAAATCAATCAGTCAAAGGCACATGTGAACAGCAGAGTTTTAATTTAAATTTTAGAGAGACAAATTTCAGTCAAAGTGAGTCAGCATATTGGCAACAAAGGAAAGGATTTTGATTTTAGTTTCCCTTGCTGAGTATCAATCAAATGAGCCACATGTAAAGATAACCACAAAATGTTTGTTCACACTGTTTCTCTTTAACTATAGTTTCAGATGTGCAGAGGAAACTGGTAAACAATCAACATTTACAGTGTAGCTTATTTTTCTTAAGAACTGATTTGTTAAGGCACGCCAATATTCTGTATTTTTTCCAGCACAAGACTGCCCTGAGGATGACATGTAAAGATCCAAAAATGGTCCCATAAAATGGGTTATTATATTACCTGTATTTGTGTGCATGTGCATTGTGTGAATTTGAGAGAAAGAAAGAAGTAAAAAGCAAGGACAAAGTGTGTCTAACTTTTGTATGTGTACAGGATGTGCATGTGTGTGCGTGTACTTTGTGTGAATCACATGGATGACTAAATCATTAGTCACTCTCCTCTGACTCACCCTTCAGCCCACATAAAACAAAAAACTGGTGCAGTTACTATGTACGAACAAGAATGCAAGTTAGAACTGCATTTCCCAGGAAAACACCAAACTAATGGAGACATCTGTTTGATTTACAGTTAGTTCGTGTTAATCCACTGAATACCTGCAAGATGCAAGACATTTGAGAAGACACTTAATTAATGCCTCATAGTCTAACAAGGATATCTCAAAATTGGACATTGGACAAGTGTTTCCAGATAATGTGAGTAGAAGGAATATGAGAAGTTCTATGATAACATCCTAAGATGTTATCATGCCATTTTACACATCCCTGAGTACAAAGCAGAAACAGGACGGAGACCAACTTGATTGCTGTAGTGGGCATGTAGTGTAATGAGGATAAATCACTAGAGGGTGCTCTTACAATACCAAATAGAGATACAGAGAAATAAAGAACAGCGAACTGTGTTATAACTCCACCTGTGCACATAACTACATTGTGTTCTGCAAAAGTATTAGTTAAACATTAGTTGTAATTCTGTTGTGCCATATTTCCTCAGTCATTTCACATTGACTTTACATGTAATGACATGTGCTATGTAAATCAAATTATCTTGCCTCATTGGGGGGGTCCTTCATCTCCTATGGCCAATAGAGCCTTTGGTGGTTCCTCATTACAAACTTATGTTAAAGCCCACATAACTTTATTTTGAGTTCAACTCAAAATGTCAGCCTGAACTATGGGGGATTGTCATCAAAAGCAAAAAGGCATCAAAAGGCATTATAAGCGTGATAGCCGTTAAAGCTTTTATTAGCAGAAGCACAAAAGCAACTCTCAATTCTCTACCATAAATATGAAACCACAGCCAGCAGGCAGTTAACTTAGCTTAGCATAAAGACTTGAAGCAGTGGGAAACAGCTAGCATGACTCTGTCAAAGGTAAAAACAAATCCATCTGTCAGCATTGGAAGTCACTGAAATAATCCAAAACATAACCCCAAGTTAAACCACAACTTTTCATTTTACATTTTTGTTTTGGAACTGATTAAACAAATGATATAGCGTGTTAATTTGTTAGCTTCAGAGTTTCTGGTAAGCAGATTTTATTAACTTTGCACAGAGCCAAGGCAGCTGTCCATTCAGGTCTTTATGCCAAGACAACTGACTTTGAGCTGTATCACCATAGTTTTTGACCTCTAGTAATGCTATGGAGCAGGATTTTTCCCCTTTGCACATTCACACGCATGTAGGTGATGCTGTACACATTTCTTTTCTTTTCTTTTTTTTGTGCAGCAGCAGCTGAAGATAGATAAAGGGGGAGAGAGGGGATGACATGCAGAAAAGGATGAGAGTGGTATCAATCTTCTGATCCAAGTCTCGGTAAGAAAGCGGTAAGGCATATTTCCCAAAACAATTTCTTTACGATAACAGCAGAATACATTTGAAGATAAAATGAAAATATGAAATAATATCTAGTTTCTGGCTTTTAGCTGACACAAGAGTAACTTCCTGAAACATGCTTTAGGGGAATTAACTTAATTTCTTTAATGACAAGAAAAGATAAGAAAACCAATTTTAAGGAGTGTAAAAGTCAGAGACATTGTGCCCTTCTGTGACCCTACAGCACAATGTTCAATAATGATGTGTTATTTCCAAACAGTGAGACAGAAAGACAGTGTGAGTCATAGAAACAGACCGAGATAGATAGAAATATACATAGACAGACAGGAAAGGAGGCTGCAGTGACTGAGAAAACCTTGCCTTTCATGGTCTCAAACTGCTTGTACATGCAGATGAGGTTAAAACAAATGACATCACTACATCAGCCTTGGCACTCAATACACACATTTGGTGATAGAGCAGCCGTACTGGCCAGTAATCAGTCTTAGCCCTCCGGTGCATGAAGACAGATAAGGACATCCAGTTCTGTCTATGGATCTGTGGGGAAGTATCAAGTTGACAAGACTGAGTCATTTGTTTTAATGTAACTGCTTCAGAATTTGGGACACCAAACAGATTATTTCATTAAATTCCTCTTTCTAATTATGACCTTTATCCCAATGAATCCTTTTCTCACTGGTTTTCTCTGTTTTCCCATTCTCTGAACCTGTTCAGACCTAGCATCTCACATCCCCATATCCTGCCTGTTACATAATCATCAGAAACAGACTGCAGTTCACAATTTTATTAAAATTGATCTCATGCATGCTCTAATTAGATTTCGCAGCCCCGCTTGCAGATTTTATCTGTGGGAATTTGTGGTCTTATAGCTAGAGCAGAGGATTATTGTGTGTATTTGGATATTGGATAAAGCTATACAACTCAAAATAAGGAAACATTGAAAACAGTAGATAAGAGAGAAAGAAAGAGTATGACACAGATATACCACATGACATGAAGCTGTGTTATATATCATGCTACACATGTGACAAAAGTGCAGTTCCCTCAGAAGTTCCCTCAGCGTTTTAGCGCTGCTCTCACCAGTGTTATTTCCAGCCACAGAAGACCGCTCTTTTCAATGAAAAGCTCTAAATCCTGACTGCACACTACCTGTCCATCACCAAACGGCAGACGCAGACAGGTATAGTGACTAGCTAGTGAACATGGTGGCACATTTACCAGCGAAAGGGCCTGTTATTTCCCTCAGGAAGAGGTGGAGACCAAAACAGAGCTAGAAGGAGAGTGAATATTTGGGCTTACATTTATTAGGTACAACCAAGCGGGAAGCTTCCGGTCTACAATATGAAGCCGATGCGGAAGACCCTGAAATCTGCATTCTATTGAAAATCCAGCAGGGGGCGACTCTTATGGTTGCAAAAAGAAGTCCGGCTCCATTAGAAATAATGGGAAAATGACTACTTCTCAGCTGATTTATTACCCTCAGTAAACACTTTGATAATGAGTTTATGGTCTCAGTCGCTAGTTTCAAGTCTTCTTTAATACAAAATGATGTTGATTTAGTAAATTATGGTCCCATTTATTTTAAAATAGACCATAAAGCAGAGTATGTTTCAGGGCGGAATTATCTATGAGTGAAGTCGTTACCATGGCGACCTGTCAATCAGGCTAGAGTGACTCCTACCCACGGCGCTGTGTAACTTTAATCAGTGTCATTGAAAAAGCTTATCAGGAGTTGGCTGTTCACTTTCTCTGGTGAGTACATTTAGTTTTAAGACTGTTGTTCTCTAGACAAAGTTATCAGCCCTGTTAAAATGACATGAGTTGCACCTAGCTAAGCACGCTAGCTAGCTCCGCACACGGCCGTTAGCTCCACCGTATCGTCACTTCCGGGCACTGGTTGCAAAAACTCGACATGGCAGCGGCCTATTGGCCAAACTCGAGGCTTCAAAAGGGCAGTCCACAAACCAACGGGTGACATCACGATGACTACGTCCATTTCTTATATATAGTCTATGGGTACAACACGACTCTATGAATGCTATTGTTGCTCCGTTAAATTGTTAACAAGACTGTCAGATCAACTAACAAAGGTGATAATGTATGTCAGTGTTGTGTTTAGAGTTCTTTGCACTGCTCCCCAAGTGGTAAAAAAAACTATTCATAACTATTCATATCCACACTAAATTTATATTTTTTAAATGAATATGATCAGTCTCTTCCACTCTTCTCACCTGAAAAACACCGGCTTTGAGAGAGAGAAAGTTTTCAGACTTGGAGTTTATGATTCATCCTGAATGTTTCCCACTGAGCTGCAAACTGCTTTAACACACACTGGTGATACTGTGTGATGATGCCAGAAGCACTGCACCATCCGCAAACAGCAGATATCCCACTCACATACCAGCCACACACTCTCCAAACATAAACTAAACCTGAATCAAACTTGTCAGTCAATATCACAAAGAGAGCAGGGAACACAGTTAATACTTGTTAGAGTCTGGGCAGTGTAAAGGGGCCAATTATGGCAGGAATCCCAGCACCTTGTTCTCTGTAGATGGTTGAGTGTGTTAGCAGCCGCTGTGACCATTATGTGACCACAGGGGTAATATGGTTCAAGGTACATTTATTAGTAATGCTACAATAAACAACTAAATTAAAGCTGTAGCCCCCTTCACTTTACACACACACACACACACAGAACACACATACAAATCAGAATAGAATAGATTATAGCACCTTTATAGCACCTTGCCATGTCTTTTTTACCTAACCATAACTAGATTGTGGACTTCTTGTCTAACTTTAACCAACTTTTTGTTGCAATTCGGGGGGTTAGTGGTTACCCCCCGAACTGCGCCGTACTGAGGTTGTGGTATAGTGCTGCAACCTCTGCACCACAGCACCCATTGAAATGAATGGAGAAGATAAGATGAACAGCAAGGTAAAATTATTGTTTTTATCGTTGGAGTATGAGCAAGAGTGATATAGCAGCTGTTACTGGTTAGGCCTATACAAAAAGGATCTTACTGTTTAACAAAAAAGGTCTCTGTAGGGATCCTTTCTGGTCATTTGTTTTGGTCTGAGATGTGAGTGCGATATTTAGTAGCAGTGTATGTTGCATACAACTCCTTTAAAGCAACTACAAGGAGTTTTTAACTTAATGTTATGAAACATTCTCAATTTAATACTGATGCCTCTATATTACCAAGCAAGACCATCGGCGAGTGGGCTATTTCTATATGTATTCTAAAAGCCTGTCATCAGGTCAGATTCCCTGGAAAATCATATGAAACGATTTACAGCAGGCAGACCGGAAGATCCTGTTTACATTTTCCCAGGCAAAGTTTCACAGTGAGTACATTAATTAAAAGGAAGCCAGTTAGAAGGAAGCAGGAGGAGATTTGTTTTTAAAGAATTTTATTTTTGACCTCAGGGACAGTGATAGAGCACAGGCAAAAACATAAGTCGGCCTTGGTATGTCATCAAACAAATGGAGAGAATAGTGGGATTTGAAAGGATTCAAAAATTGTCCCTCTACCTCCTTGTCAGGTGTTTAATATGTCTATTTTATTTTACTGTGTACAGTCCATTGAGGTATAGGTCATGTGGATATTACTGTACTACAACTGGCTTATAACACAACATTTTATAAGACATAACATTACTAGGGAATGGTGATAACTTTAGCTTTCTCAACAAAACTATTATTACAGAGCAATCGAATCTCATGTTCTCCGGCTTACATGTAACCTGGATGTATGAACGTACTAAAAAAACACCGTTTATTTGTTCTTACATATCCAAAAATACATACATTACCTTAATGCTGTGCATCCTGCAAACAGCTGTTTAAAAATTAAAAGTAAGTTGCGTCTTTCTTTCACTTGCTTTCAAAACAAATGCCCCGCTAGCCACAACGGGATCTTTACGACACAAGGTGGTGGAAACACTAAAACTTTTGTCTGCAAGGGGTGCCAGAGTCAACACATAATGAAAGTTCTTTGTAGTTGATTTAACAAACTTTATTCACAAGATGTATTTGTACCAGACCATAATTTGGTAGTGCAGTTTATAGTCTGGCTAAGCAAGGTTACGTTAAAGTAGACAGTAGCTAATATGCTAAGCTTATTTAAGCTGTTCATTAGTTGAAGTGTGTACAGGTGAATAGCTGCTTCATTCATAATGTGGAATGTGTTATTTCTCAGTATGGGTGATAAGGTGTTATTGTTCCAGTCCAGTTAAATGGAGTAAAGCTGCAGATAACCCATTATACAAATGACATACTGTACTCACAGCTAAGCATTTGTCTGTCTTTTTAAGCCACTCACCAGTCCAGTACTGTGGCTTCCGGTTGGCTTTGTGGAGGAATAAATGTGTTTGTGCTGCAATCCCTCTTACTGGCCTTGGGTCAGCTGCAGGCCACAAACACACTTTTGAAGCCTCAACCATTCATTTGAAGCTTCAGACAGATACATGTTTCTCTGTCCTGCTGTCTGACTTTGTTTCAGACGATGGTGTCTCTGTCTATTGATGATCCATACATGTTAGACTGTTTGTGCTACTGTGCAACTGATATCGTGGCTCAGTCCTGTCAGTGTTTGTGTACTTGGAGTTACCAGTAAGTTGTGAGGTTGCTGATCCTGCTGTCTGTTTCTTGTTTTATGGCTCTCCTGCTGATCTGGTTATGGGTGATGTCATAGCATCTGTCTGCCTGCTAATTTATGCTCTTATACTGCTGTCAACAACATATGTGCAGTATGTGTATTAGTACTAATTGTGAAATACTTTCTTGCATAGTGACCGAGCTCATTTTTCTTTTGGCACTTGCAATAAGATGTTTTCACACTGTTGATGCAGACACTGGTGAAATATGAATTCTCAAGTTACGTAGTTAGCCCTATAATGATTTTGCAGTTCATTTTCCCCTGGGTGGTTGCAAGTGTTTAGGGAAAATCCTATTGGCTCAGTATAAACCAGGTCTCTGTTGAGGGTAATAATCATATACTGTTTAAAAGAAGTGGACTTATCCACCGTGATGTAGAAGTGACATATTTGGACGAGACGGTGGAGCTGTGGATGGATTTGTATTGCTATCCCTGGTCGCTGTGGCAGCGATAATAATAAATCAATCCTTTGGATACGTAAAAAAACCTATACAATCCCCTGTTTGTAACTTTCAGTCTTCTGAAGTGCCCTCTTTGGTTTCTTTGTTCTTTCACACCTCCTCCAACTTCTTGACCTTCTCCTTGAACTTCTCGTTCATGGCTGCCATAAGTGCTGTGCGGTTCTCTTTGTTGGCCTCCATCTTCTGATTGAGCTTCTCCTCTGCGATCGTACGTACGTAGTTGTTGTTCTCTTCCATAGCTTTCTGTAGCACTTCCTTTTCATGCTCACGCTTCTCAGCTAAGTGCTTCAGAACCTGAGCTTCATGGGCAGCTTATCAATCACAAGGTAGCCACGCCCTAAAACATACCCTGCTTTATCATCTATTTTACTCTAAATGGGACCATAATTCACAAAGCGACTGAGACCATACGCTCAGAAAAGTGTTTACTGGGTAATAAATCAGGTGAGAAGTAGGGTCATTGTGTCATAGACTTCAGTGCAATCAGACTTCTTCTTGCTACCAGTGGAGTTGCCACCTGCTGGCCTTTTTTTTCTCGTAAACTTATGACTTTAATCTCGATTCTGCTTCTTACTTTTTTTAAATACCTAATGGCCCTAATATGCTGTTGTACCAATTGCTTGCCACCCTGAGTCTATACAACTTAAACTCGGCTCATATCATGTTCACTTAACTTGGAACTACGGACATTTACACACCTTAACTTCCTGGCTCAGCGTAAGTGGATGCCACTGCTTCACTTCAACCCCGTTTTTACTGGTAAACAATCTTCTTATCCCAATTTTTTCTCACACTGACTGACTGTGTGAGCTAGCTAGCATTTGGTATAGTAATCCCATCAACTGAAGAATTGAAACAGAGACCTGCCTGCCTAAAAGAGACGAGTGTTTCCGCATATTTTCCTGTAAACCCTCTCTGACTGGTTTTGCCTCTGTTCCGTTTCTCTGAAGATACAAAGTTAGTGACAATTCCAAACCGCTACAAAAGTGGAGAATTATTTGGGGATGAAGAAAAAATCTACAGAGCTATTGCCTCGAATGCCCAGGACAGGCGATGTCCATACTGAGAAGACAAAACCTCTCACATACAGAACCACTCAGGTCAGAGAGCGCAGCTATAATCTTTCTCTGAGTTTTGTGAAGCATACTTTGCATGCTGGAACCAATTAAAGAACCTTAAATTGTTTTGTTTATCTCATCTCTCATCCCGGCTGACTAAGACAACACTCATAACAAAATGCCCCGATCTTACTTTTAATTCAGATTAATTCCAAATGGGCTTTTTAAAACTTAACTGAGTTTGGAACATTCTGTGATCGTTGACAGACCATATGGTTGGAGATTTCAATCTAAACTGAAAGATTGCTTCGTTAGGCATCCAGATGTTAATAGAACAGCTTCAGTCTCATCAGGTTTGTCGGGATCCAAATTTTAAAAAAATATATTTGACAGTTTTGTCCCAGCTTAATTATCCTGTAAAGAAATGGTTTCTGAAATGAACCAGTGTGGAAATGTGTGTGAGTCGACTCTAATTATCGAAATGTGAGACCTCATACTGGGTTTTGGCTTTGAGAATGTCACAAACAACCTTGACACACACTTAAATGATTTACTTTCATATTGAACACAGATTGCACTCAACACACACACACACACGCACACACACACATGCACACAGCTGTTGGCTGTGGTTTCTCTCAGATATAGATGGTGATCTGTTGTCACGCTAACTGGCTTCTCTTTCAGTATAACATTACAGCTGTGTCTTACAAGCAGGAAAAAAACTCATACTGGTAGTGCATTTCTGTTGTGATTTTACAAGGTCAGAGTGAAAATTGAGCCTGCTGTATGTAGGTGGCATACAGTTTGAGCTTGTGTACGAAGTGAGGGTTATGTAAGAGTGGAGTTTGTGTGGATGCAGATGTGTGTGTATTAATGTCGAGATTGTGTGTGCTGATACAGCAGGGTAGACGACAAACAAACGACATGACTCACAGCTGAAGAATCCAGATGGAGAAAAGGAACATGGACGAGGTGCTGAAAATCTCTCATATCCTCTGTCGGTGCAAGATATAACAACAAAAGAAACAGATAGCAAATAAATCACAGTTTTTAAGCCCCCCCCTCTTCTTTTTCACAGTTACAAGTTTAAAGGTTACTCACTGCTGCACATATTTATTTCCTTTACTACACAGTGTGTTTGGTGAATGAAATCTTCGTCTGAGACATAAACTACAGTGTGGAATTTACTGAAGGAGGTGCAGTGCTGTGCTGTCCAAATATGCTCTTACATAATGTATGTAATGTTGTAATGGGCTAATTTCTATTCAGGTTGGAACAATGCTTTGGGATTATTTATAGCAACCTTGAGGTGGTGCTTAATTGTTTGATTAGAGAAGAAAGTTATTATTATATGCTTGCAGCAGAAAATGAAGGTGCCAACTTGGCTGATAAAAATCCAGCCAAAACAGAATCACCCCTTAAGCTGGATTAGATGTGGCCTGAATAGAATTTAAGTATTCCACCAACCACTGAATATTCAAACAGGTGTTGTTTTTCAAGCTGAATTTAGACTGAAGTTAGTATCTTGCAGATTTTACCATTACAGAGGCAAGCAGTTATAAATAGGCTAAAAGAAACTCTCACTCTGACTTTGAACTGGTATGTTTGCAATTACTGTCATCAGCAGCAATTTCTCATTAAGCAGCAGGAGCGACACATCTCTTACTCAAGATGTTCTTTTTCTGTGTCCAACCGCTACTAGAAGTGAAAGTAAAAATAATATGTGTTCTGTGGGAAATGCCACCTGCCATGTGTATTTACTATTCAGCACAAACAGTTAACGATAAAATTACAGTATTGTTAATGCTATGCCTTCCAATGTTGTAAAAGCATTTTAAACAACTGAGAATGTTAACACATTCTCATTTATTAACAAAAAGTTAATAAATTCAGACACTGTATGGATTTGTTTATGTGTGGAATCACATATTATATGTTATACTGTGTTATCACATATTAGCTACACCATATTTGCTTACAATTATGTTATAATGTGTTTTATGTGTAAAAGTACAGCAGACACAGTAATTTCACTGAGATTAAAGATCTCTTATCTTTCTCCTGGTGACAGTGAGCTCCCAGCCTGTGTTGCACGTAGTCTTCACTCATTCCAGTGACACAGAAAAATGATGGAAAAATGTCTCAGTGACTCAGCCTTGTCCTTGTCCTCAGCCATAGTGATTTCCCATCACCACTTCCATGTGGGGAAACCCCTTCACCATCTTAAATGATGTTCAAATACTCAGAAAAGAATCTTGTAAGTTGTCTCAAATGTAGTGAGGTGGATGTATAAAGTAGCATAAATACTCAAGTGCCTCAAAAGTTTACTTAAGCACATGCACTTAGTTACTTTCCACCTCTGATTATAAATAAACAATTTTTTAAGGACTTAAAACAATTACTGAAATGCACCATATGTCTTAAATTACCTCCATAAGAGTCCTCCTGGAACCTTTGTGCAGCATGATGTAGAGAGTACAACTGGAAAAACTCTGCTCCTGTGGTCTTTTAGTAATACCAAACCAACAGAAGCAGATTTCCTCCATCACGAGCTTTACAGATTTAGATGGCATGTGTGGATAGTGTGAGTTCTGTGCTTCCTCAGCTCTGATACTCTGGCTGTTATTTAAAGAATGGCCAGAGCAGTAAATATATAATGACCTTCAGTAGGAGAAAACATGTATAAGCCAGCTATAAGTGCATACATACATTTACAGTATTATGGCAAACACTGACTACAAATCACTGGTGCACAAAGTCATCTTGACTGTTAATTGCAGTGGGTGATCCACTCCGTCGCTGTAGAGGGCCTAACTCCGGTTCCTGCTGAACTGAGCCAGTGCTTTAACATCCAACTGTTATCAGCTCAGTAGGCACAGGAGGTTGAGCCCAGGCACCTGCACCATCTCACTATCACCACAAGGGGAAGCAAACAACAGGGATACTGCCACAGGAATCCGGATAGTGTGGACAGATAATGTTGATTTGTCTCATACTCTTGTCGTACTCTTTCTTACCTAAACAGAGGTTACCCCTCAGATTTAGTTCACTTGTCTTTTATTACTCAGCTGCAGTTACACGTACAATAAGGGGGCTTTTAAACGTCTATTTGAAGAGTCACTTCACCGAATAATAATAAAAACCTTTCCTCACTTACGTATTTAGACATGTAAATAGATTATTTTGATGTGCCATGGTTTTAAGACATCTCACAGATCTCTGTCTCTAAAGCACTGAATTACGCAGTTTAACAGAAACATGTTTTTCCAGAAAAAATTAATTACTCTTGATAATTCACATTGTAGGCACTATATCATCAGTATAGTAGGGCTGCAACTAATGATTATTTTTATCATCACTTAATCTGTGGATTAGTTTCTCAATTAATCGATTAGTTGTTTGGTCTCCAATATGTCAGAAAATTGTGAGAAATGTCAATCAATGTTTCTCAAAGCCCAAAATGACATCCTCAAATTTTATATTTGTATTTTTTGTCCTCAGCCCAAAAATATCCAGTTTATTGTCACAGAGGAGGAAAGTAACCAGAAATTAGTCACATTTAAGAAGCTGGACTTTTGACCTTTTTTTCTTAAAAAGTTAATCAAACTGATTAATCGATTATCAAAACACAACTAATAGATTAATCGTTGCAGTCCTACAGTATAGTAGTTGTACTGTAAACTGTGTATGATAAGGTAACGGCAACACTGTTTATGGAAAGTTTTTTTCAATACTATGAGCACCACATATGATTTTCTGTTCACTTACATTATAATGAGATGTGGTAGCAATCTAAGAGATGCTATCTCAATAACTGGGTAAATTAACCAAAAAAGGCAAATCTAGATCCCACTATAGAGACTATACCACTATGTATTTTATTTTTAAGTGAACTGACATTTTAATGCACACATTTGAGTAATTTTCCATTATTTCTGCCATTGCAATTACATTGTTATCACACCCATGTTATGTCACATTGTCAGAATCATTGCTTGCATGGAAGCCATGTTGCTCTCTTACCTTTAAATGTTTATAATAACAGCTTTATTTGTATAGCACTAAACTTAGAAAGCATAGTAAGACTACAGCACTATGAAGTTACAACATATGTATTACAACAAACAAACACAAATGTAATTTAAAGCAAACTAAACATGTACATTTGGTTTTAAGATTCTTCCATTCACCCATGATGTATTGTCATCTAAACACAGTAAATAACAGTCTGGCAGCATTTGGAAGCACTTAAAAAATCTTTAAATTTCAAGATTCACACACAGAACAATATTAGCAGCAAGCACTGTGTAGTCAAGCACCATTTACAAAAGTCTCTTTTACTTTTTCCCCTACATATATGGGCAACTGAATGTTGTACACACATAGCCTGTACACATGGATACACACACACACACACACACACACACACACACGATCAGTGCTTTGCTTTCATGACCACCCAGACAGTAAATGAGCTCAGGAATCACAATTGCACTGCTACTTGTTTTCCCGATGGGACATTTCCTGTACTTACATCCTGCATGAGTAAGCTCTCCCTTCCCTGCCTCGTGCTCTCTTCTCTAAACAGCTAGGCCTACCCACCTTTTTTCAGGAACCTCGTTTTAGCAGTGATGGTCAGAGAAAAAAGAATTCCTGAATGCCTTTGGGTCTATCATATCTCATACATAGAGGGATATGTCTCACACAAGAGATATATGACGCTTGTTAACATGACATGAATGGTTTGCTAGGAAACATTGTGCTCTGTTACAGTGTGTCAGTTACACAACCAATATGTCTATTATACAGTGTATACATAGCCTAGCTAAAGATGAACCTCAACAAAATAAAAATATGTTCATTTCCTTGAAATTAAGCCCCTTACAATTTTGTTTAGTGTGTTGTAGCAGCACGTCATCTCATAAAAACCTTTGATTCCATGTTGACTTCTTACAGCTGTTACAACAGTGGGCGTTAAAAGCTGGAAAGGCTTGTGAGGAGCGGAACTTAGCCACTGTGAACACAGGCTTTCACTGAACTGTTCACGGAGCGAGCTAAGTCCTGCCCCTCTATCAAACTCTGGACAAACACAAACTGAAGGCATCTGGAGGGAACTGTTTCTACTTTAGTACTAGAATAGACATGAATACTCCTACTTAATAGTTCAACATTTTGGGAAATACTTGCTGAGAGTTAGATGAGAAGATTCGTATCTTGTGTCTGCTGGATAAGTATGTACCTACTGTGAGAAGCCGTTTAGCTTAGTTTAGCAGCTTAGCTTAGCAAGACTGGAAGCCGAGAATCAGCCGGCCAGGCTCGGTCAAAAGGTAACAAAATCCACCTAAAATCACCTCTAACAAAAAATAGTCCAGCACAAAATCCCCATAAGACCTAAACAAAAGTAATTTTTGTTAGGATTTAACAAACAAAGATATAACGTGCTCACTTATGAGATTTGGAGATGCTAGTAGGTGCATTTTGTACCCTGTTTCCAGTCTTTATGCTCAGCTAAGCCGACCAGCTGCTTGCAGTAGCTTTATTTGATGAACAGAGTGGTTATCCATCTTCCCATATAACTCTGTATTTCTGAAAATGTCAAACTATTCCTTTAAAACATGAGGAGATAATCAGCATGAACTTGACAAGAGATGTGTCAAAAAAAAACATTAAGAGAAGGATTTAGAGCAGTGACTTGTGCTGACCTGGTTGTTTGCAGAGCAGCCATCAGGTGTTGGAGGCTGGTGTCGGTTTCAGCTGTAGCTGGTTGGAAATCCCTGGCAATGTGATTTATATTACATCACAACCAAATCACTCTGCCAGGAATCCCTCCAGCTAAACCAACCATTCAGTATCCTGTTCGGGAAAACAATGTTGGGGAGGAGGAGTATGAGGAGGAGGACTAGATGGAGAAGAGGGTGAGAGGAGGGCAGTGAGAGAATGACAAGAAAAAATACTGAAATAAGCTGCATGTTGTGATGAGAGAAGGCTGCAGGTGAAGACAGAGAGAGAAAGCGCGCAGACTGCAGGTGTCTATCTGAGCACACATCAGCATGGCAGAGTGCATTTACATGTCATCACTGTGTAATTATGGGAAATACACAAACTATCTCACACACAATTTAAATGTTAACACATGCACCACACCCACACATCAAGCATGCTTGTGACTCGAGTTGGTAGAGTTTTCTTTCATTGATGCACCTGGACAAATTGAACTGCATTTTAAATCTATAGCCTGCCACTGATTGCAGGCACGTATGTAGTTAATGAGTGTTTATGAAATTGTGTGTGTGTGAGTGATCAATCAATGGACAAAGCAACAATACCTCCAAAGTTAGTTAAAGAGCCTGGTGATGGCAAAAAGATACCTATGCTGACTGTTAACATATGGGGAAACAGAAATAACACACTCTGCCGACCCATTCATCCACCCCAACCTCCTCTTTCTCTTTTTAGAATACATCCGTGTCAGGTAATTTTATACAGTGTAGATCATTTTAGGCATTTGAACAAACAATGGAGGCTTATTTTTTGTAGGGGAGGACAGTTACGGAAAAAGATTTTCCATTATTAATGGTCGTTTCCTTTACTCTCTCTAAACTATTTTTACTTGAAGTGTACTCTCACCACTGCCAACATCTCACTATAACGCATTTCAGTCCTCCCCAACTTCTTCAGCTTGTAACCCCTTTAAAACGAAGCCATATCTCGTCACAGGTGGCATTTCTTTACCGGTTTTGAGTTTTTTGCCTTTTTTTTCATTTGTAATACTTTTTAGAAGTAAAAATATCTTCACAAGACAAACAACAAAAAAAATAGAGAAAAACCTAAATAAATTATCATAATTTAAAGAAGCAGAAATAGTTTTTTTCTCTCCAATCCTCCTCAGATTTGTCTTTTGACTCCTTGTGCGGGTCCTGACCTCCGGGTTGGGAACCACTGACCTATTAGATGTTTAGCAGTTTGTCTGTATGAAAGCATATATCCTTAACTGCTGTTAATAACTAAATATGTATTATAAATATGTATTTGAGTTCTTTCTAAGCTACCAAGAATTACATAACCTGGTAAATTACTCAAATCAGGCTTCTTTTTATTTATCACAATACTTAATATTTGCTTCCCGTCACAAAGCACTTGGGTGAGCTGGTAAACACAAATGGAAAAAAGAAACAGAGAACCGCAGAAAAGCTAATGCATTTAAGCAGCAACAACATCAAAAAGGAATCTCTATTATTCAGTATGACATTCAAATGATTATTAAGCAAGCAGTTCTTTTCAACAAGTCCTGAAACAGATTGTCTTCACTACTTGATTATGCTTTATTCTGAATAATATAACAACCACAGCCTCCTTTTCCACATGTAAGGGGATGCGAGGAGGTAGACAAAATGTGATTTCACTACTGGGAAACACTGTTGACCTGCTGCCTCATTTTACATCCCAGAAACAGAAGTAAAGGGGTGCGCGTGACTGGCCTTTGCAAATATTTATCTCAACACAGTGTTTGATAGAACAGAATACATGAGTGACCAATCCTGAGTAAACAGCAGGCTTCCTCTCCCTCTGGCACTGTAATTACTCAGTGTTTGCTGCTGCTGGCCATAACTTTCAGAATTGTGAATGCAGACTTATTCAATGACTGAGAGAGTTTGCTTTAATCTAAGTGGAGAGCAAGGTGAGTGGGACTGTGTTTGGGAAGTGATCTATTTGAGTCTGGTTAATGCTCGTCTCACACACAGACTAATCTTGAAACAAGCTTTAGAACCAGTGCATCAATTGTACAGGACCAGCCGAAGCTGATGTGTCTAGCAAATAGAAGCAGATACGTGATTTTCCTTTAGTTTACGGTACAGTTATTTTGTAATGTGTTGCAAATTACATTCTAAAAAGTCTAATAAGGGTCTAAAAGTGGGAAATAAAGATGCAGTGTCCTGGCAGCTTCCATTGCCTGTGTTTCTGGGGTTCGGATAGTGACATGGCATTAAATAGTCTGATGTCTTTACGGGTATAGGAGTAGAGCATCGAGGAACCTCCAGAAGATCCGGACTACGAGGGACATGTAAAGTAGTGACAAGATGTGACCCGATGGTCAGTGGTTTGACTTTACAGTACAGTTTTCTTCTAATATGTAACAAATCACCCTTTGACTATGACTATGTTAAGTAAAGGTCAAATATATATTGGATTTCTAATTACATCTTGTACAATGGTGTCTAATAGTGTATTAGGATCTCCTATTTGGTTTATTATTATTACTATTATTATTATTGTTCTTGTCTTGTGAAGTATATTTAGTATAATATATAATATCCAAAACTTGTTCTGTCCATGGTAGGTTGATAAATAATGGCAACCACATCCAACACCCCTAAAAATAGTAATAAAAATTATATTAATTAATATTAATTTTATTATTATATGTCTTGGACCACTAATGCTTTGGAAAGCCCCAAAGTCGTCATTATTTATGTGTGATCTATTGCACAAATGCTCCAGGTTTGATCCCACAAGGGCCCTTAATCACGTCATTCTCCTCTTTCTCTTTCTTTTTCCATGTTAAAAAAAGGAGACAAGTGTCGATATGTAAAAAGAAAACTAATAAATTTTGTCTACTCCTGACTCTGCATTTGAAATTGGCAGTAAAACTGTGCAGCAAACTTTAGCAACAAAACAGACATCTATTTGAGGAAACTAAGAACTAAGAAAGAACAACATTAATACTTAAATCTGCTATAATCAATATTAATATATTAACAATAACTCGTATGACGTGTATGTGAAACTGGTCACTCACAGCATCAAGCCCACAAATAACTGTCACCTAATTCCACAGTGCACTTCAAATTTATAGAGCAGGCAGCTACTTTCTAAAAATCCACTGTATACTAAGTCAGAGATTAGCTGGTGAACACTGTAGAGCATTTGGAAGCTAAAGAGCCAGATACGGGCCTCAGGAGTTGGTGACCAAAACAGAGAGTGAATATTAAACTTACATTAATCATGTGGCCACAAACACGTATTCAAATGAAATGAAATTGTTTAATGTGGTTTAACTGCTTTACATTGGTGGGAACAAGTGATAAGCATCTTCTTATCGATGCCTTTCTCTTTTGGTTTCAGTGCTGCAAAGGTTCTCTAATTTATTTTAAACTTTCTTATTCTCTGTCACATTTATCTGGATTCACAGCTGCCTGACAATAATAGCCGCAAGCTAGTCCCTTTCTGGGCTCAACGTTGACAGCCAGTCACAGTCACTTAATAGTTGGTACTGTCTGTCTACCTCCATTTTTCCATCTCCCTCGCACTCTCTCCATGTGTTAACCGCCAATCCAGAGTGGTATTTTTGGAAAGCAATGTGCACTAATGCAGCACCACTGCGGTGCATTAAAACTGGCAAGAGTGACAGACCTGCACATAGGGGCTTGTTAAGCCTGTACTTCCATCTGCATGTTTTTTTCAACACCAACAAAGCAAAACAGATACACCTTAAATAGGACACAGCAATTTAAAGTTAGAAGAGAAAATCCAAATAACCCACAATTTTAACCTCAAAGGGTTCAATCACATGTCTCCAAAAAACACACTCACATGACAACATTTAAAAAAAGTCTTATATTTCGACCAGTGTAAAACTTCGCCTGAAGCTGCCTCTCAGCTATGGCTGTTAAATGCCAGCTAAATGAGCAACAATTGGCCTGGCCGAGCTCCAAACCACCTGAGCTACTCAATAACAGCAGGAAGTACGTACATGACTAATGCCCTCCACACACATACTTTTTTTGTCCTTTTTTCTATTCTCTCTCATTTTCCATTCATCATATGCTGAAGAAAGCTGTCCATCCCAACATATGACATGATATTGAAGATGTAAGAATAGACTAGTGAACCTAAAGTGCCTTACACATGCTTATCCTTGGCCTCATGACAGATGTGTCTAATTGTAAGTGCTCCTGACTTTTGTTTAATCAAGAGAGAAAACTGCTCAGTTAATGCCCATCAGGCTTTCTGAGACAAGCTATCTAAAAAGGAAATTCATAGTAGCTGCCAGCAGCCTTTTCACCCCAAACGTTTCTCACTGAAGTGCCTAAAATACATTGCAGCAGGGCATGAAGCTCGTCTGCTGGGCTATCTTAGCACAGCAAAATAACTGGATCCTAGTGTCTGCATGTGCTGGCATGTTCTTTAGAATGACAGTTATAAAGTTTGCAGATAATTGCTTTCTCTCGCCATCCTTTTATCAGGTAGAAAGTTTGAAAGACAGAGTGCTGCAGTGGCCAGCCTTAAAATGCATTCCATTTCTGAGGCACCTAAAACATCGGCAGCTGTCACCTCAGTCTGGAAACACATTAATCCAACAATCAACACATAGATCGGACTCATGTATGGAAGCCTATTTCACTCTCTGGAGAGCTACCAGCCAGGGCCCTTCTCTTGTGATTACCCCGTGATTTTAACAGCCTCAGCTGTGCTGTATTTTGGCTAGACACTATTTTTTGGGAACAGGCCAAGGGTGCACATGATTGGTCAGGGTCTGTCTGGGGCTTGCACATGGTTGGTTTATCCTAGTTTGACCTGTGGCGTTCGGTGCTAAAATAAATGTGGCCGATGCTTGGATTGGTTTCGCCACTTTGCTCATAATGTTCAAAGGTTTGGATCAGGGCTCAGTAAGCCGAGCTCAACATTTTAAGGCATTTTCATGAACCTATAGGAGAGTTTCCCCAGCTGACTTTAGAGTTGGCTTTGTGCCAGTGGTGTGAAAAGGGGAAAAAGTGGCGGACAGGAAGAGGGGGAGAGTGGAAGTACAGGGAGGCAGACACAGGAAGAGGGAATAGAGGGAAGTCAGAGTGAGTAGAAATGACGTATGAGCAGACAGTGAGAACTTTAACAGGACTAAACAGAGGAGCTTTATAGAAGGAGAGATTTAACTTCAGATAGCCTGTAGCTACTTTTCCATAGTTTTCTAAAAGGTTTTCTAAAACCAGTGATAAGTCAGCATGCATTGCACGAAAGAACTATGCAGGACTTTTTAGTAAAAGTAAAAGTATATCAGCCGAAGACACAATGTCAAAAGCGACCCCACCTTTAACAGACTCTCTTGTATGCTTTGTCTTCTGGCCAAACACATCCTGTAGGCCAATGGATCCTAAACATTTTGTATGATGTACCCCCGCAGCTCAAGTTCATGATCTACCATTACAGCTATTTCAATCAATTATCTATCACTTTTAGCTATCTCAACTGTATATACATAACTTATTATCATTTAATTTTAGCTACCTGTGTATCCATTCGTTTTCGCTAACTGTTACTATTTCAACTGTGTCCATTACTGCTAGATTATCATTTTAACCATTTGTCAAATTTTTAGTCAACTGTTTCAATAGTTTTTAGCTTTACTTTTAACTGTCTATGTTAACTATTAATCCATTATTTTTAATATTACATGTGGTATATATCTTTAACGGTTTCAAAAGTTTGTCCATTAATTTTAGCTAACCATTTTACTTTACTTTTAGCCATTTTAACTGTTTATCAACAACATTAGCTGTCTATTTTTACCAGAAGTACCCCTGGATGGAAATCATTGCTGTAAGCTACAGCACAGTGTGGCACACACAGTGTTTGTGGAAACAACAGTGGTTTCAGTCATCTAAATGAATATCATGAATATTACTGTATGCCCTGTTTCTCCCACAAGTATGAAACTATGAATCATAATAGATAGTGATTTAATGTCTTTTCACAGTAGTGCATTTATACTAAATATGAACCTTCTGACAAACTTACTGATTACTAGTATTTCAGTAGAATAAACTGCTTAAAAATGTTCTTTGATCTTTTATGTTTTGTATGTAAAAAAAACTTTCTTTTCCCTGTGCTTATTATTAGTAATTTATATCAAAAGTTCAAAGTCTAGCATTTTATGAGCCAAATGCAACTTAATGATTTCATAATTAAATACATCTTTAACAGCTTCACTGGACCGTGTTTGAAAATTTTCCTGCTCCAAGCATCCAACCATAACCTAGAACATATATTTTTTTCCAGATAAAGTCTCAATTGTCAACATATGTGTAAAACTTCATGAAAAAGCCTAAAAATAAGCCTAATTACACACCATAGGATGGCTTACATTTGCCTGTGAAATAAATCAAGAGAAATAATTTGTTTGAGGTTTGGCCACCACAGCCAAATCACTTCTGCAGACACTCCTTGCCCGCTAAATCTCTTACAGACACAAGTCCCAGCGAATTTGGAGGCAAAACCGTCCTCACGGCGCCCTTAACTTTATTTACATCTCAACATCCTACTGGGAAAATGTAAGCCTTTGCAGCATTTTAAAGGGGCCTCTGTAGACTCATAGTCTTGGATAAGGCCTGGACTGCAAGACCAAATGGATGCTTTGGGTGCTTGGAACCAAACAGACCCTCAAAATATGAAGCCGTGCACATGAGCAGAAGGGAATGTCAAAAAAATACTAAACAACAGGGCTGGTTGCATGCCTCCCATTTATACTACACTGTATAGACTACAGCTATATTTCTGTGTTTTTTTATTTTTAAAATTAATAGAATTTAATACACAAATAATGGTGAAAATAATGAACAATTCAGAGCTTAATGTGACACCATCAAATTGCTTTATTAGACTAGACTTGTCTGGTCTAACCAACAGTCCAAGAGCTAAAAATATTCAATGTACAAAGATAAAAAATAAATAAGAGCAGCAAATACTCACGTTTGAGTAATGATAATACCTAAAAATGTTGTTTTTTTACCTAGTCATAACAAAAACACATTTTACATGAATAACTGTGTTTATAATTTTCATAATTTGCATAATTAATATATCTAGTGTACTCAGGCCTGGCTCATGGTGTGTGTATTTGGTCATGCTAGACACAATTGTATCATACAGTTGTATGAAGAATTATTTACATGAACTAGAGCTCAGATATTGCTTTGTTTGAAGTCTTTGTTTTGTTTGAAGTGTTACAGCGTTTAGGTCAGTCAGAAGAGATTTCTTTTTTAAATTTTTTCCACAGATTCCACAACTACGGACAGTAAACCACACACACACAGACACAGACACACACACAGACACACACACAGACACACACACACACACACACACACACACACACACACACACACACACACACACACACACACACACACACACACACACACACACACACACACACACACACACACACACACACACACACACACACACACACACACACACACACACACACAGACACATGCACACACACACACACATGCACACTCACACCCACACACACACACACACACACACACACACACACACACACACACACACACAGACACACACATGCACACACACACACACACACACACACACACACACAAACACACACACACACACAGGTAGAGATCCAAACATTTCCAAAAACAGAATTAACTCTTCTGAAGGTAATGACTGTCGGCATTCAACGTGCAGCTAGCTTGCAATCCACTTTGACGAAAACTCAAGATGAGACCATCCTCGAGCCAAGCAGCAGCAGCAGCAATAATAGTTTCCCACACATAAATGAAGGTGTAGGGAGTTTATGGGGCTCAGGAAAATGCAATAAAAAGCCTTTCTGTGAATGCAGCCATCTGTGGAACTTTAAAAGAACTTCCTGTAAACAAGACTGAGGAGAACAAATCCTCTCACACTCTTCCAACACTCCACTGCCGTCTAGAATTAGCCTTTCATCTTTGTTTTCCTCCATTTTTCCCCCAGCTTTACTTTGCTTTGCTTTCAGTCTTGGTTCTTCTTTCTCTTAACTCGCCTCTTCTCTGAAGTCTGTGTCAGTGTCGCTCTGTCTTCTTCCTCGCTCTCCATTTCTTCCTCCCCTAACTTGTTCTTAGAGCAACTTGCTGACGTAAAGATTTCTAAAAAAACAATTAGTACTTTTTATTGTTGCAAATGAAAAAAATACAGCACCTATCACTGCCAACTTTGGGTGATAAATTACAAATTATAATGCCAAGTTTTTAACAGGATTAACAATGTTTAACAGGATGTGGCAGATTAATACTATAATTGCCACAATATTGAGCAGTGGGTGACATTTATTTAAATACCATACTAAATCTGGATTTCCTCCTTATTTTCATCTGTGTGAATTCTTGTTGGGATGGCCTTTTCAACATTTCCAACATATTTTTGAGTTTATAAACCTAATCTTTAAAGCAACCTCTTGATATATACTTGATTTGCAAGCGTTTTTCCTGGCTTCCATGGTACACATTAAATATCAGGCTCAATAAAACTCAATCAGCAAGGCCTGGACACCTCAGTACACCTCCACTGATGTGACGTATTTTATTAGATCCAAAGCTGATGTAAAGCAGTATTACAGAAGACAAATTGCACAAAATCCACGAATGGAAAGTATTTTTTCCTTTTTTTCTGTTTGTCATCGATAAAAATGCAATTAAAAACATTTAAAATAATAAATAATCGTAATAATAATAATCGTTACAGCAGTAAAGGTGATTTAGAAATTGTGTCCGTGATACAATGGAACAGAAATTCCACCACCGCCATAAAAGATGTAAAAAGACTATTTTCATGCTTTTAAAAATCCATATATGTGTGAAATATGACACACATTGCCCAAAAAAGCTAAATCAAACAAAGCTGCAGACACTTTAAATACGTACGTCACATTACAGTGTATTTTCATGTCAACAGCAATTTCTCACGGTGACGTGCTACTGCTCTTACAGTCCTTGTGCTTTAGTTTGTTAGAGGAGTTAAAATAACTCTGGCCTGTTTCAACACACTCCCCCTGACATAGACAGGCAGGTGTGTTTTTTCATTCAGAGTTCTGTGTTTTCTTCCAGTTTTCTGGATAGTATCAGTTTAATTTTTACTGCTCACTGAGGAAACCCAGATTAGTAAAGGCAACTGGGCAGCAGTGAATTGGCGACCATTGTGTGTCTTTGCATGTGTGTGTGTGTAATTGCTAAGTGATGTCAGGTGGAAAAGACTGGCTACTTCCTCCGTCTGTGCCAACTTTTAACGTATGGAGAGAGGGAGGAAGACAAAGTGAGAAAGAGAAAGAGAGATGGCGAGAGCAGAAAGGCCACGTGGTCTGAGTTAGTCAGTTTTCTGTTCGCATGTTCATCTTCAGAATGAACCAAATCACCTTTGAACAAACATGTCATTCCAGTTAAAGTTATAGTTAAAAACAATCTACTCCGAGTAACAATGAACATGAAACACAGCAGATTCAGATGAAGCTTTGGAAAACTTTGTCGTCTAGCTGAGGATGGCCAAAGAAATTATGAATGAAGAAGCCTATTATCCTCCCATCAGTACAGACAATGGAAACTCTTCAAGTTCTGGCAAAAAACGTAGGAGATGTTAATATAAAAATCTACCCATAAGATATTTAGTAGCCTAAAACAAATAGAACTATCCGCCATATACACCATGTATCACTTTCTTGCTTTAATCGCTGTTTCTAAATTCATGTCAGTACACAAACCACAGATTAACCAAGCACTCCAATGACAAATTAAGATTGGAGGTAGGAAACACAGTGATATTTACAGTTTGACCACTGATTTTATAAGTTTGCTTTGTTTTTTGTTGTGCAATACAGTCTTGATTCCTCACAGGGAGTCACACGCAAGTATTTCCTCATGAAATTAGCAACAAAATACGAACAATAACAAACAAAATAAGAAAATAAATGAATAAATTTGCAGACAGATCAGGGTTGTCGGCCTAAGAAACAATACATCACCTCTGAATTAATACATTTTGAGAGATAAAATATTCATAATTTTATCTTAAATTCAGAAGAATATATCAAGTGACAACATTCCAGTACTGCAATTACAATGTGCAAACTTTCTGAAACTATGCCCCTAAATAAAGTACATAAAAAGACAAATTTAAAGCAGCAGTACTCTCTAAAACACATCATGAATCACACTACTCCCTACACTCTTTCATTTTCACCTTTACTGCAGCCACCACATGCAAACTTCACTCACCTCTGAAACTCTACTGAAGCAGAAATTGCTCTCAAACTCACACAAGTCTTTGAGTACAGGCTGTAAGAGGAAAAGAAGAACCTGATGCCTCTAAACGCTCAAACTGAAGAGATCCCAAAAGTCACAGAGTGCAGCACAGGTCACAGCGTACGTACATGTTGCCTGCAAAAGCCTCTGAGCTCAAGTCCAAGCTCAAACTGTGCTCCAAGCGTTGCTTTGCTCCACCTCCTCCAAGCTCCTCTTGAAGTTCAAGGGTGTGGACTGAGTCAAAGCTATGACTTTAGAGTCCACATCATTCACACAAGTTTGCCTCTTGAAAACCACACCCAGTAAGAGAGAGAGACAGAGAGAGAGACAGAGAGAGAGACAGAGCAGAAAGGGAAACACTGAAGTTTTCCTTAAATAACAAGAGGAGGAGTGAAGAAACTTCTGGTTTCAGGGTCACCCAGCGCCTTGAAATAGCCAGGCAGTAGGGCTCTGTTATGAAGAGAACATTATGACACAGCGCAGCAGTCATTTCAGGATGTTTATGCTATTTGGCAGATGCTCTGTACTTTTTAAGATGGCGGTAGGCGTACGGTGGGCCCTGACGTTAAACATCGGATTACAGAGATAAAAGGGATTAGTTTGTGTGTGTTCGTGCCTCCACACGCTCCACTGTGTCCGCCTGCATAGCGTGTACATTTGCGAACATGTGTATACGTTCATGTGTGTTTGAGTAGGCACGGCTGCGGCCTATAGTTTGGGGCTGCCTGAACCTCCTCCCTGATGGCTAACAGCTGCCATCTCTTTCCTGTCTGAGTGGGTATACAATCCATGCTATAATGCAGTAATCATACAGTATGCCTACATCTGTTTGGCGTTAACCAAACACGTGTGATCCCAGAGCAATTCCTCTGCCCCTGCCGTTTATTTGATCTTACTTTATTATAACATAACATAAGGCCCTTTGGTGGCCGCTTTCATCCAAAGATGGTTTTTACAATGCTTTCAGTATAGCTTGGCGGGAATCAAACTCCTATTCCTGGCAGTGTTAGTGCCACGTTCTACCTTTTAAATAGATTTTAGATCTTTGGTTTCACACAGCTATGGATTAAAGTCTTCAAAACTCACACGGAACAATACGTTTCCTGGAAAACTAGGTTGAGTCTCTGTGTTTGAAACAAGCCATGCTGTCTAAAAGAAACGTTTTCCCTTTAAAGGATAAGGTTGGCAATGTTCTATATTTTTGTTACTGTCAACAAATCCCATAAAAAGACCAAAACCAACAATGTTTCTGCCTCTTGATACTTTCCCTCCCCTGTCTGTGGCTCAAAGACCCCTAGTCTATTTGTTCCCACTGAGGAACGTACATCTTTGAAAATGGGTCTTATAATAATAATTTTAAAAAAAGATTAAATAATTTCCTGAAACAGCTGGGCACTGTTTTTAACAAATGTCAATCAAACAGAGTAAAGAGTGCATTCCTGAGGCCAGCGCCTTACATTGCAGCTCCATCAGTGTGTGTGTGTGTGTGTGTATGTGTGAAAGGGTGAACATTTGTAATTTTTAAGCACTTTGTCCATTTATGGTAGAAAATTGCTATATAAGTGCATTCCATGTAGTATGTAGGGTAATATATGTGGGATTGAAAAATGCAAAATAAACTAAAATGCCCATGTTCATTGTAACAAGGAAACAAGTCACCCAGTGCACTTGTTTCCTTAACAAGTTAATATTTTATGACAACTCTGTGGCACAGAGGAACAAGATACATCAGACTTTGGATACACACAGACAATACTTTCAGAATGTTCAAGATTCTGTAACGGTTCAGTAAAACTAGCTCAAACCACAGGCAGGCAGGTAAAGTAAAAAATTTCACTTTACTCATGGCCAGAAACAGGAAAAAGTCAATGCCAGTGGGGAGTGGCAGGATGTGAAGTGACAGGAGAGCTAGTACATAGCAAGGGAAGAGAGCAGATAGAAAATGTGGTACTAGAATCAGTTTGACATTGTCACCTGGACTCATGCATCCTTGCTATGTTTGCATCAATGACAATAATGGAAATATATATATTTCTGTTTTGGCTATATATATATATTTTCTTTTTTCTGACCAAACAAGGAAGATAACTTTGTAGCTATAGTTTCTCAACTGTTTAATATTTACTTTCCAGGGAGTTCCTCTGGCTTATGTTAACAACGCAATTATGACAAAGTTCGTACTTGCAGCATTTCAGGAGTAATCATTCACAAAAATTACTATCGAGACCGGAGGTGGTGTTTGGGAGGTAGCCAAGCGAGGCGATGTGTCCATTAGTTTCTATTTATGGACAAATATTATGTTGCTTGGGAACAGCCAGCTCTATCTAGGTTATCAAATTAACATTAACGGCTCAGCGAGCGGCAGCAACATATATACCAAATCTCATAATTTTCCTCTTCCAGCGCTCATGACGCATAGGGAGACACAAAGAAGTGTTCCAGGCAAAGATGCAAAAGCTGCCGCTGGTAGCTTAGCTGACCACCATGAGTGATAGCAAAACCACACAAACTCTAGTAAATAGTGTTTATTTGTCTGGCCAGCATAATTTACTGTGACTAAATGGATGCTGAAATATTGACAAAGCCTTTCCAGGGAGCCAAATAAAGTGCTATCTCACAAAAGAGGGCTCTAGAAACAAACTATAAAAAGTCTTATTTGGTCTGGCAGGTTGCCCAGATGGCAAGTGAAAACAAAGGCTGCCTACGCACACACTATCAGTGACAAGAGCAGCCAGACAGGCAATCCCACTAGGAACACTTTCACCTGCGCCGCAGACAAAACGGAGGGGTTTGAGAAACGAGTGTGAGAACAAGACGTTTATTTCCTTAGACGTTTCCATTTAACATTTCCTTCCAGATTTGCACAGTTGCACACCTTTGCCCTACATAACTGATGTTTTTAAGGAAGTTTTGAGAATGAACAGTATATACTTTGTGTGTGTGTTCCTGTTTCCCTGTGTGTGTGTGTGTCTGTGTGTGTGTGTGAATGAGTCATCCTGGAGAGACCCCACCCTACGTGGGCGGTTGATTTGCCGGAGTATTTGGACTCTGTCAGTCTGCTGAACTGCTCACATAACTGGCTTCTTTGTTCCAAATGTCGCTCCTCTCAAAGGAAGCGAAGGGATCCCATCGCTGCCTCTCGCACTCTTTCCTTGTGTCTCTCTCTGTCGCTCTGTGCCTCCAAGACTGAGCCCAACCCACAAAATACTACTGATGGCTGCCTGTCACTGTTGGCTAACATACGCATTGTAAAACTTGAATTAATAGTGTTGTTTTTTAATGTTTCATTTCAAATAAAGCAGCCTCAGGGCTTATTTGGGAGTGTATCTTCACATAAATACAATTTTGAAATTAAATGCGTTGTCTGTTTATCTGTTTGGCTCAGGTTTACAAAAAAAACCCAGAAAAGTGAGGAGTGAAAGCACAGGATCCTCTGTTTCTTGTGTCTTCTGCATTACTTCCTGCCGCACGTGATCCAACTGAAATTGGGCTTTCGTGGCAACGCTTGAAGTTGTTTTGCAACAAGTTTTCGCCTACTTACGTAAATGCCAAAATAAAACCTAAGTGTGGTGCTCCAGTTGATGAGAAGCAGATCATTTACTAGAACACTTGTGGTGTCAAATGGGTTTAAAACCACTTTCGTGTTGTTTGATACTAGATTATAGCATTACATAACAAACTTTATTCACAATTTCATATTTTATTCCTTCTCATTTACAAAACGACACTACTGCTTTAGTCATCATTTAAAACTCGGGTCCTCAACCTTTCTTGCACATTGGATCATTTTTATATTAACAACGTCCTTGGAGAATGACTCACAGGAGAGGGGTGGGGGAGGGTGTATTCATGGACGAAAATAAGGTTAGGCTTAAAGTAGGTTAGACTTTTGAATGTTACACACACCTTTCATTTCCCCTGCCGCCGCTGAAAAACTCCCCAGCAACTGTATGTATTTTTTATTTTATTATAAGTTGGCTAGCTAGTTGCGAAAGTAAAGCTGGATTTATTTTCATTTCAAAGAGTTAATGGTTTTCCCGCCACAGATAACTATGACATAGGTTTTGATTTATAATTGGATGCTGGATTTTAACTGTCAGTGATCTGTATAATTGTATAATTGTATTGCTTGTAATTTTACTCTCCACATTGACAGTTGCTTTCTTTCATTTACTTATCCATCCGTCCAATATCTATAACCACTTATTCGTGCAGGGAGGGCTGGAGCCAATCCCAGCTGACATTGGGGGAGAAGCGAGGTACACCCTGGACAGGTCGCCAGTTCATCACAGGGCTGACACAGAGAGAAACAACCATACATTCTCATAATCACACCTAAGGGCAATTTTAGAGTCACCAGCTAACATACCTGCATGTCTTTGGACGGTTCATTTACTTATGTCATTTCTAATATTACTCCACATTACTGAATAGGAACCTCCCACCGTGCTGTTCAATTGGTGTGTTTACGTTTATTTATTCAGAGCAGGAATTGCGATGAGCAGAATGTCTGTAGTGCAATGGCTTTATTACTGAAAAGAACACTACTGAGAGTCTTTCTTCAAGTTCCATAATGTTGTCTTCATTCTCAACAATCTCCTCATGCGTCATAAAGTTGTAGAAGACAACACAAGCAGCCTGTGCATTCCAATTGCAGCGTATGTGATATCTCTGTAGCCGCCATAGCCCCACTGTGTAGTTCCATTTTTGAGGAGACACTGGTCGGGTACGGCGCATTGGTATAGTGTAACCACTTAACACTGAGATGTAAATACTGTAAAACCTCATTTAATAGCACCTGCTTTTATTTGCTTCAAACACAGAGCTCACCCAGCCTATATTTGGGACAGACTTCTATGTGAGACAGACCTTTAATTCCATTCCCACAAAACTCTTGCTCAGCAAAGATAGGAAACAGGCTACTATCAAATTATTTGTTTATAGTGGTATGAATATTTTGGTATGAATATAATTAGACTATCAAATAACATATCAGTTATGATTCATTAGACTTTGCATGTAGGCCACCCTCATGCTAAGAGAAAGAGAGAGAGAGAGAGAGAGAGAGAGAGAGAGAGAGAGAGAAAGCCCCGTGTCAACGTAATAGTAGCCTAAAAAGAATGAAAGCTGAAGGTTACCGTATAGAGATTAGTGAGTACAACATTATCTGTATCTGTTCAATCAACTAAATTATCTGCATCCCTATCCGTACTCAGAATGGGAGGAGCTTAAACCGAATGTGGACGGGACTAACTAAAGTTGAAGGTTTTATACATCCAAGTTTTTCAGTAATAACAGCACCCTTAGATCAAGAAGCTAAGTAGGTGATGACGGACTGATGATCAGCGTACTGATGGTCTTTTTGAGTTCAAAATTGGTTTGCTGTTTATGTAGATGTGACAGCAGGTGAGGAGGGAAAATACAGTTTACAAATTCTGTTTTGTATTCTCTGACCTTATAACAGTCCATGGCTTGGTGGTTGGGAACCGCATATTTAAAGGGCAGTAGTGCCTCTAAACTCCATCAAAGGTAATTTCTAGGCTTGTCCTCCCTAGAAGAACGACAGCATCAGTCGTTTCAGCAAGTGTGCCAAAACTACACATTTATGTTCACATGGCAAAGACCTCTAGTGGCTGTAGTAAATATGTAAAACTATTAACAACTGCTTACTTAATCATTATTTACTCTTTTTTGTGTCCCCTCAAGTAAAGTGAGACATCGTACTAAGTAGCTACTAAGTAATCCTATATTACTTCATAATTATACCAAGTAGCTACAGAGTACAAACAATGTTACTTGTTGTAATTATGAAGTAAGGACGACACATGCAGAAAGTGGTATGTATCTCGAGCCACATATATTTATTAAGTAATAATTACCAGATAATAAGTACCTCCCAAGCAGTTCTCTAGTAAATCATCATTATCTACTACATAGTCCTCCATACTGAGTTATTCACTAACTGCTTATTACCAAATCATTCATTATTAGGTCATGCTAGGAGGGTTAAATCAAGGGCAGCTGGACTTGGTTGAAGATACTTGAAAACGTTTAACCTCTCATCCAAGAAACTTCTTCAGTTCTGACCGACTGGCAGAGAGTCCCAGCTATTTAACCTCTGTGGTGTCGTTATCAAGGTGATGGGTACCGCTTGGTTCGGTAGTGCTCCTGGCCATTGTATGGACTGTTGTCATGGTCATTAGAGTCACCTAAAGCCAAGTCTGAATGACAGTCGTTGGCATTGTGACATGAGGCCAAGTGAGTATCTTTGACCAGTTGCCCTTCATTTAACACCTGGATGATTTGGGAATTTTCACACACAACTATTAGGCTTTACAACTACTCACAATTTTGTGTACCATATGGTGTTACCAGTTTCTGTAACCTTAACTAAGAGCTTATGTTTTATGAACCTAAACTGTGATCTTTCGCTAAACTAATTTATTTTTGTGCCTAAACTTAACTAAACCTTAACCATAGCATTGTCATATCATAAAACAGTTTATCTTTGTCAGATTTATTGTCAGTTGACTTGTTGGTCAAAACATTTAATACTTAACTGCATATAGATACTTCCCAAAATTACTTGCTACCTGGGACTTGCTTATCTTGCTAAAGTGTCCTCGCAATTTCAATATTAGCCAATCATTACTCAAATTTTAAAAGTTCAGATTTTGTCAGCAAATCACTCATAAAATTTAAATGAGGCTGTACCCATCCTGGGTTGTAATCCGGTGATTAGACACTCACATGGAAACTTAAAACAACAGCAGCACTTCTAATAGCTTAATTCAAGTTACAGCATAGAAGTGTAGTTAATTCCCAGGTCATCACAAAAGCCTCTTTGAAAAAGGGTTGCTCCACCTTAAAATGTTAAGACTATAATACTTTTGCACTTTTGAATGACTCCTATGCACACCCCTGTAATAGGAAGATTGTTTGTGGTTTATTCTTGTATTTCAAGATGGGGCTGATTGAGCTATTAGCGCTGACTCATTTTTTGGGATGGTCAAGGCAAAGACTTGTCAAAGAGATATTCATGAAGCACATGAGGAATTAAAAAGGCTGCAGAACAGTTGTTGTCATCAAGGAATTGAACTTGAATGTGGATTTAATGAAAGTAATTTAAATAATTTAGATATCACTTGTGTGAAATTAAGTTCATAAAATGCTTTAAAATGAAAACAATGAATGCAGTTTGAAGAAGCAATGATGGAAATAGAAACAATAAATAAAAGAACACAATTCCACTTCAATTAAGTAATTATGTTGTAGTATTTTATGTTGCAAAACATAAAACTTCGGTCTTCATTCCTAAATAGGTGCCAAGAATTATACTGACAACATTTATCCCATGATGGAATAACCAACAAGTTTAAATTCAGTTTTTCAAAGAAACAAAAACAGCCCAAGGAAATAATGACTGGTATGAAGACACTGGTAAGGATTTTATTAAACATTTGTCACATGCTACAAATTCCATAAAATATGCCACAAACAGTTTAAAACAATTTAGTAAAAATGCTGAAAGCTGATGAGCAATATTTGAGAACTGAGAGTGTCCAAGCCAATTACTGTTGCAAAAAAAAAAATCAAAATCTAAATAATTTCTGCTAGAAAATATGTATGTGTCAAGCTCCCCTCCGTGTTGCTATGAAACACAGTTTTTGTTGTTTTGATGGATTTTTATCCTGGTGGATTGAGTTACATATTGACTGTCAAGCGGTTACTTGTGCTCATGTCATATCATGCCTTTTAATTAAGATTTAACAGTGAATACAGCAAAGTATGTCAGCATCAGATCATAAACCAGTGTACTGTTACAAGTGAACAAGGCAGGTGTTAACCCCTGCTGACATTGTGAGTATAAAGAACTGCTAATTAAACTAGATTAAATATTGTTCCATGCATGAAACTGTGTGTGAACTTATTTATTCAGTATGTTATTGTTAATAAACATGCTTTGTTATTTTCATTGCAATAAATCAGTTTGCAGGTTAAATGTATCGCAGATTAAGTGAATCGCGGCTTCGTTTTGCTCAACAGTTAGCTTCCGTGGCAGCTGCAGATATGCTACATAGGGGCCTTGTGGATTGAAATCCTCCTGCTTCAGCTCAGCACCATCTGCTTCTGGCAGAGAAACAGTTTTCAGTGTGTCAATTCATCAAATAAACTCCGGCGCAGTAAAAACACAAAGAGAGAAACATACTCACACGCACAACAAGCTGCTGTGGCAGCAGTGTGGCTCCAGTTCACTCTGTTCCCAGTTACGAATCTGTGCTGCTCATGCACAGACGTCCTCTTCTTTGAAGTTTCATCTGAGCAGCGAGTGTAAAGACCAGAGTCGCTGGCTAGCAGGGAGATCAAGTAAGTGTGCGGCCATGTGGTCCCCTTAATTTCACTTTTCACTGCACATATTTGAAATTAAATGTTTACCATAGCAGCTACCAGTTGCAAATGTAAGACATTTAATAAAGAATATGCTTGTTATTTTCTCCTAGTTGTCACCTCTGTTGTGTCCATCTGTGCATCATTCATGACTAATTGCCAAGCTTGCTTTTTGTCTGGTTTTATAGCCCTACACTATGTCAATATCTCCACATGCTGTATGGATACTGAAACAATATGTATATGAGAAATCCTCAAAGGGCTCCATAAACAACACTACTGGAAGCATAGAAAAGTCAATAAATCATCCAGATCAATCCTGCATTGAAATTCATAGCACACTGATATTCTTGCAGCATGCTCACAAAAAGAATAGGGCTATTTTATTTCATCTGTGTTCTAATGCCAGGGAACATTAAGCTGTCCCAGTATTTAATGGCATGTGAATTGGCAAGGCAGAAAGGTCAAACGTAAAATGTATGACTTAAAGGCAATGTGGGCAATGTGGAAACACTTAAACAGAGGCGGGTGTGCTCCATTAGTCCCACACTGTGTGTACAACCGCGGAGTGAAGACAGCAACGTCTTACTGATCAGATTTTAGGGAGGTAAATGATCTTTGTCACCTGAATTGGATTCCATCTAAAAGAAATAAAACATGTCCAAATATTCAACATCAAGGCAGTGGAATGAATGAATGTAAACAGTCTGGAGAAAATCATTCATATTAACCATTAGACCATGAAATAAGTTTCATGTATTTTCCTTCATGCATATTCGCTGGGACAGCTTTTTAGTAGTTGTAAATACACGAGTCTTCGGATCATTGAGAAAACACATCTTGCCAAATATTCAGTGCTTACCATTTGAGAACAAATTTACTGAATTAGAATCAGACTCTGCTCTCCCTGTTTTGCAGGTGTAAGAACAGCAAAGTAAAGAAATAAGATTAGATATACGAAGAAGACTTTGTCGTAAAAATTGTCGTAAAACTATTGTAAATACTTATTTGATGGTGATACTTTAAGTGATGGGTCATATGTACATGTTTGCAAAGATACCTTTAATGTTGTCAGATAAGTTTAGATTAAAACACAGTATTCAGTGCAACAGTATTTGAGTACAATATGCATGCTGTTCAAAGTAAAGTCAACAGAGGAGATCCAGAACCTGTGATGGTGACACATTGTCATACTGTATAGTGGGGTGCAAGTGGCAGATAGGAATGGTGGGGGTGGGGGGCATTGTGGTCTGAGGAAAGAAGCTTTGAATATGGCGAGTAGTCCTAATTTTTAGGGCTCTCATTCTCAGTCTCGCTTGAAGAGGAGAAGTGCTGAAAGAGCGAGTTGTCAGGTTGTATCAAGATTTTCTGTCCTCTCCTCCTGGTCCTGAATGAGTACAGTTCTGTCAGAGGGGTGTTGCCGACATCCAGTGAGTTTCTCTGCACACACACGATACGCTGTAGTCTCTGCTTAGAGTGTGATAATGCAGAGCCAATGCAGACGGAGATTGAGGAGGTGATAATGGATTCAATTATGGCGGTGTGAAATTGGACCACTGGTGCTTACTTGCTTGAGCTTCTTTAGCTGTCCCAGGAAATACAGGCGCAGCTTTGTCTGACCCTACTTTAGCTCCAGGCGGTTAGCTCCACACAATGACGCCAGCCGTTTCCTCTCAGTACATGGACTCATCTCTATTTGAGATAAGGTCAACCATAGTAGTGTTGTCTGCAAAGAAGTTTGACACATTCAGACAATCACTGGTGTTGATCACAGATCTAATTGCTTTGTATATGAGCTGCACAGGGTTTTGGAGAGAGTCAGTAAGGGTTTTGGGCTTCAAGACCTACTGGATATCTGGAAGATGGCTCTTTGACGGGCCTGAGGCTTGCTGACTGGGGTGTAGAGGAGGCTGGAGATAAGTTAAAGCATCCAGGCAGCAATTTCACCAGCCAAGACTTGGAAGACACAGGGGCTGTGTCCCTATATAATAACATAATTAATACTGGAGGCATTTTGGCAGTAGATTAGAAGGCACTGAATGGCAGGAGTCACCTCGTCCACAAAAAAGTGCTCTCATCTCATCTTCAAATCCAAGAAGGCATGGCAGGTCAGGAACAGGTAGCAAGAAAGCAAAAGCAGTTTCTGGGAAGCAAAGGCAATTGACAATCTGGCCAGGAATTAAAGGGACTACGTTTTTCAATGAAATTAATCAAATTTTCATTGCCTTATTGTCAGTGGGCTCAAAACTCACTTAGATATGAAGCACATGCTTGTTTTCTCCGTTGCTTTCATCAGCCACTATTCTGATTTTAATGTGGGGACTCCGGGTCGGATTCAGCCCTGTGCGCGCTCCCGAGCCTCTCACACTACAGCGACAAAACAGCTACAAATAACCGGCTCACAGCAAAATACAGGCTCCACGTAAGGATACTGCATCAGCAATTTCAGTTTGTCTGTTATGTTGCCAACTGAGCGTACATTTAAAAGAAATATTCCAGGAAGTGCTGGTCTGATTATGCGTCTCTGAAGTAGTACAAGTGATCACCGTCGTCTACATTGAGCACATTCCCCCCTATTGAATTTGTTGTAGGTATTTGATTGATCCTAGTTTCATCCGAGTGGTCTGTTCACGAAGCTTCAGGATGTTTGAGCATTTGGGTTGGCATTAATGCAGTTGCGGTCTTAAAAATGGATGATTCTGAGCAACAAACCTGTGTGCACAGGCATGTGCATAGAAGTTAAGACTGAGGAATAATCATAATAATAATCATAATCAGCATTGTAGTAATTAGTACACTAGTATATCTCTGAGTTTGTGTATATGTGAAATCTATCTAATATCCCCAAAGTATTAAAGTGGAGATGTTCTCATGCTTAATGTTCTCATGGAATTCTCATGGAAAACAAAGCCAAGCAACTCAGTCAGACAAGTTTAAACAGTATGCTGATGACTCCATGCTATGAACCTGCTCTTGCTGACCTCGGCCACAACCGACACCTACTGTGACTGATCCCTTTCACTGTGTGCTCTAGCAAAGAGAAGAATGTGGTGGAAAATGTAAACATTATGAGTCACATCAGGGTTCATGTCAAACTAAACAGCATTACTTGAACAAGCAGCAGTGCTATGGGTCAGCGACCCACAAATTGGAACCATTTACCCTCGTTCCCTTGTTTATAATACCCTCATTGTAACTCTTGTTAGTCGTTGACAGATGAGTATCAGGTTACAGATGTTCAGGTGACTAATTCTCTTAAAGATACAAGTTAGTATCTAGTAGTTAGTTGTTAAACCCAACAAAGGTCATCAGGTCTGAATTATGGCACCTTTCTGGCAACGTCACTTGTCACTGTGAATTTGAGGAATGCCATCTAGCAGTGTTGTCTCATCTACATATAGAATTGCACTTTATATGTATTTGTCCTAACAGCATTTATCATCAAAAACAACCCACCCTGCAGCCTAATATCTTAAAGCTACATCTTCTAACTACCTCTTCCAGTCTTGGTACACGGTGTGATTATGTGTCAGCCATAGAAAGATGGATTTGTAATTGCCTCTTGCCTCTCAAAGACCACGATGTATTACTTCCCTCTTCTGATTAATAACAAATGATGGATCGCTCTAAAGGCACATGCATATTTTGGATAATCCCCCCCCGCCCCCGTCCATGTTCTCCAGATGTACACAATAGTCTTTGATTTTTAATACAGCCAGCTGAGACATGAAGCATTGTTCACGGCTAATGCATTTGGGAGTCAGATTTGCCAGTTCTGTCTGTTTAGCATGGTATAGTGCTCACTCGAGAGCCCTCATAGAAGGGACTTGATTTCTTCAGGGCATCTTGTTATGCCATCTATTTAATATAACACACCCTGTTCATCCTCGAGGGGAAAGGTTTAATGTTTTTTTTATCTCAAATTTTCTGGATTTTCTGACAGAATCAGCCAGCTTGTGCAGCTTCCCAGACACTTGGATGTATGTGTAACTTCATTATGTTGGTTAGTAATGAAGATGCTGTGACACAGGGATGTCTTTGAAATTGGACATGAATGAATAATGAAATAGAACATCATTTAACGTAAATAAAATTGTCTCTCCTCTCCCACATGAGAATAGTAAAACTTATGTAACCTAAAGTGGTACAGTATTCAACATGGAATGTAAACTCATATACAACAAAACGTAATGGAAAAGGACTGCCCGTTTCAGCTTCTACACAAATTAAATAAATAAAAGGGTAAGTTTACTTTAAGCTTGCAGTATTTAGCTGTTAAATTACAACTGAAATCACACTGAATGATCTTTTTGGGGGTTATACAATGAACTGTTATATAGAATAGAATTTAAAAAGTGACACCCAGCTCTTCCACAGGAGTATAGTACAAAAGGGAAAGGTGAACCCCCCCCCCCTACTGATTTATCTATTACCTCTGCGTGTACTTTGAGTACACACTCACACCCACCCATGAAACCACACAGGATATTCTGCCCTCCTTCTCCAAACCAAGTGTTCCGACTTCAATACAACATCTCTTGTAAATCCACTTTTAACCTACAGGATACTTAGGCCTAACATTGTTCACTCTATGCACATTCTGACATGTCAACTTTCTTTAATTACCCACTGTATTATGTTCTGTCTTGTTCACCTGTATTTCATGTTTCACTAATATAAAAAAGACCACACAGTGTACACATACTAAGTTAGAGACATACATACCAACAAAATATTACTGTACATGGATAGATGGATGATGGATGAACATTTTAAAATAGGAGGAGTGTGAGAAATAAACAAAGCTACTGATGCTCTAGTTTTTTGGATTCAAGTGAGAGAACATTTTGTAAAACCCTGAGAAAGCTGCGCTTCATAAATTCTAGTTCTTGAGTTCATTCTTTGAATCAACTATATAAGCAGATGGTGGAAGTTCCACTGTTTGGTGGATCTTGGTTTTTAAATGATTTACTGGCAGCACACCACAGTATATTAAGATATTTCTGATGGAAACCAACGTCTGTGCCAGTTCTTAAATTCTGCTAATCGAAAACATGGTTGGTAAAATCTGTTTTAGCTGAAACATTTTCGTCCCCGCCAAAACTCTGGAAAAAACATCATAAAAACCAGCAGAAAATTATAGGTCGCAGAGTAAACAATTAAAACCCATGATACTTCTTACTGTACGCGGGCGGCTGCTGCTATGAGTGTGTGTGTGTTTTTGTCAGTCTTGTTTTGGTTCTTAAGTTTAATATCTGAACATATTGCCAGGACTTTGACGTAAAATCACCACTGGAAAATCACTTGAGTCGCACCTGAATCCTTTGTGTAAGACTGCTGGGAATACACACACGCACACACACACACACACACACACACACACACACAGAGCAAGGTCCGTCGTGTGAGCCATGTGCTTGTGGATATCTGTTGGCATCTGGCTCTTATTTCCTTTCTTCATGTCACAGGCGCAAAGGCTTTAAGCATGAGTCACAGTCCTCAGACCTCCCGGGCATCCAGGCTCGCCTCTAAAGACACAATACATGATCACTGAAAATGTCACGACCATTTTTTAGAATTACAGTAACACATAGTCAGACACAACCTTTAAAAAAGTATTGTTAACACCAGTGGGGGCTTGTTTATCCACACCAGATGTTAACAATTAACTAGATTTAATATATTCAACATTTAAATACTGTCTTGTCATGTTGGCTTCTGTTCTAGAGCTTATTTTTTTTACGATTACAGAGATTTTCTCTCAATGATGAGCTGTTTGGAAGAGACAAACACACCCATGACTTATTTCCCTCAACAGTAGATCTCGACTGTGGATTTGTTTCTGCCCCACAGCCGTGATGAGCATGCTGTTATTTATTCCGTGGCTGATGGGATCTGGTCTGATTGCACAAGATGTTGATGCGCACAAACACCGGAAGACAAACACACAAATAAAATCCACTAATACATCAAAAACTTTACCACTTGTAACATACAGGGCGTGTCTGAAACCAGACCAAAAATATTTTTAGGGTGAATACCGATACACAAAAAACATCTGTATTTTATACGAAGTGGGCAAAATTTTTAGTTGGACGTTGCAGCCAAATTTGAGATATATTGAGATGGATCACACGTTTGATCTTTTCAATCCAAAATATAGCCAAATAACTGAACCATTGTTTTTCTTTTTACAAACCAGGTCTTCAGCAGTGTCGACCAGCACTGTGTCTCCCTCCATTTTGCTAGAGAATTTGTGAGCTAGAGGGAGAGTGGGGGTGGCATTGAGAAGTGAGTGAGAGAGAGGAGCAAACGCTGGCAGAACTTTATGGAAAAATGACTTAATTCACTGAATATTAAACTATATTGGTATAAACGGTATTGTCTAATTTTATATGTCTTTTGAAGAAGTATACCTTATAAAACCGATATACCGAACAGCCCTAGTTCACGGAAAACAAAGACATCTGAAAGTTAAAAAGAAGCACATATGATATGCTAGCAACATGCCATTTTGATTCTAAATGTAGAATTATCTCCCTGTTTGCACTTATTTTGTATTAAGTTACAAACTGATTCCCCCACAAATATTGTTTTGATGCAAATGCCAATGACATGTAAACCTGTTTCATCCTGTGTTTTGGACTCTCTGTGACTAGCAGTGGAAGTGTGGGAACAACACTGGGGCCAGAGGCCATGCTTTGTTCTCTTTCTGCTGCGGCCTCGTCAAGTCTAGTCTGTAGGGGCCATTTTGAGGAAGGCGGCCGTAACAATGATGCACTGACTCACCATTGAGTCGACACAGGCGGCTCTGCAATTTCCACAATGCATTTAAATCTGCGTCATGATACTTGAAAATGCGGCTGTGGATTATACAATGAGCAAACTGAGGCACTGCGCCAGCTACACAGCAGATATCACAGAGAGGCTACAAAGGCTCAGGCGCTGGCAGGCATACAGGATGTTTCAGTCCTCTACATTTTACTGCTGCCTGTTTCTGGTTTGGCCTCTACTCTTATCTCATCTAGCACTGGATATGGAGGAAATACTGTACAGTTGGCCTCCACTTCCAGACCTGATAGCTGCAAAAGTAAAACTACTTATAGTACTACATACTACATACAGTAGTAAGTATTCAGGTCCTATAATTGAGTACTACATTACAGAAGTACAACGAGCCACACTGTTGCGCTGGGTGATGATGATGATGATGATTTATAATTACAAGTTACTCTGAGGCAAGTTTATAGGCTGAGTGCCATAGACTAAAGGATGGGGTAAAGCTTATATCATACTGTGTGTTTTGATGTATACCTAGATTTGATCACCATAGCAAATGTGTAGAATAACACCATTATCTTATCTTTTAAGTACACGCATAAAAGTATTATCAGACAAAAGTACCCATTATGCAAAGTTTCTGAGTATTATATTATTATTTATACATTTTTGGATTATTATTATTACTGATGCATTTATTATGTTGAATTACTTTAGCAGCATCTCAAATGTAGTGAAGTGCATGTATAAAGCAGCGTGAAATGGAAACACTCAAGTAAAGGACAATCATCTCCGAATTGTGTGCACAGTTGTTGATTAATGTTTAACACAACAAATAAATAGATCATCAGCAACATAACAACAATAATGACTACAGCACAACAAGGTAGGGATTTTCTGGACCGGTGCTCCTCAAGGAAACATTGTTCAGCATGCTGTATTTTCATTATACAGTGTATTGTTTACCAATATTGTGTCAGCATTAATGCATACGTTGTGATTTTCCCACAAAGCCAAACCTCTCCAGGCCAGCAAATGTGGGCCTACCAGCCTCTTTCTGATCAGTAAGGCAGTATTACATGAACTTTTGCTTATTTAGCATATTTTCTCAATATAAACATAGGTTAATTTAACATTCAGTAAACCGGAATTCAAGACATAAATGTACACTAAAGTAAAAATAACATCACATTCCTTCATCTTACCATTTTCCTCTCATACCCTCTTCATCCCCATTTACATAGCCTACATAAACATATACACATGCAAAATTAAAAGTATTATTAAAGCAAGAATTATAGTTATCCTAAAATGGGAGCAAGAAGTGGTAAAGTATTTAGTACATAATATAACTGAAGTCTAGTAAAACTGCTTTACATCAAGATCAAGGTCATAAACTCAGTATTTTCACACAGGGTCAGACCCAGCAGTAACCTGTCTCCATCTGATCCTGGTCTGCCCTGGTACAACTGTACTGTTGTCCAGTCAGCCAGCTGGTCCTGACTGTCAACAGGGCCTCAGTTCGGGCGGCTGATGGCGGCCAGATGGTGAGGCTCACACACACACACACACACACACACACACACACACACACACACACAAACACACAGTTAAGATGCGTGCGTAGCACATCCTCCGTTGGAGAGGGAAGGACTTGTAGCTACCTCAGTCGACCTTACTACATGCTGCTTTTATTTCAAAGGCAGAGGAAGAGCTCAGAGGGAGAAACATGTACTGTGGCTCTGGAGTGAGGTCACTGAAATGTGTAACATCAGTAAAACACTGTTTCAAATTAGAGACAAGTCATAACAACGCCAATATAGTTATGAACGAGGTATTGCATGTTTTACTTGCTGTCATTGTAATAATAACACAAAATTCAGCAAAATGTAAAGCTGTTTGACCCAGAGTTACACAGTGTTTTCTCCGTGTATGTTTTTGTTTCTCTTTTTGTGGTTTGCTTGATTGATTAGACATTGCTTTCTATAGATTATTATATTTTATTTATCATTTAAATGTATGTTGATAATATATAAACCAACCAAGTTATGCAATCTTTCCAGCTGCCAATACGACTCTTTCATGCTTCTGCATCCAAGCATGTCTGGATACTTTTTCTTTCTCCAGATCTTTGATATTAAACAAATCATTTAACAAAAAAAAAGTAATATGTTGGATGATACAAATCATACATATGCGTTCACATGACTGGATAATGTATCTGTGGAGGCTACATCAGTAAAGTAAGAGCACACAGTGGATTTATGTTACTTTATGTAAAAAAGATATATATGTATGTATATATATATATATGGTTTTGACTTAATTTCTGAGCTTGTTGTTTTCATGTTAACACAGTTACATCAATGATATCATATTGTATAGTTCAATAACTGTCATAAATTGAAAGCTGAATTTGTGCTGAAAAAAACAAGATCTAGCACTATATCTAGTAAAAAGTAGCAAGCCTTGATTGGTTTTAAACAGACGTTTGATTCAGCTCTAACATCTGTTTTATTGTTAAATCTTTAACCTCAACAGGCCGTGAGTCATGTTTGTCTAAACTCTGCTATTATCACCTCATATTAACATTCATTACTCACGTTAATGGAAGGTTTGGACAGGCCCCTTTCAGTGCAATGTTTGACCAGCTGAACTGTACAGCTTGTTCCCCAACAACAGCCATAACCTCACAGAGGAACCACGGGGCAGAAACTGTGTTATTTTATTTGAATTATAAGAAAGAAAGGAAAACTCTCTCTTTCACAGCAGGTCTGCTATACTGTGTGCATGCCACATGAAATGATGCATCCTGATGGGTGATAGATTTGCTACAAGAAAGTGAAGTCAATCAAATATGAATAACAGTCCAGTCAGTGAATACAAGTCCAATTCTCTTCGTCCATCTTGCCTTCGTTATTTTCCCCTCCTGTGTGACTGGTGTTTATCTCAGAAACAGAACAGAAGTGTTTTTCTTTTCTCTTTTTTTCCTACACTTGGACACTTACCAGCAGAGAGTACTCTGTTCTGGATGGTAGTGCCTCTGGTGAAGTAGACTTGGAGACAGCCGGGTGTTCAACTACAACCATCTGGGCATGCTTGAACATTGGTAGTCAAAAACATCTGAACTACTATGTGCTTCTTACTCGTTTTAAGAGATTTCATAGTGATACTTGTAAAGTTTTTGTCTTAATTTCTTTTTTCTTCTTCTTACAAATAAAAAAGCTGAAAATGTGCAATTAGTGTCAGACTGTTATGGGACTATTTTATCATAGGATTGTTGTTGGTATTGGTCATGTCTCAGATAAATGTCAGATTCATCTTTTGGAAAATGTAAAGATATTGTATAAATAACGATTTATCTAATGGTTTGTGCTGAAACAGAAACAGCACTAGGGTTTAGTGGCAATTATGTAACTTGAAATCATAATATAAATTCATCATAATTAACCATAATGTTTTTTTGTTGTCCTTCCTTTATATCTTTCTTACTGTCAACAAAGGCCATGAAAATACCAAAACCAACAAGACTTCACTTTGTCTCTTAACACTGTCTGGCTTCCCTACCCTCTCTAAGGCCCTTAGACCAAAGCCGATTTCTTGTATTTCCATTTATTTATAGTTTCATTTAAAATAAAAAAGAAAAGTAATTTTCTTTAACAGCCATTAACTGCCATTGTAGATTTTATCAGATGCTACTCAAAAAAGAGTGAATTATGCATTTGCTGGCGGCTATGTTCAGCTGTGGATTAACACACAGTTGTTAGTATTTGCGATAACCAGATGATGTGTGTGGGGTCGACTTAAATACTAAACTAAATACAGTGACAGTTATGGCAACAACTTACATGAAAAATACAAACCAACAATGCATTCGCCTCTCAATACTTTCAGATTTTTCTGAGTCAGCCTGTGTGTATCAAGCCCCAAGCTTCCTACCGAAGATCTTTAGAAATTGATAACAAATACATAGGTTTTTTTTAGATAATATTACTCAAACAGGATTAAATAGTGTATTTGTTGGGGGCTATTTTCAGCTGCAGATTAATACACATTTACGCACTAGTGAGTATTTACGGCAGCAGGACGGCATATGTGGTATTGACTTAAAATAAACTACAATGCCCATATTCATCACAATGAAGGAATGTGTTGCCTAGTGCAACAGCATGGCCCTATCATGTGTGTTTAATTGTTTTTGGACAACAATGGAGGTCTACAGAAGAGAGGAATAAACTATATCTGGCTTTGGCTACACAGACAATACTTGTCAGTGAGACCAGTTCATTGCTGGTTTTAATCTTTTCATGGAGTTTGTTGACAATATGTTAATAAATAAATAAATAACAAAAATACAGAATTACACTGCGCCACTAAGTTTACAATAATGCATAAGGTTTACCTGTAATACAATGTTTACTATTCAGCTCAATTTTGGGGAGAAGCAGAAAAATAAACAAAACTGTTCTTCTGATAAATATGAATGAAAGTAGTGTTTCATATTGTTAGTATTCATCCAACACTGTTTTACTATACTCTGCGGACACACCCTGGATGCCTTCCCAAAACCTTTCCAGAATAAAAATGAAATTAATCATTTTTTCTTCCTTCTCCAGAGGATCTACTATAAAAGGCTTTACGGTAGGGACCACCATCCATGCTCGTCATCCTGACAGTCTCTGTTTGTTATTCCAGGCAACTGCACCGCCTGATAGGCCTCCAGCAGCCGCAAGCAGTCTCATTCAAACTACGTCTCTCTGATTCCCCGCCACAAGCCGTTCCCTGCGACTTAATCTGTCCTTTCCCGCCCTCCCCCTCCTCTTTCAGCTCATTTACCCGTGAGTCATCGCTGTGGTTTGGACTGAGGATCAAGAGAGTGCACGTCTAGAAACAGAAATGGAGTTAAACCCGAGGGTTAAGGGAAGCCTGGATGCAAACCGCTACAAAATTTCTTGACTTAATTATGTGCCAAAGTTGCCGTCCATTTTTTTTTTGTTGGTGAAGAAGAAAGTGAAAAACCAGGATTTACATTTTTTTTTATATGAGAGGGAAGGCCGTCTGGGGCTAAATCCATCAGCCATGTGCATCCACCCTTAAAGAAGAGATTAAGATGTGAGGCTCAACACTGAAGGGGCAAATTGAATATTGTATTTCAGCTCACTGTCGTGGGTAGTTTCATTTCAACGTAAGTTTCAAAGATATCAAGCCTAAGCACAGTAGGAATGAAGCACACTTATCTCATGCATTGTACTAAACAACAACTCAACTTTGTCACCTTTTCGCCATTATTCCTTGTGGTAACATTTAAATACTCAGTAAGTTACTTATTGGTTTTTAAAAACACTGCAAAAAAGATGCCATGTTTCCAGAGCTTAGCAATTACTCATTACTCTCAGCACAAATACTTAAGTAAATACCTAAAGTATCCTTAAGCTTTTGTAATTGATATTGTCTCTTTCAATGTCCTTTGCATCTGCTATGCTATTTCTAAGTCTGTAGTATTGCACAACAGACCTCCACCTATACTTGTGAATGTAAATATACACAATGTACAATATATAATTAGTAATATTTTAATATCAAAGAATAATTGGAAACCTACTGTGCAGCATATAATAATATCTGCTGAACAAATGTACAGTGGTAAATGGTAAAGGGACTGTCTTTCTAGTCCAATGCATGTCACATTCACCCACATTCATACACTGAGGCTACCGTGCAAGGTGCCAACTGCACATCAGAATGGAACGAGCATCCACACACACTTACACACCAGTTTGGGGTTCAGTATCTTGCTAAAGGACAACCCGCTCTATCTCCTGAGCCACAGCCATGTACTACTCATGTGTGCAAGTGTATATTCGGTTAAAGACTTTGCTCCTACTTTTAAGCTTTCCTCTTAGCTTTTTTAGTTCAGTGTATTTGTTATTTCACATTATGTGGCTTTTTTATTGTATTTTTTTGTTGCTGTCCTTCCTTTTCATTTCTGTTTTATTTGATTTGGCTGCTTTAACGCAGCAATTTCCCATTGGGAGTTATCAATCTATGTTATAAAATGTTAAAGAGGTGGTGTTATGGTTTCTGGCTTTTTCCCTCTCCTTTATTGAGTTATATATCTTTTTTGTGCATGTAATAGGTTTGCGAAGTGAAAAAGCCCAAAGTCCACCCCAAAGGGAGTTCCCATCTCCCACAGAAAACTCTGCTCTGTACTGCCTGAAAACAGCTCATTTGTAGTCCCAGCCTTTACTTCCCTTTCTTGTGACATCACACTGAAAATACATCCCATAATGCTCGCTGAGCGGCTAGTCCGACACGCCCTCAAAAACACCGGTGGAAAAACACTGAGCTGCAGCACACCTCTCCTCTCCCTTCCAAACACTAGCTACCCTCAAGCAGTCAATGGACATGAAGTTGTTGCTGTGATGTAGAGACAGAGCTCAGTTAAAACTTTATGGATGAAAGATACTTTTGTTACAGATTAATAACTCACCACTCTGAAACTCTTGCTCCAGTCCAAATTGCCAACCTGGTCGGCAACATGTAGCCTACAGCTGAATCGAAGCTGTTTACCGTCTTTTCGCTGACCCCCCCTTCTCTGCTTCTGATTGGCTCCCAACAAAGATCATTTAGAGACAAGATGCATCACTCCATAGCTAAATCGAAGCCTTCCACACAGGGTGAAGAGAGGAGAGGAGCTGCAGCAATGTGCAGTATGACAAAAAATGTGTTTTTTTGAAAATTAAACCATGTAAACCTGTTCTGGTACAACCCCTAAATAGGATTTTGAACCTGAAAATCAGCATAATACCACCTCTTTAAAATGTTATAATAACCAATAGAAAGAGTGGCCAAAAACTGTGAAAATGAGACCAAAGGTGTTGTAAAACACAAGTACAAGCAGTTTTGATTATCAGTCGGAACAAGAAGCAACACAACCAGTCAGATGACCACACCAGTTGTCAACAAACCTCCAGTTGTACAGTTATTACTTGGAAGAGACAATAAAGGCAAATGTGAAAATTATTACCAAACTGTGGGCTGTAAACATCAGTTCAATTTTGATCAGCAGTATGCAGTTTTCCTGCACAATATATGATTATAATATTTCAGATTTCAGATGTACTCACTTCACTCTCCAATTCATTGGCAGTGTGTCGAGTTAACAGTTAATATAAAAAAGTTATTTTTTTTCATTAAATATATTAAAAATGTAGTGATTTGTATCACATTTTCAAATGTTTGGGAGGTCTGCTGATCCTGATGCTGGGGCACTGCAGTGTTTTGGCAGCCACATTTATGGGCCTCGTGCTTCACGTCTTGTTGAGCTAAGGAGTTGAAAGTGAATGTAAAAGCTGAATTTACAAGTCGCAAGTGGCAAAATGCTCCTCTTTATGCATTTACACATCATGTTTAGCGCTGTTTGCTTTTAACTTTTGTAATCTCTAACGCCACCTTGGGTGACATCAGCAAATTAGTTGTCAGAGAGATTAGTCTCAATATCTGCTGCGCCACATCGACTTACATCAGCCTGGACAGACTTTCATTCATTTCACACTAATAAGGTTTTCTTTCCTGGAGATATCCATTTATTTTTTCTATAATTGGGTGTAGTTTTCATGGCCATCCATTCAATTCTGCCTAATTGGGTGTATTTTTCATGAACAGACTTGACAAACTGGGCAAATCAAGTAACCACCCACCTTATAGTCCCATGTTAAAATATTTAATCTTTATCTGAAGCTTGTGAAGCTGCTGGGGGTTAACGTAAAGCAGATCGCAGTTAATCTCTGCTCTAGTCAGCCCTCATTATAAGGCAACAGGGGAGAGATGCAGCAGACCCAAGCCCCAGATTGCAGCCCTGTCGTCTACATATGCTTGATGTGGGAACATTGGTACTGACAGGGACATATATTGTTACTGCTGAAATTGTGGTGTTGCACAGGCTACCTTTGTTTTGGTGACATTTTCAGAAAGAAAGCCAAAAGGCTTTAAGAAATGTTTTCCAGTTTATCCACATTTTGCCAAAAAAAAAACCCAACCAAAACCATGAATCTATAAGATGACAGAATGTGTTATCCAGCTGGAGCCTATGTCCTCTTTATCTGTGAGTCCCCTAAAATGCTTTAAATGATACCTTGTGCAACCCTCCATGGCTTGTATTATCAGCACTATACATGCTTGACATTTTTTTGCATTTATTTACAATGCCACAATTTTTGGCAGTGGGTGTGAGTTATATCTTGGATGGATCTTGTTAGATAAAATTTAACAAGGGATTTATCCTAACAAATTCTGCAATGTTGTTGGGTTAAGTTCAAGTATAAGTGAATCCAAGTCTTTCTTGCTCCTCTTAAGTTCACTCTTTTTCAAACACAAAGCAAGCCTTGTTTAAAGAAATAGTTCTGGGAAATGAACTGTCTGTGTTTTCATCTAAGACCTTTTACACTTTCACAGTGCATTTTAATTTCATTAAAGTTATCTGTAACATTTTGGTTTCCTAAAAATGTCTTGTTCAGCATTCAGTTGTAGTGTTAGAGTGTGATATTCTGGTAAGCACATTTTATTTTAAGGCTGTTTTTCTTAAGCCAAAATTGGCAACCCAATGAATATCACAGTTAACGTGAATTACTGATGCACCATACTAACCAAGCTAGCCAGCTCCAACCTCTCATCCAAATATAGCCACTTCTGGTTCCAAAAAAGCAAGATGGCGATAGCCAAAATGCCAAACTCGAAGCTTCAAAACAGTCGTTCAAAAAGCAATAGTTCATGTCTCAATGGCTACATCCATTTCTTATATACAGTCTATTGTCTCTACAGTAAATATGATGCCACAGCCAGGTTAGCCTGGACAAAAAGGGGTAGCTCAGCTTTGTCTGTATTGTTTTTACACTTTGGGTTTCGACATATTGAAACAACTCGATATAACGTATTAATGAAAGACCTATGGGTGTGCTGTTATGTGGATTTTTTCACTTGGTTTCCAGTGCTAATGCTAACATAAACAAAAGGTCTGCCATCAGCTTATATTAGCAGCTTCATATTTACCGTAGAGACATGAGATTGGTATAAATCTTGTCATCTACACTCAACAAGAAAGCAATTACTGTGAAACTTCAATTAATAGCCTAGGTTTTAATTTGCTTCAATCACTGAACCTACCCTGCCTATATTTGGCAGAGGGACAGACCTAAAAGGGACAGGCCTTTAATTCCTTTTGCATAATACTGTCGCTCATCAAAGATGGGAAATAGGCTACTATCAAACTATTTATTTCAACCAATATTAACATAAGTTGTCTAAAAATGAGGCTATCAGGTAACAGGTCCAAATCATCTATTTCCAAGAGACAGCCCATCTAGGCCAACCTCAAGAACACACTGATGCTCATTGTTTTTCAACGACTGAACTGTGGAGAATGTACAATGTGTAGCATGTATATGTTGAAAAAAGGTTAAAATTTACATTTGAATGTGTGATCTAAGCAGCCTAGAACTAGCTCAAGCGGACAACCCGATGGTTAAAATGCTTTATACGTTACATCCAAAGAACTACAATAAAAATCCAACCAGGCTTCTAATTGAGACCTGCATTTATTTGTTAAAACGTGTAGCCACACCAGACCAGTAAAAGGGACAGGCGTCCAACTGGGACTAGGCTTTTTATTTTATGGTAAGCTATGGTAGAACTACTATAAGGACTAATTTTAGCCATTTTAATGAGGCTAAATGAGGATTAAATGCTATGCTTCACTGTATGTGTAAAAAGTACATGAGACATGTAAATATAACTGACAATTTTATAACTCCAACTTTCATTTTGTTCACCAGACCTGTCAGTAAAAGTATCCAAGAGACAAACTAGTAATTTTTTCCTGCCAGTGTGGTATTAGAAGTGCCTATTTACATTGTTCACACCTTTGATATGCTCTGAATTTCTCTTTCACCGTGGAAAATAGTGTGCCATCTGATTACTGGAAGATCCAGCCATCAATGTGGAAAGTTTGCTTCAGAGAGGCATTCTTTAAAAAACCCGGACATACACTCATTCTGTGGTGTGTGTGTTTCTGTAGATATTTGGAGGGAAACCTTTCTTTCTTGAGTCACTGTTTTGTTTTGACAGAGGCCTGTAATCCTGCCCTGTAGCATGAAAAACATTGATCAATGCGATATAGATTTTAAACTAAACAGGATTGAAGATTTGACCATGTAGGCTGTAAGGAAAGTATAGTAGAAAGCATCAGCTTTCAGAGTTAATTTAAATTTGGTCATTTGTAAATTTAATAAAGCTAATAAAGGCAGTAGAGTGTGTAAAGCCTCTGGACTCCTGCTCATGGATGGATTACATTATGATAATCCACTGAATTTAAGGCTGTTTTTTCTTTACTGGCAAGCAATTTATGGCTTAAGGGGAAAGTCAAAAAAGGATAAAGTTTGACAAAGTGTATTAAATCCACTGGATTCTTCATTTCACTGACTGGAAGAAGGAAAATGCTGGAAGACACTGAAACAAATGTTTGTTGATTTATTCATGCTTTAACTTTCTTGAGTGCGGTTTTTTTAAGAAAAAATATTTTCTGATGGAGCGCACAATCATTTTTCAAAACACTTTTCATTGATCTAAAAGCAAAATATCATATTATTTAAAGAATTAAAATGTAATAACTCCTGCACACAGTTTTGCTTACTGTTAGTTTATTTACAACATGGTCCACACGACACCTTTGTCAGGTATAGCATCACAACATGTCTGCAAGTGTGTGCATGTATGCCTAGATGTTGGTAAATTATGTAATGAGACGACCACAAAAATGAGGTCAACTTGTAATGAAACAGCTCGAGGAAACACACACCTTCAGTGTTCAATGAAGATAAACAATCACTATTCATAATTTATAATACATATAACCACCCCCACACACACACATACACACACACTCTTCAAGTAATAAAATTAATTCAACTAGATACTAGGGCATAGTAATAATATAAAGGAATATAATATGCAAAACTGATTTAATGACTAACTGCAAAGTGCACTAACTGAAGTTGGTATTATTATATGTTTGTTATAGTGAACAAACAAAATCATAACATCACAAGAGTTCACCATTCATTCCTTCAGAAGACAATGTCTGTGGAGTAAATATTCAACAGAAGCCATATACCATCATTTTCATTTATTCTATAATGGCACAGGTTGCATGACAGACTTGCAGTTTAACTTTATGAGATCTTTTGATATTCAAAGCTTTTTATAATGTCATCAGTGACATTCAGCAAAAATCAGCATGTCTTTCAAGGTCAGTGTGACTCTCAACATGTGGAAACCTGAAGGCCTGTTGATTGTCGAGACTCCTTCTGGTTGCAATAGAACTGTGACAGGAGTTCCTGCAGTGAAATACCGCGACCCCTGGAGAATCTATTCATGTTGATCACAAACAGTGTCGAGGGGTTCGTATTGAGATGTTAATTCATGTAGATGAAAGCTGCATAAATATGTAACCATGATAAATGTGAAAGGCAGTTTGGACTCTGGAGTCTGGACTTAATGACTGTATGTTGTGAAGTAGATAAAACAAATATGTGGTCCATCTAGCACTGTGTAATGTTAAATCACTGGTTGTGTACCACTAAACTTTTTTGTCATACTTGAGCAGGTGATCATCCATTTAGCTAAAATGTTGTTAGTCCCGAGTTTGATGTGTGGTGCCTGGATTACACTTAACATAAAGTGAGACTCCACCTAAACTCTTAAACATATAGGCTACACTCTGTAAGCTTGAAAGGTGGCTGTAAAAAGGATGTGGACAGTGGCTTTCTCGCTTCTTTCAAAGCAAAACAATCTGACTCTGTCTTAAAGTAGCAAAAAACGCCTGCCAGCACCTTTAATGCTTTCTACACATAACTATAACTAGTATGTTTAATTTGTACAAAAAGTACCTGTTTCCAGTCTTAATGCTAAGCTAAGCTAATCTGTTGCTGGCTGTAGCTTAATTTTTACCGTAGAGACATGACAGTGGTATCAATCTTCTCATCTAATTCAATTCAAGAACAAGGAAGGAAACTTCCTTGCGATACGTTTGAAAAATGATTGCTGTTTTAGACTGCAGATTGCATATTTGGCAGCCACATAAACAAATATTTTAAATGAACTGTTAGCACAGATCCATATGATCTCACGAACTTAAACACACAAAAGCACAGAGGAAGCAGAAATACACAGATACAAGGACAACTTCACGTTTGGTTTTCAGCATTCCATTGTAACATCCCAAACATGGACAAATGGTCTCTTAAAATACACTCTCCACATTTATAGCACTACCTTCCCACTTTACAACTTGACATTTACGGATGTACCCACTCTCCTGTTCTACTCAATTCATTGGGTATTTGTATTTTGCAATTATATTTGTTTTCCACTGATAAACATGATTGTTACAGTATCAGAAAGTTTGAGATTTTTTCCACCCACCCATGAGAGCCCTCTTATATTCACCTCTTCTCCGTCCCCCCAGCTAAAATTCTATTAAAAGTAATGGTAATAAGGATTATAATAATACACAATAGTACAATGGGTTGATAAACATAAAAACTATATAATTTATTTTAATAAAATATAAAAAAGAACAATCATAATAAATAAACTGCAAACTACTAACAACTTCATATGACCACAAACATATTTAAATATATCTTATAAACATATAAGTTAAATCTGGTATCGCTCTCCTCACAAAGTTGTATCCAATATGTCAAAGTGGCCTCATGTGCGGGGGTATTGTCTGCTGTTCTTTAAACCAAATGGAGCTGGAGGGTGGGTCATACATTTATTGCCAGTAATTACGGCAATTTTAATGGGTCCAGGTAAGCAGTGTATATAAGCTATGATATTCTTGGCTGTGTCTCTAATAAATCCCTAGTAGTGGTCTAGTTTCACGCAGTCACAGAACATTTGACGATCCCTGTTAACCTCTAGGACAATATTAGAGAAGCTGTTGTTCATCGAGTGGAGTCTCTCTGCTGTAAAGTAGTGACAGTTTGTGACAGCTGTTTTAATAAAAGGATTGAACCTCTTTACATATTGTTTCCCATTCACAGTCTGGAAAACATATGACCAAATCCTTTTCCCACTTTTGTAGTACTGCAAAGAGAAAACTCCACTCTCAGTGGATTTAGGACTAGGCTATATAAGGTAATAAGGAAAGTTGTAATTATGTCAAAAGTAGAAGTGGGTTTTAATAAAGCCTGACTGGTCCTCTTTTACTAAAGCAGATTTGATGTTATCTAGCCTGAGAGCTACAACCTTTGTTAATATCTTATAGCAAGATGATAAGAGTGAAATTGGCCTTGATGCACACAATTAAGGATCCTTCGCTGGTTTTAATAAAACGATTATAAGAGCTTGGTCCATAGCTTGGGGTGGACCATTATTACATTTCTTTAATTCAAAATAGTTACTTCAGAAAGTAGATGCATGTCTAAACCATGTAAAAAAAAAATCTGTTTGCTTATCAGTCTAACAGTAACTTCTTCTGGTTAATAAAGTGACTGAATTCTACAAAAGCATGCCTTTTAATAGCCAATACAGAAGCTTCTTTTCTGAAATGCCATGCCAAGAATTAGCTAAATTTATCTCCCTATTCATTGTATCTATATTTCAGCTTGTGAGAGTATTCAGATGACTTTTGGATTGGTGCCATTTCTTTTTCAATGAGGAATAACTAATAGCAAGCTTTTTTAACTAAAGAATTAGTTGATTTGGTGATTAATTAAATGTTTGGAAAAACTCCACATTTTTGCTTAGCAATGTTGAGCAGAAGATGTGGGTGATCTGAGATATGGACAGATGAGTAGTAGGAATATTGATAGCTGTATTGTTCAGCTATTATATTTTTATGTATTTTTCTATGTAAGGTGATGGCAGTAAAATATTAACACTTGAGTCATGTCAATTATTTTAAAATGCTAAGTTGGCTGTTTATGGGTGTTTGCATGCTTAACAATGAGCAAAATGAATTGGCATTGCACACCATGCATGGCAAAGCATAAACATGTTCTTGTACTTGTACTGAATTTGTGTGTGTGCGTGCATGCTTGTGTGTGTGTGTGTGTGTGTGTGTGTGTGTGTGGGTGTGTGTGTGTGTAGGGGTGTGACCCCCGTGACTCAGCCACTAGCAATGTTCTTCTTCAAGGTGAATGAGTCACAACCTCCCCCTGTGGGGAGAGTTCTCTTTCCAACGAATATTTGCTTCTCCAACGACTATCTGCCTCGCCTTTAATATAAAAGCTGAACCCAGACCGTTTCGAAAGACACATGCCAACATTTAAAATAAATGTGTCATGTGAATTCATACAGGAAATTAGGTTTTCTGTCTGTTATAAGTACAGGGTGGATTCATTTGCATTTTTGATACATAACTAAAATGACTAAACAGTCCATGCAAAACTAAAAGGTAGCTATGAGCTTGAGTCACCTGTTTTATAAGCCAAAGAAATGCACCATGTATGTACAAATCAGCTTCATTTTCATATATGCATTATGCTTTTTTCCCTCTTAAAGTATGATGATCATATGAATCCATTAGTGTGAACTACGTTGTGAATCAGCTTTACTTTCTCAACTAAAAAAGGGAGTAAACCCACTGTATGTTTGTTTCCCATCTACTTCATTCCAGCACGGAACTGAAAGAAATTTCAGAAACACTGACTCATATTGTTTTTCTTTTGTGGGAAATAAACACTTTGGCCTTTCGCCTGACTTTGTCTCCATTTCTTCTGCCTCTCCCCTTCTGTGTCTCCTGTTTCCATCTCTCCGCATCTCCTCTTCTGTTTTTCACCTCTTAATTTGTCCTGCTTTCATCAGCATTGTCCTGCTGTTAAATTGCCCATATGCTCTTCCTCTTGAGCTCAGTCACAAAATAAGGCTGATTCCAGTTATTCCAACACATCTATTGCCACTACAACTGTAAATATTCTTCCGTGATATGAGTTGTCATTGTGGTTGAAGATCTCTCATCTGTTCTAAATAAATTCTACCTTGAAGGGGAGAAGTTAAGGCAACAATTACATTTTGCAGTTACACACGATTTGATATCCAGTGTGCATAATGCACTATTTGTATTTTATTTGTGACCAAACCTCCATTTAGAGCAGGATGTATGTTTCAACACGTTGAGCCGCTGTTGCTGCAGTGGCTAAATGAGCCACTTGTTGAGAGTACCACAATGCTGCTCTGAGAAACACAGGAAGAGAGCAAACAAAGAACAACATGGACCAGACCTGGTTTTCTGGGGGCGTCATTTGGCAAGAGGTCACACAGGAGGTTAGCGTGATCGATGGGCTAATAGCTTCCCTTTGTCTCTAATGGGGTGAAGGAAGGAGGAGTCGGAGAGAAGAAGAGATGTAGCAGGACAGAAAAGGAGGAAAAATGCGGGAAGAAGGAGATTGAAGACAGAATGAAATAATGCTACATATTTATGCAGTAATTGCCTGTTTTGTCAACTCACTTTTAAAGGTGAAATGATATTTTAATTTTCATCATGTTCTGTGTGAGAGTATAAACTATAATGATACAGCAGCTATAGAGAGCCTAAGTCACGCGCTTCCACTTTTGGCCCATGGGACCTTATTTCCGAAAAAATATGTACAGTAGTCAATGGCAACCACTTATTTTTTGATCCTGTTTGAACTGTGGCCTGAATTACACATTTGTTTGTCAATTTAAAAGAACATTTTGTCCCTCAAGAAAGTTGCAGTCAGAAATCAGAAAAGTTACTTTTACTTTTTTTGTGTCTAAGTTCTTTGGCATTAGCTTCAATAACGTTTTTACTTCAACACTATAAAATTACATCATTCGCTACTAACTGCTGTACATCATAGCCCTGTATAGCCTACAAACACTGATACAATTTTCCCCCTTATTCAACAAACACACATAGCGTTGGGAATGCACCATTAGCAATTTAAGCCGTCGCTTTATAACATGTAACATTTGGGAGGATCAGGCTGTTAAGCACTCCAATCAGAAAGTGGAAGCTAGCAAGCTAGGCTAAAATCTGTGCAAGCTAATTAACGTTAGCAATGAGTCCCTTTCTTTCATGTTATTTTAATTGTATTCTCTCCTCGTTTTTGTTTTGTTTTTTGCTTTCCTGATATATTTTTCTTTCATGATTTCATTCCCGATCCTTTAAAAAATAACATGATTGGATATTATGCCTTCTCTTCTGGAGATGCAGGCTGATGATTAACCTCACTCCTTACAGAGTTTTGTGGAGCCACTTGAACACAAAAAATGGACCTATTCCTTCAAAGTGGAAATGAAATTGAAAATAATGTTTGCTAAGAAGTCTTTATAGGCCTATATATCCTCAATTTTTGTTTTGACTTGGGGACTTACTTGGTAAAATATTTAGTTAACTAGTTTTTAGTTTATAAGTTTTATAAATTATTATTTATTATTATAATTTTTGTGCCATGACAGCGTTCCCCCACATTCTCGAGTTGGCATGAATTTTTGGTTTCACTGTCTGTATTGATACCTTGACACTCCCTATGTTACTCTGTGAGTCCATATGCCAAGTAATTGTGTCGTGATTAGAATGCTGGAGCAAAGCACAGGGTGCTCAGTGTCACCAAAACTGCACCCACGAAAGAGAGACAGCTAATGCTAGACTCCCTCCTTTTTATAATGCAGGATGAACACAGCACTGAGTGCGCAGGTGTTAAAGGGGGAGAAAGAACTTAATCAAGGCAAGTTATAAAGACAACTAAACAGGGCGAGGGAGAGCACACCACCTGCCCTCCAGCCACTGCATGTATTAAACCATCTCATCTAATTCCCTTGAGATATGACTATGATTAAAGTTCCTTTATTAGAGTGTTTGACTGTAGTTCATACGCCTTTTCGGCACCTTAAATGACAGCTACAACCATTAAAACTGATAATGGCAGCGGGTGTGGTTGTGACTAAACAGGCCTGTGGCAGGCTGATGACATGGGAATAGGGAAAGAAAGTTTTTAGTCTAAATGCTCAGGAATTTTGTGAATAGTGAAGTTTAATTGTGGTCTTTTTTTGAGGAATTAATTAACTCCTTTTATTAAAACTGACAGAAAAATAACTTTGCTGTTAATATGTACAACTCCCAAATCCATTTGACCTGTACTATTTTTGATTCAGATCCTTCAATAGATAAGCGTTTTCTTCAGTTATTTTTGGAAAAGCAAAAATTCCAATATTGCATTGTGATAAGGTTATTTCATCACTCTGGACTTTTGTTTATGTTTTGGCAGGCCATTCAAAACAATAAAGATGGAGTGTTTATAGGCTCACTAGCTGTTAACACTCACACACGCATACATCACTGAGTAGCTCTCTGTTGAAATCGGTTGAATGTGAAGCTTTTGTTTGTTGTGGTAACTCCTTTTACATATATTCTAGTATATATATTGTACTTTCAAACCTCTTCCTGTGTCAGCTTTTTTCAATTTAAGTGATTTGTGTCTGGTCTTCAAAGAATTTTTATTTGACTACACCCAGATGCAAGATTTGTTGATTCATATTATAATAAACCCTAATGTTATAGTAAATTTATAAGGTTGAATATATTATGTAATGGATTTCAGTTAATGAGCATGGTTATTTCTTTCAAATGGAAAATCTACAAATAGGAGAAGGGCACTTACTGTTGCATAACGTCTGAGTGACTGTATGTGAACTGCAGAGTAAAAAAAAAACTGCACTTTTAACAAAACTCTCTCTCTCACACATACACACAAGCCGGGCTTGTTCCATTCATATTAATGTGCGGGCTGTGTTTAGCGTGGCTGCTGTCTGGGTGCATTCTGTTATCTTCTTCAGGTTGGAACTTGGAAGAGTCTGTTTAAAGGGCGAGTTCATCCAAATTTATTAACACTTGTGCAGATAGATTCTGTTTAATGTCTCAAAACCTGGCTTAATGCAAACAAGACATGGCTGCATACCACCTTCACGTGCTGCAGTTTGAGATGATTAATGGTCAGAGTTAATGTAATTTTTAAATCCATCTGCTATTTACACACTGATTTGGCAAAACAACCTTTAAATACATAAAAATAATCCTTCCATCTCAGAAAATAAATGCCGGCACACTGACAAAAAATAGTAGAATAAAAAGTAGTGACAATGGTCTGGTCATCATCTTCAGCATTTTGTCACCTTTTGCACATTGCATTTTTTTCCTGTAAGATATGATACCTCACTTTTTATTTCTGACATATTGATAAATCCTACACACACATAATACCACATACAACTTATACTGTCATTAGATTTAGTCATAATATTTGCCCTACTCAAATTCATACTAGATTAATACAATAAGAAAGACTACATAAATTAAAATGTAAAATGTTAATAAACAAACTGAATATAGTGCAAAAAATACAGTATATCACTTTATTTTCTTAGAAAAATGTCATACAGGGACACATCTTGTTGTAATAAATGGCTATACATACAATTTTGATGATGTTTTTCAGATTTCCCAATAATGATTTATTGAGGTCAACATCTTTAATCATTGATAATGATCCGTAATAATGAGGCAATTATTTTTACAAAATTGCCCAATTACATTGAGTAAGAAAAGGACTTTGCTTTTGAAAGGAAAGCAAATTTATATTCTAAAGAAAATAAAAGATTGAACATTTTCCTTTTTCTGCTTTAAAAGTCAAGATTGTTGCAACATAACACAACTTACAGCTGCTGTTCAAATCGCAGTAAAAAAAACCTCAGACACTTGATACTGGTGTTCAACCCTGTCCCTCCTTTAAGCCTCTTTGCTTACAAAAAAGAAAAAGAAAAATCTTTAGATGTGTCTCCTCAGTGTCAGTTTTACCTGAAAGTCAACACCACAGTCTGACAGCAATTACAGCACAACACGTTCAGTACATTGTGTGGTGAAAAATAAAACAGCGTGTCAAGTTTACGGCAAACAGATGAAGCAAGGCCCCCCTGATGGATTACACAGCAATTGGAAAAATGTAAAAAATGTAGACACACACACAATTAAACCTACAAATTAGCAAACACAGTTAACAGAAGCAAACAGGGCTGGGATTTGATCCTAGAGCGTATTGACACCTGAACTTCATTTTTCATCACCTTAGACAGTAATATGTTGTTTTGGAAAACATGGAGGAAAAGGTTGATAGTAGTGCCAATAGGCAGTCGAGTGATAAATTCCACCATCTCTAGTAAATGTGCACTTCTGTTCGTTGAATATCAAATCATCAATTCTGTAAATTTCATCCATCTGCTCCCAACAGCTCTTGCTGTTACTAGAAATACTGAAGGTCAGGGCGACCTGGTAGCTGGCAGAGTGCTTACCATTAAGGCTGAGTCCTTACTGCAGCAGCCCGGGTTTGATTCAAAACCATGGCTCTTTGCTACTTTCTCTCTGCCTTTCCTACAGCTGTCACTGTCCAGTAAAGGCAAAACAAATCTTAAAAATCCATAAGGTGACTGGACTGGCCACTATCTGTGCATTTATTATAAAACATAAAAATATAAAATGCATGGGTGATACTAATAATTGGGCTTTGTCAGGTTACCACGAAGGTGCAAACACACACCTCTGATCTGTGCCTAGACAGGCGTGTTTGTACTAGACAGAGTGGCTGCATTTTAAGTGTCTCTTGGCACCATCACTAATAATACCTGCTCCAGGTGGCTTGGCATGCTCTCCTACACACACATATAGAACACATACATAGACATACATGAGGATAATGAACACTCATGTTCTAAGTGCAGGTGACAGGAGTGGAGGCACAGGTCACCTGGCTCATTATATTGCGCCCAGAAGGGATCTCTTGAGTTTGGTTTGATCTGATCGCTAATATATAAGTGTTTTTTTTCTTGTTGCTCTGTATGTGTAACATACTGTATCTTTCAGTATGAAAAGAATGCAAGTCATGGCCATGGGAATCTTTCTCGTCTCCATCTTCGGTCCCACTTGATGTGAAAGTAACGTACGTCACATCATTGTTTTTATAGCACAGCCAAACAAAACAAAGAAGATACCTCCCTTTTCTGAGAAGTGGCGATTCACGCATGACAAGTTGGCAAGGGATGGGCTGGCAGTGTGTAGGCCAGGTGTGATGCTCCAACATTGGCCCACATCTAACACATAATATCAGAAGGTAGGATCCAGGAGCCAGAGTATAGAGATAAATGGGGGCCAGATGTTCTTTTCAAGTTGAAAAACAAAATTGCAAATGAAAAAGGAAAAAACTAAATAACAGGAATAAAAAGTGTCAGAAAGTTTTTCTTGATTTTTCTTTGAATTAATTATCCAGTTTCATTTTTGGTTTGTCAGATGTTATATACAGGACATTTATTACATTATTTGTATAATGATACGATTATTTTATATACTCATCACTAAATTAGAAAGGTTCACACGGCACACACTCCTCCTGACCACTGATAAATGTTAGCTAATAGTTGACACATTTAAAGAGTAAACAAAGTAATAGAATATGGTCAACACATTTGACCTGACACCTGAAAAAATGCTGTTTAATAATGATGTAAATTGTAAATAACATAATGTGTCGATATTAGACTGAATGACAAAAAGACATTGTTTACGTTAGCATAATCATATATTTCCCACTCATTCTAAACTGCACGGATACAACTAACTTCAAAATACATATTTTGTCTGTGTAATTATGTATAAATAAAACAAAGCAAATAAAAATATAATTTAATAATAAATATTTGCAAATGATTGGCAGTTAAAGGTAGGGTAATCGATTTTAATCCAATACTTAAATTCAATGCCTGTGTCAAATTCAGTGCCAGCTGACTGTTCTGTGTGTGTGTGCTGAAACAATATCCGGTGTTTGTACACCGCCCTAGCTCTATAAAAGCGAAACAAACAAAGTGGCCGGACTCCACAACACAACACCATTCGAGCAGTTCCAGCCATGATTGTGTGTCAGGTAACATTAAATGACTTGCCCACGGACATGTAGTTTACTTTGTTGTTCACCAAGACATGCTGTGGTTGAGATGCTAGCTATAGTAGGAGCAGAGTTGTGAGTATCGCTGTTTGGAGCTGGTGTGCTGGGTCTGGGACCGTCTTGGGTCGTTTTTCACTCTATATCATGGTATTTGTCATATTATTGGATTTCATCAGAATCACTCTGTTTAATTTGGAAGTTATGCTACAGCTTGTGAGGATACAGATACGCCCGGTTTAAATTGTTGATTGCTTTTGAACAGACAGCTCTACCAATTGTTTTCTAGCAACCAATTACTAGATTACTACATTTGAACTTATAAAGGACTACACAAACTTAGGCTTTTAAAATGTGAGGTCCCTACAGGCAAAACCAAGCATTGCAACCCCTGAATCATCCATTTCTGTAATTATCCCACCATAAAGCAATCTCATGATTGCTCATTATAACCTGAAGCCCTCCTGGTGAAACGTTTTCATCAGATCAACTTTCTACAGAATAGTTTTGAAATGTTGACAGTAAGGTCTGTGGATTATTCAGAGTAGCAGGGACACTAATGTTGCTGTTGATATTTAAAGCGGCAGGCATTTCAGAGACAGATATCTTGAAACATGAGCAAATAAAACCCAAAGTAAGTAAGAAAATATGCTTTTAATTTGGTTGGGCTGATCCAATTTCTTTCTATTGGCAATAATACCTGCACATACTGTTCTGTTTTTTATTTTATTAATTAATTATTGGTTGTGACACTGCTGGAGTCCATACTGCTGCAGGCTGCACTTAATGAATGTTTACAGTCCAATAAAAATGTCTTTTTTCCACAGTACTGTTGAATAATGTCTACAATCTATCACTTCCTGTGCTGTCCCTTTGGACTGAATGTTATGTCATTTTCCATTCCAAAGATGGACTTGTGTCACTTAAGTGAGCTGTCATTAGCTTTCCGCCCCAGTATTGCCAACATTATTTTCTCTATATTTATTATATCTGGTGTATTAAGTAACGATTTACTTTATTAGTGGGGTGACAACTTTGTCTTGTTGCATGAAAACTCAAAGAAAAACATTACGGAGACGTACTTTTCCGTTAATTAATAATTATCAGCCTTCACACACACATGCACACGCACTCTTAGAATAACACAGGGAAAATATGCAGCTCTAAAGTTTCAGTTCACCATTTAATTGCTTGCACCCAGTCTACCATTTAATTGCCTATACAGCGAGAGTTGATGTCTGTACAGTTTCCGTAATCAACCCCTTTACATGCAGTTGTGCACCACTTGATGTTACCTCACCTTCTTGAGTGTGTTTATATATGTGTGTCTGTGCTATAGTGGGGCAGTAGAGGCAGCCGGAGGGACACAATGTTCATTTTCAGCTCAAATAAACCTGTGAAATGAATTCAGCTCTCTCACACCTTTCTTCAGCACCACTTAGTCTATATGTCATACACACGCACACATACGTTCTTAAACACACACATACTACGTTGTGTTTACGTGCTCGTGGCTCCATTTATTTTTAGACCAGAGGCAGGATATTGGGTTTCATTAAAAGTCCCAGACCCTTTTTCTTTTCTCCTTTTCCGTCCTTCCCCAACTGCCCCTCCAACTCTCTTTCTCTCTCTTTCACACACACACACAGTCCCAGGGGCAAGGTGGTGGTGTGGTTTCCTGCTTGTGTTGTGACGTGAGGCAGTTCTGCTCGCTGGTAGAAAGGCCTCTTTGTGTCTGACCGTCTCTGCCTTTTCCCCTCTTTCCACTGCAGACAATTATTTTCCCCTCCAACCCAGCTGACAAGTTGGTGCCGCTGTCGTCATTCTTCATCATGCTATTTGAGAAAGAAATAAGGGGGGAAAAAGACAGAGAGAATGAAAGAATAAAGAGCAACAACTGTAGGTTTAGATTTCAGCAGCTGCACCTTCCGTTTTCATTACTTTAAGTGTGACGACGGCTCACTAGGCTTAGGGTTTTTTTCATCCGCATTATTTGCTGTATTTTACCAGGCCAGGCCACCCAGAATTATACGACTTTCATTTTAATTTTTGTTATTTTATATTTATTGCAAGGCCATCATGGCAAAGACCACAGGGTAATTTCCATCTCCACACGACCAAAAACACATTTAGCATCTAACACCCAAATTTGAACCACCAGCCAGTTTAAATATGCTACAATCCTCGGAGCTGAGAAATCTGTCAGTTGAGTCCAGTTGCTCCATTACACATCACTAGCCCTGTCTCATGGGGCCCCCCAAATCATCTGATGTGGTTTTTGGGGCCAGAGCAGAAGCAGCGGTCATACTGGTGTTACTGTTGCCGTTTGAGCTAGAACTATTTTTCTGTCTTCACAAACATGCACATGCACAACAGTGTTCTTCCACAGAACATGCACCATTGCCAAGAAAAACTACCACAGCTCTGCCAGACACTTTTTTCCCCTAGTAGTTTCCTAGTTTGTCGCACAGTGATTTGCTGCTTTGCAACATAGGTTTGTTCCCCAAGTGACCCTGGCTCTCTGTCTCCCTCTTCAGGAACAACAGCTTGTTGGCCCTTGGGAGATCATGCCACCGATATTTGCCATGCCTTTCTGGTCTCAATGCTACCCCTGACTGCTTCTACCTTCAATATATTAGGTCATCTTTTTGTTGATGATACACAATTGCCTTCCTATCATGTGCTGCAGAGCTGATGAGCTCCACTGGAGAAACTCCCCAGTATCCCATTTAAGCCTGTGCTTTTAAATAAGCTCAACCTTGAGAAAGTCTTACTTGGCTTACTTGCACCTGATGCAGCTCATGTGTTTGAGTGTTAGTTTATATATATATACACTTCTCTACTACTCCAGAACAAAACCCGAGCAGTGAATTGTCTTTCAGCAGCACATTTGGTCTCACGCTGCAAGAAAAACAACAGCCAGGTGAAGTGTAATGTTGCTAGCTAAATGTGGTGCAAATCTTTATAGAATTGTGCAAAAGAAATTTCAATTCAATGTGCATTTCCATCATGTACTGTTATTCGAATATTTGGAGTTGAGTGCATCAAGATAGGCAGGTGATGGCACTAATTCTCCAGTCCAGTGCCTATAAATCATTGCAGAGGAAGAGGGCGCAACGAGATGATGGATGAAATGAGCACCAGTCAAACCTCAAACCGTTACTGTTTGTTGCTCAGTCCCACTCGTCAGCCATCCTCAAGCTGTCCACCAGATGCACTTGGACTTTCCATCCTTTCCCCGTCACCTGATTGCCCCACCCATCTACATACCTGTTCCCACAACTCTCATCAGGCCTGCAGCTACCTGGGGCATGATAAATCTGAAAACAGTGTCCGCCATTTTGCTACGGTTTGAACAAAATGTCTTCTCATAACAGTGTGCAACGGGCTTTGAGGTATGTTTTCTCTTGTTTGGTGGGTGTGTCAGATGTGTTACCCAATCAGCAGTGATGTTTATAGATATAAACCGAGACATATTAAAAAGGCAGGGCAGTGCGCTTGCATACGCAACAAGGTGTTCAAGACACCACTGTTTCATGTTCTGTTTTTTGATTTTTCATAGACTTATCCTGCTATCTACCAGCACCTGATTTTTGTTGCTGTGCTCGGGGAATTTCTTCCCACTCTCCCTCATCAGCCCTGCAGATACTTAACCAGTTCATCCCAGTTGCAATGTTGGTTTTGGCTTTGTGCTTTAGAATTTGAGTTTGAGTTTTTAGTTATATGTTACCTGGACCTGTACCTGCCTGCCTGCCTGCCTACCTGTAACTGCAAGTACACATAATCAATAAATCATTAAATCAACTCGTCAGCCCCGATTGTCTGCTTTTGGATAACACAACAAGAACAATGAACAATGAACAATGAACAATGAAGAAAACATGATGGCAATGCAGTATTTACATCTGTAGAGTCATGTGCTTCATGTACACAAAGATTTATTTGCAAAGTCTGGTTCCATCGCATTTATTGATACATTGCCTTCCAATTTTTCCATCTCAGCCAAGCATGAGAACCTATATTGTCTTTTTTGTAATTTCCACTCAAATTGTGCTTAAAAACAGTCGGATGGAAATGCAGTTTCAGGAACACTGAGCCTTAGTCATAACAAACACTGTTATAATTCTGAGTCATAAAATGAGTGATGTCTTAAGTGTTTCTGAGATGACAAGCCACAAGGGGAAAACCATTACTGGACAAGTCAAAAGATCAAATTGCTTTTGGCAGTAATCTCAGGCGATTGCTTTGCACTTTACATCGAGGACACTGAGGAAAATACCCGAGTTCTTCTTCACTGGCAAATCTATTCTTCTGGAGGTCTTATACGGTGGTGTCTAGATAGCAATCATAGGAAGAAGCTGAGTACATTTACTTAAGTACAGTACTTAAGTACAATTTGTAGGTACTTGTACCTACCATGAATATTTTGTTACTTTATACTTCTACTCCACTACATTTTTGAAAGCAAGCATTGTACTTTTTTCTCCACTACTTTTATTTGATAACTTTAGTTACTAGTTACCTTGATTTTACATACAAAACATATATAATCAATTTATTAAAAATGATGCTACTTTGTCAAATTATTAAGACAATATTATCTTTACCAGCTGCAACATTACAGTGATTAACACATTAATGCATCAATAAGCATAATACAATAAAATAATACATTATGCAGAAATGGCCCTGAGTACTTTTGGTACTTTTACTTAAGTAAGAGATCTGAGTATTTCTTCCACCCCTGTCAGAAAGTCAAAGTCAGAAGCAAGGAGAGTTTGAACTTGATTGATTGTCTGTGTCTCCCTCAATGAGTGATGAATTACCTCTGTTGACCAGTTCACAAAATGAGCCCAGCAAACTAATTTAGCGTAAATACAACTCCATTTGCCAGAAGGCTGCAGCAGGATCATAATGGCTGTGCCAGAGTGACATAAAATTAATTTTTATACTCTATTACACTTCCAGTTAACTGTGAAGTGGTGAGGTTTTAAACAGAATGGTAAATAGCAGCACACGCATCTCTCCCGGCTTTTCTACCATGTCATTTTTCATTGTTGTTGTTACATTTTCTAATCTGAAGAATAATTTCCTGTGGGAGCCTCACATTCAGCCAGGTGAAATTATTAATCATGAGTTTGTGTTATATTGAGAAGCAGGTGAAGAGGTTTTTGAGAAGGTTACGATTAGATAAAACACCACACCACCATTTGGAGCCGCCAAGGTAACTGAGAGGGAGCACTGATAACTGATATCTCAGTTGAAATGAAGCCCACATAAACAGCAAAGGTGCTATTTGTCTGTTAGGACCTGAGGTGTCCAGACAACAAGTGTGGGCAGGTCAAGGAGGGACAGCAGGGATGCTGATAAGTGATTATCTCTTAAGAAGGTGTGAGTCAACAGATGTCATGATCTGAAACAGAAAACAACGACCCCTCACCTCAAAACATTTGCAACCTCACTGTTAAAGCTGCAAAATGTCAAATTAAGCTGCATTAAAGAATATTTTATATTAATGTTGGGTCAAATGTCTGATATGTGCAGTAATGTGAAAGAGGTCTTTTGTAGTGATGAAAGCTTCCAGTCACAGCAGCCGGACATATTTCAGCAAAAATGCCCAGATATGACTGTTTGCTGCCTGTCCTGTGGATGGACGAAAACCTGACCGGCTGGTGAACATACTGGAGCATTTAGAAACTTAGGTTTAATTGCTAAGAGCTAAAAAGAGAACTAATATTTAACAAAATAAATGCTATATTTAGTAGTAGTAAAAGCAGAAATGCATTCTGTCGAGATTAGGTTTTGTACAATATTTTGGTCATAACCACTTGTCAGGCAAAGTTACTACATGTAAAATACACTACATGGCCAAAAGTATTTGCACAATACTGTACATCCATTTCGGATCACATCCATTACCATGGGTATTAATCACAACCTTTACTTTTCCCATGAGATTTGAAATCTGATGTTGGAGTCAGGAGTCTGTGCTGGCCAGTCAAGTTATTCCTCACCAAACTTGGAAAACCATTTCATTTTGAGTCTCATTTAATGCATAGGGACATTGTCACAGTAAAAGGACCTGCTTTAAACTGTTGCACCCCTTTTGAATGCATAATATTGTCTAAAATATCATATCATATCATTGTATGCTTATAATTCCCCTGAATATTTCCCTGAAATGGATTTACGTGGCCTAGCCCAGGCACTCCAGACAGTCCACTGGTTACTCCTTTTTTTTCCACAATATATCATTATCCAGCATTGTATAATTGGCTGTGGAAATATTACATCATCACTGCAAAAACTGGTTCATTCATTGTGTTGCTTTCTATTGATAATGTTCTTGGTGTACTCAGAGCACAAAAGGAAGTGGTTCAACCAAGAGAGATGGGCAGAACAGCAAGAAGGTGCAAATGGAAGATAGTGTAACCACCGAATTAAACCCTCAACAACTCAACCTCCTTAAGTAAAATGTAAAAAGAAGCCTTTGATGGAGGAGGCAAGAATGTAGTTCAATGCCCAGCAGAAGAATAGAGCACACATCTGCTGAGAATTCACTTTACGTTTATTTTATTCAACAAGTTATGGACAGTGACACACTCTGGAGATTAAATTAAGACAGTCTGGCAGCAAGCACTCATAGCAAAATAAGCCAGCTCTATACCTGAATAAAAATGTGCAGATATCAGGCTGTTAGTGGTTAATGTTGGGATTAGGGCCTTTGTTGGTGAAGACGCACTTGGCAGGAGGGTCAGTCTGCTCCTATTCATATCTGAATTAATGAGTTGTAGCGTTTCTGAAGCCACTGTGAAAACAGGCGGGGTCAAAATGTTGAAATCTATAACTTTAGTAACATGTTTTACCCTGTAGACATGGGTGTGTGTCCCATTTCAAATCAACCACTAATCATAACATGACCACAGTCTTTTCAACTTTTTGTTATATTTGTTGAAATTCTCTTTATATTTAGACAGCAATAAAACAAATTTGTAATCACCATCATTACATTTGTTGTCTAATACTATTTTCACAGTTGTACAAGTGCATCCCGTAAAAATCTCAAAGGCCCATGGCTATCTTCAACCTATATTGGAAGTGAGATTAGCTTCCTACAAGGCTGCACTACATACATAATAAGGGCAAATGAAAGGATGGGTCAATTTTAAATGCTGGTAATTACCAATCGTTGCTGTCCAGGTTTTTGGAGAATCTCCAATATCAAGGTTCTGTTTAGTGAGGGAGTTGCAGCCAATCTGGTGTCTGTTTTATCAGATCTAAACTGTGAAGATGAATACAACTAAACAGAAATATGTAAGGGTGATTTTACAGTGGGTTTTACATGGGACAGTTGATTAAAAAGCTCAAAAGACCAGATTTTTTTACGTTTAGGCATGAAAAAAAGTAACAAAAATTGTACTGCAGACAGTTTATTTGTCTGATTGACTACATATTACTACAGTATATGGGGAGTTTTCACAGAGGTAAAGAATGGCAAATTGAGCTTTTTCCATGTTCAATTTCTTTTTCCTCTTCAATACAACTTGCTACTAGTGTTTCCATTGATTCTGACAGAATAAAAAAAAAAGCTTTTTCATAATTCAAGTCAATGTAAAGGTGTTTGAAGAGCTGTATTTATGGATTAAAAGAAAACATTATGTAAAAGTTGCCTACATGTGTTTTTCAGTGTTAAAGTTAACTCTAAATGGACAACACTGGAGTTTAGATGTAATTGATACTAAGGTCATCATCACCAAGTACATTGGTGCACAGCGTGGGCGGATCTTCTATTCAGGAATGGTGAGTGGCCGCAATGGTTGTTGTCGCATTATTGTCTATTTTTTTTAGTATCTAAAAATCAGCAGTGGGGACTTTTATTTTGCTTTTCACAGCTGCTAATGACACATTGAAAGAGAACAAGGTAAAATAATAAAACACATCTCTTGCCATGACATTTGTGTCAGTCCCTGACATTTGAAGATAAATCCTTTCTTTATATCGTACAGACGATCCTGCTTTCAACAGTTGACGGTCAAATGTCACTGAACTGACAAGGCCTTTTAGAATTTCAGTGATTCCACTTCATCTGTGGGTTGTGTACATCCTATTTTTACTGGATTTAATCATCCCTCTTACAGTATTCATCCTTGTTATATTGTGTAATGTTATAACAAGACTAAGAGTCTAGAGACTGTACTTCCACCAGTGGTGCTTTTAGTGAAAGGCTGATGTTAGCATGCTAACACGCTCACAATGAATATTTTGGGGGAAAAACTGAAAATGAAAGTTTAGCAGGTGTTATATTTACCAGGTTTGACATCTTAGTTTACAGTGTTAGCATGCTAACATTTGCTAATTATTTAGCACTAGCACAAAGCACAGCTGAGGCTGATGAGAGTCACATTATTTTTTGGCTGTGGACCAGAGTATTCGACAAACTGAAATTTTGAACTGATTATGGTCAAGTCATTTGTCATTTTCTCCACAGTGACATTCTTGGTTTGAAATGGCCTAACCAAACATCCAATGGTCACTCTGTGTTTTATTGTTCAAGGTTGAAGCTTAACTGAAGATATTGCTGAACAACATGACATTTAGAATCACAATATCAGAATAAACGCATATACAAGAGAACACTTAATGTAAAGCAGAAAACACACATACAGTATTATAGAGGACCTTGATCCTAATGGATGTACATTAGTGTCTGTGGAAGAAGTGCAGCACAATTTGCACACATTAAAAAGCAATAAAAGCAGTCATTAGTATTAAATTAAACGTGCTGAAATGTGTTTTACACTAGCACTTAATAAACTCTTCATACTATGTCATTTATTCCATGCTGATTAAACTGAGTCACATTAATTTTGTTGGCTGCCTTCTATAAAAATAAAATTATGGAGGCCTAATCACTTAAAATAGAGCAACTCAAAACCATTTAAATTAAATTAAATGCTTTTTTCTGTGAAAGTTAAGCGTGTTAAAAAAATGTATTCAGTGGTAGGCTACATATAATTTTATATATACTAAACATGTTAATTTACATCTTTAGTTACATTAAGGTGGCCATAGCAAAAGGTTTGTCCACTTCTGTTTTCAAAATGTGCCCAGATATGAGCTGAATTAATTAAAAACTCTTTTGTCATGGCTGAATATGACAACCCAAAAGCACTCTGGTTTTCCTTTCAAGACACATTCATGTAACTCAAATGGAGCCTTGATGACAGCAAGCCCCACAGTATCTACAATTCAAATGAGAACTGCATTAGCAATTTTCTATGGGTCATAATTGGAGTTCTGATTTTGAATGTCACTGTGTGGGATGGATAGAAAAGAACTGCATCTAGAAAGGGGAGAGCTGGGAGGACCTAGTTGATTTATTAACAACCACAGACTATATATCCATCACTAAACAGCAGCTCCCTGAACAAGTTCTCCAACAAATTGCTCTGTCACAACAGGGCACAGGCCATGCAGGTTGCCTCAACCATTTGGAAGTTAGTCCGTTTGACAAGATCATACAAGCTTGTTTCTAAAAAGTGTGACAACTTACACCAACAAACAACACCTGGCTATACTGGCTGAAAGTGCACATGCCTGTGTATGTGCACACATCAGCAAGGACTGTGTGAATGTTTGTGTGGTAAACACTGTCCATGCTTCACCGGTCGCAAGCTCCAACTCATCATATTTGGCAGTAAAGTAAGTCAGTAAGTATTTATCTGGATGCTGGCTTTGGTTTGTTGGAGTATCACCAAACAAAAGCATAACTTTAACCCTGTGTTATCCTGAGCTAACAGCTACACAGCTGGTTAAATGTGGTTAAAAATGAAAACATGACTTAAACAGCAACCTCCATGAAAATATAAGTAAAAGTGGTGTTGTTTTTAGTGTTTTGATTTATAGTTTGGGTTGTAACTTAACAGGAAAAGGAGATGGGCAACAACATCAACATATAGCCACATTTTTTAAAGAAACAGTATGACTATTTGGGAAATGGTTGGGATAGGGAAGTAAAGAAACTAAAGATGGTTGTACGAATACAGAGCTGGTCACTTAAGGATAGAAAAATACTGCAAAATGAACATATTGTTGCCTCTGCCACTGGGACCTCCTCTTCATTTCACTAACTGATGCCCCTCAGAAGCAGTGCTCTTTCTCTCTCCCTTCCCCCTCCTGTGTGTTCATATGTTGTGTGAGTGATTGTCTGCAGGTGTGCTGAAGTCATGGTGGAACCTCACAGCTGTAGCACATCACTGCAATCAAGAGTTCTTCTTGTGCTGCGTTCCAGGCAACTGGGAACTCGGAAATTTCCGACCTCCAACTAGAAGAAGATGGAACACCACCTGAAGTCGGATTTCCTAATTGGGAACTCGGAGAAAAAATATGTACCCCAACTTTGCGAGTACCAGCCGAAAGACGTCATATAACAATTTCAGCTCCCGTGGAAGCACACATTGTAAATGGTAAACAGTAAACTAAAAGGCAATGTAAAGTATTAAATTAAAATAATACATACTAGTATCAAACTGCTTCATTACAGTCTCCAGCTTCTTTTGGCTTTTCCCTTGGAAATCCCTCTGAATCAGCTACCTCCTGTTCCCATGGTTCTGTCCTGCTCCAGTCCTCAGCTCGCTGCTCCAAGCTCCCATTCCCCTCATATCATTTTCTTCTGATTCCTCTACAATAAATGCACTTGAACTCTCTCTTAGTAATAAATGCCTCTTGTCTGTGTCTGCACCTAGGTTCAATAGTTCCATAGCCTTTAACTAACATAACAGCATTTTATTTGACTTAAATTACATTCAGTGACTGACTTTGGCTGATGAGGCATCAGTTTTTGTTTGGTTTTCATGTATTTCTGTATTAAGTCTTTATTAGGAATTATTATTATGGAAACTCATTACAGTAACTCCAATATTACATGAATGCAGCATATGTGGGGGTGGGGGAGATGTTGCAGTGGATAAGACACATGCCTTTGGTGTGAGAGACCTGGGTTCACCATTGCCATTGGGTCCCTGAGCAAGACACTTACCCCCTAGTTGCTCCAGAGGCGTGCGACCTCTGATATATACAGCAATTGTAAGTTGCTTTTGAAAGCTAAATGTAATTTACAATCCTAGAGCGAGGCAGCAATAAGCTTACTAAAGGCTAGTTTGGCTATAGCCAAAGTTCAAAAATATGCCTACCAACACCTCCAAAGCTCACAAATTGGCATGTTTGCTATGTATGTGTATTTTATGAGCTTAAAAAGTGCTGGTAGGCAACTTTGGACAGGGCATGGCTAGCTGTTTCCCCCTGCTTCCAGTCTTTATGCTAAGCTATGCTAATCACCTCCTGGCTCTTGCTACATTTTAAGCAATTAGATGTGGGAGGGGTCACGATCTTCTTATTTAGCTCTCTGTAAGAAAGCAAAAAGGAGTATTTCCCAAATGTCAAACTATTCCTCTAAAAAAATGCACTAGTGTTTCACAAAACAACAGACATGAGAAGTGTCTCTAGTTGAATTTTCTCAGTGATAGGAACAAATGTCAACTGCATAAAAAAAACATGTCCATTGGCATCTATTCTAGAGTATCAATTTTCCATTCAAAATGCACATTCAGTCTGCAGTCATTTCCAAAATATCATATTCTCATACGTCTTAGAATACATAATGTCATCAGCTGTCCAAATATTGAACAGTTTATACCAAAGCTGCAGGCCTTGTCAAACATGATCTTACAGGGATTAAGACTCCCGCCTGCAGCTTGAGGGGAAAACTTTCCTCTTTCGTCATCAGATGCGTATGACTGTGTTTGGTTGTGGTGTTTGGCAGCTTGATGGACGACGTTATGTGCCAACACTGCCTGACCTTGGCAAGAGAACAGGTAACATATTATGCCAAACACTGTTAGTGTCCATCCGTATAATGAGTCTGTGTGTCCCCACATCAGTTCTTTAATTAGTTATATTCATTAACATAACTGTAAATGTGTCTGCCAAACAGACAAAGTCTGGCCTTTTAAAATCAGCCAGTTTCTCTATTACGACTTTCACACAATGAACACATGGCTGGAAATGTTTCATTATTTACATTTTCATCTCACAGTGATTGCTCTGGACACTATAATAATCATATTTTTAATTGTCAGATTCAATTCATGGCATTATTATTGTTGCCCTCCTCTGCAGCAACAAACTTGATCTCAGCGTTGGCAGTCCTCGAAGCCATGCTGCTATCTCTGACCTTGTGCTTGAACAGAAATGGGAAGGTTTTCCTGAAGGACTTTTGGAAGGTGGCTCCCATGAAACCATAAACTATGGGGTTCACTGAAGAGTTGGCGTAGGACATGCAGTTGGCCCACGTCTTGATCTTGTATGTGGTGTAGTTGGGCTGGTAGTTTGGATAGAAAGACTGGAAGAGGACGAAGATCTGGATGGGACCCCAGCAGATGGCGAAGAGGAGGACGATTACCACCACCATCTTGGAGACTTTGCTCCTGATACTGATGGTTCTCTCTGACAGGAGGTTGACCTGAGGAAAAGATGAGGAGTTTTCTGAAGGTGTGTTCAGACGAGAGCGGAGACAGTTTTCAGTTTGCGTTATTTGTGTAAAGTTGAACCCTGGACTGGACAATTTGTGGTTATTTGTCCCAAACAGTTAATGTACCAACTGTACAAACATTAGCAGTAAGCTAGAAAGCGTTTTTGGAGCGATGGAAAATGTGCACTAGAGTCCTTCTCCAGCTGAGCCAGTTAAGAAACGTTTGAGACTTCCACTGGCTACGTCAGCTGACTTTCTTTTGCTCCCCGATAATGTAAATGGGATTTAATTAATACAAACAGCTCTTCTGGACTTTCCAAGTGTTACTGGGCTGAATGGATCATATTCTGATGATAAAAAGAGTCATTTCAAAATGTTTGTGCGTCACATGATGAACGCGGAAGTTACAATACCCTTTGGGCCACAACACCAACATCACTTCACAACCATAGACTGTATATAAGAAGTGGACATAGTCATCAAAACGTCACCCATTGGTTTGTGGACTGCCGAGTTTGGCCGATAGGGCGCCGCCACGTTGATTTTTTGCAACCAGCGGCACCGGACGTGACCATATTTGGACAAGACGGTGGAGCTAACGGCCATGTGTGGAGCTAGCTAGCTTGCTTAGCGAGGTGCATCTGTAATTCACATTAACTGTCATTTTAACAGCGCTGACCATTTTGTCTAGGGAACACCAGTCTTAAAACTAAATATACTCACCAGAGAAAGTGAACAGCCAACTCCTAATAAGCTTTTTCAACGGCGCTGATTAAATTTACACAGTGCCACGGGTACGAGTCACTCTAGCCTGATAGATAGATCGCCATGGTAATGACTTGTCAATAAAGAAGCATACTCTGCTTTATGGTCTATTTTCCTCTAAATGGGACCATAATTTACTAAATGAACATCATGTTGTGTTGAAGAAGACATGAAACTAGCTATTGAGACCATAAACTCATTAGGAAAGTGTTTACTGTGGTAATAAATCAGGTGAGAAGTAGGGTCATTTTACCATTATTTCTAATGGAACCGGACTTCTTTTTGCAGAAGAGTCGCCCCCTGCTGGCCGTTCAATAGAATTCAGGTTTATGGGACTTCCGCATTTGCCTCAGTTCTCTGACCAGAAGCTTCCCGGTTGTTCTTTACCCAGCCCTGTTCCTTGATGCTTGGTGTGCACTCAGTGCATGCATGTGTTTGTGTGGCAGCTCACTTTCAAACTGATCTCAGAACTCAACAGGAGTTTTTTTTCCATAAAGCCCCAAGCACAAAATTTACACTGAAACATTTTCAACTTGGACACATCGTCACGTCAACTCGCGTTTCATACAGTAACAGCACAAAACTGTGTAAACCTGTAATTACAGGTTACTTATTGAGGGCAGACTAAATAAGCTGCAACACAACAGTTGATATAGTAAAACCAACCAAACTTACACATCAGGCAGTTACAGAGCAACATTATCATTTATTTGGAGTTGTGTTTCTGGCCACCTGATGAATATGAGTCTGGTTTTTAGTCTCCTTTTAGTTCTGGTATTGCTTTCTACTTGGGCAGTGGCAGAAGAAGTATTCAGATTGTTACCATGGTGTAATAATACTTTTTACTGTTGATGCATTAATGCCTAGCCTACATCACTTTCTTGTTTAATATACTGCTGGGTAGCTTAATCTACCAATTTACCCATCATAATGACACATTATCATTTAATAGTTGATTTGTATTTTGTTTTAATAATCTAATCCTGTAAAGTAATTAGTAACTACAGCTATCAAATAAATGTAGTGGAGTAAAAAGCACAATATTTGCTTCCAAAATGTAATGGAGTAGAATGGAAATACTCAAGTAAAGTACAAGTACATGAAAATGTACATCTTGAGTAAATGCATTTAGTTACATTCTATCACTGCTCTTGAGGGATATATGAGACTCATTAGCTAATAAATGTTCTGCTGTGCTCATCAGATAGTTGCTAACTTGTGTGTCATTTGATGCTGGACAACAGCTGCCTACTGGAATTGAAGAATGCTATGACTGGGGCTATGTGGTTGTAACACAATTTGCTTATAACTCGCTGAATTGTTTAGCTGGAGTTCAAACTTTTATACAAAGTACCCACATTCTTCTTCTACATATGTCACCGATTCAGTCCTCTACAATAATGTCACAGACCTTGTGAGTAGATGTCAAATGCATTGTGTTCCATTGTTACAACCTACCCCACTAATAGGTGAGGTTGTAACACATGCTGGGGTAAGTTACAACAATAAGACAAAAGAAGCAAAACAGATGCCACACCATATGGTATGCTTCAAAAACAGGTATAGTGAAATAAAAGAATAATGTTTCTCTCTCTCTGTAACAGAGTATGTCTGATTGTGTGTGTCTACTAGAACAAACTTACTTAACAGTACACTTAATAAACACTACTACAATGTATCTAATTAAAGAAAATCTTTGTATATCTTTAGGTCTAACAAAAAAACATCTGTGTGTGTGTGAGTGTGTGTGTATTAAAATCAATAAAGTCCCTATGTTTAGAGGATTTTTGTAAGCCACCTCACTCATAATAATAATAATCCTTATTTGTAGAGCACTTTTCAAGTTACAAAGTGCTTTAACAAGTGTAAAGACAATAATACCCAAGAGACAATAATACAAAAAACAAGTCATGTCAGCCGTTGTTTAGCCAGCTGTATTAGCACCTGTTTCCAGGCTTGACAACCACCATGCCTGATTGGGGAGGAAGAATGCAAATGCTAAAATGATCTCATGAATCATATTTCTTCTCTCATTGGTGGATTTGGTGTTGTTACAACTCTCTTCATTTTACAACCATACCTGGTCACCCCTAAGGTTTAGCCAAGTTGCAGGCTGGAAAACTGAGCAATGAACTAAAAGACACTGAAAAGCTCCATAGATCTAAAGGGAACTGCAGAGCAGTGATATAATTCTACTAAAAGCTTACCACCTTTTTAACTACACATAGTCATTTGATCCATTGTTACAACAAAATAATTTATTATAGCTGCTTCAAATAAAGGAGCTTTCAAAGACATTTTCAAAGGCAGCCAACATAAAACACAAGTTAACGAGTATTATAAAGGGACAGGTAGTGCCACCATATCCAGAAGAGAAGTGCTTTTTTAACTTTAACAAGAGGGCTTGTAGTCATATCTTTAAGTTAAGTTTAAGTCAAGTAATTACAGTTAAGCTCAAAACAAAGCAAAACAAACCTTGTCCATACCTGATAGTTGTTGTCTACAGGCTCTACAGTGGGCTGGCCCACTCTTTTCACCATCAGAGTGTAGCAGAAGGAGATAGTGAGGACAGGCAGCAGGTAGGCAGCAATAAACTGGTAGAGGATGAAAGCCCTCTCATGTGTCTTAGAGGGGAATCTCTCCATGCAGTACTGCCTTGGGCCATACCAGTAACCCTCCTCTAAACGCTGGTACATTAAAATTGGGGTGGAGAGGATGAAGGAGCCTGGACAGCACGAGGACTGTGTTAGCAGAAGTAGCTGAGATCATGCACACTCTAATCTTTTTTATATACAATTTATTCATTAACTCTGGTGTGGTGAATAAATAAAAAATTTGAGATGTCCTCAGAGATGATGATGATGAGTAATGTTCATCAAACAAGCAGGACATACCAATCCAAATGCAGATGCTGACGATCATGGCCACTTTTGGGGTGCGGTGGCGGAGAGATTTCAGAGGGTAGACTGTGACGTAACAGCGGTCCCCGCTCATTGCTGTCAGAGTGATACAGGTGGCTTGGACTGTAACCTAGGAAAGACAGTTAAACATATACATGATGTACACATATATTTTGTTCTGTACATGTGTAAATGATGACATGCACTGCAATTTCAACCGTGTCTCCTAAAAAAATACATTTGGATCCTAGAAATGTGCAAGAGAAAATTTATTTGGGAGAAACATAATGCCGTACAGGTTACACTTTGTCAACATAATGACAAAAATATTTCATCTTGCTTTACAGTATCCACCTGTAGAAACTAAAGCATGATTAAACAATTTTATTTTTAGGCACTCGTAGCACTTGGTTAAGTTTAAGGAATGATCATTGTTTGTTAAATAATGAAGAAAAAGTCAGTCAAAATAATAATCTTTTCCTCAACCAAAGTGCCAAATGTACTTTTTTGCTATAAATTTATGTATATTGAGATAAATGTTGTATCCTTATCTCCTTATAAACATAATGTTGGAGCCCAACGAATAGTTGTACCAAGACAAGTTACAAGTAATTCTTGAGTAATGTTTTTTTTGTTTATTTTTTGGTCAACATCTTTGGGCCTATGTAGCCATTACTGTGGTGTTTTTCTACAGGGATTATTTCACCCCACTGCCTCTTGAATTTTCTATTGACGTTTATCTTCTCTCTGTCTCCTCTGCTAACACCCAGTTGATAAACACACATCCCAGTTTCACTGAAACTACATGCAGCACTTCCTGTGGACAAATCCTGTGGTCTTATCCATCCACAGTATAGACTTTACCAAACACTGTGTGTTTAAAAAAAGCGCATGTAAGTTGTATGACAGATGTAAAACGTCAATGATTATTTCTGGTGCTACAGTTTTACAATATAGAAACATGTTCCTGTTTTCTTAGAGAGCCTATCACAGACGTATGAAATTTTAAATAGTTTGGGTGGCCTAATTGCAACAGAAGTTGCCCACCACCTTTCTAATGGTGTCTGTGTATCCGGCCTTATAGTTAATCACCCCTCATTAAGAAACAGAGGAGAAGCTCAAGCAGCTTTTTTCTTATCCTCTAGTAGGCGGCTTTATCTCAGATTTGTTCTACTTGTCTGAGGTTTTGCTAATGAGCTCTTGTGCTTTTAAACTGAAGAGCATGCAGGGGGAGAAAGGGCGAGGGAGGAAGCATGCAGAGGAACAGGAAGAGAGAGGAGGCTGTATTTGCGATAAGTCTTTTTAATTAGCACATGAACAAATCATTCAATTAAATTTTTAATAGGTTTCAATGATGCTTGATTCAATTAAACTTGGGCACATCAGAAGAATGTTAATTTAATGTGGAATCAGAGAATCGTCTCACAGAATCCACATTTTCTTAAAATGTGAGAATTGCAGACATAATTCATATCACATTACCAGCTGACAAAAAAACCCCACTTAATTTTACTCAAGTCTCAAAGTCATTATGTTCTCCATTAGAAAGCACCTCCATGTTTTCTTTTTATACACATCTGTACATTGATTTTCAGTAGAGCAGTCCCCAAAAATGCAAGGACCTCTGAGGGCTGTAATGTGTTATATGCAATTAATCCATATTGCTTTGAAATATATGCTGCAAGGTGAGAAATGAAAGTTCTCTGCATGCTCTTTTCAAAATAGAATCTAATTTTGTCTCACTTCTGTCTCTGCCTCTATTTCTCTCTACACCTTTTATTTTGTGAAGCCAGCACCCATTACCCTTCAGAGCTTTGGATCACATCACATCAGTGTTTCAAAGGATATGATGAGAGAGGCAGAAAGGGGTCATGGGGAGTTCACTGTTTAGGCCACCGAGGAAGTCAGGACCACAATCCCTCAAGATGTAAGAAGCCTGGTGCATTAATACAATCAAATTCAATTTTATTTTTTAAAGCGCCCATTCATAACAGTTATCTCATTACACTTTTCATATATAGCAGGTCTAGACAGCACTCTTTTTAATATTATTTAAGAACTCACTACCCTTAAATTCATAAAAAGAGTGTGTTTAGATCATCTTTCCTAAACCAATAGGATGACTGTGTCTTTAAAGGCTTGGGTGAAAGAACTGAGTAGTAAATAATTCAGAGTAAATAAATAATTACCTCCAAAAGACAAGTAAACACATCTATCTTCACTACGACGTTTGCAAGTTGATTAGGTATAAAATGGTTTCCCAGATTATGTACACAATGAGTAAATGGCAGTGAATACAGAGTTGTTATGATTGATGGTAACAGTTAACTTCAGATCTTAAAATTTTGCTTGAATTCCTACTGGTCACGCAAAACCCGTTCATGTCTTGGTCAGTGTTCTATATTCTATGTGTCATCTTCAATGTATGTAAAATGTAATGGCAGTTCATTAAATAATAAAAATCTTTTTTGGGAACATGCTTATATGCTTTCTTGCCAATACTGAAACCAAACTAAATCCTCTGGACAAATTACATACACTATATCCAGACAAAGGCAAAAATCTCTCCCAACTAATAAAGATGAATAAAGAATAATAGAATAGAAAGAATAATAAATAATACCAGGACAAAGAAATATAGCCAAGTAGACCCTCCACATTTTTCTTTTGATCGTTGTAGTTTATCATATGTAGCTCTGAAGAAAACTCAGATTTATTCAGGAAATCACTTTAAATATTCATTAAAAGAAATTCAGTCAAATATTTATAGTGGGTATTTTTTCTAATTAGTGTGTTAGCTTTTACTGGAAAAGTAGCCTGCATCACTCTTTCTTTCTAAAACTAACAAAAAAAGATCTGAAACTCTGACAACTGCTTTTTCTTGTGTTTCTGCTATTATTCTCAAATTGGGCAGGATAATGTCAAATAATTAGCCTTAGACTCTTTTGCTCCTTATTTCTCCTTGGGCAGGGGGTTAGGGGAAACATGTCAGAATTTAGTAATCTCCAAAAAATTATTATTAAAATTATTTCTGATAAGACAAAGAACAGACTATTGTGAGCAGCAAAAATTCCTCTGGGAGATGACAAAGAGAACTCACAAAGTGGCATTCATGTTATCTTCTAAGTAGCACCTGTTTCATTAAATGCTGAATTGGAGATTTCTTGCACCAAAAGAAGGAATAACAGATGTACAGAAAACCTTTCTGCTTGATTGTGAACACTTACTTTCATCAGCCTCTACCAATGACGCAATGAGCAATCTATTGAAATTGAACTTCGAGGTGACTGCAGCAGATTTTCATGGTATAAAGTTGCATGGCTGAAACGGTAAAGCCCCATTAGTCTGTTTGGAGGATGGTGCTAAAAGATTGACCACTGGGTTATTTAAAAACAGAGTTTGTCCCCCTGGCTGCATGGATATTAGATAATGTGTGTGTGGAGAGGTAAGTTTTGCAGCCAAGATTTGAAAGCTTAATGTTATTTCTATATAACATATCTAACATGGCTGATGGATGTGACACCTTGTGCTCCTCCACCTTCCGTTTGAGGATGCCCCACAGATGCTCAGTAGGGTTTAGGCACCGGGGAGGGAAAATGGCTAATTGGGCCATTAGCCAGCTTTTTAAGTAATTGCTGAGTCTTTATCAACGGTCCTATCAAGCTCCTTGGTCATTATCTGCTATGGAACAATCACTTGTACCATATGAAATAATAGCAGTAGTAGGGGAATCTGTCATGTAATGTTGCTTTAACAGAGACTAACGATGGGTGTAAACACAGCACGCATAGTTCCCTCACCACCTGTCTCACTTTGGTTGTTTTCATTGAATTGTGTACATTTTGAAGTTAACGGTCCATATTTCTTTGAGAAGAGCGGTCAGTAATCCTGTCTCATTACAATCATTAAAAACCTCATTACCCTTCTCACATGCACATGCAATAATAAATGAGACAGAAAATGGTTGGGCCGTTTTCAGACTGAAAAACTGACAAAGCTACGAGAGAGGCCTGCTTGACAGACAATTGCTTTTTTTTAACATTTTCTAAAGGAGAAGGTCCAGGCTCACTCATCGCCCTTAGCAGTCATTGTTTCACCAAAGACAGGCTCACAAGGTACTAGTCTCCATGTTCAGATGAATAAACTAAATCACATTTCAGTGTTTTCAATTAAAAATGCTTTTAGCCTTTGTGCCTCTCAGACAGACATCTTACTCTTTCATGCTCAAATTTGCCGTCTACATTCTCATTTTGGATTCAAAAGAACGCTGAACGCTTCTTTTTTAAGCCTGACAGATCGTCTCCTCCTCCCTTCTAGCTTCATTATGAATGAGGTACATTTTTAACCCAATCTTCAAACAAAACAGAAAACTGATTGAATGTACTGCACTTCTTTGTCAAGCTTGCACAGTGTTGGTCCTTATTTGCATAACCTGACTGGTTGCTTATTAAATAAACATCTTTTAGACCCTCAGTGACAGGACAGCCTTTTAGAGGTATTTGGGTCGGAGGGGCCAGATTGAGCATATTTTTAGAGCTGTCCACTGTGATTAGTGCACAGCTATGTGTAATTACAGTGTAGCATAGAAACGAAGCGTTTTAACATCTGAGCTTCATGCCAGCTCATTGTCACACACTGTGCATTTGAGGATATTTTGATGGCTTTCCTCTTTAAATAAGCTGCGTGGAGTCAGCAGGTTGTGGCTTCTGCTTGGCTTCTGCTTGATAATGCAATTGTGCAAAGAGGAAGAAAATACGTGCATGTAATAACTTCACTGACTACCAGCGGTTTAGGATCACAGTTGTGTTTTTCCTCATTATTAACAGTATGTTCTGCAGGGTGGGGTGCAGAACAGAGTGCAGAGCAGGTTGACATCACCAGCATTTGGATTAGTATCTGCCTATTCACAAAACTGGAAAGTCTACAGAGCGCTTTAGCATCTTTCACCACATTGTTTTGATTTTACCTGCTAAAGTGACATCCGGGATATATAAATAAGTGGGTTTTGATTTATTTTGCCTTTTGGGATGATTGCTTGTGCTTGGTTTTGTCTGTTTGTGTTTTTCTGTTTCATGCTCTGCATGAGGATGGTGGGCGTGTCCTGTGACTCGTGGTTGGCACTCCTCCTCACCATTCTTCAGTCACCATTCTGTTATTACTGCAATCACCTCAGCCTACATTGACGGAGACCAGACTTCCAGTCCCCACTGGATTGTTGTGTCATTTGAGTATGCTCATGCGAAAGCCAACTAGTCTCAACTATGAGAAATTGTCTGCTCTGAAAACCTGTCTGTTTGCTTGTTTGCACCCCTAACGGGATTCCCCGGTCTTTAGAAAATAACTACCGGACCACGCACTCTGAACCCTGGATCACCCAGCTCAGTCCTCCTTCCACAGGATTCACTGGAACACTTTCCTATGCACCAGCCCCTCACTCCGTCAGCACACACTTGGGACAAGGACTCAAACCAAACCCTAGACCCACTCACCTGCCAACAACGCTGAATACCTGTGCTGTGTTTGTCAATAAATAATCCTTTTCCTTTACTCCTGTTTCCGGTCTGCATTTGGGTACTGGTCAGAAGTTTGACGGCCCACAACTTTCATCAACCCAGTTTCCAGACAGGGCAGGCAGATATTTTCAATGAAAAACCTCTGATACACCCAAAGTACACTACCTGCTCAGTACCAAAGGGCAGACAGACAAGGTTAGCAAGTAGCTGGTGAACATAGCGGAGCATTTAGCAGCTAAAGAGCCAGATATCTACCTCAGGATTTGGTGAGATTAAAATCAGGCTCAAAGGAAAGTAAATTTTGAACTTAAGGTGTAATTTAGATGTAAACTCTAAAGGGTATTATGGGTAATCGTAGCTAGCAGAAGTTCACAGAAGATCTCAACTACTCATTGTGGACCTACGCAACAGGCAAGTTGGCTGGTTGATTCAATTCCTGTTGGGAGGTTGGTTGGAAATGTTCGCCTACATGCAGCTTGGAGAAGCATAATTACATGTATTTACACAGGTTTAAAATTAAAGTTAGAGACACAACTCCAAAATTTTGTTTCTCCATGTCTGATGGATGTATAAAAAAGCATCCGTTTCGCTATAATAAGTATTTGAGTTGATAATATGTCAGTGTTGTTTTTACAGCTTATTGTGCTGCCTACCGAGTGGCCAAGAAAATGTCTTTTTGTCCATCATTGGTTGCTTTCAGGTAACATCATACAAAGCTGTCGTCCCATTTAGTTATGCGTTGGTCACCAACAAGCAAGGCCAATGTTGAAAGTGATTGTACTACTGTATGAGTGCAGCTGCAAGACAAAATCCAAGCCACCCAAGTAAAATCAACTCCTCATAAAATTTGCTGTGTAAATGGCAATAGTTGTGTAAATGAAACTTCTTTCATTCTAAACTCTTTTGAAAAACTGTGAATAAAAGCAACACTGGCTCTTTTTGAATTGAAGCTTTTCTTGAGTCCTTTATTGTAATTTTAAAAGGACAAGCTGTGACCTCCATGAGTGAATTACAAAGTTGTATTTTTCTATGACACACAGTTGAGTTATGAAATCAATCCTAAATGTTGTCCCTGTGAGTGAATTTATTGAATTATAATTCTTATTAGTTTTTTTTAAGAGCAAATCCGACATGTTCGATAAATGTCTGCACATGAAAATAGCACTTCTGTGTGTATGTGTGTGTGCAAGTGTGTGTGTGAAAGCACATTTCTGAGCTAAGAAAAACATAATTATGATAGTGATAATATATTTAAAAAAAACATGAGTCATGTTTTTACCTGCTGTAGAAAGGCAACACATTTGCACATGAAGTTGCCAAAGATCCATCCAGGGAGAGGATAGAGGGTGGCAGTGAAGGGGACGCAGCACACCAGGAAGATGATGTCAGTGGCTGCCAGGTTTGCTGCACAGAGAGAAAACAACACACAAGATGTCTGGTGTACAGACTACAGCACAGTGTTTTAGTGTATCTAAGGTTGTGTCCAGTAAATATCACATAGATTCTTTAAATATTTTAAGAAAAGTACCTAAACACCATCCTGAGTAGTAACCAGTCCCATAGTAGTGATACTTTTTAATCATCTGACAAAAGGGGTTATGCTGCATTATTATACTTCAGTTACAGTATGTGCCGGCTTAACGACAGCACATTAGAGCTAAAACAATGACTCAATTAATCAGTAATTGATCCATTGTTAAGTAATTTTTCAAGCAAATATGCTAAAAATGATCTGGTTCCAGCTACTCCAAAGTAAATATTTGTTTTTTTTAGGACATGGACCCCTCTATGAGAACCAACCAGTGTAAAACGTAGTGTGTGTTTTATTAAGTGTGATCATACATTTTACTGAAACTTAATCATAAATGTTTAACTGTCTGCTCCTGGTGTGCTACAGGTGTGAAAATAAATGCAAATAAGCATCCTGAGATTTTGATGAATTCAGACTTGTAAAAAAATATGCTATGTAGTTTAAAATCTGTGACTGTGTGTCCTATACACAGCATCATCTACCAGTTGCAACAAGCAACACCCGTACAATCTAATGTAATCCAGTGCTATTCTTATGCTGTAAGCACCACCTTCCTGAAGGTGATATATTCAGTTTTGTGTGGATTGAACTGTTGTTTCTGTTTCCACTTCGAACTGTATCTGTTTGTGTTAGATTACTCTGAAAAGCTTAGTGGTTAGTAAGGTAAATCTGGTGCACCTGATGTCAAGTGCTGAGAGACCACTTCGGAATCAGCACGTCTGAAAATCCAGTAATACAGTACACCTACGCACACAGACTCGTACAGAAATGTACAAAATTTAAATTCTACATTGTCTACCCAATAGCTTTATAGCACACCAAGCAGAGGCTGCAGTGACAACCTTGACAGTCTGATCTTGTTTTCCCTTTTTCCTGTTTAATCTGTCATTCTGATAAATACGCCACACACTTCTTATTTGTTATGCTAGATGATCTGATCACATTATAGTTCTTGGACCATTATGTTGAAAGGGTGGGCAGATGGAAATCTAATAATGCTGAATATTAAAGGGTTTCATAGCTGTGGCCTTGAGATATATTGTCTATCTATCTATCAAACACAAAGTGCAATATGCAAACACAGACACAAATGGTCTCCACATTAAATCACAGAAATGCACAAACCTTTGCCTCATTTACACACCAAGAGAAAAACAAGTTTAAATATATGTATCTATGTGACATGCCTTTCTTTATTTTATATGTTTTATTATCTACATTCTTATCTTTTGTGGAGTTAAACTTCAGTCACTTTTGCAATTCTTCTAAAGTGGCAACAAAAATCAATCATCCAGGTTTCAAGTCAGTGTGCATGATTGATACACCCCTTTGATTTATACTTGATACATCTGAGATTAATGAATTCCCCCAGACAACATCTATAAGTGCTCTTCTGACCCGGCTATTTTTATGCACATTTCTAATTTGCGCATGGCAGAGGTGGTCAAAACCTAGTGTATCTATAATAACGAAGTTGACAAAGTGCAGTGGATACAGATATCTTCGAATTATCTTGTACCTCTTCTTCTGAAATGACAGCTGACTGGAGAATGAGTGCCAACAACTGTTTCTTGATACACTTTGCAAATAATCACAAACAAGCTGAACACATTTTTAAGCTGAGCTCTATTAAAATTGCTTACTTGCACAAATTAATTTTTCCAAACGCCTCTGGCAGATAATTATTTCACCTTTATAGAATTTCTCCTAAGGTATCCAGTCTTAGAATCAATTTTCAATTCAGGTCAACCCTGAATCTGTTAATCTGTCTTTTCCTCTGAGGATAAAAGTGAAATCTGTAATCAACATGGGCATTCTTACACACAGCTGTGGACTAATTGGACAAATGAGTGAGAAACATCACATGTAACTCCCTTGTGAACCCCTGAAGATCTTTTGAACCCACTGTTGGCATGCAATGAAGAGCTACTGGATAGATGAAAGAGAAGTTTATGCTCTGGGAGTTCATGATAAAGCTTACATCCTAGCCCACTGACCTCCAGGATGTCCTGTGTTTAAATCTGTTTTGGCATCTTCTCTGTCCCAATGTCTCCTTCACAAAACAGAACTCAAACATGCATATAGTAGTTTTTTGTTCTTGCTCACCTATGTAGAAGTTGGTTGCCGTCCTCATCTGCCTGTGCTTGGAAATTACATAAATAACCAGAGAGTTGCCCACCAGTCCGACCAACATGATAAGGGCGAAGAAGAGGGGGACCAGCCAGGCGTCTGTGAGGAAGGGGTGCTGATCTCCCTCCTCCTCCTCATCATCCCCACGTCTTCCCAGAGAGAAGTTCGCCTCAGAGCCGTTGATCCAAACCTGCCCAGTGGAGTTCCATAGCTCCTCGGAGGAGTACATTGTGACAGGACGGGCAAGATAATTGTGAGTGAGGTGAGAGAAAAATTGCTGAGGAAGGACAACGGGCTGTCAGAGGTAAAGACGAAGAGATAGCAATTAGGAGAGCGAATGTGTGAGCCGTCCACTCACTGAGTCCTGGGTGCCTTTGGGCTAAAGAAAGGAGAGAAATGTAGAGATTTGAAAACAGTGTGTGTGTGTGTGGGGGGGGGGGGGGGGGGGGGACTGTGGCAACAGAGCATGAGGGACAAGTAGAGGAAAGGGCAGTAATGAGTGGTGAACGCATGTGCAGAGCTGACTATGGATAATAGACTAAGAGGTGAGTGTTTCTGAGGAAAAACTGAATCTGGGAAAGAAAGGAATGGAGGAGTGAAAGAAAGAAGGGAAAGTTTGCAAGGTGAATGAAAATGTGGAGGGATAGAGGAGATTGAGGGAAATAGTGGTCAGATGAGAAAGAACAAAGAGCGCTCAAGTTGCGGAGTGGTGTTTATTTCATTGCAGCCTGAAGTAGGAACGTAACAAGAGAGAAATGAGATGTGATGTGAAGAGGACTCCGTAGGATAGAAAGTGAGTGAGAGAAGAGAAAGCGCTTCTTTTCTTCAGATCAGGCTGGCAGAAAACTGCCCCTCTGCTGCAACCACGTCACGCATCGGAGCTTTCAAGCATGCTGTGTTTCTGATTGGCGAGATAAGCATGCCTCCAGGCTGCTCTGGAGATTTGTTCACAAGGAGCAGAGTGTATGATGAGGCAGACAGATGTCTTGTATGAGCTTGGTGATGAAATAGCCTGCTTAAAGGTAAACACTCCGGCGTACTCAAAGCTTCCTTTTCTTGAGTTGGTTTTCACCTCTTTGGTCCACCGCTGTTTGTCTCCGTGGCGTAGTTCAAGCATTTGTTTTCTTAACCATCCATGTAGGAAAAAAGAGCTACTTGATTCAGGGAAGGCACCGGCTTTTGTGGGAGTTGATATTTGCTCTACAACCTTGACAGAAGTATGCCTACCAGATATGCTTTGTATAAAAAAAAAAAAATAAAAGCTTCATCAGTTGTTCATTTTCAAAGCACGGCTGAGTTGACTGTAATTAATGTATCAGCGTAAACAACAGCCTTGACTTTACTCGAGCAGAGAGCAGAGAGCAAAGGAGATGCTGACGGCTTTATAGTACGAGCAAGAGCAAGGACTCACAGACGCAGTGGGGAGAGGAGGAACACACACACACACACACACAGTGCGTCTGAATGCACATGGTCTACAGCATGATTCTGAGATACATCTATCAGGGTTTCCTAGCAACGTTATCCCCCAATCCATCTTTTTGTAACAATTTGCCAAAATACACTCTGTGTCTCTCTCCCTCTCATTCTGTTCCAAAGGGAATTACAATAATGTCCTGCAACTACATAGATATCATACCTCTACACAAAACAGAGTGTAAACATGAAATAGCAACAGTCCAAATTACATCTCAGGTTAAAGCTGGTAAGCTTCTAGATAAATTTAGTAAAATAGAAGTTAATTTCCAAACTACATGTACCGATATATAACAGTATATAGCATTAAAACATTTCTCAAAGGAAATTATTTATTATGTATTCAAAATATAGAGGATTATTGTAATATTTTTGTCCACATGGTGGACCTGAAGAAGACCAACAAGCCGATCTGCCCAGTATAAAAAGAAGAAATGCAGTATTTTGCAAGCAGTATTGTGGTATTGGTTTTTCTTACACTGAAGATATTTGCTTCCCAGCACCTGCTAAGAATTTTAGGTTTATGTGCCTCTTGATTAACCTTATGTTGGACAACTAATTAGATGCAGTTTACATAAATCTTAAAGCTCAGTTTCAAAGTGTATAACTTTTTCCTGGCGATAAAAACACTATTTTTTTTATATCAAATGGAATTAAGTGTCAAATTATGTAGTCATGTATATAAAATTGTAAATGAATAAATTAGTTTAAAAAAACAGTGATTACTCCACCCAAACAAAAACAGCTAAATGAATTAATCCTCCAAACAAAGCAGCAGGGCTGCTGCCCAACAAATGAACAATTTACATATGTACATTGTGCACACACTACTAGGCCAGCATGTACTGCCAGATGCAAGTACTGTTGCCTAAAGCCAAGACCACAGATGCTATAAGCTTGCCATATCGCAAAATTGTAAAACCTAACTAGAGGGAAGTAGAGGCATTCATACCAGCCCGCCAGATGCAAAGCCGAGTGGAAAAGTGGCCGCATATCTGGAACACTGATATCCACACAGTGAATTATTGATGCACCTTCGGGCAGGAACCTGCACAAGTAGTGATGGGCAAAGACAGGCTTATGACAGCTTCCTACACATAGAAATGAAGTAAGCAGTCTGCAGTCCCCTGGTCAACTGGTGTTTCCATTCTGGATTTAAATTCAGCTAGTCCCCTGAAGGAGACTACCAAGAGTCTAAGAGTACTTTCAAACCTAACTGGGTATAAAGCAGACGCCAGAGAACATTAAAAAAACACATTGCTGCCCATGAAGTGCTGCATAACTTGCTTGTCTCTAGAATTTGATCTCACGGAGTGCTCATGATGCAAGATTAACTGTCACCAAAACTGTACGATAAATTAGTTACTGCCAATTGATATGGCATCATGTTTATCCCTCTTGATTAGTTTGTAATAAGCCAGGCTCAACACAAAGTAGACCAGAACTAAAAACTAATGCATCATTTTTTATTCTCCGTCAGGACCACATGAACCAAACCAAAGGTGTGAAAGTATGCTAAGAGTTTCTGCAGAAACTGCAGCTTCCCAGGGGCTAAGCTTTGACTAGGATGTCCTTTGTCATCCCTACACTGAGTGTCAAACAACTCCACCTTTGCAAATAGATGTACCATGGCAGAGATGCCCAAACACCAATGCAGAGTCGCCAACTTCTTCTGTGTAGTTCTATAGCTCACAGCTCAATCCTCACAGAACTGGGGCCAAACATTCTGGAGAAAGGGATGTGTTAACATGCCCTGTTGGATTTCTGGCATATCTGCAAGAGTAAACTTCACCCTCACTTTGTGCATTCTTATCAGGTGTGTTGCAAGAGGGAGGGATGGCATAAGAAAGATGTCTGTTCTGAAACGGGGGAGAAGAAAGAACAACTGGTAATAGGGAATTTCAATCGGGGACTTAAAAAAGGTTTCCACCTTTCTGGGATGGAGACCTTGCTGGAAAACTGCTGCCAGATCCTTGCGCATGGACAGTCCACAGGGATAACTAAACTGTGGTGTGCCCACAGCCACAACCTGTGTGGAGAGGTGGGGAGATCCTACAGTAGCCCACCTTTCCTGATGTAAGATTTTTCACACTGTCCATCCTTGAAGGTGAGAAAGAGGGCAGTGGAGGGCTGTATGTGCCTTTTACGATGCGTGGATATGTGCTCAGACTCTACGATAAATTCGCTACTGTTTATAAAAATCCTCTTGTCAAGGGTTGTAATGGTGAAATTAATTGTTCAACATGTTATAAATTTTTAGTGTAGAAATTTGCATAATGGTCATTAATAACGCTTTTGTACAGGAGATGCTATGACACAGGTTTATCAGGTCTATTGAACATGCGTCCATTACGTTTGATAAATTCATATGAAATTGCTGTGTAATTACAGGTTGTCATGGTTCTGGTCTGCAAATGGAGTCCCATACACATACGCAAAACTGTAGAAGAATTACATTACATACTGTACAAAATATTGGAATGTTTCAGTTCTCTCTGCAAGCTCACTCAATGCGCTTTGTCTCTTTCTGTCCTATTTAGAAAAGCTGCAATGTCAGTTAAACATTTAGACGTCAGTGATACAAGATCACAAAGCCGAGTGGTGTCCAAACAGCCTGGTCTAGTGACGCACATTTGCTCATTCTGTCACCAACACACATTTAGCCGGTGCAATGTTTTCTGTAAGGAAGGAGCATAAATAATCTAAAAGAAAACAAACTGTTAACAGCGGAACCGAAGCAGTTTGAGCATTATGTTTGGATCATGCATCCTCTATGACTGAGTAGGTTCAGATTAAACACCCCTATGGTGTTCTTTGTTCCTTTGTCTTCTGGAGCTGTGGCTAAAGGCTCCATGAATGTCATGAGGAGTAGGCTTACAGGCATGGATTACTGGCAATATATGCCAGTAAGAAGAACAATACTAGTTTCCCAGCACTGGCATACCTAAACACAGCTATTTTCAATGTTTTTAGTTACACAAGGTGACATTTTGGAAATCAGTTTTGGCATTTTTACATTAAGCCCCCTATGATAATTGGTGTTTTACTTTGAAACTAAGATTTCAGTTAGTGCTCAGTTTGTCATGGCAAAGTTAAATATTATTTTTTCCATTTGCTGATGCAACACTCAAAACAGAGAACTTATTTCAACAGCCTGTTTTCATAGAAAAACAAAAGCAATCGTGTTAGAGTGGCAGTTATATACTGTAGGAATAATGAGACCAGACAATCGCGGGTGAAGTGGAGCCTCTTGTAAGATCAGGTGGGTGTTTTGTATACTGTTCAACAACAGTTTACCAGTAATTACTTGCACTGGGTGACAGGGGAGAACAATGCATATTTTCTAGCAATTCCTCTTGATTAAGTGTAATAAAGTAACTCTAAATCAAAAAAAATGTTGCATGAATCATTTTCAGTTAAACCAAAACTCCAGCCATTTAGAAGCCAACTGGACACAATTTCATTATAAGTTGACAAAGTGATCGTTTGACCAAATAGTTTGCTTCGAGTTATAACTTGCTAACATGTTTGATTGCAGAGTAAGCAGTCAATGTAGGGTAGACTTTTGCCCTACAACAATGTATAGAGGACAGCAATCCAATTACACTATATCTAAAAGCCAGTCATTCAGATGTTTGGTTGAAGGTATGATGGGAAAAAGATGGGATAATATTGCTATGCTTTTAAAGATGAATTCACGTCAGGAAAAAAAAAAATTTCCTTAGACTGCATGGTATAAATATAAAGCTGTGCAGCTATTTACAGTATGTGTGCAATCTCTGAAGCCCCAATTCCACACACACAGAAATACTTAATAAATAAGCAGTTGAATAAAAAATTGAATAACAAACAAAAAGAAAACCCCCAAAAGGCACAAGAACTCTTTTTTAAAAAAAACGCTAGAAGGAAAAAAGAGAAAAATGTAAGCATCGCAAGGTTACAGGATGAAATGACAGTTCCAACCTTGTAGAAAAACAAATTACTTTAGATCCCCCACATATGAAAAATCCAATCCAAAAAACAAATAAAGGGGTTCCTTGGTGACAGTCCAGGGACCACATACCTAAAACAGAACACCCACGTTTGCATTGTATCAAGTAATATGCATGTGAGGCATCCATTCAGTTAAAATTCTTATTAAAACGAAAATCAAGTAGTAGAAAGAAAGGATCCACAAACTAACTGTCTGATATTTTAATATTTTCTAACCCTGTATACAGAAATTAAGTTTAAATGTTACTAACTTATTTCATTTTCAACATATTTTTGTCTGAATGAAGGGCCGAATGTTACAATAATAGAAAACATATTCCGGTTTCTATTACTTTTCTCTCAAAACATATTTGCTGTTGCAAATTAGTTGTTAATAAATGTCATTTCTAAGAGACGGGCTTGATTCAGTCACGTCCTCCACTGCCTTCATGAAGAAAGACTAAGCAGAAAGTGAGCAGGGCCGCGTCATCTGTGATTTAAACTCATGACATGCGTGTTCAGTAAAAGTCAGAACCAGACTGAGTGTATTGATTTGTGTTTCTCTGAGCTCAGTGGTAGGACCGCTTAAACACCATTTGGCATTCTGAGGACTGAGAACCTGAACTTTAGATCCATCGATAGAAGATACAGAGGAAGAAATTGAGAGGGAATGAGTAAACGGAGATGAGGAAGAATAGGACAGAAACAGAATAAGCGAGTGGAGAGAGGGGAGGAAGACAGACGAGAGGCAAAGTCTCACAGGAGGAAAGTGGTTGACTGTTGTGGAAGAGTAACTGCTGACTGAATGCGTTGTTGCTGGAGTGGTGGTTGTTTTGTAAGCAGAGAAACACCAGCAGCCTACAGATAAACATTCAAGTGCAGAATAAACAACTAAGTTGGCCTGATGTCCAAAGCATAGGATGTACTGTATATCAGTGTAAACTATTCATCCCTTTTCCATCCCTTGTCATAAGCTATTGATAGGAATTTAATAAAAGGTGCACTAATCAATATTTTTACATAAAAAAATTTAAATGACAAATGACTTGCATGTGAAAGGTGTCACTCAGTGACAAACCCCCAGAGAGTTCCCCTCAGTTCTACAGAGCATTATAGCTTATTTGAGTATTTCATATTCAAGCTCCTTGTTTTGGTTTTAAACCTCACATCGGCATTGTTTCCAGTTTCAGCAGGCAGCCATTGATAGAGAATCAACCAGTCCAGTACCAAACAACAGAAAGACAAAGTTAGCGACAACCTGCTGAGCATGGTGAAGCATTTAGCAGCTAAAGAGCCACATATTTCTCCCAGGAGTTGGTGGAGACCAAAACAGATGTAAACTAGATTAGTAAATTTACATTGTTGAACTGATTAATGAAAGATTGTCACATCTGTATTATCTAAACATGTTGAGTACTATGTAAAGATGGATTCTTATCTACAAAAAATGTGGTGCTTTTTTTTTGATGCAAAGCCTTTCTGTGAGCTATAGGTTGAAACTCACTCACTGAATCATGATTAGCAAGGCGCAGTCCAATATACAGTTTGCAGTCACGTGATTCCCTTGACACTCAAATTCAGAATGAGGCAGGAAGTGAAAGGCAGAATGGACGAGATTCAGGGGCAATGGGCTTGTTATTGTTCACACAAAGTGTTGTCCCAGTCAACTTGTGTGTGAAATCTGGAAAAATTCCTTCTTAAATTATGAGTAAACACTCTTATTTTGAGGTCACAATGACCTTTGGCCCTTGAGTCAAAAGTGTCACCAATTCAGTGTCTGACCAACTGTAAAATATGGTCACAATCTCCTCTTCTGTTCCTGAGTTATGGTGTTGAATACTGGACAAAAAAAGTGTTTTTCCAGTACATTTTAATTTCACAGTGAAGTTGACCTTTGACCTTTTATGTATATAAATATCATCACTTCATCATTGTATCCCCTTAAAGAGGTGGTATTATGCTCATTTTCAGGTTCAAAATCTTAATAAGGGGTTGTACCAGAACAGGTTTACATGGTTTAATTTTCAAAAAACACCATATTTTTCTCATACTGCACATTGCTGCAGCTCCTCTTTTCACCCTGTGTGTTGTATGCTCCGCTCTTGAGCTACAGAGTGATGCATCTTACTTGTACAAAATCTTTGTTGGGATCTGCACATGCGCAGTTCCCAGGTAAGGACTACTAGCCAATCAGAAGCAGAGAAGGGCGGGTCGTAAGAAACAAGGTAGTGTGATCCAAATCAAAGCCGCTTCAGACTGCAACCGTAACCTAGCAGATGGTGTAAGTTACTCAAGTCCACAACCACACAACATCATTGTTCCACATCTTACCATTAGGACTAAACTGTTGCCGGTGTTCTGACTATCTATGCTGCCTTGCCGAAAAATGCAACCATAAATCGATAGACTCTACTCAACTCGGCCCTGCTCCGTTTTCCATTGCAGATAGTACCCAGAGATACTACGTAGCTTGTCGTCATAGCGACGCCACACACAACTGCCGCGATGTAATGTTCAATGCGACACACACACACACCAGCGACGAACTGTTTTAAGTTAAAACGTTTCAACATTCCTCAGAATGTAAAGACAGATAAGCGGTATGAAAACCTTCCAGCTGTGTTTTTGTCATTGTTGCTGCAGCGGTCTGTGTGACGGCGGGAGCAGAGGGCTCTGTGAGCGGGCGGCCGGCCTCACACACTCCTCTCGCGGGTTGGCGCAGGCATCCCCCGCTGCCACTTGCGGAGCTCTTCAACTCCGAAAATATTCAAGCACATTTTTGTTCACTTCTCGTAAAACTGTCAATATTCGAAATCTACACAGCTGATTTCTCACCTCAAAACTTCTTCTTCTCCATACGAAAACTGTAAAATATAAAACTTTCTGTTGCTGTGACGTCACAAGTAAAGGAAGTGAAGGGCTGGACTACAAACAAGCTGTTTTAAAGCGGTTCAGAGCAGAGTTTTCTGTGGGAGATGGGAACTCCCTTTTGGCTGGACTTTGGGCTTTTTCACTTTGCAAACCTGTTACATGCACAAAAAAGATATATAACTCCATAAAGGAGAGGGGAAAAGCCAAAAAGCACCTCTTTAAACATCTATGTAATTTTCTCATAATTACTATTTTAGTTATGGCCAAAAACACGTTTTGTGAGGTCAAATTGTAATCAGTTCATCTTTGTGGCATTTATGCAAAATCTGAAGTAATTCCCTCAATTAATTCCTGGGTGTATGATTATGGTACAGACGGAAGGACAGACAGACCCAAAAACACAATGCCTCTGGCCATGACTATCACCGGCACGGAAGCATAAAAAAGAGTGAATGGATTACATTAAATGATTTCACATAACCATGAGAGACAAAGAGCACTATGGAAGTTTGGGTTTTAACAAAAGCAGGAAAGCTTTCTTGGTGATCAGCCAGAAGTAAAGTAGCCCTTAGGGCTGCAACTAATGATCAGTTTAATAGTCAATTAATCTTTTATTTTCTTGATTAACTGTTTGGTCTATTAAGCATGAGAAGATTGTGAAAAACATTGATCACAGCCCAAGGCGATGTCTTCAAATGTCTTGTTTTTTTCCGACCAACAGTCCAAAAGCAGCCGCTCCACACATAGGAAGAGCAAGAAAAGCGTTGGTGATTCTGCTCGAAAGAAAATCACTGAAACAATTAAATAGCTGTTAAAATTGTTGTAGATAGATTAATGACTGATAGGACAATTCCTGTTTATTACAAGATGGGTCTTATTTTTGTAGCATTTTGTCAGCATGTCTAACAGTTATGAAAACGTTTTACTCTCCAAAGTAATTGCTACGTTTTGAGTCACTGTGACAATATATGCAAGATCAAACAGGTTTAAAACAAGCAAGCAATTTTAGCCAGATTATTTAAAAACGCTTTATTTTTAAGGTGAAACAGAAAGTCAAGCTCATGCAAAAATGTCTGGGCTTCTAACCCAGAGCAACAAAGTGGGTTAGAGGCGTCAGAAAATTGTGTCTTAACAGCAGCACAACTCCGAGCTGTGTTTGAGCAGACTTACTTCATCATTATCCATAAGCTCAGATTTCTCCATCCACAAGAAAATACCAAGATGACATTTTCAGATTCATTCTCTAGATAGCATTTTCAAAAAAAGTGTAAAAGTCGCATTTCATCATTCGCCAGCTCACTGTGGACAATTGGTAGCTCAGTCAATACATAATATATAGTACACACACATCCACAATCATACCCACACACAGATGCTTCCATTGTATGAAGTATCTCATGCATGTTTGTGCATTCGTGATGACCTTTTACGCCAATCCCAATGGATTGAACCTTTAAAAGAAAGGAGGAGGCACGAGATCCTAGCCTGAAATGAGTATCCAGTAGGAAAATGTCATTGTGTAGGTGGCTGGAGTAAAGAGGAGAAATGTAAAATGCATGCTAAATGTGTGCAGTTCTGACCACTACCACTATCCTCAGACAGTACACGTTTTAGCTGTACAACTTTGTGATCAATTAATTGAATCAATGTTCAGTTTACAGCATCTTCCTGGTGTTTGTTTTGACTTTGGTTAAGTCTAATTTTATTTGGCCCCTATACTGATCATTAGGACCAGATCGGGACACCTCTGCTTACATTACATTGATTTGGAAGACGCTTTAGGCCAAAGCAACATGTTTTCCACTCACAGATACACACGCATCAAAAGGGGGTTAAGTGTCTTGATACTGAGTGGGTGGGTAGGTAGGTGGGTAGGTAGAAAGTTTATTATCCATTTCTGGAAACTTCTTTGGCTTTACTAGGTTCCATGGTGTATTCATTAATTAAAAACATATCAAAAACACATAACACCGGACACATACAACCCACAAATTTTGAATACAATAACCAATAAGAGCTTCAGGTAGACTAGTTATCAAAATACAGAACAAAATTTATCACTTATGAGTTCATCATTATAATGACCAGAAACTAAAAGTTCCATCTGTATCGTTTAGCAATGCTGGGAAATGCTCACACTGAAGCTCAAGGCTTAGACTCTGTTTCCACAAATATATCCAAAATCGGTTTTATCCATTCTATGTAAAGATATGCATATTAGCTGATATCTTACTTATTAATAATTGCCAATGCAACAAGGGAGGATAAAAATTCTTTTACCTTTTATAAATTAAAGGAGACCTATTATACTGCTTTTCTAGTCCTATATTGTAGTTCTGTGACTCCTGTATGGCAGCTTTGCATGATTCAAAGTTCAAAAAATATATTTTTTTCTTATACTGATTCTTCATGTAAGTCTTCATTTCAGCCTCTGTCTGAACAGGCTGTAGATGCTCCTGTCTCTTTAAGAAGAAGAAGTACAGTTTATTCCCTTCTCAAAAACCTAAAACAAATCCAGAAAAATGTAGGCTGTGGATTGTTTTTAATGTAATGTTAGTTAGCTAAAGCTGGCTAACTTTCTACTAAATGTAACATTATATAACCCTACTGTTCTGCTTTTTAATGATAATAGTGAATAGAGGCTTACCCAGCTGTACAGGAACAGTGTTTCTTAATATCGTTGTCCTCTTTCCCAATAGTCTGGTAATACGGTGGTTCCCTTTTACTCTGTGATCGTTAGGTTTTAGCTTTTATCATAATTTTTTTCATGTCAGTTTGAGGCAGTTTGACAGCCTAAATACAACCTTAAAATGTACAATGCAACTGCAAAACTGTCTGCTTCTTTCTGAGATAGTTTTTTCCAAAAATTAGATAATATTTCTCCAGGGTGCACTCCCTAATTTTTGGACTGTGGTGGCGCCATGCTAAAAGTCAGTGTTGGGCAGTAGCGTCGCTACAAGTAGCGCTGTTACTAGTTTAACTACATTTCTCAGTAGCTTGGTGGTAGAGTCGCTAATTTCTGAATCAAATAGCTTTTCAGTAACGAAGCTCTTTTATTGGCCGAGTAGCGCAGTGGCTTCCACACACGTTACATTTTCACAAGCATGTCTGAAGGATTAGTAAGTGACGCCACCGCAACACACGGATCTGTATGTGCAGCTGGCAGAAGCGCTTCCGTGTGACGGTGACATCACGTACTGATCCTTGGGCTGATGTCTGCGACTTTGCTGCAGTGGAATAAAGACACGCGCGAATGAGTTTCTATTATGATAGTTATTGTAACACCGCTAGTGAGAAGGATCAGGATCCAGTGTGGACAGCTCTTCCTCTAGTGAGGAGGAAACGGCCCCTAGGGCCCAGACCCGAAGCCCATGCAAGCAAGACCACCCAGGCCAGGCCAGAAGGGAAACCATAGACCCTACCCACGGATTAACCGTGACCCACACCATACGCTCACCACCAGACAGGAACCCACCGCAAGCACCACCACCCACCCCCCCACCCCCGCCAACCTACTCCGCCAACCTCCTCCGCCATGCCCCGCTGCCCGCTCCCTCCCACCCACCTGCCCGGACCCACACAGGACACAGGACAGAGTGCCACCACATCAGCACAGCGTGCGAGCAAAAACCACCACCCGCGCACCGACACCAACAACCGCGCAACACCCAAGCAGAGTGGCTACCCACTTCACAGCGGCGGCGCACCGAACACAGGGCAAACACCGCTCCCCCCGCCACGCACACGCCCCAGGTGGCCTGGGCGCCGCACCCCCGCTTCCCACCACGTCATCAATCAACATTCAAAAAAGTTCATGAGGATAGTTTTCTTGGCGATGCATAAGGCAGTAAGAAGCATGTATGATGTGTCAACCTCTATACTAATGTCACTTATGTCCCCCAACACGCAGTGTGATGGGGAAACTGGGACGGGGTAACTTAGCCATATCAATAGGTCTTCACATATCTTCTGCCAGAACTTTTGAACAGGTGCACATATAGCATGCATGTAACTATCTGATATGTTACCTGAGCAGTTCCAGCAGATGTTTGACTGCATAAGACCCATTCTGAAGATCCTTTGTCCAGTATAGTGTGTTCTATGGAGAGTTTTGTATTGTATGAGTTGTAGATTGGGATTTGTAGTCATTCTAAAGATATTTAAACATATCTGCATCCAGAAGTTTTGGTCAGGACTAATAGATAGATCTGTCTTCCACTTTAAGAATGGGAGAGAAATGGAACCGTCTGTTGTTAACAGTAACATAAATATTTTTGATTCAGTTTTGGGGGCGAGAGTTTAAGAAAGTCTGTTATCATTGGAGGTAGATCTAAGTTCATTATGTTATCCTTAAATCCTGCCTGAATATGGATTTAAACTGTTGAAATTCAATTCAATTGTGCCACTAGATCCTTGCATTACATGCTCTACATGTCTTATCCCTTTCTCATACCACAGTGGGGAATTTAGTGTTTTCTTATTTTAGTAAGTCTGCATGGGATAGGAGAAGACCCAGATATTTTGAGAAATTCCCACCAAGCTGCCAGGGAAGTGCTTATGTTAATGCTTTTAAAGCAGGTATGACGTTTGATGCTGGAACTGATGAATGGCATATCGGAATTTTTAATTTCCTCACAGAATGTCTGTTCTATGTCCTTCCATGATTGGTCCAGGGGGCTCAGATTGATCCATTTTGAAATATATTGAAGTCCATTGGCCAGGAAGTAATGAGAAAAATTTGGCAATTCTAAACCATCACAATCTTTTGCTTTTTGCAAAGTTTTTAAACTGATTGGGGGGGTTATTTTTCCACAAAAATTTAGAGATGTTTGAGTCCAGTGATTTAAACCAGACAGCAGAGGGTTTTGTGGGTAACACTGAAAACAGGTAATTGATTTTAGGTGGGACCATCATTTTTATAGTGGAGACTCATGAGTCTCCACTATAATTAAGTTCCCATGAGTGATATAGGCAATGTCCATCGTACAAGGTCATCCTCTATTGATTTAAGTAAAGGCGGGTAGTTTAGCCACATCAGTTCTGACAGCCTGGAGGAAATATTAACATCCAGATATTTAATATTCCCAGACTTGAGCGGTGTGGTAGATATACTCTGGAAATCACACATTACAGGTAAAACTATGGATTTGTCTGAGTCTGAGATGGATGAGAATTTATCTATAAGTGTGAGAAGTTTGTGAGTTTAGGAGGAAGAGTAATACATCATCTGCATAAAGGCTTATCTTATGGTGTACATTTTCTGTTTGAATTCCTTTAATATTTTTATTTTGTCTGACAGCAGCTGCTAGCGGTTCTATAAAAATGGCAAATAGCGAGGGAGAGAGTCGGCAACCCCCGGTACCCCTCTGAAGACTAAAGCGTGGAGAACTATGATCGTTTGTCCTGACAGAAACTCTTGGAGAACTATATAAGATTTTAATCCAAATTTCCAAATCCAAATTTATGTAAGGTAGCGAATAGAAATTTCCAATTTACTCTGTCAAATGCTTTCTCTGCATCTAAAGAAACAACTATAGTTTCCAGGTTATGAATAGTGGCATAGTGTTGTGGTGGCAGCCCGGCTGACGGTGAGTGTCCTGGTTTTTTTCTACTTTTTATCAGTTTTTCTGCTTTTTTCTTCCTTGGTTTCCTGTTCTCTGCCCGCCTCTCTGTGTTTTCTCCCCCGTGTGCTCTCTCTCCCTCCGCTCCTGAGCCCAGCCAACTACCTGCACCTGCAACCCATCATCCACCTCGTCTGCCTGCCACACCTGCCAGTCATCAACCTCATCCCAGCCTGTATTTCAACCCCGGTTCTCCACACCATCCTTGCTTGATCGTCGTTGCTCCATACCTGGTGCCACTCCTGTGTTCAGGCTTCCTCGTTTCTTGTTTTTTCAAACTTACCCTGTGCCTTGTCTTTGTCTCCCCCTAACCTTGTCTCTCTGTTTGTTTCCCTCCCAGGTACACTCACCCTCGTCCTCCGCTCGGCTGGGCTCATCCACTGGCCCACTCCCCTTCGGACCTCCCTCTCGGCGTCCTCCCTGTTCCCCTGCCTCTCCTCGCTTCCTTGGCCCGTGTTCCCCGGCTCCCTGGCCCCCGTTCTCCTTGGTTCCCCGTGCCAGTACTTCCCCGACGTCCTACTCTCCCTCCACTCCAGTCCCTCTCACCCTTTTTTCCCCCAATAAACCTCCTTCCCTCTGAACGCTGCATTTGGGTCCTCTCTGTCCACACACCACACCCCGTAACACATAGTCTATTACATTAAGTAGCCTGCGTGTATTGTTGGTGGAGTGCCTGCCCTTAATAAATCCTGTTTGGTTGGGGTTTATTATACCAGGAGTGACCTTCTCTAGCCTTCTTGCTAGGGTTTTGCAGATGATTTTAAGATCTGCGTTAATAAGTGATATTGGGCGATAACTGGACGGGAGTGTAGAAGTTCATTGTTGGAGACAATATGCAAGTACCCCTAATTTGCATTACCAACCTATAGAATGTGGGCGCAAGTATTCCCAGACTTCCTTGTAGAATTCAGCCGGAAAACCGTCTGGCCCATGGGCTTTATTATTCGGCATATGTAAGAGAGCTTCATGGACTACATTTTCACTACATTTTCCAAGTAGCTTGCCCAACACTGCTAAAAGTCTGACAGGTCTGACTGTTTGTCGGACTTAAAATTAGTAACTAAGTGGGGCGTGGCTTAGAGAAGGGTCAATTATATTTTATTCATCTGGAGGAAGAAACAGAACCATGTGTGCATCCGCTGTCCACGTTAGCATCAGGGTTTTTTTTTTTATTTTGTTATGTGGGCTGCAGGCACCCTAATACAAGATATACTGTACACCCAGCCAAACTCACTGTTTCAAAAAGGTAGCTATTTTACAAACTATATGGTGAATGGACTGCACTTATATGGCACTTTTCAACCCTAGTGCTTCACAAATGTGAACACACACACATACACACACACACAAGCTGGCCTAGCCATCAAGAGCAATTTGGGGTTCAGAGTCTTACTAAAGGACACTTCAACATGTGGAGATGAGGAGCTGAGGCCCAAACCGCCAATGCTATGTTTAATGGATCGCCTACTCTACCTAAAAAGCCAGCTAATGATAGTTGGGATGTTTATGTAAATTTAGGCTAATGGAAATAACAGGAGAATAGCTCAACACCACATCAAACCTCAAAACTTCTAAAAGGTGCAGAGTTTGGCATGACAGTCCTGCACAGCATTGTACTGAGAGAAGATTAACAATAAAGGGGAAATAGATGTGTCCTTTTGTTACCTCCTACTGATTGGATGTCACATGCTACAGCACATTTGAACAAAAATAAGCACCCAGTAGTCAATGGCATGATGGCCTGCAGATGGAAACAGTTAGTCAGCTACATGATCAACCAATCTCAAAGCAAATTAAGATAACAACCTAAATTGTACTTCAGTAGTGGAGAGAGATGAGCAGATGAGCTGGAGGCTGAATTGCCTGTATCAGAGGCAAGAATTGAATTCCAATCTGCAACACTTCATCGTCCTAGGCAGTACAGAAATAGCCTGGTTTGTTCTGTAAAAACAGAGAATGCTAAAGATTAGTCTCAGCCACCAGATTTAACATGAGTTGCATTAATGGACCAACATCTATTTAAACAGTTCACATTGTTGGGTGAAGAAAATCCTTGTTTGCATTGCAGGCGGAATGCAGAAATTGGCTCTCAGTATTTTTTTTGCTGGCAAGGTTTAGGGTTAGTTATCTTAATGGATGCTGAATTCAAGTTACAATATCAGGTGTGATCTTTTTTTTCAAGGCAAAGCAAAAATCTAATCAAAATCAGTCAGTCTTTATAAATAAAAGATGTATTTAGATTATGAATGCTTATCTGTCAGTCAGAACCTGGTACGATACTTGGAAACAGGTGTTCAAGTCAAGTTTTTGAAATTAGACAGTCTAGTCCCAACAAAGCAAAGCTCTCTGCTGCAAAACACTCAAGACTGTTCATGTCAGCACTCACAAAGGAATGATTCACCCATTCAGATGTAAATGTTGTGAAATTAAACACCAACACCTCAGTACTTGCAACTCAGTCAAAACATAGATAACTACATTTAACAGTATGCTTCAAACTAAGTTGTTGGTCCAACAGTGTCTGAAACCATCGCACCCCACACCATACCAACAACATTTTGTAACTTTCAAAAACTTACTTACAAGCACGCCCACTTCCAGTTGCGAGTGACCCCCTCTTTAACATTTGTTAAAATTGTTGTTAATTATCACAACATCAAATTCTCATCTCAGGGCGTCTAATACCAACGCTTTCAGAAAAAGTGACAAAACGTAGTTATTTGTCTCTATGAGATGCTCTGTCTCGTACAGACCGGAAGTATTAGCTAGCTACTGCTAGCTAGCTGCGTTCCTGTTAAAGGTGTTGACAGCCCCCTGAAGCCCCCTACCCTTACCACAACCATCAGAAATGTTAGTACCTAAACCTAAGTCACTGACTTTATGCATGTCGACTGGCTAACCCTACAGCTGTGCACATCGGCCGTGAGCAGGTAGGGTTAGCATAAGGTGACCAGATTTCTGAAAAGAAAACTGGGGATATTTTTGGTTGTTGGTCAGTATGTCATTAAAAAATATATTATGAAATAAAAAAGGAGGGACGATTTCGGTTTTATAATCTGTCAAATATAACTCTTCTTAATGAAATCAAGTCATTTTGAGGCAGAATCTACCTTTCAGTCAATAAGTAGAGGCTATAGTTACCTTCTGGTGAGTACAATAATGCATTTTATGTGTGTGTTTGGCCATTTAAAGGTATTTCAACAGGTAAAAAGGACCTGGCCCCCTTAGTTACTGTTGTTAAGTCCGACAAATTGTCGGCGCTGCCACTGTCTATTATTGCACTCCCCGGAGAAATATTGTCAAATTTGTTGGAAAAACCGATCTCACAAAGAAGCAGACACTTTTGCAGTTGCATTATACATTTGAAGGTTGTATTCAGGCTGTCAAACAGACTCAAACGGACGTGAAAAAAATGAAAGATAGAAGCTAAAGCCTACCAATCACACAGTACAAGTGAACTACCGCATCCCCCGATGATTGAGACAAAAGACAACAATATTAAGGATTAAAACAGCGTTCCTGTAAAGCTGGGTAGGCCCCTATTCATTATTACAATCATTACAAAGCAGATGAGTAGGGCTTTATTGCTTTTCACTGAGTAGGAAGTTAGCTAGCATTAGCTAACTAACATTACATTAGGAACAACCCACAGCCGAAATTTTTCTGGATTTATTTTTGGTTTTGGAAAGAGAATAAATCATACTTTTCCTTTCAACCTCTCTGGGTTTTGACTGTAATTATTACAAGATGCCCCAGGAACAGTGTTTGACCAGATCTTGGAGAAATACAGCAAAAAAAAGCTAGAAAACGCCTCGTTTTGCATTAGAGTCAATGGAGCACAACCATGAAAGTGTCGGACCTCAGTTAGAGCGAGTCCTATACTGCGCTGTGGCCAGCTTTGTATTCGGGGCGTGGCTTAGCGAGGTGTCAATTGCGATTATTAGAAATGTTAAAAGCAGGCCTTTCAAAAAGACATATCTTTGCTATTACCACCGACATAAAGTGATGATTATTTGCACGTTATGTCTGTTTGATCTAGATAAAAGCAGCTGCAGATGTAAAGAGACGGGGCGATAAAGCTTTAACATGCTGCGAGTGCTCCCGTGGACAGCAATCAGTTTTCATCACTTTTCGGCACAACACCTGTACACTCTGCTGTCCAGTCTTTCTGGCCTCTTAAAATCTGATTTCAGGTCTGTTAACACCTTATACAGTCTATGAATAACACACAGTTAATAACGGGGACAGCTCCATATGGGGACAGGCCACCAAAACCAGGGACATTCCCCGGAAAACGGGGGACGTCTGGTCACCCTAGGTTAGTGTCCTTTGTGTTGCTGCGACGTAGCAAACAATTTCAGACGGAGGCTGAAGGGTACCTTTAGCGTAAAATACTTACGCTTTGTCACGCTGTCTGAAAGAGTCAGTTATGATGCATTGAGATGAGAACGCATTGGGTTTCAGCGTAATGCCATTTATTTATAAGATTATAAAATTTATACATTTTTCTTATGGCAAAACACTGAATAAAAGACTTTCTATAATTCTGATAATTTTCACTTAAATTTCATTAATGCCCCATAATGCTTGGCCTATACACTTAAAACTAATGGGAAGCTTTTAATCGTCATATGACCACTTATGCTGAAAGATGCATGTAATTTGCTTATTATATATTATAATGAGGAAGAATTAAATACCCAACAGAATAAACCAAGTCCAGTCTGTCAGTTTACACAACTTGTAATGTCAAGTCAGTCCATTTTCCAGTCTATCAGTAATTCTTCTTCTTTAAGAGGAATAAATGCAGCTAGTGATTGCAGTAAATGATCACCGGCACAGCAGTGTTTCTGTCCCTCATCAGCCACTGGAAGCGTAAAGCATGACTTAGGCTCATCAGGTCTATTTAAATCAATCATGACTGATGAGATTCTTTGCACTCTCGCTGCCTGCTGAAACCGGCAGTTACAGCAATGCGGGAAGGAGGGAATTTAGACAATAGATTGTGCCAAGTCAATTTCGTCTCTTAAGTTGTTATGGTTTTGTCCTTTATTTCAAAGTTTGCAGCAAGAAAGTCTGGGAATGTGTTCTCAAGACAGTCTAAAATATATAGCTTTATGTTACTGTGGTAATATACAAGGCTACACAGACAAGAACAGGATTTCATGGAAAACATGGCTTGACATAAATATAAAAGATAACCCATTCATGATAAATACAATTACAGAGAATATTGCACCACCAACATTATCCTGCCCAGACAGATCAATACCATTAGGTTCACTTTGCCTGCTGTTTCAAAACACAGCACTCAGGTAGATGATAAATGGAGGAATGTTATCAAAGCTAAAGGGAGTGCATGGTTGATTACACTATCAAAGTGTTGGAAAAGATTGATAAATTAGACACGGTAGGTTATTCACTGAAGTATTGGTGCATTATACTATGTTGGCTTGGTGGTTAATTATACTATCAAATGGTCCAAACACATTTATTGATTATACACAGTGGGGTATTTGTTAAATATTTAGCAAAAGTAACGGTTAGCCCATTGCACTCTGCACGTACAACTACAGTCCTTACTTTTAGAGGGGGTTGCATCCAAGATTGCAGTTAGCAATGAGTTGAAGATAGTGAAGCAACAATCACTGATAGAGACTTTTTATTATAATATAATTTCCATATTTAGTCCAAAGGAGCTCTTATGAATTGTGAGCATGCTGTGCAATTGAGCAAGTTAAGATTCTTGTATAATACACTTTTCCTATCTTAAAGGTGCAATGTGTAATTCCTGACCACACGTTCAGAATATGTAAGAATATTTTGTTTCTTTTAAAATTTTATGTTGTGTTTCCTGTTCACATTTCACAATTTTTCATTAAAAAGAACTTTACTGAGTGATTGAGTTATATTACTACTGACTTTCACTGTCACTAAGACAACCAGATTAACATTATTAAAATGGCCATTGTTTTGTTTTCATTACGACTCATGACCTTGTCTTGGACTCAGATCAAGTGGTCTTCACTACAGTCCTACTTGAAATAGTTGTCTTTTCTGGGTGGAGAAAGTGATGATTGGCCAAAAAAAATGCATCTGCATTATTGGTGAAATATTAGTGTCCATAATGCTGCTTTTCCAATTCACCCAAGAGAGAAGAAGGTTTATGAGTAAAATAAACAAATTTTGTTCTGTCATGTGTTTACCTCAGTGGAGCCAGGAAATTAAAACACAAAAACCCTGAGTTGAACAAAATGATTCTTCGAAATACGACACGCTTATGTGAGCACAGTTGATAAGCTGGTAACTAATTCAAAAACATGTTTTTTTCTGGTTATTCCCGAACATTATTGAGACTCTGTGTACTTTTCTAAAGATAGTCAATTTGTATGGTTGGAGGTGGATGGACAAATTATTTGTCTTGCAAAGGGGAGCAGCATCTGTAGCATCTACACACACAATTATATACCCACTGATGTCAATAAGTGATGACCACATTCACAGAACTGGGCAAATTCATGTGCAGTTTGTATGAAAAGTTTACACACTTATTAGAGCCCAAATGTATGACCATATATCCCAAACAAATCTCTCAACACATATAAAGAAGAGAAATGATGAAATCATTGTGTAGAATATTTATATTCTAGCTCATTACAGTAGTATTTTTCTTGATCAGAAGTGCTTAATATCGCTATAATTGTAGCAGCTTAAAAAGGCGAAACCTTAGTATCTCAGATAATAACAGGGTGTTAGTGTGCATGTAAGCACACTCAATGGAGTTTTGATAATGGAGCTTGATGATTTTGAGTGGTAGATTATGATTTCTGTCTTGTCTGTTTTATTAACCCTTGGCATTTTGTCTGCATCTAAAGAGGAGACAATTGTATTTAGAGTGTGTCCGTGTAATGGAAACAAAGATGGAAGAGACATGCGAGAACACAACATGCTTTCTCTTCATATAATGCGAGCTGCATCATTCAGTGGACTGTGAACATAGCATATGTAAATGAATTGTGCACTGGTCACTGTGACTATTTTGTTTTGTTTTCTCTGTCAGCTTCTTCTCCTGAAAAAAGAATCTATATGGAAAAAGATGAAATGATAAGAAAAAGGAGGACATGTTCTTGCAATGTTCAACAGTGTCCCGTTAATTATCAGGATACTCAAGTATGAAAACTGATGGACGTGTTTCATATGGTCATATAATCTTGGGAACTGATACATATATCCCATTCATAATTGTTCCATATTATATAGTTTGCATGTCTTGTTTCCATGGCTATGTTTAGATTGTTCTATTTATACTTGTGATAAGGGGTGTGAGGATGCATTCAAATAGCACAATACATAAAAGACCTGGCTTGGGCTATATAACAGAATACTGTGTGCGTGTAAACACATTGTCAATGACACAAAGGCCTTGGGGCCATTGATATAGGTAAATGTGCCTTGAATGAGTACTTGTCATTTAGGATAATAAAATGTGTTTTAAGCTGCATGCACTAACATTAGCACTGATAGGGTCAATCACAAAATAAAACTAATGTTCTGTTTTTATGTAATGTTCAGTAAGGCATGCACATTCATAGTAAGTTCCATGGGTTTGCATTATGAATAAGTTGGAGAAGAATCAGCTCTGTGTTTTAAGCAATCAATAAAGGTATTTTTACACTACATTGGTAAGGTATGTGGACACCTGATTCATGGCTTCTTTATGCATCTTGCTTCAGTTCCCCTTTAGCTCTGGGGAGCGTTAAATTGTTTTTAAGCTTGTTGTTTTGGTTTTGCAGCCCACAACTCACACTGTCACCTGCATTGTTTTCAACTGCAGCATCCAACTGTTTTCAGCTAAAAAGATTTGATAAACTTGACTGTATGCTGCCCAATACCAAACAGCAGAAAGACTAATTTGAGCTGATGAGCATAGTGGACACATATTGAAGAGTTTGGGAGGCTGGTGTCTTTTTTTAGCCTTTCCAAAACCAAAACATGAAAAATGTAAGGAATGGTGGGTTTTAACCCGAGATGCAACAAACATTAGCATGTCCAGCGAACTGGCTTACTACCCACAGCAGTACCTGGACATTACTTCTAAGACCAATAGAGTAGCCTACATAATTAGCGACATTTTGAGGGATTAAAGGTGTAAGAGTTAGAAGTTAAGTCAATTTATACATTTGAGGTAATTTACTTTTTTAAAATATATATTTACAGTGTTTACTCAGTTAACTATTTACATTTTTGTATTACACAGTAGTATTTACATATTTACATGTTTAAATCATTACATTTTAATCTGTAAATCAGCTATGATATTAAGCTGAATCAACCTCTGTGTTTTCCTTGCATTTACTTCAGTCTAACTCCTGCTAGCTTCTGATTGGTTAGTTCAGTCATGTGAGAGGCTGAACGAGGAAGTGCTGTTGTTGTTATGAAGCTGATGAAGTGTGGAGAAGAGTAAAGTGCTCTGTGTCCATCCTGTTGTTTCTTCTCATAAAGAGCATTTCAACCACCACACATGGTTACACAGCTTAAGCACAACAACATGTATGTAGCTGGTTCTTATTGTTAGCTTAAAAAGGTTAGCTTAATTCACTAGATCGCTACAACTGATCTCAAGTGACAATTTCACTCAGCAAAACGTTCACCAGCTAGACAAGCCTGCTTTTGTCGACCTCTGTTAGAAATCAAGGACACACTGTTTTAAATATTGTATTTTGATGGTAAGTTCGCCACGGTTTCCAGAACAATTAAGTGTGACAACCGTAACAACAGTAAGTAGTTGGAGCTGCAGTACTTCGGGCTTAGTGAAAGGTCAATTCTTTTACCTTAAATGTCATAACTGTAGAGCAAACAACAGCAGCGTCAAAATAAGCTAGCTGGATAAAACGTGTTTTTATACTTTGCTGGACCTGTATTTTGTACAGTCTTTTTTTTTTTTTTGAAACGTTGGTTTGTGCTTTTGCTAGTTTCATAAACTTAAATGTAAAACACTGCACAAGAAGTGATATAGCCTACTGTGCTGGTGACAAATGTCTGTGCTCAGTTTGGATCTTTCATTTCCGAGACTGAGGCATTGGATTAAGTAGCCTATTCACTGTCTTTATTGATTTCTGTTGCTTTCTAAATTAATTCCTACGGGAAACATGTGGTCTGTTGACATTTAGTTAAAGTTCAATTATCTATAGACCTTTGGAGCTGGAGCTGTATGCTCTTAAGTGTGCTTACTTTTACCCTTAATTAGGGCCAGAGCATGAAACGTCCCTATTGGAACTGAAGGAATTATTTTTCTGCAAATGAATAGCATTTTATAAAGCTCGAAATCTCATGAAGCTTTGCACACTCATCAGACAGGGTGAGAATGTATGTTATATGGGTCTCACGTGTGGACGTTGCAAAATAGCTCACTAGTGCCCCCCTGAAGAGCAGCACCCACGACAAGGTTCGACATAATTTTGTGGCACATGCGTTATGTCCAGATGTACACTAAAGCCTCTTGGAACGATGCCCTAAACCCAACAGGAAGTTGGCCATTTTGAATTTAATGGAAATTTTTGCTGAATTACAGGCTTTCAACATATCAGGCCTCACACTACATTTGTGATTTTACATGCATTAATATCTGAATGCAGAGATCACCTGATGAGTAGCAAAGGAATTATCCAGTATTTCACATAAAATATCCCTTGCACGGGGACAGCCTGACCTCCTGTCAGGTGGTCAGTCATAGTGCACTCCTTAGGCAGGGAGAAGTCTACACATGCCAAAATCCTGATCCCCCATGGCAAAGAGCTTGAAGGCATGGAGGAAAATGCTGTTGTTTGTCCTGAGCTCATGAGTGGAGATTATGATAATAATCAGAAATTCTGTGTAGAAAGTGTATAGGCAAATACTCTGGGCCAGGGGTGGACTGGTAATCTTTGGGGCCGGTGTAACGTAAATTATTTATTCATTTAACTGTTTTTAAAAATGGGCCATAAAGCACGGACAGCGGCCCGTTGGGTAATTTACTATACTGACACTGGGCTGGCTCAATCACAGCCTTACTGGCCCACCACCCCTCCCCCGCTGCCCTCTGTTTCTTGCGTTGCAGATCAAAAAAAAGAAATCTTAAGATAAATGGGTGAAAATAACTGATATCTTTGCTACTGGGGCTGCAGTAGCTTCAATGCAGGCACAGGCACTTGAAGAAGTAGAAGGAGAGAAGGAGAGCCGTGGCCAGGCAGAGGATGTGTGTGACAGCGAAGCAGAGTGACAAAGTGACAGGACCGAGGGAAAGAGAGCAGGAGGAGAGTTGAGGTGACGCAGTAAGCATGGAGTAGCTCAACCTGTAGGGAGGGAGCAGGGAGGAAGGTTCATAGGTGTCATTTACACTGGGGACGCTGGGGACATACTAAATAGCATTAAAATATACTCGTCTTGTTATCATGACCCCAAACTTGTGCAATGTCACATCTTGTGGTTTTTCGTCACACCCCTAATCTGAAGCCCTTAAATGTTCCCACCGCTTTTCAATACAAGTAACGCCCTTAGGGTGTGTGCCCTGCCATAGTAACATTGATGATGATTACTTCGATTAAGATCAACGATTTTAACAAAATCATAACACTATCATAAAGTGAGACTGTCACCTACGGCTGGTGATCACTCACTGTCTTTATAATAGCTGCATAAGCTATTTGACATTGTTTTTATAGCTATCATAGTTTCCTAATGCAGTCTTAACTTTGGCTAACTGTCCTAATGGCTGAGATGAGGCTATTTTGTCAGCATTGGGTACCTTGGGTAATCCCACGCTGCTCTGAAAATGACTTGTAGGCTACTTGTACAGTAAATGAGTGTGAATGAGTACACTGATTCACTTGCACTGGTACACTTATCCATGGCACATACCACTCAGCTGGTTTGGTCAAATATTACAGGTACACAAAAATGCCAGGGCCGATTCTTTGTCCCAGTCCAGCCCTGCTCTGGGCTGTTTAGAGTTATTTGTCTGAGAGAAAAGCAGCCGTGGGTTAAATGCAAAAAAAATTCAACTGTTGTAAATAAAGTCAACTACATTCACAATTTTAACAATTGTTAATAAGCATGGAAGAAGTCCATCTCTGCAGAAAGGCTGCATAAAAACAATAGTGTCTGCCTGCAGGGCTCCTCTGTGGGGTCGCTTCCGGTGCTGGCTGTGCTCTTCACACACTTCCAGTGGAAGCAATATTGTCGTTGATTTATGTTTAATTAGTGAACACTGTAACGTGAAAACTATTATTTCCTTAGATGCAGCATATATTTTGTTTTTGCCTCTTCTGTCTACATAGTGCGTAACGTGGATATCTATGCCAGTGTAGCAACACACTGTACTCAACAATTCTACTAGTAACAGTATCTTATTTACATATGCTCTGTCAAAATAGACATAAACTCTGTCCACACAGCCTAGCAACATCAATTCATAGAAAAACATGTAGCTCGTTTATTGAACATTTGGAGCTTAAGCTTCTGTTCTTCTCATTCATAGTTTCCCTTTGAAGAATAATATACTACTGCATTTTACATCAATCAAATGTGGGTATTTAATGACACAAGATTCTGATGAGTCTACTTGTACTATAACCCTGTGGAAGAGATATAGGTCAATACATATTTTAACTATGCAAGCAATGTCAGCAAACATGGAGGGCAGGGATAGTTAAAAGCATATTTATTTCTTAAAATAATGCTCTTATTTATGTCATAAGCCTCATCATCTTATGTATAATATTTATCATGTTTTATACACTATTCTTCTTATTGGGTGCTCTGGCTTCCTCCCAGTGTACAAAGACATGCATAAGTTAATTGGCGACTCTAAATTGCCCTTAGGTGTGAATGGTTGGTTGTCTTATGTGTCAGCCCTGTGATGAACTGGCGACTTGTCCAGGGTGTACCCTGCCTCTGGCCCAATGTTTGCTGGGATCGGCTCCAGCCCCCCGCGACCCTGTATGAATAAGCGGTCCAAGATGATGGATGAATACATTATTCTGTTGTGCACTATTACCAGACCCACTGAGACACTCTACTACCTACTGAGTACTCCCAGCTTGATGGATAGCTTACAATGAAGTTTTTTTGTTTCTAATTCTGCTGCATAAACAAAAAGTATCCACACACAATATACATAACACATAATGTGAGACAGAATAACCAATAGTTCCTGCTTTTTATTCTGATTTCAAACAGATGATCTGCACCTAAAACTCACACATAAAAAGGTCAACAAAACTGGTCACATTGGTAACAAACTGGATATTAGCAATAAACTGTACTGTAGCCTACCTGCCAATTTGAACAGGTCTATAGCTAGTGGACTACAAACCTACTCAAGATGTACTGACATTTCACAAAGTCATCTGTTAGGTTGGCTGGAAGCTTTATGACTATATATGTACTGCACAAGTCTCTTCAAGTTTTCAGCCGATGGTGGATAGACAGTGTCTTTGTGCTGTGTTCACAATGGCTAAACTTAAATTCACTTCGAAACGCCATTACACTGTACTGCCTGCATTCTTCCAATTCACACTGAACCTTATGCACAGGACCCCAGTTTTTTTTGGGACATGTATGGGCACAGAAAAGCTGTGACTTGCTTTTCGGACAGCACATATCCACTTTGTAGCATCCACACAGACCAACACAGTCTCACTCCCTACTCGTCAAATGTCTGACGCATGGTCAAGGCCCTTTGTCGTCGCTTTTTAAAGACTTGGGTAGCCCTTTTGCATCAATTATTGACGTTTAGGGATCCACAGTCAAGTTAGCAACGCTTAGCAACAATAAATATGCAATATCCGGTTACACTTTCAAGATAAAACGTATCGTTTCGATACATTGCCATGTTGAAATGCGCATAATTAAAGTCGTGAAACGTTGCAGTTTCGTTAGGTTTAGGCACAGAAAGTACTTGGTTAAGGTTAGGAAAAGATCATGGTTTGGGTTAAAATAGCTATGTATGTCAATTAAGACTTAAGTTAACTAACGTTAATGTCAATTTACCTCACTCGCCTAAATAAAAACATTTAATCTTTTGTTTCGCACGGGACACAAACCCTGTTCTCCTGCTTCAAGGTCCGGGTTCTGGCCCTCTATCCACCCCAATCACCTCCTTACTTCGTCTTTTCTCTTAAATATCATACTTGCCTTTACCATCAAAAACTGACACAACAGTGCTTCCCTCAATACGTCAAACTATGACGTAAAAAGGATCCCTAGTGCGTCACAAACTGACGATTATGGCTCTTGACCAAGCGTCCATATGTGACGACTTGGGAGTGAGAACGGGTTGCACAGACACTCTTTAAATGGTCACTCAGCGTTATGTCCTTCGATTCTTTATTGCGTTTCTTCTGGATATGTTTGAGAAGAGATGCAGATGGACTAGGGTCTAGGTTATGGTCGGACCAAGGAGCAGCTGAAGTCGATGTCTGTTGTGTGGTATCAGGTAGACTGAGTGTTACGGCAGGGAAACAGTGTGGACCCAAAATGCAGACAGTGGCTGGGTGGATGCAGTTCAAACGGTTCATTAAGAAAACAAAAAAAGAATACTAACAAAACAGGCTTACTTCTTAATTCACGGCAAGAGTCTAAACAAAAGGGAAAAGCCAACAAAGGCAGTCCAACATGGGTAAAATCCAACAATATCCAAAAATCCAGGGAAACCAAACATGAGGCAGAACACCCGACATAAGATGATGACACCACGAGGATTAAACAGAAGTGAGGGCAATATATACAAACACAAGCAGGCAGGGCAATTAACACAGGTGAGACACATAAGCAATCACGCAGACAGGAAACAAAGCTAGACAAAAACACATGAAACTAATCACTCCAAAATAAAAGAGGAAGTAAAGCTAGCGACAATATACAAGGACATGTGAAACCAAATACAACAGAGAACAAGGAACCAATGACCAACTAACCAAACCTAAACAAGAACACAGAGGCACAGAGCAACACAGGAATGGACATAATAAAATTACAGAAGAAACACCACAATAAAACTGAAGACCGTGACACAGGTGTCTTTCCATGTCATTTCTTCTAATGAAATTTTTGTCACAAACAGGGCAATGAAAATGTACCACATCCCTGCAGTTCAAATTGCATCTGCAGATCTTCTTATCTAACAGCAAGTCAAGAAAAAATGTTTAAATTAGCCAATGACTAACAAGAACACACACACACAGAGTTGAGGTCAAAAGTTTACATGTGATGGCAGTTTGGGTTTCCCAATAATTCCACCAACTTTTTGGGGAACATTGGAAAAGTTGGAGCACATACTACCTTGTCACAAAAAAACAGTACAGTAATGTTAATATTTGGTTAATTGTCCCTTGGTCATTTTCACCTCAAATAGTTTTTGATAGCCATCCACGAGCTTCTGGGAAGCTTCTGGTTGAATCTTTGACCACTTCTCTTTACAGATTTTGTTTCATCTGACCACAGAACTTTCCTCCAGATCCGTCAGACCAGCCAGTACAATCAAAATTGACACGACTTACAGTAACTTAAAGGTCCAGTGTGTAATATTTCTGATGCTCTATTGACAGAAATGCAATATAAGATCCATAACTAGGTTTCCTTGGTGTGTAAAGACCTTTCATAATAAACCATTATGTTTTTATTACCTTAGAATGAGACATTTATATCTACATAACCGCGGGCACCCCCTGCTGTGGAGGTCGCTGTATTTTGTAACAAACAGCGCTACAGAGAGCGTTTCGTCATCACGAGTTCTTCTTATGCTTGTGTAATTCCGGTAGTGTAGATGCCCGTCACTACATTGAATACCTACAAAGAAGAAGAAGAGGGAATAATAATAATAATAATAATAATAATAATAATAATAATATACAGTCTCCGAGTAGACTTCTGGTGTATTAGAATTAGAGAAGTGACATTTGGACAACGGAAGGAGCACACGTGTTATTTAGCACGAGGTCCGACAGCCAGAAGGAGTCAGGACAGACAGCTGACGGCAGAAATCACGGATATTGTGGATTTTCCCAGATGGAAGGCCATAAAATTAATGTGGGACAGATGTTTTCAAAGCGGAGCTGAAGTTGTCTGTTTTCTGCTGGACAGGTAATTAACTTTGTTTGTCAGACTTTAGCGATGCAAATGAAAACTGTTGTGTGTTTGTTAGCTTTAGCTATTAGCTGGCCATAATCACAGAGAGCCATGTTTCACCTGTCAGTGGTGTGAAATATGGATTATTTCATGTCGCCTACTTATTCTCCAGCCTGTAGTTTGGCTTTGCTGGTTATGTTATGTTAGCGAGACAATCAGCTGATCAGTAATGTTAATTGGCAATAAAACTTAACGTTAGCTTAGAGCATGGAAGCATCAGCCAGCTAAACCTTAACTGACTGGTAGAAAAACATTTATTGTTAGTTGGATTGGTTTATTCTCCAGCGCTGTGCTTTGGCTTGTGGTGTTATGTTAGTTGGATTAATTTCATGTAGTTACTCTCTCTCTCTCCAGCGCTCTGTTTTTGCTTTGTATGTTACCTTCTTGAGAATCAGCTGATCGCTAATTGGCAATAAAACGGCAGCTTCCAGCATGAGCTCAGATCAGCCAGCTAAACTTTTACTGCCCTGGTAGAAAAAATATGTCGGTGGATTGTAACTTCATGTATTTGTTCTCCAGCCTCTGTTATGGCTTTGTTACGTGGACCGAAATGTGCCGTTACCTTCCTGAGACAAACAGCTGATGAATATTATTGGTAATGAAACAGTAACAGATTATTGGGTCCGAACTAAAACTAAAAGTCTAAAACTAAAAGTCGAAATCAAAAACTAAAAGTCGAAGTCAAAAATGAATTTGGTATTTAGGATTGGGGATTTAGTCATTTAGTCATTTAGCCATTTAGGATTGGGGATTTTGTATTTAGGATTGGGCATTTAGTCATTTAGCCATTTAGGTTTGAGGATTTAGGATTGAGAAATTGGGGATTTAGGATTGGGGGGTTTGGGGATTTGAAGATTGAGGATTGAGGATTGAGTTGTGTATGCAAATGAGGAGGCGTGACCCAAAGGCTGCAGGGAGGACGATCATTTATAATACCATAACTAAAAGTGTACAGCATTTCTGTCCATGTGGCCTCACACACAAAGTCAACAGTGAAAGGAACGCTATCCATCTGACGAGAAAGCAGCGGACAGTACAGCAGGTAAGATATGATAACATTAGCAAGTTAGCTATATTAGGCTAACTGTTGCTGACATGCATGAGTTGCGTTACTGTCGGTACATGCAGGTTTTAAATGCAGCTATTAACCTCGCTGTGGGCTGTGTGTATAAACTGTAAAGATAAGGTGTAGAAGCTGTGTTTCTGGGTAATAGCACTATGCTGGGCAGGTGACAGGTGTGTGTTTACAGTGTTTGTGTGCTCTGAAAAACATAACAGCGCAGCTATAAAGTCTCAGCCGGCAGACATAGTATGGTATTATTACTACACACATATGGATGTAACGTTGAGGCCTGATTGACATCCGCTAATCAGAAACAGAGAACACTACCTGCATCACTGCCGATGTCATTTGACCAGGGAGTGAATGGTGATTAATGCAATTGTCATCAGTGTTTTCCTATAGTGTCTCCATTTGTTCTTTCACTTCACTGTGTTTCGAGTGTTCCCGTCTGTCCCTGTGTTTGTTATTGATCTTACTGCTGTTAAAAAAACTAGACTTTTAGTTTTAGTTCTGACCAAATAATCCCTCCATAGATAGATAAGATAGATAGATAGATAGAGAAGCTCAGATCAGCAGCTAAACTTCACATTTTACTGCCCTGGTGGAAAACATGTATTTCTTTTTACTGCTAATGGTGATATATAACAAGACCTGTGCCTATCAAGTGACCAATAATAAATACTTTCCAAATTTGCATTAAAAATGTTGCACACAAATATGTTATTTGTACTTTCACATGCTAAATGCCCATTAAAAACGTTGCACCGTTTTACCACAAGCTGAAATTATGGCTGTCAGTACTACTTTGTGTTTCTGTTGTATTTCAAAAAATTAAAAAGACATTTTGGTAATATTTGCATGCTTATCTAATTAAGCAAAGCCAGAGGAGCCTTGATTCTCACCTGACAATGCCTTTGTAAACATCATGTATTATGTGGTTTATAATGGGCTGTGGTGCAGAAACAGTGAGGCTTACATTGTCCTGGTATCTGTCAGTGGTCATACTGGATGCACTAGATGTGATAGTGTTTGAGAATTTCTTCATTTACTTTGGTATGTTAGTCCAGATGAGCCAACCCTCCCAAGATATAAATAATAAATAAAAAATATATAAATAATAAATATAAAAAATAATGTATTATAGGAGTATGAGACATCATGTAGCACTTCATTTCTTCATGCGGCTGTTGTTTATTAATGAAAAAGTAACAATGATATTCAAAAAAACATGTGGTTTTATATAATTTCTTAATATCTAAAAGAAACCTCATTTCTTGACTGGAAATCTCTTTTATCTCATAGATAACATCTTTGTCCTGTCTCAGGCACCATAGCGATACTGCTCGCTTGGGTAGGGGAGGGGGGGGGAGCAATTCGCAACCCTCCACCAATCGATTATATTCCAACAAAAATGGTCTTGTTACGTTGTCAAAGGTCCAGATGATCCAATCCAGTAAAAATATTTAGTCCAAAACACATTATTACATCAATAAATCCCCAGGGACTACTGCTGCATCGTTTCATATTTGCCGGCAGACGTGGCTCATATGTCATTATAACCGTAATAACTCCAGTCTGAATGTAAACAACCACGATATATTGTATTCAAATTAGCCGCTGAACTCTAACCTTTTGTGACACCAAATCCGACCCAATAGGAGCTCACATGTCCCTCTCACAGCCTGCAATAGCCAACGAGCGCCCGCGCTGTAAGGAAGGGCCAGCCCCTATTATTTCATGGGTAGGCCGAGCCAATTGCAAGCAATTGGGCTGAAGACTGGCACTTCATGTAGCCAATAAAATTCCCGAAAATAACGACATCCAGCTTTAAGTAGGAAGTTTATGATCTACCAGCCAAAAAAAAAATACATCTGCATCAAGCTACCGGCTAATACCATAGACAGTAAATTACTGGACGAAGCCACCCCGCTACATGGATCCCTCCATGCAGGCTTTGGTCGGCTTCACTGTCCGATCCCTGGCTTACGATGGGATGAAGCAGCATCCGCTTGCCGCCAAGGGCCGGTCCTCATTTAGAAAAAATACGCTAAGACATACACTTAGAAAAACCTGTGTAAAATAGCCATTTTTCATGGTATTGGTAGGAAATTTAAACTTGGACTAGGTAAGGCTTTATGCCGTGGCCCTACAGTGTTTTCCAGCTAATACTAAGTCCCAGCTATAGTTGTGTGCATGCATTTGTTAGCAAGCATTTTCAAACGCAGATGAAAAATATATTAGTTTTAGTGTGTTTAAACTTATATTAATCAATTCCAGTAGCACTTACAATCACTCCTGACTGTTGTCTTTCAGAGAAGCCCAAAACCATGCATATACTCCAAATGGTTCAAGAACTACATTCAATTTACTTTGGATATACCTTGAATAGGCGTTTTGCATGAATTTGACAGGAATGTTAAGAGGTTAATCTCTATATTTCTCCATCATCATGGATCATGCGAAGAGTGAGACTTCATCCAGCCAGAGGGAACGATCACCTGACCGTCCACAGCGGGCCAGTGGCTCCGCGATCTCGTGTCCCTGGTCCGCCCCACTCCTTCTCCGGTACAGGGTGTGTCGCTAGTATGACACTCTGTGAATGGTTTGTGATCGTTCCCTCTGGTTGGATGATCCATGATCCATGCACTACTGCAGATGGGGGGCTCTCTGCAGCGCCACGCAACTTTCTAAATTCTTCCCTCTCACGGAGAAAAGAAAGGTCAGGTCGCAGAGATTGTGTGAAGCATAATTGTAGCACAATGGCTACATATGATAATAAAAATTATTATTATAATAAGACAAAGATGCCTAATATTTTCACAGTCAGCCCCAGGCCTACATGCTTGTAGCTATTAATGATTCAGCAGTAAGATGTAGTCTGTCCAGTCCTGCACCCAGTCAGAAGGTTTCTGCACGGACCGAAGTCATTCTACTCCTCTCCAAAACATGAACTTGATGAGAAAAAGCTGTTTTAATGGTGAAGCAAAGCCAATAGTTTTTCAGTGTATTCCAATCAAATCTGATGTTCATTTATACATTTTGCACATAGATAGTGTAGTGGTTACAAATAATGATACCTGTGCATCGCTGTGTAAGGCGTACAGGCCTACAGCCTATGTCAGCTGGTTAATTTGCCTAATCTTCGAAGTTCTGTAGACCACAGTGGAAATGCACACAACAATGGGCTGAAGGAACCTTATAGTTCCTTGAAAAGAGATCTGTTGAGTCCTGGTACTGGATAGCCTTGGGATCTAAGCAGGAGCAGTCTTTTTGTGTTTGTGCATAACAGCATTGATTTTTATAAATGACAACTACATATAATATACAATATCAGATTGACAAAATCATCAATATTCCCTTGACATAGCCTAAACAGGTACAGAAGGCTAGTGTCAAGATGACTGAAGCAGTTCTTTACTTCAGTCAGTGAAAGAAAGAAAATTGGCAAAAACTGAGCCTTGTGCTGCAAAACCTTTCCCTTCAATCAATGATACATAGCACAACCTCTTGCATTTATTGATACAGCTGTTTCTTGGTCCTCAAAAGAATAGTAAAACACCATCACATAATGCTAAACAACAGAACAAGTTCAAGAAAACACAAAACCAAATAGATATAGGATTGTACAGGTGTGAGGAGAGATAGAAAGATGGTGATTCTGGAGAATATAGAAATAATGGTTACCAATAACTCCTGACTCCTGAGAACAGAATCTATCACTTCTCAAGGTGGTGTGAATAAGATGATTATAATAAGATGACTTCAGGACCTTAAGGGCCCACAGTCCTCATTAAATCATGTCCGATCTGTGATGGATTACAGTGAAAATCTGAAACTTTGTCCTTGGAGGTAAGAATCGCTGGCAGAAAGCCTGTGTGGAAATTAATGAAGAGGAAAATCAGATTTATGGATTGTTTCCAGCTTCATGCTGTTAGTCTCACAGCAAAGACTGTGTCACTAATGTTTTTGTACTATTTGTTGTTAATCTTTCATTTCTCACTTGACGTTCTTTATTGTTTAACAAAGATAAAACAATAGTTCTGTTCTCAAGAGGGTCATAAAAACACACACATTATAGCCTACACTTGACACACAGACATTTTGAACTTAGCCTTTTACTGCTTCACAGAAGGATAACAGCTATGGAAAGAACTCCCCCTGGTGGATCATTATTAGTTATTTATATGTAAAGTCAAGTGCAACCACAAAACAGTCGGATTCCATAGATTTCTAAAATGTAGGGAGACTTGAAAGAGACACATTAAAGAACCGATGGTCAAATAAGCATGGAGCCAAGTGATTTTCAGTCTCTAGTATGGACCAAGCTCAAAAAATGCTAGATCCTATTTTCCATAATGCAACGTTAGCATGCAAGTGTTTAGTCTTCAAGTCCTGGCCAAGATACATTATCAGGGTTATTTTTAAGGCTTTTAAAGTTAGGGAATGGTTTGAATGTACTGGTGCATTTCATGTATAAAAGTTTTAAATAAAGGTTTTATAAAAATACATTATAGTGGATGTGGAACTGTTTTTGTTCTGAACTGCAGACATTATGAAGACCAAACAGTCTTTCCAAAAATGAGAGATGGAAACAAGAAGGGTTGTTTCAAAGGAAGAGATATCAATGTCGTTTTGTTATGTTTTGGCAAATAATGTTATGTTGCATAGCATTAATGGAGAAGTTTGAAACAGACATTTTTAGAGTTTGTTATCAATTTCCTTTGAGCTATGATAGTTAATGTCCTTGGTGATTTTAATATCATTAATACATCATATACTGTATATTTCCTTTTAAATAAATACATTGAAATAGAAAATATTCTAATTAATGTTTTATTGCTGTACTTTTACCTTGTATTTACATTTCTTTTGTATTTTTACCCTGTAAAGCACATCAGTCAACCTTGGTTGCAATACACATAAAATTGATGTTGAAATGAATTAAAGATATTAATAACTAAAATCCCAGAAAATGGAATTTTGACAGTGCTGCTCTGAAAGAAGGATCCTTCTGTTGGACTAGATAAAAAACACATTTTCCTTCTACATTGTCCTACAACTGTTTTTACAGGCTGAGTAGTAATCTCCACCTGTAATCCGTATTCAGTTTCAGGATCAATTCTTTGTAGTAACTCGTATGAAACCTCCTTAACTGTGTTTATCACAAATGCTTTATTGTATGTCAGTGAAGTAAGTTGATATTTGATAACGGAGAAACAGCACTTTGTTTCAAATTAGGCATATATCTCTATAATTTCTTAAAAGTAGCCTAAAAACCAAACACCTTTAGACACTCACACACAACATTTTTTATTACAACAATGTAGCCTACTTTTGGTTGAACTAGTATTTGGAATTTATGTAGGCATAATAGATGTCCATTCTTATTTAATTATTTAATAACTGGGCAACTGTTTATCCAGTATTCAACAATGTCTGGTTTTGTTGTTCCACATAATTTATTTGTAGGGGTGAAAAACTGTGTTAGCACACAGGCAACCAAGCCAATGCTGATAATAACCAATGTAAATGTAAATGTAAAAGTTTAATAGGCATGTAACCAACAGAGAAGTCTTGACTCAAAGTCCTTCTCTGCTCATACAAAACTACAAGAGTGACATCTAGCGTCCACTACGCACAGGTGAAACGCAGCCATCTAGGACGCATTCGGTTACAATCCTGTGTCTCCACAGACTTAGCTGCAAACGGTTTTATTCTACATGAAGTGCATTGTGAATCATAACCCATGTTGTTGTTACTGCCTATGGTAACAGATGTAGACTTTAAAAAAAATGTTTATGCCACCGCTGCGAAATCGTTTCTCCAAGGTGGAGAAGAAGTTTTACCGAACGCAGCCCTCCAGTCGTCAGGTCACATGCTTGTCAAGCTGGATCAGCTGACATCAGCCAGCTTCTCCTTTCTGATGCTCCTTCTCGTCCATCGACGGATAGCGCGTCTTTAAGCGGCATTATTTCGTTATCGTAGCGTCAAATTATATATTTGAGCCAAGGAGATCTCGGTGATCCAGCAGGTTAGGCCGCCGGGTAGATGCTGCTAGAGTGGATGATGAACGGACACGCTATTCTTTATACGGGGGTCACTTTGGCCTTCTGGACTACCATACTCATCGTCGGTAAGATTATATTTCCCCTGACAATTACTCAGAATGTTGCATTTAATTAATGAAATGATTTATTTCCTTGACTTGTGCAACAAGGATAGTGTAGCCACTCGTTATTTCTTCATGGAAAAATGCATTTCTTGTGTTTGACAGCTGTATTTGGGGACCTGGCTAAATCATGGGACTAGAGTGGTTGCGGCTGTTTCCATTATATTTGCTAGCTACTACACGTAGGTTAATGTGCAAACTGGAAAAAAGGTTATTCATGCATGGTGGTAATTAATACCATACAGACGCCAAAACACAACGTATTACTGAGTATTGTCTAAATTTTATGTATTTCCATTTAACATAAGAGACCCGATTTTGCATCCAAGTTAGCTAATGTTAGCAGTTCGCTAGCATTTAACGCTACTGAACGTTAAGCTAATGTCCGGGTTGCTCGTAGCTAAATCACACAAGTTCAAACGCTGGATAACAGTGTTTTCGGTTTATGTTGACTGGTTGCAGCTTTTGTTTGGTGGGGGCTAACGATTGGATCACGGGTGGCTCTTCTTGCAAGGGTTTAAGGCGTTTAATTTGGCTAAGCTAACGTTAGCTGTTCGTGTGCACAGCTGACTGATTAGAAACAGTCCCGAACAGGAACTGCAGGAGCTTTCACGTGAGAGTGAGGCTATCACACTAAAGTTAGAACTTCTTTCAATCACTTTGGCACACACATGTGACAATGTTTCACACACGGTTCAGGGAAAAAGTGGATTAATACAGTAACATGCTGTAAATGTCTGTATTCCTTCACGTACAAAAAGTTTACTTGTAACTATGCATCTGGCTGACATTTTTCCACTTGCACGTCTAATTTAATAATTTCTTTGTAACGCAGGTACCTGCTATACCATATTTGACCTTGGATTCCGCTTTGATGTGGCATGGTAAGCAATCTTGGCATAAAGCCAGTGAATGCATGCTAATAACCATGGACCTCCAAGGCTCCTAGTAATGTTTCTTATTCTCTCACCTGTCAGAACTTGACAGGGAACAATTTCTATTGATATTTTAGGTTGGTTTGAAATAGAGCTACAAGGTTAGTCCATAAAGTGATAAGTTAAATGGCAAGTAGTTTGTTGATTGATTATTTGTCATTTTTCAAGCTTTCTTAAAAATAATTTGTTGTAGCACTACCTTGAAGTCAGTCTACTTTTTCAGTTAAATGATTTGAGCCTTCCTGACATTGTTCCATCGCAGAAAAGTAGATGTTGAAATTTGGGGCTGTTTAAAAGTAGAACTAAACACACTAATACTGAAGGAACAAAACTAATTGACATTTCCTAGATTGCGCAATTTTGAGAATACTTCACTACTACTGTCTTAGAGCAATTACTAGTTTCAGGCTGTTCCGTATAGTACAGTGTAATTGTATTAGTATTTACTTTGATCGTTCTGTAATAGATTCAGGGCCTGCTAGTCATTTTGACTCCAAAATATGTGAAAATACTGAAATTAACTAAACTAATCTGCATAAGCTGTAAAAGAATAATGTAGTAGTCACACTCTTGTTGGCCCTGGTTTCCAGTACAGGAAGCATATTAGTGGCCATTTATGGCAATGGCAACATTGTTGTGATTATGTGTATTGTTTTGTTTCACCTGAAGTCATTTTAGGCAAAGATATGGTTCATTGGGACTAACTTAGTAGGCCTGTTGAATATGTTGCACAGTACATTCTATCTTGGACTGTGATTTATAACATTTTTAAGTGAACTGTAAGTTGGCCGTGAGAGCTGAAAACAAAATGGAAGCAAGTGAAGAAATCCTCTTTACCACTCTGACAACACACACTGAAATTAAAACAAATGAGACATGAATGTTTTGCTGCTTGTACATATTTTTCCTTATAAAACGTAGTCTTCATCAGCTGTGATCTTTGATTGCAGGTTCCTGACAGAGACTTCTCCTTTCATGTGGGCCAGTCTGGGCATTGGCTTGGCCATCTCTCTGTCTGTGGTGGGAGCAGCGTGGTGAGTACCTAATGACAAGGAACGCAGTTTGAAAAGAAAAGTTTAAAACCACCATTAAACATCTGGTTTCTTGAATTTTCAAAATCTTCTAAAATCAGTCGTTAAACTTGAGAAAAGAAATAATGATTTGATATTTATCGTGATAATTGTCAATATCGAATGATATGAAATGTTTTTATTGTGATAACATTTTTGGCCATTTCGCCCAGCCCTAGTTGTGGACAAAACAACGTTTGGGGATGATATTGATCGACACTGAACACTGATCAACATGCACCATTTTCTGACATTTCAGAGACCGAACAGCTAATCCATTAATTTTGATGAGCTTTATTTTTACGTTTGCTGAGGGCATGCAAACTGCTGAGACTTTTTTTACACCAAACAACAGAAGCAAAAGAGGCTTGACGTCGGTGTCTTGGGTGACGTAAAACATATGTGTTGGGCAGCGACATTACTTATAATAATAATCTTGAAGGATAAGGAGCTTCTGGACCTCATTGTCTCCTCAATTGGCAGACATTTTCGGTTACTGTAGGTTAGCTGCTAACTACTTCTTGATTGAGTTAACAGCTAAGCTGCTTGCTGGTCTTTAAATCCCCTGGTTGTGGGTTGCACACATAACATGTCATCAGAAGGTCACATCAATGTCCCATACAGCGAGATGGAATAACAGCAACAACATTCCCGCCTTGGCTATACGAAAGGGGCAAGTGATTCATCAGCATGAACACCCAGTCAGAGAGCGTTGTCTAACTGACTTCCTTTTGATGCACATTCAACAAGCAGAATTGGCTGAACAGTGGCAGATAAGGGCCAATTAGAGCCAATGGAGCGGAACACGCAGCAAAACTACAGGCGACTGTCAGCCATTCGTGGCTCACAACGCCTTCCAGCCGGTGTTCGTCTGTTGTATCTGTATAGTGGCTAAATGTCATATAGCTACATTTAAACATGACTTTAATGCATCTCTAATCTACATGTTGAGACATTTAAATTAGTTTTAAGTACCTTGTTTCAAGTGTTCCCCATCCACAAGTATCCTAAAAATGCATTTTTGGTTTTGTGTGAGCTGCCTGCTTGTTTTGCATTTTGTTATATCCATTTAGTAGTTTTTGCTGTACCCCTATAATAGATCACATAGTGGTGATCAGATTGTAAAAAGGGGCTTTTGCAGGGTGTTTTGATTTTGTGCAAAAAAACAAACCTTCAGTTATCAGATGCTGATGAGTTCCAAAATCTGCTAGAAACATTGACATTTTCTATCAGATAATTATGATACTTAGATGATTAAATAGGCATATCAAACAGTTGTTAGTTACATCCCAAAATAAGTAGGTTGTCACACAAAAATGAACTGCAATCTTGTCATGAGTGTTTTCATAATAGTTGCGGGAGAATAAAATGTAAATAAGTAGTTTTTGGCTATGCTTCTTGTTAATCCTTTCTCATCACCTGGTAGTTTTCAAGTTATAGATGATGTTGGACCGATTGTTTTTTGTTTTCCAGGGGGATCTACATCACTGGCTCAAGTATCATTGGTGGTGGTGTCAAGGCACCACGAATCAAAACCAAGAATTTAGTCAGGTAGGGTCATTCAAGATCAAACGTTCAGTTCCATTATGTCAAATTCTCTTATTTGATATTTCTATATTTTATTTTATTTATAGTATATATAAATTTGCCTTTTTATTATACTTGTTTCTACCTATTTGTCCTCTGTGATTTATGTGAAGTAGCTGCTGTACCACTGCAATTTCCCTTTGTGTTTACTTAAGTACCTTCCTTCTTGAAACCTATAGGTGTAGTATTATCCAGTTGAACGTACTTGAATATTGCTGCTTTACGAAGAAGTTTGTAATTATATTCTGTTTGGAGAAATATTGGAGCCATTTAATATCAGAAAGCCACATCAAAACCTCTGTGAATACTCAAAGCTGCAGCTATTATTATTAGACTACAAACTTTCATTTCTTTGTACGACCTTGTGTTGTATGATATACTAGTAGTATGCATCTACACAATCTGTTCACTGCATCCCAAATAAATACTCTAAAATCACTCACTAAAACTAGATAAATGCGGAGTCCTGCTCTCATTGGCTTTCCCAAACCTTCATAGCCGGTGAAGTGGCTGTTTCACCAAGCCTTCATGACCACAGTTAGTAACTGTTACTGCACAGCAGCATTTTGTGTAGTGAGAGAACAAGCTGCCAATTTGAAACCCAATCAGTTCTCTTACTTTGTTTCTGTTTTTATGTCTCTCTAGCATCATCTTCTGTGAAGCTGTAGCCATCTATGGGATCATCATGGCCATTGTAATCAGCAACATGGCTGAGGTAAGCAATAAGCGTTTCTGTTGTTCATGATACATTTTGTCTTTAGAGGGGATTTCAGACAGGAGCACTGTGCAGGGAACAGTGCGGCCATAATTTAAGAAATAATCTCTTTCATCTTATAGAACTTCAGTGGAACAACCCCTGAGACCATTGGGGCAAGGAACTACCAAGCTGGTAAGAAAACATAAAGCAATGAATAAAAATCTACTCCAAAAACATGAACAATTTTAACATAAAGCAACACCTGGAATTGACGGACAAATTACAGTATTCAATGCAAATCTTTCTCTTTTTTTTTTTTACACACATATTTTTAATGTAGACAATTAGGCTTCCAGCTTGGGAAAGGTTGTGTTATAATATGACAGTCTGGTATATATGTTATACTAACACTTGTGGTTGCAAACCATAAGTTGGAAAATCTAAAGATACTTGCAGCATTCAGTCTAAATAAGTGTCAAATATGGATTGCTCAATGCATTTACAAAATCTAATGAATTTCAACAGATCTATTAACATGTATGGATCCCAAAATGAATTCACTCTAAAAATGATAGACACGAAGAGCTGGTAGTGCTCCAATTCAAAGTGATGTGCATTTTAAGATGCTTCAAAATCAACTCTTCTCATGTCCAAATCTGACGGAGAATTATATATTTTTTTTATTAGTCATGGAGGTCTCTGACTCATTTGATTTCCATCCTACTAGGTTACTCCATGTTTGGAGCTGGTCTGACTGTGGGCTTTTCCAACCTCTTCTGTGGCATCTGTGTCGGCATTGTGGGCAGCGGAGCAGCGCTGGCAGATGCCCAGAACGCCAGCCTCTTCGTGAAGATCCTCATTGTGGAAATCTTTGGCAGTGCTATTGGCCTGTTTGGTGTCATTGTAGCCATTCTGCAGGTGAATGAGACAGACTGCTTTTTTTGTCTGTCTTCACATAAAGAGTCTCAGAAATGTCATTGCAAAGAGAGGAATTATTTCGACAAAGGTCTAGATGCAGCTGCGTTGTCGATGTATTGTATGTTTGTATATTTGAAAATATGTAATCACTGGTTTCACTGTTTTCTCCCTCAGACATCGAAAGTAAAGATGGGCGACTAGAAGACGCATTCGCACGCTGAGAAGATAAAAAGACACACTGCTGGAAAATGAGATGGATTATTGTGTACATACATCGTAAATTATTTAAATGTCTCTATTTGCCTGGTATTGTTTTTAACCATTATTCATGCAAGAGTGGTACTTGTCTCGAGAGAAACATGAATGTTGAATAAGACGACTGGGGGGGGGGGGATCACCAGATGCCAGTGTTTCGTGTGCATTTCTTGCCCCTGAAATAAATGAGTGAACCCTGTATCTTTCCAGCAGTTCAGCTTGATGGCTAGTACAAGCAGAGCTTACATGTTTTAAAGGATTTTAGATGTTTCCTAACACCAGCCAGCATGTAGTCTTGAGAGCTGTGAAGCCTGGATCACTTCCAGCTGAATTGCAGCTCATACAAGTTGGGGTGTGTGTGTGTGTGATGGTGTTTTTTTTTTCCCTCTCTGACCACTCTTTGATGAATGATGAGTTAAAAATTACACTGGAGTATTTGAAAATATTTGTGTGCGTGTGTGTATGCTGGACATGTGATCGATATATATATTTTTTTCTTTCTTTGAAGCATGAGGGTGTTTACTATTGTTTATTACTGTAGCCTGGTCTGTCAGTTCTTTTGTTTTTAACTGTTATTTGCTAATAAGCAAGTGGTCCTTAATCCATGCTGTTTCCCAAATACAGTATTTGTTAGGCCTCCTGCTGTAGTGACAGATAATCTACAAAATTTTGAATTAAAGTACTGATCTGGAATCATTAGTAAGGTGGACAGTTGGATATACTCTTTGGGAGGCCAAATAGAGTCAGGTCACTGCAGCAGATCTGCTCTAAATTGTCAGTCATAACCTTACTTCCCAAAAATGTTATGTTATGTTACGAATTCTGTTTTTCAAACCCATGAGCCTGCTGAACATGGCTGACAGCCATAACTTGTTTTTCCCTTTAGTATCGTCTACTTTTTGAGTTTTAACCAGTGGTTGGTTGGATTGGACATGAAAGTGGATTGTTCTGTGTTGACTATAAGGAAGCCAAAAGATTGAGGATGGCCACATTACCCTTGTCCAACACGGGACCTTAACATGAAGATGAAAACTTAACGTGTCAGGTTTCCTGTTAACAAAGACAAAATTGCTAACCCCTTTTGTCAAGTCACTATTGAACATTATATTACCTTAGACAGGAGGGAGGAATATATTTTAAAGAGCGCCTCAGTTACTAGTATTAGCTTTAGAGTAGTAACTGTTAATATTTGCTGTATCATTACTGTCATTGTAGTAGAGGTTTTACGTGAAAATCATTTTAGAAAGACTGGTCGTCTGGCTCCCAAAATTCTGGGTAAAAACTATGGACTTCATTACAGAACCAACACATTGATGGATACAGTTTTAAAAAAAAAATCCTTATTGTACACACACAAACACAATAATATACTTTTTTATTTTTTATTAAGCTCTTTTTTTTTCGAATGTACATCTTAACATGTTAGGTGTTCAAGTCTGTGTTCCCAAATTATTTTTTAACATTCCTTAATGAAGTTTAATGAGTGTTTAAAGCTTAGTCCTCTAGTGTTTCAGCTATTTCCTGTTGATGCCAACTTGTAAATGGGGGGGGGTTTGGCGGAAAGAAGAGTTGATGTGGGCACCCAGTGGAAAATGCTTGTATGGAAACACTTTTGGTAGCACCTTTTGTTCTTGATGTGTCATTCCACAAGTTCAGACGACAGACCGTGGCTAATTGTGAATCGTCTCAGCTCCTTCCTGTAATTTTCCACCCCAACCCTCTTGTGGAGTTATGAATGAGTGTAAACATTGAATCTTGACTTGGGGAAACTCCATTGTCTTTAATATATCCAGACCTGGCCTCCCAAAAGGTGTCTTAAACTGCAAGATCGTCTTTGCCAATTACGATGGTTTTATAATGAAGCCACGCTGTAACTCAAAGATTCCTTTGGTACACCAGGCTCTGCACCAAACCCTAGGCATTCAGTAAGTGTAGTTGGTACCGTGTGTGCATTATGTTGACGTGATGGTGATCGGACAATAACTCATTGTTTTTGAAATTGTGTATAATAACAAAAACAGACCGTCCTTCTGGCTTCATAAATGTCCTTGAGAAAATAAAAATGGTCCAATCAAGATGTTTGGATTTGTTTCTGACTCATATCGATGTTCATGTTGTGGAGTTTTCAGTCCTATAACTATACGAAGTGCCCAAGCATAAAAAATTCTGCTGTTTGAATTGGGAGCTGTGTGTGACCCAGGACCCTGACATTTGTCTTGCGTCCTGCAGTGTTTAATTGCTTCCACTAGATGGCGCAGAAAACCACAACATCTGTCCTACTGATTAAAACTAGCTCTGTGCTCACTGGAAAGCTCAGTTGAGGAAACAGTTAAGCTCCCATCTCCTGTTATCATTCAACATAATATTCATATGTTGACTGGTGTAGCTGTCAACCTCGTGTGAAACTGAATAAAACAGCATAGCGTCAGTGCAGAATTATTAAAAATCCTCTTTGTATCTGAAAGTGGTCATTATTTTTCTCCTATATTGTCCTTTTGCATTCGACTGCAGAAGATCTCCTCATATCCACAAATGAAAATCATATTTGTGAATATCAGTGTGATGCCAGGTGGTTTAGAACCATTTGTTTATGCCAAGTGAACTAATAGTTTATACAGATTTTAAAGTGACCATGCAAAACAGAACATTAATCTAAAATAAATAACCTAAAAATCTAAAACACAAATTCAATTCAACAAAAACCCTAGTTTGTTGACTAACTATGAAGGGGCAGCAAACCTTTATAATATGGTCATCAATCCTGTAAATCCATCTGCATTTAAATACAAACCAAAGTACACTTAGCATGTGTTATGTCTGTGTATTAATTTTTTAAAACTAATACCAAACCATATTTTATGAATGTTATTTTGATGCCAGATGTTGTAGTGGATTTTACATTAACAGCAAATGACTAATGGCTTACTCCCAAACCTTGCAAAACAATCTGCTTAATCTAAAATCTAATTGAGTATGATAAACAAAAAGACAAGAAGTGTCTTGAACCAATGAACCAAGACCATGTGACCAATTAGTCAACTAACTGAGTAAAAAGGAGCAAGTAGAAAATGTCACAGTCTATAACATATGGCTGCTTTACCTTATAAGAAAGGATAAAATCGCCTAATCTAATTTTATACATTTTTATCTGAGATTAAAATGTATTCGGTTGGGTTATCCTGTTTATGTCAGCTATATATAGACAAATGCATCTTGCCTCTTGAAGCACTTTGTAACATTTGTGTATATGAATAAACATGACTGTTATTTAGACAATATTTAATAGAGACCAAAACAAATTTGTGATACCAGAAAAAAAAATAGAGCCAAAGTGTCTAATAGAGCCAAAGTGTCTAAGTGGACAGACACCATAATGATGAGTCCAATAACTGAGTAAGAGGGAGCAACCATACAAACCTTTAAAATGTTTTTAAAAAGTAAAAAATGGTGGAGATAGCATGTGTTCTGCTTATTTAGCCATTTTTTAATTTTCTTACTGCCTTGTGATACACTTTATAAGATCTATTAGGAAGTGCGATATAAATTAAATGTATTATTATGTATTTAAAAGTGATATTATTTCCTCTATTATGTGTTCGTGTGTTCTGAGAGGAAGTAACGGTAGATAATGGAATTACCATTCCCCTTCTTGTACCAGATGAGTTGAATAAAAAAAGAGAGCGAGTTTCTGGATCATCCGGGACTCCGTAGGCAGCAGGAGGAGCGAAGGGACCTGCTCGCTGCCAGCCTGAGAGCATCCTTTTCTTTGCTTTCTTATCATCCTCACCAAAACACAGCGGGATGACGGAAAACCATGAGGATATCATCTCTCTACTCACCGGTCTGCGGTAGAATATCGTTACGGGTTACGTTAGCCGCTTGGCTAGCGTAATGCTACACAACATGAGGCTGTTCTCCTGATGAAGAGCACACAAAAAAACCTGTCTGTGGAAACGGAAAGAATATAGTTATTCCTAGCAGGGCGAGCTGGGCTGACCCTCTCGCTTTTAGTGGGGGTTTTTGTTTGTTTTTTGCACATTTGCAACAATTTTTCATCAAAAATCAATCAAAAAAGCTCATTGACAGTTTTTTTATGTGACTCTTTTTCCTCGGCTGATGTGGATGAAGGCAGTGGTGCTCCAGTGAAGATGATGCTCAGATAGAAGTGCTCGCCTGACAACATCAAGGTAGGTGCTGTATCTTCCTCTTGGGACGCATTGTTTCATTCAGCATCGCATGCACGCTTTCCTTTGTTTCCACCCAGCCTCCATACGTTTATCCTGCCATCCTGCAACCTTCTGCTTATATTTAAGCAGTGGATGCTTTGGGAGTATGAGCGCATGCACTGCCCCCTACCCCTCTTTTGTTATCACGCACATTTCCTCAAACTAGCAGCATCTTTACACCCGCCATACTAGGCTTCACTCAGCCTCCCTGCACTGTTCCTCTACAGAAAATGAACCATCCCAGGCCATACAGACTGCTGAGGGGAATTTTCTGCAATGCATTTTGGGTTCAATTTGGAGCTTTTAAAGCTCTTAAAATTCACTTTTTACTACGGCTCTCTGAAATTGCTGGCACTGTTCCCACCCCCAATTTTAATAAAAGGATGCAAAGTCTATGGGCTCCAGCATCTCTCGTCTCATGGTCTGTTCACAGCACACTAAGGGCAAAGAGCACCAGTGTGCACAGCCAGCGTTACACTGGGGAAATGAGAGAGGAAGAAGAAAAGGAAGAAGAAGTGGAGGAGACTCCTTCATCAGGATGTTTAACCAAACCAGGCGTTTACACAGAAGCTCTTTACATAGATTTAATCCAATCTGACATCTCTCTCATTTTGTGACACGAGTATCTTTTTAGGGCTATAGCGTCTATAGGAACAAGTGGACTGGAACTACCACGCTTTGTGCTCTAAGTTGTCCTGTGCAGAGTGGCCTTTGGTGTAGTGACTTTCATCCAGTTAAAATTTTAATTTTGATGCTGTATTCTACAAAACATGTTAAGGCCATGTGTTATATTTTGAATTTTAATTCAGTGTTAAAGGTTGAAGAGTTCCTGAACTGCTGATAAGTTTCTGGATTAATTGTTTATAAAATGTCAAAAAAATAGGGAGAAACGTCCATCATAATGTCTTCAAGTCAAAGAGGATGTTATCAGGTTGCTTGTTTTGTCTGACCAACAGTCCAAATCCTAAAGCGGTTAATTTTACTATCTCATGAAACATGAGAAAAGCAGAAAATACTCACAACATAGACACTGGAATAAGGGAGAGTTTGATATTTTTACTTGAACATTTACTAAAGCGATTAATAAATGAGTAATCATCAAAAAAACATCCTGTTACACAATAATAATTTATTCAACTCAATGAAAGAGTAAATAATTCACAGATGTTTTATGTGTCTGTATGCAGCCTGGAAGAGAGTTTCCCACTTAACAAACAAATCTCAACCCAAGGACTTCTGGAGTTTTTGACCGTATCATACTCTCCTCACTGGTACATTGTGTCTGCAGAGTTGCATGCTATGGATTGAGAGGTCTTTTTCACTGTAGACATTATGGAAAAGCAGGCGTAAATAATAACATAAATGACAGCTGAATCCCATTTAGCTGCTTCAATTTCCCTATAATGACAAGTCAAACGGTCTGCTGTGAAGCGGGCCTATTAAGTAGATTTTAAGTCAACATGGATAAGAAGTCACGCTAGAGTTGCTCAGAATCACGGTGAAAAACATATACAGTAAACTCAATCTGCTGATGAGGACTGTGGGACACAGTTGAAAGCTCCAGAACATGTTGCTAAGTGGACCTCGAGTGAGCATTGTTTTGTCAAGTGTTGTTTTTAAGGGCCAGAAAGAACTGTCTGTCAAGCTTAAGTCTCACATTGTTTTCAGTAAACCAGTTCAGTAATGCAGAGCACATATCTTGGTCCAGTTATGTTCACTCATGTGCAGTGATATTTCAGAAACGTTTTTTTCCATCTGCTGCGAAAACCTGTGTTATCTGAGACTTGACTCCAGGCTTAGATCAGAGATCAGATAGCAGAGAGGTGGTTATGGCAGCAGGCTGTGTAATAAAAGGTGGCAGGTGTTTTGTTTTAAATTCAGGTTTTGTTGTGGTTCATTTTTATTACTGTGTGGTGTGTGTGTGTGTGTGTGGAGGATCTTCCTGTAGGTGTACAGGTATAACTGTTTTCTTTTGATTGGTTGTCACATGATCTGTCCCTTTTTTAAAAAGAGAGCTTCCTGCTGTGAAACACTCTCTGATGAAGTTAAAATGCATACACTTGAGGTGATTAATTTGCTGTTTCTGTCCTCACTGCCACCTTATTGTCCTGACTTTGTTTTTGAGGAATACACATGTGGGTGGCAGGGTGGTCTCTGCGGTTAATCAGGTTATCCTGGAACCAGAAAGTCACAGGTTCAGTCAGGGTTGCACCAGCTATTTGTTAATTCCTTACTAAGTTTGTGTGTAAAGTTCTTCCTATATACTTTATACATAGCTAGGAAACTTATGTAACAAACTGTCACATAACTGCCAAAACTAACTTTCAGAGGGTCTAGTGATGTATTAAACTTAACTGCCAATTCTTTGTAAACATAGGTGTGACTTTGTTTTATATGTGGAGAAATAAGTGTTTCAGGGTTGGTTGTACTAACGCACTATCCAATGAGTCATTTAGGCTAATGTTATTAGCATAATGTTTTGTAATTTGAGGTATATTGTGTCATTTCTGTGAAATGTAATTTAAACCTTCCTAGTTGGCACCTGTTTCAGTTCAGATAGATACTGTATATTAGCGGGCTAGTCTTAAGTTTTATAAACCTAAATCTGCTCTACTGTGCTGTTCCTTGAGCTCTGACTGAGGGTTTATATACCTTTATGATAAGAGAAATAACTCTGGACAACCTGTAAAAATGTGCTTCCAGACAAAAAGAACCTCCTCTGTGCTGTAGCCTAGCTTGGTTGACTGGAGCATGCTATATCACTGTTGAGTGTTCGGATCAGCTTTGTGAAAACTATCATCAGGCCCTCCGCACTCATTTCTGCTCTGTCCAGTCCGGCAGAGGGGAAGGTACCACTGTAGATTAACTTGCTTCCATCTTTCATGGAGCTCAGTGAAAAGCAAACAGCGTGTTTCACATTGGTGTCCTCACCTTGCCGGTCGTGACAGTCAGAGCAGCAGCGGCTGCTACAGATTCTTCTGATCGCTCTTTCGTGTTGGGATTTGTTGTCATGGGAACTGTGTGTTTGTGTGTGTGTAATGTGTGTGTGTGTCTAAGTGTCTTTTGTTGTCTACATTGGTTCACTTTTTCTTTTCTTTAGGTTCTGAAGTAAAGGTCAAACTAACAGCTTCACGTCATTACTACAGTATTCTATTATATTTAGAGATGTCCCAAACCAATCCTAGGTATCAGTGCCAATCTGGGCATATTTTAATAGATCGCTACTGGCTAAAATAAAGCTGATCCTTTCTTTACTGTACTGTGTTTGTCCACATCAGACTGCTCTCCTTCCCCTAAGCCGACTTTACTTTACACTTTACAGTGTGAACGTTTTGCTGCATATTGCGAGTAAAAATTATTAGCCTACTAATAATTAAAGACTGGCGAGTTATTCAGAGTTTAGACACTGAGGTTGACAAAATGCACAGATTCGCTAAGCTCTGAACGCTGAACTATAATGTCCCCAGTTTTGAATCCGCTTCGTACTTTTCTTGCATCTCTTTTTCTGCCTGCTTTCCTGTAATGTCTCCTTTATAGGCATCTAATAAAGGGCACAGAATGCTCCCCATCCCTACATGGGGGAACAGGGCCGTTTTAAAGAAATGGTTGGCTGGTTGCCTTGCAACCTCACCGTCTTTGGGCAAATCCAAGTTAACCTGCTGCTGGCTGTAGCTTCATATTTAACGGACAGACAGAGTGGTCTAGATCTTCTCATTTAACTTTTGGAAAGAAAGCAAATAAGCTCAAAATGTCAACTACTTCTTTAAGGTATTGGGGTTGCCTTATTGCAGACTATTGCTGACTTCTTCTTAGGCAAAGGAACAATAAGTAAAGCATAATGCAACAGCCCCTGATCAGATAACTTATCAGGTACAGGATCAAATGTTAATACCATGTGTAAAAGAGTACTTTAGACTAGCCCGCTAGTTAGTAAGAACAGATTTACCCTTATTACCCTTCTGTCTCACCGTTTAAGATCTACCTTTCTATTCAACATGACCTCAGATACTTGGATAAATGTTTTTCCTTTCTCACTTAAAAAGAATAAACACACCTTTTCAAACTCCATCAATTCACTTAATAGAGTTGCAAAAAAAACAAAAAATAGCACTGAAGGACACAGGTTGATTAAACCGTTGAAAGCATAATTGGACGGTAGTGGCCTTAAGCCTAATGTCCCACTGATGTGTTAAGCCAAAAAAACCTCACCAAATCCTCATCTCACTCCCTCTACCCACAATCCTTCTCCCAGTGAAGCCTTCCTTCCGCTGAAACACTTCATTTATTTCTTTGCTTCGTTGCCAAATGAGCAGCTGGATCAGTGCGAGAGGGAGGGAGACATAGAGAAAGAGGGCAGAGAGAGAGAGAGAGAGAGAGAGAGAGAGATGATGTTTCCTCTGTAGTCTATGGATTGTAGCAGACGGGACTTTGTTGTATTTGCATAGGGCGTGTGCAGCCTGCATGCTGAGAAATTGCAGACGCTACACTGGAGGAGAATTCCTAGAATGGCTTTCTACCCCTGACTTAACGTGATGATACTTTCCCAGTGTCGGGAGTGCCATCAAATACCTTTCCATACTGCGATGTCTCATTGATTTCATCTGTTTCTTGTCAGTTCTGTCTGGCAAAACAAATTTACCAGAAACGAGGAAGGGAGTGGGACCTTTTAAAACAAAGCATGGCATAAAGCAGAAAGAAGAGCAGAGAGGCAATGTGATATCAGACATTTAACCAGTCCAACCTCCTTCAGATCAGAGACAGCTGAGAGGCAATTTAATATCCGCATGGGCAGAGCTGAGTAGAGAAGGGTTGAGTACAGAGAACACTGGAGTTTTTTTCTGATTAGGTCTGCTTTTACTCTCTCTTCTTCTGTTCTGCCTCCCTCCACTCCGCTCCTTTCATATTTTCTCTTTTCTTTTTTGCTCTGTCGTGTTTTAGCTTGATGTCTTTGTAGCCATAGTAGAATAGAGAGGGGTTAAACTAAGATGGTGAACATTGTGAACTTTATACCTGATTTAAAACCAGCATGTTATATGATGAATAATGCTCTTCTAAAGTTTTACAAATATTTCATCTTCAATGCTTAAACATTCACAAAACAATAGAGCTGCACGATTTGGAGAAAAAGTCACATTGCGATTATTGTGGACAATATTGCGATTGCAATTCGATTATAATGGAACAAATGGTACTATGAGTCTGCTTGTTGAATTATCAAGGAATGTGTGAAATACTGACATTTTGAAATGTGTATTTCTCAACTTGAACAAAGTTAGACAAGAAACAATATTTATAACAATAACAAGTAAAATAGATGTAAAACAGAACAAGGGGAGCGTGTTGCTTTACGGAGGAGGCTCAATGTACATCTGTCTAATGCAGAGTCTCTATCCACAACCTGGAGGAGGAACTGTACATTAGTGTGTTATATAAAGAGTATAATGTTTAGTTAATAGTTAATTTAGGGCTGGGCGATATAGCCAAAAATGTTATCAAGATAAAAACATTTCATATCATTTGATATCGAATTATCACGATAAATGTCAAATCATTATTTCTTTCAAGTTTAAAGGCTGATTTTGCCTCTGAATGAAAATTGAAGGGCCACATGGTTAATTGTGTGGTTAAACTATACTTTATGGTCAGAATGTGACAAACACTTTCTGCCAAACAGTGGATCACTTCACAAATCTGAGGTGTGATAAAATCTTTTTTTCAAAAATACGATTAGTAACTCTTTTTCTGTCCCTTTGCCTCAACAAAATAAACCTTAATAGAAAAATGAAGTGCTAATTTGTTTGTGATTCTTGTAAATTTAAATCAAATATTTATTGACAATATATTGAACATTTGTTATTTTGTTACTCAAAATTATACTGCAATAATTATCATTATTGTTTTATTGCCCAACCCTAAGTTTACTGTTAGGATAACAATAATATATTAAATGGTACATTAATTAGAATTTCATATAATAGTATCCTTTGTTACCACTTGTTGAGTATTAAAACCAGTTAGCAGTTTCATTTTTGTGGGTTGTTTTTTAAAATTTGATCCGTGTGTAAGCAAAGGGCTCTACATAGGTCCCTAATTTGTTAATGCTAAGTACTAACTTGTCAATAATCATATTGTTCAACATTTAATGATTTGCTGTAGCACGTCAAACTTTTTTTAATGTCCCGCCCCATGACTGACAAGCACGTCGGCTCTGTGAAAAGTTCAACATGTTGAACAACAAAAGGCACCGATACAGCTAACTAGGGCTGAAACGATTCATCGATTAAATCAATAAAATCAATAAATAAAATGCATCGACACAAATTCTTTGCATCAATGCTTCATTTAATCCATTTAACTATACAGCAGAGTGTTTCGCACGGACATTTATTACTGTTGCACATCGCGCTTATGCTGTGAACACGACATGATTATAATGGAGCTGTTTGCAAAGTGGAGGAAGAGAGAGAAAATAGTGAGGGACAAAGAAGAAAGTGTCCAAAGTATGAGATTATTTCAAGCTAAAGAAAATAACAACTCTGTAATGTCACCGTCCGTCCACCGTAAAATGAAACTTTTGTTGCTTCGGCAACAGCGCGATGGCACCTGACCAGAAAGCAGCTGGTGTTCTGCCAGCGGACCACAGACAAGGTAACAGTAACAGCAACTTTAGCATTTAACTGAAATCGTGATTGATTGTTGAGTTGAAGGCTAGCCAAAGTAAGCCGCAGTCCTCAGCTGAAAATGTGCACACGTGCGTTTGTTGTTCTCCTTTTTGGGCTGTGAGTTGTAATCTCACATTCAGGAGTTAACTGGGTGTCGGGGAACTGCACCTTTTAACTCACCTCCAGCTCTCTCGCTCAGATGTTTCCGGTTACCTGCGTGTGCTAATCCATCCTTTCACCTATATTCTTTGTATTTATAATTGCCATCTTTATAATAACAAACAGCTGTTTCGTGTGCAGGATCGCTCATTTTCCATTTCCCGTTTCACATGTGTTTTCTTGACAAAACGTGGTTTGGAGACCAGCGTCGGGTGACACAGCTGCTGTCAGCTCCTGTAGTGTGTGTGTCCCTGTCACCGATCAGTCACATAGTGTGAACGCCACAACGACTTCAAGACTGCCGCCAAGCAAAAGTACTTCTTAAACGACGCATCGATACTAAAATCATCGTTAGCTGCAGCCCTACAGCTAACGTTAAATGGCCAGCGAGCCAAACACAAACCTTCCTTATCTTAGCGGCCATTTTCTCGGTGCTCCTGTGGCAAATCCAACTATGTTTTGAACGATTAGCAGCGGGGCGAGGAGGGGGTTACGTTGTCTTAAAAGTTACTCGCACACTGCTCATAAAACATTTTTCTCATTGCACATAGGCTTATCTGTTTTTAGAGGGCACATGCGAGCGCCCTGTGCAGACTGCAGCGCACACACGGAAGAGAGCGTCTCACACACTTTTACTGTTTTATTAAATCGCACACTTTTTGGTGTTATGTAATCGCACATGACGACATCGCGATTGTGATTGCGATTAGATTAATTGTGCAGCCCTACAAAACATTGCATTTGGTGAAATCAACAACCACCTCTTCTGGCTTGTCAAGACAACAATATATGGTTAACTGAATGCAATCCCGGGTCTTGTGATAAGAACATTGCCCTCTTTCAGATTCAGTTTTCAGTATAAAAACATTTAGTTATCCTGCCTAGGAACAAATCAAAGGTTATCACAGGACAAGTTTCTGCCACAGGCTTTCCAACGAGCGTGTACCGAAATTTTCCTATCTGTGCTCAACCCTTCTCTACTCAGCTTTGCTGAATAAGATAAACGTGTACCAAGTGATTTTCTTTTTTTAATTTTCAATTTGACTTTCAGTTTTTCACCTGTCTGTCGTTTGTTTCATAAAGCAATCCAGCAGATGAACAGTAAAGTGTAAAATGTATGGTAAAGCTAGCAATTTAGCATGATTAGTGGCCTAATTCAGTTTCTATTTATTTATATGGGGGGAGCAGCCCAACACAATAATCGCACAGAAATGCAAATCAACAGTAAAGGTGGTACTGGTACAGACATCAATGAATAATTTTTACTAATAATGAGAGTAATAATAATAATAATAGGACTAATAGTATTGGAACATGGGGGCAGCAGGAAGCGCGCAACCACAGATCCAGACTCCAGTAACCTGCAGAAAGCGACAGATGGAGAGAGGAGAGGCACAAAACTACGGGAAGGGGAAGAAGTCGACTTGCTGTATTAACATACATTAATGGGATAGGAATGCATACAGATGGAGAGGGCGAGGGGAGGAGAGAGGCTTTTAGTGTATCATGTGAAATCTCCCGGCAGTCTAGGCGTATAGCAGGATAACTAACGGATGGTTCGAGACTCACCTGAGTCTAGTGTCTGCCTATCAAACCCAAACTGGGAACTGATTCCACAGGAGAGAAGCTTGATTGCTGAAGGCTCTGGCTCCCATTCTGCTTTTGGAGACTCTAGGAACCACAAGCAACCCTGTATTCTGGGAGAGCAGTGTTCTTGTAATGTAATAATGTACTCTAAGCTCTTAAAGCTCTTAAGCACCATCTAAGATATGATGGTGACCAACCATTAAGGGCTTTGTAAATTAGCAGAAGGATTTTAAATTCTATTCTGGATTTTACAGTGAGCTGGAGCTGAGAAGCTAAAACTGGAGAAATATGATCTCTTTCCCTGGTTCTTGTCAGTACACGTGCTGCAGCATTCTGGATCACCTGAAGAGCCTTATTTGGACAGCCTAATAATAAGGAATTGCAATAATCCAGCCTAGAAGTAACAAATGTGTGGACTTGTATTTCCGCATCATTCTGAGACAGGATATGCCGTATTTTTGTAGAGTTACATAGGTGAAGGCTTTGTGGGCTGGATTTAGAATTGTGAAGTCATTTTGCTGTGCTAGAGCCAGGAAAACTCTCACACAAAAATTGCCAAGATATTGCAACAAGTGTGGATGAGATTGAATCATCTATACAGTTTGTTGGTTTTTACATTGAAATTGCCATTTTTCTTCATGACCTACGTTAAGTTACCGCAGCTGTCATGTCGATTGAAAATTATGTAGATGGGATGGGATTCATCAGTCATTACTTATAGGTTATGAGAAAAATAACCTTGCCTCCCAAAAAGGAAAAGGGGCAACATAAACATGTCAGGCTGATGGAGTTAAAAGGAAATAGCAATTCAGTCAGTTATTCAAGGTACTTATGACCTTTGATCTATGGAGACAAATCTAATAACAGTTCCCTTTATCGTCATTACTTGAAACTGCTCTGGACACTGGTCTGATTTATCAACTTAACAATTTATTAACAGCAATAATGTTATAAAATCACTACAATAATGATTTATTGATGTTTAAATGCCACATATGATCCATCCAATCCAAACAGCTCTGAAACAGATGTCTTCACACACTGTCATATTCATTCTAGTCCTGTCAATATAATTTATTCCCTTTTGTTTGTGCCACGGCCATTTTTTCTATAAGGATAAGGGATGAACTCGGTCAACTATTGAATTCAGTCAGTTAACAAACACTGAAAGGTCAGCGTTGTGGTGGAGTGGAGTCGAATGGCTGATTCATTCATGACGCGGCATCATGTGTCTCCACAACGGCGAGACTGAAGCTCACTCACTGGAGAAAAATAAGATCACTCCGTCAATGCTGTCAAACTCAGTGACTGACGTATGATTGGTTTTGACTATATATTGGTCCTCTAGTTTCATTTGTGTATTGTTAAATAACACAACAGGCTACATCATGTTTCACTGATGATGAGCACAAGAAGTTTGCTTTTGACACAATAACTTGCCCAAAACCTCAGAACTATATTTAAGTTAATAGCTGATATCTCACAAAAGTTTGTTTTGAGAAGGATTGCAAATATGTGTTCAGCCCCCTGTAGATGTGTTTTAAAATGAATGTTTCTATTTAACATAGTGATGTATAATTGTGTTTTTACTAGTGCTGGGCAACGATAAAAAATTTTAATCGCATGATTTTCTGCGATTAATCGCGTTGTTATGCGCAAAATTGAATAATGAATTCTAAAGTAGTGTATTGCGCACTTTTAATTTAAATGTAGGGAGGAGGGGGCGCCGCCGCCAAACAAAAGTACTTCTTAAACGATGCATCGATGAATGGATGAAATAATCTGTAGAAGCTTCAAGTACTAAAATCATTGTTAGCTGCAGCCCTACACATAACACACCTTAAACACGTGGATTCAGACTGTTAGACTATTGTGAAATGCCCATCACAATTTTTCACTGTCCAAGTTCAAGTCAATTTTATTTATCCAAAAACCCCAAATTTGCCTCAAGCGCTTTACAATCTACAGCATACAACATCCATTATCCTTATGGTGCTTTGAGACCAAAAGCGAAGCGAGCGTTCGGGGCGGTGAGTTTACATACAAAGTCAATGCAAAGACGCGTAGATCCGCGATTTCCTGTCGGGCGGTGTGAAGCGACGCGAAGGGGGTGGGGGCGGCGATGCGAAGGCAACGCGAAGGAATTCGCGTGAGTTGAATATTTTCAAGAGCGGGGGATTGAAAATCTGCAGGCCGGCTGAGAGCTGCTAAACGTGGGGCAGAGGAGCAGCGCTGCAACAATTGGACAAATAAACCCCCTTAGTCGGTAGGATTCTGTTCTGACAACTACGCCGTTTACTCGCGGGAGGAGCTCGGAATAAACTGCTTTTATTAAATTTGCTTTTTACTTTAGTTTTTGGGATTTCAACGTTGATTTATCTTCACTGGAGCTTCTCAGCAGCTAGCTTCCATGCACATCTGGTTCCAGTGTTGTTGTTAGCGTCGTTAGCTCTGTCGTACTATGACTTCATGTTTGTATAAAAATCGGACAAAACTGGACATTACTTGGAGAAAAGAAAGCGAAGAGGTTGAACTACCTGGTGAGTTCAGAAAACATGTGTATGTAACTTTATTCCAGCTATCATTGTACTTTACTGTGACCAAGTTAGCATAACATAGCCCTGATTGATCCAAACTCCATTCAGAAAACAACTCACGCAAGTAAAGCGTCGCGAGGCGAAAATTGGCGAAATCTCCCCTAAAAAACCACCTTAAACTGTGACAAAGTGGAAGAAACCTCAAGAAAGAAAGAAAAACAGAAGAGGGATTCCTCCCACAGGATGGTGATATTATGTCTTATTTGCTTTGACCAACAATCCAAAACTCCCAAATTATCTGTCTATATTTGGAAGACAAACAAAACACAGCTATTAATCATCAGAATTGTTGCTGGATAATTTTATGTTGATGGACTAATTGAGTAACCCATTAGATGACTAATTGTTGTAGCTCTTTTTTGAAGACGGAGAGAATGTGGAAACCAGATTATATTTTCCTGCATGATGTATTTAAAATATTTATGAGCGTTGGTCTTAGTGCAGGATTAGATTGTATTATTTATTCTGAGGCTGAAACAAGGACAATGCCAGTAGGTCATTTTCTTAACTCCTGCACAATATGTATGGTTACCATCATGCCCTGCTTAGTGACCCAGATCCTTCGTAATGAAAGCGTGTAGTGTACTCTGTCTCTGTCTCTCTGCTGCCATCCTTTCTCTCCCTCCCCCCCTCTTCATTTTTATGATATCACTCATTTGTTTGTGCTTTCAGCGGAGGGATATAATCTTCATCAAAGATTTGTGGTGTTGAGAAATTGTTTGTTGTAGGCTTTAGATGGACTAAATCTGACCAAAGATCTGACAAAATTTTAATATTGTAACGAAAGGAAAAAAAATGATTTTATGAGATGCTCCTTTTTAAGTGACCTCTTTTTGTGCGCATGTGAATGGAGATTTTGATACTTTCCTAATACATTAACTGCACATTGTTGAGGCTGGTAGCACCAAGTGAAAGATAACTTCTGTCTGTCCCACTGTGCACCAGGTTGTTTGTGGGAAATGAACTTGCCTATAGCAAGATGTGCTGGAGCCATGAGAGAGCTCTGAGGCTTCATACTATCAAGTGTAGCATGGCTAATGCATTTTTGATAACACTGGGAGGGCTGAGTTGTAGGTTAAAACGCAAGGGCCCGGGCCTCAAGAGACAGAGTGAAGAAGGGAAAAGAGAGATAGAAAGAGAGAGAGTTGCTCTGGCTGTGATCTTCATCCTGTAAAGATTTTGCCTTTCCACCCAGAGTCATTTTCTATATGATAACTTTGTCTGTTTTACTTTTTAGCTACTTTGTTACAGTCGAGATATTAAGGAATATTAGATATATAATGTTATATAAACATTTATGTTGTTTAAATCTGCAGTGACTACATCTTTTGGCCACTTGGAGGCAGTGGAAACAAGCTGGGAATATATCCCAACATATTATCACCTTTTCAATGTTATAAACTGTTTAGACATCAAGAAGATACCGAGCAACATTATCATTCATTTGGAGTCCAATATTTACTCTCCTTTTAAGCTCAGTTTTTAGCTTCCACCAACTCCAGAGGAAAATATCTGGCTTATTCAATATTATGTAGCTGCAGTACTGGAGGGACCCCCGCAATCCTGGGACCGCACTTCTAGGACTGTAGTTCTTTTGCGACAGCGCCATCTAGTGGAGTGGTGTGGGTAATGCACAGCAACACGAAGGAGGTTAACCCTGTCTGCTAGCACGTCGGCCCGTGAGGCCAATGTGTGCAGCTGGAGCATATAATCAATAACTTAAGTTTAGGCACACACTCGGTGATGGTTGTGGTAAGGATAGGCTTTGGGGGGCTGTTAAGACTAACATAGTTCACTATCTAGCTAGCAAGCTGGCAGTATCAAAGAAATGCAGTTCCAGTCCTAGGATTGCAGTCCTGAAACTGCAGCCTCCGGTACTGCAGCTACATACTACTCGGCTACTAAATGCTCTATAATGTTCACCAGCTAGTTGCTAACTGTGTCTGTCTGGTGTTTGGTGCTGGGCAGGTGCACAGTGGATTTTTAGAGCGTTTTCATTGAAAGAAGCTAATCACTGTGGCTGAAAATAACGTTATTAGAGTGATAATGATAATAATAATAATAATAATAATAATAATAATGATAATAATAATAGTAATAATAATAATAAAGTATTTCTGATTCTGATAAGAGCGAACCAAAAAACACTAAAAGGACAGGACAAAAAACAATGAGAACAACAAGGATTTTACAATCACTATAAAGCAAAATATACACTTATTTGCTTTCTGGCAGGGAGTTAGATGAGAAGACTGATACCACTCTCATGTCTGCACATTTAGTATGAAGCTACAGCCAGTAGTCGGTTAGCTTAGCTTAGTACTTAAAGGGTAAAAACAGGGAACCACTAGACTGGCGCTGTCAAACTGTAAAAATCTGCCTACCAGCGCCTCTAAAGCTCATCAATTAACATGTTTTATCCCATTTGTTTAATATGTATAAAAAACAGTGTGATAGCGACATTTCTGAGTTTTCACTGAAATGCTGGACATTTCTTTTTCTGTATGAGCAGTTACCAGGCAACCAGAGGAGACTCAAGGAAGTTGCTGTGCCTGGCTGACTCCATCTTTAACTGACAGACATCAGAGATGTTGGGGTCAGGCAGAGTTTGATGATAATTCTTTGTAGGTTGATCACTAGCCACATATTTCACAGATAAGTGGTCCTATGGGTCATTGTTGGTATAAAACTATTGATTAAAGCTGCTTTAATGACTGAAGAAAGGTAATACAAATGGTCAGAAATAGTTCTCAGAACTGTAAGACAAAGTCAAACTTCATACAGGACTGAACGTAGGAGTCATTTATCTTCCACATCAGTTTGTAAAGATGGGTATATACAATTAATAAAACAAGGCTTGCAGCCTGAGGGCTGAGCTGGGAACATCTGCTAAAAACACATAGACTTGAGAATAAGGATGTAGCAGGGTGTATATATGTGTATGTGTAGTGGAGAAGCATCTCTCAGTGCTGCTGGGAAAAGACGACCTTCTGCTCTGTTGCATTAAACCTTATTATAAATGATCAATGGTGATGTCACTGACAGAAATCATAGCCTGTGTACAGTCTCATATTCTTAGTTTATTTTGCGAGCTCAGCTGTTGGATGCCAAATGGATAGATATACAGTATGTGGAGGAGTGGGCCCCAGGCAATACAACTGTATTACTTCATATGCAAACAACCCATTTTCAGTGCATCTCTCTGCAGATTGATGTTGTCAGTTTTTGCATCTTCACCTGATTCACAGCTCTCACTCATCCTTATGCTCCACTGCCCATCCTTCCATCTCTTTTTGATCTTCTGCCATGTGCTTCAGCAGGATGACCTGCATTAAGTCACGTGTGTCCTTGCATGTCTGCCCTGCTGAGGTGCCCTTGAGCATGACACTGATCTCCTAACAGCTCCTGTGGTGGGGTTCTATATCCTACCCTAAAATAAAACTAAAACTTCCTTTCAGAAATTGTTAAAGGATCACACTTTTTTCCACATAGACCACCTGTAAAGGTAATTCAGTGTTGAAATGGATTAGTGCTGGATGGTGTGTTGCTGTAAGACTCACCTCGTACTGTAGGAAGGCGGCAAGGAGGAGTGAGAACAGGCAAAAACTGTAGTAACGGAAACAGTGGGAGAATGTGTGTTAAAATTGGAACACACCCTTTATCAATATGTTGATGCAAAGATCATAACTGCAGTAAAAAGCAGTCATAGTGCCATTTGCAGCTTTATTTAATGATAGATGCCAGTCCTTTTGCACAGGCTGTGAAAGTTCCCAACAAATGCAGTGACGCTTTCATATATTAAAGATGATAAAACTAAAGGCAAATAAAAATCCATTGTTGTTGCTAGTAACATAGCTGGCCTGTAGACCAAGAGTTTAATTTCCTTTTTCAAAACTACTCTGATGCTTCTGGAGTGCACTGCTGGCAGCAGAGTTGTAGCATTGCTAACAGCAATGAAATAGAATAGAATAGAATAAAGTTTATTGCCATTTGCACGGGTACGTTGCAGTACAAGTACATTGGAATTCTTGTGGGTCTCTCAGAGTCATCTTTAAAAGAACTTTAAAAAACAAAAACAAAGGTAAAAGTACATATATAAATTAAATATATATATATATATATATATATATATAAGGTATATACATGTGTACACATACTTGTAAATACTTATTGCATGTTGTATATTGCACATATTAGAGGTGAATTCATAATATTGCACATTGTGTGTATATGGGATCAGGTAGTGGTCAGTAAGGAGTGAGGTATTTCTTTCCCTCCTTAATGTCCTGTGCCACGAGCCTGACAGTGGCTGGGAAGAAGCTTTTGTGGAAGCGGACTTTGTGAGTGCTGATGCTCACGGGCCTGCGCTGTCTCAGGTTGTAGCCTGAGTCCCCCCACTTAAACAGAGCGTGAACTGGGTGATTTTTGTCCCTGAGGATGCCCTGTGCTCTTCTCCTGCAGCGCTGAATGTATGTAGAATAGACATAGTAATGTCACTGTATCACTGCAGTAGATAATGTTGCTACTTTAATTTAGTATTTTCCAGTTTAGCAATTTTGATAATTGATTAATTGTTTATGTAATTTTTTCAAACAAAAATACCAAAAAGTCTCTTTTCAGCTTCTCAGTTGTGAATATGTGCTGACTTCTGAACTACCATTTCTCACCATTTTATGGCATTTTATAGATTAAACAGTAAATTAAGAAAATAATAAAAAGATTAATTGCTGACACTCAAGTTTATTATATGGAGACCAGCTAGTAGGACAGCTATCATATACAATACAATGTTTCTCTTACGTGTTTCCTTACTCCTGCTATATTACAGTCCACAGTTAAATGTTAGAGCATTTTAGATTTTGTTCTTCTTGATAATTAATAAGAACATCCTGAGTATAGATACATGATTTATTTATTCAGCAGTAGCTGATTTTCAGATACACAAAGTAACGACACCCACGAAACAAACACAGTTTAGACTGCACAAGGATGCACATCTCACATTTCTCGTCGAAATGTTTGATGCATTTTTGAATATTTGAAAAGTCCGGTTGATTGGTTTAACATGAGAGGTGAAGTGGCACTGCAGAGTGAAAGTAGAGAAACAGACAAATGTCTATATGGTATGAAAAGGGAAGAGTATAGAAATCTCTTCATTTGCACTTAAAGATTCCTCGACCTCGCTGACATTTACAAAATCTGAGCTTCGCTGTACACTGACTGGACTGAACAGGGAAACCTGTGACTAAAAGGTTGCCGGTTAAAATTCTCCAGGTTTGCTTTTGATCCTGTGGCCCAGCATATACTGTAGCTGAAGCTGAACTTAACCTACAAATGTTCCAGTGGAACTGACCAGTGGTTAACAATGCAGGATGAAAAGTGTCCAGAGCAACTCTGCACTTAATGCTATAAATGTTAAATAAAACCCGGTGACCACTGGAACAGACAGGGATTATTGTTATTTATTACTATAAATGTGGACTTTGTGATCTCTAATCCGAAGCTTTACGGTCCAAGAAACAGGCCGGAGAAGTTGTTTTTAGGATGAAATCATTGACGTCACTGTGTGTAACAAGACGTGATTTTAGTTTTGTTTTGAGACGTTCCATCACATTTAAAGTCCCCACTTCAGTCACAGACCATCTCTCCTTCCAGCATATGCTTGGCATAGACTCGATGAATTATGTACCCTCACAAATTACCAGTCTGGCCACCCGTCTGGCAACTAATTAAAATTTTAAGATACAGATGTTGTAGACATTCTGCGAGCTTTAGCTGGCACTTCATCTAAACGTACTTTTTGATGTGTGTGTGTGTGTGTGTGTGCATGCGTGTTAAGTCTTAAAGGGAGGCATCCATTACTGCTATGTGACAGCACCACAAGTTATTGAACTAGTACAATATCTTATAGAGTTGCTTTAAAGCCTGCAAATGTTCACGTGCACACAGAAGTGTTTAAGCTTACCCTGCATATGGCAACTTGATGTCTTGATTTGACTGATTGCTCTTTGTGACAGACTGGTTTGAACATACATACGCGTATGTAAATGCGTTATATCCTTCTAGTTAATCTTACATCCGTGTTCTTGTGTACCCTCAGTGCTAAAATGAAAATTTGACTCAGGGCTGGAATTCATATATGGTACAGTATTATTTGGATCTATGAGACTCACATCTGTAACTGTGTACATGAACAGCTCTCGAGCAAAGCCAGAAACCACAGTACCACAACTAAGTCCTGCGGTGTTATTAAAATGTAAATTTCAGAGCTGCACCTTAAAGGATGAACATGGCAAAAAAAAGAAAAGTTTAACACTCAGAAGAGAACTTGTTATTCTTAAATTAAGAGATATCACTAATGACTATGAAAAAGCTAATTTGCATATCGAGGACTTATACTGTGGTGATTTGATATAAAACACATTTATATTAAAAATTTCATCAAAGGCATAATTTTTGAGTTAACATATTTATATTGTTATCAAGCAGTTTAAAAGTAAGAAATAAGAAACCATATTAAATAATAAGGTAAGACTTATAACACGACAGCTCATGTTTGCTGGTTGTCATATTAATGGGACACACTGTCACTTTTAAAGGTCCTCACAGTCATGTGAGATGAAGTGATAGAGAGATTTGTCACTGTAAACAGAGCTAAAAGAAACCTGGGTCACCTAGTTAGAATCACACTGTACAGTTCGCTACTTGGCTTACTGTTTTTTCTCGTGAATAGGGGAGGCTAGCTGTTACATGATAGTGGATTTCAGGTCTCAAATATAAATTTTTATCGCCATAATTATCCTATTTATACTTGATTTTCTAATCCATAAAAATAACTTTCAACCTATGATTGGCAAGTTCTAGGACTATGGCTATTACATTCAACATAATGTCTTTTCAGTACTGAAAACCAGAAAGACAAGATGCATAGAATTGAATGAGTGAAGTGAGAGTAAAGGTTAAAGTTTACAAAATGCAATCACACACAGTTACCAGAGCCCAAAGTGATGTATTCAAATGATTTAGTACAAACCCCCAAAGATATTCAAATTGCAATGATACCAAACAGATCAAAGCATGAAATACTCATATTTGAGAAGCTGCTACCAGCAAATTCTTTATGCAGTATGTATAAAAAACCTAAAATTGTTGTTGATTGCATGTTGCTTTTCAGCTAATCAATTAATTCACTGGGCTAATAAAGTCCGTACCGATTCCATCTTGAGGCTGAGTGCAGCATGTCGTCCCTTCTCTCTTTCCCACATTTCCCGTCTCTCTCTGCAGCTGTTCTATCTAATGAAGTAAAAAAGTTCAAAAATATAATTATAACAAAACAACACGTATAAAAAATGATTTACCGTGTTAGTTGCTCTTGTATTAGGTGATTGGCAGTAGTTGCTTCATTGCTTCCCAATCACTGACTGTCTGGCTACCCGCTGATTAGTTGCATCCATTCATATTCATGTATGTTTACAACGCGATCATTTTAACATGACACTTTACATGATTACTATCTTACTTAATAGCTATCAATTCCTCATTGGCAAATGTATAGCAATAGTTTGAGATATGACAGCTTGGGAAATTTTAACACTGCAATTTGTTGTTTTTACTCTTTTGTTGTTATTGTATGGATTAAACAAATGAGATACAATGCGTTAATTAGGGTGCTTTAGATATACTGGTATGTGGATCTAAATGTCTTTATGCTAAGCTAGGCTAACTGTCATATTTACCATACAGACGTAAAAGTGGTATCAATCTTCTCGTCTGACTCTCGCCAAGATAGCAAGTTTTTGGTTTTCCAAAATGTTCCCAAAACTGTTCCTTCAATGACCTTTTTTACTTTCCAAGTGTGTAATTTAAATTAATCTTAATGCATTTTTTTGTAATAGTTGTTTTTCAATTTATTTGGTACTGAATGGCATTCTAAACGATGTTGCCTTGAGGAGCCAGCCGCACCTCTTGATCCCGTAAGCTCACTTTGACTACGTCCTCTTTCACAATTTCTTCTCTGCAGTATTATAATTACAACCACAACCAATTGAATTGTTAACCTCTGTGACGGAGGCTGCGCTTTCTTGCAGCTTTACACAGAGATCAGTAAACCCACTACTCTCCATGGAAGGGGAAAAACTGAAATCCTTACAAATTAGGATTGGGATGTACAACTGGTTTTATGTTGATGAAGCTATAAACTTATCTTGTTGTAACTTACAACTGCTCATTGTTATGATGATGATGATGATGGATCATTTCTACATGACATGTGGACGGTCTAGTCTTTGGTCTGCTCATTTAGAAACAACCTTTAAACTTAATGGATTCCTCACATATTTTCAGCATTTCTCTGTGGGTTCCTTGGCAGACGCGATATTACCGGGGACTGTTGAAATTTATTGCTGCTGTTAAAATGGGAGGGATCCTTGAATAAACTGGTTACATAAAAGGTCTATTTCTCTCTGTCACTGTGGCCATCTCTGACTTTTCATTTCTCTGTCCTTGGTCTTTCTCTCAATGAAATAGCTTTATAGACTCATGCCTGGCTTTGTGGTTCCTCCCGAGGTACCATTTACATATTAAGTTGAAAGTGAACACTCTGCACCGCCGTGTATACAATCCCTGTGAGATGTTCCAGAGAGACAAAAAAAATAAAGGGATACAAGAACAAGAGAGCAAGTGAAAGACAGAGATTTCCTCTGTACTGTTTTATCATCTTTTGTTTTGGTCTGCTGACCTTTTTCAAGACAAAACAAATAAAATCCCAAGATAGTTCTTGTTGTCTTGAGAAAACTCAGTTGAGGAAATGTCAGCAAATAAAGAGGTTGGGGTACAGATGGATTTAGCTCTCATGGGCTTTGTCTTTGGTACCTCACATGAGTAAAAACAATGACATGTGTTGTATCTATATTGTAAGTTCTGAGCAGCTGGTCATCCGGGGATAAATAGGTTCTCAGTCTTGTCAGTGGATTTATTTCTTCTGTTTTTCTGCTGCTGATTTTTAGTAGTGCCACACACTACGCTATCACATGGTTCAACACCTGTTGGACACGGGGGGCAACCTGCTTTGTAGTTGAAGCAGAAAATAGGCAAGACTCTTCTGTCAGTCTTACTGATTATCTATTTGATTGCCACACCATATTTTTCCAGAAATCACCCCTGATACATCACATGCCAGCCTGTTTAGTCACTGAAGAGCAGCGCAGCTAGGAAATAAATCCTGACCTGCACTAGCAGTGACTTGCCGTGCGGTGTCCGGGTCAGCAGAAATCTATCTCATTAACTAGCAAGTTACACACACACACAGACACACACCCTTTGAGGTTCAGTTTTGGCAGTCTCGACTTTGCTGTCCAAAGACAAAAGACAGACACAGCGCGAGGCAGCTAACTTTCTGGACAGAAACACAATGGCTTATTAGATGTTTTCAGCTATCTTGCCCTCGTCACTGTTTTGTCTGAAGTTGTTTCATGGTTTCCTTATATACAGTTCATTGATCAGTCATGATCTTTTTAAAATACTTTTACCCAACATGTTTCCATGTTGGTTAAAAGTATTTTTTATGTATATAAATCACTACAAATACAAATCATCATACAACAATACAATACAATAACCCACTTTTTTTGGATTTTTCTTTAGCAAATGCATTTTTCATGTGGAAAAAATTCCAATGTAATTTTTTAAATACAAAGCAGCAAATTCTCTAATCTTTAAATTCAAATGTAATACTTAAATCTCTTACATCTCTTAATATACAGAAATAGACCTTTTTAAGATCCTTTTTGGTAACCAGAACAGTTGCTATATCGCTCTTATTAAAGCCACCAGACTCCCTTGACAAAAATTGTAATTTTACCTCTGTGATCTACCACTGCTTCGATTGGTTAGTGTGCATAATTGTGGGACTTTGGTGTTTTTAACCATTTAAAACACACAATAACACAAACAGGTAAAATTACTGTTTTTATCAATAGAGTCTGGTGGTTTTGAAGAGAGCGATATAGTGACTGTTTCTAGTTAAACAAGAAGGATCTTACTCTTTAAAAAAGGGTACATCTCTGTAGGGATCCTTTCCACAATGTTTTCAGAAACTTGCAATAACAATCTGAGCCTGTCAGTGGCAAAAACAAGCACTTTAATGGACTTACTTTGACAGTGCGCATTACGTTGCAGCCTGCAGCACCGTGTTGCTGCTGCGACTGCCACATGCTTGCTCATTACTGTACCAGTTTCAGAAAATGTTGTTCCAGTTAGTCACATAGACACAGAGACATTGGAAAATAAGGTCCGGGTTGGAAAAAAAAACACCCTTTAAGACACCACCATGATGAAAGTGAGCTAGCGAAAAACATTTTAATCGACTATGATTGAAGCTCACACTTAGATTTTACATTTAAATCAGAAGCTATCTGATTAAAGAATAAATAAAGGGAGTTATGACATTTAATGTCAACTTTTGGTAGTTTAGAGTATTAAATTAAATAAGAATTATGGTTTGATACCAAACTCTATTTACCAAACAGTAGTTTACAAAACATTTAGGCCAGGTCAAAGTATCGGATGACCAGAAATAGAATCAAACACTTAAAAGTAAGTAGTCTGAAATAAAGACAGAACAAGCTTATGTGTCTTCCTCCCATCAAGGATGAGAATCTGGCTGGTGGAACAGCAAATTTCCAGATATGCTAAATATTTTGCAAATATCTAGCATCTGCCAAGTTTACAGGATTTTCCCAGAGGATATCTATGATGATAAGTACCATTGTTAAAAAATCTGAGCTTCCACATGCATGAGACATCCGTCCTTTTCCAAATACCGGCATCAGTATTTCAACATTTATCACCCCCTCCCTTTCTTTCTCTCTGACTCAGTTGGTTTTTCATCGGAAAGTCAGTTGGTTTTTCATCGGAAAGTCTGGGTCGGTCAGGGTTTTTATCATCTACTTCAACCTCATCTTCGTCTTTCCCCTCATTGATTGGAAAAGCCATAAACCTACAACAAGCATAGCCTGTGGGAAAACTCTAAGTGCCCCCCCCCTCCTTCTCTCCTTTGCTCATATGTTGACTGCGCTGTGTATTCCCCACTTGCCGTCTCATAAATGCTTTTTAAACCACTTGACTGGAAAATTGACTTGGCATGTCGATTCCAGTCAAAGCTGATTGTTTGTCTGCGTCTGTAGATGCTTTTGTTGTTGAATCTGTTTATGTCAAATTCTCATGTGTACTTTTTTTCTATTGAGAGTCCACTTCTAAATTTGTTTCACCTCTATTCAACCAGGCATGTCAAATAAGAACAAGGTCACTGAATACTCTTAAATTGCCAAAGGAAGATCAATGATGTTCTGTTTGATTTTATACAACGAATGTCTTGAATGAAAATGCACAGCTATGATTAATGGCACTTCACCTGCATTGGTCTCAACAATCAGTCAAAACAATAAGACTGTTTAACAGCACACAGCCATACTTTTGGGTAATTAAATTGCCCTTTTCTTTCATATTCCTGCAGGTGCCTGGGACTGGTTTAAGCCAACCAACTCTGCAAGTCTGACCGGCCTGATGCCACAAGAAGCGGACATCTTGACTGAAACGTCAGCTGACCCTTTACTCTACATTGATGAATGTTTGTTGGCAGCTTTAGTTGTGCTCTATCACTAATTAATTGGAGGTTTTAAGTGTTAGTCGTTGGACATTTTGGACTGGTTTTTAACCTATCGATACCACATAGCTGCGGCAGCACCTTGACTCTGGAATAGTGACCAACTCATATCATCACATTCCTATATCAGCAGAAATCGGTGCCTTAGATTGCACTAAACTTATCATTAGTACTTATTTGCTATGTCTAAAGTTAAGTACATTAATGAATAAGCAATAATCAAGGTTCATCTCATCCCGGGACATTTTAGTGCTTTTGTCATGCAGGGAATCTGTGGATGCACAAGAAACAAGCTGGCAACTCAGACTTTAGGCGTAGCGGACTGTGTAGCATGCCTGTCCTGCTCATTAATGACCCCATGACCTCTGCAGAAGTCAGATAGTCGGTGTGAGCTAACCACATGTCCTTATCAGAGATCTAATAGCCGCTGTATTACCCACATGGCCATCCAGATGAGCGCATGCCTGTAGCCGCGCCAGCGTTGTCGTGGCTGGCCGTCGCCGGACGGTCATCTTCCTCGGCCATGACCCGGCTGATGTTGGGCCGGACTCTGGAGCGCATCTGTAAAGGTGTCCTGCTGCTCTGCCTGCTCCACTTCCTCATCATGATGATCCTGTACTTTGATGTCTACTCGCAGCGCTTTGACCTCTTCAGCCGCTTCAACAACGGCCGCAATGGATCCAGGAATAATGTCAGCGGAGCAGCAGGGAATGGACATCATTATTACTATTACAATCTTTCCAGGCCCAACGCAACGTTAGCAAGCTATCTGGCCACAGGAGAGCAGCTGATGCCAAGTGTGCAGCCCGAGACCAACCAGACACCTTCTCCCAAACCGCTGCCGCCGTGCCCTGAGAACCCACCCGGCCTTGGTGAGTGATTATGTCATAGGGTACTCCTGCGCATGTGACCACCATTTCCTGTTAAAATGACTCGCATATCAAATTAATTCAGTTTATGAAAGGTTTTGTATTTGCAAGATGTTTAAAATGTCTGCATCATGAAAATCAAGATATTAAAACCCATAAAGGTTATGTCACTCAGTCAGTAGATGATAGGGTACATTACCCGCCACAGTTTACCAAACTGTCGTGACCCCAGGTGTCTATGCATCTATGAGAGTGACAGACTGAAGACAGAAACACTGAAAATGGATCCGTGCGCTTCGGTTTTGTTTGTTGACATGGCCTTCTTTCTGGTTATGGGATTAGTTGACTGGGCAGTGTGCCGATTTTACTTCATCCAGTCTGACCCTGCCCCACAGCCAGCAAGCTAACGCTAGCTAGCCAGCAGTCTGCAGATATCGGGTTGGTGTCTTGTTGAAACAGAAATGGCTGGAGCAGATGTGAAGCAGTCTTCTCTGCTTTATTTGTGCTGGCACTGATTATTAAAGTGGATATCTTTGCTCTGCACTCAGAGTCCACATCTGCATGGAGAACATGTTAAATGCTTGCAAGTGGGGCAGGTCTTTCAGTATTCTTGCTCAGCAGTCTTGCTCATAAAGTCAACATGATGCATTTATCATGTTTGCATTTTGCAGCAAAACATAAATTAAAACTGGATTTTTGCTCATGTTTCCTAGCCCTATGATGTCTATAAACAAACAACACAGTATCCCTGCTTCTATTCTGTGCTGTAAAGTCCCAATATGGCTTAGAAAGTCATATATTTTAAGTTTTTGATCTGCATGAGTGGGCTTGAAATATGACTTTTCTATTTTAATCACTTTCTATCTTGCTTAATCACCTTTTTTGATGATCTACTTGCTCGATTTGTTTGTCCAGTCAGATTGTATGTGTTGTTCCGGCCTGGACGTACTGTACCTCTGATAACAGAGGATATGCACGTCATTGATTTGTGTAATGAATAGGAGAGATGAGACCGTCATTGGAGCTCGAAGCTGGAGGGTACTATTATATGTTCAGTGAATAAATGCATCTCCAATCTTATTCCAATTAGTGAGAGAGCAAGTATAGCCATAATTTTGTTTTTCCGGGTCAGCCTGCAACATAAAATGGATTTAATGTCAATGATTTACACTGTGGTATTTCAGCCTTATAGACTCGCAGTGGATCTATTAGCAGAGATTCATGCTGTCAGACACACATGCCTAGAGAAACACACACACACACACACACACACACACACACACACCAGCACAGGTACATTTCAGAGCTTTAAGAATATTTGTTTTGTGTTTTTATTTCTTAAAAGAACATAGAAGTTGAAATAACTAAATGAATTAAGATGCTTAGCGCAATTAAAGGAAGGCTGCCGTTGTAGGCGTCTTGTGTATAAACTGTAATGTTTAAGTTTTGCACACTACATTTTGAAGTAGTGACAGTGGTTGGAAGTGTTTTTTCCAAAAGTTATTTATTCATTGTTTTACAGTTTGTAATAATCTGCATTGTCTGCATGAGCACACGCAATGCTTGAAAAACATACATCAATTTAAGTAGGAATTTAAGAAAAGTGAAAAAAAGGCTGAAGTGTTCTGCAATTTAATTTTTCTTTTACTACAAATCCCATAATCCTCTTGGTGTATTCAGGGAAAAAAATCCATATATCATCACTATAAATGCGCCATAGCATTGTAAAGAGTCTGGACTTTTTTTTCTTGATAAAAATTGCCTTCATCAGCGAAAAGCTTTCTTATTAACGTGCGATGCCATTACACACACACACAAACACAAACAAAAACAAATACATTTTTTGGTAGAGACACACCATACATATCTTGGGGGAAAAGGTGGAACAATATTTGATATGCGTACAGTTCCCCTGCACACTGGTAAACACGTATACACACACACCCCCACACACACCTCATCAGTATCCATCCACCCAACAAATCAGAGGTTGATTGAGTCACTCTAAGCCTCGGGTTTACTAAATCTATAATTACATAGTGGACACAAACTCTATCTCTCTCTCACACACACACATATCATCTCTCTCTCCTGCTCTCTGTCATGAATACTCAGATAATAAAGCTCAGGGAGGAGAAACTAACCCCTGCTGTCTTTATTTCACATTAGCCTGAGTAGCTTTGACCGGCTATCTCTGATCAACTGATCCTGATACCAGTGAGGCAAAAAATATCTTCTTTTATTCAGGTTTAAAGGAATAGTTTGACAATATAGGAAATACACTATATAAACACCACTATCATCCACTATATGTTTGTTTAAATATGAAGCAGTCAGGAGCCAGTTAGCTTAGCTTAGCATGAAAATCACAACTTGTTGTTATCTTGCCCGTTAATCGAAAGGTCGGCAGTTCAATCCGCGGCACCTCCAGGCTGCATGTCGAAGGGCAAGTACCTTGGGCAAGATACTGAACCCCGAATTGCCCCTGGCGGTTGTTCCGCCAGTGAATGAATGTGTGTGAATGTTAGTTCCTGTTTGAGCACTTAGGCTCAGTCGATGGGCTCAGTGTGTGAATGTGAGTGAATGGTGAATGCAGATGTAGTGTAAAAGCGCTTTGAGTGGTCAAAAAGACTAGAAAGGCGCTATACAAATACGGAGCATGCATACCAGTCTTCTGTAGTCTGGTTGAACCCCCCTGGTGCGGTTCTTTTGGGTTGGTGTGAACACCAGACTCGAACTACGCCAAACAACTGCTCTCTGGTCAGACTCTAATTGGAAGCTGGGTCTTGGACTGCTGTGGAGCATATCATTTCACCATCATTCATCCCAGTAACAGGAAGTGTACTATTTTGTGTGTCATTTCATTTGTTAAAAAAACGTTTTCAGTTAGTTTCCAGTTCAAGCTAAGCCAACTGGCTGCTGACTGTTACTTCATATTTAATATACAGACATGAGAGGTAGAAATGTATATTTCCCAAGATGTCAACCTACAAAGAACTTAAAACCACCTTGAATTAGGTTTTGGATCTTGATTTTGCATGTGAGATCATGAGATCTAGCTGGATGCAAACCAGGGATGTTGTGGTTCATGGTTTTTGTAGTTTAGCTGTCAATAATCCATAATAAACAGTGAGAGAAAAGCTTTCAGGCACTGGTTATGTCACACATATTCTCTCTCAGGTGCTCTGAAGCTTAATGAGTAAAAGCAAATAAATAAACCTTCTGTTCAATTTTTACAATTGGTTTTTTGTGATTTCACCCATTGGCAGGTTCTCTATCTGGGGGTTGTTCCCCTTTTCTTGCTTTGCTCTCTTTATCTTCTTAGAGAGCTTGGACTGGGTTGTGAACCATTGATACTGCCGACCTAAAAGCTTGGGCTTGTGAGATTTAGCTTTACAAATAAACCTGATTTGATTTGACATGAATATTTGATAATATATGGATTTCTTTCTTTCTTTCTTTCTTTCTTTATTCCAATCATTAATGAAGGAACTATTTTTTGTTACTAATATAGAGCAAAATAATGCTGCATGTATTTGTTATAACATATTTTTATTCCTTTTGTCAGTTGACTTTCAGCAGCACTTTGCTGATGAAATGAAAATATGTTTCTTATTTTCTCCCACCTGTTCCATCTGTAAATGAGATTTGTAAACTTAATCCCTCGCGAGCACCATTGTGGCAGTGTCAACATTTCTCTCTCTCTCTCTCTCTTTTTTTTTTTTACTGATTGCTTTTTTCATTTAATAATGAGGTTTGTAACGTGCTTTGAAATTGGGAGTGTGAGATAAAGCTGTCAGGTTGATTTGTCTGAAGCTGAGGTTCGCTGATTCCATTATTTGGCCTGGAATTGGCTGTCACTGACTCTGGATTTGGCATTCATACCAGGCACAGGTGTACTCTTGTAGCTTATCTCTGCCTTTTCTCTGTGATGGAGTGGCTGCCTGGGGGCTGTAATGAGCAGGAAGGCAGAGAAAGACTGAGCGAGTCTGTTTTTCAGTCACAGGTGCAGGGAAAGAGAGCGAGCGAGAGAGATCTAATGGATGATGGTATGATGGTTGGTATGAAGTGAGACAGACAGAGAGGCGGGGTGGAGTGAAGGAAGGAACAGCAGGTGGAGAGGTGAGGGGGTGTTGAGGGAAAAGGGGGAAACCTCAGATAGAGGTATAGACACACACACACACACACACAGAAAGAGAGAGAGGGAGAAACAAACAAACAGGCCCTTGGCTGTCCCAGAACACCAGCTGACAGGTGCTGCCTGTATGAGTGGCTAGCATCCACAGTTTATATCCTGGCTGTATGTGTGTGTGTGTGTGTGTGTGTGTGTGTGTGTTTGTGCGTGCATGCGTGCGCGCTTGTGTGTGTGTTAGTGTGAACTGGCATGTGGGATATGCAAATCAGCTGTTCATCAAAAAATTTAACTAAGGCATTGACAAGTAATGCCAAAAGAAATGTTCTTCTTTGCTGTTGAAAAGCCGCGTCATTTCTTAGAAAATCTGGAATATAAATCATAAAGTGCAAACATATTAATTCTGTTGTTTCAGCCCTGTCTCCTTAGAAGTACCTCTACATACTACTAATCCGGTTGCCCAATACCCAGTGGTGACAAACGTAGTTAGCTGCCAAAAAGTGAATATTTGCTGGGATTCTATGTCTTCTGTGAAAATAAGATAAATATCTTTTGGTTGTGGACGCAGTTTTAAATATGTCAGTTTGGAGGATTTTCAGTGTTCTTTGTCAATAGTGCATGTTTTGTTTTTACGGTTTTATGTTACGATGTATTTATCTCATTCATGCCTGCTTTCTATTTCTAGAGATATTAGAGACATGTCAGTATAAACTTCTCGAGCAAACCTGAAAAGTGTTGCAATCAAGATTAGTTGCTGGTTGAAGACTTTTTCCTGTTCTTCGTGCCACTGAGTGCCTATATTTGTGGACATATTTAATTTTCTGTCTTTTCTGCATTCAAACCCCCCCCCCCTTTTCCCTTTAGAACTGACCTGTTCTTCACGACTACCTATGAATTGTTTGATGTGATATTGCATCTAGTCTACAGTGGACGGTGATACAAGCTTTAATGTGTTTGGTTTTAATCTGTGAGTATTTAATAAGCAATTTTCTACTTGTCGCCAGTGTATGCTCAGACAGTGTGTGTGTGTGTGTGTGTGTGTGTGTGTGTGTGTGTGTGTGTGAATTTTCTCAAGCCTGGACCCCATTATTTATTCTTGCCATTAATCAGTTCTTCCTGCACACAACATATGTGGGTGCTTGAGTACACACACACACATACACACACACACACATACACACGCACCACACACACCCACACATACGGCTCAGTGGGAGGTTAAAAGCTATTTTCTAGGCCTTGTTGTAATTGGATCCTCTACAGGGGTTTCCCAATCAAATGTAATTAGCAAGAATTAACTGTCCTCTTAGATCGTATAAAACTACGGATGCTAGACTCAGAGCAGGATGCACCTGAGCCGTCCTCAATCCAGCATGACTGAACAGAAACACTAAACTTTTTCAATACTTTAACTACAACAACAAATATTTCACAGTGCTTGTCTTCGTGCCTAAATGTAGGGAAAATAACATAGCAACTCCGGTCTTTCTCAGGTAATGGTCGGTGCATTACAGATGCTGGACAGATGGCTGCTGTTGCATTCAGTAAACATGAGTATCATTAGCTTTCTGTGTAGGAGTAACGTTCTTTTCCTTTTTTCCCCTTTCTCCCTCCAGTTCTGTTTGTTTCATTTAAAGCTTGTCTTTACTACAAATGGTAAAATGTTACATTTGCTCTTATTTTATTTGTCAAAGCAGTGTTTGACAAATAAATCACTGGCGGGGGGAAAGGAGGCGGGGGAGCTGTCGACTTCAACAGGTATAATGCCGAATTTTGCGTGCCTGCTGAAAATTGCATGCACCTACAAATTCTGCTTTTAAATGCTATAATATTCTTTGTGGTATCAATAGTGGTCAATAGTGATAAATGATCAGTATATCTTTTACGAACGTTAAGAATCGTTAATATTTTATTACACTTAGTAAAAGTACCATTCCTTGAGATTCAGCAAAAACATGTGGTGATAACCGCGTTTAAACAATGTGAACCGCAAAGTATCTGAAAATCACCACCTTAAGACCTCGTGGGAGCAAGGTGGCAGCGGGCGCTGAGTCTCCGGCTGCACAAAGGTGGAACCACCTTTGCCCTGATCTCACTCTAGAGGTATCATCTTGTCTGCTCTTATCTCATTCATTCAAGCACTGCCCAAAGCATGTGACACTTGAGGGTTGAGACAATGATTGACTACCTAATTGGAAGCTTTGCCTCGAAGCTATAGAAAAAAAATCTTTTGAGATGTATTTAAACTTTAAACAGTAAAACATTATTTAGTAGCACATTACAGTAATTTATGTGTACATTATTCAGTAATGAGTTGCAGAAATTATTACAGTTTGAAGTTCAGTTATTAGATCACAGTAATTCTTCATTACTTTGACATTTTGGGGGCTCAGCTTGTTTGCTGTCTGATCCAGGGCACAAATAGTGAGACATTTGTTACATTTTTTTCAAGTAATGTGCCCAACACTGATAAACAACATTCTTAAAAACATGCACATATACACATTCGAGCACATTTGTAATTGCACACATGTACATAGAGTTTGTAGACACTTCCACATACATTTGTACATTTTGTAGGCCACTTTTCCACTTTTGGATGAGAGAGGTGTAGTCTTGTTTTATTCATAGCCACAGAGTAATTTGAATGGAACGCCATGTCCCTTGTAACCCTGAACTTTTACATGTGTGTCCCTTGAGGGGGCAACCATCAGGAGAGCCTGAACCATTTCACCCTCCCTCCTGGCAGCATGTGCGAATACTGTTAAAACCTACTTCAACAGCCAGGTCGAGTCCAGGGTGGCCCTTATCTTTTTAGACCTTCACCTTCTTGAGCCTTAAGATTTGCAATCAGCAGTTTGTTGGGCTGTCCGTTATTGTATCACAAGTAAAAAGTAAACCGAGATTGTGGTTGGACAGCAGATTTTATGCTTTCATATGTAATTACAAATGGGCCCTTTTAGAAACAGTTGGTGGTTTATTTTGAAAAGGTATTTCATCTAAAACTACTAACAAGGAATCACCGAAACACAGATGTGTGTAACACTGCAGAACTTTGTATTGATTTCTTTCCTGTAAATTATAGTTCCTACAAAGAGAGAGAATATCTTTGTCAATACTGAACATGAGTTGAATTATATTCATGCGCTTGCCTCGGTGCTGTGACTTTGAGCAGGAGTGAGTTCAGTGTAATGTCAAGATGCATGATTGCTTTTGGTATGAACATGCAACCAGAGGTAATTAGTAGTAAACAAAGGTAATATTAAGTGACACTTTGTTGCCTTTTAGTTCTGGTGTGTTTCACATTTACGCTAACAAATCGAGAGGTTCAAACATGAAGTCTCATGGACTGAGGGGTAACTCCTTCGTGCGATCATGCATCATTGTGGATAAGACTACAGTGAGTTATGCAGCGTTTTACTGCACCTTTTGTTTTTATTCATCTTTTCTGGTGTTACAAGGAGCAAAATAACAAATAATTGATTACGAGCATAATTAGTTGAGACTGCAAATTGAACTTGTAACCAGTAGAAACAGGGCAAAAAAACACTATAGAGGCTTGTTTGCTTTTTAAAAACCATCATCAAGATCTTTCCCTTACTTTAACCATACTGTAATTGCCATCCGAAGATGTTGTAGAAAGCAAGAATTCGGAAAACACTGGCACTGGACTTGAAAAAAACATTGTCACTGAATGTAATCAGAGGTGTTACCATATCTAGGTTTTTGGGGGGATAGTGTAAAAAGAGTGATATTATACAGACAAGGCGGATAATTACTGTGTGGTTGGTATGTTTAAAAAGACATGGTAGGGCTGGGCAATAAAACAATAACGATAATTACAGCAATATAATTTTCCTCCATAACAATATAACAGATGTTCAATATATTGTCAATAAATATTTGATTTAATTCATTAGAATCACGATCGAATTAGCACCTAATTTTTCTATTAAGATGTTTATTTTATTGAGGAAAAGGGACATAAATAAGAGTTACTAATCATATTTTTTGAAAAAAGATTTTACAATAATTGTTTTGACTGTTCTACCTCAGATTTGTGAAGCGATCTGCTGTTTGGCAGAAAGTGTCACGTTCTGACCATAAAGTATAGTTTAACCACACAATTAACCATCTGGCCCTTCAATTTTCATTCAGGGCCTTTAAACTTGAAAGAAATAATGATTTGACATTTATCATGATAATTATTGATATCGAATGATGTGAAATAATTTTATTGTGATAACATTTTTGGCCACATCGCCTAGCCCTACGACATGGAGTACAACGCAAGTACAACACGCCTGTTTTAACTCACTTTCTGATGCATGTACATATACATATCTCCATGGTTACCAAACAACCATGCATAAATATAAATGAATGTCAATTAAAGTGGGCAAACACACCGGAGTTTGTTTAAACCACAGCAAACGGGTGTGGAAGCATTCACTGGGAGCAAGTATACCTTCTTTGGGTAATGATGAAAACAAGAATCACATGATGACAGAATCTATAGCCTAGTAAATCATTGCACAGCATGAGGCTAGGATCAATATTCCTCAATAATTAACGTTTATTAATTACATAACAAGTGCAACTCTGTTTCACCACAGGCTGCATCAGGTTTCATCCCACTTGTTTTTTTGATAAACATTACCCATTCATGTCAAAAGTATTTTCTGCTTTATTTTTAGAGACTGTGTTAAATATATTCAGATATTTCTGTAAAGCATAGACCAGATAACAGGGTGCAAGAGTTCAGGGTTTGTGCTCAAAATAAACCATACCTGGGTATCAGTTAATGCCAACCACATTATTGTTTGTTTAACTCCACATGTTGTAAATTAAATACAGAAAAGAAAAGAATGGAAAACAACCCCAAGGTGAGCTCAAGCAAAATGGCCAAGATGTCACGTGTTATGCCAATCTTTCCTCATCAATCGCTGCGTTTATTAGGCAAGGAAATAACATCAGTCAGGTGAGAAAGGAAAACAGCCTGTTTTCTCACTGCTTTCACTCAAGCCAATAAACAAGGTTGTTCCCTTCAGAAACACATTGCTATGCACTCCCACACAGCGAGGAAGCCGACGCAGCCATGGCCGCAGAGGCAAAGGGCTCTTGACAACATAATGGCTGCCATAACTTCATTAAAATGGCCCTGCTTCCCTTCTTCAGTGCCAGTCACTTCTTTTCAAAGGACCATTTTGCTTTGTGTGAGTCTCCATCCACGTGTGGCAGCATTATTACATTTTTTTCTAGCCAGTTAATTGACCTGTCTTTTCTATCTATGGATATTTCGGTTATTGGATATTTTCTTTCTAACTTTCTTTCTTTCTGTCTGTCTCTTTCATTCTTTCTCCTCTTTTCCTGAATTCTTTGCAAAACATGATCTCTTCAGCAAAGTTCTCCAGTATCTTCATTTAGAAAGTGAACATAAAGAAAGCAAAAAGCATTAGTGATGACGTGAGCTGGAACACGCCCGTTTTAAAGGTGAAACGACACGTCCTCGACCGTTTCACTGCTCCCCGTCCGGGTCACTGTGTTGTTGCACAGTGTTACTGTATCAAGTGTCTCATCACCCCTTGCAATGTGTTTAGCAGCAGGCAGAATTAGACCTTCACCAACACTGTATGGGTTCAGGAAATGTGATATGAGGCTAGAAAGGGCACCTTCAGCGCTTGTTTAGAAGTGGTCACTTGGTGCTCGAATGGAGTTTATTGTTTAACTGGTGTTCCAACATGAAGGTGTATGTGGAGGAGGCTCTGCCCCCAAACATTTTTACGTATAAAGGCAAATTTATACTTCTGCGTCTAGTCCATGCTGTCGTGAGCATTTATACTTCTGTGCTAAAATGTTACTTGTTACTTTCACTGTTGTGAGGTTTTGCACCGCTGTTTGGAGTTTAGCCACTGTTGTTGTTGTTGGTGTAGGACAGAGGTGAGAGGAAGTCACATATGTCCAAGTTTCAAGCAAGTCCCAAGTTACTGTGATGAAAGTCAAGCAAGTCCAGTTAAGTCATATGACATTTTTAGGAACTGAGTTTATGTTTAAACAGTTTAAGAGAGGTAGCAATTCAACTGTATGATCATTTTGGAAGATGTAGTGAGTGTTTCTGTTCTAACTATATAGAACTTATTTAGGCTACTATTGGCTTCACTGATTATGGAAATGGGGTAGAAAATAGGTAATGGAAACACGTGGCAGTAACGGTAACCTCTTACCAGCCCTGTAAAATTCGTTTAAATTATATTTTATAAATTTTTTGTTTCCCCTTGAAAAAAGTTTGCTAACAAATGCATGATGCAGAGAACTACAGCTGCGATTTATTAGCTGGAAAACACTGTGAGCCTTATCTAGTCCAATTTTCAATTTTATACCAATACCATGAAAAATGAATAATTTACACAGGTTTTTTAAGGATATGTTTTAGCTTATTTTTTCAAAAACAGCACTGCCCCTTGGCGGCAAGCGTTTGCTGCTGCATCACGCCGTAGATTGACGTATGTGTTTTTTTTGCTGTATCGTTATTTTTCAGAATTTTATTGGCTACAAAAAGTGCCAGTCATCGGCACAATTGGTTGCATTTGGCTCAGCCTACCCACGAAATAATAGCGGCTGGGCCTTTCTTATAGCACGGGCTCTTGTTGGCTGTTGTAGGCCGTGAAAGGTACATGTGAGCTCCTATTGGGTCAAATTTGGTGTCAGTCGAAAGGTCAGAGTTCAGCAGCTAATTTGAACACAAGATATTGTAGTTGTTAACATCCAGTCCACGGTTATAATGACATATGAGCCACGTCTACTGGCAAATATGAAACGATGCAGCAGCAGTCCCTGGGGATTTATTGATGGTGTTTTGGACTTAATGTTTTTGCTGGATTGGATCGTCTGGACCTTTGACAAAGTATCAAGAGCATTTTTGTTGGAATATAATCGATCGTTGGATTAAGTTACTATGAGGCTTCATAGGTGAGTCGCATTAATTTTGATTTTACTGGTTGGTCTGACAGAGGGGCTGATTGTACCTGCTGTGGGGATTGTATCTTGAAATGGTTTGCATTGATCGAAGCACAAGGATTTTAGCTTTCAAACGGTGTATAATATGACTATGAACTTAACATAGCAGTTGTGGGCACATATCTAAAGCTGTAATCAGGACCTGTTAACACGAGGAATATTAAGAGGTTTTCACATAAAGTTACAAACAGTTGCAGCCAAACAACTGGGTGTAGCTTAAACTTAACGCGAGCTTTCTATGCGTATGACCTTGAAGCGGTTGAGGCAGAAAACGGACAAGCTGGAAATGCTAACAAGCCAACCAATCACAATTCTTCATGTCTGCATCGCTGCAATGTGTATTAAACATTTTGGGAGTTGTGCATCTGGCTATGGCGTAGATTCCATGCAGAAGTATAAACTGGCCTTAAGTGATAAAGTCCCTTAGTGTCCGGAGTAATTACGACTGGAGCAAGGGAGGAGGTCAGGTTATGTAACGACCACACATCTCTCTTCTCATTTAAATCTAGTAACTACAGCACACGATCCAGTAAGTACCTAACTAAGGGTGCTCCAATCGTTTGGACACTAATCTTAATCTGCCGATAATGGTTTAAACTAGTTTGATCGGTGGTCTCTAAAAAGGCCGATCAGAAAAGCCGATCGGATGATGTGATACTCGCCAGACAAATTTTCAACGGTAGCTAAAATGGTTTAACTACACGGTCTGAGCAGTTTTCAAAGCTAGCTATCACCAAAGTCCTTTTCAGACAGGAATCAGAACAAGCGGAGCAGCAAGCAGGAGCAATCATGTGAAACTGTCGCGTTTGCGCTCATCTTACACACACGCCGCCTGCAACCGGAGTTTAATTGTCTTGACCCACACCATCAGGCAGATGGACTGATCCTTCAGTGTGAGTTTCCTGATGCAAAGAGAGGCGCCACTCAATCAGCTGACTGCCTCTCTCTAAGTTTTAAAACAAAAATGGAGACCTTTTGCTACTTTCTGCCTCCTGTGCAGACTAAAATGACGAATCTGAAAATGTTGAAAATGCAAAAACGGAGGACTTTTTACAACGATGACACAGACGCATTTGGCTTATCAGTCATGCAAATCAAAAACATGATGCTACTGACAGAGTTTTAGTTTCAGTATTCAGCATACAATTATAACATTGTACTTTTATTTATTTAAATTTCAATGGTGACAGTTTTGACTCCTCTCTGTAGCCCACTCTCCCTCTCTCTGCTCCACTCTCTACCCCCTACAGCCCACAGAACCTGCCTGAGCTTTCCAGAACAAAAAGTTGCTACTTCAGAGTTTATCATCGACTCAGGATGCCTGCGCTCCTTTGTGTCCTAAAGATTTTGGCTACAGTCTTTTTTTGTTGCAGTTTTTATAGTTGAAGTAAATTTATAATATAAGATGTTCGCAGTAACCAGGCAAAGACTTCAATGGTTTAAGTCTCTAAGACAAATAGAGTGGAACTTCTAGCCCATGTTACCTGGCAAATAAAATAAACAGTTGCCATTTCATGATACTTTATCATCTGTTAATTTTAATACTTAATACATTGTTTTAGGACTAATTAAATAAATATACAGTTTACTGTATAATACTACATGATAAATAAAAGGCTTCAAATAGACCCAGTGACCGGTATCAGCCGATACTGGTTCCAGCAATCAGTGAACGGCCCAAAAAATCCCGATTCCTTCTATACCTAACCATTGATACCTTTCATGTACGTACTAATGTTGGCAGAACTGGTTTTAGTTACTCTGCACATTTATAAATGGATTGAACTGCAAACTGCCCCCCAAAACTTGACTCTTACGTTCCCCTTGGAGATTTCAAAGCTTTATTGTCTGATGTTTTCTGTAACTGTTTATACTAACTCCTCCTTTATTGTGAAATTGTGTTGTTTCTGTGTGCTGATTGTGTTCTTGTGAATGTTTCTTTTTCTCAGGTCTCTCTTGGAAAAGAGATCTTAATCTGAATCAGACTGTTTGATTAAATCAAGAAATATATCTAAAGAAATATTATTGAATGTGTGAAAAACATTTCTTTATTGAGAAACAACATGTCCTTTTTGGTGGCAATGCTTCCACGGCCTTGTAGCGATCAGAATTGGCTGTTACGCAAAAATTGTGTAGCATTCGAGGATTAAAAAACTGCAGTACTGTTGTGTTTGTGGCTGCGTTTCCAGCTATTTGGTCATTTGTTTTATTGCTATTGCTATTTTCGTTTAATATAAAGTCGGTTTGTGTTTGGTTATATGTGTGCATGTGCGTTTTATGTGCATTATGTGTTTGTCTACTGGAGGATATGTTCACATCAGTTTCTGCATGCCGGTGTGTGTATCCTAAATGTGTTGTTGGCACGGTATGTCTGTCTGTAACCTCTCACATTATAATGTATGCTGCGTGTGTCTGTAGTCTTGACGGGCTAATAAAATGCCTGCTCTCATCTCAGTTCTCCCAGTTCAGAGTGACTATTAAGGTATGTGTGCTCTAACAAGCAAGCTCTCCAAATGATAAATGACAAAACACACTGCCTCCACATGGGCAAAACACTGTTGTTTTCTCTTACACACACACACACGCACACACACACACACGCGCACACACACACACACACACACACACACACACACACACACACACACACTCACACTCGCTATCTCACTTATTTCCTTCTCACCTGCCTCAGTTTCATTTTCTCACTCAGATCTTGGATTTTTTTTTTTCTCACACACACTGACAGATACAGACAATAAGAAAATAGGGAGACAAGATCGAGAAAAGATTTAGAAGGAACAAAAAAAACAGACTACTGAGGCCCCCCATTGTAAGACACAACAACATTTGAGGAAACAAACAAATAAATAAAACAGATAATGTTCCACAACAAATAAAAGTAATAGAAAGCGCAGCTGTAGTGAATATAGGATGGGAATGACATTTCCATAGATGGTACCTGCATGGCAGGGTGCAGTGAAGGTAACACAGAGTCTGGCTGGTCTGCTGACAGTTTCCATCTCTTTCATACTGTACATCATCCAAATAGTCTTATAAGCATAGACTTTAAGGTTTTTTTTTTTTTCCAAATGAAAATTTTATATTATTTTAAAACATGACCGCATGAAAGCATAAATCTGCCTCTAACGGTGGACCCCTGGCATATAGACGGGATGACTGTTTTGAATAGTTGTGCGTTTTGTCACATTATTTATTTGTTTATTTTTTTTGCCATTTTGCTTTATGATGGTAGATTTTTTGACAGTAGAGAGAGACAAAAGGCAATGACACACAGCAAAAGGCTGGACCTGAACGCCGGGACAAGAACCAGACACATGTGGAACCTGTTCCACCAGGTGAGCCACTGGGGGCACCCTTTGTCACGTTTCTTTGTTTTCCCATTTTTTTCCCCCTATTTGTTGTGTTAGAGGTGTAGAAGTGGAAAAGTAAGAGGTGACATAGAAAGTCCTTGTTGCTGGTACAGAGAAAAGGTGCAGCTCCTGCTTATATAACAACATGTCACAAAGGTAGGTGTTAGGTGGTCTGCTGATGCGTAAAGGGAATGGGAAAATCAGCAAAAATAAATGGAAAATACTTTTTTGTTGCATTTTTATAATAACTACCTGAGGGAGGACAAGTGGAACCATGTTACTGCCTACAACAGCACCAAAAATGAGCACAATCTATTTTCTACATCTAGGTGTCCAAGTGTGACATCTGAGGTGTCCAATCAGATATCTTGTTTTGTTCTTACTTTTGATTGTGTTAATTTGCTTAAATGGCAGTGTTTTAGTTTTGTCTTTGTAATGGTGTTATCATCTCTGTTATGTTAATTTGTTCTCTCAAATTTGCTATTTTGCACCTCAGGGAAACGGGTTGCTTTGCATATTGGTAAAGGCCGCACCATGAAAATGACGACGGGATATTGTTTCAGATAGAAAAGGCTAGTATTCCTTTGAGCCCATTCAGTATCGATTGTTGTTGTGAAGGAGATGAGATGCAGCTGAACTCTTTAGTGATGATTTATTGGCTGTTTTGTGAGACTTACTTTCTTTGTCTGAGTATTTGTTCGCTTCCAAGTTTGTCTGCCTCAAAGCATAGTGTAAATGTGTGGCTGTGTGTCTGAATGTGTCTGTGTTTGTGTGTTTATGTGCAGCTAACAATGGATGGCATGAAAATATCAAAGGGATTTGCTGACACCCATTTGAGATAATCCTTCAACCTGTTGATGGATGTTTATCTGATTGGTCATGGAGAGAAGAGAGTGATGATGAGCGATGATCTGATGATTTGGTAATGAGCGACTGTACTGTGTTACCATGCCTGGTTTGGTTACACGCAGGTTTGTTAGACTGTATGTCTTGGAAAAAAAATTAGAGGATAATTGGTGAGTCGAACCAGCCGAAACTTGCCTAAGGAGGTCCATTAAGATCCACAAAAAGGAGTGATGAGAGGCTGTTTTCACGCAACTTATTCACTAACGGCAGTAGACCACCTCTCACACTCAGATGAGATGGGAAGGTATGTCCTGCTTGCTGTACAAAGCTTTTCCAGCGATTCGCCTAGTGCTTTATTTTAAATTAATTATGGCGATAAGTGAGTGAAGTTTATGATATTGCTCCGCCACGCTTCGATGGTGGTGACAAGTATGGCATGCATGCCGGTATCTTTATTGAAGTGAATTAGTAATGAATCCCTCTCATGCATCAATCATGTATAATTAATGGCCTAATTCTATACATGATCCACAATGAAGATGCAGAAAAATTTTAATTTATGGAAAAAATAGAATAGTATAACTTTTTCAGAAAGCTTGTTTTTAGGGGAGCTCATGGCTTATTAAGAGGAGCCAAGCTCCCCCTGGCTCCCCTGTAAGTCGCACCCTGCCAACAAGGCAATGCCTCACTTTTAATAGATGTGTAAATCACAAATACTGTGACACCACACCACCACCTGTGATGGCAGATGAGCATGGTTTAAAACTATTCAAAATCAAATCTCAATTAATTTGATGTTTATTACAGTATGTTGGCAATAGTGAAAGTGGAGCAAGGGTTCTCACATTGGTATGGCATGAATGTTTGGAACGTCAGTGGGGTGTGAATACATAGCGCAAGTAACCACTGCTCTCTTGTTTTTCTTTTTTTCTTTTCCTTTCACTCTGCCTAAATGTGCAGAAAATGTTTGACGAAGTGAGAAAGGCGGAGAGGAAGAAGAGCGAGGAGAATCAAAAGCTGCATTACAGTTTGTTTACAGTAATCTGATATTGTAGCAGCTTGCCTTCTGATTATAAAACTAAATTAGCTGACCTTTAGCTGTCTTAATTAGTCTACAAAGTTGGGTTTGATGTTTAAGAGCTTTTTGAGTTGATGTTGGACTTCATTAATTAGGCCACTAATCAGTGATGAGAGTAATAACTGGCGCCATACAAAGAATCCTCTGGAAGTTAGTTAGTAGAATTAATTTTGTGGCGTGTTTGAATTACTATCAACCTTAAAACTTATGTGTTTTCTTGGACAGTGGGTTTGCTGGCTATAATCTGAAATATATTTCTCATAAAAGTGTTTCATGTCTGTTTATTTTTCTACGATATTCTCACAGATACAAGTTGTAGATGAAACATATATATTATTGTTTTTAGCCGTGCTCGCAGCATGGCTCGAGAGTTGCCAATGTCAGTCGAACAACTGTTAGATCTATTGCCATGAAAATGTTAATACACATTCAAGTCTCCCTGAGGTATAACTTTATAACTTTGGTGATCATCTGACTTTTCATGTAGCGCCACCATCAGGTCAAACTGTTTGTCCATTACTTTAGTTTATGGCCAGTTACCTGCAAAACTAATGACATTCCCATCAGCCTCAGCTGCAATTTAGTGTTTAGTGCTAATTAGCAAATATTAGCATGCTAACACACTAAGCTAAGATGATGAACATCGTAAACATTATACTTGCTTTCCATAGCATTGTGATCCTGTTAGCATGCTGACGTTAGCATTTAGCTCAAAGCACCGTTGTGCATAAGTACAGCCTCACAGAGCTGCTAGCGTGGCTGTAGACTCTTTGTCTTGTTAAATTATGTTGGGTAAATCCTTTATAATGTCAGAGGTTTGTTTAGTTCTTTGACATAGAAATATAGAGTAAACATCCATCACATCAGTGTTGCCACAAGCGTTGTATGACAGATGACCACTCATAATGCAATGTGCACAAAACTCTAATATATGCCACTGCATGTAGCAACACACACACGCGCACACACACACAAACACACAAACACACACACACGCACACACACACACACACACACACACACACACACACACACACCGGCCTCACTCTGTTGTGATTGGCATGAACTGAAAGAGCAGGTACGCTGCTGGAACACTAGCAGTGGAGAAGCAACAATTTCAAAAGTCAAAACTCAGATCAGTCACATCACGTAATGTTGCTGAATCTCCTGTGCTGTCATACAGTAACTGTATTTCAGAAAGAATGCAGTGAGTGGGCTGATGTCTTGTCGTATTCACCACCCTGTGAGGTTGGCTTTTAATGTGTCTAAGTAGGTGGATCTCAGCGTTTTCAACGAGGGAATTGCAACATGTGGATGTGTTTCATGCAGAAAATGTATATCCCTAATAAAAACTTCAGTATATTAGTTATATAACCCTACACAAGCTTGCAGGATTTATCATTATCTCTATCTATAGACTATAGTCTATAATATGACAAAGCCTAAGCCCGTGAGGCAGTTACATCACTACGTTAAAGAGTCAAGACCTTTTTATTCGAGGAATAATGAAGTCAGATAGAATGAAGCAGAACTTATACATAATGTATCTCTATAATTAAAATAATAATAATAATAATATGTGTTGGGACTCTAGAGGTATAGTTACAAAGAAAACTCCAGCACACTGTCTAACATCCAAAATATATATATTGACGCAATGTTTCAGTGCCCTCTTTTGTAGGAGGCGACTCGTTTGTCTACACCAGTCACCCACTTCCTCATAAAATAAGGCAACCATTACAAAACATTCATTCACATTTGACATGTGGTAGATAGATGTAGGGGTATAAAAAAACTCAACATATCCAAATGGGCTGGCATTCAACTGACAATAAAACTTTTTTTTTCAAACACTACAACGGCAGATTTGGGTGGCAGATTTTGTGTTTGTTTCAAGCTTCACAAAATGGATTGTTTGATTGCATATGATTCAATGGTGTCACTATTTAATACATTTTCAGCACAGTAAAAATAAGGATGATAAACGATTAACAATGTGCGTTCATTACATGTTTAATTCTGTAGCTGACTTGATTGAGTTTAAGGTCTAATAAATGTTAAACTAGGTTAAGATCTGGTCACTAGGCCATAGCATTTGATTCACATTATTTTAACAGGTGTTAAATTGTTTGATAAAGTGAACATATGGCACTTTTACATTGGTTCCACTTTCACCTGTGATGGTTGCCACTTGGATTCACCACCAGTGTTAAATAAAGAGCCTTGCATTGAATGAAGCAAAACCATGTGTAAGAGGTACAAACCATGCGTCCTCTCTTAGGGAGACATGGGTGGATGGACTTTTTGCATTGTACCGACACCAACAACAACATACTTGGGTTTTCTTTTAACTATGATGTCAATATTTTCTAAATTAATCATGACCATGAAGTAGTTTTACTCGCCTAAACCTAATAGAGCTCAAGCATAAAGGTGTTGGATTCGAAAACACTCATGACTTGTTTTCTGTACCATCATGTAGGTCATTTTGGACACGGACACGTGACCTTTTTTGTTGTTTGGGTGTCATTTATACATTTTTATTTATTTATTTATTTTTATGAATCAGGACAGCTTGGAGTGCATTGTTACATATATTCTATCACTGCTTGTGGCACCGAACAAGAAAAAAAGAGATTTTATGTCATCATCATCCACATTTTACATCTAAGTAAGTAATAACCGGACTTAATATAATAATCATAATATCTTGCTGACTCATCCATCTAATTATGATTAATTGTATCTGTATATGTTTATTATATATATTTCATTTAAGTGAGTTGCACTTGTTGTGTTTGATTTTGCATGCTGTAATTTTCTATTCTCCTTATCCTCGGACACGTTACGCCTGTCTTATACATGCCCAACGCTGCCATGTCCCACCCTATTGTGAACCCTCAGAACATGAATAGTTAAACCCATTGCCAAGCCCAGAAATACAACAAATTACCATCACAATTTAATTATGCATGCCAAAGCACGGTTAGAAGTGTTCACAGATGAACGGCTACCGTGGACCATAATGCCGTACGGATTAGCATTGTGAGAGATTTGATGTGGATTAGTTAAATGGATTATTACTAGTTGTGGTGCACCGGTGGACTACAAATGGGGTTTGGATATATTTGAAATTTGAATGAATGGGATGAGCAGTTGCTGCTGTGTCACAGGGGAAACATGTACTAAAGAATTCACATTTGAATAGAAATGTCACCTCATCCTACTTAACTCTATTTTTATCATGTGTGGTGTGGTGTTGTAATGTGTTACTACCACCTACTGCAGGTTCTCAAGTCTTATAAGCTTGAAATCTAGTTAGTCAGTTGGTTGGCCAGTCCGCCACTTTAGTCCTGACTGAAATATTGTGGGGTTTCCAAGGAACAGATATTCAGAAATTATAATTAATGAATGAAAAAGTATGATATGAATTATGATAACTTTGGTGTCCAGTTCTTTCGTTTAAGACCAAATACTTACATTCCCATCTGCCTCTGCTTTACTTAGTGTTTAGTGCTTATTTGCAAATGTTTCATTCTAATAAGATGGTGAACATGGTAAACTTTATACCTGCTGAACATCAACTTGTGAGCATGTTAACAAGCTGATCTTAGCATTTAGCTCAAAGCACTAGTGTGTCTACGTACACAGAGCTGCTAGCGTGACTGTAGACGGCGTGTTGCTCTTGAAACTTTACAGTCTGTAGATGCACCGGCTGCACATGGCTCCTTGTTTATGATCGGCTCATTGGTCAATGGGGCCCTAGATCCTATCACATCCTCTTCCCTGTTCCCAGATATAAGCAATTACTTATGTGTAGGTTACCACAACTGAACTGTATGAAGAATTGGAATAAACTGGCCTATTTCTACTTTTGCTAGGCCAAGACTCCCAGATAGTGTATAGATACTGTAGCAAAAATAAATCTCAACACATAAAAAACAAGAAATGCTCTTTTTAATACTGTTGTGACCATATGCACCATATTGTTTAGTTGTCTGTTGTTTAGTTGACTGTTCACAATTTAGTGCTTTCTGTGATGATTTTTCAAATATAAGCTTAAGTTATACATGAGATCAGATAATATATTGTATAATTTTGGCGCTACATGTTTCATATTAGCTGTAAGGAAGACTGAAGACCTCAGGTTAATAATTCACCACAGAGGAATGGGCAATAAAGGAGGAAGAGACAGAACAAATGAGGACGGGGAGCACCAAATGAGGGAGGGAACGAAGAAATCGGAGGCGGAGGCCTAGATGAGAAAGATGAGCTGATGATGAACAGATTAAAGATAAATAGAGGAGGTGGGGTGGGGGAGGAAGAGGAGAGAAGGGATCGTGAGAAGAAGGCGGCAAATAAAGAGGAGGGTGGATTGAAGTAGTAGTTTAGTATGCCAGAGGCAGCAGCAGCAGCAGCGTGGTGTCTGTGGAGAAGCCACAGCCTCTATAGGAAAAATAGATCAATTTAGTGGGGTCAGGAGGACACACGCGCACACACGAGCGCACACACACAGAAAGAGCTAAGTGGATATTTGTTTTAATTGATAACTAGTGTGCCTTAATATTCACGAGCAGCCATTTCCCCTCTGTAATGAGGAGCTGTACTACATACAAATAGGGGCAGAGTATACACTAGAGTTCTTCTCTTTGGAGAAAAGTTTTAATTGGACCTTGGTCATACAAATATCAACAACTTAAAACTACAGACTAAATCTTGTGTTTATACAATTGATTTGGCAACATGTTTCTTTTTTGAATCACTTTTTAGTTTAAAAGTTCTGGTTACTTTTTAGTGTGTCTTACCTTTCCTCCTATGTGATGCCATCTGGTGATTCATCTCAATGGAGCAGGCTAATGCATCAGCTGACACCTCTATTCAGGCTATTAGGTGACTCACACAACTCCCGGGGCGAGGGAAAGAGGATGAAAGACGATTTATTTAGCGGGGCTCTGCAAATATTTGGACTGGGGAGGCCATTGTTTGATGTGCCACCTCTGTACGCTTTGAAGGTTTGAGATTTACTCAGCAGGTCAACAGACGTCTAGCAAATGAGTTAGGATAGCGGTGAAAGTTGTTGTATGAGTCAAAGACGGTGCAGGGAACAGGGAGAAAGTTGGTGGCTGTGTTTAGTCAGTAGCAAGAATGTGGGTACAGTTGTGATTCTTCTCATCAATTGTAGTTCTTATCAAATGTTTGAGTGAGAAGTGTAAACCACGTTTATTTCCAGCAGACGTAGGCCATCGTGTCTTAGACTAGGAATCGCGTGATTCTAGTTAGCTATTTTTAATCTTTTCATGTAGAAGTTAAATGTTTAGTAGTTACTTGAACTTTTGAACATTAACTTATTCAGAGGCATTATACTTGTAAGGGCAGAAAATTGTTTTATTCTTTACTTATAATCCTTTATGCAAGTACTTATTTGGGGGCTATTTTTCTCCTTTATTATGTCTTATATATTGTTTTAAATCTTTAACCTGTTCCATCTTTATTATTGTTCTTGTTATTCCAGTCTGTCCACATGTGTGGGGTTTAGGTCAGGGATGTGGTTGTTATTGATTGTTTTCCTCACTAGCTGTTCTTCTCCTTCCTTGACTGGGGCCAGTCAAGGATCTTTTTTTCCCCAAAACGTAGATGCTCAGACTGTGTAAATGATCATGTAGCCATTGGCTCTGGGCCATACGTTAGTGACTGTCTTAGCTGATTTTGTTGTAGTACTTCTCTGTTTATTCTCTTTTGTTAAATAAATTCTTCAAAGACAATGGTTCGTTGTAACTCAATTATTGGCTCAACCTCTCACCAGGAATATAATTTCCACGACAATACTGTATCTGTATCTGGGGAAATACAGTAAAAAAAACAGTGCATTCTTAAGTTAAATTAAAGTTAAATTATGTTTAGTCTAATTGTGTCGGGTTCCATTTCATTGAAGCCTGTCTATATGTCAACATGTCTGATACTCGAATGGTTCTGAGCAGGCTCCCTTCGTAATGATCACCGGAGAAAAATGTGTTTTTTGACACGGCACTGAAGTGCAGGAAAAATGATTAATGGTATTTTGACCACAGCTGCTCATGAATTGGTGGAACTAAACCTGGCAGCAGCATGGTCTCGCTCTATGCTGGTTTGTTCGTGTCGACTGCATGCTCCAGTCTTTTTCAGATTTCGGAAATTAATTTATTGGGGAAGGGGGTCTGAGATGTGTACCATGTAGGCTGAACCCTCCCCAGTTTAAATCTGGCTGTGGAGCTTTGTTTAATGTCAGCCTCCTCGCCCAACATTTAAAGAGGTCATATTGTGGTTTTTGCCTTTATTGAGTTTTTGAGTTTTTGTGCATGCAACAGGTTTGCAAAGTGAAAAAGCCCAAAGTCCACCCCAAAGGGAGTTCCCATCTCCCACAGAAAACACTGCTCCGAACTGCCTGAAAACAGCTCGTTTGTAGTCCAGCCGTTTGACGTGTGACTGTGACGTCACAGGGATGAAAGGGAAATGTACGTCATAATGCGGCTAGTCCAACATGCCTTCAAAAACACTGGTGGAAACACACTGAGCCGCAGCACACACCTCTTCTCTCCCTTCCAAACACTAGCTACCCTCCAGGCAGTCAATGGACATAAAGATGTCCTGTGATGTAGAGACAGTAGAGACAGAGCTCAGTTATAACTTTATGGATGAAATATACTTTTGTTACAGATTAATAACTCACCACTGTGAAACTCTTGCTCCAGTCCATGTTGCTTAGCTGGTAAGGGGATCATATACAGCTGAACCAAAGTTGTGTTTACCGGCTTCTCACTGATCCGCCCTTCTCTGCTTCTGATTGGCTAGGAACTGCGCATGTGCAACTCCCAACAAAGATCATGTTGAGGCAAGATGCATCACTCCATAGCTAAAACGAAGCATTCACACACAGGACAAAAAGAAGAGCTGCAATCAATCTGCAGTATGAAAAAAAAAAAAAAATGTTTTTTTGAAAATTAAACCATGTAAACCTGTTCTGGTACAACCCCTAAATAAGATTTTGAACCTGAAAATGAGCATAATACCACTTCTTTAATATCTGCCTAATTTTGTTGGGCTTTTTGCTTTTTGACTTTTAGCCACTGAAAAGCAGAATTGTAAAGCGTGTTTTTGTGTATTTTTTTTTAAATAAATTTGGAAATGGTTCAAATTCAGAACCTAGCCCAAATTCTGGTGCATAAACAAATGCAAGTAAGAATATTTTTCTACAGATACTGTATGTGTGTACGGGCATATAAGGAAAAGGCCAAAAGTAGGGATGCACCGATTCGATCCGCCAAATCTGTGTCAGCGCTGTTACATTTGACCTTTTGAAGCGGCTTGCCTATCTACCATGACAACCACATTAACTTCGGTTTCACTGTCGGTGTCATAAAAATTCTGCTCTCAGTTACATTGATTTACTGCAGTCACAGTGGGCTGCCGACTCAGTTTTTAGTGTCACAACGATCCCTGGCAGGACGTTACCTGACATAAAAATGAGTTCCATGCAGTCAGGTTTACATAATTACATTTTTGAAAGTGGAAATATATGAGACTTGATATCAGGAGAGAAAAAAGTTTCTATATCTATATTCAGAATCAGTTTTAGTTTTACAATAATATACTATACTTACTGGAAGTCCATACAGTTTGTATGTGTGGTTTCAAGTAAAAAAACAAATGACACAGTGGCGTTAAGGAGGTGGTGACACCAGAGTCATAATAAGTGGTTATGTAGTTATGATAAAGCTGACAGTGAGCTGCATAAAGTTAACAACACATTTTATTCCTCATTTGCAATCAGGCAGCGCTGTTCAAGTACATGCTTTCAGATAAAGGATGGTAGTTTATTTCGCCTTGTAGCCCGACTTTATTCATTGCAATTCATTCAAAGACAGCTAAACATATTTAGACAGACTGAAATTCCACTCCGATATAAATTATTAAAATGTTGTAAAACCTCTCGCTCTGCAGTGACTTGTACACAGCCTTATATCGTGCATAAACTCCACTTTCCTCTTGATACCTCAGCTTATCTGTCAAGTTCTTTTTCCAGCCTTTTTATGTTTGAGTGTATCTTTGTGAGGATTTAGCTGTGACTCCCCGGGGGGCCTAAATTACTGTTAGGCTGCACGGTGTGCATGATTAGCTGAAGGAATGTAAGTACATCAGGGTGTGATTCATCAAACCAGTCTCCGTGCGGCTGTCTGAGAGCCTAAAGGAAGACATATAATGGTTCATGTGGCGTGAATGAAATTACCATTAATTTAAGAAACAGCAGACTCTTACAATATAGGCATTTAATATTTCACAACCATAATGAAGAGCATCAAGTCAAAACATCAAACATGAATATACTTGCTCCTCCTTAATTTTCTTTAAAAAGAAGTTTGATTAGTGCTGGAATGATTATCAGATTAGTCTGTCGACAGAAAATCAAACTCTTTAAATTATTAAGTAATTTATAAAAAATAAGAAATATTTGTAGGTTCAGGCTTCTCACTTGTGAGGACCTGCAGCTTTTCTCTATTCATATCATTATGAAGTGAATCCATTTTGGGTTAACCCTCTAAAAAGCAATTAGAAGATGACACTTATGGATGATGACGATCATTAGTTTTCCTACAAATAAAAAAGGATTTGTTCAATAAAGAAAATAATAACAAGTAATGCAATTCCCATAGTGTTTTATAGTGAAGTCCCTCTACTAATGTCAAACAAAATTGTTACATGTTGTGAAATATAATATTAGGCCTATTTAGTATTTAATGAGTAAGGGGGTTGTTTAAACTGTCATCTAGATGCTGACTTTGTCAGTGTCTGTCTAATTCAGCTTGCAAAAGATGTTGATCATTATTAATCAAAAAACAGACACAAGTCAGGGATTTGGCTACATTGATACACAACCAGAATTCTGCGTTTTAAAGAAATATAGGTAAACACAGTGATCCAACATATCTGACATTTATGCTGAGTTTTTTTTTAAGGTACTGTGTTGCTTTGTTAGCATCTTTGATAAACCAAATCTACCCAACAGCAACATCTCACCGCCAGTGGGACTAATTTTGGGTATGGTCAAGATTTCATCTTCTACAGGCGGCACGGTGATCCAATGGATAGCGACCCAGGCAGCTTTTGTGCCGGGACGTCAGTTCCTAAGATACTGTGAGCAGCCAGAGGTTGTGATGCTTGAGCAGCTCAAGTGGGTTCCCATGAAACAGGAACACACTGTAAACGATGCAGCTCGTGATGCAGAAGGTTTGATTCAAACTGAGGTGGGTGCCTGTCACCTGCAGCTCCTCATATAACCAGTTAATTGTGGCTGCTTCATCTTTTACCGTTGCTCCCTTTAAATATAATAAAACTGATGTGTAGCAGACTGATCTGACCTTTATTCTATATCAGGCATTTCATAGTCGACACTAATCATTGTCAGTGAAAGACTCAAGTGCCTTTGCTGTACAGCTTCCACAGAGCAGCACTTTATATAAGAGCACAGTCACTCCTTCCTCTAGAGACGGACTCATTGGCCACGCTGTCAGTCACGCAAACACACGCGCACACACAAGCACATACACACACATCAGCTCAGCATGTAGAAGCCTAACGTACTGTATTTTGTTGCAGTCGAAGCACATCACTTCCATGTGGACACTTTTGTAGTTACATACTAACATGCACATATTTTGGTGATTTTATTGACACACACACACGCACACACAAACACACAAACACAAACATACTGTCACCATATTTTGAGAAGAGGTACTTTGGCGACCTGAACATAAACCCAGAGACTGTTACCCTATCACCTCACCTGTCCCTGTGTGTGTGTGTGTGTGTGTGTCTGTGTGAGTGAGCGAGAGAGAGCTTCAGACTGACACTCTGAGTTCCAATTACAACTCCTCAATCTCGCTTCAATTACCTGTGAAGAGTTCATGTAGGCCGTTTGTGAGACTCAGCCTTCTTTCTCTGCCCACACACACTCATACACACACATGCACACACATTGACTCACTGACAGAGGGTGGGAAATCAATGCACTGAACAATCCATGAAGTTCGCTTGAGTTACTGTACCGGTTCAGATGGTTATTTAAAAGTTTGGTGTGTTGATCATAAAACCTAACGTGCTTTGCTTTTCCGTTATTTATTTACTTCCCATCAGATTTTTGAACATTTCACTGCTTCCTCTCACATTACAGTCCCACATACATTGCAAAAGCCTCGCCACCATGTGGTGCTACCCAGCTAAAAAGAAAGTTTCAAGCCCCCCTATTGTCACACATGGGGGCAGAATACGACATAAACATAAACAGTCCACAGTGAAACTGATTTGGTTTCTTTTAGCTGCAGGCATCCTGGCGAGCACGCTACTGCCCACCAGTGTTTATCATCACTGCTGGTGGTTTGCAGCTCGGCCTTTATCATCCGTTATCGATGTTGCATTATGTTTCCCAACCCTGTACTTCTTAAAGCATTTCCTTAGCGGTAGATTCTGGCTTGTAGAAGTTACCAATGACTGTGGCATACAGTACATTTCAGGTTTTTTAGTCATGCTAGATGTGTGATTGCAATGTCGGCCCATCTGTCGTTCCACCACTTTGGTCCAGATTGAAATATTTAACATCTTTTAGATTGTATGATAATCTGCCGACATTCACCTCAGGATGAACTACTTTGGTGATCTCCTAACTGTTCAAGTGCCATCATCTTTGGGTGAAGATATGCCCAGTACTTTGGTTTACCTGCCTCAGCTGTACTGTGTTAGCCAATTAGCACATGGAAGCATGCTAACACGCCAGACTGAGATGATGAGCAAAAGCAGGAATGGGGAGTAAAGAATATAGCTACTGTGATATTTCTCTGCGAGTAATTATTGTAGTGGATAATAAAGAGTTGAATCTTTTTAATTGTTATGTTTAAAAACTAATTTTATTTAAACTAATTGATCTAATTTGCAAATGCTTATTCTCAGTGAAAGAATGAAATTGTCAGTTTCCATCAGGGTATGTGCGACAACATTTCTGCATGTGCTCCTGTAGAGCAGTCACTTAATAAGGAAACTCTACAGGTTATCATGAACTAATCAATACAGCAGCACTGCAACAGCAACAACATATGCTCTCATCTTATCACATCTGATCTCCTAACAGTAGAAATTAAAACTGCCTTTGCCCTTCACACTCCAGTTTGGAAAGACGATCTGCGTTGGGTGCATTTCATCAAAATGTCATCATCTGACCATGCTTTGTATGGATGTGTCAGAGTGAATTAAAGCTCACATAACCAACTAGTGATCTCAGAGATAAACTCCTGAGAAAAGTCCGCTCCATGCGGCGCCTGCTGGTTATGAAATCTTTGATCAGTAGTCTGTCAGAGCTCGGAGCCGTCATGTGGACATGTTTTGCCATGACGTCTTATGTTTCATTTAATCTCTTTACATTTAAACATTTCTGTGCATTCAGATGACCTCAGTTGTACCTACAGTGTCTGTCATTGCTAATGTAATGCAGTTACCAATTTACAATCCTCTGTCAGCTGTCAGAAAATAGCTAGCTGCAGAGATTTCCTCCCAGCTGTCTCCTAAACCTCTTATGCCTTGTGTCCCCCTGCCGGCAAAATTCAGTTTCCCTCCCGCTGCGCCTCATGCCTTGTTTTTTTGGGGTTGTGGGGTTTTTTTTGTAAAGCCTTCATATTCCCTGTGGATGATCAGCCCCAGTTGCTTGACAGTTGCCTCTGACATGTGCAACATTGCTTAATCTGAAATTAGCCCATAATATGCTTGACAGCCTGGGGTTGTTGTTATCATTTTAGAAATGTTCAGCATCAGGAGCAGAACAGGCTTGTGTACAAGGCAGCAGGTCCAGTCAGCCTGGCATTTGAGTTGATGAGAACTGATGAAGCTTAAAGTGTGCAATACAGAAATAGCCCTCCTAAAAAGCCTTGGATGACGACAAGAAGTTTTTAGTTTTTTAAGAGAATTGACGTTATTGTAAAAATTATAGTTGTTATTATAGAAATGAAGAAATAATAGTTGACTGATGAGGAATCAGTATGAGACACTGAGAGGTATTATCAGGATCCATGTTAAGTCTTCTTTTGGAAAATCATTTCTGATCTTTATTATAATCACTGAAAGACGATGATAATCATTCACTCACTGAAAACGCAGATACAAACTTCAGCAGTGCTATTGTCTCACTGAAAGGGAGACATGAAAGGCAATTCCCATCAGTGCTGCAGCTACCCATTTTTTTTAGATCTATCTGTCAATTCGTTTCTGGATTAAAAATTGTTTCTCTAAAATCTCAGAACATTATGAAACTTCCCAGAGCCCAAGGTAAAGTTTTCAAACTGCCTATTTGGTCAGACACAACACCCTGAAACTCAAATATGTTCAGTTTACTATTATAGAAAGCAGCAAATCTTCATAATTGAACCAGCAAATGTTCAACATTTTTACTTCACAAACGACTGATTGCTGATAAATCTTTGGTCTACCAACTAATTGCTTCACTTGATTTTACTTTATTTATCAAGGCCACCACACATTAATTAACATTATTAAGATGTAGCCTCAATGTGTCAGATTTAACATTAAAGGCTAATTTTCATGTGCAGGACCTGGGCAGGTTGTTATACATTTTATACAAAAAACGCAGACAAAACAATATAAAAGGGCATATAAAATATAAATGAATTGATTAATGGATAAGATAAGGATAAAATCATATTGGAAACGAAATTGAATTAAAGCGACAGTATCTCATGGCTGGTACTAATTGAAGCATGATTCAGTCTGTGCAGACTGTGTATCTTGATCTGTGTTTGTTCCTGTGAGCTACTGTCGTTCAGACATGGAGTTTTCAAAACTCAGTCATTATTGTGGGCATACTTTGCTGTTTGCATAATACAAGACCCTGGTTTCCCTTTGCTTCCTATGCGCGGTACACAAATGTTTTTGTTTTTTCTTCATGTTTGTCTGCTGAGGCACTCATTCAGTTCTGACAAGGATAATTTCACACGGAGGCCGTATCAAACATGTTGGTATAATCGTTGCATAGAAAGATCTTCACCTGTCAGTGGAATTCAGAAGTGTTAGGTTATATCACATCCTGCCTCTAACATTGCAAAATGTCTTCCTTGTTCGTGCGATGTGGCTCCTCACATCATCTTTCCACAGACGGCACAGATTAAGAGTGTATTTATGTAAAAATGCTAGATGCACTAGGCATCTGTTAAACTAAGCACATTTAAAGGATTTGTTGGCACCCTCCAGGCACCCTGTTAGGGCTGTCTTTTTCAATGAGCCTTTTAAAATTCAGTTGACTTGTTGGGTGAGATGAGTGTGTGTTAGTGTGGTCAGGGGGATAAATTGGAGAGGAAACAGCTTTTAAAGTGAACCATGATCTGATAATTATATCTTTTGTCTTTTTATCCTGTTTGCAACCTTTGGTGTTTTATTAATTGAGTTTAATTGGGTTTAAATAATTTAAAAGAAAAACATATTTAACTTCTGTTTTCAGAACTTCTTAATCGATACCAAAACAACTAAAATGTGTTTGTTTTTTTTAATCTTAGAAGGGAGTCTCAAACAAGCAAACAATAATCTTACTAAATTGCGTGGAGTTCACACAGCAAATGAATTATTGACAGAAAACGAACTGTCATTTTCAGACACGCCTGTTTGTTTTATTCACTCAGCACAAAGTCCAGGAGTGTTTGTGTTTGCTTGCACATTTGTTTGAGAGCCAAATATGGCAAAACAACAGTCTGGGTAAACAGTCCTCTTTCCATTACTTTCATCCAAATCAAAGTAGAGAGGAGATTTAAAAAGACACATATATGCATGCACGCGCGCACACACGCACACACACACACACACACACAAAGATGATGTGCTGTGCCTTGTAGTGTTGCCACAGCGTGTTCATTTCCTCTACAGTTTACCAGTCATGAGGTAATTATATTTAAAGGACACTGCCCTTAGTGTACTAGTAACACTTATTCTTCTACTCACAGTGTGCAAAGTCTGTATTGTTTTTTTCGAGCCATGAAGCCATATTCAGTGCAGTTTCTGACAAACCGTTCTCACAAGTCGTCACATATGGACTCATGGTCAAGACTTATTGGCGTCAGTTTGGAACGCACTGGGGATCCCCATAGCGTCATAGTTCAAAGCACTGGGGGAGCCCTGTAGCATCACTTTTGAACGGTAAAGGTAGGTGTAAGATATTTAACAGAAAAGACTGAGTAAGAAGGTGGGTGGGGAGGACGGAGGGCCAGAAACTGCATTTTTAACCAGGAGGCCGGTGTTTGTTTCCTGTGTGTTGACCCATCCATTCACCCTGACCTCCTCCCTTTTGCAACCATTGTGGCTCTATTACTACATCAACCTATTTCCCCCTGTGCTTCCAACGAATAATCGCCACTCAGCAGATTTTAGTTACACGTTTCTTCCATCAATGTGCCTCATGCTTAGGAAAAGAATGAAAGGATCTACACAGCAGGAATTAACTCAGCGACTCAGATATTCTTAATTTATATTTCATACGCTTGGCATTAATTTAAAAGGCACCATATTTTCCCACTGTTGTCAAGGGTTTCGCATATGGCCAGATCTGCATTGTTGTGCAGTGTGGGAAGGCAGCAGAAGCTTAAGTGGTGATTTGTCACCTCGTCCTACGTCTCTCATTGTGCTTTATATCTCCGTCTATTGACAGAGGGGCAGGCAGAATTACTATCATGCATTATGCAAGTTGGTATAAGACCTGACAAACATGTTGTAATTCTTCAGTTTTTATTCTTAGATTTAGTTTTTACCTACCTAAATGCAGCTTTTACATAAAGATGTTTCTGTGCTCATCTCTAAATGCTGTGAAATGAAAAACACTGTGCACTAAAGTGTTTGGAGAACAGGCAGCCACTGCAAATTACACTGAAGACTGATGCGCACCGGATCCAAAAGAAATGGCTCTAAATTTGGTTTATTTCAGCCTTTTTTTCAGGCTATTGAGAGAAATCCAGTATGGTACATTACCATGGTACCTGTATTTAGGTCACCGCTTTGAACCGTTGAATACCTTTATCTTTCTCTCTCTCAAACACTTTGGCACATATACGCTCATGCTCACATACGCTACACAAATGCAAAGCATGCAAAAGTTTTTACATGTATTGGGTCCATGCCACTGGGGGAAAAATCAGCTATAGCTGACTCGAAGAGGAAGGCAGTATTAAAAAGCTGCAGCAGCATCCTTTGAGTTCATCTTAATTATTTTGCTGTTAGTTTCTGTCAAGCCTACATGGTCTGTACTTGTTTTAAAGAGCGAGTTTTTAAAGAGGGAGTCTAGTGATATTCCGTGTTTTTCTTTCTGCCAACATATCCAATAAAGACTTAAACCATTAATGAATTGATTGATTGAATGCGTTGCCTGTGTAGCCAAAGCCTGACATACTGTAGCCTAATTGTCTGTGCTGTAGACCTCCATTGTTGTCCAGAAATGTAATCACAGTAGCAAGATGCTGAACCCCAAGTTGCTCCCAGTGCGCAGGCCAGCGCCTTGCATGGCATGTATGTTGTATTAACCCATGACTAAAAATAATCCCCAACAAATGCAAGACTTCCTTCCTTTTTGAGTAATGTTTTTTTTTTTTTTCACACCTTCGGTAGGGATAAATGGTCAGTGTCACAGACAGGATAGGAACATCACAAAGTATGGAGAGACAGTATATCACGTTGTTGTTGTTTAGTTATTTCTGTGTTATTTGGTTGACAATAGGGAAAATCAACAATAATTCAAAGTCCTGTTAAGATCACTAGCCTTTTTGTACTTTGCATCAAAGCGAAAGCTCTGTACATGTGGGCCATTAAAGCTGCAGTTTATTTAGACATAACAAAATTAAGAGAGCAGTGGAGATAAACAAGAGAAGCAATTAAGTTAAAATTTAATTGGAATTTATGATATTTAGTTGAGCCTGTAAAGAGACTGAGGGCCCAGACTTTGGGGTTTGGGACTTGTCCACACCCGGGCCAAAACCGTCTGGTTTGGAATTGATCCCATTTTCCTTTGCCCCAATTAGGCAGAGATACTGGATCAGCCTCGCAGCATTTGGACTGGGACTCAACCATCTGTGTTCAGTATACTGTTGTTCCTGAGCTACAACAAGACTGCATATTTTCTGTTTTGTTGTTTTGTGCTCTGTGTTTAGTAACGCCTTGAGTTCTCCTATAATCCAATAAATACAGAGCTTAAATTTCTTCTTCCTCATTTGTCATATTTAGTTTCAAATGATTAAAAACTAATTTCCTGCTAAAGTACATTAGACTTAACTTAAATAAATACATGCCACAACTACCGAAGTAATGAAGTATACCTGTGTCAATTAGTTGATTAATAGATTATTCATTGAAAGAAGATATAGAACTACTTTAATAATCCATTAATCCAAAACACTTTGCTGTTTCTCTTTGTCATACATGACAGTTAAGTGAATACCTTAAAGAAAAAGAAGGAACAAGAATACTGAAGACGTCACCCTTGGCTCTGAAGTTGTGAATGACGTTTTTCCCCAAATGTCTAACATTTCATAGACATAGACATTAACTAATCATGAATATAATATTGAAAATAATCATCAGTTGCAGCCCGACACTGAAGCAGACAAAATATGTTTAATGTGTTTGAGGTTTTTTTTGAGTTTACATATATATATTTATAAGTAGCGCCATGGAGCAATGTTTCTAAGAGTGGGTCCCCGTTTGGTCGTTTTTGTTTCAGGAAGCAAATGCATGTGTGCCTGATCACATGAGCGACGTGACAGTTTCACGCTGTTACGCAATATATATTATATAATTACACAATATATATAATATAAGTTTTATGAGAAGAGAAATGCTTTCTACACGTTTGTTAAGGAGTCAAGGAGACACTGAATTATAAACATAACTTTTGTTTGTTTGTTTACAGGAGAACTTCACAGGGCAGTTCCAGTCATGGAAGTGAAACTCTGATGATCATGTTTCCAGCTAAAAACAGTGTTTGCACTTTCAAAAAGTGATGAACTTACTTTTATTTGCTCTATTTAAAGCAGGGCAGCCGAGATTAGATAGAAGTTATTTTGATCTAAAAAAAAAATAAAAATAAAAAACTGGAATATTTTTCAAACTTTTGCGAAGACACTTCACTAATTATTAATTAGGGTTGGCCTCTCGCTCCCAGACATGAGCAGCCTTGAAACGCCTCGCTAGCGAGGAAGGAATGAATGGGGATACGATGATGGGAATAAAGAAGGAAGAATGGAAACATGTAGGAGGAGGAAGTAGTAAGGATAACTAGGGAGGGCTGGATATAATGGAAGGAAGGGGAGAAAAGGAGGCTGAAAGACAAAATGAGAGGATAGAAAAAAGGAGAAAGTGATACATTAGCTATGACTGAAGCACAAAGGAAGAGAGAACTGTATTGTATTGTGACTTTCTTTCTCACCTGTGTGTCTTCAGTATCCTTAATTTATACTCTGCGGCTTTTGTGTCCTGTGTGACAGTTATCTTGGCCCTTTTATGTTGTCTGTATTTTATTGATTGCCGTAATGCTGTTTTCATGCTGCCTTGTTGCCTTTTCTCTCCCGAAAAAGAGACGTGTAGACGTTCAGCAGTGACATAAAGAAAAAAGGAAGAAAATCCTTTACTCAAAGAAAAGGAAAGGAAAAAACATGAATCACGGATCAAAGAAGGCCTGAAATGTACTTATAATACATGCATGTTTACCTAACACCATGCATTTCAAAGCATTTTAAAATCTTTTTAACATTAAAGAGATAAATATTTAATTTGATAAGTGGTTACACAGCATTTACCAGGTGGCAAAACAAAACTGTTAAGTGACAAATAGTAGAAAAAGGGAAACAGCACCATTACAACTGTTTCCTCTGATTTGAGTTCCCCAGCTGGGATAAGATGTAGGTTTGTCTCTTAAAATGTCAGGGTATTGAAATAACAGGTAAATGTAACAGTTATTGTCTCTAGACTGCTACATTTATCTGAATTCAACAAGAGTTTACACTTTGTTTTACCCAGAAGTCAGTTTGACACAGAGGGAGAATAAGATAAACCTGGGTTGGTCCCCAAGGCAGCTTTTTGTGTCTTGCATGTCATTTTTCTGTTTATTGTCACATAATAGATATACAGTGCAGTTTTCTCACTTATACTTATTCATATTCACACAACCAAGGTGTGTGTGTGTTGTGAGAGTTGTGTTGTTGTCCAACAAAGCAAGTTACTGTTAACTAAGTTTGATGAAAATAAATAGAAATTAAACCTGCAAGCAGCGTTGAACGGGCCCTCGCCACCTTGCGCACTTCAGGTGTAGCGACAGATGGGGTCTCTGAAGTTAATACTGCACATTACACTGTTGAAGAGTGGAAATTATTTGTCGTTGATGTCTGTTAGTTATTCAATTCAAAGTTGCTGAGTTCCGGTAGGGTTTAGGGTATAGCTCTCAATAAACTGCTTCCTGTTTAATTGCGAATAATTACTCACCAAGGCAACAGCATTTGACAACAACTTTGAGATTGGTGTGGTCAACCTGCTGTGGGGAGCATATATGCCTCACTATGGACATTTTTGTCCGCTAAGGTGATAAGTGGGAATATGAATTAGGCATAAGAAATAAAGTTTGAAACATGTCCTTTCCTGATGCCAGTAGGTGGCATTATCACTGTGACTGGATGTTGACATGTAAGTCTCTAAGGGGCTGACATGTGAATTTTGGAACAGATCTGACCATGTCTAGTCCATATACATGCTACTTCCTTTTTCATGGCAAAACATCAATTTATCGCCACGCCATTGACATGCCAATAAATAAAAAAGAAAAATGCAAAATACCTGACTTCCTGTTGAGCAAAATCTCATCACAAAAGCAGAAATGTGTAATAAGAGCAATAATCCCACCCAGTCTCATGAAGATCACAGAAATTTGTCCAAAACAGTGTTTGGTTAGGGGAGCTATTGAGCGTCATGCCCGACCCCAATCACTATTTTTTCTTCTTTCTGGCACGCTGGTGTGAAGTCTAAACTTCAAAGGTAGCCAATCAAATCACACAAATCTCCCAATGTCTGTTTCTTCTGAAATGATCCAAACCCACAGTTACTGACTTTTGGTCACTTGGCAGCGCAAAAACGCTGTGAACACATGACGGACATCTTAGCGAACTGTTGCCTATTTAGACATCCCGGCGCTACATTAGCATTAAGTTGGAGTATTGTTTCCAGCCACTTGGGGAATCTAAGTCCAATATTCACTCTCCTTTTAGCTCTGTTTTTATTCGTCTCTTTAGTTACTAAAGGCTCCACTATGTCCATCAGTTAGTCACTAATAGCTTGTCATACAGTTGCTGTTTGCTGATGCTATGAAAGTGGTGAACGGTAACCAAAACAATAAAGTTGGAAGCCCAAAAAACAAAACAATGAGCTAAAAGAAACTCTTTAAAAAAAAAACTCTGTAAGTGTATCGCTATGATCGACCCCTTTGACGTACAAGTAGTCATGTGATCCATTGTGATGAAGAATTACACATACATTCATGAAATACTAGGTGTTTAGAGTTTAAACACTGTGGCAGTCAAGAGAAGGAATTTATTTATACTCTCTCAATAATTAAAGTTTAAATGAGCTGAAATCACTGAATCCATCAACGACATTTCCCTGCATTTCAGTTCATTTTATTGTGAGGTTAAAATAAATAAAATAAATCATTTTCTTCTCTGCTGCCCTGCTGTTATGCAAGAAAGAGTATCTGTCACGTTAGTATTGATCATGGCTGTATGCAAAATCATTATCCTCTCAAAGGCATCTATCTATTTGGAAAACACTACACGCTGTGTGCACTGCTGAGATGGGGCATGGTGTGTTCACTCGGCCATGGAAGACGGGGACCCAAAAAAAAATTTTTTTTCACAATTCATTTTGAAAACCACGAGGCTAAGGCTGAGATTTTATTTATGGACAGTGTTCGTTGTCAATATCATAAGCAAAGATTACAACCCAAATGCAAGAAGAAACATGTCTTTCCCAGTGGATTGGTTTTGATATTGTAATAAAATTTGACCTCTAGAGAACAGCTCTGCCACCACTGATCTGCAGAAAGGAAGAAAAATCAAAGCAGCAGAGCAATTAAATACTTGAGCGTTGCTGTTTTTCTTTCTTTTTTTCTTCTTTTTTTTCAGATTTTGACTTAAGTAGCATAACAAATACGAACACCAGGGACTGTGCCATGGATGTGATCCTTGCAGTTGGGCCATAAAATCCCACAGCCAGATTTTCACTGTGATAAAACTCTCCCTTCTGCCAGTATCTTTAGCAGACATGTAGCCAGTTGGATGCAAGAATTTAATGTAATTTAGCTTATTACATAAAGGTTGTTAAACTATTGAGTAAAGAAGACTTGATGGCTTGTGGTGGCAAACAATTAATTTATTGGACTTCTGTTATTGCTTGTTAATAGATTTTACATACACAAGACAAACAACAAAGACAACAAATGACAATAATATATACAGTATATTATCACATATAGTATGTGTGTGCATGTGTTTTTTTCTCTATGACTGAAATAAACTATGTTGGCAGAACATTTAATGTCCAGACCAACATTAGCACTGCATCAGTAAACACATATTGTATCTATTTATATCATCAGGCCTCTAAACATCCTTAAATGAAACTAAAAAGAAGTAAAATTACATGTTGGTTAAAGTGCTCATGCTACTGTGAAGGCATAACCTGTGATGACGGGGTCACCAGCCAAGATTGCTTGATTTTAAAAGGTCACAAACCAAAAAGGTTGGGAATCACTGCCTTATCATATGAACAGCATTTTCTACTACTACTGATAGTAATAACTTCACTTGCAATATCTGTTTTAGCATCTGATACACTTTCAACGAACTCATGAATGTGTTAACTGGACTTCAAAATTGAGTTTTGATCTGCCTTTATTGTGTAAGAATGATCATTTACAGTGTTTGAAGTCTTACTTTCTTGCAACCTGGTTCAAATATTTATACTTCAGTTTTTTTGTTTTTCCATTTCCCAGCATGCATTATAGAGCTCCCAGAGAACAGTTGTACTTGTTGCACCTAGCAATGCAGAGAGACCAATAGGTTTTATAATGTACGTTTTAACCCTCAAAACTCAAGTACAGTTGACAGCTTCTAAACTTGTGGGGTTATAGGTTATGTATCAAATTATTCAGCTTTTATTTATTGTTCTTAGACTCCATGTTCATTTTGTTTCCATTCTGTTCTCCATGTTCATTTTGTTTCCATTCTGTTCTGCATGTTTCACTCCCTTCTAATTCCCTTTATTTCCCTGCCTGCCAGTCTCATTTTCCACCCATCCATCATCTGTGATGCAGTCAGCGTCTGCCACGTAGCTTATCAAGTCTCACAGCGCTAGCGCTATGCAAATGCACTGCTTGTGCTGTCATAAACAGTCTGTGTTCCCTGTTTGCATGGCTTAGCAGACAAAGAGTGATGTCCCTGTACCAACCCCTGCACATGTCTGGCAGTTGTTTTCCTCAAACCTCCAGCTCTGGTTTTGTGGGGGGGAGGGAGTTCGTGTCAGTGGTTAGATTCGAACCCTGTATGCAGATTTTTCACTGCTGATTGTTTAGGAAGTGACAAAATCCTCAGTTGGATTTGTGCTTTTCTTGTAGCTGCAGAAATTTTGTATCTGTGACCTACAACAACCTCGTACTCAGTGACACCCGTTTAAGATGAAGACACGCTGTAGAAAATACCACAATTGTGCAGGACTCAGACAGCATGATGTATTCCAGCAGCAGCATGTGGCAGGCTGGCATTTGAATATCAGCCCCATAACACCTGCGTCAGCAAATGTCTGGCAATACATCACATTTAGATTTTCCTTCTTACTCATATTGCTTTCATGTAGCAGCCTGACATATTTCATACAACAATGGAAGCCCCCCCCCAAACCCCATCTGACCAGCCCTCTGAGTCGACACAGTGAGCAAAATATGGTGCAATACAACAAATATAATCCTTTCAAAATTACACTTGCTTGTGTTTAGAGTTTTCATATCCTTTAATTTATGGAGAGCCGCTGGCTGTATATGGATTAATGACTTCCCACCCCGAAATTGTGTATCATGAGTTGTAGTTTATTCAAAAAGTTTTACATTTTGCATGCAAAATGCACTATAGTTAAGTCTGTCTGTATATTCAACAGCAAATACCGCATGAAATAGCCTCAAAATGCATTTACTGAGAAAAGTATTAGCTAGGAGAAAGTATAAGAAACAAGATTAATAATTCATCAAAATCATGAGAGGGAAAGGGAAGAAACAAGAGGAGCAAAGTCCCAGATAAACAAACCCTCACACTGTGTATCTGAATGCAGGTTTTGTGCAAACAAGAAAGGTCCGAGACCTGCGGGCTTTGTTGTCGATGAGAGGAGCAACTGTAGCTCGCAGCGCAGGAGGCAGAAAGATCAGATTACCACGAGATGTGTTGGGAGTTTTATCACCCTCCTCTCCTCTTCTCTTATCTCTTCTCAATATTTAACTATTTCTCACTTTCTGTCTCCTCTTCCCTTCACCCTTTCTTCATGCTGTCTTGTCATAGCCGCGGCACAATGATGATAAATATTTTAGACGCAGCTTCCAAATATATTCGCAGTGATTTCTTGCTTGATACATTTTCGGTCATTTTTTTAATACATCACTGACTGACTGCCATGTTAGGCAAGATGTTTTATGCAGAAATACACCCAACTTGTCAGTCTTAATCACAAAGTAGGGGTGTAGTACAGAAGAGCAAATTAAGCCCCAACAGTTTTATATTCTGTTTGAGGCTATGACATGCTGGGATTGTCTACATATAGAACAAGGGAGCAAATTATAACATAACGCTGCTCTAATCAATAATTTTATATTAACAGTGGATCAAATGACTACATATGTTGTGAGGTGTGGCTCATAGTGCCAAAGTTACAGAATCGTAACTCTGCAGTTCCTCTCAGCTCTGCGGAGCATTTTAGTGTCTTTCAGCTCATTGTTTTACAACCTCCAGCTTTACTGTTTTGGTTCAGTCTCATCGCTCTCCTCAGCTTCATTTGTAGTTGCAGCCGTTTTCAGCACTCAACCAATCCCACTGAGCACTATCTGCCCAGCACCAAATAGCTGGTGAAAGAGATATTTCCTTCAGGTGTAATATGCAAATGCAGTAGCAGCATTTTTAAAATCAACATAAGTAAAGGTTTATTTCGAATGTATCTGCAATCTGTTGCCTACCAACAGAAAATGTCCCAACTGCATGTATCTGTCGTAGGCTTGTTCCGATTGGCGATTGGATCGGCCATCAACGATTGAAGGGATGATCAGCGACTGGTTTTTCATGTGTCGATATTAAGGCGATTTTTAACTAACTCACTATCAGAACTAAGATGACATAAAAAAGTCCCTAGAATCTGCAGAGATTCTACAGAGAGGCTAAGGCAGCGACTCAACAAATGACGCCTGTAGCAGGGGAAAAAACAGGCCATAGCTGGCTTGTCAAAAACAGATTCAGGCAAAAGAAAAAAAAACCCCACAGGTTATCAGATTAGCTGGTATGTGACACGACATACATGTCATTATTTTAGCTATATCAGGTGCCTTTTGCTGATACATCTTCAACCTTTCATAAAGGGGATGCGCACGTCAGTGTCAAGCAAGAGAGCTGTGGACGAGCAAGAGAGGGAGCGTGTGGATATAGAGAGATCAGTGGTGTATGAACTACACTGCAGACTGGAGTCTCTGACAAACAGACAGATATGCGTTTTATACGTCCATTTGTGTCACTACTGCATTATTATAAACTAAGATGAATTGGTCGTAGGTCAGATCTCTCTCTCTCTTCCAGGCCCTTTAATGCATTAGTTCCTAGTTGTTGACTGCATAGTTGCTCTGGCTACTTTGACAATACAGTATGTTGGTGTTTAACGTGTGCTCTGGTGTAAAATTATCACAAATTGTTGAAAATTTCTGTTAATAACTATTAGATATAAGTAATCCTGGCCATTCAAAACAAAACGCGAACATAGCACACCACTTAGTATAACGTCATTATATAATATAGACTTCTGCCAGCATCCCCAACTGTGACTTACTTCCAGCATCCCTGATTAATAGTTACGCTTGTCATGTAATTACTATTAGTAATTACATGACAAGCGTTAACAAATTTAAAAAAAAATACAATACAAATAAAATTCATCCTTAACCCTTAAGATAGACTGTGGCCTTGCCCCTAAAATGATGAAATTTGTTTTCACCTTCTTGTGTCCACACATGCATTGTCTACCTGTAACATGCATTTCAATTATGTGAATGCATGAAATACGGGAGGACTTAGCACGGCATTTGCCTTATTCACATGTTCACCGTGTTTGACAGGTTCATTGGACAAGTGACCATTGTGGTAGCCGCAGCACGACTCACTCAGGTTTCCACAGGAGAGAGAATAAAGACAGCAGAGAAAGGGCAGGAAGATCAGATTACTTTGAGAGATGCTGATGATCAGTAGCATTGTCCCCCTCTCCTTTCTGTTTCTCTCTCTCTCTTTATCTCTGCATGGCTGGAGATGAAAGAGCATGTTGAACAGGGAGGAGAGGACAGCTGCTGATGGAGAGGAAACAAAAGAAGCCTTCTGTCCTTCCACTCCCCTCCTCCTCCGTGCATTCTCCCCCCCCTCTCTCTTTTTCTCTCTCTCTCTATCTGTCTCCCCCCCTCTCCCTCTTTCCTGTCCACTCATTTCTCTCTGTCTCTCCCTTTGCCTCGGAATACTTGACTTTCTCCCTCGGCCTCAGTTGATATCACACCCTCAGTTCATTATTTTCTCCCACTTTCCTCAGCTTTCTGTTTCTCCTCCTTTCACCTCTTCCTCCTCCCTCCAGCGTTCTCCTCTTCGCTTCGCTTTTATTCTTTCAGGTCTTTGCAGAGCACTCTGTTGAAATCGGATCTGTCACTGTGTCTTTGGAGATGGATAGAGTTGGGTTGCCAGGGGTTTCAACCCAGCAGAAAAGCAAATCTGCAGTTACATCAGTTAAATCAGCTCCCGTTTGAGCCGCTGCCAAAGTCCGAGGATTGTGTGTGTGTGTGTGTGTGTGTGTGTGTGTGTGTGTGTGTGGGGGCAGTGTCTCATTTTGTGAATGTGGCTTTGAGAGAATTTCTGCCTGTCTGTAAATTGGTTTACATCCAAGTCTTCCAAGTTTACATCCAGCTGTGATGTTTCATATGAGAATAGTGGGATGGATAAAAAAAATCCTACAAAAATAGAGTTTAAGCTTATTTGAGAGCAGATTTTTCTACATTTCTCAAATAAGAACTGACAACTGATAACTAGTACCTTCAGGCACAGTATAGTTATGTTGTGTAGGTGTTATATCATCATTTTATTGCTCATGTATGTATTCTTATTTCACCAGCAGGACACTAGCAAATTCCAAAATTTAGCAACAGCCTGCTAATACTGTATAACACGTTAAACCACAGGAACATGTAACATATGCACTCAGTTGCCAGTTTATTAGGTACACCTAGCTAAAACTAATGCCGTCTAACACAGCAGTCTTACAATTAGTTCTCAAAGACCTTCTATTTCTATAATTCGAGGAAGCTAATTTAATCACGTCACAGCAGCTGAGACTTTGCTGTGTCATATTTTATTTATTGTTATATTTGTAAAAAAAAAATGATGCATTGCTTTTGGTGGAAAAATAACGCTCTCTCTCCTTACTTGCGACCACATTAGCTTTTATGCCTTCTTGAACATTCATTATCTTTTTATTGCTGTATTTTCCCTTCACATTGCTTCTGTTCCATATTAGGCTAGAACTCCCTGCAGTGTTTTCATTTTTGTATTTTGTTCTGTTGAATCAGTGATTGCTGCTGTTTGGGGCACAACATACAAGAACAAGAGGTGAAAGGCGGTGATTTGTTATGAGGGCGTTGATATATTGTTATTGAGCGGTTTGCCCTGTGTTCGTGTGTGTGTGTCTGTATCTGTAATTGAATTGGTTTGAGGTGTGTGTTTTGTCAAAACTGAAAAAGAATCACACCTTGCTGTCTGTTCTCATTCTTACAGATGGATATCATCATCAGCTGCGGACACGTACAGACACACATGAGCCACATGAGTGTGTGTTGTGTTGTTTATGTTGCAGGATCATTGTTCATTTGCAGGACTCAAAAGCAGCTGCAAAATCAATGAATTTCCAGGCCGGAAAAAAAAATTTTGGAAGGGAAGAGGTTTTGGAAATATAATAATTTGATCCTTTTTTGTTGTTATGAATATAAATGCCGAACTGCTGCAAAAAAAAACAAAGCCTCCAAGTGCTGTCAGGTCAAATGCAAATGTCTTTTAACAGCTGCTGCTGAGTGCTGATTTAAGCTGCAGCTCAAAGCATGAATAATTAACATATGCAGGTACGCTGCAGCTGAATAAGAGAAATGCCTCTATTTCTCTTCTGGACTGCAGACCATGTTTTACTTTAGAAGTCGGGTTTATAAATGAGAGAGAGAGACCTCAGGTGTGGGGGAAGTCCATACCCGCCTGTCGGGGCTGCTGGCTGGGCAACCACCACCAGGTGGAGAGACTGAAAGCATCTCTCTCTCTCTCTTTCACTCTTTCTCTCTGCACTTTCCTTCGTGCCTCAGCGTGTTTTCAGCCACTCTGTCTGCCGGCATATCTTTCTGTGTCGTCTTACCTGCAGCTCTGCTTAAATAACAGGTCCAGGTGGTTTTCTAAGTGACTCATTTAAACTCATTAGCCTTTTTTGTTCATTCCAATTAAGAAGGGCACTTTATATATAGGAAGTATACTATATATTCATATTTTCTTTTTATCCAGTCCACGATCTTATTACTTTGAGCACACCAACATAGGTCTGATTTCCACAGCCCCATCAAAAAAGTCAGCTCTTAGTGAATTTATTGCCTCTATTTCATGTTGGTAATTAAAAACTGTTGCATATATGATTGTACTGTTGTACCTCATCTACTGTGGCTTGGATTCTCTCATTTGTAGACTACTTTGCTTTGAAGAAAATCATCTGCCAGTGCTCATAAATGTTCTAACATTGCAAGTGATTGAACAGCTGGAGAAATAGAAAAATAAAAGAAATAGCTGTAGTTTAAGTGAAGCCACCCACATTGACAGTTTGGGTACCTTAAATGCAGCCTAGCAAAATGTTGCGTAAGTATCCCACCACCACTTTGTCTGGTCTGTGTGGGCATTCACCTAATTGGATAAATTGCAGGTAGACCTGTCCCAACAACTGATATATGTTGTTGTTGTTAGAGATGATAAAACCCTTCTCTTCAAGATTTTCTTGCTGCTTTTACCTTTAGCTAACAAATATTGTATTAAAGTACAACATAAAGTAAACTATTTTTTAGTTTACTTCTTCTTTCTTCCCCTGTTGCACCAGCTGGTTCCTAAACAACAGCTGTGTGCAAAAAACGACTCCCTCACTCGCTGTCCCCTATAATTGAGATACTTAATAGTTCAATCTTTGATTGAAAATGAGATTTTTGACAGTTGTGTGTATCATCATTATTTTGTCACTAACAGCTGTAGAACTCAAATTTCTGTATAAAATGTGACCCATCTCATTGAGGGACAGAAGAAAATAGTATACTAGTTGTTAGTTTTTTAGTTTCATTGTGGGAAGTTTTGAGGGCACTATATAGTGCATAAATTTCACGCGCTCAAATAAAATGGGTAGATGTAGTGCACCATATAGTAAATGGGGACTCATTTCAGAAACAGCCAGTATTTGACACAGTGTCTACATAGATAAAGCAGCATGTTAACGGAGCAGCAGCTTCGGTGCTCCTTGAAGAATAAAAACATTCTTCGGGCCATTATACACCCTGTGTAGAAAGCTGGATTGATTAAATTGATAATAGACGTGTGTCTGTTGCGTCAGATGCACATGAGGCGGACAACTTAAACACCTTTTGTGTAGACACTCCGTTACACTGTTACCCACAAAATAATGGCTCTCCCACAGCTTTAAACTTGCTTTTCAAGAAACAAGAAGCCTGTGATGTTGTGGCTGAGCTGTTTTGTCACCAAGTAAACCTACAGTTAAAGTGTCCTCCGGCAACTGTAAGCACCTTCAGGCAACAACAAGCATTGTGAGCATCAAGAAGAGTACATGAACGTGACGGATGCAGACGCGATTTAGTAATATTTATTTATTTTCAAACCAGAAATCTTGGATCAGACAGAAACTGGCATTTTCCAAACTAGCATCAAAACTCACTGGCAACGTTTAGGAAGCTGGTTCTGTAGAGCTCACTCACAGCGCTACATATGTTTCTGTACTACTATTTCTACTACAAGTTGTATGATAATGGTTAAAATATTTTTAACATGAAAATGCTGTTACTCCAAAAACTCTATTTTCTGATTCTGCAATTTTCTGTGAGGATTCATCCGTGACTCTGTGTGGCTCCTAATTATGGTGATGCACCGTGGAGTAAATGAGGGTCTGACTTATCAAGCTGCTTTTGATTCACTGTGCTGCTGCTACGGTAGCTACGAGTTTAGAGACAGGCATGGATGACTTCAATTGTAGTTTTTCTTTGCTTGTTTCCCTAATTGAGCTAAGTAACAAAAAAAAAGAAAGAACAAGGGTTGAAAAAAGTGTTGTGTTCATATCTTGTAGCTGCAAGGCTCTGAAATGAAAACATATAGCTTGCACTTTACCCTCATAGTCATTAAGTCATTTTACACCCAATAATTACAATAGAGTGCAAACCATTCAACAAAGAGCTGCTGTTCAAACACTGTTAGAGGTCAAATTAAGCTGATTGTTGTGGTGGAGGAGAGTTGAGAAGAGTTTGTTGTTTCAGTGATGATTTAATGGAGGAATTCATCCAATTTGAGGAATTCAGCTAAATTTTTAATGAGGATCCCATCAATTTTTGAGACAAACTCTTTTATTTCTTACACAATTCATCTTCATTCAGTGTAGTACATCTCCGCCTCACTGTCTCTCAGTGTGTGTTTAGAAAGCCATCCATGCCTTTGACATCCATCCCCTTTGATTACCGTGACTCCTTATGTTTTAGTATCACTCATACTCTGTAGTCTCTGTAAAAACTCAATCTTTTCAGAAGATCAAAGCAGGATACCATATTACTGTGATTTTTGCATCCCTCCACTGGCACCCTACTAGCTCTAGAAATGCTCCCCTTACATTTCTGAATGCCAGCCCTAAGTAACGGCCCCCAAACAATGGAATCCCCTTCCCTCCTCTATTTCATCTTCTCTTTATCAACACTTTTTAAGATTCAGCTTAAATTGTATTTCTGTTTATTTGATCTGCCCCCTTCTTCTTTCCACCTTGGCATGACTACTTTGAATGAAATGCTGAACTACATTTCTTTCAAGAAGTCAGGTCTACCAGGGCATGTCTCTGATGTGTGTGTGTGTGTGTGTGTGTTTGTGTGTGTGTATTTAGCACTAGCGTCCACACATGGGTGGACGTGTTTGGGTAGCCTCTAATGGTGACGGACAGACGAAAGAATTTCCAGGGAGAAAAGAAGGAAAGGAGATTAAAGAAGAGGAAGATCAAGACAGACGTGAACAGACACTGATACTCTGATGGGTTTGTGTGTGTGTGTATGTGTGCAGACACATGCAAATATACAATACAATGCAAGTGTCATAGTAAAGCCTTCAGAAATGTCAGATTCAGTTCAGTGAGAAACATGTGCTTGACATGATGCGCTCCTGAAAGAGTATTTAGTTTTTCCTTCTCTGTTTGAACCTCTACTAAAAACAAATCCTTCAAGGTCAAGCAAAGACCATATATTCACCACCACAAAATTCATGTTTGTAGGACAAACAGGTTGTCCAGTCATTCAGCTTGACATTCTAGTGGACAGAAAGTATTATTAGGATTTCGAGATCTGAGCCTAAAGGTTTCCCTCAATTAAACAGCTCTTGTGCGTGTCCTGACTATATATAAATATGTGTGGGCAAAAGTTTCAACAGCCATTCTCCTACACATGTGTATTAAATATGTAATAGCATAATCTCACGTTTTTTCCCCTGTTATCTTTCTCTAGTTTCTTTTCTTTTTCTTGTTGCCTCTGTACATTTAGAGTCATAAAGCTCTCTAAATATTTATATATATCTGTATTTGTGTTCAGTCAAAAGATTTGAAGTGTAATGGTGGACGAAGTTATCAACTAATAGTAGCCTTATGCTCAACACAGTTAGCAGCTTACATTATAGACATTTAATTTTAAGCTTACTGTTAGCTTAGTTAAACCACATAGCTGTAAACAAAACTGACATGGGAGCATTTTAGCTTAGCATTAGCCTTTATGATCAACATAGTTAGCAGCTAACGTTACTGACAGCTTGTTGGCTTTTATGATCAACTAAGAAGCTAATGTAACAATGTAACAATTTAGCCTAGCAAGTAAAGAGGTGGTATTATGGTTTCTGGCTTTTTCCCTCTCCTTTATTGAGTTATATACATTTTTTGTGCATGTAATAGGTTTGCAGAGTGAAAAAGCCCAAAGTCCACCCCAAAGGGAGTTCCCATCTCCCACAGAAAACTCGGCTCTGAACTGCCTGAAAACAGCTTGTTTGTAGTCCAGCCTTTACTTCCCTTTCTTGTGACATAACAATGAAAATACGTGTCATAATGCTCGCTGAGCGGCTAGTCCGACACGCCCTCAAAAACCCCGGTGGAAAAACACTGAGCTGCAGCGCACACCTCTCCTCTCCCTTCCAAACACTAGTTACCCTCAAGCAGTCAATGGACATGAAGTTGTTGCTGTGATGTTGAGACAGAGCTCAGTTAAAACTTTATGGATGAAAGATACTTTTGTTACAGATTAATAACTCACTACTCTGAAACTCTTGCAACATGTACAGCTGAATCGAAGCTGTTTACCGTCTTTTCGCTGACCCGCCCTTCTCTGCTTCTGATTGGCAAGTAGTCCTTAACTAGGAACTGCGCATGTGCAACTCCCAACAAAGATCATTTAGAGACAAGATGCATCACTTCATAGCTAAGACGAAGCCTTCAACATAGGGTGAAAAGAGGAGCTGCAGCAATGTGCATTATGACAAAAAATATGGTGTTTTTTGAAAATTAAACCTGTTCTGGTACAACCCCTAAATAGGATTTTGAACCTGAAAATTTGCATAATACCACCTCTTTAAAGCTGGTGTAGGCAACATTGAATAACTAGCAAGAGACAGCTAGATTTTGCAAGTATTCAACGGAAAAAATCCCACACCCTCTCGTCAAGCCACCCCCAAAACACATTTTCATGCACAGTGAGTACAATGGCATTGTGCGCACAGGTAGACCGGCCAATCATTTTGTTTGAACCAAATGAATTGCCTACTCCAGCATTAAGCTTAAGTTGAGCCTTTTATGATTAGTTATCCATTTTTTAATTAATTGACCTTTCATTCACTAACTCACTTTATGCAATTTTAGCTTTGCATTGGCCACTTTGAGCATCTAATATTATTGACAATTCATGTGAGCTTTTAAGTAGTTAAAGCAACTGACACTGAATCAATTTAGCTCAGCATGAATATTATTTTTCTCATTGTTCCTGTCAAAATCCTAAAATTGTCTCATGCTACATGACTTTTACTTCTGAAATGTGGTTTAAACTGAGCTCTGGACTAATGAACGAATATATTCTGCAGTGTTATTCCTGGCTAAAGTGTCGTGGCAGCATGAAAGTTGAGTCTACATTGTAATCCTGTTGCAGCCTGAACCCAGCTCCCTGCACCATTTCACATCGGTCCACTCTGACCAAGCCACACAGTGATCTGACAGCATAATGACCTTGGAGTTCTCGTGCACTTAGCTACGGCTGTTTCAGGATGCTGATTCTTCCGAGAATAGTGTTTGTAGTGTGTGTGTGTGTGTGTGTGTGTGTCAGCATATTTGCCAACTACAACATCAGTGTGCCAGCTGGATAGTGGCAGAGAGACCTGTAGCTGTACCACATGCACACATTGACTCATTCTGGCATGATAGTGTCAACTCCTCTGCCAGTCATGCAGATTTTATATCATGTAATAGGGAGAACAGTCCAAACCAGTCCAGCCAAACACAGCATCTTGGGAAATACACACAAGTTTGTATGTTTGTTAGAGCCAGCACAAAACACAGCTTTACTATGTTTTCTGTCCTTGGAATAGGTTAATTCCAGATAAATAGGATGAAGATAATCAAGGATTACATTCGCTTAATTGTCTGTTTTTTAAAAAAAAAAGGTAATTGAATAATGTGTTTCATGTTATTTTCTGTGCTCCATCTTTGTCCTGTTATTGAGGAAGTTTTCTGCTTAGTTTGTGAGAAGTAAAGGGACACTCCATTGCTCTTATTTTAGCTGATTTTAGCTGAAAGTGTTTATTAATGTAAAATCTTTTAAATACACCCAATATTGCTGGACATAATTACATTTATCCCTACTACTTAAATAATAGTGTGTGGACTATATATATACTAAGAATGTTCCAAGTGTGTATTTGCAGTATGTATTTTACCATTCTGAGGTAACAGAAAAGGATCAAAGCCTGACTTTGGAAAGCTAATGCTAATCAACCTTAAAGCCACTAAGTGTAAAATTAGAAAATGGCTGACTTTGGTGTCGTCTTGACTTTGGAATCCATCCCAGGACACTGAGATAAACAGGTGTAAAGCAACACGTAGACTGCACTGGTAATGTCAAGTTATTCTATGAACAAAAACAAGACAATATGGCATGTGAATAATTTGCAAGAAACTATTATCTTCTACACATAGAGAGAGCTAAATGTTTTGCCATAGATTTTCCTGGAACTGTCTCACCACCACCTGAAGATTGTTTTTAATTCCAGCTGTGAGTAGGAGTAGTAGTAGCTCATTTCCTTAATTCATAGCATTGTGGGAAATAAGTGTGTCACACTCAAGTGAATTTGGTCTCCATACTGGCACCTTGAGTATACTTGATTTTGTCACTTTTCTCTATGTAAATCTACCGTATTCTCACAACTGGTTACAATTATTATGTATTATGGAAATGAGACACAACAACAGAATTTATATTTTTATATATTTTGACAGTAGATTGTGCGCATGACCATGAAAGAGGTATTCAGCTGCATTATCTGTGGGATTGAAAAGGTCTTAAACGTTGTGTTGCCATGGAATTAGTTTCATGACCTCACACTATCTGTCACCTCCCGCCGCCCCCACCCCTCGCTTTGTGTATCCGTTGTTATTCTCCCATTAGCCCTTTCATTCCTCTCTTTTTCAGTTTCTGTCTGTTTATCCTCCCTCTGCTGTCCTTGTCCCTCTCAAACACAATCACTCTCCACTCGCTTCTGTCATGCTCTTTCCTTCTTTTATTCTTGCTGATGCCGTCTTCGTCCACCTTGCTCTGTCTCCGTTTCACACACCCTCTTTCTTGTGCCAGGATACGACGTTGTGCTACATGCATTCTCCATCTGTTTCATGCCCCCTACTTCCAACCTCTTCCGTCTCAGAACAAAAACACATTGGTGAACATACTGTGCACATGGATTCGAGCCATTAAGTGCTTTTTGCCTTGCTTGTGTGGGTAACGATCCACAACACTGCTTTTGAATAGGGCACTGAGTAGCACTTGAAAGCAATAACTGTTACTTGATGTAAGACACTGAAGACTTATTACAGAATCAGTACTTGTATTTCAAGTGTTTCATTAATGAAATTTCCTGTTTACTTTTTTATGTACACAAAGGTCCTACATTACGCCAGAAAAACTACACAAAAATAGTTTTTACTCACTCTAATCATGGCTGTGTGTCTGAATATGGCAGCAAACAAATCTGAGGGGATACAAAACAGTGTAGAATTATTTTTATTCATATTTTTATTTATACATACATGCACTGTACAGTTAATCGACCATATGAAGCATTTCAAGGCAGCTGACCATTTCTTTATTTTCAGCTTGCCATTAATGTCAGAAGCAGCATGATTTTAAGTTTTGCAAACTTTTGAATTTCTTTTTATGAAATGCACCTTGGGAGTTGTAGTTGATTTCTTTCTTAACTCTAACCATTCTAAGCATTTTTGTAAAGGTTATATTATTATCCCTTTAAAATTTTTTGTAATTTAAAAAAATCCAACAATTTTTCAAAAAATTGTCTCAGTTGTGCCCTTAAGGAAACTGCAGAACAGCAACCTTTTTAAACCAAAGTGGAGCTGTGAATACACCACTGTTAACCCTAGATCTCTCTCTCTCTCTCTCACTCACACACACACACACACACACACACGACTGGATACCTATAATCCTGTGATCCAGTAAATTCACACTTGCATGCAAACACAGAAACACGCACACGAAGAGGATCACTGCCTTTGCCACGAGTCATTTTCAGAGGATAGATCCACAATGAGGACTCCAGAAAAGAGGGGACAAGAGAAGGGCAGATGACAACCAAAGGACAAAATGAAATAGAGATAAACAAAGTTAAAGATATTGTAAAAAAAAAAAAAATGCATTGTACATGTAATTGCTTGACTTGAAGACTTCTTTCCCTTTCTCCTTGTCCATTGCATACATTTTTTCTTCCTCTCATTCCCTCCTTCCATCACATCTACTTTACTCCACCTCCATTTCTTTTTCTCTCTTTCTCCTCTTCTCTGGAAGAATAGCAATTACAGTCCATGGTTGGCGGAGGCACTTGTAAATGATTGAAAGGGAGAGAAAGAGAGGAGAAGGAGGGAGTGGACAGGCTAATAAGATTCAGAGAGCTGAAAGTCTCCATTGTCACAGAGTCTGTGTCAGTGGGAGGCAGGAGGAGAGGAGCAATCTCTCCCTCCCCCCTCCCCCCTTTTCTCCCCTTTCACTTCCCTTTCTCTAGTTTCCTTTTTCTCGCTGTCCTTATTTCTTTCTATTTATTCACCCGTCCTGAAGCCAAAGAACCAAACCCAATTATAAACTCAGAACGTCTCCAGAATCCAACCATGGCACAGCTTCGGTTGTCACTTAAGTAACATGAAGGTGCAGAAAGTCTCAGAACAGGACTGCTGATTAACAACCAGCCTGTCGTGAAGTTTGTGTGGTCAGATGGCCTGACCAGTGACGCTGTGAGGACATGGTGTCATTGTGTTTTGTACATGAAAGTTTAGTTTAGTTTTCACAGACTGCCAAATTGACTCAAAGCACTTTCCCCCTCTTTTTATTCAGATTTTATTCTAAGCACATGTGTAGGAAGATGTTCGTGTTAATCTTCCGTTCAATTACTGTGCATCGAGATGTAATAGCAGTGAAAAGACTTTATTGCAGTCATTGAAAAAAGACATCATTTTCAAGTGTCAAAGTGAACAACTTAACAAAGTGTCTTTTGTTATGCATAGCACAAAGCAGTAAATACAGTATTTTACAAGGTTATGCCTTTTTTCCCCTCAAATACCAGGAAAAATCTAGCCTGTGTCCCTACGCTGGCTATCTGTAGACTCGATGATTCATACAATGAACTGTTTTAACAAGCTAATCAATGTTAAATTTCTCTTCTTTATTCCATCTTCTTTTTGTCAAAACCAACATTACCCACAATTCAACTCGACCACCAACAGCTTAGTCTGAGATTTGGGTGTCTTATGCTGTTAGTAGCTGATGTATCCTTCAGCTGCTGGCCTCAAGCAGAGATGAGCAGCAGGCTAAAAAGGTCTGGTCAGCTCCCTTCTTTTTAACTCCGCACCCCCGGATTTCTTCATTTCCAAACTTGTAGTCTTCAGCAATGGCTGATGTTGACTCACATGACGACACTACAAAAAGCTACAAAAGCTTTATAGATATATTTTTTACATATCCTAAATGCGTCGGTACAGGTCCCCTTTAAAGGGGAAATTTTGCAGCTATTTGAATAGCATAAATTATATAATATTATATAATTATTAACCATTTTAATCATCAGTTTATAATTAAATGAATCATCAAATGTAAACATCCCAAATATTTCTCAGTTAAACCTTTTAAAATAGAGAGAGAACACTGGCAGCAGCATGACGCTCCGCCGCTTACCGTTCACTTTACACTTCACAACCGGTCTCACCTCAAGAAACACATTTTCCTCCTGCAATGACACACCACATGACCCGATTTCTGCAGCAATAGAGTAAATATATAATTTGGCCTGACATGGCCTTACTTATTTCTAGGGTCAAATCTTGGTTACCAGGAACCAGTTGTACCTGTTACGACCTCTACACATGGACCCATGTTCAAGACCACTGGCCTGATGGAGAGTGAGCGCGAGTGATAGGAAGGGAGGGAAAGGTGTGCCAGTTGTCTGTTATATTCCAGTGATTTTTCCGCTTTGAAATGTGAGGTATGTGGTGAGAGGGGCAGAACAAATCAACTAAATCAGATCAGGGAAGAGAGAAAGAGAAGAGCACTAAAATCTGTGAATGGATGCCACGTCACAAAACCCTCAAAACCAAATTTCTGTGTCCTTAGTGTCAAGTCTGACCCAGGCTAAAACATATCCTCAAATAGGCTGACTCACACTAAGTACGTCTTACTGCCCCAGGTCTGCTCTCAGTGAACTGTGCTACTTACCTAATAGCTCAGAGATGTGGTTCATTATTATTGGGGTGGGGTGGGGGCTATGGTGTGTATAGTGTATATTTGCAGACAAAGCAGAGATGTATCCCCCAAAGTGCAGTGGGTGCCCCAGATAGAGCGATCAAGCTGCGTGATTATAATGTATTACTGGAATATCACCACATCGATAAGATAATATTACACTCTTGTGTGTGCGAGCGTATGTGATAATTGCACCGCTATCAACCTACCACACATTACAACTCTCATTTATCAATTCTACCTCCACCAACATTAGCTCAAACCGACATTCTCCCATTTTCCGTACATGTGCACACGCACACATTCATGCACACACTTTGTATTATTCATGTCTTCTGTGTCAGAGCAAAACAGGATGATGTCAGTTGTTGTTTTAACGTCTCCTCTACTCACTGACCTCTACTTGTCACCATCTTTCCAATCAAAACAAAAACATGTTGTGACTAAAGTGCATCAGTGCGAAGTTGGCATCTTCTTGAATTGAAGTAATAGTTTATAATTTCGGGAAGTAAACTTAGTTCTTGCCAAAAGATGAGAAATGCGTTGAGAAGTGCTTCTGTGCATTGAATGCAGACCTGCAGTCTGGAGGCAATTAACCTATCTTAACATAAAACACCCAGCTACTTTTTGCCAGGAACAACAATACAGGACATAACTCCCTGTGAACCACAAATAGTCTGATGCGGATAAAACAAAAAAAGATATGTGTCATTTAGTGAGTTTTAGAGGTATTTTTAATAGTATTTTAGAACTTTGGACAATGCCAGGCTAGCCGCTTTAGCTCCATGCTAAACACAATTTAACTCTTGCCAAATATTCCTTTAAAGCGATTGACATTATCATTAATATTAGATGTCAGAACTCTTCAACAGCTCTTGAATGCTCCGACCAATGCAAAACACTGTTCCTATTAGGAAGAATCTGAGTTTTGATCCCTGTTTTGATGTTTTAAGAATTAAAAGAGTTTGTGCCTCTGACACTGCATGGTTACCAGTTTGATTCATACTTGAGCCACATGTTAGATTTTAGTGTGCAGTCATGTTGCTGCACACTTGTTTAGATAGAGGCTTCTCTGCAAGCATAGTTTAGTTTTGTTCTAACACTTAATACAACACTTTGTGATTCCAGAAAACCCAGTGTACACTGTACAGCTACTAAGTGAACACGCAGGGGTATTATAGTCAGGAAGCCGCAGAGACGCTGAAAACACACAATGCGCTCATTGCCTTGTACTGGCTTGCCCTAAATGAAGAATGATATAGGTTTCTTAAGTGGACTATTTCTTTAAATTTAAAAGAGACAGTGGGGACATATTTGATATTTGTAGCTTTACGGAAGACGACACTGAACTGTTTACCTGGTACTCAAATGTAACTCCATTTATAAATTACCTTTCGTGTCAAAAAGCAACAACACACCTTGTGATCTAAAAATAGCCTTTTTTTGTTCTAGAGTTTTTATTGCTGTCTGCGAGCCAACTAACAGCATTTTGAGACAAGACGCAACCATGTTCAACTTAGTGTGAGAGGGGAAGAGGAAAAAAAGAGACATGACTGTGGATGAGAGTGGAGAGGATGGAAGGGGATGAGCAGAAGTGGTCAGGGGAGAGGGCTGCTGGGACTATTTGCATTCAGCTCTTGTGGTGTAATAAAGAAGTGTGTTATGAACATGTAACCTTGTTGGCATCGATTATGCTCCTCGCCTGTGCGGCGTTGATTGGAGGAGACCTCTCAACACAAAGCTCATACGTCAATGCTAAGTGGATTATTAAGCCATACACCTGCACTGGCCTCATTGCTCGCTTTCTCCTCTCTGCATCACAGTCATCTCTTACTGTGTACTCATACACATATCATACGACGTGACGTACATTACCAGTATTTTTGATCAATGGAAACAGAAAGTATCTGGTCGTTGTGATCATCTAAATGTCTTAAAGAATATAATATTTCTGATATGCATTCTGTAGTTTTCTTATTGTCAACAAATCCCATGAAAAGACCAACAACCAACAAGTCAACCTCTCAATACGTTATGATTTCAAACAGTGTCTGAAATCCCCTCACACAATTCAAAGTCTGTGTCTGGCAAATATTGTAATTTTCCAAAATGACAATACAGCAATTGTCCTACTTAAAGCAGCAGTTGGCTAGATGTAAGGTGGTGAGATGAGAGGAGGTGAGAAAGTATGCTGGTTTTAAACTTCTGTTTCATTTGCAACAGATAGAAGCACTTCAGCCTTTAGACATGGTTGAGCAACTTTTCGTACAAACTACAGGGCTTAAAGCAAGACATTTTTCTGTGCCTGAAATGTGTTCGGGCTTTACGACAAAGATTGGGGAGGGGGTGTGGGGGGTCCTCCCCCTGAAGATTTTGAGCAGTAAACACTTCATTTCCTGCATTCTGGTAACATTTTCTGCCACCACCTATAATCAGTGCTTGAAGTGGAAAATATAGGTGCTGGGCGATACGGCCGGAAATGTTACCACGATAAAACATTTTGTTTCATTCAATATCGATTATTATCATGATAAATGTCAAATCATTATTTCTTTCAAGTTTAGAGGCAGATTTTTTCTCCTGAGTGAAAGTTGAAGAAACCAGATGGTTAATTGTGGTTTTAAACTTTTTTTTTTATGGTTAGAATAAACACTTGATGCCAAACAGTGGATCACTTAACAAATCTGAAGCAAAACATTCAAAACTATGATGATTATTAAGTCAGATCTTTTTTTGAGTCCCTTTTCCTTAACAAAATAAAAAAATTTGAGTGCTAATTTGTTCGTGATTCAAATGAAATAAATATACATTTGTATTATTGTTACTGTGGAAAAATTTATCACGATAATTATCCATATTGTTTTATTGCCCAGCCCTGCTGGTACCCCCCATTCACATCCTCTAATTAGTTAATGCTAAGTACTAACTCATCACTAATCATCCATGCAGAACAACAAGTTCAACATTTTAAAAGTTTACTGTAACGTTAGCGCAACAAACTTTTAATGTCCCGCCCCATCCAGGCTGTGATTAATCGGTTCACGAAAAGTTACTGTGACAGCTACTTCATGCTCACGGCTGCTCCCGAGCCTCTACCTGCTCTGTCTCCACCGACAGAGATTAGCAGACAGGCAAGAATGGGAACAAATGAGCGCCACATAGAGCCCACCTGTACGCAAAAAGGTCCCGGGACCCAAAACAGTAAAATGTAGAAGTAACTTACTGGTATCGGTGGCCCACGTCAAGCTCTGCCTATTATCAAAATTGGCACCACTTATCTTTGAAGCCGGAGTCCATCGGTTGATCACATTCCGACAAAAATGGCCTTGTTAAGGTCCAGACGATCCAATCCAGTAAAATAATTAGTCCAAAATGCATTATTATTTCAATAAATACACACTGACTGCTCTTACAACGTTTTATATTAGCCTAACTACAGTTAGCATGTAAACAAAAAAAGCATCAACACGTTGACCTTTTGAGTGACACCTTAATTGACCCAATAGAAACTTCTATGCCCTGTTCACAGCCTATAATGGCCAATAAGTGTCCACGTATAGCGAAGTGCCAGTCCCCTTTCTTTCACCGACAGAGCCACCGAGCCACCAATTGTGCAGAGGAACTCTTTACACACACATCGGGCAACAGTCAAAAAAAAGAGGCACAAATATTTTCGACAGACAATAATATAGTCGAATACAAAATCGCCCAACACTGGAATTCCGGCACAACACCTGAGAACTAGTTTGTTTCAAGTACGCCTCAGCCTTTAGCGCCAAGTTCCTTCACTGGTAGTGAAGAGGTGAAATCTTTAAAAATAGGTCTAAAAATACATAATTCCAGTAATCCAGTTAATCACGCATTTGGTGGGGACTATTTTCAGCCACAGATTGATACATATACTCACATGCGCTAGTGACTGTTTACAGCAGCAGAACTGTGTATGTATCGACTTAAAATAAACGACAATGCCCAGGTTCATTAAAATGAATGAATGTGATACCCAAGTGTAACAGTGGCTTGTTGTGTGTTTGTAGTGTTTGGAGCACAAAATGCTCTATAGCACAGGAGAATAAGATATATCAGGTTTGGATACACAAACAATACTTGTTAGTAGTTAGTACTTGTAGGATCAGTTACAAGCTGCTTTTAGTTTTTACTTGGATTTGTTAAGACTAAGAAAAATAAAACTTACCTTATCCTTTAGATATATATTTGGCATTTGTGGTATCAGTGCTTGCTTAAAAGTAGGGTAACACAGTATGTCTAAAATAGCCACCTAAAATGATTGGTTGCGCACAATTACAACTAACAACAAATTAAATACAGAGCTTTCTTTACATGTAATAGGTACATACAGGATTAAATCACATACATGGCCCTCTTTATTTCTAGATTTTGACTAACAGCAGGTAATATGTTTGTTTTTTTTCTTTTAAACACGGGATGCTTTGTAAATAAAGTAATAAGTTTGATTTTCTGACACTGACGTAGAAGAAAAACATGCACTAATGACTGACATTTTTCATCCTGCTACAGAATGAGTGCTGAAAGTCTAGTTTGTTAAAATGAGGGTTATGGTTGCAGGGCTTTGGTTGGAGCCCAAACGGCAAAGCTTGGTCATATATTTTAATGATCCTTGCTCCCTGAACGAGGGGCTGTATTTACTGTCCGGGACAGAGTTTTAATGCCAGCCCTTTTAAATTAGTCTGAACCCGCAATCTCATGCACACAGACACACACGCTTAGTTAGCATTTGATCCGTCAGTACTCAAAGGACTGATGGATAGATTTCTAGTGATATAACATATGGTGTGGCTTCATCATTGAGCAGCGTAATTACCTTTCATGTTGTGTTTACACTGACTGACTTCAAAGTCTTTGTTTATTTTTTAGGAATATATGTTTTCCAAATCCTGTGCATCTTATTAAAAGCAGCATTATGCAGAGCCTGTCCCTTGAAACCATTATTTCTGCACACATTGCTTTGATACACGTACAGTATTGCTTTGAAGCTAACAGCTCTCTCTCTCTGTCCCTCACTCCCTACGTCCCTCGTTCCCTCTCTTGCTTTCTTTCTCCCCGTCATCTGTTTTTTCTTTCCACTACTTTTTTTATCCTCTGTTATCCTCTTCATCTCACTAACTCTTCCCTCCCTCTTTCCTTATTTTGTCAGTTGGGCGTTTGTTGATCGAGTTCAGCTCCCAGATGACGATGGAACGAGTGCAGAAAGAAAACCCCAACGTGACGGAGGGCGGCCGCTACACGCCTCCTGACTGTCGGCCTAGATGGAAGGTCTGTGTATAACTAAAGATTATTAGTAACTAAGTCAAAATGTTAAGTTTCTAAGTCAAAATTGTGACATTACAAATTCAAAATATCTTACTAAAATATCAAAATCTTACTCCCTCATAGTTTGAATTTGTCATTTTTATTTTATCACATATAACTTTTCATCTATTTTTCCTTTTCCTGGTAGAAATGGGAAAAGCAAACCAGAATTCTGTACAGAAATGTGGTCGCTTTTTTCAGAGTGGAAAAAAAAAACAATTTAAGTGTTCGAAGTCTTTTTCCTCTTGCTAACACTTCGCTGAGGTCAGGGTGTTTCCTTGAGTAGCGAAGATAACACCAAAATAGGTGCACTTGTCATAACAATGACTAACCGTACAGAAACCAAGGTCAATTTGCTGCCAGTCTTCATCTGAGTGCAAAATTACCGTGAATTTACACAGTAAATTACTATTCAACCTTGAAAGGTTTTGACACGTGAGAATGACTCACTATAAGCACAGAGATACAAGACGACCTCAGATCTGTCTTAGATCTACAATGCCATTGAAAGGTCCTTCCTTGAACTGCTTCATTCATAAATAATGAGCACCAACTTTGTGTAAACTGTGACATTAACCAGGGAAATGATGTTCTGGTGCAGAACAGTTCAGCATAGGATGAAACAAAGCTCATTTAAGCATAATTGCTCAAAGAAACACTCTTCAGAGATCTGAAAGAGGCACTGTCTCATAATCTTTGTCAACAGAAAAGCTTCAGAGCAGCGCACCTTGACGGATCATACTCAATTTTCTTTGCCAGCATTGATTTGATTATGCATTCGAATGGCTCCCCAACTCATTGAAATGTGGTAATGTTTTATTGTAAATGTTCCTGTTAGATACAAACAAATTACCAGTTGAAATTCCCAAACAAATTACCATCTCTGTTGTTTAGGTGGCCATCATCATCCCGTTCCGTCACAGAGAAAACCACCTAAAGTACTGGCTCCACTACCTCCACCCTATCCTCAGACGGCAGAGGATTGACTATGGCATCTACATCATCAACCAGGTAGATCATGCAAGACCTCCTCAGCCTGAATGCACAAATATTGTAAAGTAAGACCAGGACCTTCTGGCTACATTTACCAATTATTTTCATTGTGGGTTAATCTGAGGATTATTTTTGTCTTGAGAATTTGTAGCACAATTCTATAACATAAAGTTTGAAAGAAAGTCAAGGCTGAGTTGAGTGGCCTCCAGCAGCTAACTCATGCACAGGCTCCACGAGTGGTCAGCCAAATAGTGTACATCAAAGATGTTCTTGTTAAGGTTTTGTTATTTGTGGTTGGTCCAAAAAAGGAAATGATCTCGAGGAAGAGCCTTAACAGTTCTCAGCACAAGACAAGTGGGTAAACGGATGTAGGCTCTCTCTCAGTCCAGCTGAAGCTCAACAGATTTGACAACCCAATGCTGCTTCACAGGAGAACCAGTGGTAGAGAGAGAGGGAGTCAAATCAAATCAAGTTGATTTATAAAGCACATTTACAACCAAAGTTGTCCTGAGTGCTGTACAATAAAATAACATAATGAGATAACATAACATGGTAAGCAGCATAACAGTATTATCCCATACATAAATAATTAAGTAAAGGAACAGATGGAAAATTTAAAAGCCTTAAGAACAGTCAAAGTCCTGAGAAAACATGGAGGGTGTTTACGTCATGAAGACGGTTGTATGATCAGGTTCTTGTGCGAGGATTAAAATACTGTCATTGACAATATAACACCACATTGAATTTATGTTTAATTACACTGATCTTTGGCTGATGTGAGACGTTGTTTGTTTTGCACCAGCTCGGATATATACGAGCTTTCAAAAAACATCCCAGTACAGTATTACAACTTGCAAGTTGACGTGAACACTATTAATTCAGAATATTACAGTAACGCCAAAATGGCATGAATAATACATTAATACACAGTTAATGATAAGTCCTGCCCACTACCAGCCAGCCAAAAAGTGATACTATGAGCCTACAACTCATACTAACATAGTCTATTAACTCTTTGTAGGTGGTCAGAAAATAGTGAAATTTGACCATCACAATTTCACAGAGCTCAAGAGGATGTCTACAAAGTGCTTGTTTTGTTCAGTGATATAAAAAAGCAGCAAATCCTCACATGTAAAAAGCTGCAACCAGCAAACGTAATTGCTAATTCATTTTGTGTACTAATCAGTTGGCTAATCGTTTCAGCACTACCTGGATCTCTTCCTCAGTATACAGAAAATTTGAAATGATCACATTCATAATCTCTCTAAAAATTTAGAGAATTCAAATGTGAATTTCTCCTTTCTCAATCTTTAGTATGACATCACACGCAAAGTAGGTCATGGGTAATAAATATAATTTTTTTCTTGCAAAGACATTTGTTTTATGATAAACTGCATTACAGGCCAAGCAAAAGAGTTTAGGTATGTCAAATTACGCTATGACAAGAAGTAGACATGAACTAGATCTGTCAGCTCATGTTAAGTTCTGAGTAGTGAACCAATAATTAGAACACTGTTGCCACCATCAGGTATTTCAGTTTATTAATATGGCGGGGGAGAGTTTATAACTGCATGTAGAAATTGAGAACAAGTAAACCTCAACAGGCTGCCCTCCATCTTTCCACAACCCCAACTGATCTTCAGTGACTGATTCTTCTTACAACAAAAACCCATCTGCAGCATAAATCAGCAACATATTTACTTTCACTGCACTCAGTTCAGCAGAAGCACAAGGAGCGTGATTTTCTAAGCAACGCTGTGAGAGTGTGTGTGAGTCTACCATGCTGTGTTGGATGAGAGTTCTTCTTCCTCTACATTATCGGTAATGAGCTCTCCTTTCTGCCCTTTCTCTCCCCTGTGGGCCTTGCGCAACGCCTTAATCACTCCCCCTGTGGGACAGACCTTTGGTTCCGCCTGCCCTGCTGTGTTCTGCTTTTGATATGGCTATGTTCCAGTGTCTTACTGTCTTGCTTTTACACTTGTACACACGCACAAACACATATTCTCTCTGAGCATCTTAGCAATAATGAATCTTTCTTATCTCAAATGTAAAGATGCGACGGTGAGGGTGTGTAGAGCTGTTAGAGTGGGTGCTTTTTAACCTATCCTTCCCTTTCCTTTCATTTCTCTAGGAGAGTGGCTCAACTCTCTTTGAAATTTCCATCACTGTTACAAAACTTTCTAGACTTTCACTTTATCTTCACTTTTATCTTGAGGCTATGTAACTTGATCAGAAATCCTGGCACATGCCGGCAAGTTTAAATCTGACTTTCATTCATTTCTGTTTCCCGCTTGTCTCTGATCATGCTGAATCAAATCAAATCAAACATTATTTATATAGCACCTTTTATGCAAGATTACAATACAAGGTGCTTAAAAATACAATGAAAATGCAAGAATACAGTGAAATAAATCATAATATAAGTAAATAATATAAGGACATGATTATATAGGGATTAAGAGAAGACATGGTAGAGGAGGTTCTGTGAAAATGATATGATGATGATGATAATAATAACAACAATTTATTTAGCACATTTCAGATTATAAAATAGAGCAAAATACCAAAATATAATAAGTAAATAATATTAAAATAAATAGTAAAAATATTAAAATAAACTAATAAAAATATTGAAAATGGAAAAATAAATGTGAAGGCTAACAAATATAAAAGGCTTTTTTTTAGAAAGTTAGGTTTCACTCTCTGAAGACTGTTCAGCCTCTCATTAAAAGAACTGTAAATATCACTGCTCCAAACCTGTATCTCTTGTCTTGTATTTGTTTCTACCAATAAAAGTCATTATGTAATGCAAGATCACAAGGTAATATGATTTTACAGTTTGACAGCGACGTCATCACAGCTGCTGCTACATCGTCAACTCGTTCACCTGCACTTCAAACAGATACAGCTCCGCTGCCCGGCTGTAATTATCTGTAAAACGATCATCATTTCCATAACTGTTTGATTTAGAGGGGTTTGTCTGAAGTGGAAATTACTCATGTGTATTTTTAAAATGCATTTAAACTTGTTGAGATTCTTAAAACCAGATATATTCTCTCATGTAACCAGCTACGCAGGTGCATTGTGTAGTGGGGTTAATTTCTGCCTCGAGTTTTTAGATTAGTTTTGAAATGACCCAGAGATTACCAGTGATTTTAATACCACAGCTGGAGGGATCTACTTTAGTTCCACTACAAGTAATAATGACTGCAGAGTGTTCCCCTCTTTAAAACTGTTTCTTAAAGGACTGATTCATCAGCAACTGCTTATGGGTAAAAAAAACCTTTGGGTTTCTCCTTGATTGAAATTTGGATTTTATACTAAGTGGTAAGGAAGGGCATCTTGAGGTTATACATTTTTTATTCAGCAGTTGCACATCTAATATTATCATTGTGTTTCCATTAGCTCCAAATCGGAGCACTGCTGCTACACTTATACTCCCAGGATTTATGTTTGCATTGAGCTCTGGCCACATGCCAAATTAGTCTAAAGAATTTGGGACTTTGGGAACCACACGGTTTGGAGCCTGGATTTATAACATATTTTAAAATGTGTCCACCCATAGTGGAGTTTTTATGATGATCTTGTTGACAGCAGATCATAAAAGCTTTATGGCTATAGCTCCAAATAAAAAAAAATGAAAAAGGGCTCCCGATCTGTACCTGTAGGAAGGCCTAACTGTTTCCTTAATAAACAACACAAAACAAAACAAACAGGGGCATGTATAAAAAATATCTTTCCGTTAGGTTTTCATCCTGTTACTTTGTTTCAAATGCTCAAATCTACCCGTGTAGAGAGAGGTTATGCACGACACATGGATATCAAACTACCAGACAAGCTGAGCGGAAGTCAGTGGTGAAGTGGACAGTGAAGCAGGTAGACTAGAAACAGGACAGACAAGCGGGCAGATTGAGAGCAGCTGAATCAAAGAGACAGAGGTGGGATTTTGATGACAAGAAGTCCTGATGTATCTGACACGATGAGCGATTAAACCTTTACACCCAGTGCCACTTACTGAGAGGACGGCGGAGAGCACTTTTCTATTGCGCTCGCTCGAGTATAAAATGAGTGGAAGTCTGAACCTTTTAACATAGAGCCACTGGAGGGGGATGCAGGTAGTGGGATGAGCAGTGATAATTTTCCCCCTCCGGTCTCATCCTTGCTAACAGATAGTGGCTGTCATGTCCTTAGAGTCAAAACAGTCACTTTGTGGAAGAGAAAGGCCCAATGGTAGACGGTACAAATGCCCTGGGATCACCTTCACTTCACACACATGCACGCAAAAACACACATGCATGAACACACACACACATATACAAATTAATGTCAGTGTTTCCCACGCATAGGATATACTTAGGCCTGTCCAAGTATATTCAAGCCTGTCTAAGTAACGTTACATTGACTAGCAGTGTGGAGATTACACCAAACTGATGATGTTTTGGAAACCTGATAAAATAAGAGTCAGAGATCCAGTATCAGGCCAGTGTTAAAGTGAAATGTGTAAATCAAAGAGCAAACAACACGGGCAAGCTTCAGCCACTCAGAGCTGCAGACATCACACACGATTGATCACGCGTGCACACACACACACACACACACACACACGCATCAACACAGCACTCAGTCATTTTAACCTGATGGTATGATCTCTGCCTGTCATCACAGGAGATTGATGGCACACACATCACACACGCACGCATCAACACAACACTCAGTCAGTGGGTGGAGTGCACGTGGCCGAGCAGCGTGGAGAAAAAACAGACGGCACAGTTGAAAGAGGAATGATGGAGCTGAGAGGAAGCACATTAAAAGGAGAAAAACCCTGGAGGAAGGTGAAGTGAAATGCTACAGAATTACCGGTACGTTCACAAGCAGATATGGTTAGTGCTTAAAAAAACAACCAAAGAAACATGCTAGCAGGGCTATAAGCAGCGGGCTACGTATGTTATTTGGGGTGAGAGAGAGAGAGACCACGTACGTGTCAGTAAATGCAACTTTCAGCGTGTGTATCGATAACAGATAGTGCACATCTTTAAAGTATGATTCAGTTTTGTGTAAAATTATACCCTGCACTGTAATAGCACAATACATGAAATAATTGCCCTCCAAAAAGGACCTCCCTCTCACTTGGCTTCCACAAAAATTTACCCCACCTCATGCCACTGCTCAGTGCACCATGATGTCAGAGCTACCCTTCCTGAGTTGATTCTGTAAGAAACATGCTATTTAGTAAAGCAGCAGTCAGAGCTATGGGGAAAGGCCACGTGCAAAAATTTACAGACAATGATTCCCTCCAGCGGCTCTAAATACAGTCTTTTTGACTATATTTAGAGCCGCTGGAGAATTTTGGGTTCAGAATTTTGGGTATGGAGATTCATTCGCCACCTTTGAAACCACATACTTGTGGTAACATATTCTTGACCCAAGGTTACTGCCGTTTTCCAGTCCTTTCAATCATATCTTCGGCAGTGAACAGAATTTGCTATTCCCTCCCCCGTCCCCAGTCTGTTTTCAGGAAGGTTATTTTATCATTGAACAGAGAAATATGCAACTCTTGTTATCATGTGACAGAGGTTTCATACTTAGTAAGTCACTGAAAAAGGTAGTTGGATATGGTTGAAACTAACTGCAACTAATGTCACTTTATCCGACAATTTCTTTCTCGAGTAATTGTTTTTTTTTGCTTAAAACATGACTTAAATGATTATTTGACTAGCAAAATTTTTGGCAGTTCATTTTGTCTGTCATTTAATTTCTTAGCACTTTATTGTATTTGCCAGGAAATGGTTTAATAATAGCAATGATTTATTGAAAAGGGCACATGTCAGAGGCTCAGCTGCTAAAGAGCACCACAAACCGCTTGTCATTTATTCTTATTGTGGCTGAATTCACATGAACATTACTTCAGATTGGAGGCTGTTTTGTCTGCTTGCTGCACCATCCTGCCGCCTTTGTTTTGTCTCAACCGGACATTTTTAAGCAGCTATCATCTCACACTAAAAAGTGGTGCTACTGGTGAGGTACGGTGAGTAGGCGTTGCAGAGGGATCATGCGGAAAGTTATATAGCAACCTTGCTGTTCTGCCCTGCTGCTCTGTGTCCTCTGTGCCTGCCGAGGACCGGGGCCAATGTTTGTTTGTTGGCCATCGGCTCATCATGTAAACTGGAGAAAAGCCCAGAGAGGGGGACCGAACAAAAAGAAAAGCAGGTGAGAAAGAGAGGGTGAGGGAGGTAGGTGAGCGACAGAAGTGATGAAGAAAGAAGAGCCATCTGCTGTTAGGATTTTTATGGCTATATTCAGGTCGAAAAAAGCTGGATGATATTATTGATTTATAACGTCTAGTACGCTGCAGCTATGGGGAAGTCTATAAGGCAAAAGTCACGTAATATTCTGCCTTTTGTCGTTTCTTCTCCAAAATCTTCAGTGGTGGGAGAAGTACAGAGATCCTTTACTTAAGAATAAGTACCAGCACAACAATGTAAAAATATTCAATTAAAAGTAAAAGTCCTTCATTCAAAATTATTTTAGTATGGTATTATCAGCAAAATATACTTCAGATATCAAACGTAAAAGTAATGGTTCTGCAGCAAGAAGGCCCCTGTGTGTGTGTGTGTGTGTGTGTGTGTGTGTGTGTTGTGTGTGTGTGTGTATGTATATAACATTATTATTATTATTATTATTATTGTTATTATGATGATGATGATGATGATGATTGTTAATACTGATGCTTCAGTGTGTAAGCAGCATTCCTATTGGTCCTAAAAACTCATAGACATCTGAAATGTGACAAATGGTCCCAACACTGCTTTTTTGTAAGAGGTCACAGGACAAAAAGGTTTGTGTGTGTGTGTCGTGGCTCCAGTCCAAATGCAAAATACGAATATTCTAAATCAGTTGTAATTGCTAAAGAAAAATACACTGCTTAGGCAGTAACTAAATTTGGAGGTGCTTTTGAGTCTAAAGTTGTCTTAGTCTCTTTTTTTGTGGGATTTTTGCACCAGCAGATAATCGAGAGGATAAAAATGAAAGCAGGATAAAATGCCACATACTGACATCTGGTGTCAACACACACAACAGTAAAATCTTTCTCTGGGCCCCTGGCTCCACTAATCCACCAAGATATGACCCACTACCTCCTTTCTCCATCTGCCACCCCGCCATCCCCTCATACACACACACACTTGGACTTTCCAGCAACTGCATCTGTCTAGATTCTCGGGTTATGTTGTAGCGGAAGGAGAATCCAGTCATCCTTCACGCAGTTTGTGTCTTCTTATTCACGCCTACACTTCAGTTCCAACAGTGTCCGGCACTGAGTGGACACCAAAGGATCAGGTTGGATTAAGCTCTCTGTGTTTTTGTCTGTATTTGTTTGGGCTTGAAGGTCACGCTAAGGCGGGCCGGGCAGTTCATTGGTCTTGGAATGGCCAGAGAGCCTGCTAGTTTTTCTGTGCAAGACTGCCAAAATATTTCTGGGTGCACCAACCTCTGCATTTTACTGGTTTATCTTTGTTGTGCTTGTCTTTGTTGCGTTGCTGATGTGCTCATTTTATCAAATTTCAAGAGACTCGTGTGATGCCACCAACTAAACTGAAGCAAAAATGCTACAAAACGGTCCATCCTTTTTTAAATTTCAGATAAGAATCCAATTGCTGTTATTTGACTGCCAGCGCTGCAGCTAACAATTACTTTCATTATTAATTAGGCAATCAATCTTTTGGTCCAGAATGTGTCTGAATTAATTAATGGGGATCGATGCCCAATTCTAAAAGGACCTGTTTTCAAAATTTCTCAAAACCCGAAAATCAATAAGGTTATAAGCTTATCGATACTGCGATTGAGACTAGCGGGTCCTATAATGTAACGTTATGTGTCGAGTGTCAAATCTGATTTAACTTTAAACACAATAGATAAGAAAACTAATGTTTTTTTAGTGATGACACCGAAACACGGCATCAAACGGGCCCGGGACTCTTTATAGTCAGGCTGCAGCCCCTGTTGCTCTCTGTCGGCTCCTACATACACACAGCAGAGCGAGATGCCGTGCCATTGCGGTGGAGACGGTGAAGTTAAGTTAGCTCCAAACTATTCAAGTTGCCGAATGCTCCGCTCGTTACTGTAAGTGTGTGCACAAAAACTTTTGTGAGTAAAAAGATAATACAATATCAATACACCTGTGTGTAGGTTAAACGTGTAGAAAGGGTTCTCTGCTCTGTCCTCAGTCTCTCAACCTGTATGTTTTAAACAAACACAACTAACGTTAGCTTGGCATTAGTCAAATGTTACAAACAAGCTAAATGGAAAGCTGTCTGTCTGTAATATACACTGGTCTGTAGTCTTAAAATTTGGCACATTGTTGTAAACCAGCCGCTCTGCCTTCTACCAGGCAAGAGAGGAGGAGGAGGAGGAAGGACTGAAACAGTTTTCTTTCTAAATGTCACTCAGTATTGTCAGATATCGAGTTTATTTGCTGTTGTAAACATTAATGTTGCTGCTCTAGAAACAACATTTAGTTGTATTTAAAATATTAAATTCTAATCCTACAATTAATTAAAAAACAAGCAGTTAATATGCACACTTCAATATTTATTTATTTATCGCAAGTCATATGTCATCTCAATATAAACACAATGTTATCGAATATTTTCCTCATACAGGCCAATCTCATGTCCGTTGGGTCTGGTCGTGCTATTATATATAATAACTGTCACCAAATAAAGTATCGATAGTGGTATAGATAAAGACTCAGATCATTAAGTAGTCTCTATAATGGTATAAATATCAATAAAAATTAATGATCCCCATCCCTTTCCATCATGATTTTTTGTAGGGGAACTCAGGGATTTTATGCATCAAAGTCTGTTGAATTTCTTCAAGCGATGTCACTTGAGTCAACATAGTTTGTGGCTGAGTTGGGGGGTATGGAGTTAGAAAGAAGTGACCTTACCAGACCCCTGTAACCCGCTCCTCATCTCTGCTTGACGCTACTAACATAACCATGGATGTATAAAAAGATCTTTATGCCAGACCAAAAGATATCGCCTATTTAGTTCAGTATGAATTGCTTGCCTGGCACATAAAACCATGGTACCCACATTAAAAAACTCTCAAAACTGCATTTCGTGGCACAAGAACAGCAGTATTATAAGTTACAGTTGTGACTTTTCTCCTCCAACATTTCCGCTCTTTTGGCGCGAAATGCATTCTGGGATACCTGGCTATTCGAAGTCCACACAAGTCACCACCGATGCAGGCTCGGTAAAATGGCCGAAGCGAGAACACATCCGGGTATTTGACTGTACTTGGCTGGATGCGGACTTTTGATTTGGAACAGTACTTCGACTGATGACGTTTCACAAGTCCACAAGAACACAAGTACAGACAAGAACGCAGATTGAAAAACAGCAGGTCTTATTGTACATCCATTGCGGTGTGGGTAATGTTGGTGCTAGCTTTTGACAAGGAAGAATAATGCCTGGAATAAAAAAGACTATCTCTGGTTTGCTGGTGGAGTTGTCTTTTAAAGCCCAAGCTGATTGTCAAGTGTTTCTTTTAACTGTGAGGTGTCCACACTTGAAAAGGACCAGACTTCGGATTTCACTCAGAATAATTTATTTGAATAATTGAACAGGAGTTGAACAGTATAGGTGAAAAACCTTTAAACACAGAAATAAAAAGCATTTTGAATAAACAGGTATTTCCACAGTAAACACAAGTCAAGGTAAATATTTCAAAAACGGTAAGTATATTTAAATTCAATATTATTCTTCACATTTCACCAAACTAATTATGCATTTTAATTAATCTTTAACAAAACAATTTTGGCTTACTATTTAAGCATTCTTTTACACAAATTAGGTAGAAAACCCACACATTTTAACCATATATATCCATGCATTTGAACATAGTTTCTCCCTCTCTTCAACCATGCAGCGACAACTTTAACACACCCATATTAACACCTAAACAGAAAAGATTTAAACAACATTCAAGTGAGCTTACCGATAGCCCGTCAAATCAAAAGTCTCATTCCCCGCAGTGGATGTGTGCTGCTCATTCCGTCATGTCAGTCCCTTTCCACCAGCCAAATGACTGCGTTATATGCTCCCGCTGATTGAAGTGTGTGCGAGCTTCTGATTGCTCAATCTAATTCACCTGGTCGAGGGTGCGCCAGGGCGCGCACGCACGGTCACACGCGGCTGCCGATGCAGAGCGGGGCGGCACGCAGGTGAGACGGCATGCAGGAGGAGGCGGGCACACGGGAGACAGGCGCACCTCTGCCAGATCAGCGCGACACCTCCCACTCGATCTTTACGTGGCGGCGCCCGGAAAGATCGTACTCTCAGGTGGGCTGGTCTCTGACTTGATCCTCCCATGGTATGAGGACCACAAGGCGCCGGACGTCCCGATGCAGTATGGTACTTGATCCAGGATCTGCGGCACCAGGTCTTGAGCTTCTCACAGAGATGCTGGAACTTGGGGAGACTCTCACATGAACATCTCGAACGACACCTCTGAAATCAGGATTTGCGCCGATGACTCTTGCAAGCCTGAACTGCCCTCTCAGTGCATTTTGGTCGCAGAGCCAAACTATGTCTCCAATGGTAACGTTCCTTTCAGCAGTATGCCACTTACTGCGAATGAACAGGTTCGGGCCAGCAAGTTGGCTCCAGGACTTCCAGAAGTTGTTTACTATCGTTTGTACTTCTTTGAGCCTCTTGAATGGGTAGGTGGTGTAGTCGACAGTTTTGAAGTCTCCACTTTGTGTAGCTCGACCAAGCAATAAGTTGTTTGGCGTGATGTACTGGATGCGCTCTTCTCGGCTTTGGACTCTGGCGTCAATGGGTCTCTCATTGGCAAGATTAGCAGCTAGCTGGAGCACTGTCAGGAACTCACTGAAGGTAAGACCTTCTACATTGCCAAGGCTTTGGAGGGCTCTCTTGGTGACTCTGACAGCAGCTTCGGCGGCTCCGTTTCGGTGAGGTGAATCGGCCGGGAGGATTTTCCACATCCAGGTTGTCTCATTTTTGGCAGCATACTCTTCAAGTGACTCTTTGCTCTGTTGATTCAGGTAAGTGTACATCTCTTTAGGACAGGTCTCGCTCCGACAAAGTTCGTACCAGGATCAGACCAGATTTTACGGGGATGGCCTCGGACAGCGGTGAATCTCTGGTAGGTAAGCAGGAAGCTCTCTGTTGATAGTGTGTTTGCCAGCTCGACATGAATGGCTCGGCTGGACATACAGCAAAACACGACGCCCCATACTTTCATGGTCACTCTCTTTTTGACATCATCCTTAACATGGTAAGGTCCAAACAGGTCAACAGACGTAAACTCGAATGGTGCAGCAGGACTAGACCTCTCATCAGGTAAGTTTCCCATTATTTGCTTGCAGGTTCTTGCTTTTGCTTTCTTGCAGACGATACACTTGTCAACGACTTTTTGGGCAATGACCCTTCCTCTGATGACCCACGCCTTTATCCTCATCCGCAGCAGGGTTCCCGCCACACCTTCATGTCCCTTACTGTGTGCTTCTCTGGCTAGCAGGGTAGATAACCAGGCTTGGAAAGGTAGGAGGGGAACAGCTCTGCGGTCTTCTTTGAAGGTCTGGATTCTCCCACCACAAACTAGAAGTCCACTTGTTTGGTCTCTGTAGACGACTAATCTGTCTGTTGTGGTGCCTGGGAAGTTGACGCCCTCTTGTGCTGCTAGGCAAAGGTCTCGAAACACGTCCCGTCTCTCTCTGACTGTAAGGATACCCGAGGATGGTACTGCCTCCCACTTTTCTTGGTCTCTGGTTTTGGCACTTAAGAACTTTTTAGCTGCTCTCCAGATCCAAGCCACAGTCCCAATCAGCCTTCTCAGGTTGCTGAAGCGCTTTCCATCGACTAGATGCCGGACTGCTGCTCCTGCTGGTGGTCTTTCATACTCTAGCTGGGCTGGATTTTGTGCCGTTTTCAGGCGACATCTGGAGAGTAGTGCTACGAATGTTTTTTTCTGGATCCTTGTGACTTTGTCCCGAGCTTGGGCTGCGACGTCTCTGGCGGATTTCTTTGGCCACTCATCGTCAGGAAGTTGGAGGAACTTTGGACCCGACTGCCACTCGGAGTCCTCAGTTAGGGCATCTGGACTGGCCCCTCTAGTGATGATATCTGCGATGTTTGCTGGCCCTGGAATCCACCACCAGTCTTGGACGTCGGTACTGCTCTGGATCTCACCAACGCGATTTGCGAAGAAAGTCTGGTAGCCATAACTCTCACGCTGTATTGCACCCAGGACTGTTTGACTGTCGACAAGATGATACCATTTCTTGACCTGGAGTCGGCAGTGTCTCTGGAAGTAGGTCTTGAGGCGGGCTGCGAAGACTGCTCCGCATATCTCAGCTTTTACAGGATCCCCTTTGTGGTCAAGGGGGGTCAGCTTGGATTTGGATTCGACCAGTCTCACAACGACACCACGGCTGCAACTCCAGCGAAGATACATCACTGCGCCATATGCGTGTTGGCTGCCATCAGAGAATGTGATTGCACTGGGCTCTGCGCAGAGATCTGGTGGAGTCAGGGATCTGGTGAAACGAAGTTGGCTCAGGTCAGCATATTCTTCCAATAGCTTTATAGCGTCTTCTCTGAGACCTTCAGACAAAGCAGCATCCCACGAGTCTTCTAGCCAGTATTTTACCTTGGCTTCTTGAACAGCTCTCCTGACCAAGATGGCACCCTTTTGTTTGACAGGAGTCACAAGGCCGAGTGGGTCATACAGGCTAGAAACCTGGCTTAGCAGCTCTCGTCTGGTGAGTGGATCGGGTGTTTGATTTCTGACCTCCTGTCTGAGCAGGTTTTGACCAAGGCGCATCTTTCTCCTTTTCTTTGAGAAGTTAACTGCAACCATGACATGGAGTTTGTCGTCACTGATGGTGTAACCAAGGCCAAGGGCTTTGTTGTCGTCTTTTGTCAGCTGGTTTGGTAGGATCATAGTCTTTGGTATCTCATCCTTGGGTTCTTTCCTCCCACCTTGAATGGAGTAAACCCAGGGCTTTATGTGGAATCCTCCAGCTTTCAGGATGTGTTTGATGTTGGCTGTGAGGCATTTCAGATGGTCAAGGTCGTTATGTGAAGTCAGGATGTCGTCGACGTATACATCTTCTCCCAGCACGCGTCTCTCTTCCTTGAAGTGGCTGAATGAAGGTAAGTTCGCAGTTTCTCGCATGGCGACTTGGGCTATGCAACCGGCAGGTTTGTCTCCGATGTTGACTCTTGTTATGGCAAAATCTTCTATTTCGGCATCTTCACTGTCACGCCACAGGAATCTGTGCAGGTGGACCTCCGATCTTCCAGCCAGACAGAGTTGTACATCTTCCGGATGTCTCCAAGGGCAGCGTAGACACCAGTTCGGAACCTCAATAAGACAGCTCGGATTGGGTTCAGGACATCAGGACCTTTGATGAGGATGTCGTTCAGACTGAGACCTCTGCACTTTTGGCTGCTGTTCCACACTAGTCTGACTGGGGTGGAGACTGAGTGTGGGTTTAGTGCAATGAGATGACTTATGTACCACACTGGCCCGGTCCAACTCTGCAGAATGTCTTTGGACAGCTTCATTGCGGCCCTGCGGTTCACCATCTCATGGATCTGTGCAGCGTAGGCCGCCTTCCACTCAGGTTCTTTTGATAGCTGCTTCTCAGTTCTGAGGAATGTTGCCTCTACTGCTTTCCTGTTGTTTGGCAGGGTTGCTGGATCTTCTGTCCACGGATACTTAGCATGCCAGTGTGGTTCGATGCTGTGTACATCTCCAGTCGTGTATGTCAAACCATTTCTTATGATCTCCATCTCCCTTTCTTCTGCAAGAGTTATCTCCTTTCCCCCTGGCTGGCAGTTCCCGCAGCGACACCCTCCACATCTCGGCTGACAGGCGGCTCCGATGCTCTCCCACCTCCACCACTTCAGAAAGTCTTTGCTGCTGGTGGCTGTGTTAGACTGGGTCTCGGGGTGGTCGGGATACTGGCAGGAAATTGGGTCTGTCTTGAATTCGAGATATTTGACTGCTGAAGTTCTCATTGATCTGGCGAAGTGAGTCTTGGACGAATGGGCCATCAGGGTGACTTCCTCAAAGAGGTCTGAATGCATGCCCCCGACTGTCTTGCCTAGTGGACCCTCCCAGAGCACCAGGTCACCAATTGAACGGATTTTTTGGGGCACCAGCTGGCCTTCTTTGTGGCTGATCAGAAGCTGGATTTCTCTGGGTCTGATGAAGTCTTTGAGGGGAACATCAGGAAAGATTTTCTGCAGCTTGTCAGGTTGAACATGTCGGTGCACCTCTGCAATTTTGTCAAGTCCGTAGCAGATCAGTTGGTGAGACTTCAGAGTTCCTTTTGGAGTCCTGACTCTGATCTTGAGGAGGTAGCGCTTTGTAGCGACAGATACTTTCATCCCTCCGACGCCATGGACGACTAGTGCGACATCTTCACTGCGAAGGTTCAGCTTGCTTGCAGCTCTGTGGGTTATGTAATTTGTGTCAGACGCCAGGTCAATAAGTGTTCCGATTCTTTGCCCGTCATTGGCAGTGACGTTAAGGAGCATCAGGATCACAGGGTACTCGTGCAGACCAGTCTCCTCCAGAAGGCCTCTCTCTCCTCTCTCTGCTGCAGTGGAGTTGTATGCTCGAGATGCGATGTTGCAGAAAGCATTGCGACACTGCTGCGCTAGCTCAGGTGAAAGTTTGGAAAGAAACTCTTCCTGGGCCTCGGTGTAATTTTTCCCCTCAGCTCTCACCGGACCAAACTTGGGTCTTTGGGACAGCTGTCTGGGTAAGGGACAGAGAAGGTAGTGGTGTTGGTCTCTGCACTCTGGATTCCCACACAGGTAAGTAGTTTCTCTGCAGGGTTCATTGTGGATTTCGAGGCACCTCTTGCAGGCTCCGAGCTGTTGCACTGCGTCCCTCTTTTCCTGGAGCTTTGTGGTGGTTCTAAACCTCCTGCAGATGTAGAGCTTTCTTTTGTGTTTTGGATCTCCGCAGATGATGCAGCCTCCTAATTCACTGCTGGATTTAGTTGTCCTTGTTCGGGCATGCTTTGTTTGAAACCTGGTCTTCTCCTTGGCAGGGTCGATGTCTCTCAGCTGTTCTAACTGCTCGTAGATAGACTCTTGGGATTGGAGGTATGCCAGTAGCTTGTCAAAGCGGTTCTGGTGGCTTACAGCATTTCTTGGGTCAGCAGCGTGGGTAAGCCAGTCTTTCTTCAGGGACTCTGGCAGCTTGCTCTCGATGGATTTTATTACTAGTGGGTTTTTTATGGCATCTGCATTGCTCAGTTCATTTAAATCATAGAGGGCCTTTTCCACTGCTTGGATGAGCTCTACGATTCTTCTTGGGTGGTTACCACGAACAGGTGGGATAGCTTGTAGCTCCTCGACAATCTCAATAGCGATGGTGGCTTGGTTTCCGTAGCGGTTCTCTAGGACTCTGAAGATCTCGTCTGCTGAGGTGTAAGTAGAGAGCCGTAGATCCTTGGCCACTCTTTCGTCGAGGCTATCAAGTAGTTGAAATTTCTTCACCTCTTTGGATCCGGTTGGTTCACCTTGCTTCTGTAGAGCCTCCCATTCTTTCCTCCATCTGTAATACTCACGCTGGCTGCCGGTAAACTTTGGTAAAGCTGTGGCTTTTAGCTTTATGGCTGCAACAGGGGCTGCGCTGTGGGCTGTGACAGGTACTCTGTTGCTGTCCTCTTTAATACTTGCTGCTCCAATCAGGGCGGCCTTCCTCGACACCAGCTTGGGAAGGAGGGTTTCGAGCTCCGTTAGCCGACGATTGAAATCTTGCTTCTCGGCTCGTGGAGCCCAGCGGTTCCAGGTCTGGTGCGCTTCTTTGGCTTTGTGCACCAGGCTCTCTAAATGGCGGAGCATAAAGTCATATGCCTCCAGGGGTGTGTCAGGCTGAGTGGAGGAGACGTCCTCACACTCTGCCTCACACACCCCTGGAGGCATATGACCTTTCCTTCCTTTTCAAGTGTGGACACCTCACAGTTAAAAGAAACACTTGACAGTGAAAAACCGATAGCCCGTCAAATCAAAAGTCTCATTCCCCGCAGTGGATGTGTGCTGCTCATTCCGTCATGTCAGTCCCTTTCCACCAGCCAAATGACTGCGTTATATGCTCCCGCTGATTGAAGTGTGTGCGAGCTTCTGATTGCTCAATCTAATTCACCTGGTCGAGGGTGCGCCAGGGCGCGCACGCACGGTCACACGCGGCTGCCGATGCAGAGCGGGGCGGCACGCAGGTGAGACGGCATGCAGGAGGAGGCGGGCACACGGGAGACAGGCGCACCTCTGCCAGATCAGCGCGACACTGATGTCACATTATTTTGTCAAAACCTAAAACTTTTTCAGTTTACTATCACATAAGACAAAAAAGGCAGCAAATCTGACAAGCTGCAATGCATGAACTATAAAAGCAGTTGCTCTTATTTTTTAAATGATCTAAATTATTTTTCAGTCAGTCGACTTAATCAATTCATCAGAATCAGCTTTATTTGTCAGGCATGTGTACACATGTAAGGAATTTGACTTTATTACAATATTTAATATAACAAAGGGACAATATAATAGAAAATCAACTTCACAATGTTGTAAAGAATATTTGTGTGACATCAGTTTGAATCAGGCAATGAAAAATAAATGCACAATCACGTAAGATTCAAGACTTATAATAGCACAATATGACCGTATTCTCATAGTATAATTGATCTGTTCTCATCGGTAATCAGCTTTCCATGTGTCCCAGATCAGTTTAGAAAAAACTGTTTATGTGAAGAAGCATTTATAGATGACTTAAAGAGCATTAGGACGTCACACTGCCATAGTGCATGAAATTACTGACTCTTTAGTAAAGCATGTCGGTCTTTGTATTTGTGATTTTGGTAACAAGTTTTAGTGCGATCCATCCAGTCGCATAGCAATAAAATTCAATCCATGGCACTCTTTATCTTTAGTCTGTATTAGCAATTTTATTCAGGTGATAGACAGAACAAAGCCTATTTAATTATAAAATTAATTATTTTCTTATCTACTTGGAAAGGGTGCAGACCTGGTTGAGATATTTAGACATAAACCTCTTAGAACAAAGGAAAGCCTGTGCCAGACCTCAATCTGTTTTTCAGTCTCTGTTTCTCTCTCTTTCACTTTCACCACCACTCTACCCCATGCATGGTTAATGCACTTTCCATCTTCTACTACTAGAAATTGAAAATGTTAAAAGAGAGAAAAGAAAATGAGGGAGTTTTTGTGCTGTTGACCATGGAATAGGGTATTGATCTGATGAGCAACAACTCTGTTCCTGTCCTCCTCCTTCTCCCCCCCTCACCTTACTCCCTGTTGAACTTTTATGTTTCAGTGTGTGTTGGAGCGTTGTTACTGTTTTGTAGAGGAACTGTACAGTAAAATAATGTTCTCATTCGCACCCCTAGAACCTATTGAGTCCCAGGTGCAAAGTGCCTGTGTTAGCCTGTGCTGCGATGAATTATAGATGAAGTCTTTCTCTCCTCTCACAGCAACTCTAACCTCTAGTACTGTTTCTTTGCCGCTTCTAATTGCATTGTACCAAATGCACACACTCCAGATATCCATTAACACCTCCTACAGTGGAGCGTAGTGAGATAAAAAGTGTGTGACCTTTTTAAAATCCCAAACTCCTAAAATGGTTATCTGAGATTTCTGGCACAACTTCACTAACTTCCAAAGTGCATGGAGAAAAGGTAAAAGGTCTGGAGACGTCAAAACTCTAGCAACACTTGTAAAGAATAACTGACAATAAAGTTAACCCCGAAGTGATCGACCCTGATCAATTTTAGAATCGGGCTGAATTTCTGACATAATTGGTTGTTGTTTGAGTTTGAGAGCAGTTATTCACAGCACCTGATTAATTGCCTGAACATTCAGCAATTTTGCTCTTGGACAATTTGTCTGATTTCTGGCATGTGGCGTTAAGCATATCATATATTATATATCAACTGTCTTGCAGTTTGAGTAGTTCCATGGTCTGATTTACCACATGTCAAAAGATCCATTATAAACTGTAGGGAGCTTATTTAATATGATTGGAGTTATATTTTAGATGTAGCGGCTATAACTGTAACTCAGCCGCATCTAAGGGGGCATTCACACCTGAAAGTCTGCACCAAGATCCGAACCAAAGTTCATGTTTTTTATACATTTTGATACATTCGGTCAGATTTGGTTTGGCTTCACACTACAAATCTGCGACCGATCATCTATGTGGGCAGCGTCTCCCTGTACTTGACACTGATTGGTTTATTAACCAGTCAATCAGGTATCTTTGACAAAAATGAATGAATAAAGAATGAAAATATGCATATTTCCCACTATATTGTTATTTTTATGGCATTACTACCTGCAGCACTAACTAAACTGAAGGCTAGTTCAAAATCGCAATTAAATGTCCTCGTTGTGCGAACATCAAAACGTCGCCAACAGGAGGAGAAGACAGCAAGCAATCATTCTGCACCTCTGTTTGAGGAGAGACCAAAGAGATGGGTGGCAGTGTGCTTCTATAGTGGCCGTCTGTTTGAAAAGATGAGCTGTCACGGGAGATTTATAATTGTGTCCTTATTTCAATGCATTTCCTCGTGCATTTGTTTGTTTCCAGTTTACACAGCAACCGCCGAACTTCCTGTAGTCTGAAAGTCGGAACCATCCAAAAAATGCTTTCACACCAGAAACGAATCGAACCATGGTTCAGTTTGATCCGGACCAAGTCCACCTCTTTTCATCACACCAAATTTCGTCTGTTTGGTCCGGACTGTGGTCCGGGGGAGGTTTCACACCTGCAATTTTGGTTCAGACCAAACTGAAAAGTCGGAAAGTCCGGACCAAAGGAGGTAGGTGTGAAAGCCCCCTAAGACTTTGACTTTGACTGCATCTTCCAGAAGTCTGCAGCTTGATCAACCACAATAATGATTGATAAATCACAGAAGACCTGTCACACACATTTGACAAGCCCAGTATACACATGCATCTTTTTGAAGTGCAAAAAAAAATGCAAAACATTAGCTGCATGTTTACTTGGATAAAGTGCACAGACGTAATTTGAAGCATGGTGCAACAGCAAATATTTTAGTGATGCATAATTTAACTTTTCTTGCCACAGCTTCCCCCTCAATCAAGCGTCCATTAACAGCGAGCTGTTGAGACAGAAAAGACAAATATGGTCCATACTCACACCATTATACTGCTACATAATACAGTATATGAGGCCGTTATTTTATTTATAGAGTTTTGTCTCACTTTTTATAATCAGTTAAATTTCTAGTCAACTTTATTGTCCCAAATGAGCAACAGCAGCTGCAGCAAGCGTACAAAATAAATGCACAACACTCCACTTAGACCTAGAGTGAGCAGCACAAGCTGTACGAACATAAAATGTGGAGGAACCAGTATTTAACAGTACTGTCCAAGGGCTTTTGGAGTTTCAATGGACCCAAAGATTGCTATGGACCCGAGTACAGACTAGCTAGAGAGAGTAGATTAAGTGTACTTCTCTGTTTATTGTCTTTTCAAAATAATTGTAACTCAATTATTTGCTCAACCCCTCAGCCTGTTTTTATTTTCCATTTAACTCTTTTAACCCTGATTGTACACTGCACTGTAACTTTTACTGTCCTGTTTTACCCTGTTTATTATTATATTATTATTATTTTTATTCCTGTTTTTATTTTCTATTTCACCAAAATTATATTTTTTCAATTTCCCTATGTTGCTTTTATGTTTAGTGTAAAACACTTTGAATTGCCTTGTTGTTGAAATGTGCTATACAAATAAACTTGCCTTGCCTTTAGAAAATAGAACCGCTTTTGTGAGGCAGGTTTGAATGTCATAAAGACAGAGACTGTGACATAACTGTAAATATACACACTGACATATCATATCAACAGGAGATATATGTATATCATCTTCTGTGTCTTCATCATCTACAGGATCAACATGTTGGTTATTATTTAAAAAAGGATTAATAAATTTAATCAGGTTTTGAGGATGTGTGTAATATCTCTCCTTAATAACATGTCGGGTGTTTTTAGTCCCTCCAACTCTGAAACCACAACCTTTTCCTTTTTTTTTCACCTCCACTCAGGGCCAAAGTGTAGTGATATTTGGACAGCGGCCCTTCACACTTTCCTCTTGTGCTGTCAGCCAAACAGCCAAACTTGACGACCTTGCTGTTCAGAGAGCTGAGAACAGCTGGGTGAAACCTTCTAACCACCTTGACAAGCCCTCGTTAAAGCGGCCCAAAAATGTCACTCTGATTCAAACCCATTCGTTCCTCAGCTGTTTCCCCTACCCAGCGCTCGCCTCTACTTGGACTGTGTCTCCACTGTGTTTCCCTCCTGCACACTGATTTGGCAGAGAAGGCCAGACAAATAATTGTTTTCTTTCCTTCTTGTCCATAAAGGTTGCATGAGAAGATATATGAACCTACTCCCTTGCTTTAATGGTGATTAAATAGATTTTTTGTTTGCCTGTAGGTAGCTTAGGCAGCTGGTTGAATATAGCTAATATTCAGCAAAACATAACGTTTGCATTTGTGCTCGCCTGAAGGGCAGTGGCAGTAACCTGTAAACAAATATTTTAAAAACAGGCTATTTCAGAGTTGGAACATTGTGTCTGTAGACAAGTTCATAGATGTCGGATTGCCTTACAAATGTGGATCTTGCTTTAGGTGGTTTTGGACAGGGTAGCGTGGTGGTCTTTTGCTCACAGCAAAGTGGGTCTGCGTTCAAACCTGGAAAGCCAGCAGGAGTCTTTGTGAGTGAATGTTCCTACCTTTGTCTTGTTAAAAGGATCCAAAGTGAATAGCTGTTTGTGTCAACCGTGCATGTGTGCTGGGATAGGTAACAGGACCTCTGTGACCCTACGCAGAATACGCAGGATGGGATTTTTGATATCCTATATATAATATTGGACTTCCTGATGTTTGGGGAAAATTGAGAGATGGATTAAAAAAAGAATGGTAAAAAACACCAAGCCTCTAGTTTGTGAAGCAGGTTTTCTGTTAAAAATCAAAGTTATCATTATTTTCCCAGACTTGATAAAGCTCCTCCAGGGCCAAAGGCATTGGCATTGTGTCTCTGTAAAGATTCTGACACAATGTGGGCACAGGAACTCAATATTAATGTTGAGGTTGAACGTAATAATGCCTGGACACAGTGTTATTATGACACACATGCTAATCTCAGGTAGGCGACCTCAGATACAGAGAGATACAACCGAACAGAAAGAACCTTTCAGTCAGGGTTATATTTATATTTCGAAAGGGAGACGCATTATAAACAACCCACACGTTTTTAATATTCAGCCCTCACACCTCCCAATGTATTTTGTAATAAAGGCAAGATTTTTTAGTTATCTCTCGGTCTCCTCTCTTTATTTCATTCCGCCGTCCTTTCTGCTTACTAGGGCCAAGACACAAAGAGGCTGCACTGAAGATGGTTTGTAATAATGTCAGCAGTATTAGAGATTACCAGTGGGGACAAGATCATTGTGTAAAACATACTGCGGTTAGCTATAAAGCACAAAAGTGGGATGGGGAAAAAAATACTGTTAGTCGTAATTGTTGAGAAAATTGGCCCAAAATGCTTCCCATTTATTGTCGTTTCCTCCTAATGGCTCTGCTCTGTGGTTCCAAAGCAAGATGAGGATAAGTGAGACTTCATGTAACTTTCAATTCTCTCTTATTAGAGGAGCACTTTGTTTTTTCTCTCATTTCTAGACAATCCTTTGTCCGCACTGTCGCTGTTTTTCTAGAGGATGAATGTGTGTGTGTGTGTGTGTGTGTGTGTGTGTGTGTGATCCCAGATCTTTAGCACAATAACTTCTGCAAACCGCAGCATCTCATCTGTGTGATAGTGTTGTGGTTCAGCATGCCATATGAGGCTTATAAGTACACAACAGGATCATGGGCAAGTGTCCCATGATGCATTTGTACCAATAGCATAAGGAGCTATTCATCATGAATGTATTGGCATTTGATCTTGACGAAGAGCTCCCTCTTCCACAGAGGAAGATGGTTGGATAGATGGATGGATTCTTTATTGTTTTTTCAAAGGAAATGTTGCCACATTTCCTTTTTTTAGGATATTACATAAATACACACAAGCACAGCATATTTATGCATGATGCTTTATTTTGAAATGTCCTTTGATCCTGTAATAATAAGATAAACTATTATGAAGTAGTAGTTATTAGTAGTTGTAGTATTAATGACTATACTGCCTAATGTGGGAAGAAGCCAGATGTAAATGAAGCTAATCTGCATATGAATAAGATTTTAACAAATGTTTTAAGTAGTTTAGATTAGATTAGATAAATGAGGAGGTTATTTATTTATTTAAGTTTTCAGTTTTACTTTGAGCAGTCAGATAATCGCACTGGTCGCCCAGAGTCCAAATTTGAGCCCTGCTTTTTTATCAAAACTCCACAAGCTCCTTTACGGGTGATGGCCTGACATTTGCACATGTTTGACAACAGGATGGTAGCAAGTCAGTTTCACTTTTATTGGTGGTAAAATTAAAGGTGAGCGCACCAGAAATGTTGCCTATAACTGCTGTCAGTCAAAGATGAACCAGGAATTTGTCTTTAAACTTTGATAGATACTTGCAAAAGACAGTTTATTAATTTTGCTGTTCTCCTTTGATTAACCCTGTCTTTGTTTATAACCTCTTGATTGTTTGACTGCTCAAGGTTTTTGTTTCAGACCAGATCTCATCATTATTACTGATACGAGTAATGCTCCAAAACTACAAAAAGAAAACCCAAGTTGTAATAATATATCATTATTCTTAAGTAGTATACAGGTTTTGCAGGTGACAAGATGACTGCTAAGAAGCAAAGAGGTGGAAGAAATGTGATCTCGTTTTGTCAGTTTTATGTTGTATTCTTGAAACCCCATCTTCTTATGTTTAGTGTTGTTAAAAATTAAACAAAGTTACATGTCCAGAGTAATATGTCTAATATCATCAGGTGTACAGTTTTCACAGTATTATTTCTCACCTTGGATGGAGCAGTGACCCCCTAGAAAAGTATTAGAGAGCCTATTTAACCCCCTCTTAGACAGCCCTGTCTCAAACACAAACTGCCGCAATATACAAAATGTGTGAGCATATGTACTGTGTGATATACATATACATGACAGATCTGTTGTATTACATGTGGAGATAACATGATGTGGCATAAGTAATGGATGGTGTTTGTGTTACATATGAAACATTCTATCTATTACACACATATTTTGACATTATAACTTTTTTCAGTTCAACTTGAAGACAAAGATTTGAAGAAAAAGGATTTACATTGTCATTTGTCAGACAACGTGCAAGTTCCTTAGAGGTTTCACATCTTCCATGCAGTGGAGGCCGTCCCTCCTTCATCTGAGTGACCTGCTGCATATTGGGGGGGGGGGTTAAAAGTTGTCATGTCTTGAGTCAAGGACAGTGCTGTTTCCATTTTTGTTGATGGATGTTTAAGCAGTCAATAATCTAGTGTTGGTGTGACAGGCCATGAGATGTAGTATGATAGCAGCTTTAATACCAGGCAATATAGGACCAATCTCTCTGAGCGGACTGACCTTCAACTTGTTTATCTTTGCCGTTGTGTCAGCAGCCCAGCAGTCAGAGAATCTCTGTGAAATGGGAAAAGGCCTTCGACATCTTGATGAGGGAACCCAGGAGGATATGAGAAGGGATAAAGCACCATATTAAATTTGCAACAGTCTCTGTCAGTAGCAGCTAACACATCTTTGAAAATAATACATATTGATTTGGCAAAATGGGTCTGATATTGTTCTTCTCAAGGTCTCAACAGGAGAAGCCTGTTACTCTGAGCTGCAGCACAGCAAAACCTTCCTTTTGAAAAATTAAACAAAGAGAGGGATTGTACAGTATGTCGGGAGAGAGGAGCATGCTGTCAAAAAAACTGACATGACCTTCGCTCTGTGAAAGACGCCATTCTTTCTCTTTTTTTCCCAGTTATTCTGCATCCTTTTTCCTCAGTGGTTTTGAATAGAGGGAGTTCGAATAGAAAAGTAAGCAGAAAGAGAGAGATCGGGCGACGCCAAGTGAAGACAAAATTGAGGTTATTCAAGGATTTGAGTTTTTGTTGCTGCTTTCCATCTTTAACTGCATTCTGTATGTATCTACGTGTATTGGTGGTAGAATTGCCTATGAATGTGAACAGGATGACAGATCAGCTGAGATGTTAAAGAATCACATCAAATGCATATGAGGCCAATGTTGCATTAACATCTTTGACCAGGTTTTGCAGCTAAAGTTTAAATGTTAAACTGATGTTGTTAAATGTTAAAATTAATATTGCGTCGTAGGATGGGTTATGCATTATGACATGCACCCACCCTCTCTACCATGCACACTCTATGCAATCCAGGGAGGGTGGATTAGATGAGAGAACATATAGGACATTACAGAAACTCTAAAATAATATTATCTTCAAATGTCAAACTCTGAACCAGGTAAGATAATAAGCAGGAAAAACTGTGTTTTAACAATGACATGTAACTGAAACACACACAGGAATACAATTACGGAAGTAGGTTTAATTCTGTATTGATAAAACTGTTATTTATTGCCCCGGCCATGTTCTTCATTCTGCTTTAGAATAATCTTTAAACCTTCTTAAAGATCTTTCCACGGCTGGAGAAAGAAGCTGCTGATAGCATATCTGGCAGTGTTCATGGGTTTTAATTGTCACAGTAAAGGTTTTTGTAAGTTGTTTGACCATATTTTAGAAATGCATTTAATGTCTTATTTTTGGCAACCTCAAATTGAATGACTAAGAGTCACAAAAACTACCGAGATCTTTAAACTTTCATTGCTATTTCCATAGTAATGAGGGTGCTTAACTACTCTATAATTGTGTTGAGGTGTTGTAGCAGAACAAAAACACCTCCTCCAGTAAAGCTCTCTACCTTTACCTGATGATAGGTTGTTAGCCACCCACAAGCTAGTGGAAGCTTGATTTGATAAAGCCAATGAGTATGAGTGTATTTTCTATAAATGTCTTTAAATATAAGACAACTTCTGCTTGAAATCACAAAGAAATGACAACTTGTTGATTCATTCATTTACATTTCTTGACAACAGAAATGTCCTTTTATGTCCTTTGTACTTATGTATGTACTAATGTATATGCTACCAAATATACAGTGTTCAGTTGTCTAGGTTGACAGCATCCTGATGATGTGTCATCATGCCCTCACAAACACCCCTTTTTGGTTAATTTTGAACCATCAGGATTCCTTACTGTGTATTTCTGTTAACCCCTGCCCGCACTATGTGTGTAGGTGCATAGCTATGCAGTGAGATAAACATACTTCCAATAAAGGTTTAGGAGAGACATTGGCCTTTGAGGTTTTTACTGAAAGCAATAGTAAAATTGTGAAAAGGTATTGGAAACAACAGCTAATTGGAAACAACTAATTCAGTGTTAGTTATTACAAATCAGAGAAAGAAGATATGTTGTTAACAAGAGTTAGACCAAAGGTATTTTAAAGGTGAATTACTAAAAAGGAAAATGGATTCAGAAAGTATTGGCTGTCAAAGTTAGTTACATTGTGCCTCATAACAGGAAGGAAAATAGTATCATCAGTGTAAGAACATTAAGTCCCCATAGGCAGTAAAACACTGTTATTAATTCAGTGAACATACATGAAGGCTGTCGAAAGGGGTAAAAATGCTGTCTCAGAAGGTGTCTTAACAGCAAGGCATGAATTGCTGTTCAAAAAGATTGAACAATCATTTCTTGTCTCATAAGATGCCTTCAAACTGCCCCCGTATGATCAGTTTTGAAAGCAGCATCAATGCTGACTTTACTATGTCAAAAGGAAGCAATGGAGACAAACATTCCCAATTGAGCCGCCATAAAAATTCTAGTATGAATTTTCCTCTTGGTGCTTTCGCTGTACTTTGTTGTACTTTGGCTAGGAACTTACCATGTCTGTCCCCACAGCTCAGTGACATTTGACACACCAAATGGAAATAATAGGAGTGGAAGTGCGACAAAGCTAATGGGGATCGAGTCAGGGCAACAACCTTGACCCTACTGACACCATTACATTCATCTGCTAGCTATATTACAGACTAAAATGCAATGTTTCCTGAGATATGTATTTGAAAGAGAAAAACACACTATTCATAAAGAACAAAAGCTCTTTAGTGGTTCTTTGTGTGACTATGGATTGGTGGGAGGATGTTTATTTCAGCAACTTGCAGCAATTTAAGACGGTTTGTCTGTTGCTAAGGAGGCAGGCAGGCATTCAACCCTGAGTACTGTGTGTAATAGGCTAGTGTATCTCTGTCTAGCCCCACGCTCTGCTCTTCCTCCTGCCTTTTGTCTTTGTTTTTTCTCTTAGACTTGCCTGTTTCTCTTTCTGTACATTTCTTTCTGTACGCTCTCTCTCTGTTCCCTGTCCTTCCTCCGCTCATCTTTCCCCCTACTCTCCACCACCTGGCATCTCCCAGAGAGAGTGTGGTGGCTGCTGATGACTCAGGGGAATGTGTGTGTGTGTGTGTGTGTGTTGGTGGGGAGGTAATTCAGAGAATCATGGCCATTCTCCCTTGTCCTCCCACATGATGGATTACCAGGCTGGGCAGAGACCTCACAGAGCCTGAACCTTACTGTACCATAAGTCCATAAAATTGGCTTTTTTAACAAACTATTCGAGAGGAACAACATCATGTATAAAGGCCAATATAACCATATGTCTGCATGTATATACGCATATATGTATCTGAGAATCCGTCTGCTGCTTGCCTTGGTTAGGTCATTAGTTGCTTTGTTATCTAGTGACTAATGTATGAACCTGTGAGTTAAATGTTGTATTATCCTGCAGAAATAATGTCTTCAAGTCTAGTGTTGTGCTAGCAGAATTTTTAAATAGTTTATAGTCTTTCATGCTGTGGTCAGCACAACCCTGGGTCACATAGGTCTTGAGTGTTGATTACCAGTGGGACCACCTGCACCTACAATAACTTTGATAGACTTTTCTATCAAAAACAGCTAGCAATCTCCTGAGCTTGTATTGTTTATTCACACCACCAAGTAAGAACCATACAATACTTTAAAAGTTTTAACATTTAGTCCTATGAAATGGTATCATTACTTCCTAAATGTGATGTGTTTCCTGTTGAAACCGATGACTGTATGAAGGTTAAAACAGGACAATAAGGGGTCAATCCAATGTGTAAACCAATGGGTTATGTTTATGATGACTTTATTGGTTGGACTTATTACAGCAGTTACACACACACGAGCGCAGGATGAGTCATCACTTAAGATGCCCTATTTTTCAAGATGATATGGAAAGGCGGACAATGGCTACACATGCACGTTCTGTTTTAACTACAATTGGAGTGTGCATCTGTAGTTCTGTTCACCAAACATTCAGTAGGCATTTACTGCGTTTACAGTCCACGTGGTTGTAACATTTGGGCTGTAAACAGAAAAGTGTAATTTGAACTGTCATAGTTGCATACCCATTTTTAGTAGACTTCTAAATAAACTGCAAATTAACCCAGAAAATTGTTAGAATACATATCAAGGCAGCAAAAAAAAACAAAAAAAAAACAGTTAAATCAACTGAATTTGTTTTTAGAGCACATTTAAAGACAACAAATGGTGACCTAACTGCTTTTACAGTCGAAAAAAAAGCAATCAGATAATAATATATACATAATTAAATATCTCAGAAATAGAAAAAGAAATATAGAGGGCTTTTAAAGTACAATTGTGATATCGCATATATACGTATCATGTGAAATCGTATTATTTCTCTCCATCCATTGCATCTCAATGAAATTCAATTCAACTCCACGGTCTTATTCAGAGTAACAGACTGTTCCCAACATGACAAAATCATAAGAGATTATCAGATCTCCACAAAGCCACTTTCATCTTCCAGAGGAAATAAATTATTTTAACTTTTTTAAACAACTCAGACTCACTAAAAGGTGCCAGACATGACTGATGCAATATATTGCGACCTTCAGAGATGTTTTAGCACTTTAAAAGTGAAGGTTTATTGGGTCTTTGAAATGGATCCCAGTGACATATTGTTGACTAGATTTAATATACATAGCTCTTGGGAGGAAAGTTTAATATTGCACATCATATCAGTGGTTGTATAAAAGCAGGATAAACAGTGCTCAAGGCAAAAAATTTGACTGAATTAACGCTCATAATACTGCGGCTTTACACACACACACACACAAACCTTAAAAAAGTAAACCGCTTAAACTGCACAACTTACCCTGTTAACCATCTAATAACTTTTTTATTCAAGAACAATTTTCATAGCTCATAAAATTTTGAACAATCAGTTTTTCATTCAAGCTTTTGAAACATATGCAAGGAGGAAAAATCAAATAGCGGAAAATTGAGATCAGCAAGATACATTTAAAGTTAATTTAAGATGAAGACTGCTTCATGTTGCTTTACAGTACTCCCATTTCCCTGAGCTATCAGTGTCTTGTACTGTAAATTTCTCTGAAAGATCTTAATTTGTGGTAAATGTGCCCTGGGGAGAAGGAGGTCACATGCTGTGTTAGCCTCCTGAGTGGGATTTGGCCATTTTCTCCGCCATCCCTGTCCCCCCCCCCCCCAACATATGTATGACCTTTAAAACACTGCAGAATGGAGGGCAGCTTCTGTTGGGGTTTAATTATAAACTGACCCGAGGTCACATCATATCACTGCAGGCCCTTGCATATTATTTAAGGAATTTAGACCAATGACGCCCTGCTGCCGGGCCACTGCTAGCGAAGAGATGATGAACTAAAGCAGCTCAGCAAAGAGGGAAAGGATGACATAAAAGTGCTTTAAATTAGGCCAATATAATAAATATAATAATGTGTTGTGCAGTATTGTGGTTTCAAACCTGTGCCCAATATTGAAATTCAGCATGTGGCTAAAAAGAAGGTTCTACTATAAAGATTAACTAATTCACTCTAATCCCCCCATGATCAAACCAATTCTGATCCTCTAAATCCAAAACAAAGATATTAATTCAAATCCCTTATAATCCACTGTAGCAAACTTTTTGCAAATGAAACAACGGTATTGTGATTTAAAGGGGTTTAACTTAGTTTTGATTAAATTTCTTCCGGAGATTGGTTTTCATTATAATTTTATGGTTAAAGCTAATAGTACTGTTAATTAGAAGTTTCAGGGGTGTCTCCAATTATAAAGCACCCTGTACACTCGGAAGGGATGCCAAGTCATTAATACATGGATTAAAGTAGTGATTTGTGCACTTCTTAGTACTTAGCATAAATTAAATTTATCTATCCCAGTATCATATTCTTAGTCTGCAACAGATGGCAAGTATACTTAACCAAAGTGGATCAATTCTGTATTTGAAAGATTACCTTGAATGTTATTCTGGTGTTCCAATTATTATTATACCACTCTTATTCTCCACATGTAGGCCCTTAGCCGTTGCACATCTGCAGAAGTAGATAGTTAAAACCATAGACTGTCTAAACAAAGGTTAAAACACAAACCTTTTGATTTCTGTCGACCTCAGTTGACCATATGCTTACCCCCCTAAGCTTTGTTACTGTTGCAGTTTAGAATAATGGTGGCAGATTTACCTCCAAAAGTTCATAGTAATTTTTAAAACAGTGGGTCTGTGGTTTCATACAGAAGTAGGCATCTCATTTGTAGCTGACGGCAATGGCAAGTGTCGCTGGCAGATTCAATCAGATATAGTTAGTTGTCATTACTCAGTTAGTGGATGCTAACTCTTTGAGTTGTCCTCATCTGACTTTTTAGTGTTTCCAGCTGACATAAAGATGGCAATTATAAATACAAAGAATATGGGTGAAAGGATGGATTGGCACACGCAGGTAGCCGGAAACGTCTGAGCTACAGAGAGAGCTGGAGGTGAGTTAAAAGGTGCAGTTCCCCGACACCCAGTTAACTCCTGAATGTGAGATTACAACTCACAGCCCAAAAAGGAGAACAACAAACGCACGTGTGCACATTTTCAGCTCTGGTCTGCAGCTTACTTTGGCTAGCCTTCAACTCAACAATCAATCATGATTTCAGTTAAATGCTAAAGTTGCTGTTACTGTTACCTTGTCTGTGGTCCGCTGGCAGAACACCAGCTGCTTTCTGGTCAGGTGCCATCGCGCTGTTGCCGAAGTGACAATAGTTTCATTTTACGGTGGACGGACGGTGACATTACAGAGTTGTTGTTTTCTTTAGCTTGAAATAATCCCAGACTTTGGACACTTTCTTCTTTGTTCCTCACTATTTTCTCTCTCTTCCTCCACTTTGCAGACAGCTCCATTATAATCATGTCGTGTTCACAGCATAAGCACGATGTGCGACAGTAATAAATGTCCGTGCGAAACACTGTGCTGTATAGTTAAATGGATTAAACGAAGCATTGATTCAAAGAATTTGTGTTGATGCATTTTATTAATTGATCTTATTGATTTAATCGATGAATCGTTTCAGCCCTAATACTTCTAAACCAATCAAGAAACACTTGCCGTCATCCTCTCGCACTCTAGATGCTGTTTAAAGTTAATAATGTTCGATTAGGTTGCTATTTCATTATTTCATGGCCTATTTGGGGTAATGCATATATAATAATTTGAAACAGCTGATGGAGTTACGCTAAATACTGGGTCCAAAGTTTTCTTTAGTCAGAAAGGTTTTACACAGAGATGAAGTCGGTCTCCTCCTCTCCAAAACAAGCGGAACAGCTGATTACAGCAGGTAATAAAGCTCGTTAAACATCACGTTACTCCGACGCTCAGGCGACAGACGTGAGTCTGGCCAGTTGATCTGCAGCTCTTGTCGGCTGGAAATGTTTTAATAACCTTCCAAACTGTTGCAGTTTTATTTTTCTGTTTCTTTCTCTGTGCTGCAGTTATTTTTAACGTGATGGCTTTATCTAGTTTGTTATTAAATTTGTAATAATCCTTATCGTGTCTCTTCATTATACTCCCACACAAAAAAAGCTGTTTTTAATGGTCAAGCATAGCCTATAGTTTTTCATTATATTCCAGTCAAATTAGGCCTATAGCCTATGTCAGCTGGTTAACTTTCTTAATCTTCGCAGGTCTTTAGACCAGAGTGGAAACGCACACAACAATGGGCTAAAGGAACCTTTTAGTTCCTTAAAAGTCCTGTGTACTTTTGGTCGAAACACGACGGTAGTTACTACTGTAGGTCATTATCTGGTTAACAGGTCGTGCTAGCAGCTTAAGGTAGAGCAGATGAACACAATCACAATTTTTCTCTTGTGTTTTTGGTTTTGGTAAGGCTAAAAACAAAAGGCACCGTCCTCCAAACCCTTTAAATGGGGAATATCACTCTAACTACAGCTCCTTGAACACAACACTGACAGATACCTGACAGAGACTATGTTCTCTGTCCTAGTAATTTTTCATTGAAACAAGTAAATGCTCACTTTACGATACGTTATAGTCATCAGTCTGTTATTGTTTGAGATGGCCATGAATGGGTATAATTTCCTCTGTGCACATTTTCAAACATATTGAGACAAGAGCAGGCAGATGGTTGCAAAGTAATTTCTCATGCCATACTGATCACATTCCAAGACTCTAACCCTACTGGGACCAGTGCTCTAATTTCCTACATAGAGCTTAATAACATGAAATTCCTCAACAACCACTTACCAGGTGTGAAACTGGCTGGAAAACATAGAGGCGACTGACCTTAATGTCATGCTTGTGAATTACTTATTGAATCACATTTGGTCCATTTACATATCAAACTGCAATGCACAGGGATGTATAGCTGACGAGAGGCAACAAGCGAGGTCAGAGCTTGTCTTTGGGTATTGGTTACTTTCAACATTTTTTGTGTTGCAGTTTATGCTTCATTGCTGGGTACTTACAACAAAATACTAAAGCTCTGTAAGTGTTATAATATTTGTGATATTCAGCATGAGAACCCTCTGCCTCTCTCTTGTCAGTGCTATAAGGTTACAGGAAATTTGGACCAGATTTTCAAAGTCCACTACCAAAAGGGAATAGTGACATTTATCTTAAAATAACCTTTTGTCAAATGGCCTTCAGTATCTCACAACGGTGACTCAGTCCTATTTGGCTTATCATATAGAGAGGGTATAATGAGGATAGCAGATAGGCGAGGCTTAAGGAGACCCATTTAAAAACCACATTGCACCACTGGCATTGAAGCAGCCACACTCTGGAACAAAGAGAAGCCAGGGTGTGTGCAAAGATAACAGTTTGTTACTAAGAATGGTAAAATAAAATTTATTTTCTCATCTGTCCTTCGGATGAAACGTTAAACCGAGGTCCTAACTCATTGTGCTCATTAAAGATCCCGTGGCACTTGTCGCAAAGAGTAGGGGGTTCCCCGGTGTCATGGCAAAATTCCCAACCTGGCTTTCACCATCTGGCCATCTAATCATCCCCCATAGGAATTGGCTCAATGTTTCCCTCCCTCTCTGCCTCAAGCTGATGTGCAGTGAGCGTTCTGGCACTAAAATGGCTGCCGTGCATCACCCAGGTGGATGCTACTCATTGGTGGTGGTTGAGGTGCGTCTCCCCCATTTCACTTGTGAAGCACTTTGAGTTTCCATGATAAAGCGCTATATAAATGTAATTCATTATTAAACCACTGAAGTTTTGGTTTCAATGGGAGCTTATTTTTCAATGACAGCATTTGTATTTGAAAAGTGTTCATTGAATCTGTTCAGTCTGACAGTTGATATTGTTTTGAGGCACCTGTTCAAACTATGCACTTACATACACTGATGGTTTTGCTGCAAAGAGGATGTAACTTGGGCCCTGTTGGTCTGTTAGTTGACAAGATGTCCCAAAAAGGTCACAGAAGATTTCAATGAAATATGATGGAAAGTTAAGTCATCAGCCAAGAAAAAAGTCATTTCGGTCTGACAGTTGGTCAGTCGTTCGGTCCACCACTTCTAAAATATCTCAACAACTATTGGATGGATTGCCATGGTCCCCAGAGGATGACTTTGGTGAGTCCCTTACTCTTCCTCTTTCACCAACATCCAGTTGGCGTTTGTGGCGTTTAGTGAAATACCTCAACATCAGACAAATTGCCACGAAATGGAGAGGGGTCCAACTGCAGACCTCCACTGTCAGACCACCTCCACTGTCAAGTCGGTCAGGTCAGGAAATAACCATAAATAAACTGAGAGATTTAACACACACGGTTATATAAACAGTTATCCACAGAAAGATAGTACTCCTCACCACAGCCACTGTTGGCATATCCTAATTTGCGTGGTTTAGATGTACAAATATTGATAGTGGTAGATATTTTGATGGAACATGCCAAGACCCATGCATTCAGCCTTTTAAAAAAATATTTTGCATAATGCAAATCAGTCACTGCTGCCAGCTCCTTTTCTAACTGTGTAATCTGTGTGTATACAGTGAATAAAGTAAAAGTATTATTACAGTAGGCTACTAACTTTTGTGTCTCCATTCTTTTTTAAAAAGTGGATATTTACAAAATGATCGATACAGGTATAGGCTACATGTTGTATTGCATGTGTGTTCATTTTTTACAGATTATTAGAAATTATTTAAATTAATAAGATAAACAGGCTTAAATAAACATGTTTTCCAAATGAACTATGCTGTGCACCGCATGAATGTACAACATGATTAATAATTATTATGATACCATAAAGGGCGGCTCTCCTTGAGCAGTAGTCTTTGTTGGTTTATTTCACTATTTTCATAGTGCCTGTAAAAAAAAAAAGACACTGTTACTAGTTGAATGATTGAAGCGATATACAGTCGGCTTTGTTGCTACACTCAAATCAATATGCTATATTTAAGGAATTAGCGACAAAATCCCTCCCCATGTAAGTGTCTACATGATTAAACTTTATAATTTTTGAATGCGTTTCATGTCAATCGCACGCTTTTATTTTGTATTTTTTGCGTGTATTTCCTGTCCTAACCGTCATGACAGTGGAGGTGGCCTGACAGAGGAGGTCTGCAGTTGGACCCTCTTGACGTAATGTGGTTCACACATTCATGTCCATCTCAGGATGAATTTCATCCAGCCCCATCATCAGGTCTGTTCATTTCAATTTGTCAAATACATTGGTTTATTACAAAATATCTGACAACCTAATGGCATTCCTATCAGCCTTAGCTGTATTTTGTGTTTGCTGCTAATTAGCTAATGGTGGCATGCTAACATGAGTAAGTAAGACAGCTGCTCATCATCATCTTAGCACTGTCATAGTCATACCCTTTGTTGTTTTATTTTGTTTGTTAGTTGGTCAAGGGCCAAAACAAAAACATTTGGCTCAGCCTTGTGACAAGTAAGATAAAGAGACACTATTCAAGGGTTTAGTTTTTTTAAGCAAAATTATTTTATAAACAAATAATGCCATAAGAAACCAGAACAATGGGAGTCTGGAGGCCTGGCCAAAGAGAACAAAAGGATGTAGGTAGTCTTGGCCAGCCACACAATAGACCGTAGGACACAGAGCTCCACCACCCCCTCAAAACAGCTTATAAACTAAACTAACAAACAAAGCCACAACAACTGGACTACCAGACCTCCATCCTCAAAGTAAGAAACACAAAATAAGAAGCAAAGAAACAAAACACTAAGACTGTCAGAAGGTTGCTCCGTCTGGGAGAGAGCGTGCTTTTCTCCTCCAGCCTCCATTAAACATGGGGTAGGGCCACCCACTTAACACAGTCAGGAGCACCTGAGATAGAAAACAAGAGAGGGAGAACACAAAGAGGAGTGGTAATAGTTAGGATGATGTTCCAAAAAGATGGCTTCAGATTTCAGTTGAATTTAATGGGGGTAAGGTCATTGGCCAGGGAACAAGCTATTTGTTTTTGGTGTGTAGTATCCAAATCCAGTACCCGAATATCTCGATTGTACAAATTTCATTTTCAATTTGGGGATTTGAATATTGATGGCAATTTTTGGCACGCCTGACCTCTGCCCACAGTAGTGAACTTAACGCTCCAGTTCACATCAAAGGGAAAACAAAATGAAGCCCTCAGCTCTGTGGGAGCACTCTACACTGAGTGATGACAATGGCAGTGCAGCAGTTATGGGGTTTAAAAACATTTAGTTGGCTATAAAAAAGTTAAAAGTGATTTTTACATAATAACGTGTTGTTACCTGGACCCCTTCCCGGTTAATATAGTCGAGTGATCTGTTCTGGAAGGGCGGTGGTGCAGTGGTTAGCACTGTCCCCTCACAGCAAGAAGTTCGCGGGTTTAAACCCCGGTTGCCCCGGCCTTTCTGTGTGGAGTTTGCATGTTCTCCCCGTGTCTGCGTGGGTTCTCTCCGGGTGCTCCAGCTTCTTCCCACCGTCCAAAGACATGCGGGCTAGGTTGATTGGTGACCCTAAATTGTCCTTAGGTTTGAGTGTGACTGGTTGTTTGTCTGTGTGTGGCCCTGCGATGGACTGGTGACCTGTCCAGGATGTACCCCGCCTTTCGCCCGATGTCAGCTGGGATTGGCTCCAGCCCTCCGCGACCCTGTACACAGGATAAGTGGTTGACGATAGATGGATGGATCTGTTCTGGACCTGCTCAGCTCAGCCTCTCACCCTCTGGACTCTCAGCTATGGTTCCCTCCTGCTCTGCACTGCAGCAACCAACCTGGTTCTGCAGCAACTAGTCTTACAGTGTGCCTCGCTCTTCCCCAACTCAATTTTCAATCACTTGAACACCGCAAATAAATAAATATTCCTCTTTTATCTAACTCCAGTTCATCTCCCTCTGTTAGCCTGCACTTGGGACTACTAGCCTAGCCACGAGAAAAGTTAAACACAACCTTTTCGTAATAATAACGTGCTGTTTCTCTCTTTCTCACACACACAGTCAGTTCCTTATCTCTTCCTCGTCAAGTTTCTCCCTCACTCATGTCATTGCCAGAACTTTTTGGGCATTCATCATTCTGTTGTTAAGCTTTAATCTATGAAATACGTAGCTGTATTATACAGCCGGCGTAATGCAACCGGTAACTCCACCAGTAGCGCATGCCATCAACTCAAAAAAATTACAGACAGGCCAGCCCTAAAATCCAGGTGTCAACATTTTATTTATTTTTTTTGTGATTATTATTATTGGCAAGAGATTTACAACATTCAATAATACCAGCAACAACAAAAACTGATTGGGACTTTAAAGGATTAATTTGTTGTTCTCTTCCAATGCTGCTACTTTGAGTCTTTGTCCTTTTTCCCATTTTTCTTCTAGTTGCGCTTCTTGTAGTCTCAAGATATGTCAGTTTTTTTATTATTATTTTCTTCAACAATTGATACCCAGGGCTCCCGTGTTGGAGGAGCTATTTTCCCCCAGCTTGTCATAATAGCTTTTTAACTCGCTGCTAATAGTATTATAACCAAATATAAATCACTTCCTAACACTATTTCTTCAGAAGAATTACCAAGACAAAGCACCATACAACTCACAGGGACCTTGTAACTTACACTAGTATTTGTTGTAGCACTTCACCCACTTATTGTATAATATTTCCAACCAAATTATTAATACAGTTTGCAGTGTTTTCAATGTTTTCCTCTAAACTTCTGCATTTACCTCGATGAAAAATATTTGGCTTTGGTTTCCCTGATTGAGTGTGTGTATTTTGAGGCAGATCACTTATCTTTCCCTCCTACTTTTCCTCAGACCTCCTGATGAGCTTTCTGCTCTTCCCCGCATGGATAACATTTTCTTCCACCACAGTCTCCACCACTGTGTTGGTAAACTGGTGCTGACAGCTGGAGTTCAAACTCCAGTGGAGGCACTTGACTGAACAATCCGCCAGCCGAAACAATTCCATCATCTCACGAGGAGTCGTTGTTGAAATACAGAACAGTACAGTACAGTAGCTTGCAGAACGCTCCTCGAACGAATCAGATCAGAAGGGGGCAGTCCCTTTGGAGCGGCAGCACATCAGTCCAAGACAGAGTAGATGCGCTTGCCTGTCAAGGACTGAAATAAGTTCAGCCCTGCCTCTGTGCAGTATAGAGCGGTTGTACAAAGTGGTTTATGGTTCAGCAGACATATTTGAGATTAAACACTCCAGTGGGTTGATTATCTTTCCACGAGTGAAGGTGAAGCTCAATAACCTACGCTGCTGCCAACATGCTGGATGACTTTCCTCTGCTTTATTCCATCTACAAGGGGGGGTGGACACAATGACACAAACACCTGCACATTATAAGGCAATAGCCCTGCAATAAGTATTATTTGTTGAGACAGTGGCAGAGAGGTGTTGCCTGAACTTGGCAGCCTGTTGGATCAAATGTATTTGTTCTTTTGTTTTCTGTTTTTTTTTTTTTCTTTCCGTACAGCCATGATGAAACCAGGGCACTTTTAGTACTTGATATATGTTCATCTTATACCAGAAGAAAAGATGTAGATAAAGAGCGTTGTTGTAGGCTTTTAATATGATCACCTCATTCAGTCTGTAAAATAGCTAACTATGTTATCCGTCTTTTTTTCTTCTAATAATAGTATTTAGCCTCCAAACTCTCAAAAAGGGCACTGATTGTTATAATAGTGTTTGTTATGGTGCTGTTTAACTCCTGCGTCTTTCTGTCAAATCATTATATTGTGTCTCTGCATTTTAGGCATCACTTATCAATCTGTCATTATAGACTTTTTGTAATCAAGCCTTAGAGCTCCAGCGCTGGACCAAATGAAACTGATGAGCATTTTGTTCCTGTGTAATTGTGTTCTGTGGGCCGCGTGCTTACCTTCAAAACGCAAGGAAGTTATGAAGCTAAAGGCAAGGCATGTCAAGTAAGCTACAGTTTTGGCTTATGTTCTGACATCAGCGAAAAATGTGAGAACATGAACGACATGATGAAATAACACTAATTAAATATATTTTAGTTCTATAAAGCACAGTGGAAGGACAGAGTGGGAACAACTGTGGCCACATTCTTTCTTTTTCTCAGAAGCCATTGTAAAAGAATGAAAAGAAAAGTAATTAAAATGTATGCCTGGTATTAGGATAGGTCAGGCAGAGCAGTGAAATTGTGCTTTTATTGGCTGTTTGCAATGTGCTTCACAATGATTGTCTCATTCACAGCAGCGTGGCTTGTAACAATAATTTTCATGTTGGTGTACATCACGGACATTGTAACCTTACACTCATCACTGCACTGTTGCTTTGATGATGCACACTCACGCCAGGGCCATGCATTTGCTGCAGCAGATCCTCCACCACCCTGACCTCCAACTCATGTGGTATTTCATATTGTTGATTTAACTTAGATTTAATGTTCATGTATGTGTTTATTACCGGGGTTAGCACTTTCAGCAGAATCCTCGTTGCTGTTTGGATATCCTTCAAACAGCAGAGCCTTTTCCACCAAATCCAAGTGTGTAACCATTTGCTATAAATGGTCAATTCACAGTGTCTCAAGAAGTTCACACCCTTGTATCTGGTGCTGTTATTGCACACGACCGTTACTGTGTACAGCTGTGGCCTAATACAGTGCTAAGCTTCTAAGCGATCACATGTACCTATAAACCATCATTGGCGGTAATCTCTGTCCTCATTATTTAACATCAGACAGTCGATCAGTGATTCATTTTTAGAGCAGCTCACACTGAAACATACTTTATGAAGTGAAATAACAATTCTAATGCAAACGAAAAGACAATATTCTTCAGATTAAGTAAGATTAAGTTTATAAATATGCCTTTTGATTGACATTTTATAGAACGCCATGTGTCCAATTTATGTTTTTTTGCACACATTGTATATTATAGAAAATATTCACAATTTACCGCAATTATTTTTCCAAATCATTCAGCACCAACCAAATGTGAAGCATGATTGTAATATTATCAAGCAGCAGTGCAGATGGACGACTCTGCCCATGTAGCCTTAATGACATACATACGGTCCTCTAGGAGATAATGACAACAACTCTCTGCATCTGCATAGTAATGTGTAATACCGTACAAGCATAATAACATACGGGACCATGTAATATAATCACATGACATCATATGCAACACAGCTCATTGATATAAACATATTTATTTCAACACATTTGAACAGGTTTTGTGTGCCAGTAAGCTGGTCCTCACAGATGTCTCGCATATTCTTGTCCTAGGATAAACTCTTTCAAACTCTGCATCACTACCCTGTCAGCTCTGAGTTGTGTATGTTTTAGTCCTGTTTGATTGTGTTAGTTGCTGCCAGAGTGGGTTTTTAGCTTCAGTAATGTCTTTCACCATCAAAATGTCTCTGAAGAGTTGCTGCACTCCTTCTGCTTCAGTCCTTGAACATCTGCCTTCCTGTGTGAAAACATCTTGTGGTCAATATTCTGTGATCAGTAGGGCTAAATGATCTGATGAACCTACCGATTAAAGTAACATCCACTGGTTATTTGCATTTTCAAGGCATGTGAAGTCAGTGCTCTCTCTCTCTCTCTCTCTCTCTCTCTCTCTCTCATCTTTACTCGTTTGATCATCTGCCAATCATAAAAGTAGATCTACATCATTAAATCACTCCTCTCTAAATTGGCAGATGATATGAGCTGATTATATAAAGTGGAAAAGAAAAACGTCAGATTTATTTGAGCATGTGAAAAATGAAAAATCTGTTGCGCTGACTGCTTAGCAAGTGTTGTAGAGTTTAAAGTGTAGTGGGTGATTTGACGTTAGAAGTGCAAGTCTGCATACTTAAGTGCATTAAGGTACTTCAAAGGGAGCTGAGTTCAAGTACATTTCTTCATGTGTATATACACGATGTTGAGAGAGTGAGAGGATTATGGTACAATTAGTCCACAGTATAAACATTCTTGCTGCTGACAGAAACCAATGTAGGTCTAAGACGCATGAATGACACACGTTATCGTCATGTGATACTGCATATTACATGAGTAGACTTCTTTGGTTAAATGTTGCCGGTCTAGCCCAGTCATTTGTGAGTTGCAATGTTGGCTCAATTTTGCAGAAGTGAATGTGGTAAAAGAAACCTGTTAATATCCTCTGAGACATATTGAGCTACAATATATGTTGGTATCGCTGTGTTAGACTCAAAGTAGAGACTTCATAAGTTATTCTTGAAGCATAAGTTCCAAGCATTACGTCAAATACAAAAAATAAAGAGGCTCAGGGGGAAAGTATTATGAATGAAACAGCTTTATGAAAGTTTTTATTGCTGCCAGCAATAATTTGTCTTACTCACACTCTCTCTCCTCTCTTTATTTCATTGTTGGTTTATATTGGTGGTATATCCTGCAACTATTTTTTTTAACTTAAAAGCACTATTCTGTTACTGTAAGTTTACACAATACTCTAAATATATGTATTTTTTTTCTGGATCTGCAGTAAAACACATAATGATAGGGGATCATGCTTACTGGCTGATGGTGGTCATGATTTATCTACATCCTGTCCGGGAATGTTAAGGCTGTTGCATAACCGCAATAAAATGCCATAAAACTTTGCTATTGGACTGTATTTGTGCTAACAAGTGATCTGAATGTTGATATGGATATGAAAAAGCACATGCCTAATGAAAGGTGTAAATGCAATGAGAACCCATTGTGATCAGAATATGATCAGAGCAGCCACTGGAGGTGGTCTGTGGCATTGTGATTGAAAGTCAATCATATTCTTAAGGGAAAAAAATCATGCCAGCAAGTGAAGAGGTCACCTGACTCGATCTCTTCCAGTTAGCACAAGCTGCCTGGCAAAAGCTACAGGTAGTTGTAGTAGCTATATGTCTTCCCTCAGAAAAAAAAATACTAATACATGATGCTCGTCCATGGCACCCTACAGGAAATTTTTTAAGTTTAATTGCAAAAGTTATTAACAGGAATCAGCTCTCTGTTTATTTGGCTCTTTTTATATTTCTCCGAGTTTTGCTGTTGTGGTTTATAGTGTGTTGTTCCTGTTACCATGTGATGATGGCACCCCTCTTCTTATTTTCACTGCATCATTACCCTTTATATACACACACACACATACACGTCTAACCACAAACACACGTCAGTCCTGCTGTGCAGTAAGCTGACTGGCCGCATTCTGGGCTTACGTGCCCCATGGGGCTCTATCCTTGCTGTGCTCAGTCTGAAAACTCCTTATCTCCACTCTGTCTCCTATCTCAGTTCTGTGCACAGGCAGGGCAAGGGCAAACCGCGGGCATATTACTTTATTGGATGACAGAACAACATTGCTTCCTTCCAGTTAAAAGCCAAAGGTTATGGCCTGTGATTCAGGAAAGAATTATTATTCTTCTATCTCTGCTTTCTTTTTGAGGCCAAGTGTCACTGCAAATCCAGAACACAAATAAAACCTGTCTTAGCTTTTTCTGTAGTGTACAGCAAGATGTTAGTTAAAAGGGTATGCTTTACTTTGAATAGAGAAGGAGTTTTGTACAACATGTGGCCTTGTGCCATTTGTGATCATGAGAATATGGCATATAGCAGCAGTTACCAAGCAGAGTTGGGTGTTTTGAGTTCTAACTGAATTTTGTCATTTCATTTTGTCATCAAGAACTTTCCCAAAATTTGGCACTAAATGCCTGGTTAGATTGTTGATCTTGTTCACTTATTTTTAGCAACACTAACAAACACTTTTTTTTTATGTTCACCTCAGGATGCATTGTGATGATGATCCTTAAACTTTTCATCTGTCGTGACCAAACACCTTCAAAACTAATGACACCCTCAGCAGCCTCGGCTGCTTTGTGTTTATGTTAACATGCTTAAAAATGTATACCTTCTAAACAATAGTGTATTAATGTTGTCACGTTTGCATTTAGCTCAGAGCACAGCTTCACAGACACAGCACAATACTTATTATTAATTATTATTTTGGTTATTTCAAGACTGTATTTTGTTTAGACAGCTGTTTATTTATTTTTAGTTTGTTCAAAGAAGTACAGTAAGCTACTGGAATGCAACTCTAATCAGCTGTCAGGGTCAGCCATAATTCTGACAACAAGCGTTTAGAGCTCAGATGCAAATACACAGAGGAGGTATAGTCACTAGGATTTAATAAAGTACAGTCTTACGACTGTATGTCCACACAACAGAGAATACATCACGCGACAACCCACAAAAACTCTGAAGAACACGAGAGACCAGGCTTGGGTTAATCAAAAACAACAACAGCTAAATCCAAAACATCAAGAACCCTAAAATGGTGACACCAATCATATTATTTAGCTGAAGCTATCTTGTGGATGAAACTTTATCATCCAGCATGCATGCTTCATATCATATGCAATTTTCAGCGAAGCAGTGTCCTCTAGCTAGAGTTACAGATCCATGCCAAGTGAGTTTATGGCCCTTTTGGCCTTCTGCAGGCGAGTCGAGTTAACGTATGGCACATAATTCACTTACAAGAGATTAAGCTGATGGCTGTAAACTTTATCTAGAATGATACTGCGCTTTTAGACCTCTCATTCCCAGAGCGGCCATGTTGTTGACCCCAGCTATACATGGCTATGAATAATATGGAGCAGCTTTAACATCCCAATAGATCATGTTGCCTATCTGTTCAGAGCGCAATGCACATTTGTTTTTTTTTAAGTCTGATTTATGTTTTGTTTTTTTCCCATGAGGGCCTTGTTTGCATCCAATGACGTGATGATAAGTGAAGTTAATGGTGTGGTGTCAAGGGGTATTAAGTAAAAAAAAGGAGAAAAGAGAGAAATAAAGGAAGAAGAGACAGACGGTAGAAGGAAGCTGCTGACGGGTACTATGTCTTAAATTATTTTAATTAGAGTTGATTGGTATTCATACCGCATTACACTGCAGCCATGTTTCTTAAAAACCTTGACAACTCCCAGGCTCTCCATGCTTCCCTCCTTTCACACCAACATACTAATTAATAAATCCTCCTTGAACAGCTATCAGCTTTGATTAGATCTTAATACTTGTCCTTACACCCTGCTGATGGCAAGAACAGCTGATTTAAGCTTAATTCAATTGTCAAAAAGTGCTGCAACTTGCACAAAATTTTTTAAGATTTCATAAGTTGGCTGTCAAACTTTAGCTTGGAAGCAGCGGGAATAGCAAACAGTTTTACTCTTTTTTAAGATTGAAAAATGCAGCAAGAGACAACGCTGTTAATGAATGCAGGTTAAACAGGGGGGAAAAGATATGCAAAATATGTGCCGTTTAACTAATGAAGCAGAAGACAAAATCTAATTGTCTGACGAAGCATTAAAGAAGTCATTAAGATGTTGTGGCGTGAAACGTATAAGATCTTGCTTGACCCCGGACAACAGTGAAAATTAGGAAAGGCAGGCTTGAGGATGGAAGGAAGATGGGGGGAAAGGATGAAAAAGATGGAAAGAATGAATGAAGGAAACAAAGAAGCAAATAAAGAAGGAAAATATAGCCGCAAGCGGCGATTTACGGGTTCATACCTTTTTTCCCAATATCACCATCAAAATTATTTCACACATACGGTTCAACATTGTTATTAAACACATCCTGCAAGTTTTGTAACAACTGGACAACAATTTTCTGATCTATAGCTTGATTTGTATCATTCCACGTTCCAGTTACGATGCATTTATAGTGCCCCCTAGTGGTGAATTTGAATGAAACTTTCAGGGCATGTTTCATTTACTTGTGAGGACATATCTTGAGAGATTTGTGATTGGAGAATGAATATGGGATTTATAGTGTAATTTGTGTAATGCTAAGCACCTTTCTTGCGCTTATAGCGCCCCCTAGTAACAAATGTACATCAAACTGTTCAGGTATATCTGGGGCACCCATCTGAACATATCCTGTGAGTTTTGTGATGATCGATCGGTTGCTGATTTATGTTCATTTATGTCCAGAGCCACGCCCCTTTCAAAGTTCATTGGTCCATATCTTGAAAAGTAATTGAGATATCGACATGCTTTATACAACTTTTAATAAGATTGATCCAATGATGATTCACTGAAAATTTGGTGGCAATCGGAGCTACAGTCTAGGAGATGTCAAAAATGTTATTTTCAAAAAATTCAAAATGGCGGAAAGATTTTATAGGCGGACCTTAATAGTCCCAGAGGCTTTTTTGTAGAGCACATTGAGCTGCACCTGTATGAGAAATTTTAAGTCAATCGGACTTATGGTGTAAGGGGCGTGGCCTTTCAAAGTTTGCATTTTTAAGCCTTAATTATAGCGCCACCATGTGGCTGACTGGTTTCAAACTTCTATGGAAGCTGATGCACACCATTTCCAGTTATTCCCCCAAGTTTCATGTTTCTAGCTCATTCCAGCTCACAGGAACTTGAGCCGGCGTGGCAGACAACAAATAAAAATAACTAAAACACACAAAAACAATATGGTACCGCTAACAAGGGAGGGAAGAAGGAAACAAAGAAGGATAGCCAGAAAGGAAGACGGAAACAGAAGCAAAGAAAGAAGTACAGCAAGAAAAAGTGATGAAGAAAGAAAGATGGGGAAAAGGAATGAAAGAAGTAATAAAGAAGGAAAGAACAAAGCAATCATTGAAATAATATTGGAAGAATGGAAGAAAAAAGAAAGAAAGACAAGGAAAGAGGAAATCAAAGAAGGAAGGAAGGAAAGAAGGAGAGAATCAACAAAATAAAGAGATAAAATCAGAAAGAAAGAAAACAGAGAAGAAACAAAGCAAAGGAAAGATGTGGAGTATACACACAGCCTTATCCCCATCTTCATGAGAGGACATAATATTCATTCTCTGTCTGTCTGTCTGCCAGTAGATCATCTGTTTTTGTTTGTGTAGCAGAGTTTCTTCACAGCAGTGATACTTAATGGGACGTGTGATTTCTCGCTGTTGGGTCACCCTCCTCTCTGACAACAGTAGCAGTAAATTTTCACGTGACAGAATCCCACAGGATGACGGCCAAAGAGCCCCAAAGCTTGAGTCTTGGGGTGAGACTAAATTTCTAATGGTGGGTCCTCTGACTGACAAAAATGAAGAGCTCCCTGCTTCACAGGGTTTCGTCTCACTGGGTGGGTTTTCATTATGTGACTTTGTGAAAATCACAACAGAAGCTTGAGATGCTTGTTGAGAGAAGCCTGAAGGTAAACATTTTTTCTGAAGTCAGATGAGAAATGGAGTCTTGTTTCAGAGGTCCCCTTGTGTCTCGACAACACAAGTTTAATCAATTAATAAAACACTTAATTACAAATGTCATGATAGGATTCTTTGCAAAACAGCCCACATGGACCATGCTGGGTCCTCAACTTAACTTAAAGCTGTACCTATGAATATTTATTATATTAACAATGGATCTGATGATAATGAATAATGTGAAATGGGTCGATTGTAATGACAAACCCACTGAGTCCAACTCTGCAGTTTGCCTGAGCTCTACAGAGCATGTTTCAGCTAGTTTGTTCTTTCTAATAGCCCACAACTCTACTGTTTTGGTCTCACCTCTCTCATCAACCTTTCCAGCAACATAAGCACGAGGTTTGTAGTGAAAAAAACTTGAATAAACAAAAAGGATTTTCATTATGTGAATTTGCCAGCATTGAACTGCTAATAGACAAAGGTGGCAACACAAAGCTAGCACCTAGCAAATGAAGTAGTAGAGCATTTACTAGATAAAGAGACGGATGTTTTTCTCAAGAGATGGTAGAGACCAAACTAGAGCTAAAAGGAGAGTGAATATTGGACTTGTGTGTGTTAATAGGCAACTGTTTTTTAACACGTTTGCCATATTGACTTACAATGTAGAGTGATGCTATTAGTGGACATCAGAAAAACCAAACAACTAGCTAACAGACACACAAAACTTGAGATGACATTGTTTTTTAAAGTTTTTATGTGTTAACAGACAGTTGTTCATTTAACATTCAGAAAACTCAGAGCAACTTTAGCATCTATTTGGAGTCTCTTGCTGTCTAAGAATGTAATCATAATGTTATATAATACTTATGATAATGATAAAATATACCAATATTCACTATCCTAGCCCTGTTTCTGCAGCTAGTCGCTGACTTTGTCAGCTGTTTGATTCTGGGCAAGGAGCATACGGTTGATTTATCTGTGCTTGTTTCCTCAAAACAGTTGTATGGCTCGGACTCAGCCACAGAGTAAATCTATGTGCTGCTAAACCATAACAATGAGCTGAAAGAAGCTAGTAAGCTAGAGCTGTGGTGAACTTGAGAGTCAGGTGCTGATTCTCTGTGGGCTCATTGCTGTGAGCAAGCCCTCATTTGATTGTAATGTAAAAGTATTCATCAGTGGAGCTTTAGGCATACTCACTAGGCAATCCGTACTGTGCCCGAGCACTTTTAACCCCCAAAGTTTGACCAGTGTAATCGCTCTGTGGTTAAGCTGGACTCCGGCACTTGTAGTGTGATTGCTAACCATGCCCGAGCACGGAACTCGGACATAAATGCCACTGTGCCGTGTGAGAGAGAGCGCTTTTTTTTTCCAAAAGAGTGCAACCCAGCTGTGATCTAACATTAACATAGCTATCCTTATTAGTTAGGCTCTTTACATGCTTGCTGAGAACTTTCTTAAAGGTGGATCTCCACATTGACAGCTTTATGTTATGTGCAGCTGTGTGTTCATGAAAGAGAGAGGGCCTAGTAAAAAAAAAAAATCAATACGTGGCGGTCAGCATTGGTACTGTGGCGGGTCGCCAGAATCAATGTATGGGAAACACTGGAGTGATGGCGTGCTCCGGCTCGGATTGTTTAGTCACAGTGTGAGCGCAGGCCAGCGGGGAGGGGGGAGGGGGGGGCAGTCATGCTCGGGCACAGTACAAGGCAACCGGGCTTAGTGTGAGTGCGCCCTCAAGAGTTAACCCATAACCAATAGCACCTCTGTGAACTGAGTTTCAAAATATCTACAGTGATCTGAGGGGACAATTTTTGGGATGCTCCTTGTGGTTACAAGAAAATCTGTGTGTCCTCAAGAAACACCGACTTCATTCCACGGTGGCTTTCACTTCCAGTAAAAAAATGTCAGGGGAAAAAAAAAAGATTTCATTATTAGTTTGTTTGTCAGTCTAAACAGAGGATGTTTCCAGATCCTTGCAGCAAGATTGGCGAATAACTCATTCAACACCCACACGGGCCAAGTAATAAAAGTATGGGGAAACTGGAGAAGACTCTGTCCTTATTAGGGGGAGGCAGATGGTGTCCCATATTGGTCCTGATGGGAAATGGGGAAGGATGAGTCATCTGAATGTATCGATCTGTAGGTTTGAGGGACATGCAGCATGTAACCAAGCCTTCATGTTTTGTTTTGTGTGTCTTACCTGACATGAAAAGGAGGTGGAAACAGGAGAGGGGGAAAATTCTGTCCGCTGCGGGAGAGAAAAAAGTTGTGATATAAAAGTGACAGAGGTTATAGAAGTTTCAGGCACATCATTGCATGAGGATTTTCATTACCGTTTCCCATCTACAATAAGATGGCATTTGTGTGGAATTTAAGTCTTTAGCTACATGGATACATGTATGTGGAGGATATTGTAGTTTCTAGGATACTTCTTTTGTATGTCCCTTCCAAGATTACCGAAACATAATAACAAAGGGCTGCTTGACATAAACTTGCAGAGTCTGCTTATTTGCACAATATTTGCTAATGTGTGTGTTAAAAGTGATGGAGGAATTATCACAAGATTTGTTTTCTTGCTGTGTGTCTTCACCATTAATCAGCTGAATGTTTAGGGGAAATGTAATCACCAACAATTATGATAATCAAATGGACCATTTAAGTAATTTGTTAAGCAAAAAGGGCAAATATTTGCTGATTCCATCTTCATAATTTGCAGGATTTGCGTCTTTGTTCTGTTTTATATTATTGTAAATTGAACATCTTTGGGGTCTGGAATACTGGTGGGACAAAAAAAGCTATTCGATGCAGTCACCTTGGGCTCTAGGAAATTGTAATGGGGATTTTTTGCTAATTTCTGAACAATAATCGAACAAATAATTGATAGAATCATCAATAATGAAAGTATTGGCAGCGCTACATGAATGCTTTGTCTACAGTAGAAGACCACAGCTTCAAGATGGATTTAAAACAATCTGTTTCAGTCAAGCTTTGTGACAATTGTCTCGTTTTATGTGCTAAATATTCTACCTCAGCCAAGCAGGAAAACCTTTTCTGCAATATTTGAAATTGTTTTGATTTCTGGCATTTAACTTTTTTAGTGCCCAAATTAGAAGTATGCATCAAAGAAGGGGGATCAAACATAATAATGAGAATTTGTGCAAAATGTCATTTCCAGAAACCTATAAGGACATTTCTTTTATCCTTGGCCCCAGTTGGTTACTTTTTCTGAAATGTTCTGCTATCGAGTCCTTCCCCAGTGGTTGTAATGCTGTCAGTTTCTTTCTTTCTCTCAAATTGCTTTCAATTTCTTAAATTCAAGCTTGTTTATAATGAAACTAGTGGCTACATGACCTGCATTCCCTTTGTGGATATTTAATACGTTTTTATTGTGGATTCATGTTTGTATTTTATTGACAATTGTAAGTTCAATGTTAGAAACGCCTCAGTGCTGCTTGGAGGGCGATGTCTAATACTGAAACAAAGGTGGTTTGGAGTAATGTAGTTTCTAGCTGGGAGTGTTCGTTTGTGTGTATTGCCCTTGATGATGGAGAGGTTAGATGTGATGAGGCACGCTATGGCTGTGATGCCTGAAAGAGAGAGAGGGAGACTCCTCTCCCTCTGGAGAGCGACCCTCTTTTGGTTTTTTACACCATCACACAGGTTTTTGTCACAGACAGAGCCCCATATGTCTGTGAGAGCAGGTCTGGCACAGCAGGTCAAAGCAACAAGCCACAGCAACCATCTGGCCCCATATTTGTCAAACTGTCAGGTGGGTTTGATTCTCTGCCCTTCACCTCCCCGCTGCCCTTCTTTGACATGCCAGTCTATGCTTGTAAGGTGGCAGATCCTAAGTACAGTATCTGTGTGGATGTGTGTGCATTTTCTGTAGGAGTGTGCTTTTTCTCTGAGTGACACATGCCGGCCCAGTCCCACAGGGTAGCTCTAACCTTTTTTGTCATTTCTCTTGGCAGCTACTCTGTTATTATCATCATCGTCGTCTCTCTCTCTCTCTCTCACGGTCTCCATTTATTTTCTGTATGTCAATCTTTTGTTCTGTCTGTCTTTCTTACAGTTTCTGGTCTCTGACCCTCTTCTATTTGGCTTATGCTGTCATGTTGATCTAGTCCAATGCTAGTCACTCCTCTCTCTCTCTCTCTCTCTCTCTCTCTCTCTCTCTCTGACTCATGGTTGTCATGTCAGGATGCTGCTAACTGTAACTCTGGTTTGTCACTCTCTGGTCCAACACCACACAGTATTCTATCTGTATCGTTTACTGCCTGTGTGTCTGCTACTTACAAAATAAATTCTGGGTTTCCACATGTTGTCCAAGTTTGCAGCCTATTTTCTTTACTTGGTCCCGCAAAGGAAATGCATGCTAACATGCTAAAATGAGCTTAAATATAGAGGCACTTAATAAAAAAGATAGTCAGAAGCCATAATTGCCATTGGGCATCATTACACAGGGTCATTTCTAGCAGAGATCCCACCGTTTCTTAAGATACCAAATAGTAAGGCGTCTAGAGTGAGTGAAATGACATCTAGAGTTTTTCCATTTGATCGAGTGTCTTGGGTTTGAACATTACAGTAAAGAAGAGCTGGATCAAGTTCATAAAGAATATATATGTGATATAGGGGTGGGTGATATGGATAAAATGGTCTTACATGATTTATGCAATTTTATATATCAATATTTATGTTCTTATGGGAAGCAGTCCAGTTGGCAGTCTCTAATCTCTCGTCTCTCAGGTGATGCTATCATACAGAGTGCAATGATATGACTTTTCCTAAGTTACCTAGTGCCATTGGGTGGCTGATATAATTTTGATAGACTTATGTATTGATCTACAGCACAAATGAATGTGCTATGACATATGTTGGCTACACAGACAATACTTCTTCATGGGAACAGTTGGTCTTGGATTTGTTGACAGTAACAAAAAATATTTAAAAAAAAACTCTTATCCTGTAAGTAATACATTGTGTTAAGAACTTATTTGACTTTTTCTTTGTTCAACATTTTGACACAAAATGTGATGTAGTGTTTATTTATATTTGATTATGTAGTACAATGCTGTATATTGCAGGTAGTGGTGGGGATCTGTACAGTTGTTTGATGTTGTTGCATGGAATGGGACTTTTATACTTGGAATCAAATGTATTCATTAATGCATTTTTTTTTTTCTACTGGTTTGAGTCTGTGGATTAAGGGCTTCCCAGTAAATCATACTGTATGCTGAGATATTAATTCACAGTTTTATTTCAGCTCTGGTCTCTTGAGACTATTTGGCCTTTCCAGTGAACCTTTCGAATCGGTAAAAGTTTTAATAAGGAATAAAACCATTACACACACCGAAAGTGTCAGTTAATCATATAGAGAGCAGAATAATTGTGATTTCCCTCACTTATTTTGCACTTAAATGTTAATAAGTTATTTTTCAACATTTTTAATTCAGCAATAAACACTCCGCACAATAACCCAGATGTAAAATAAATAGTGGACTGTTTATTTCCATGCGGGCTTCTCAGTCCAGATCCCTGCAATAAAAGAAAGTTACTGTACAGTTAGTATTGGAGTGCTGTCATGTACTTATTTACTCACAACAAATTACTTGCTTCATTGTTTCAGCACAGCAGAGTAGCATATTTTCACCAGCTGTTGTCTTGATGATGTCCTGATCTGCGTCTATCGACTACACAGTGCAGAAAAATGGTAATTGAATTGCCCGTTGTGGCCCGGCCTTTTGCTTTATTTGGGAGCTCCTCTGTGTCCGGACTGCCAGAAAGTCATTACAGCAAATTAGTTATTTTGACCCCACGCCAACTCTTTGTGTTCTGTGCCAGGCTCTCATAAAGCAGGAGACGCGCTGCTGCGAGTATGACTGAAGACTGTAAGGTTATGAATTAGATATACATAGCTTGGCGTGTGTTTGTGTGTGCATGGTTGACTGCAGTATCTAATCAAGCTTTGATGAGCCTCCTGTTTCCCAGGTGGCGATGAAATGAAGGGATCATCATCTTTTATTAACAGCGCATGGCCAAGTGCATTTAATCACAAATGCTCATACAGGCTCTAATAAACATGATAACTGTCTTTCTCGTTTATGTACTTTTCAACTACCGATTGACTGATTGCTTAGTTACTGTTGCTGTCCTGCTATGACAGACACAGTATGTGTGGCTTTAGTTGACAGAGGCGCACACACACATCACAAAACACATATATGTGAGTTTTGCGTCATTTACTTTGCTCTCCAATTTTACATCTGTTGCAAATTGAATTCATTCAGTCATTAAAAAAACAACTTTTACAGTCTGTGAGAGATGAATGAGGCTTATGCCACTGAATGTATTCTGGGTATTGCCAAAACACTAATAACCTACTGTCCATCTATCCATCTAAATTGATTTTATTTTAGTTTCTTTTGTTTTGTAGGTTTGTAAATTAATGGAATTTAATTTGTAATGATCGCAGCATCTATCCGAATCAGTGTCCAATACAACAGAGCTAAGTAGATAATCCACAGAATTAACTGTCTACCATTTTCATGGGAATATTTTCTACTGAAGAAAACTAATCTGTATCCGCATAAACTAATGTGGTTAATAATGTGCTCCTTGACCTTGGAAGTAACACTCGGTTACCACTGTAAGAAGTATGCTAGTTAGGTTGAGGTGGTTGAAGCTGCAGCTTAGGTTAGAGCAGATAAACACACTGTTTAATCCACTTTATTATACACTTCTTCTCTCCTCTGTTTTTGCTTTTGAAAGAAAAGAAACCAGTCTCCACACTCTTTAAAGCTGAGTATCACCCCTACTGCAGCCTCATGCACACCTCTTAAACATGTGGAGAAATCCTAAGGAAGGAATGCTATCCTTACGACTGCTAAGCTATGAATCGGACAATTGGTGTTTGGGGGGGCTGTCAGTTCCTTTCTTCTTCCTAACACATATGCGTGCACACAGGAAGCCATGCACACACTTGCACACATTCAACTCAATCTCCATTAAATGAGATAAGGTGAAATCTCTCTACCTCTCCTGTGGTCTCTCTTTCCCTGCACTGACTGACCGGCTAAATGATAGGATGAGAGGCCCCACCTACGTCTATCTGCAGGAGGCTGATAAATCCTGTCACACACAAACTCTGCACACACACACACACACACACACACACACACGGGCACTCAAAATTTGTGCACGGACATACACACATCACATTCAAACACACACACAAACCCGCTGTCTGGTGACAATCATTCAGGCAGAGCGCTGGCTGGACCTCAATCCATCTCCATGGCAACAGTTCAAGTGTGTGTGTGTGTGTGTGTGTGTGTGTATACAGTGACCAGACATGGGAGAAAGTTATATGATGGTCTTTATAGGCACACACACTCTCTCGCGCGCGCACACACACACACACACACACACACACAGCGGGAGAGGCAATGGATTTATCTGGTGATACTCCGATATGGCTGATAGGGTTAATTGGTTTTCAGAGGGCATGTAGAGACTGACACTGACCAGATTACTGCAGAGACACCAAGGAAGCACTGCCAGAGACAGAGCAAGAAGCATGAGAGGAGCAGAGCGAAAATAAATGGAAGTGATGATGTGAGAGCAGGAAGTGTAGGGAGGAGGGGAGGTGGAAGAAGATTTACCTTCTACCTTTTGTGTCAAAGAGAAGTTATGGAGTGAGTAGAGGAGGCAAGGATGAGATTTATGAGGGAAGTTTAAGGTCAAAAAGAGGGTCAGTTAAATTTGATAGAGCAAATGTTTATTTCCTTAATTTCTTTCTTTGTTTTTGTGTCACTGGAGGCCTTTTAAACTAATTTCCCTCCTCTTAATTCAACACCATAATCTCACTCTATATTGATTTGAGTTTGGACACAAAGGGTTGCATGGTGGCAGCACATATGTGGCCGCAAGAAATGTCAGTGCAGAAATGTCAAACATATATCTGAGGTAGTTCTTACCTGAGGTACAGCCTTACCTCAAGTCCATTTAGTGGTTGTTCTGGACCTTTTGATCAGATCACATTATCCTGTGCATGACCTTTTTCCCAGATCCTGTGGATTTGTAGGTGCATATCAGATCATGACTGAAAGCTCCAGAAAAGCTACTAAATGGCCCTTGAGGTGAGATTGTTTTGCTGTGCCCAGAGGTGCCCTGGTGGGAGTCCAGCTGGGGAAGTTTATTGAGGTGTCGTTCCCAATCTCACTCTCCCCTAGATTAAAAAAATAAACCTGGAGTTTGAAACTTGTTTGAAGTCATTTAGAAACAGCAATGCCATTACATAATTCGTCCTACAGAGAGCACTGACAGATTTGCAAATTTAAGGGATCCATATCAAAAACATTTGCTTATGTTATGTCAAAAAATGTAAAATCAGATAATATATCCTAATCAGATTATTTATTGGTATGCGTCTCAAAAATCCAGTAATGATCACAATAACCGTTGAGATATGACAATGTGTCGAAAAAGCAGAATGTCCCAGTAGTCATTTACAGTTTCCTTCTTCTCTCTCTTGTTACAAAAAACAATATGTGGCACCACACATACAGTCAGACGGGTTGCAAATGATTAAACGTGCAATACTGAGACAGGAGAATAAAATAAATAAATTGAGTTTCGTTAACTTTAATTGCCATTACAACGGACGTGAAGAACTTGCCTTAATTTCTTAAAACAGAAAAGGGAGAAGATAAAATGTTCCAGATAAGTTAATTTAATTAATAAATCTACATCATCTCAGTGATATTACTTTACTTACATACTTAATATGTAACCTTACATACTTAATATGTAACCTTACATACTTAATATGTAACCTTACATACTTAATATGTAACCTTACATACTTATATACTTATGCATATATAACCTCCAGAAAATTCATTGTTACTGATATGACAAGGCTTTTAGTCTCCTAAAACTAATAACTGTTCTTAAACTTTTAAACAAAATACCACTTATAATGGCAGAAGGGACTCTGTTGAGGGGGAGCATTAAGGGTAGGTCAACGAGGGCATGATAAATGACAGTTAGAATGCTGAGTACGAGTGGAAACAGCTCCAATAGTGCTTTTAGTGTGGGTGGGTTTTAGGATCAGTGTTACAGTCCACAACAGGGCTACATAACAAGAACGTTAAATTCTGATGATTTTTTCCTTTGAGACATTTCTCTGTTCATAGTGAGATTCATAAAATAAACCCATAGCATGGCTTTAGGCAAGGGCAACTGGAATAAGATCGTTGAAGACATTTCGCCCCTTATCCAAAGGGCTTCTTCAGTTCTGAAGTGGCCCTTTGGATGCTTCTTGAGCAACGACTCTTGAGGTGTAAACAACCCTCGAGACGTTAAATGACTCACCACCAGTTAGTCAGAACTGAAGAAGGCTTTTGGACAAACATCTTCAAGTATTAAGTTGAATCCAGTTGCACTTGATTAGCGCTTCTAGATATACCATGACCGTCACTTGACCATAACTGAGAATCATTGCAGCATGTTAGACTCTCATCAGCAATGATTTTCACTTTTTCTGAATTGTGCCAATCTAATTTTGTAATAACTTTCTATTGGGTAGCCCTTCTTCATTGAACGAGAGTGTTGTTTCAGATTTATGTATGCCTCTGTTTCCTGGAACAGGTTTTCCAAACACTACAACCAAAATGTACACATCTTTGCTTTGTGTGAATTGTCTGCAAGCCGACGAGGTTTACATTTCCCATCACATTCAACAGGTGTGTGCAGAGGGATTAACACTCAGGCAATCTTTTTGTTTTGTAAGTTTCAAGAGCATATTGAGTCTTCAAGGCAGCTGAGATGTCGGTGGCATTACTATTTCAGATGAACTCTGAAAATATGATGGCAGTTGTTTGTTTTTTACAGTCAGTTTTATCTTCAGGCTTGTTGAGATGGTTAATTATCAATTTCACTGAAGCTGATAACCACCTCCAGATGGTCCAAATCTCACATTTCTTTCAGCGGTGCCCTGCCTCACACACACACTGTTGAACACATTACAGAGAGCTGCCAAAAACCACAACATGGAGCTTTACAACCCCAGTTTCCTGCTGTCAGTCACTGAGCTGCTGCAGTTGAGCAACTGGACACCTTGATGGCAGATGATGAGTGCTCCACATTCAATTACCCCTCCCATATTTTCCAGGGCAGCCAGTGATTCACTCCAGCAGTTTTCCAGTCAGGGTCTGCTTTCCCAGCTGCTGCCAGCACTTTATCTCAGTTATCAACTGCCTTTGATGTATTGGGTCATCTGTGCTGGTGCAACAGTTTATAGGGCTGTACTGATAGTTTGAAGCTTCGTTCAAGGCAAGCAACGTTGACATTTCTACATCAACATTCACTCGAAAAACTAGATGTGATCAAAATTATACAATTTATAAATGGTACCGCAAAGTCAAATTTTGAAAACAACATTTTCATAAAGGCAGTTTGGTTTTCAAAATTTGACTTTGCGGTACCATTTATAAATTGTATAATTTTGATCACATCTAGTTTTTCTTTATGGAGGTTGAATGAACTTACTGTAAGTCCCTTCAGACAAAAGCATCTGCCAAAAGAGTGTAATTTACACACATGCAGTCAGTTGAACATCAATCTCAGGAGCTTGAGAACCAGATTTTTGATGATATTTTCTCCATATATCTGTTAGCTTGAAGAGGCAGAGGTGTAATTCCAAGGAACCATATTTGCGACACACACATACTTGTCAGTAAACTCATTTATGCAAGACTGAGACCACATGCATATGCGCACTGCATTATGTACAGCCTGATCAAATTTAATGGAGCAGAAATGTCCTTGAAAGTTAAAAGATGCCTGTGAAATTGCAAATGAGGATCCAAAATGGCCCTCTGCTAAATTGGAGAACCCTTTCTGCATTTCAACCTGTCAATATGTAATTTGTTGATTTGTGAAATATTCATACGTGAACGGTTTTGCTATCCCCTGTGGGCCTCTGTAGGCAAATTGTGGCTGAGCAGTTTTTCCAATGCTATGTGGGTGAGAAAAAATGGAGATGGATTTTGGTCAGAAATACACAGCTTAAAGCAGGAAGGGGGGGGGGGGGGGAATGCAGAGTCCACAGAAAACACTGTGTCAAAATAAACAAGCAATATTGAAAAACAACTCAACAGTGTAGTGGTGGGATATGATTTTAACACGTAACAAATTGCACCTTAAAATCTCATCAAGGCATTAAAATAAGCGCACCTACTCACACGATTACACACCGCCACTGTATCTATAAATCTATCATTGCCTTTGCGTACCCACACTAGGTTTAAGCAATATTGCAGTATATACCATGCAACGGTAGAAATGTGTTCATATGTAGAGATTTGGCAATACCGCTTCCACCGCGGGAGCTATCCCTTCGTGTCTCTGCTACAAAGGGTTAGGGGTAGTGACGTGACGTGAGAGCGACACTTGGTGGCGGTAATGCACCTCTAAGCAGGATTTCCAACCACCGCAGAAGAAAACATGGAGAAGGGAGTGAAACTGTAAATACAGAGCAGGAGGAGATGTTTTTGTTTTTGTATCGCTGTTCCAAATAAAAGAAAATAGTCAAATAGGATGAGGTAGGGTATAGTTATTTTGAAACCATTTCTTAATTGAATTTTTTGGGGGGGCCATATCACCCACCCTTAACCCACACTGCTTTAAATGGCCTCTCCAATAATGGGTCAGTTTACCTCACATCCTGTAAGTGATGTGAACTTGCTTTAGGCAGGAAGTGATTAGAAAAGATGTAGAGAGCCATAAAGCAGAGCTGCTGGAAGGTTCACACACAGACAGCCAATCACCCCAATGATGCTTGACGGAGTTAGGAGCAGAAAAAGAGGGCATAGTTTTGGGAAAGATGTATTAGTTAATCTGCAGGGAGCTACACAGCAGATAATGTCTTTCTTTCTCCTGTCTCCTGAACTCTCTGACTCTTTGCTTGATTTTATTTCTCATTCTGTCTCTCAAGCACATAAAGAAATGCATATTTGGTCAACAAAATTTTAATTATTTAATTATCAGGTGACATTATAACAAGTCCTTCAAATTAAATGTCAAAATTCATTGTTTGTCCATGCCTTCTGGAAGGACACAGTGTTTTGTTCTGATGACAGGACATCATTTATTTGTGCCTTCCAAAACCATTACACATTTTATGATGTGGCAACGCTCTGGTAAAGTTTGGTTAGGTTAAGAGACATAAGCGACTTGGTTATATTTAGGGAAATATTGTGGTTTAGGTTAAAATTACTGCTTTGTTGAGGTTAGGGGACCACCATCATCATCATAGTATAATGAACACTTGGTTAAGACTCGGGAATGAAACCAGTTTTGTCATTTGAACGTATATCGTTTTGAGGAATTTGGTGAAACAGACTTTTTTTCTTGAGAGATTTGATAATATTATGTCTTCTGGAAAACTGAGAATGATGTTGTTGCTAATTTCACTGATGACGTTATGGCCAGTAGCTTGTTGCATAACCTTTTGACACTTTTTAAGCAAAGTGAAAGTATGAGAAATATTTGAGATATAATTCAAAATATGATTATATTAAGCAAAGGTGCCAGGTACTTTAAGGGTTTAAATCATTTAAATTTTTCACTAAATCTCATCTGTTTATTTACATATTTCCTTCCAATTCCCAAGAATCACTGAATATTGTATTATTTATATAAAATTAATTTTATATTTATATAATATATATTTATATATATATTTATATTTATATATTTTATATTAATTTTAAGAATTAATACTTCTGTTTTTGAAGATGTATTTCACTGTTTTTGTTCGAAAGTATCAGCTGGTGATCTTGCTTTCCTTAGTTTCTGAGCTGAGATCAGTCATACTGTATGTTGCTTTCCTAACCCCATATGATGTTGTTCCAACTTACTGAACCAACTGTGATCAACAACAGCCAGAAGACCACTTTAGCTAGATATGTGGAGCCCCAGTGGATTTGTGACAATAGATTTTTCTGTTACCTGCACAGGGGATTATGCTCTCGAATCTCAGGTATTAGTAGGCTTACCAAGGGGATTACACATTGTACTTGATTCGGTCCGAATAGATAATGCACCGGTATGGAAGTGTACCTCCGAAAAAATAAAATAATTATCTCAGAGATGTTCTGTGCTGAAAGTGGGTGGTTTTCCCTAATGGCCAAGGAATATGTGACTGCAGCAATTGAGTAACAGTGGGGAATTGTTCTGCTGCATACTGTAGATACCGAGGCATTCATCCAACTGGGATGTCCTTTTTTTATGATATGAGGAATGAAGCCCCAGTCTCATTTACATAAACAAATGTAATCTTGTCGTGTGGGGCCCCTCACATCTTGGAGATTTTGAATAAGGACTTTAAAAGTCTAAATGACAGTCATAACAACTCAAAAAGCAAAGTGTATATCCAGTGTATATACTGTACATTTATTTGTAGCTCACTATTGTAACTGTAACTGTATATCAGGAAAGGTAACTTACACTTATTACTATTAATGAATGAATAACATTTTTATTGTGTCCTGCCTGCAATTACTTAGAAGACACCTCAAAATCATATAATCCAACAACAGCACTACAGAAAGTCCAAAAATAAAGAGCAATTTGAAAAGTTTGATTATCAGACCTTGTCTGTAATAACATTATGTTTGACTCTTGCAAGTATTCATCAACTTCTAGATGATGAATAGTTGTCATGCTTTTTAATGTTCTAATGTCCAAACCTTCTTTTCATATTTATATTAAGCTGTGTGAAATGTAGTTTCTTTATACAATAGATTTGATTTAATCAAATACTCTGACGTAACAGGATTAAAACAGTCTTTGGTATTAGTTAATTGTGTTTTCCATTCCTGGAAATGGAACAATTCATATATTTACATGTGGCATAGGTCTCAAGTAATGAACACTTTCAATCTACAGATTATTTACTGTTTAGTTGATAAATTGTTTTGTCTATAAAATGTGAGAAAATGCTGAAAAATACTAATAACACATTTCCTAGCACTCAAGTTGAAGATTGCTTGCTTCGGCCGACCAACAATCCAAAACTCAAAAATTTACTGTCACATAAGGTATGGAAAAAGACACTAATCCTCACATTTGAGAAACTGGAATAAAGGAATGTTTACCAGTTTTTTTTTGTTTGTTTTTCTTTTTGCTTGCTCACTAAAGTGTTTATTTATTATCAAAATACTTAATTTTCTGTCAATAAACTAATCATTAATTGACTAATCTTTTAGCTCAAATGTGAAGGTTATACTTTTACCATCTGTTGACTCTTTTTGTAACTAAATTCAGTCTTTTTATGTCCTTATTCAACAATGGAGCAGCTGTAGTTGCTGAACTGAACTAGAGCTTGACTTGTTGCACTGGCTGATGCTTGCCCTTGCTCAGGGATTTGAGGGCATTTGTGCTCAAATAAATGGACTAGTTGTACAGTAAGTGAATAAAAGCGTTTCCTGAGGGAAAATTGTCCTGATGACTCGGCCTGTTAATGCATGTACCAGGTACTGACAGTACAAAGGGTTTGAATTTTTATCTTACTCGTGGAGAGTACATCTCTGTCTCTGTCTGCTTCCGGTTATTCAGGCTGCATGCACTTCTCATGAAAAGTAGAATAAATTCAGAGAGTGTTCGATGAGGGTGGGCTGTCAACATGCATCAGAAAAGTATCTGCCAAAGAGTGTCAGGTTGCGCAGTAGCTTCACTTCTTGCTCGCTGACCTCCCTGCAGCTTGACAAGAACTTGGATTTTACCAAGCTGAGCTTTTGGACTCTAGAAAGAGACATACAGTGCCTTGTACATTATTGAATTTATAACTGTTATATATATTAACTGGGACTATTTTATGTTGCTGTGCTGCTGAACCTGGGCCATGCGAGACTGGAAAACAGATGCATTTCACTGCAGCATTCCTCTCTCTTTGGGTTAACACACACATAATTTCATAGTGCATGTTGCAGAGATAAATACAGCCTACTGAGGACACTAAATATTGATTAGAGGTGGGTAGTGACAAGCACCATGGATTCCGTTACATTATGTCACTTTTTGACTAAATTGTACTTGTTGGAGTAACAACAGGGAAGGGGCTCATACAAGACATAACATGCTGTTGTAGAATTTATTTGATCCCTGATCAGTTTAATCAATGAATGAACTATGTTGACGAGAGAGCATTGATATGTATGGGTGTGAGAGCATGTCATTCATGTGTTTGTGTTTGTTTATGGATGGCTGTGAGCTGAACTGTAAATTGTTGAATTTAAAGTGCGTGGTGTTCTTCTTCTGGGAATTTTGGCAGTGACAATACCAAAACACCTCTGGCTGTTATTTGCATGTAGCCCAGGAAAACCAAGACAAATTGCAATCTGATTTGTGATCTTGTCAACGAAGATGTGTGCATTAATATGTGTAAATGAAAGTGTATTAAATCTCATCTGGATTTTAACCTGATCAGAGCTTGTGGAGCTTCTAACTATAACTTCAGTTCAGGCTTCACTCTCACCAGCTGTTTCTGCACCTCCCCCTTCACAGAATCATTCAAAAATTGTAAAAATATTTAGTGCTCTGCTCGTGCTACGTTCTTATGTGGGTGCTCTGAAAAAAAAAACATATTCTTTGATTTTGAAACGGTAGCCTTTTGTTGTTGTTATTTAACCTTTCTGATGCTATTGCATGGTTCAGTCTATCATCATCAACATCACATGCACTAAATTGAGAATCACGTCGTCCTGGCCCTGGACTTCTCATTTTGTTCAAAACTGTGGGTCTTAACTCTTGCATTACCCTTCATTAGTAGACTTATCTAGACATAACATAAAAATGCCTGCACACTTGGGTGTGAGAGGAAGTCCTATGCACCGCTATCAGGCGTACCATAGCAACGAGACAGTTTCCTTCTATCTAATTTACATCACCCTTTCTTATTGTCATGTAGTCCAACCTGTAATATTTACCTCCCACTTGAATTTATTCTCAAAAATACGTAACAAAGCTCCTCACATATCTGCTTAATACACATATTTAGTTTCCAATTACAGGATGGTTCTTCATTTTACGGGACAGTTGGCAACCCTAGACATAACAAACATTTACCTTACCTATTCATTTCATATATTGCATTATTCTGCTTCAACAGAAGTAAACAGATACCACAAAAAATGCTTGAAAAATACTGGAATTTGTCTCAGAGTCTCAGAAGCAGATGTTTTTCACTGTTTCAGGCAACATGAGATCAACAAACACAAACGTTCGTACTGGCTTAATCCAGAGAAAAAGCACCTTTGATGTGAGCCTGACCTCCTTTGGCTTGGTCTGACTCATTTCCTCTTTCTTTATGGTAACATTGGCTGTAGCGATTAAGCATCCAGTTGTTGTTACCGTAGGCTACATAAACCACTTCATAATTGCAGTTTGCTTCTACACCACTCTAAGCCACATTAATTGTGTTGAAGTATAATGAAAATATCATGTTTTATATATTTTGGCAGTATTAATTATCTCTGTATCATTTAGTGCCCTTTAACTTGTATTACTCTGCATTTTACCTTACAGGTTGGCACGCTATCACAATTTGAGGGCACGTGTAAATTATAGAAAGAGAGTTACGGAACCTGTTATCTGTTTAATTGAACATCCTGATTTGTGTTTCAGACAGCGACATGTTCCAAGCTGTTAAACCTTTTTCACACAGAGCCTTTCAGGCAGATAACATGCTGATGAAGCTACATGATCTTCCCTCCTCATCTATATGCAAACAAATTGTTGGGCTTCTGTAAATAACATCACAGAGTATGGTCTAGACCTGCTCTTTTATGAAAAGTGCTCTGAGATAACTGTTGTTGTGATTTGGTGCTATATAAATAAAATTGAACTGAAAAATTGAATTGAATTAAATAATGGTCTTTCTTGTGTGTGTGTGTTTTGTTTTGTTTTGTTTTTTTGCAGTTGGGTGAGGACACCTTCAACCGTGCCAAGTTGTTAAATGTTGGCTACACAGAGGCTTTGAAGGACGCAGAGTACGACTGCTTCATCTTTAGTGACGTGGACCTGATCCCAATGGACGACCGCAACCTGTACCACTGCTACGACCAACCGAGACACTTCGCCATCGCCATGGACAAGTTTGGTTTCAGGTGAGGAGACAATTTTCAACTTGCATGTTATTTTTAGGGCTGACGAGGGACCACAGTACCCACCTTCTTAGCACAAGTTCCTACTTGCATTTACCATAATAAGTCTTGATGCTTAGGAACACTGACGTTCACTTTATATGGCATTTGCCAAAGTCTAATTTCTCATTTTAGTTTGAGCTAATCTCTCTTGTAAAATGTAAATATGTGGAATTTAAATATGTAATTGGCAGCCTAACAAAACATTTTACAGACAGTCTTTGTTCTGACAGACAATTGACAGAGCAGTATTTAATTTGACTAAATCTCATTATACTTTGAAATCCTTGTGTGAAGTCTAAATTAACATGAAAATACAACACAGTCCACCGCTGCCAATTTTTATTTGGTCATACTTCTGTAGTCCTGACAAGAGCACATGATGCAAAGCGTAACTAACAAGTCTGCAGCTTGTTAAAACACCCTTATTAATTTTGAAGGCTGTGTTCGAATGATGGACCTGCTAGATCAACCTGTATGAATCAAGTTGCTGGGCAGTCTGCTGCAGCTGCTGTTTCTGTAGCCTAAAGGATCTGTACAAGACGACACTGTGTGTTTTCCATGATTTATATCAGTGAGGCACTGACTTGTGCTGACAATGACAATGTGCTGTCGTTGTGGGTAAATTCACTAATGAGAAACTTAGTAAACTTTAGTGTTGATCACCAGGCTCCCCAGTAAAAACGCAGTACACATACAGTACACTAGAGTATAAACATACACATAGAGTAAAAAGGAATCTGCAACTATTTGAATAGTCATTAGCCGTGTTTCCATCAACATTTTTTATGCGCCTTTTGAATTATCGCATTAGAAAAGGTTGATGGAAACGGCAAAATTTGAAAAAAAAATCCTTGATTTTGCAAAAACGTTTTTACACTTGCTTGAGGTGGTTTTTGCCTTTGTCAAAAAACTGTTAATGCGCTAAATGGGAGATGGGAACACTTTTGGCAAATAAGCTCTGACGTACAGGGGTTGGACAATGAAACTGAGACGCCTCTCATTTTAGTGTGGGAGGTTTCATGGCTAAATTGGACCAGCCTGGTGGCCAATCTTCATTAATTGCACATTGAACCAATAAGAGCAGACTGTGAAGGTCCAATTAGCAGGGTAAGAGCACAGTTTTGCTCAAAATATTGCAATGCACACAACATTATGGGTGACATACCAGAGTTCAAAAGAGGACAAATTGTTGGTGCACGTCTTGCTGGCGCATCTGTGACCAAGACAGCAAGTCTTTGTGATGTATCAAGAGCCACGGTATCCAGGGTAATGTCAGCATACCACCAAGAAGGACGAACCACATCCAACAGGATTAACTGTGGACGCAAGAGGAAGCTGTCTAAAAGGGATGTTCGGGTGCTAACCCGGATTGTATCCAAAAAACATAAAACCACGGCTGCCCAAATCACGGCAGAATTAAATGTGCACCTCAACTCTCCTGTTTCCACCAAAATTGTCCGTCGGGAGCTCCACAGGGTCAATATACACGGCCGGGCTGCTATAGCCAAACCTTTGGTCCCTCGTGCCAATGCCAAACGTCGGTTTCAATGGTGCAAGGAGCGCAAATCTTGGGATGTGGACAATGTGAAACATGTATTGTTCTCTGATGAGTCCGCCTTTACTGTTTTCCCCACATCCGGGAGAGTTACGGTGTGGAGAAGCCCCAAAGAAGCGTACCACCCAGACTGTTGCATGCCCAGAGTGAAGCATGGGGGTGGATCAGTGATCGTTTGGACTGCCATATCATGGCATTCCCTTGGCCCCATACTTGTGCTAGATGGGCGCGTCACTGCCAAGGACTACCGAACCATTCTGGAGGACCATGTGCATCCAATGGTTCAAACATTGTATCCTGAAGGAGGTGCCGTGTATCAGGATGACAATGCACCAATACACACAGCAAGACTGGTGAAAGATTGGTTTGATGAACATGAAAGTGAAGTTGAACATCTCCCATGGCCTGCACAGTCACCAGATCTAAATATTATTGAGCCACTTTGGGGTGTTTTGGAGGAGCGAGTAAGGAAACATTTTCCTCCACCAGCATCACGTCGTGACCTGGCCACTATCCTGCAAGAAGAATGGCTTAAAATCCCTCTGACCACTGTGCAGGACTTGTATATGTCATTCCCAAGACGAATTGACGCTGTATTGGCCGCAAAAGGAGGCCCTACACCGTACTAATAAATGATTGTGGTCTAAAACCAGGTGTTTCAGTTTCATTGTCCAACCCCTGTAACTCACAATGATCAGCTGTTTCCGCTGTCGGCGTCTTGCCGGAGAAATGGCTGGTAGCAACTTGGTCGCTTGAAACACACTCTCTCCATTTTTCTAAGATCAGTAGCCATCAGTTCCATGTGACTAGTTTTGTTTCTGGTTTGAAACCCATACGTTTATTATTATGTGTAACTACGCTTGCTATAGCCTGGTTTATTCGCTCCAAACCAGCTGATGGAAACGCATGTATTTCACATTTACTTTTTTTTCTTTTTGGTGACATTTCAAAAGTCTGCTTAAAATTCGCATGACAATTAGATGGAAAAATGTCATACATTCTCTAGTTCAGGCCTCTCAGTTATTGATATGATATGACTGAATATCATTGGGTTTTAGTGTGCTGGTCAGACAAGACAGACACAAGCTAATTAATGACTCATCCTCAAAAGATAATGTGGTGGGCAGTTTCACCGCCTTACCCACCACAATGAATTTTAGACCTCCTTTGAATGAGAAAAAACTACCAATGAAATCTGAATAGGAAATATATTGAAAGAAACCTTTGTCAGAGAGGAACACCCCCACCAATCACTTTGGCTTTGTGTGCAATGGATGTGATTTTAAAGCTAAGGGGTAACCATGATGCATGTTATCAAAATGCAGTGTACAGCTCCAGAGTTTTCCGCCAGCACTGAATGATTGGTTCTGTTTTATTTATGTCTTCTTGCATAAAGGCACCACACCTGCCCTTAATTATCTAAAAGCACTAGAAGCAATAATTAAATTACCCTAACATGGCGAGTGAATGCGCCCTACCCCATCCAAGAGTTGTCAGTCCACAAGAGTTACCCTACTGAAAACCCTCCAGCGGGTCCCTGATATAGTGCTCAATAAGCTAATTCTATCTGGCACAAATATACAATACCAGGGTTGTAGCAAACGCTTCTTATTAGCAATGAATCAGTCAGGACTTTAAATCGTTTTACCAGAGTTTTTTGGCCCCCAGAAAATGAAGGACAGAGGGATTAAAGTTAAGCCTGGTGGTTTGAGTGAGTGGAAGGTCACAAAATTGATTGAAGTTAATTGCTGATGTAAAAATCAGATCCTTGTAGAAAATTGGCTCCCAAGGTTAAAGTAGTCTGAGTCAGCCCACCAACTTTTTTTGTTCGGCCCTTCCAGTTTTAGCATTTAGCACTTCCAAATGAAAGGAAATAAAGTCAGCAAGAAACAAACAAGCAAATAAAGAACTAGTGAAACTTTTGATTTAGGCATCATGACGCTGACTTAGCGCAGAGGGTAAATTTAGCATTTTAGCTGAGTCATTTCAGGAAGACGATCGTAGCTGCTCTCAAATGTAAAAGCATTAGTAGTTTTTTGATAAATAGTGAAAACATCGCCGGTGAAAGTCAGGTCACATGAAGTGCTATTCCATTACCTTAGCACCTGACAACACCTTACAGCTCTCTGAGCAGAAAGGGTCACCTTGAAGTCCATTTCACAACACGACTCTTTCAAAAACATTCCACAAATTATCGCCTCTCAAGGGACCTTATGCAATGTATTAAATTATATTACCATTATATTATACAACATGCTGTGGAAGCTTAAGTGCTTGTTTCTTGGGTAGGCGCACTGTGAGTGTGCTACAGCCCATTTGCACATTTACAGAGAGCACATTTATACTAGGTCATGACCTTATCCTGGCAACGTTGGCACGCTTTTGAGAAAATTAAAGACAGGCAATATGTGAAATAATCAAAATGGTAAACAATGCACAATATGCTATACAGGAGAAGAAGACCGCAAGCTGAAAATGCTGAATGCTGATGCAGGAAATGCATTCAGCTTGTTTGATGGAGTTAATAGACAAGAAATGTTACTTTTACAATAATTTCACAGGTTAAAGACCATAAAAACAGGGCAGCACGGTGGTGCAGTGGTTAGCACTGTCGCCACAGCAGGAAGGTCGTTGGTTGGAACCCCTGTCGTCCCGGCCTTTCTGTGTGGAGTTTGCATGTTCTCCCCGTGTCTGCGTGGGTTCTCTCCAGGTGCTCCGGCTTCCTCCCACAGTCCAAAGACTAGGTTAATTGTCCTTAGTTGAGAGTGGTTGTTTGTCTATGTGTGGCCCTGCAATGGACTGGTGACCTGTCCATGGCCTGTACCCCGCGTTTCGCCCGATGTCAGCTGGGATTGGCTCTTACGCAGGATAAGCGGTTGACGATGGATGGAAAAAAAACCTGGTTTCCACAATTTAGAATTTCTCTGTAATATTAAATACTTAAATTAAATTAAATAAGGAACGATCACTTTTTAAGTTAGAAACACAATAAAATAACAGTTAAAGACTCTGCTAATGTGTTTGATTATGAATATGTGTGTGTCGTTTCATTAAGGGTTGATTGACGGTCCTGGCAACATAAGCAGAAAAACCCACAACATCAGATTTTGATTCAAACTTTGCTAAATTCAGAGTGGTGTATGACAAATAATAACACAAATACAGAAATTTGCCATGTGGAATAACCACAACGGTTCCAGCTTTAGCATAAAAGTGTCAAGTGTATCCCAGCACTCAAAGAAGGAAGCTATTTGAGAAAATAAGTTTTCAGGACCTTTAAAATCCATACTGAACTAACGGTTGAAAATTTAGGGCAGGTCACCTTTCCAACTAATCAGTGTACTTTTAAATGCCACAACACAATGATAAACTTCATCATCTGTCCAGTGGAGCCCAGTATATTGTATTTAAAATTGTATTTTTATTTGCAGAATAATATGGCTTGGAATTATCCACTTATTGTCACTTATTCACCTGCCCCAGGTGTTTCATTCTCTGCCGTCCATGCTAATACTTGTTGTAAAAAAGTAAACCAGCGGAGCTAAGCTGACCTTTGACATGTGTCAGTCACTCCTCAGAGAGAAAATATATTTGTACAGAATAAGAGGACAAGAAGTCACCAAATTGGCATCATAACATTATTGCTGCATTTCTATCGTGCTTATGCAGTATTTTTCAGACTAGTTCATGGAGTCACACCGTTGAAGATTATTAAGACTTTTCTTTATCCTGTTACAAGTGAGACTAAGTTCTTAAGTTCTCAATAAAAATATAAAAACAATTTCCAGTTTCTCTCTCGATTTTTCTCTTCTTCTTCTGCACTAGCATGTGTCCATTTTAAGGAGAAGCACACACACACACTCCATATTGTTGCTGGAAACATACGGACTCATTAGTTTCTGCTTGTCATCTTTCAACAGGGACCTGTCATGCGTTTGACAACACATACTGTACAGAATATACACACATGTACACACACACACACACACACACATCACCCTCCGGGTAGACTCCAGGCGCCTGTCATGACATTCGCAGCTGACGTCCATCCCACTCCACCAGTCTCACAACTTTTGAGGAAAAAATAAAACACCTGTCCGCCCTCTTTTGTCCACTGTCTACACACACACACACACACACACACACACACACACACACACACACCGTACAAATGGCTGGTATTTTCATAAACAGAACACAAACCCTCCGTCATTTTATTGCCTTGTTCTTTCTTCCTTCCTCTTCTATTCATTTTCTTTCTTGTATGTCTTCTCTTCATTCCCTCTGTTCTTATCTTTTCACTCATTCATTCTACTCTAAGCTGTAGTCGCTTTGTCATGTGTCTTTTTTAACCGATAAGGTCACAAGGTTGATTTTGGGGCAAATATGAAAATGCTAAAAAGGTAACTTGGCTAATAATCAGCCAATATTTATTTGGCTGCTTCTAACCACCGGAGCCCTACAGTATGTAGTGATACTATAGCCTCTCTTTACACCCGGTCATTTCATGTGTCTTGAGTGGATTATATATGGATATGGATTATCCACTTACTGTAGAGGCGCACCCATAAATTATCCACTTAAAAATGTATCTAATACACGTTAGGAAAAGATCTGATTGCCCAAAACACTTCATGATGTAATATGATTCAAATGTAAATTCTGCCATTTCTGCAAGTCAAATGCAAAAAAAAAAAAAAAAAGCTGGCACCTTCCACTAACTTTAAGAAATATTATATTAGTAATATTATTAACGATTATTTGAGTGGATGCCAATTTTATTTGATGTCATGTAATGAACTGCGGTTTAGTTTTTCCTACAATATTGGGGACTAGGAAATCCTTCAGATGTTGCACTGGATTTTTGTTATTAAATGTTCGATTTGGTGTTTTCTGCTAATGCTAACGGCTTCCTATAAATGCTGTAAACAAATGAGGCCATGGTTAAAATGATGGTAGATCATACTCGGATTATTGTTGGTGTTGTTGAGTCCAAATTTCCTGTGAACGCTGTTGTTTCCTGTTGCAAAGACATTTCTCTTTTACTTCACTAATTAGGATGTTAAAAGGGATCACAGAGTTGAAGCTGCTAATCTTTCTACTGTATGAAGGATCTTGTTTGTTTATGCAATTCTAAAAAAAATTGTAAAAATATATTCATTTAAAATGCTACATGTATATGATTTGAAACGTAATAACCTGCTTCCTTTATATATTCTCCCACCTTTCATTTTCTCCTTCCCTCATCCATCCCATCTCTTCTTCTCTCCTCTTGTGAAGGCTGCCCTACGCAGGCTACTTTGGAGGAGTTTCAGGCCTCAGTAAAAAACAGTTTCTGAAGATCAACGGTTTCCCAAACGAGTACTGGGGCTGGGGAGGGGAGGACGATGACATCTACAACAGGTAACCATGGACAGACATAGCATGCGCTGCTGGCTCTTATTTCTTCACCATTTAAATGTGACATTATCCTGTCTACCATTATGTCTATGTTTAAATTGTGATCAGGCAAGTAAAGTAAACTCAAACTCAAACTACACTAAATTACTTGTCAAGATTAGCATTTTGTAATGAGTTCAGCCACAGGAAAAAACAGTAATATTGCATCTGTCAGGGTTATGTTCAGTCATCTGTTTGGAATAAAATCCTTGTCAGACCACCAACTGCAACACGTGCGCACACACACACACACACACACACACGCACACACACACGCACACACACATTGATGTGCACACAAATATGCTCATCATTTTAGCCTCTACTGCCGATTGTAGCGGTAAATGTGGCGAAATCAAGTCTCTCAGCTGAAAGTGGCAGTGAAGTTCCTCATGGAGTGGATGATTTATTGTAATTGTTCGGAGAAGGAGAATGATTAGCAAATAAATTAACCTTTTGAAGCACTTCAGTCAGCTTTTAATGACTTGCTCAAGTTCACTAATAATATTACTATGGAAGTGAGCTGAAATCAAATCCAGGGGAAGAATATCTGTTTGACAGGAAGACTGCAGATGACTTAAGACTGCTTAAATGTGTTGAACCACTTACAGAGCCATTAGTTTAATTTATGGTCTACTCAGACGGTTGTTTGGACTGAAAATTGTTTTTAATTACCTGGTGAACTTATGATCTGACAATTAAACAAATGATTTTGCATAGAAATAATGAAACTACCTTTGCATTGTGCCTTAATCACAGTTGACATATTCCATATATCCCTCTGTAACCACTCCATTGCACATGTTACCCCTGCCAGTCACATCAACACACTGGAAATGTCCTCTTCATACTGCTGAAATAAACATTTAAGGTTGCATAAATTTCATAATTGAAAAAGTTGACAGTCTCCGTGGCGAATTAGCTTAAATTTTTAATTTATTTTTGTCACATAAACAGATGCATATGCATACAGAGAACGCGGCTTGGCTACACTAATTATAAACACAAACGCAGCAGGATGGCTCCTCACAGACAAAATGCGACCTCCATCTTTATTGTATCTCCATTCTTTGTTTTCTCTTTTTCTTTCTCTCTCTCTGTCCCGCTGTCACTTTCACACTGTGAAGCTTATCTTTCTCCTCTCAGTTTAATAGCATTATAAGAAAACTGAAAATAGACCATTTGAAAATTGGTGTTTTTGAGAATGGACTGTGTCAGTCAACACAGTATTCAAGAGATTACAGTTGTTTGTCAGCGTCTGGCAAGATGAGATAAAAAGAGATCCATGTGCGGTTCACTGAATAGTCATGTCGCGTGTGCATTTGTGTTTCTGTCTGTGTGTGTGTGGGGGGGGGGGGAGCGCAATAATGTGTCTATGGATGATAGATAAAGTTAAACCTCTAACTTTTTTATTGGATGATAGTTGCAGTTGGCCATTAGATGCTGTAGATTTCCCTCGAGATATTTTCTGCACTCGAACTGAGCAATTGCAGCTGCTATGAAATGTGAAGTGACGCGTGGGAATATCATTAAAATCTCAGTTGAATCATTCAGACATTGATTTCTGCAATTCAGATTCACCTGCATAGTGTCTATACATACATTTACAAGGCTACGTTGATAAATTCATCCGTAGATCTCAAAGGAGAAGCTTTTCACTGAACATGTAAACACTGCTAAATGTTCACATTTATTTGGATAAGACGCAAAATGCAAACAGAATTACATCCTGCTGAGATATTTCCCACACAGCTACACAACTAATTTCCTCTGAACCAAAGAGCAAAAGTTTCTTTGTAGCTTTTCCTTCCTCTGTAGTACTTTGTACATAAAGTGAGTCTGATGTAATTTGTGATGACCAGTGGACACTCTGGCCATACATGGCAGTTACCGGATAATGGCTAATTGAATTTCCCTTCAATTTCCAAGACTGTCTGGGGTCAGTTGCTTTAATTATATCAGTGGAACATCCTGGTGGCATAGAGGTTTAAGATGCCATATAATCACTATGTGCCAGAGTTGAGTACATCCGGGACCACCGCTCTCACTCCCTCATTTTCTGTAAGCTCTTCGCTTTACACCAGATGTTTTCAAACTGTGATACACATATTGTTGGATTGAGTTTGACTTAAACCTTTCGAGGATATCATTACCTCTGATGTCCATCCTAAATAAATGTTATTAATTACACTTAGAAATCCTAGAAAAAAGTGTTCCTCATAAATCCAGAACTTACTTAAGACTCATTATGTTTTTAAGTTTTCTTCAAAATCAAAGTAAGCCAGTGATGGCTGTCTATACATCCATGGGCACATAGCAAACATGAGCTTCTATTAGCTAATTTGGCATACATTAAAGGTGCCAATTTCAAAATGTAAACAAATACAGGCTAAAAAATAGGGCTTAAGTTGTAGATCACAGCATAACTCACTGAATCCCTGGAAACATTTTGCTTACTGTTTACATCCCACAGAGCATCATGGCAGCTGTACTTACATAACATCATTATCCCAGAAATAGAAGGGGCCCACAGTGTGTCAGACTAACCCCTGTTGTATACTATCCAATAAAGGCAGAAATGCAGGGGAAACAACTTTAAAATATAAACAAACATTATCATTATTGCATGTTTTTTTCCATAACAAGTATGTCCCCTGGTGAGATGCAGTGTGTTTTCTAATTATTTTATTTTTAAAACCATTAAAATTGTTACATGCTAATATGCAGTGTGACTGTAGCAAAAGTCATCATATCATCTGAGTAATGTCAGTTAAAGAGCAGCAATATCTAAAGTTTGCCTAACTAAAACTAGCTAACATTAGCCACCATAATCTACTGGTCATAACACTGACCCTGAGTGTGTTGATCAAGGTACATTTTATTCATTTAGAATATCACTTTTCATTATTTGTAAGAGGAGCAATGTGTTATTTTTTCTTTAAAAAGTTACATGGCCTTGCTTTAAGTAATTCAGGTAAGTTAAAGACCATAATGCAATTCAACCACTTTGTATTTTGAGTTTAAAAATAAAATGTCAATAGGATACTCTAACTATGCAACCACTTGTTATACCCATGTTTTTACATTAAACCCTAATCTGAATGCAACAAGATCACACCTGTTCTGTTGAAATTCTCCACTGTTGTCATGAGAGAAGGCATAAAATTACTAAATTAAGTAGAACTACAGTAGAAGTTGCTGGTTGAGTCCACCAAAAAAAGGTCTTATTTTGTAACCAACATGAGCGAACACACTTGGGTGGAACAAAAGTGAGCACCTAACTGTGCTGTGTGTTTGCAGCATATTCAGAATACAGATGGACGGCAGTGAGAGATGTGGATTTTTCTGCAGGAGTTGTTTGAGAAGTTTCTTTAGACTTTGGACTCCTTGGAATATGAATCTGGGTCACTGTTGAAATTCACAGTAAGATTGCGAATCCTGCCTGACTACAAGTGCCGTCTCCTGTAGGAGCAAGCTACAAGGTTTGATGGTCAAAAGGTGTTTGGTGGAGTATTTCTTTAAACCTGCATTAGGTGATTTTTTTTTTCCCATGCTGGCATCACATCCAATGATCTGATAACATCTGACATAGTTTGGTCATAGTGCAAATCTCTAACAAAATCAACACCGTTGCTCTTTGCTGCATTATGTCGTTTTTTGGACATTGCTTCAGATTTACAGCACAAAGATGAACATCTAGCAGGCTAAACATTAAAATAATTTTCTCAGAAGTTAGTGAAGCCAGAAAAAATACCACTAGATATTGGACATACATTCATCAGGTGGCCAGAAGCACGACTCCAAATGGGAGGTTTGTCTGCTGTTAGCTGGATGTGTAAGTTGGCAGTTGGCTGCTAACAGATTAGCCTTTCTTGTCTGTTTGCATCCTAGTGGTTCAAACTCACTCAATGCACCGCAGTGTGGCAGATTAAAGTTTCTGCTGGCAGTGGCATTGTTGTAAACAAAAAATAAGTTGCATAGGTGATTGCTTTAATGCATCATTTTTAGATGCTTTTTACAGAACAGAAACTTGCAACCTAAATGATCTTTGTTTCTGTACACAGCTCCAATGTATTGAACTATATCTGCACTGTGATTTGTCTTGTCTTATTTGCTAACAACTGCCATATCTCAGTGCAAGAACAAAGTGCAATAGAGAGTTGATCATAAATCTCACCCTGTGTAAACTGACAATTGGAGAAAAAACATTAATTTATCCTGCTGTGTATTTGGTCTCAGCTGTGGGTGAAAATCCAGCGGTTCAATCGTTCTCCAAGGCTCACACCCCCTCCCCCCATCCACCTTTGCTTCTCAGGCCTGGCTTGTTTTTAAGCCTTTCACTGAGAAATCAAGTGATCCAAGTGTCAAGACGCAAGCAAAAATGTACTCCTACTCACTCATGTTGAAGAAACCTCATTAAAGTGTACATGCACCCAAAAGCCAAAAATGGCGTACGGCAAAAAATATTCAGACTTATAAAACCGTGCGTAAGCACACTTTTAAGCAAGTTCCCTTTATAAATCACAATCAACTTGAAATTTGGCGCATGTGAGGGAGCTCCATGTCTGACCCTTCAAACGCCCATAGTTGCTTATAAATGGTCAGTGAAACACCCCTCATTAATATTAATACGTCCTGACTGCAGGAAGTAAAGGAGATAAATTCTGACAGAAAACCTACAAAACGAGATTTAACTCAGTGTGACACTGACATTCCTTTTAGTGAAGCTGAAGCATGTTGTTTGGTGGTTAAAAAAACGCACTTTCACGCAACGCTTGTGCACCGGAGGAAAGGGGGCACCGGAGCTCCACCCTTTATAACCGATCTGCAGGAAGGGGCATTTCTCTTGAGTTGTGACGTCACGGTTTGGAGGGGGACACACACACGCAAGACGGGATGACCCAGGTCCCGTTTGAAAAGAGAGTAAACCAAATGCATTCCGCTTGTGTTTAAACATTTATTTAGGCTACACAAACAGTCCACTCACTTAATGAGGCTCGCGATGAGTTAAAAGAAATAGCCCGTGACTTGTTGTAACTGACAATAAAATAGTGTTATTTTTCCGTAATGTGTTTTTACAAGCAGCGCATCACATCCACACGCTGGCGCACAGCGTTTGGTGCGCTAACGAACATGTGATAACAATACATGAAACTATGCCCTCGTATTTGTTCAGCTGACGCACTGAAAACGGCATCAGTTTAAATATAATTTCTCCTCCTGTTCACCTTATTTATGAGAATAAATTTCAATGCATGCAAGTAGGCCTATTAGTTAATATGATTCCTGATTAAACTGTTTAAACATATTTGAGGTGTTCTTTTGCAGAAACAGATATCTCCGTTTGTGTTTATTATCCTCAGTCATGTGCACGGTCTTGTGCACCGCAAATTATCTTAAATTATGTTTTTTTTATTGCGCACTTCAGGGAAAATCAATCAAACGAGTGTATGAATATTTAGAAAGGCTTTAAGCCTATACTACTCAGAGGTAATATTTTGATATATTTTACACAATAGTAGGCCTTCATTTCAAACAGTTTCATCCTTCTGCCATGTGAGTTGCCATTTTTCATTTTTACTCTTTATGTGGTAACGCATGGTTTAGAGTTTACTTACAGGACGCACATTTTCCCGTCAAGTTTTTTTGGGAACGCACCATTTATAAATGAGACCCCAGAACTTTAGTTTATGACCAAATCTGCAATGCCAACTGTACTTTACTGCTAATTAGCAAATGCTAGCATGCTAACGAGCTAAAATAAGATGGTGATCCTGTTAAACAGTAGTTGCTAAATATCACAATTGTCATGATTAGCATGCTGACTTTAGCATTTGGCTCAAAGCTACTCTGTGCAGAGCATACAGGTGGGGGTGTAATCATGCCCTTTGCCTGGTCCTGTAGAGGCACATTTTCCCTTCAGCGATCAATAGGGAAAAGCTTATTATTAGTCATTCTTATGAGGTCTGTGTGAAAGCTGTGGTAGCGGGCAGTGGGGAGGATGGAGTTTCCAGCTGAGTGACCCAACAGGCTAGACGGCTCAGTCTCTCAGTACTCAGTAAAACAACTAGAGGAGGAGGGTGCAGGGATGGATCAGAGTGTGCGACATCCGTGAAAATCTGTCTCTTGTTTTTTCTCTGTCGTTAAAAGCTAGCAGAGTTCACAGGTTTGAACCGTGTAAGCAGCCAATGTGTCCATCAGCCTGGTGTCCAGTCAAAGTGTCCTTGACTGGACACTGAACCTCCATCTGCTGTTCTTTGAAAGCTGCCCCAGAAAAAGCAGCAACACCTAAATCACTAAATGGCTCTTTCACACTGTACTTCAGCATCCCTCCCTTAATCTATTTTTCCTCTCCTCTGCCCCTATAACTGCCTACGTCTCTTTTCCTATCTCCCTCTCGTGCTTCCCTCCAGCGATTTCCCTTTTTATGCTGGCTGTGATGCCACAGACCATGGCACGGTCTGAAATGGGCCAGCCCAGGGGAACTAGCTGTCCCTGCTGCTCAGTGTGGCCCGAGCCCATGGCGGATAGGACACATGCCACTTACACAACTGCCAGTGCCGCGTCCCCCTCCCTCCCCTGTCTATAAAGTTGGTGCATATTACAGCGAGAGAAATGGAGAGGACGGGGGTATCTTTCTCACCCTCCTCTCACCCTCTCTGAACATGCAGCAGTAGCCTTGGGCAAAGTCTGTACCAGTCCCAAGGGCTTCAGTGGAAGACCAGCCTTCAACACACACACGCACTCTCTTCCTCCAGTGCTCCTTCTCTTTCTTCCTTGCCCTTTACCCTTCCTCCCTCTAAATCTCCCTGCAGTGGCTTTCAGCAGAGCCTGAGCCAGCATCATGTACACATGCAGCCACAGCAGCACAAGGACTGCATGCGTTTCTGTGAAGCTTTGACACTGGTGTACGAGTCAGGATATTTTGGGCTTAACACTTTGAGAATGCCAAGCCTTTGATAAGTTCAGTCACACTTCCAGGTTGTGGAGGTCTGCACCCTTGGGTCGGGTCAGCGAACTCTATTGAGTGTTTGATGCCTCATGTTTAAAACTGTCCTATCCTTTAGTGATGTTCTCACTTGCTTTGATTGATCGTTGGGTTCATGTTCTTTTTTCTCTTTTAGCTGTATATTCTGTTTCATTTCATTTAGAACTGTGAGGCACTTTGTAAGGTTTTGTAAAGGGTTATTTGAGGCCTAATTTAAACATAGAATGGAAGACACACTGAAAGTTTACTATGACTACTCAGACTCTGTTATAAACAGAAGGCAGTTGCCTCACTATCGTAATGGACAGGTGCCCTAAAGGCATTACTTTCAAGTGAAGGCATCTTCTATGAACATTGGTTTCAAACAGCCTTTTAGGGCAGAATTTATGGCAACGCGTGACGTCAGTTTGCCGTCTTGCGTCTCTTCTGGCTGTCAGTCACTAGCCTTAGCGTCAGCTAGCTAGCTACTGAAAAGGCAAATGGCTAACAGACACCCAGAAATCATACTAAAATCGAAGCAAAAAAACTTCTAAAAACTTTGAAAAACTAGAAGAATTTGACTTGTTCGTCTGCCATCTTGTCCATTTTTTTAGAGCTACCTCTGGCGCACAGACTTTTGGATAATAGCAGCATTGAGTCAGCATTGATGCTGCCTTCAAAATTGACTGTTACAGGACAGTTTGAAGGCATCTTACAGGACAGGAAGAGATGATTTGATCTGTTTTAAACAGCACTCGATGCCTCGCTCCTCTGAAACCTTCAGAGAGCATTTTAGTAGTTTTGAGTATCATAGCTAGCATCAGCATCATTCTTTCTCAAAAAAATAATTGTTATTACATATGGGGTTAACTAATAAACACAATAGTAAAAAGAGTTTACTCAGTAGTAATTCCAGTGTATTCAGAAGTCTATTAATGATGCATTAAACTGAACTGCACAATTTGTCTTTAAACATGGTCGTACTACATGTCATCTAGCCAAGCTTGTTTTAAGCATAACTTAAATACAACAAACAGAGTCCCCATAAATACATTCATACATTCCAGCACACAATATATAGAGGCAGTTTTGTCAAAGCTGCAATGGCCGACAGTACAAAACTCCTGCTCTCCTCCATTTTAAGTACCTGTGTCTTTGTCCAGATGGCAATAATTTACTTTCTTTTTCCAGGCCTCTAAGTGATAAATAAAAATCCACTCTCTGGTCAGTCTCTTTTCTGATTAATAAAAAGCTACTCTCTGATCCATCTCAGTTATATTTATATTAAATATATTTATGTAGTACTGGCACCAGGATGCAAACAATACAATATTGTCATCTTGATAAAATATTCTACTTGCCGACATATACCCACAGGACAAGTCATAAAGAGGGGTGTCTACGCTCCTCCTAGCTATCATGGCTTCTTCCCTAAACAACAAAATCCACTAAGAACCAGTTTCCAACAGTCCACATATCAAGAAATTGAGAAGCCCCAAGGTCTTCTAATCTTTACGACTAAACAGTCTGTACCTCTTCTCACATTAAAGAATTCATAAAGGGAGCATTGATCCTTTTGAGTGATTCAGCAGATGATTTAACAGCATTTTACGTATACATTTCAGCAACTTCTGTCATTTTTCACCACAGAAAGTCACTTATTTTAATCTGTTTTAAGTACAAAAGAGGCAGTGGAAGTGAAGACGAGGTGACGGAGGAAAGCACCAGCAAGCAGTGAATGTGCCGCAGAGATGAGTGGTTGGTGTACATCATTAACCATTTTAATGTGCCTGAATGTCCGTCCTGTGTGATGACGTTGTCTTGTCTTTGGTTGGAAAAAGGCTGTTGAAGCATGAAGGTGGCGCTCCACACTGCCTCACCATAGTTTTGAAATCTTAACGCTGGGTGCAAATGTTCAGAGGCAGCAGGTCTGTGCCGGTTTGGAGTCCCAATTCCCAAGACCACTGATCACGTCAAAAACCGAGGAATTATTATCAAAGCTGACCTGAATTTATATCACATATTGGCAGCAATGCAATGCTTTATATCCCAGACAGATTCTGAAAACGTGTCTATGCATTTGTCACCAGCAGGATAGATTACTGTAACACCCTTTTTATTGGTTTTCCTGTAAAAGCTTTTTACCAGCTCCACAAATGTAGCCATCATCATCTTAACTAGGACCAAGAAAAAAATAAAATCTAAAAAAGTAAGTAAGATCTCAAAGTTCTTTCATATTTAAATCTTGAAAAGACAGCAACACAGAAAATGTAACTGACAGCAGATATACTGTATATCTTATATCCTTAAAATACAGATCCAAGGCTCTGTGGGACCCTTACATTACTATTGGAGCTGAACAGTAACCTATCCACTGACCCAAATGTGCGCTTTCATTGCATGTTACCTTCCCAGTAAGGGCTCAATCTTTGTTGAGTTTTAAAACTGGAATACATACAGTTCTCTCTTCCTCTCTTGTGTACCCATTATGTGTGAAATTGTATCAGAGGACACAATAAAGAGTGATGATCTAACAGAAAATGTGACAGAAGAGGGGAAGATCCTTAGGAAGAAAATGTGCAGGGTGTTGGAGTGGCGTGGAATTGACCAAAACTCATTTTACTGACCTTTTTTTATTTGCAGAAACATTTAGCTTCCTTTGTATACAAGCACATATGTTAATATAACGTGAATGTTAGTAAATGGTATTAAACTGACACATTCATTTGAGGATTATTTTAGGGACTGAGTCTTTTAAGCAAGGGAGAAAACATAAATTAGTGCTTCTTTACAGGACCTGGATAAAAATATGTAGATAAAAATATGTAGATGGGAGAGAAAGAAATAAATAGCTCGCATTTTGTGCAAAACGTTTGCGATGTATTGACAAAGTGCGTTTTGACAAGAAATTGTTTGATTGTTTCCCACCAGCAGCAGCAAGAATAGGATTTCCAGCCTGAATCCTTCAAAATTAAAGTTAGTACATTTATTTAAATACCGCCTCTCAAGAGCAGATACCACAAAGAGCTTCCCAATAAATAACCAAACATAAAATACAGACTTAGGTTGAGTAAAACCAACATACATATAAATAAACAAACTTCACCAAGGGACTATACTATGTTAGGATAGTCCTGAATAATCAATATGTTATCCTTGATAAATAAAACACAGGATTAGGTCATTATTCCCCTTCCTTTTAAAATATATTTGCCTTCTAGGTCTTTTCTAAAATGGCATTGATATTGGTTTATTAGCTTTCAGATTGGCTGATTTGGAGGTCATTGTTTTCCCGCCTTACATCCCTACTCATGTCTCTGAAAAAGGCAGCTTTTCAGACAAAGTATTTTATATTAAGATTATTTTATATCAGTCAAACTAATGGGCTACAGTCTCATTAACTAGCCCTACTTGTAGTAAAACTGGCAAACGGCCATTTGAGCGTTTCTCACTCATGCAGCATCCAGATGTGTTCCTGCTGCGCTAAAAATTGTTTCTCTTTCTCCTGTTCACACCCGCACACCTTTACTTTTATTTGCTGTTACTTTCTCTGTGCTGTGCATCTTCTCCTCCTCCTCCTCCTCCTCCTCCTCCTCCTCCTCCTCCTCCTCCTCTTCCTCTTCCTCTTCCTCTCCCATCTCATTTCTGCAGTCAGAGGGAACTGAGGCAGGACTTAGCTCCCAATTTTCCTCCACTCCATTGCTCTAATGCAATTAACTCCACTGGTGGGAATAAAGGAGGAGAGCTGGAGAAATTCCTGATTAATCCAATCAAACAGGTCCAGGCCATGTGTGTCCGTGTGTGTGTGTGTCCAGACCAGTGTCCAAACTGCTATAATATTGTTCTTTAATACACACATACACACACACACACAGAGACCTTCTCTGCCTCAGGCTACAAATGAAATTTTTCATGGTAGATAACATTAGGGGGCAGATATGTTTCTAAGGAGAGAGAAGTGCTGGACAGTCCACTCTACTTCACAATCTTCTTAGCTTTTCAAATGAATAAGTTTCCTCTGTAAGTTAAGTAGACTTAAATGTTTAATGGATTCATTCCAGGAGTCCAACTGTAGCTGCGTTTTTATAGAGCTTTTTATTCCAACAATGACCAGAGTAACAGCTCAATCAGAATAAAAGTACCTTATATAAAGTTGGAAGCCTCAAGATTTCAGTCCTGACAAATGCACTGTGTCTCCTGTGACTGCTTAACAATAAAAACCACCCAGTGTTTCACCTGTTGAATGTTTTTTAATGTGAAACAGCAGCAGTGTGAAACGCTCGGTTTGCATTAGCAGAGGCGATTGCTTTTATCTTGCCATGACACAAACATTTTTTACATTTTTATCCTTCTGCTCCCAACCTTTTTTTTTTATCGACCCTCCCAAAAAAAAAAAAAAAACAGAACGTCAGAGAATGCTTAAAGGTCCCGCACAGTGGGGAATCTTACAGCAGCCACCCACCTGCTGTGTTTCAGCGGAGGTGGCTTTCGAATGAGTCTGCTCCGGATTATATACATCACACAGGGGACGCTGAAGCTTTCCATCCTGCAGCTCAACTGTATCCTCAGTCCTGTCCCTTACATAATACTCTCACTACGCTGTCACGCCATGTTACTGCCTACTGCCTGTCAGAGTAGTGAAAAATAATGACTGCACTGATGTGTTTTTGGAGTGTGTGTCTGTTGTGTGCTCCAGCTGAAGTTTTGTTTTGGTCCAAGGACACAGTTCCGTGCTGTCTACAAGAATGAAGAGAAGCCATTTGATTTGTTACTACACAGTTCATAACAACACACACATATACAAACACAAAAACACACAACCCCACAACAAGGTCACAGCCGAAGTGTATGTTCCTTTTAGACATTTTTTGCACACAATGTTCCCCCCAAAACCAAATGAACCCTATTAGACAGAACAACCCTGAGCTTCATTCATCAAACAATGTGAGAATGTATTCGACTGAGGAGCATGCATATGTGTGGAATAATAAGAATGCCTTGCGTCTGTGTGTGTATGTGTGTGTTCCTTTTGTGAACAAGAATCTTGGACCAGCATTTAATCATCACGCAAAGTTTCAGATTGACAGATAATGAGATGGAGAGCCAGCCCACCGAAAGAGCGTTTCATGAGAGGAGTTTTGAAAGCAGGCGGGGAAGTTAACAGGCTGAGATACAGCGACGCAGCAAAAGATCTGATAATATTTTACACAAGCAAATAAATTTATGTTTCAGAAGCCAGCTAACTTCATTGCCAACGTTTGACAACACTGGGGATGCTGGAAGGATTACGGTCTAGTTGACCATCATCTCAGAAGCTTTAACATCTCCTACACTAAAAAGTGGCCACACAGGCTTGAAACTGCTTCTTATCATTTCACCACACAAACAGAATTTTTAATTTGGTGTATTCCTTCATCTGCACGTTTGTATTAGTAACCCGAGTTGCCCTTATTAACCAATTCTGCTGTGACTCTGTGGCTCATGTACAGCCAGTAAGAAACTTTGACAGTTGTAACCGTGGATGTAATAAACACATTACGAGGTGTTCAAACATGGTTTGCATGTGCAAAACATTTGGCACTTCATACAAATATATGTGTGATTAGTTTAAACCTGCATTTATTTATTGTTATGTCCACTTGGGCGAACACCACATTGAAAGTTGTTATGTCTCAGACAAGTAGCAACATTAGCTTTCATTTGGAGTAATTTTTGTGGCCACCTGATGAATGTAAGTTCAATCACTCTTCTTTTAGCTCTGTTTTGGCCTACACCAACTCCTGGGGGGAAATATCTGTCTGTTTAGCAGCTAAACACTTAATTTTGCTAATGCTAACTTTGTCTGTCTGCCTCTTGGTGCTGGACAGGCAGTGTACAGTCTGTTTGTCAGAGCTTTTTCTCTAAAAAAAAATATGTCTGCAGCTATTACAAACAAGGTTCATGAGTAAAGTAAAACAGTAAGTTGTGGTACATAAATCAAAACAATGAGCTGAAAGATGCTAAAACTCTCCACAGTATTGAGGGAAACAGCTGATTTAGGTAAAAATGTTCTATTATATAACTATGAGCAACTCTTTTCAACTTACACATAGTCATGTGTTCCACTGGTAATAGAACTTAGACCAGTACTGCAAGGCATAAGGTAGATTTATTTGTCACATTACATCAGGTTGTAATGAAATTAAGTTTGTAACTCCCTTCTGCTATGTAGCAGACAATACACAGTAATATAAAGGCAGTTATAAAAATGGTAAACAGAAATAAACTATATTCAGTGGAGCAGTGCTAAGGATGAATTCGAGTTTAAAAGTTTGATAGCTTGGGGGGGGAAGCTGCTCTGCAGTCTGGTGGTGCGGCAACTGAAACGGCAGCAGGGTGAACAGGCTGTGACTGGGGTGGGTAAAATTGTACTTTAAAGAGTACTTTAGTGAAGAGAACTTTAAAGCACAAACTAAACACTTGGAAGTGTTTGTGAATTCAGAAATTTTCAAGCTGTCAGACACCACTAATTATGCCATCTGTAGACACTGACTCATAATTTTCCTTCTGCACACTTCATATTTGCTTAGTGAGGGATAGATTTAATTGTAATACTGTACAAGAAAGTGGCTATACATTAAAAAGCAAACAGAGATTTGTTTTTTTCTTCTTGTCTACCTCATCAGTCATCTCAAGAACCCTCAGATTTATCTTGTGGTCCTTTGGAGGGGGCCCAACCCCTAGTTTGGCAACCCCTGGAATTAAAACTGTAGCTCCACCTCAACCAGCTACAACTTGTCATCTTTTTGCACAGTGGAATTGATACAATTTGTTCTTTACGGCAAACAACAAAACAAAGAAAATACTTTATTTTCTCCAAAATATCTTTCATGAATTAAATCTCAGAATGAAATTGATGTTCATACTGAATCAGAGAAGAAGGAGGGATTCACATTTCTAGCTGATTCAGTCTGAGACAGTCGAGCCTTACAGACTCTGCAGGGCAACGGGCATGAAGAAGATTATTCTGAAGATGCAGAACTGTGCATAATGTATAACTAAGCTCACTGCACTGAAAAGCTGAGGAGAGAAGGAGAGGGCTGTCTTGCTCACTCTTTCACCCTCACTTTATTTGCAACATAATAAATCTCTAAATTATGCAAATGCATGCATGCTCATATGTGCGCGCACACGCTGACACACTGACAAAGGCAATCATCTATACATATGTGCCAAGTCAGCAAAGTCACTGAGACTCGTGAGAGAGAGAGAGAGAGAGAGAGAGAGAGGAAGATGTGTTATTTAGTTTTCAAATAAATGTATTTATGGGAGGTTGTTTTGATGGAGTTTGGGTTCGCCTGTTAAGGGTTGATGTACTTTTGATGGCAAAGGGCTACATTCTGGGTTATTTACATTTCACTGGTCTGTAAAGAAGGAGGAGAAAAATGAAAGGGGAAGGGAGAGGAGGACAGAGGGGAAGGGAGATACAAGCCAAAAGATAAAGAAAGGGACGGGAAGAGAAGAGAATGGACGTGAAAAGAACAGAAGAGGAATTTTAACATGAGGAAGCTTAGAGATTAACGGGGGGGGGGGGGTTATGAAAAGAGATGGACGAGAAGCACACCAGAGAAAGGACACTATAGTTATGTTAAACAAATAAACTATTTTCCCCTTTACTTTAGCGTAAATACTGGAGGATGGGGAAGGATGGGGAAACAGCTAGCCAGGGTAGCTCTGTTTGAAGTCTACTGGCTCCTTAGTTAAAGGAATATGAAAATAGTGAGTGCAAGATGAAATGAGAAGATTGATATCACACTCATGTCTATACTATAAATATGGAGCTAGATCCAGCATGTAGCCTAGTATAAGCACACACTAGGCTGGTTCTGTCCAAAGTTCAAAGACTGTCTACCTACACCTCTAAAACTATAGCTTGATATTTTAGGAAATACACATATTTGCTTTTTGCTGCAGCAATTAACATTGGCAATAGTAATAAACTGCAAGGCATTATGATAAACTGCATTGAGAGGCTTCAACGAAACATTTGAAGCATGCATACAGTTTATCACTATAATAAAGTAAGACATAAAAGTAGCTTCTACAATGTCAATTCTATGCTGGTAAGACAGGCATGATTTATTTCTATAAAAGAACCCGATTTTAAATCTTAGCTTCCACATCAAGTCAGTAATATGTGTTTTAAAAGTAGGATGTTCATCCCACTAAAAATACTAAGATATTTATAAGTTGTAACACGTTCTATAACAGAACCATCCAGCGTACTAATTTGATGTGCTTAAGATCAATAAGAGATTTGTGTAGAAGTGAAAAATCTGATTAAGATAAGCAAGTGCTTGAGCACTGGATAAAGCAGTATCATAAATAACAGTGTCTTCAGCATAAAATGATATTTACAGTTCCTCACACTGTTATAAATATCATTTATACATAAAGTGAACAGCAAGGGACCCAAAATCAAACCTTGAGGAACTCCCTTTTAGGACATTTGACTTCACACCATCTGTTTCAGTGGCCTGGGTTCTATCACTCTTTATAAACCACACGCAGGTGTCACCCAGTGAGGACAATTATCTCAACAAAATGGAATGATCAGCTGTGTGAAGGCTTTTGACAAGTCAATGAACAGGGCTGCACAAAAAGATTTTTCAAGTACTTTGGCAATATCTAACAAGTACTGTAGCATTACATTTATTCATTTAGCTGCTTGCTTTTATCCAAAGCAACTTACAATTGACCCTTCGCTAAGCCCCGCCCCCCTTAGTTGCTAAGTCCGACAAACTGTTGGCCCTGGCACTGTCTATTACTGCACTGCCCGGAGAAATATTGTCAAATTTGTTGGAAAAAGCGATCTCAGAAAGAAGCAGACTGTTTTGCAGTTGCATTATACATTTGAAGGTTGTATTCTGGCTGTCAAACTGACTCAAATGGACGTGAAAGAAAATGAAAGATAGAAGCTAAAGCCTACCAGTCACACAGTACAAGTGAACCACCGCATCCCCCTACGATTGAGACAAAAGACAACGATATTAAGGATCAACACTGTTCCTGTACATCTGGGTAGGTCTCTATTCATTATTACAATCATTAAAAAGCAGAATAGTAGGGCTTTTATTTACATTACATTCAGTAGGAAGCTAGCTAGCGTTAGCTAACTAACATTACATTAGGAACAATCCACAGCTGACATTTTTTGGATTTATTTTAGGTTTTAGAAAGACGTACTTCTCTTTCTAAAACTCTTTCGTACTTCTCCTATCAACCTCTCTGGGTAGTGACTGTAACTATTACAAGTGCCTCGGGAACAGTGTTTGACCATATCTTAGAAAAATGCAGCCAAAACAACAGAAAACGACTCTTTTTGCAGTAGAGTCAATGGAACACATCTATGAAAGTGTCAGACCTCAGTTAGAGCAAGTCCCATATTACGCTGTGATTGGCCAGCTGTGTATTCAGGGCGTGGCTTAGCAAAGGGTCAATTGCTATATATGTCAGAGGTCGCACGTCTCTGGAGCAACAAGGGGTTAAGTGTCTTGCTCAGGGACACATTGGTGTCTCACACTGGATTCGAAGCCAGGACTCTCACACCAAAGGCATGTATCTTATCCACTGGGATGGTGATGGAGAAGTAGCAGCTGTTATTGTACAGTGCCCAGGTCTGAAGCCAGATGAATATTTATTTAGAATGTCACTTTAAGATAACAAACCACACAGCTATTTATTTACCAGAGACTCCAATATTTTAGCGAAGAAGGATAATTTAGAAATTGGCCTGTAGTTATCAAGGTGACTAATATCTCCACCTTTGTGAAGAGGCAGTACATGGGCAACTTTTCATATATCAATATCAATCTTCTAATTCACAGAAAGCAAGTTTACCAAAATGTTGTTCCTTTTAATTAGAAGTTGCTCTTTGACCACAACTTCCCACAAAGTTAAATTTGATTCTACAGTAATGTTTCTTTTCTGTGAATGAATTCACCCTGCCTTAACCCTAAAATATTTTCTATAAAATATTTCTATTATTATCTGCAGTTGAAGAGGAATATTTGCCCATGCTATGCCAAGAAAGAAAAAGCTGTTGGAAATGCTGAATCCTTGACATCTTACATCATACAAGTACCAGCTATTAATCTTCAGTGTACTGTACAAACATTGGTATCTGCCCTCAAAAACCCTTAGATAAAAAAGAGAGAAGAAGAAAGCAAAGTGGGAAAGATGAGAAAGACGGGGAATAAAAGAGGAGAAAGAGAAGGAAAAGAAATGAAGAAATGGGTAGGAATGAGGAGAAATGACAATGTGAAAAGGAGAGAGAAAGGAGAAGAGGGAGGAGGGGAGTAGACGAGCAGTTGTTGAGGAGCAATATCAGGCATGGATGCTTTTTAAGACAACAAGACTGCACCAATCAGAGCATTGTGACAAATAAACATTGCCCATTCAGTACACACATACACAGTCCTTTATATCATTGCAGGTATGAGTATCAATGCCTCTGTCAACCTCGAGGTTTAAGCTGGGCTTTTTGCGGAACACATTTTTTGTTGCCCACACTCCGTTTGTTGTTGCATTAGATATAAATCGCTCTCAGATTTGCCCTTGTATTGAAACCACTCTGCCTCAAAGTTCTGATCTCATGCTTTGTTTAAACTGAAACACGCTGTAAATCCTTGTCTTTTTTCCCAGCTGGTGTCCTGAAAGTTCACAGCTCCTGATGTTGAACAGTTTGTGCTTCTTGGTCACAAAGTCTGTGACCAGAGTTTCTTTCTACTTTTGTACTTGTTCAGTGAGGGGGCCTCTGTGTGTACATTTTGTGAGCCATGTGTGAAGGACTACAGTGAGTGCTTGAACATCCTGCTCTAGCAGACAATGTCAAACAAGCATATTTTGGTATTAAAGGTTCAGTGTGTAATATTTAGGAGGATCTATTGACAGAAATACAATATATATATATATATATATATATATATATAATATGCATAAGTCTTCAGTGGTGTATAAAGACCTTACAAAATTAACTGTTATGTTTTTGTTACCTTAGAATGAGCCATTTCTATCTACATACACCGCGGCTCCCCTTAAATGGAAGTTGCCATGTTGCGCCGCTATGTTATGTTATGTAGCGTTTATTCCCTGATTCTATTCAGGTGCACCGCTATTAATTATTCTGCCTTAGCAACTAATGGATAGGTTATCATTTCCCCTGTCTGTACTGGCTTTGAAGTGATCCTCTCCTAGTGCAACTTCACTGTCAAATGGCAGTTCCAGACCCGAAGCGATGACCTTGTGCGAGGCAGAACACAAAATGAGCAGTAGTCAAACAATGCAATGCAACTTTTTTACCATTTTCTCTCTGTGGGAGGCATTTTGGAATTCAGCGAAAAACCTGGAAGAACATCATCGTAGTCGTCACCGATATGACTCCTGCATGTGCCTGAGAGAGTGCAGCCGCTCTCTCGAACATCTCTTATACCATGCAAAAATATTTTCCAGCATATCAGTGGAAGCTAATATGAGGCTTCAGCAGTTTGAGTCAGCCAAATCAAGTGGGTAACTGTCTTGGCATCAGGTAAGGGTTTACTGCTGCCATGTCCCGGCAACACACCTGACTACAACAACGTATCCCTGCTGGAGGTCAGCAAGGAACTCTGTCTGTGGGAAGGCACAAGATGCTCATTTAAAGTACTTTCAGAGGTTTAGTGCAGCGAATAAACGCCAAAATGTTTTGATGATTGATTACGTTCAAGGAAAACCAAAATATCTCATTTGTGAGGATTGCATTTTTTTATTAATTGAACACCTTTTTGGTTTTGAACTGTTGGATAAGACAAAACAATCAAATTGAAGACGTCATCTGAAAATGATTCAGCAACTATTTTGTCGTTTAATTCATTTTTTAGGCAAAAACACTCTCTGTTTCCAGCTTCTAAAAACGATTTGCAATTATGCGACAGTAAACTGATTGTTGGACAACACAAGCTATTTAAAAACATCATCTTGGGCTTTAGATATTTATAACAGGCTTTTTTCCCTCTGTTTTCTGACATGTTGGTTGATTTATCAATTAATCAATTCATTTATCAATTCATTTTAAATAAATGTTAGTTGCAGCCTTATCACTTTGGGCCATGGGAACTAGTGATTTTTCTTCATTTTCTGATATTTTATACAGGAATGAATCAATTGAATTTAAAAAATAAGTTCAATAAGTAGTTTCAGCCCTGCTTCATTTCTTCATGAAACCTCAAGGTGCATTCCCTCTCCTTGTCTTCAGTCTCTATTTGTTGTTTATTCTATTATTCTTCCTTTTCTTTCTTGTCTGTCTCTTTGTCTCTGCATTTGTGTGTGTGTGTGTTTCCTATTCTCTCTCCAATAGATAATGTATCTGTATGTGTTGCAGGATCACTCTGAATGGGATGAAGGTGTCCAGGCCAGACGTTCGCATCGGCCGCTACAGAATGATTAAACACGAGAGAGACAAACACAACGAGCCCAACCCACAGAGGTACTGCATCATTGTCCAAACTCCTTCTCCGGCTTTCCATTTGGATCGATCGAGCTGCTTTTGTGTCAGAGCTACACAGTTCAGATGTTTCTTTCCAACTTTTTCATCGCTCTTTGAAAGAATTATGATTATGTGGCGCTGCAAAGGGCACGCTATCAATAACATGCCCTTATAATGAGTGTTAGCTACAGGGCAATATACTTAAACAAGAGCAACACAGGCAATAGGCCAGCAGTGAGAGGTATTAGCAGTTTATCATGATTCCTCTGTCCTTTGTCGTCCACATTATCTGCTTTCATTCTGTCCACTTTAAAATACAAGATATTTTAACCTTTAAACATTGATGGTTAAATTAAAAGTCATGCCTTTTCTTTTTTTTTAGCAATTTCTTGTTTCACACTGTGCATATTCACATCTAAGAGCTGATTTATTTCACAGGTGAGATTTATATACTAGACGGGTATATAAGAGATAATTGGAATGTTTCACTGAATAATAACTCACTGTGAAAGAGCCAATAAGTGTGATTTCTCCTTATTGTACTTGAGGGCAGTCTCTAGTAATACTGAGAGATGAAAGAACATTATTAACTTAACTTTGCCTACTTCTGATCCTGCTATTTCACTTCTTACCGCCTAAAAATCTTCCTTAACCTCTACTTTCTCTTTCCTTTTCACATCTAATATTGCAGCAGTGATGTAGAAGTGTATTCCGGGAGTCTGTGACATCACTGTTGAGTGTGATTACTGGTGTAACAAAACTCTGACCACACCACAACCATCAGTGATACTGGGTGTTGTCAGAGAGAGCAAAACATTGCTTTTCAGCCCTTTATATAGCTGAAAGTGTCACTTAGGTCAGTGAAATTAGACATTTGTCATATTAACTGACCAACAGTCTTAAATCTGATATATTTCTTTGGCTTTTTCCCTGTTTGCATCTCTCCTGTCACCCTTTATTATAAACAGGACACATGAAAGAGACAGACTATACATTATGTTGTTTTTTCATTTACATTTCCACTGCCAGGAATTTTAACATTTGGTGGAGAAATACTGGCTAATTTGAATGTTAAATTTTTGTTGAAATATATTGAGTCAGAAATACTGGAAGAATCTATAAACCTCCATAAATTACTGAGGACCTCAGCGTCCTCAATGGTAGCTACATCTTTGGATATTTGTCTAAAAAAAAACAAACAAAAAAAACATCCACTTTCACTAGTGCTGCTGCTGCTATTTATTCAACCAAGACAAAGGGAACAGGGACCATAAAGCCAGAAATAAAGCAATTAAACTGGTCTCACAGTAAGTCAGGTATTTTTTATGTTTGGGGAGTTACAGAGAGAAACATGTTTCCTTTAACTGATTAAACATTTCACTCATGACAGCATATTAAAATTTTAATGCACGAAGCTGTTGGAATGCATGAAGACATGTTAAATAAATAACATATATGCATTTCAAATGTGCTATAGCAGTTTTCTTGTCTTCAGTTTCTGCTAATATTCAAGTTACATAAATACTGAAAGTACTGAATGTGTAGCCTTAGCTTGCTGTAATGGCACTAGATGTGGCCTTACAGATATGGATTGGGGCTTCAAATGTAAAAGTATCACATGACTGAGGAACATAAACATAAACATAATGCGCTGAAGAATCACAACTTGGCCTTACTTGTCACTGAAAGATTGGAAGATTTTAAAATGCCAAGAACAAAACAGTTTCACTAAACCAAAAATGGCTTTTCAGAGATACAACCCCGGGGCTTAAATTGCTCTTTTGGCTACACCCATTTAAATTGCTTTTCAGACAAATGTGTAAAAATGCTTCCTGTATAAATGTGTTATTTTATGGTTTGATGAATGAGACCCAATATGCAAAGATGAGCCCTTCTAGACACATTAATCACCAGGAGTATAGCACCTCACATTAAGCTGCTTAAACGTGGATTATCACTGTTTATTCTCCTCTAAGAGCCCTCGTTTTCATGCCTGGGTAGGCCAGGCAACGATGCCTCTCAACACAAAAATCAATAGCTGCTGTAGCTGGGGCAGAATGAAGATATAGTGAACTCTGTTCCCTCTTCTAACATTGCTTTAGTGTGATCTCATGTGACATTATTATATCATAGCATCGTGACAGGACTACGTCAGGGTTCACAGTCGAGGTCTCTTGTTGTGGCTCCTAAATTAATTTATAAGAAGATTAAAAATACAGACAGCGAGAGTTACATGTGAAAGAGAAGTAACAGCCAAACACATTATGACATGACCGATTGGAATTTTGTATAGAGCTACTGAATATGTGTTGTTTGAGCCTCTGATACATAATATGTAGTATGTTTTAAAAAGTATTACAAGTATTTAGTCTAGAAACCATTTTATTTTTTGTTTTTTATTTTATTAAACATTATATGTGTAAAGATTTGGTTCAAATTGCCACTGGATCATTATTTTAAAAAAGAAATCCCAGCAACTCCATAAATTCACTATTTTTCAACTTTCAAACTCAACCAAATAATACTTATTGCTTTACATGAGTACAAAGTACAAAGATGGCGTAATGAATGGCTTAGTTGACACTTAAAATGCATTGGACCTCATGCAGGAACATTTTCATATTCTAATCTTTTTCTCACTTTTTTCGTACGGTGGGCTCCTACGAGTGTGCCACATCAGATGCTCCTAACTTCAGATGACTGTGTAAATGACATACATAAACATGATTGAATGCCTTCTGTGTGTGACCGAGGCCACATTCATAAGAACTGTACCTTAGCATAGTTGGCGCCCCGATAAGACCATATAAGGCTACATGTCCTGTCACATATGTCATTCATCGTAAGTGTTTATTCATGACAGTGAAGAGTAAAAAGAAGTACTTTATGAGTTTGGAGATCAAAGTCCTGCTTTTGGACATCCGTAAAGGAAAGTCTATCATTGGCGTCAGCAGTGGAATTAAGGGAAAGGTGTGGTCTGTCTGCAGAGTTGCAGCTCCAACAGGTTTTACATTTGCAGAAGCACAGCACGTGGAAATCTAAACCGCGACAATAGCCATTCATCTGTCTCATATCAGCATTCTGTCACTCTCTTCCAAGAGCCTGACACACTTCGAATTGAGTCGAACAGGTAATGTCAGCATAATTATGAAGTGTAATTTATATTGGATTTTTAAACTCAAAATTGCACATGACTCTTACAACAGGTCTGGACCACTCGTAAATTGTGTTCATACCTAAAAGAAAATTGAAAATATGAGAAAATTGGTGAAGTTCTCCTAAATCACTCACGCAAGCCACTTAAGAACAAATCTGTTCACAAGTGGTTCTTGCATGAGGCCCATTGTTCAGCCATGCATTTATGATTCAAAGAGTTTGATCCCAACATTTTATATATCTGATGCAAGAATTTAAAACTTTGTAATGGTTATAATGTGATGTAACACCTTCCCAGATTATTTTTGCTTCACTGTCAAGCAATGTGTATGTCTTCTTTAGTGATGCTAATTGTGATTTGTAAGGAGCTGCCAGCAACTTGTTTATCTGAAAAGATGATTTTTAGTTGCTTAGAAGCTTGAACAGAGAAAAGGGTTCTCACATCCTGGCGTCACATTCAAACTTTTTATTGACTCATTCAGATGTGATCACATATAGTCTGCTCTTCTCCATGCTAAAAGTTAAACGTAAATCCACCCCATTATACAGGCGTGGGAGGAAGGGAAATTTGAAGCGGAGGCTGTGACATCAACTGAAAAGAAATTACAGGGTGTTTTTTTACCTGCAACAAGCTCCTGCTGAGTGTCACAGAGACTTAAAACCTGTCTGTGAAAAAAGGAATATGAAAAATATGGTTGGAACATAAATTTGTTGCGTCGCTTGAAGAGAAAAAACCTTGCTCACTTCCTGGTCCTGGTATAAAACTTTACTGACCTTTTATTGATTTGATAAGCGTCTTTATTCTGTCAAAATATACCTGTAGTGTGCCCTTCTCCGTGGCAACCACTACAAGTCTGGAAGCAAGGCAGATAGCCAAAAGTGGAGCCTGTGACATCAACTGAAAGATTTAATTTTTTTGACCTGACACAAGCTCCTGCTGAAACAAGTGAGATGTCAGACATCCATCCAGAAGTGGTTTAGCTTTAAAACTAGCAATCTATTCTGTAAAATGGCAGCAATAACTTAAATGTGACGATGTCTAAAACAACCAGGCCTGCGTAATATTTCATCCATCACTGTTTCATGTATGTGTGTGCCAGAGAGAGAGAGAGAGAGATTCAACGACCTCTCAGTAATTGCCTGCTGAAATGACACCAATAGAAATGGGAGCCAGCTAGATCAGTCTAGTCTAGTTGCCTTCATCAAAATCAATAAATCAATGAAAGAAAGTGTGTGTGTGTGTGTGTGTGTGTGTGTGTGTGTGTGTGTGTGCCTCTGCTTGATACTCCGTTCCAGTTTTTCTCCGCTCTGCTCTCTCTCTCTGGTCCTTAGATCAGACTTCCTCAATAAGAGGTGACACCAACAGGGATGGTATTTATTTGGGGCCAATACATTATTCATAACTTTAGCAAGGGGCGCAAAAAATAGTGGCTTATTAGTCGGCACACACTTCATTTTTTACAGCCCTTCTGGACACTCGTTATAATGTCTCAGAAATTTCGGCTTAAAGGATCTTTTGAAACGAAGTGGGATTTGGACTTTAATAACGCACGGTGGCTCGAATAATAAGGCAATTGTGAAAGGAGGAATGGCCACCTCATGGAAGTATTCAGGCAGTGTGGGTGGAGTGGAGAGGGTTTTGTTTTTCCCTTATGCTCTCATCTCATGGAGGAAGTTTTAAATTTCTTTCAGAGCAGTTTTGAGGGCTTATGAATTTCTCTGCAAGTGTTAAACCCTTGATCTGTCAAGTTATCTTGTATTTTGTATAATTGAAAAAGTTGTATGAAAGAAAAATGGGGAATCAACTTCAACTTCCCTCTCCTCTCCTTCTGTCGCTTTCTGCGTTTTTGCCAGCTGAACTGTAGAGTCTGGATCTGTGGTTGCAAGCAACCTACTGCCTCAGTTTTCCTGCTCAACACCCGCTGCCACAATTATTATTATTAGTCCTATTACTATTATTATTATCATTAATATCACCATTGCCAAGTGCTTGCCCACGGTGAGAATTGTTGGGTCTCTGTAAATAATATTACAAAGAGTACAGTCATGCTGATGTTTAGCTGGTGTAATGTTTACCACGTTCACCATCGTAGTTTAGCAAGTTATAGCTTCGTCAATTTGTCAAAAACCATAGTACTGAACAAATTAACATTTTGACCTAATGATGATGCTAGAGGAAAGGTCAGTGGATCTATTTTATATATTTACAGTTCATCCTCAGAAGTGATTTCAATTAATCCTGAGGGAGGAACATGGATGTCCGTACCAAATTTAAACACAATCTATCCGATAATTCAACACATTGACAGAGAAAGGGTGCTCCTTTTTCTTCTTCTTTTTGATCTTTCATTAGAATTCACAGATTTGAACATGTTGGGTTTCCAATAAAAATGCCTTCAACCCCTTTCTTTTATCTGAGGAACTCCCTGTGACAAATTAGGCGGTCATGGAGCCATACATTTTTTCCGTGAAGACATGACCCCAAGTTGGACCTCAATTGAAATTGCTGTTTATGATTCATGTGACCGGCAAGGTGCGAGGGACTGACAATAAATGTTTACAGTTCACATTTTTGTGAATGAAAGTCAACTTGAAACCATTCATTGTCAAAGTCACATTTACAGCAACATCCTACAACATCAGTTTGTCTTTTTGAAAAAAACCTTTAATAAAATCAGTTTTACTTCTCAGGCTGTACACACAGAGGTCTGTCACTCAATTACAGAGATAAACTAAGCTTCTGTTTCCGCACTTTGTCTTCAGGTGCAGGGTTGCCTTTCTGTTTAGATTTAGATTAATGATTGAGCCTTTTGGGAGAGTTTATCTGGAGTACCTGCATAATGTCCAGCATTTACCAAGGGAAGCATTGTCTCGACTTTTTGATGAATGTTTACTATCTCCTCTGCATTCACACACACACACACACACACACACACACACACACATATACATATTCAGTCACACATGCACAAAGTCTCGCGCAGGAGTCCATTCTCTCAGCCTTTTTGGAGATGCTGGTTAGGCATAGCAATGAGATATTGGCCCAGCGGAAGTAAGAAAGAGGCACATTCATCACCAGTCGCGAGTATCAGTTTGCACACACACACATGCACATTTTGTCTAGAATAAGGCGCTTCATGCATTGCAAATGAATTAGTTGCTGAGTAACAGTGTTCAATATTCCATTCATATCATCCTGGGACAGTGCAGATACAGGGTGTGTTTGTATGTGTGTTTAGGATGAACACAACTTTTACACTCTTCTGTAGAATCCCTTTAAGGAATAGTTTGACATTTTGGGAAATATTAGCTTTCTTGCCAAGTGTTAGATGAGAGGATTGATTATCGTTCTTAGGTCTGCACGGCACATATGTGTGGAATGGAATCGGGGAAAGCGTTGACCTGACTCAGTCCACCGGTAACAAAATCCACCAACCAGCACCACTAACTTATTAACAAATTAAGACGTTATATCCGTACTAAAACAACAATTCACTGTTTTATAGTTTAGTTGCGGTTAGATGATGGATTTTATCTTTCTTTTTCTATTACATAGCCCCCCTTAAAATGCAGGGAGACGCTCAACAGACTGCTACTGGTTGACTTGCAAACCGAGGGTCTTGTGACAAGCTAGCACTACTGCTAGCGAGCTAATCTGCTAACAGCTATTACTGTTGGCTGTGCAAGCTGTTATTATGTTATCAAATAGACTTGAGGGTTTGACCATGTTGTGATATTTAGTGAGTTTTTATTTGAAAAAATAAATATTCTGATATATAATAGATATTCTGAACAGGGTTACTGGAAGTCTTTGAGTGAAATTCTGTGATAATGGAAGTGTAAGACACTGAAATGTTTTGACAGGATCCTTCAGTGTGTTTTTCAAAATCTGATTGTATTGTATTGATCTGTAAGTTATATGTGCATGGTTATTCATAATGGATGTAAAATGTTTTGGAGGGAGATTAGCTTGCTACAACTCTGTTTCTCATGATTTAGTTTTTATATTTTGAAGTGTTTGTATGGGTGTTTTTTTATTAACACGCTTAACTGCGTTTTTCTTTTTTCTTTAGAAATAATGACTAATGTTTTAAGAACAGTTGTGTTATGCACTTATTAACTGCAGACAAGCTAGCAATGCTACCAAAAACTAACATACTGACACGTTTTTCCACTTTGATGTTTTTGACGGATTAACATGATCATTTGTGAGCTTTAGAGGTGCTGGTGGGCTGATTTTCTACCTTTGGACGGTTGTTTCTAATCTTAGTGCTAAATTAAGCTAATAGCAGATATGAGAGTGGTATCTATCATAGGTAAGAAAGCAAATTAGAGTGTTTCCCAAAATGTTGAACTGTTCCTTTGAGACATTTTTCTACAACAGGGTCAAGTAGGCCAACTCAAAATATATGCCACCAGAACAAAATAACCCCCAGTAGCTGGCATAAAGAGCCATTGTTGAAATCTTAAACCAGAAATGTTTTCCTGTGAGACCCTCAGTGGAATTAAAATAGAGCTTTACTTAGCCCAGTTAGGACTCAACCTGGAAATCAGGCTAATGAATATGTAAGGACTGTCTTTGTCTTGCCCTCTAATTCTCTGAAATAAAAATAAGATGAGTGAGACAAAATAGGTTTGAAATGATGCACATGTGTGCATGCATGTGATGTTCACTGTATATACTGTATATTGGGATTAGTTTATTGCTTTTAATCTCAGCTGTTTATCTTTCCTCCAGTTCTCATTCACTTAATTTCTAACATCAGTCTATCTTGTTCGCTCCATCTGTCACTCCCTTTCTCAGATATATATTTATCTCTTTGCCCATGTAACCTCCATTTTTCTCCCCTGCAATCCAGCCTTCCTTTAAACCACTTGCTTTTCTCCTCTCCTTCCCGTCCTTTCCTTGCACTCTTAAACTAATTCCCCTTGCTTTTAGGTACAAGTGCCAATCCTTGGTAGACGTCAGAAAACATGTAAATCTATTTATATCTTATTGCATTATATTGTTCAAGCGAAAGATGCTTGACAACATTTTTTTCCAGCTTCCATTCATGCCAATAAAAGCTCCTTTTGATTTGATTTGAGAGAGACAGAAAAAGAAAGCGGGAAGAACGAGATTTTTACTAGTCAGTTCTGACAAAGCTCTGTAGACTCAGTAGTCCATGTTGGATTGAAGTGTCAAATACAGTTTTACGTCCAAGCATGTCACTAAGAAGACGTCTTTTGTTGGAGTCCATCACTGCTGTATTGTGAAAAGTGAATGTGCACAGCTGGACTTTTGCACACATCCGCCCTTTCTCTGTTCTCAGGAAAAAAGGCATTTTTAAGACAGGAAATGGTGTAAATATGTTGTTAGACACACACATACCCGTGGCCTCATTTCCATCCTGACTGGCTGCAAAAACTGATTCTACTGTTTGTTCTACTGTTTGAACTGTTTGTGTTATGAATTGATTTTAGGCCAAAGGTTGTACCACAAACTGAACTGAGGCGCAGCAGCAGCACTGTGTAACTGTCTGACGCACTGTGTGAATTGTTTTAGGTCAGAGTTTGCACCACAAACTGATCTGAGGCGCAGCAGCAGCAGCACTGTGTAACTGTCTGACGCACTGTGTGAATTGTTTTAGCATCTTTAATGCTAAAACCAGAGCAGATCCTGATGTAACTGCTGAATCACAGCCAATGGGGAAGGAGATTCCAGGATAATTCAAACAAATCCGAGGCGGATGTGATGGATAAAACTGTCCACTGAGTCACAGTGCGATGCAATAGCACCACCTGTTGGTCAAGATCCACATTGTAAAGGAAACTTGATGTGAACTTGATGTTAAAGATGCTAAACAGAACCGTTTCTTCTCTCTGCTTTCAGGTTATTGAACAATTGTACAATTACCTAGAGGGGGCCTAGTAGAAAGACTAATCAATACAGACATCAGGCTCTTTAGATCCTATGGGTTTAAATGTGGATTTTGATGTTAGCATTCATGCTGTAAATTGAGTTTTGGGTGTGTTTGAAGGTTGTAGGTATACAGGACTTTTTCTCCCATACTCCTTCCAATATTGTATTTGCATTTTTTGATTTCCTGATTGCTTTCTGCATTGATTTATTCTCAAGTTTTTTGAAGAGTTGTGTTTGATTCGTATGTATTTGGACCTCGGGATGTACTGATTGTGAAATCCATTTCCCTTGTGTACCTACACAACAAAGCAGGTGTGCTCTATTTCAGTGATTCCCGACCTTGAGATCTGGACTCCCGTAAGGGGTTGCTAATACATTTGAAGGGCCCTTAGATGATTAACAAAAGAGGACACAACTTGCTGTGTCCAAGCAATCAAACACACTGAGTTACCCACATATTCTCACACAAACATGCACAATTATTTCCTGTATCTATATATTTATTATAACACAATACTTCGTTTTTATTTCACACTTGCTTTTGCAATGTAAGCACCTGTTCCCCATGCTAATAAAGCCCAATTAAATGTCATGAAAAAATGTTACTTTGAATTTTTGGCAGTAGGTATTGTTTTTAATTCAGTTTTCTTCATTTTCTCACAATTTCTCTTTACTTCTCTTCCATCACCTCCCTCCCCACCTCTTTCTTTCTTTCGCCCTCCAGATTTAATAAAATACAGAACACCAAGAACACGATGAAGAGGGACGGCATCAGCTCTCTGACCTACAGAGTGGTTCAGGTCAAGAGGTACCCCCTGTATACAAATATCTCTGTGGAGATTGGCAAACCACCGCCCCGGCCTTTTAAGGGCTAGAGAGGAAGATGAGGGGGTTGACGCACATTGACTGGAGGGAAAAACACAAGAAGACGGGAGCTTTTAAGAAGGAAAATAAAGAGAACATTTCCATTTCCAGATATCTAGGATATCTGGAAATGGAGAGGAAAAAGTCACAAGCACATCATGGTCTTTTTCTCCTTCTTTACCTCTCTCTCTGTTTTTTATTTTTTTAATTTCAGCTTGCCATTCTGTTACCAGAACTCTGGGTTTTTCCCCCTTCAGCTTTTTCAAGCAGCCAATGGCTTAACATCTCCTACCTTTTACCATTCAGTGACTTCAGAATTAAAGCGTGTGGACCAAAGCAGGATTATCAGTTGCTGACCAAAGGTTGGCATCAAACATGGAAGCTGAAACTTGGAGTCTCTCCATTAATAATCTTTTGTAAACTGGAGAGGGCATCTAATGGCATATCGACGGAGGATATTAACAGGAACTTTTGTTGGAAGGTTAGAGATGAAACAATGACATCATTTGAGACTTTGGAAAGCTGTCCTGGCCTTGACTGAAATACTGGACAGCATCGAGTGGGATTTCTTGGACTATTTGAACAAGTTCATATAACATAACATTAACAAGTCTGATGACATGCAATGATGGTCTATGGAATTGTATCTGATGGACTGCATATCAAAGAAATCGGCCAACTCTTGCTTATTTTGAGAAATGTTGCTAAGAGACAATTTAATATTGACATTTTTGTCAGGGAGTCATTTGTTTGGATCTAATTACTCAATCAAATACTCCGGTATAAATTAATGAATGTGTATTGTGCCTGCATCTACCGCAGAAGATTCAAAAACAGTGCTGGGACACGCTGATAAAACATGTTCGTCAGCAGCAACAAACTCCTGAGAACTCTGTTTTTGTTCTCTTTTTATAAATATAAACTAAAACGTTGGAAACAGAAACTGTCGTGGAGTTACGGAGAAGTTTTACCAACAAAAGTAAACATATTGGAGATATGAAAGGATTTCTCCTGTGCTGAATGCAGTGTGATGGAACTATCTTGGGAATGCATTTGAAATCAAATCAAGGAACTGAAGACAACAATGCAGATATATACTGACAGCTCAGTCATGATTGTAACCCCATGTGGCACATATTGGAGATTAGGTTTCTGGAAACCTTGTTTTTTTTCACTCCACTTGAAGAAAGATAGAGATTTATTTTGGTGATCTCAGCTTTGAAGGTGCATTTTTGTCTCTATAAGATGCAAATGGCTTGAGGTACACTAATATTCCTTAAGGGACAAACGTGATGAAGTACAAATATGCATTTTAGATTAGAAAATTGGACATTTACCATATTTTCTGAACATATATGGGGTTAAAAATCAGAAATGAGCTGTCAGGATCAAGTCATGATTTACAGGAAAAAGCCTTGTGGATACAAAAGCTCACTCTTGTAACTTTACACTGGCTCCACAGACAAGGCTAGGTGAAAAGTAATGAATTTTAGAGGTCATTCTTTAGCCTACAGCATAACCTGGGCGTGAGAAGTTTTTTAAATCACAATTCATTAAACCTCTGTTGAAACTGTTACTATGTCATTTCTCTATCTGCTTTCTTTCAATCTTTGAGAAAAAGACTATATCATATCCAGAAAGAGGAAATTATAAGATAGTGATAGTTCTGTTGGTGGAAATTGTGAATTTTAAGGCTGTAATGAGAAGTTATCATTTGAGCAGTGTGACTGACATCTCTATTGCTGCTTCAGATTTTATCATAATCAGTTGTCAGTCCTGTATTGGAATCTGTTTAACACACTTTCATAAATGTAGGGAATTAAACAGTCCGAGTTACTTTTTTGTTTTAATTTTAAAAAGTTTTTTCTGTCTCATATGAGTTACATAACTTTCCCCGTGTGAAAAAGGAATGAGCTAATTTCTGATTTCCTACATCAGTGTATTGGAGCCTTTCACTCTTTTATGCTTTGATCACTTTTCTGCCTTTGTTTTATTTTTCCTCTACCGTTGACACAATTATTGTTGACGCCTAAACACCAAACCGATGCCTTCAGAAGTTATCTACACTAAGGGGCAGGAAAGGCTATTTTTAATTTGAAGGTCATTTTTGTTTGTGAAATTGTTGTGTATTTTAAAGATGGGTAACACAGAAATTAACACATTTGTTTCAGTTTGAAAAAAATCCAGATCATGAATAACCTATACAAACTACTTTTAACTATCTTTGAAATTTTAAACAGACAGAAGACTTGTGTGCAATGCTGTAGCTGTTCGAATTTTGTATATTTCGGAGCAATTTTGGTGAAAATTGTGTATTTTTGGCCTCCTCTTTGATCAGCCTCGAGGCAAAAAATGTTCCCATCTGTTTGGCTCTTCGTTATCTTCGCCTCAAGCCTGTTGGAAGGTATGATTGCTCCTCTCTGCAACACACACTCCCTGCCACACACACACACACACACACACATTCACACTGTCTTCCCTTTTTTCTTTGCATTATCTCCCCTTTCATTGCCTTTTCTTTCTTACTCTGCCAGTCCAGGCTGTGTGTGTCAATGGCACTCTGTTGTGCTTTGTGGTGGGCCCACTTCAGGCACAGCTGTGTCTCACTAGAGTGCTTCTTCTTTCAATAGATATCGACAGAGCCTCTCTTTGTGTCTCTGAATCTGTGCCACTTACTGTATCTTATTTTTCTTTTTATTCTCTCTTTTTCAGTACACATACCCCATTTGTGATTCCTTCTGTCTCCCGCCGTTTTTCTCATTCTGTCCCCCACTTTATCTGACTCTCCTTTTCTTTTTCACCCTCCCTCTTTTCTTTTCGATAGAGTGCAGGACTCTCCTGGTGAGTTTCGGTGTCCTCAGTGGGCATACTACACATGGAGAGGCCAACACAATCTCTTCTCTGTACTGTTTACGGCTTACCCTGTGCAATATTACCGATTTGTTCACATCTACCCCGTATCCTGCTTTAAAGTAATTGTTTTCAAGTGGGATATGAGGCGCTAATAATCTTTTAAGGGTTGGTTTCAGTTCAGTTTGTAATGCAATCATGCTTTTTTCCCATAAAGATTTATTTTGCCTCTGATTCACCTGTTGATTTAAAATCCTTATGATCAGTACATAACAGACAAAATGACAGCTATTGCTTTTATTTTCTCCATTCTTACAGTATTAAAGAAGTGTGTTAGTGTTTTACTTCCATAAAGTTGGGTAACTTTTGAGAGACAGATTTCAAAAACGGATTGGACAAAATTAATGCAGCAGTGGTTGAGATATCCTGACATTTATTCCCTAGTAAGGGTCAATATACCAAAACACAGGATCCCATAATGCACCTGGATAGCATTTTTCAGCGTTGTGAATTGGGAGGAGCTATAGAGAGCCTAAGTCACTCGCTTCTGCTTCCGGCCCATGGGGCCTTATTTCGGGAAAAATATGTACAGTAGTCAATGGCGAGAGAGAATTTATTTTTTGATCCTGTTTGAACTGTTCCCTGAATATGTTGTTTGTCAGTTTAAAAGATATTTTTTTCCGTCAATAAGTTGACATTTGTTTTAATAAAGTAAAGTTACATTTAGTTTTGTGTGGAAAGTGTTCAATAAACCACATCTCTCGTCTCGCGCAATCGTCACCAACATGATAGTGCAGTAATACTAGCTAACATTCATTGCTTGGTTGCTACTAGCTAGTGTTCCACACAGAAATGTATCTCACCTGATGTGTTTAATCCAACGACTCAAGGTCCTTTTATCACATCATCTACACATGTCAGTTCTTTGAGGTTAGCTTCAGTCATTGAAAGGAAACGTTACGACGTCACATACGCGTCTCTTGGGTTTTTTTGTTCTTTGTATTTATGTGTGTTTTCACAGTCTTATACTTGCAACCTTCTTGACTTTTAAATGTATATTTTAAATTGACCATCATCATATGTGTAATGCAGGGCACAATTCAAACAGGATCAAAAAATTAGTTGTTTCTTCCTATTGACTATCGTACATATTTTTTCCGAATGGTGGTCCACCTTAAGGGGAGGGACTTCTCTGTTTTGGGCGCCCCTGGTTTACATAGACAGAGTGATGCCAGGTTCAGACTACACAATGTCAGCCCAATAATAGATTGGCGACAAATCTCCGAGTTAAATCAGCAGTACAAAACATTAAGAACTTTAGAAGATAAATGATTCTTTCCTAAATAGTCAAAGCCTGTGTATATAAAAATGTGACATTAACTATGACTCCCAAGGTGCATTTCAGCAGGAACATTCAATCACAGAGCTTACAATTCTGTTCCATGCACCACTAACAGGCAGAAGCTACAGATTACCCTGTTGATAAAACTGAATGTATAATCTGCATCTTAAATAAATTCACTTTGGATTCCTCGGTCCATATTATGGACAGATTTGTCAACTATGGCGCTGTGTTTTGTTCTCAAAATCGACCAGAGAGAATGTTTTCTAGAATCGGGGGCTCCTCCTACTTCACATCTGTAGTAGACTCTCCCTTCGTCATAAATGCCCACTTTCATTCCACACAATTCCAGCTTATTAAGCAGACTTTCTGTTTTTTGAGGTTTCAAGCCCAATTGAAACCCTGATGACATTATCAAGGCAAGGTAACATGGGATTTAGATGTGAAGATCAGCAAAAGAAACTTCAGCAAAAATAGTTATTTGAAACCTTTCCTTTACTTGAGAATAAGGAGAACCATGAGGAGTGCTTGATGTTTCTTATTGGACGTTTGACTTTTGAAGCTGTTCCAGTTGTCAAGCACACCTCAGGTGGTTAAGTATTCCAAAATGGTTTTTCAAATAAATTTTTTTGCTTGAGAGCAGACAGGACTTCCAAGCCTGCTGGCATTTTTAAACATTTACTGTATCTCTAGCTATGGTTTTTTTGTACATTGAATGTTGAAAATGTTATATCTTATATAGAATGCATTATGTCATATCAAACCTACTTTTTCTATACAATCAATAAATCTGATGGATAAAGATTGTATGGCAGTGTGTCAGTTGCTTACTGTGTCTTATTAAGTCTTTTGGAAATATCATAAGAAATACATTTTCACCTGCAGACAGAGGTAATCCCAGAGTTTTTTAATGTAATATCTGCAGTTAATACCTGTTTCTATGTGGCCCTGGTGAGTTAGCGGACTAAAATGCTAAACCACCTTGTGGATTACATCTGGCTTTACTTCTGCAGTCTTACATTTTCTCTTATAGTATAAACATATATTTAACACTACCAACTAAATCTACCTCTACTTTAAACTTATTATTCTTTTATTGTCTTGTTGGGGGTTACTGGTCCCAGACTGTCAGAAGAAAAGCTCTGCAGGGAAATCAGGACAGCATCCTCTCAGAGGGCAGCCAAACTGTTCCCAAAACAGCAAAATGTTCATATAAAATCAAAAAAAGCAAGACGAAACACAATGTGAGAGATTTTTGAAAATGTGTTTTAATTTGAGATATTTTACAAGATTTTCCGTAAAGCCGGTGTTTTTTACCAGCTTGATACAAGGATGTTTTTTTAGATGTGACTCATAACAGTTCCCTTTTATTTTAGCCAGTACTTAAAGAAATAGTTTGACATTTTGTTTTTGTTTTACGCTGAGTGTTACATGAGACAATTGACACCACTCTCATGTCTGTATAGTAAATGTAATGCTAACTTAGCTTAGCATAAAGACTGGTAATGGGGGAACAGCCAGCCTCTATCCATAGGTAATAAAAGTCAGCACATACCAATCTCACTTCACCTTACATCTTGTTTGTTTAATCCCTATATAAACCAACATGTACAGGATTTTGTACAAATTAAACAAACAAGATATAAAGAGTTTATTATTGACCTTCAAAGATGCTTGTTGGATTTAGTTATCTTTGGACAGATAGACTGCTGGCTCTTGCTTCATATTTACCAAACAGACTTGAGAAGGGTATTAATCTTCTCATCTAACTCTTGGCAAGAAAGCTTTTAAGCGTATTTTCAGCAAAAGTCAAACTATTACTTAATCTTTGTTTCTTTCGATTATTCAAGAATTTAGTCTCACTCTTACACCGTTTAATTTGAATACTGCTCCCCTCAAGAAAATGTTGTAACTACAGTGAGAGCGTAGTCATTCATAAAGTCTGTGATAAAAATAAAATTCAGGTGTAACCCTTTAACCTTAATCCCAGCCCTTGCATAAAGAAGCTTTTCTGGGAGAATTATGTACTTCATGCAGCAGCAGCTTGGGAGTCGTGCAGTAAAGTAAATGTCATTAAAGGCTCCAGAACTACACAAAAACATATAAAAAGACAAAATTACTTTTGGTTTTCATTCAAAGGTCCCTCTTGATTAAAGTAGTAGCGAATGACAGTAGGAAGATCTGCTGCATATATACCTATATAAAATGACAATACACTGTCTCGATCTCATCATGCACTGAAGCTTACTCTGAAGAAGGTACATGAAGGTAAACAGTGGAAACAGTTGCCTCTATCAAATGCTACATGTTCTGTGTTGTGAACAATTAATAAAGCAGTAAATTACACATCGTTTGTCCTGCTCTACAGTGTACACGCACAAATGTCGTTCCATTAAATGAAACCTTGTTTTCAAATATCGCCCGGTCTGCTCCTACTGTACAGTCATATATTAGTATAGTCTCATACGTTTATATTTCAATTAGCAGGGAAATTGAACTGCAGAATTTATAGAACAGTTACAAATTGTTAATTGCTTTGCTAAGCCATTTCCTAGCCTAAATTGCATCACAGCTATGCATACATTTGGGTGATGCATCAACCCGTGACAGGTCAATTACAATTTCTCATCATCCAATAATCTCATTGGCTTTTTTATGTTGCTAGTTGTTTCCCAAAGCAGCTGTCTGGAAATTAAAAATACCTCCTGGGTAGCTTCTATAAAAGCTTACCAGTCTCTCTCTCTCTCTCTCTCTCTTACAACATAATCTAGTCAACACAAAAAAGGCAGATAAAAGGGTAAATATCTGGAGTGCGCTCACCTTTCAAGAGGCAAGTTTGTTATTTCTAGTTTTTCACATTAGGGTTGAGGGGATTTAAGGCCCTGTGAATCAAACATCTTATTTTTACATCTATGCAGTCCACTTTATCAAAAAGAGAGTTTTAATCCAGTTTTCCTTCATATTTTCATTTGTTTTCAAGGAGTACAATTTTCCTTCTCTGGCGGAATGAAGTCTTCTGTTCTGTCTGAATTTGTTCTTCTTAACATATGGCTGAATTAACCTCCTATTGATCCGGCACCATCCACCCTCTATGCATTGTGTAGGTACCGACCAGTACTGCCATGTTGGTGTAATAATACCTGCCCACAAGGTGTCTATATCTCAGTTAATTTGTGGTAATTTGATTAAACACAACTATATAGGAATATGCACCATAGAAGCACAATATAACTAAAATAATAAAAGGTCTTACAACTACATATTGACTCAGAGCTTGTGATAATGGGCCAGGCTTGTGCACCAAAGTGACAAATTCAGTGGGTCTCATCACTATTGCAGAAATCTTGGATGAAAATCCCTTGTGGAATGGCAGCTTATCTGTTCTGGTGGTTTTTGAAATTTGAATTTTTTTTTACTTTTGGTTCTTGTACAGTTCTGCTTTATGTCTGGCTATTATACTGCTGTTTTCACTGCACAGGATGATTCAGTGTGTTCTTAGAGATGGAAGGTGTATAGATAATTGGTCAGTTTTTCTGGGTGGATGGTTGTTCAGGAGTACAGTTTCTAAGGCGGGAACAGGTGGCAAGACGGTTTCCCTCCCAGTAGCCAGCATCCTGGCCATCGTGACAGCGACACTTGGTGCAGGAGTCGACCCAGATGGGCTCTCCTGCAGGAATCACCTGGCTGCGTGACGCGTCAGTGTAGCAGTTAGGACCTGGATGGAGATGATCGACAGAGCTAAGTGTAACTGCAGCTGAGCAGATACTATAAACACGAAAGCACATAAAGTCAAGGTGACAACATCACTAACTGCATCTAATGATCAAATGTATTATAACTATGTTTGACAGCAGTGCTCATACAATAGAGAAGATCAGTCTCCTGTTGGCCCTTTGTGTTTAACTTTTTACTTTTTAGTGCTATTTTCAACTCACCCTCCTTGCATTCAGGACAGCATTTCCCAGGCTGGTAGACAGGGTTGACGCATGGTGGAGGGGCACAATCTGCAACTAGACAGCGGGCGATGCCATCACTGTCACAAGTGCACTGCTCACATTCTGATGGCTGGGAAACAGCACACACATGTACACACGAAGGTATGAGACTCAACGTGGATCAGATTTCTAACCAGCACCTCTCACCAAGACCTCCTCATGTCATCTCAAAAGGGGGCGCCATTTACCTCCAATTCCCTGCTGTATACTCAAGTTACATATCTACATACCATACTGTAATTCATTGGTTCAGCGTTGTGGAAGATTTACATTCCAGGTCTACTGCACATTATCTAAAGCTCACCTTTCTGGAGAAAAACCATGATGCTAAGTCCTCTGTGTATGAAGTATTGAACATGGTTATAGTGTCCATGGCGTTCTTCTTAATAGTTTGTGGCATTCCTTAAACATTTCTGTTGGACATGCAAATACAGTCTATACAAATATACTGTAGTTTAGAGCTTTGCAGTGACATTTAAACATCAAACATTATGATTGGCATTAAAGCCTTCACAAATGCAGCAGTTTTGACATAGTGCAGAGAGACAATTTTGGACTTAATTTGTAGGACCTTTTTATTAAGAATTATTATTCTATTTCTGTACTCTACCCTTAAAAAACAAAATAAGCTCACCTTTGATGAAAGTTGTGAGCCAACACAAATGATAGAGAAGCTAAACTATATTCTATATCAGGAGTTTTTGGTTTGTGACCCCTTAAAATGAAACAATGGGTTAGGGCCTACTTTTGACCCCCTAATCTCAGGTTATGGCTTTAGTGTGGCCATAAGCTGTGAACAGTTCAAGAAAGAGATACTCCAGGTGGTAAAATCTATCCAGTATTTCCCATGTAAATGGAAAAAGTGTGTAGAAATGTCAGAAACAAACTGATGGACTCCCCTTTGTCTTGGGGCCTGACCACCATTCTAGCAACCACTGCTATACTGTGATATATAGTAGGCCTATACTGCGGTGTCTATATTCTGATTCCAAATCAGAAAAGGAAAATAGCCTAAGAATCTCAAAACACATGAGGCCCTTTAATAACAAGATATAGGGCAATTCAATCTCCATCCATACAAGCCTGTTCATCCCCACCATTTTTGCAAGTTACCATGTGTCATCGCTATCAGGCCTACCTGGAAGTTCTGCTCCAGTTCGTACACCACTCCGCGGTACTCACACCCGATCTTCTCGCATCTGGGGCAGCAGTCGGTGGGGTAGTGGCTGACATGGATGCACGCAGCCGGGAGAGAGGTGCACTCAGTGCGGGAGCATGCGGAGCCCTCGGCGGTGCATTCGCACTGTGTGCAGTGATCAGAGTCCAGAAAATACCATTCCCCCACGAAGTAAATGCTGCCGTTTGCCTCGCAGGTGCTTTCCTGCTGCCCGGCGACTGAGAAGCCAAAACCGGCCTGTGCGCAAAGTAGCAGTGCCAAAACGGCCGTGCGTATTCTGCACTTTCCGAAAACCATGATGATTTGACTTGATTCACCTTGTCCAAAACAAAAAAGTTAACAAGCACGTCAGTAAATTGAAATAGTCCAATTGGGATTTGGTAGACAGGTTATCCACGTTTACAAAAATGTTTAGTATGTTACATTGTAAGTGAACGCAAAACTCCTTGGCGTTACTCGGTCCTCCTTCCACAGCGGGGGCTGCGTGTAGGCTACTCCAGCAAAAAGCCCGGAAGGGGGTGGAGGTTGGGGGCATAAAGAGGGAAAGTTATATTTACTGCCTCACACGTCATGCAGTCTCTGCTGAAGTCTGTAGTCTACCTCCCCCAATTTAACATATTTGCATTAGTCCAGATTTGAGCACAGGTGGTCTCATTGTTGGTACTTAAGTCTACATTTTAAGCATTTTAGCCTAATTGGTTCCATTGCGTTACATATTTGGCTTAATTTTAATAAATCATAAACGTGAACTCTGTATCAATGGGATAAATATTCCATTTCTAGATCAACTTACCGTGACAGTTCGATCGATCTCGCGATATCTCCCCTTAGCAACGGTAATGTTTGCCTTGGATACCACATCCTTGTTAGATACAAACAAGGAACCACTTAAGGTGAGCGTTTGTTTCACTGTAGCAACACAGTAAATGCACTTTTATAAACGTTAGCTGTGTTTTAACACGGGCAGTTTTATCGTTTAACCAAATCAGTGTTTGAAATATGCTCTGTGAACACTTCACTTTTGTGAAATGATGGATTTCCGCAGGTGGTCAGGTAACTTAGCAAGCTAACGTTAGCTGGGCTACAATAAGTAGGCTCACTCTATTTCAGACACGTCTGCTTCAACACATGCAAAAACAAGCTTGATTGCTCCCCTTGTATCTGCTGGGAGGGTTTTAAAAGTCAAAACAAGTTTGAATGCATTTTATTTTCATTTATTTTATTTGCGCAAGAGCAAAAAGCAAAACAAAATGACGAGAGGATGGCATACTGCTTGGTAAACAAGAAACAAATGAAACAGACTGGAAACTGAAACAGAGGACCAACATTTTTTTAAAAGACACCCAGTTTGCCTGTAACTTTTGGTTTGTCTGATTGCAGCAATAAAACTGACTTACACATAGACACCTTACATAATACTTTGACTGTATGAATGTAAACATAATGAATTTCAGAGAGAGGTATCTGACAAACAAAATATGATACTCATCTCCCAGATGGTTATCATTACAAAGGTTGCAAATCCTCTGGTTTCTATCCAGTCCTTTATAACGTTAGATGACCTTGGGGATTCTAGTATTATTTACCCTGAAATTACAAATAGCCTGTCTATACTTTTGGTTGTCATGCAGCAGATATTTTTCCACTTTGAACACATGTTTAAATTCTACATACGTATCACATGATGTCATACTTCTCAGCTCACTTTGCCACTTTTGCATTAAACTGGTGTTTCAGTATGTTTTCGACAGTTAGTTTCAACCAGTTAATGTTGTTTACTTTTGGTTAAGTCCAAAGGTAAGACAAACCACATACAACAGTGTAAAAACAAGTAAAAGTCTGCATTGTTAGTATGGGAGTATTTTTAGCTAAAAGTACTTTACGTATCAAAAAAGTACTCATTTTGTTATTGGGTTTGTTTTTAATGTTACTAATGCATTAATGTGTGATTTTATTTTACTGTTTTAGCTGGTCAGGGTGGAGCTGTTTTGACTGTTTTGAGTCCCAAATCCAGATTCTCAATTGTGAGGATTCTGTTTTGGACTGTTAATTTAATTAAGCAAGCAGTCTAAATACATCACCTTGGGCTGTGGGAAATTATTACAGGCATTTGTTACTAATGTTCTAACATTTAATAGAAATTAACTCCAGGGTATTGGGGTACCTCAACCTGTCAAATAGATGTAGTCGAGTAAAAAGTACAGTATAAAGTGAACTGTCATACTGGTGTATATTGTTATTTTTCTGCACTTTCTTTCCATTCCTTCACCCCTAGATTGCCATTCACATGCAGTCTCCTGATGGAAACCAGCTCTGGAGCCCTGGCCAGTCTCTGTGGAACCTGATTGCTGAGCATGTTCACAGGTCAGAGCTGCCAAAGATCCGTACAGCACTGGGTCCCTCCCTGGTTGACATGTACACAGAGGTGCACTCAGAGGTAAAAGGGATTTTATGACTGCAATATTTGATTGATAGATAGATAGATAGATAGATACTTTATTTATTCCGAGGGAAATTCAAGAATATATGATATATGTTCTATCAAAATATTTCTGCATACTTTAGCTGGAGTTTCTCTTCCGATTCAGCCGGTAAAGCTTCATCATGTTTTCTGACACTTACTGTTTTATTTGTTCAAAGAATTCAGACACTGGGCCTGTTTCTGGTAAGATCTCACAATAATACCACCACACCATCTACAAGAATTTCCTTTTGAGCTTGGTTTCATTATAATTCAAAAAATTTGCTTAGCTATGCATCCCTGGCCAAACAATTTATCAACTGTGGTGTGAACGTACGTAGGTTATTTGGGCTGCATACACTCATTAATTACAATGCCCAGACTCTAATAAAAGTGAAATGTGGGTGGCACAACGCTACAGTGAAATCCAAATGTGAGCCAGACAGACATCAATATTTACTCAACTCCAGCTAAACTCTCGGCCCCAAAGCCTGTGCATGGAAACCACTCAGCAATGGAAAAATAACCACACCCCAGAAAGAGTTGCAGGTGAGAAACAACCCCAGCTTAAGGTGGAGTATTAAAGTGTTAATTTTAATTTTAAGAGAAAAATATTTTGAGAAAACTCCTTAAGTGTGGTCACAAATCACGGATAAAGTCAAAGAGGGATTTAGAAATATAATTAAAAGAAATAGGACTTCAGTAATTGCTGTAGCTTGCATAGTTTGATATGATACTGACATGGAGCCTGTCCTGACGGTGTTACAGTGAATATAGGGCTGCAGCTCATGATTATTTTAACTTTTTTTTCACTTAATTGAGGAATCTTTTCATCTAGAAAATGTAAAGAAATTGTGAAAAAGGTTCATCTCAAGTTCCAAGAGCCCAAAGCCACATCATTGAATGTCATGTTTTGTACTAACAACAAACCAAAATCTGAACAAATTCATAGTAACATAAAACATAGAAAAGCAGATAAAAACAACTTCAAATACTAAACGATTGCAAAATAATACAATATTAGTGGGTTGATGTTTTTGTCAATTAACTGATTGATTAGTCAACTAATCATTGTCAACTGTCAATGAAACCCAAAACATTACGGTGCTTTAAAAAAAGGCTCATTGTTTGACCTTAAAGATAAATGTGAAGAAATACGGCCAAGTCTGCTGAGAGAACATTCCTTTCAAGCTGAATTAAATAAAGAGAGGTCTTGTCATGTGAACTGAAGACCAAGTCTGTAGCTGTAGATTTCAAACACACACAAAGAATTCCTCTTATCAGCACTTTCTGTAGGATATAAATGTCTCTGCATTAGCTTTTTTCTTTCTCATGCAGTATAATTTTCAGCTTTTCTACTCTTGTATCTTCTGCCATCTTCTCCCTTTTTCCTGTCATCGTTCAGTTTTGATCAGCCTGCAGTGAGCAGACAGGCCCGATCGCTGAAAAACACATGGGCATAGTCTGTCTGGCTGACCACATATTGTTTTTGTGACATTTAACATGTAAAACATGCATGAATCACTTCACGATTAAATAAGTAAATGTCTTTTTACAGGATTTAAGAGCACCATTCAAAGAAGCATTAAGCCTCAAGTCAAACCACAGTGATGTAGAGTAATTCAACTCATATACAGACACACTGCGATCTACACACACACACACACACACGCACACACACACACACATCTATACGCAGAAAGAGGCCCAGGAAGCTTACTGAGTCAGGGGGTTGGTATAACAGGGTTAAAGAGGCTAATCCTGTTGATAAGACCCTTAGCAACACATATTCTTTGACTTGATTGTCTGTGTAGAGAAAAGAGATGTGTGCGTGTGTGCACATGTGCACTGTGTGTGTGACTTTTTCGAATTGCTCCGCAGCCTGTTGCGGCAGCTGTGGGTAAGTTCAAACTTCAAGCCTAGTTATAATGTAAATTATTCCTACGTTGTGATTTATGCACTGCTAAACTAAAAGCGCCTGCACCACAGGGATGAGTCACAACAACTAAATGGTTACACATGCCCCAGGGTAGGTGGAACTCATAAGATGTCACAGAATTATACTCAGTAACAGTAAATAAGCTATTTTTTCTGCCCCACAGCATAGTTTTTTCATTAACTTCATGTCATTTAGCACCACAGTAATCCAGAATAGACCTGATTTATTGATATGATATTTCCATATCGATCTAGCTCACTGCGATGCCAAGTGGCTCATGCCAAGCAGAAAACTAATGCGCACACATGACGATGGAACTCATCTTTGATTGTTGACTGGCCACTTGCCTTAGTTATGACTTTACCCTTAACTAGATACATTCTGCCCCAAGTTATCATGGTGCAACCAATTTTAGTAGCTGATTTAGTTACAAACCAACTAGTAGTTACTAAGTTTCTAGTGTTGACTTTACACCCTTAGGAGAGAACTTACACACAGCTGGTGCAACCCAGTCCTGTTATTTTTTCACCTACAGTTCGATGAATGCAGCAGCTGGCCGCGTAAAGCCCTAAGACGGAAAGAACGACTTAGTTAGGCTGAGAGCTTTAAGAAAAACAAAACAAAGCACAGAGCACCTTATTCAGCTCTCAGACTAGTGCATGCAGGTTTCTTCAGTTATAACATTTACTGCAGACTGGATCACTTCCTTTTTTTCTTGTATCTCCATGTCTTTCTCCCTCTGGGTTTTCTCTCCTCTGTCTGTTTCTCTTGCAGCCATGTAATGAATTCCACCCCTTAGTGAGCAGCTGGGAAAAGTAATAGTTGATTCTTCATTCCTCAATACCACCACTCCTCCCTCCATCAAGGTCTTCTTTGTCTTTGGGGGTTAGATCAGAAGGAAAATGCGCCTCTCTTTTCAAATCTCGCTACAAGGCCAATCTCTCTGTACCTCCCTCTATGCTGTCACTTTTTCACTCTAGTCTGAATGGAAACGAGCCCTCCAAGTTAAATGTATTCTAAAACCTCATTTAAATAATTCCCCTTAATAGCTCCTAGTAGGTTTTTTAACTGACAGGTTTCAGCAGCACTCCCTTAAAATAGCTGCTGGATGAGATCAACAGTCTCAGAGCGCAGAGGGAGGGGGGGAAATATCCAGGAACAACTTGTTAGCCAGTGAGCAATGAATCCTGTAACATAAACGCCTCAACACCGAAAGACAGACAGAGGAAGCCAGCATGAATGAAAAGGGTTTTGTGTGTATGTGTGTGCACAACATACTGTGTGAATGCTGGTATGTGAGTGGACGCGAGCACACATCGAAACACATGCAGAGAGCAGAAGTGGTGTGTTTTCGTATACTCCCACGTTTTCCTTTGAAGTGAGGTCTTTGACTGCAACATGACAGAAATGATTGGCAGGCAACAGGTGTGGAGGTGCTAATGGTATCCAGACTTCACTGAAACACATTCACACACAAATTTTCACATCTTCTCTTTTTTTAACCCACATTGATGGTTTTTACCCCTACTGTTTTTCTTTTGTGCTGTCACATTATGGTTAAATAGTGCTGAGTTTTCAGCACAGAAAACAAGCTGCTGAGTGTAAAAGCACACCTAAGGTCCTGGGTGCTCAGCCCTTCTACCGGATCACTGAGGAAGTCACGCATAAAGACTGACCTATTTCACTTTTTTTTCTTTACAAATCCTTGATCTGCAGTGATAATCTTTACAAATACTAAAAAGCTGCCTGGTGCTGCAGCAGGCTGCACTGTTTTTCTTGTGACATGGCCAACCTAAAATTCATCATACTCAGTCTGTGCTACATGTAGCGACGTGTTCTTCAGTTGCAGACATAATATAGTGTGAAAGCTTGTTAACATGGTGTGATATAGTCAGGGTTGGGGAGTAACGGATTACATGTAATGGCGTCACGTAATCAGGATACAAAAAAAGTAACTATATTCACTCACAGTACAGAAAAAAATAGACGTGATCAGATTACGGGTACATTTTTTTAAATTGTTGATTACTTATGGGGAATACTTAAAGTAGAAAGTTTTCATGAAACAGAAAATGCCGTGCTATTTGCCTCTATATATGTTTTTTTTTTATATACATATACACTCTATGGTATATGTACGTGTTCCTGTAAAAACACAAAGCTGGGGAGGCACATGTCACAGACATTGATTGCCGTTTACAGTCGCCAGTAGCACCAAATGTGTGCTTGAGTAAAGGTGTAACAAACACTCCCTCGGTGCTCTGAGCTCCCAGTATGGGCAGAGTGAGCTAATCTGACCAGTGGTTGCACAGCTAACTGAGCCAATAACAGCAAGCTAGTTAGCTGTTACCTAAATTCAGCAACACGTAAAGCTATCTGTCCATCAGAAAACTCTGTGAATCACAGAGTTGAGGCAGAGCAGCTGGGGGACATCAGAGAGAAAACTAGAATATATTTTATCCATATTTCCAATATTTATCCATCAAATATGATCCAGTTTCACTAAAATAAGTGAAAAAAAAATGTGTTTTTGTACAGTAATCAGTGGGGCCCAGTCCCAGAAAAACTATGCTTCAGCAGCATTATATTGAGAAATCTTTTCATTAAGTGCAGAATGCATCATCATGTTAAAATGCTTTCCCAAATGACAAACTGTAAAATATCATACAAAACACATACTGCTTTAGTGTTCACATAGTGCAAAGCATATCATATAAAAACATTCAAACATGGATTTTGATTTCATGGGAATTGAAGATTTTGTATATTTCTCTAAAAATACACTGAGCAGACAATGCTTCATTTTCCTCTTTGGCATTGAAGTAATCCAAAAGTAACTAAAAGTAATCAGGTTACATTACTTTTATTTTGTGGTACTTGGATTACGTTACTGATTAAATTTTTTAACAAATAATTAGTAATTGTACCGTATTACATTTTTGAAGTAATCCTCCCAACTCTGGACATAGTGAAAGCAAGATATTGGTTAACAACGATGTGACCATGTGAATGAGACATACTGTATGTAAAACTTACTGTTTTTGGATTTAGAAATTCACCAAAATGGTATTTTGAAAATGATATATTTATTTTGATTATTGAAAGAAAGTTTCACCCAGATTCTGTGTCTCTGTGTATCCAAGAATTGTATTGCTTCCTGTTCCAAGAAGACAATGTTCAATGTTTACAGCAGTTTACAGTAAACAAGGTCTTCTTGTGCCGAGCACAGCCATGACAGTGTTTTCAATAATAGAAAGAAAAACGGATCGCAGCATAGTCCCTGAAAGCAAACGGAAAACAAAAGCAGTTTAATGCTAGTGTTTTAATTGCAAGTTGGTGGTATTCTTACACTTTCACTCAGATTTTTACATGAGCAATATTTTCATCTCACATTTTCACAATTTTTATTAGTTTAAATAGACACAAATTTGTAAAAATGTCTTTAGTCCAGGAAACCTTTACAGTACTTTTGGCAACAATGCCTCTTAACCCCGTAAGTACAAATAGTGTCGCATTCAGTTTGTGCCACATTAAAGAGGAATCCACACTTACAGTATAATTGGTTTTTCACAGATTACAGTCATATTCTCATTCACTGAGACTCAAAAGAAATGACATAATCCTCCATTGCCTTCCCTGAGATACTCCAGCTGTTGTCAGAGGTGTCACTGCATGACAGATGTCTGGATCACTGGTTATTGCAAGCAGACTGTCCACTCTGCTTTAAAAGAGTGCTTCACTAAATCATATTGCGTTCATAAGCTGTCAGCTGTGAATATGTCACCTGGACTGACAGAGAAAGTCTGTAAAGCTGTAAATATCCTGTTACTATGATATATTATTGCATGTAGAAATCTCTAACGTGTTGTCTTCACTAACCATAATAATAATAATATTTGCAGGCGGAGATGTGGCACAAGATGTGTCAGGAGAGCCAGCGAGGAAACAATAGCAGCAGGGCAGGGACCCCACTCCCACGTCAGCAGGGGTCCCCTCTAGCTGACCCCCCTGCAGTCAAAGAGATGGTGAGAGCCGAGGTCAAGATGTTACTGCAGACTCTCAGAGAGAGAGCCAGCAGGGGAGGACGGTAAGTGCAAGAGCTCACACACAAAAATCCACTCTACTGTACATTATTAGTGAATTATTGAAACGGATTGCCCTAAACATAATCTGTCTGCATTAATGTTTTATATTTTTATTAATTTACCTGTAAAGTATGAGGGAACTATTTAAGACACTGCACTAGTAATGCCAGTGATAGTAATGTGATTTTGATACAAATATGAAGAAACACAACACAAAGTATGTATTTTTTGTAATTATACTGTCAAATGGGAATATATGAGCACAGTGAAAATAAAATCAAATATTATTTCCATACCCATAATACCTAATTGAAAAAAATATATAGTCTATTGACGAAATATCTATAATATCTATAAATAGATATTCACAAACATTACAACCATTTTCCATGTGTCATAGAAACACACTTCTACACTACAGCTGCCCAACTCTAATATACGTATGCAGGACAATGTGAGGTTAAATTAGTTAACATGGTGAAAAAGTCATTTTGCATACTATCAGAAAAAAGTATACAAACACTACAATCCACCCCTGATGATTGACAAGGAATGTTGTTTAATTACAGTGGTAGTCATCTCAGAGGTACACCACGTAGCTTGAGCTGACTGTGTCTATCCCGTTTTACCCCACTCCAGATTACACTCCTTAAAAAATGTTATATTGTCACATGCAATTTGTCAGTCTGTTATTAGTTATACTTAATGACAATTGACAAGTTAGCACAAAGTCCTTTAAGGAAATTTACTTTTGTCTGAATTAGGATTCAGACATGGATTTGCATGATTAATCTCTCTAATATTCAATAAATGCAATTTCTCTCGATCTAATTTATTAGTGTTTTAGTTTTTGTGTTTTGCTAAACCAAGCACAACATGCTGGCCTTTTCACAAGCCAAGAGATAGTATGTACAAGAAGGTTAAGACCTTGCTCTCACACTCCCCGCGTCATTTTTCCCCTGACAAAGAGAGCCATAAAATGCTATATTGTGTTCCCACGTCAGTTACAAATGGGATGGACAGCAGAGGAACAATTGGCGTAGGGATGTTGCAAACTGGTTTGGGAATTGTGGAACAATGGGACAATGATAGGCGGGAGACTTCCATGCATTCCACACCAAATGCCAACAAACACCAACTTAGATTTTAAAGGCCTGCTAGGTCAACAACGACAACAAAGTGTTTTTATCATAAATGTCCATTTAAATACTCATCTTGTTGTTAGTGAAGTGCTCACAGGGAGATTGCAATGATGCTTGGTACTCTGTTTCTGTTTTATGAAGCACAGTCATGTGAGAGTTATAATCTCCTCAAGAAGAGGTAATTAAACTTTCTAATTGTTGTTTAGTTTTTAATTTTTATGGCTAATCTTATAACTCAGGTCAGAGATGAGCTTGTAGCGATTGGAAATTTACTGACTACTGTCAGTTTAAAGAATGTCATAAAAAGTGTTGCTGCCTACATTCTTACATTATAATTTTACAGCCTAACTTATGTATCAAAATGTGTTTGTGAGGATGTGTAAGTGTGTGTGAGAGTTCGTATGTAACGTGGTAACTATCCCAGCAACTAGCTCGCTGCTGCTAGGAATGTTGCCCCATGTCACCTCTCAGGTTTCTCTGAGGCCTTTTAGGAAAAACACAATATAAGATGGATTGTTGTGCGTTTTTGTGACAAACCGTTTATTTATTGCCTGTCAATGTGTCGACATCCTTTTTATTGTGCTTTATTTGTTTTCTGTGGCCATTGTGTTGTTAAACTAGAAGCTGCAGGCAACTCTTTAGTGGTTTAGGTGTTTTTTTGTGTATGTGTGTGCTTATTTTGTAAATGCCGTTATCACTAGTCCTCTGTTTGGAACCACTTGTCGAACAGATTTGAGCCATGTTGACTATTCTGTAGAATGAACATTCACATACACATTATTTTTGTCCAAAATGACTAAACCTTTGTGAGGCTGTACTATGACTTTGAGCTAGATACTAATGTCATCATGCGTTAACGATGATTTGGTCATAAACCAAAGTATTTTGACCTCATGATGCCGCCAGAGAAAAAGTCAGAAGATCATCAAAGTTATTACAATCCAGCATGAGGAAAACATTCTAAATTTTGTGACCATCCATGCAATAGTTGTTGAGTGGTGGACCAACATTGCCATCCCTAGAGCCACATTGCTAGTATAGCTAATATCGGTCATCCCCACTGGCAGTGGGCAGTTGCAGCATTGTTGAGTGTTTTTACTTCCACAGAGTAGTCCCCCCAGCAGACTATAAGATGGTTCATGCGATTATTTTGAAGTAATCTTTCAGGGGTTTATTTTAAGTCAGGATGACTGCGAGGCCTGATGTTTAGTCCAATATCCAGAAGGCCACAGGTCGGATATCCACAACAGCACTGTGTCTTATTAAAGTGTCACTGAGCAAGGCACGACCTGAAGCCTCACTTGCTCGCACATCACAAGCCACTCGTAAAGTGCTTTGGCTGGGATGTATATGATTTAGAAAAAGTCCCATTCAGAGGGAGAAACATAGCCCACTTATTGGCTTCGTAGGAACACGACCAGCACAAATCGCCTTTTCTCTTTGAAGTTGGCTTCGGTATACTTGTTGACCTTGATGCATGGTACTGTGTGTGTGTGTGTGTGTGTGTGTGTGTGTGTGTGTGTGTGTGTGTGTGTGTGTGTGTGTGTGTGTGTGTGTGTGTGTGTGTGTGTGTGCATTTTAAGCCTTTGATCATTAAATTAGGGCAAGTCCCAAGTGTATATCAGCTGAATAGCTTGAACACTCTTCCCTGTAATAACACTTCCACTTAATAATGCTCCACAGCCCTCTGTTTGTCGATTTATTTAAATTTTATGTTCTTTGTTAGCATGGAAATTGAGAAGATATTGCCAATGCATCAAGATAGACACCAGCATCCTTGCCTTTCTCATACTCTCAGGCCGGAAATTATTTTTGTGTGTATGTGTGAAACCTTAATTTACCAGACATGCTAGCCAAGAACACTTTCCTTTTTTGGTAGCAAAGGCCTAACTAACTGATTTGCTTAAATCCACCTCAACAGGAGGGGGGTAAAAACAGCTAAAAATAGCTGTGAACTGAACCATTTGATTGAGGGTGTGTACCTTGAAATGATGTATTTTATTGGCCTCCTGTGTGGTCCTGATTCCCTAGGCATCAACCCAGCCACACACACACACACACACACCCCATTGTCTCAGTGGCTAGAAAAGACTAAATTTTCCACATCTAGAGACTATAAGATTAAGCAGAACTGACCAGGTCATCACCCCGCCTACACCATCTGCTTGATTCTTTTTCTCCCAGGGATCATTCAGAAAATATAATGTCGCTGCTGCTTATCTTTTCATTACTGAGATCTCTTTCTTTTTTTTGTAAGATAACCACTGTAGATATGGTAAAATGAGCCCGGCTCAGATATAGATTTCTATGCACATGCTGCAATGCCTCTATGGAACTGAAAGCATCACAGACAAGAATGTGACTTCTGTTCAGGCAGTAATTCAGTCAAACATTATTTGTATTGCCCTTTTCATACAGGTTAGTGCAATTGCAACAAAAGTACAAATACAACCATCATATAAACATAGAAAGATACAGTAAACTAACTTGTATGAAGAGTATTTCTTTGTTTGTGCTTGTTGTTGCTGTAGAGATGATGATGAGCTCTTGTTTTGGTACAAACCTGAGACGGTGGACTACGCCCTAGGCCACCTTGACAGCTGTTACAGAAACTGTACCAACTATAAAGATATTCATAATGGAAGGTAAGTAAAAATGTTTAAACATATCTTTAATATTTTACTAAAAATATAAAAAATCCCTTTTAATCTTCTTTGTTTTCTCTTTTCTCTCCTTCAGACCAAGCTCTCACTGTTCTGTCCAGTCCAACGCTGAGGATGAGATTGAGTCAATGAGCGACAAATTGAATGTCGCTGACATTGACCAAGTGGTGGATCGTCTCAAGTAAGATGCATAGAGCAGTGTTTCCCAACCTTTTTGTCTTGTGACTATAGCCCGACCAATACCGGATTTTGGAGGCCAATACTCATATCGATGTTTGGGAGTTAAAAAAATCTGATAACAACATATCGAGTGACTAATTTTTGTGAAGGATAAACACTTAAAGGTTCAGTGTGTAAGTTTTAGTTTTAGTGGTGAGGGTTGTGAATTGTAACCACGGCTCACGGTGCATTCACCTCCCCCTCGGATGGTTTCCCGATTTGTGAAATCATTCTTCCGACTTCAGTGTGTGTTCATGTGGTCTTAAATCGGAATTAGGAATCAACATGGATGCTACTACAAAAATGTGTTGGATTAGCATTATCAGAGCATAAAAACAGCTCATAGACATCTAGTTCGCTCCACATGGACACCAAACTAGCCATTATTACCACATTACAAATTACATGTTTGCAAAATATGGATGTGAAATACATGATTTTGCACTAATTAAAGTTCTGTATACTTCTTGATGTCCCTTGTACAGTTTGTTTCTCTTTTTGCAATAAAGATTTGAGGAAAAAAAGATTGTGATTATTCCGACACCACATGAATGCACCATCAGTCAACGCTCACCCATCCCTTTCCAAGCGCGGAGGAGAATCTGCAGTGGCCGACACAATGTCTGCTCTTGCATGTGTGGCCCTCCATTTGTCCAAATTTCTCTTCTTTGCTTATTTCTAATAAACCAGTCGACTACTACTACTACTATTAACATTACTTGTAGTGTGGTGACGAAATGCGCTCTGTAGAGCCTTATGTCCATTTAGGCTACTCTAGAAACATGGCGGCGCAACATGTTTCATGTTTTATACACTACTGAAAATATAGTTGTGAATAAAAATCCTCCTAAATATTACACACTAAACCTTTAACAAACACCAATAGGGACACAGTTTTTGTATTTTTAAAGAATTTTGACCAAGTTACATGCAAAACGATGTAATGGAGACACTGTTTCTAAATTAGCTCAAACAGTGTTTTATTTCTGTACAGTACTGCAATTTATAATCCAATATTTAATGAGAGAAATGCAAAAAAAGATCTACAGGATATAGAGTGTATACAGACTGAGTAAATAACATATGTCATAACACAACACAATACACAGTACAATACAAAAAACATGTCTTGTCAGGACTATCTTGGGTTTGTAATGCTAACTAGCAGAGACACATCATGCATGTTTTGTGTGTGTATTTTTTCTTTGTGGTATAGATTTGTTTCTTGTAAATGACATAATTCATACAGTATGTTCTCTGTAAATCTGTGAGTGAATTCCTCAGAGTCCTCTCCTTTCTCTCAGTTTTTCCCTTGATTTCCCTCAACTCTCCTCTGTGGCGTCTGTTGCTCCCCTGCCTCCTTCACACTCCCACAGGGCAACACTGTCACTGAGGCTACCTCTCTCTCTCCCTCTCTCTCTTTCTCTTGCTCTCTTACTCTGTCTCCAATTTCCTGACTCGATCAGAACAAAAGGCCCCATTGTCAGAAAATGATCCCAGAGCAGGCAGAAGTTTCTTTTTCGTTTGAAAGAAATCTACTATGGTTATGTAACCAGAGAAGGGGAAAGTGTGTGTGTGTGTGTGTGTTTGTGTGTGCGTGTGTTTGTGTGTGCGTGCATGCGTGCCTGTGTGTTTGATTGGGGGGAGAAAAATAGGACGCTGTATCCTTAGTACCCTCATGAAAACTGAAGAGGAGAAACTCTGAGCAGACACCAAGTATCTATTCTGTTGTCACTGCCTCAGCTGTGTGATTAGGTTTGCTTATTAATCTTCCATTGTGCATTTCCAACATTTTGATAAAGATACAGTGTTATATAGTGTATACTTCTCAAGGATTTAATCGCTGCACAAACCTATAACATTTTTTTAAATTTCACATGCTGCTGTTCGAACTGATCATATATACACCGATGTACTAAAATTAGGATATTCAATGCTAAATATGTGGTTTTATTTTACTGTATTTAAGAAAACAAACCACTGTTAAAGTAGAATCGGCATTTCTACTAAGGTGTCTCCCTGTGTGTATGTGATGCACAGTTTCCACTTTGACCTAGATCTAAGTTTTTTGCTCAATAGTTTTTCAGTGAAAAACAACTGATGATAAAGATAAAGGCTACTTTCTTTCTTTCTCCCTATCCATCTGTCTGTCTGTCTCTGTCTCTCCAGGTCTGTCCTTATGGAGGAATGTGAAGCATTGAACAGACTGGTAATGCATTTCAAGGTAAGAAGCACAGGATGGAAAACAGCCAACTACCAAATTAATCTTTAATCTTCTTTGTTTTTCAGCTGCCAGTGCAATAGTGATCCAAATCCTACAATTATTTATGGGAAACCAGGCCAAAACCAAAATATTGATTTGCTGTACTGATGCAGCTACGAAGGGATTTCAACATTCAGAATCTATTCAGTATAGCCTTGTAGGCAGCCTGAGTTATGAATCTATGCTGAACTTGCAAATCTGGGCAGTCTATTCATATTACGGTACTAGTACAACATGATTTTTCTTCAGGAATAATTTTATCTATTTAATCTCTTAAATTCTTTATTTACATAGAGAAAATAAATCCACATTGCACAATATTACATACTTGTTTTAGTGTTCATTGCAGCTGCACCATTACATCAAACATAAATCAATGTTACCCCCAAATCTGGCCGCACTTATTTGTTTATTTATGTTTACATGTTCTATGTTTTATTACATTTTCAGGATTTGAACAAAATGTCCCCAGACAACACGAGTTCCAGTTGTTTGATACAATTTGTACAATGATTTGTTTTTACATGACTATAAAATTGTTAAATTATGTATTCTACACAATGATGATTATTTTCATTAAAATCACATTACAAAACATTACTGACTTCCTCAACCAGGGGCATTCTTTTTCCCCCTAAACAAAACTTTTGAATCCCTCAGGTAGACCGGCCAACTCTCTACTGGCACTGAAAGCCTGCCACAGTTTCCATTTACACACACACACACACACACACACACACACACACACACACACACACACTCACGCACACACACAGGAAACGGCCAGGGCTCAGTCTAAGCTTGTTTTTTCCCCCCATCTGTCTAGCCAAGAGCTTTGCAGGGCTGCTGAGGAAGATCGATCTCTTTCCAATCACTCAAATGACTTAAAAAATATATACAGACACACACACACACACACACACACACACATACACACATACACATTAACAAAGAAACCTACAGTCTAGTTACACTGTCATGCTTGACTGGCAATATGAGAGGCCAGATGTGGGACTTTTCTACAGACCAGATGTGGAAGTTATCTCTCTGTAGCCTCTATGTGCACGTCTGCCTGGAAATGTTAGATTGGCAGTTTGTCTGGAAACGGGACAAGTTGATAAAAGGGAAAACTGTGTGTAAAGGAAAAAATGGCCTTAAAGTCTGTGTGTTTCAGATGTCTGTTAAGAGTCAAAAGTGAATATGGTGTGAGGCCATAGAGTATCATTTTGCCTGTTGCATGAAGACCTACTTATTCATATGTTGTTCTTGTAAGTAAAAAGAAAAATAGTAGTAGGGATATGAAGACCCCATTGCAAAGATAAACCAAACAGCACAGGTACTGTCTGGAAAACCTCAGGAGGCATTTTCACTATAGGAAAGAAAACAAGTAAAACTGGGTGTAGGAGAGGGAGGGAGGGACATTATTAGAGTAAAGTTTCCTAACCCAAGGTTGTGTTGTTCCACTCTTAAAGACCTGATGGTGTGAAGCTAATTGTAGGGAGACTTTTCTTGGTGGTCACGAGGCTTTTACTGTAGAGGCAGTTAATGTCTTTCTCAAAAGGATCCTGCGGTAAAGCAGATATGTGGCACTTTCCCTGTATAGACATTGTCTTCTCAAGCAAAGGGCTGCTGTCTGGTGCACGAGCAGGTGCGATGAAGCCACAGCTCAGGTGGCGCTGTGCTGCAATGGTGGATCATGTTGATGCTGCGCAGCGCAAGGCATCACTGCATCATAGGCTGTGATAACTCATCAGTCGTCGGAAGGGAGGACACTGTAATCAGCCCAGGACCTTTTGTGTGATTTATAGCTTGTCATAAATCTTTAGAACATCTAAATGTACAAATATGTTAATGATGCAGGAATATACTATAGCGGAGGCTTAATAGAAGCGGTAGTGAAATCTGTAGCCATGGTTTGCAGTTCTCACTTTTTTCTCACAACTGAACAAAGCTTCAGTGAGACATATACACTAGTTTAACTGTATATGCTGAAAAATATATTTACAGTAGTCTTTCAGTCAGTCACTAATCCACTTCTTCAAATTACCATCTTTCTTCTTCTTCTTCTTGTACATTATTTTGAGTATAGATAGTGTTAAGTGTCCTGCTTGAGGAGTGTCATGACTTTCCCATCACCATCATTTTTGCCGCAGCTGAGATTGCTATTGATTTAGTGTTATTCCATGCAGTTAAATTATGTCCTCTCTTTTTTTAATGGAGCCAAATCAGGCATATAGAGGGTTAGGTTGCCTTGTAGCAGACAGTCATAAATTGGTCCTAAACACAACTGTAATTAATCACCCATTTTCTCTTAGCAGGAGGGAGGCTCAGCAGCAGCCCAAGGTTAACTTCCACACACAGTCTCAGTTGTTCAAAGTATGTGTTGAATGACGGTGTATTGATTGTAGTATCCTATCAACCTCAAGCTGTGGAAAATATGGGGGGAATTCTTTCTCAAATATCCTGATCTCTAAAGTATAGGCTGCATTGTATCTGCAGCTTTACACATTAGTTCACTGTCAGGGGGCTACTGTGGCTCAGGAGGTAGAGCAGGTCGACCACTAATCCTCCAGTCTGCGTCTTGAAGTGGGCGAGATACTGAACCCTAAATTGCCGTTGGTGTGTGAGTGTGTGTAAATGATTAGTTTCTGATGAGAAGTTGGCACCTTGCATGGTATCTTCTGCCATCACTGTATCAATGTGCTTCGACATACATTGCTTTGAGTGGTCAGAAGACAGCATGTTGACCTTCCTCCCAAGTTAAGGTCATTTTGACTAACTTGTCCGTCACTGCTCTCCACAAGGCGTTTTATTATTTTTTTTAATTTCAGTGTTGATGTTCTTGCTTTTGGTTGTTCAGTGTAATTCCAGGGTTGTGATCGTGTTTGTCCAGAAGACTCTGCTCTGCTGACAAGTGTTATCTAATGTGTTGGGATGTATGTTCTGTAACTGAATGTGTGATGTCTTTCTGCCAATATCCCGATGCAATTCAGGGACTGGTTTACGTGAATATATCGAATATTTTGTTGAAATGGGTTGGTGCTCTATGTAAGTTTGTTAAAGTTGCTTTCAATACTAGTGCGGAGGATTTGGGTTTAGACCTTCAGTGCTTCCTGCGTGCTTTCATAGCCACTTCATTCTCAGCTGTAGACACTGTCTGTTAAGCACAGGTGGTAGCTTTTTATTACATTTTTTAAATTCATTTAGCTGACGTTTTATCCAAAGCGACTCACAATTGCTATATATGTCAGAAGTCGCATGCCTCTGGAGCAACTACGGGTTAAGTGTCTTGCTCAGGGACACATTGGTGTGTCACAGTGGATTCGAACCCCGGTCTCTCACACCAAAGGCATGTGTCTTACCCACTGCGACACCACCACCCCGGTTTCATCCCAGGTGATAATATTATCAGTCAGTGTAGGAGCATGAAAATATTTCTTGTACCGTGATGTTGGTGAGGAATATGTCACTGGTCAAAATTATAACTTGTTCACCATTAAACTAGCATCAATAGTCAGAGCATGACCTGCATGGTTCTGGAGTTGGAGATTCTGTGTATGTTGTCTGTTCAGAGGTGGATTTAGGTCCTAGAGATTTGTGTATAAGAATAATGACAGTAACATGCAAAAGCTTTCCTAAAATATCTGCATGTCAGCGCATGATAATGGGTTCAACCCCCACATGGACCACAAAGCCTATTTTCAGAGTGCATGTGTGCGCGCTTTCAAGTTGTTTTGGATTTTAAAGCACTTCACTTTCAGAGACGCGACACACATACTCCTTCTGCGGCTCTGGGAGGATTGGGTTTGAATCCCACTGGGAAAATAGACCAAAAATATATGTTTTAACTGTCACTCTCCTGGCCTGTGGGTGTGTTTGTGTGTGTGTGTGTGTGTGTGTGTGTGTGTGTGTGTGTGTCTTTGTGTCTTTGTGTAATGGACTATATAGTCTGTGGTTGCTACAAAGACTCTATTAGTGTTTCTGCTGTTGTAAAGTGAGGAGAGGAGGCTGCCAGTCACTCATAACAAACACATGAAGACACTTTTCAGTCAGGTCTTTGGTCTTTTGCAAGCTGTAGACACACACACACACACACACACACACACACACACACACACACACAGCATTATGGTTTTCATTTGCTCTGTATATTTGAGGCCAAATTATGATGGAGCACTGCTGCTCAAACGTTTAGTGGTCACAGACACACATTCCTTTCCTCTTTCTCCAGCTGTTATTTTTATCCATTTTCCTTGTACCTTTGCTATTTCCAAAGGCTCATGCTTTCATGAAAATGCATTTCCCTCTTATTTTTTCCACTTCCACCCCTGTAACTAGGCTGAATATTTCCATGTTGTTGCCTTAGTATTGTGTAAACAGTACTTAGATGTACACTCAAACTGCTCAGTCACTTTCTGTTCTGTGTTTTGTGTTCCTCACAGGGAAATATCAAACAAAAGTGTCAGAGACAATTTGAGAAATCCGAACCCTCGCTTGCAGGTGAGTCCCTTAATACCAACAGTTTGGTGTTTGCCGCCATCTGGTGGCACATTATTGTTTAACACATGGTGTGTGAGGAGAGGTCTCCTCTCTATCTCTTTTAGTGTCCCATTTAATCTTTAGCTCAGAGAATACATTTACAGATGAAATGGGACTGATGATAACTTCACCCACCCTCCGTTAGCTGGTAAAACCCATTCTGAAAATGAATTGAGGACTCTAGCCAAATTTATCTACTCGGGGCCAAATGACAGTGAAACTAATTTGAATACATTAGAGAGCAGTAAAACAGCAATGCACTGAGTGGTTGTTATCTTTTGATGGTTTTCTGTTCTCAAGTATCTAACAGTGTGTTTCAATCATACTTCAGAGTGATGGTTTTAGTTTTGTTTTTTGTTCCCCCAATTTTAATACTGTTGTGTTTGTATACGTGCAGAGTTGAGAGAGCTTAGAGGAGCTGTACAAATGGACTTGGAACTATACCCCTCTTCGTTTGCTGCTTCACCGCCAGCTTCTTCACCGCCAGCTTCTTCCCCTCTCCCTCTGAAGTGGCTGAAAAACAGGTTCAGGTACCTACGTTTTGTTGTTACGACCACCAGAAAGAACAAACAGAGTCTAAGAGTAGCAGAAAAAACTATTATTTGATTTGATTTTAAATAAACGTGACCCCATAATGAATACTAATAAAATGAAAAGGGAATGACGGGACTTTAAAGAATGGAAAGAATGGCCAACCACAAAAACTGTATCAGAGTGCACATAACACACATTAGAATTAGAAGAAATGCACATTATGAGGAGTAAGTGGGGTGCATAACACTCACACTGTGCAGTTGATACCTACAGTAGCGGCTTCACAATCACTGACGATTTGTGCCTTCTCATTCCATTCACGCTTTCTCACTGTACACACAATGTTTCTATTGATTTACAAAACTATTTTTACTCTATTTTTATTTTATGGTCTTCATGCAAGAAAATCTTCCTCGATCTGATTCCCTTTCTGATTCCTTTCCCCCAGACTGTCAGCAGGACAAAGGGTTTCTGATGAGACTCCGCAAGTTTTAAGCACTACATCAGTCCTAAGACCACATCCACCTCCTCCTCTGTGGCATACTAAACCCAGGCCACCACTTGGCGCTCCTCCCAGCAAGACCGCTTCATCAGCTAAACTAATTAACAGTTCTCCACTGCCTAGCACTTGTGGACAGCACAGAAGAACAACATCCTCCTCTGGACCTAGAAAAACACAAATGCCTACCGCCTCACTTCCAGGGCCCGGCAGTGACCAGATAATAGTTGAAACCACACACTGCTGCAGTCTTTCTCCAGAGCAAGATAGTGCATGTCTCCGCTGCATGACCCCGACTTCTAATACTGGTTTTCAAGCAAAAACTCCAAGAAATTCACCCCTCTATGAAACCCATCTATCATCCATTCGCAGCCCGAGCAGAAAGTGTGATTTGTCACCAAAGAGGGAGAGAAAAGGCTGCTCTGCCTGGAAGTCAAGAAACGTCAGTAGTATCCCTTCACCTGCTCTCAGCTCTCACTGTGATGCAGGCAGTTACAGCAACAATAATACTGACCATTCTGGGTCAACGACAGTGAAATCAAACACACAGAATAGTACCTGTGGAGGTAGTTTAGTGTCAACAACAGTGCAGACAGATAGCGACAGAAGGAAGAGTACTGAGAGTTACTGTGTTGGCAGTGGGGAAAGCAACATTGGAATTGATATTAATAAATCTTGGGAAGGATGTCGCCCAACAGCAAAGCCTAGTAGCCACTGTTTGACAGACCGCCTCTCACATCATCCAGAAAGCAGAGATATACAGGGGCAGGCCAAGTGCACCCATCCAGCGTCCATACGGATAAATGGGCAATTCTTTACTTTCCCCAAAAGACCACCTGAGGGCACCGCGAGTCAGCCAAAAAGTGCCAAAGAGGCCCAGCCGGAACTGGGCGTTTATAAACAACTTTTACCAGCTCCTCCTGCAAGGGTTTTGACTTGAAGTCAGCCAATAATTTCACTGCTGTGTCTGGTTCCTCACAGGGTTTTCCCCCCCATAAAGCATGAATTAAAATAAAATTGAGTTCTTGTGCTTGTAATTTTGCAATATCTTAATATTTGACTGAAAAGTGTGTAACCAAAAAGTAAATGTTTTAAAGTTACATATAGTCACCAGATTTTTATGTACTAATAAAAGTCATGAAGGTGTCCATCTAACCTAACAGGTTCACAAAACAGAAACATCAGGGAGATATCAATCATGCACAGTCTGTATACACCTACTACACACATACTTTATTTTCCTGGCCTTCTTTGTTTGTTTAAAGTCTGAGGTTCTATGATAAATGTTTTCTGATTTGAAAGCAACCAACAAACAGAAAAATATCCCAGAAGGAGCAGCGCTTAGGTTGTTTTAATATTACATTGGCTGTATTAAAGCTATACAAAACACTACTGGATCTTCTCTAATACACAGATATTTGTGTTGTGTTTAAAACACAAATGAGGGCCCAACTTGTCCTGAAAATAACTACATTTTTCCAGCAAAGACATGTAGTGACTCTGTCCTAATCCTGTTAATTCAATTCAATTCAATTCAAATTAGCTTTATTGGCATGAATGTGTAATAACAATATTGCCAAAGCATCATACATACAACATAAGAACAATCAGCCCCATACATTATAATAAATAAAACAGTAAGTGTGTGTGTTTGTGTGTTAAGAAACTATATATATTAAAATAAAATAAATAATTGAAACAGTAACGTGTGTGTATATATATATTAATGTTAATAAAGCAAATGAAAGCCAAGAATTTCAGCAACATTTATCCTGCTAAAACTTCCCTAGAGGACAATGTGGCCAAGCTCACCAACACATTTTCCAATATTTGATCTTGATGCTGCCTTTTCAGCACGTTTTTAGTAGTTTCGTTTTCTACAAGCCACACCCTCCACCTCAAATAGAAACTGATACTTAACAACAACGTCACATGACTTCTAACATGTCAAGGTAAGGTAGTTTACTTAAATGTCTCCTTTACATGTCAAGGTATGATTGTTTACTTCAGTTTGTACTTTCACTAATGGGTTAGATGTCACAACAGAATCTGTATTTTCTCCAAATGAGCCTATAATCTATTGAGTTTGAGGTGCTGATGTTGTAACACGCCGTTATGTCTGGATACTGTTCCTTCAGGCTCTAACAGGGACAACACTGAAACTAGAATAAGAAATATGTCGTAATTTTTTTATCTTAATTAGCCAACTGTTCGATTTCTTACTCCCATACACAACAAGTTTGTTTGCTGTGTACGCAAGCGCAGTGAATTTTCCTGCCTTTTTAACTGCGTTGTGTTTACAAACTTTTCGCAGCAGATTGGGTAACACCTAAGACACGCCCACCAAACGGGAGAAAAAATACCTGGAAGCCCTTTTCATAAACAGTTTATGCTTGAAGCCCCTTGCAGAGAAACAGTTTCCATAATTTTCTAAAAATCTATACAGATGGATCTAAAAACAAACAGGAATGTGTGGGAATTGGAATACATACATCAAAATAAATATCTCAAAACGATTATCAGATAGGCTATCCATATATACAGCAGAAATAGTGGCAGCCATTATAGCATTACAGTGGGTTGAAGAGGTCAGACCTGATAGGGTGATATTATGCACAGACTCCTTAGCAGTTATTAAAAGCATTCAGTCAATGACATCTGTCAGAGAAGACCTATTGATAGAAATGTTTCACAGCTTGTTAAGATTACATCGGGGAGGGATAGATGATCAGTTTTGCTGGGTGCCAGCTCATGAGGGAGTAAATGGAAATGAGATTGCAGACAAACTAGCAAAAGAGGCATTACAAAAGGAAATAACAGTTCAAATACCGCTAGGAAAAGGAGAAGGAAAAATAGCCATTAAGAAGAAAGGTAATGAAATATGGCAGAAATGGTGGGAGGAAGACAGGAAAGGAAGGGGTTACTATAAAATACAAAAGTCTGTCAGTAATAAAAATTATAGCGAAAGCAACAGGCGGGAGGAAATTATTATGACAAGACTAAGAGTAGATCTCACAGGACTGAATGGCACCTTGTTTTTATTGGGGAAAAGGAATAGTGAAAAGTGTGAAAACTGTGGGGTTAAAGAAAATGTTGATCATATCATTTTGCACTGCATATTGTTTGAGTTGGAAAGACAGATATTTCAAGATAGGGTTCAGGAAGCAGGGCGGGAATGGAATCTGAAGGGGGTAGTGGAAACAGAAGGAGAAGAAAAGGGTTTAAGAATCACCAGGAAGGCATTATTATTTAAATTTCTTAAAGACACTGGGTGGGTGAACAGAATATGAGAGCACCTTATTGAGGTTGATAGCTGAGTGATATGATGCTACACACTCCAGTACAGTAGGTGGCGGTATGCACCATGCCCCATGGTGTTGCGACCAACAGGTGCATGCTGGGTCCGGCTAATTGTAAAGTCTGGTTAATCTACAATCTATGGGTTAAATGCTGAAATGCTGGTGGTGGAGACTTCAGGTGACTTCTGCGTACACTGAGAAACTTATACCGTTAGTAAGGTGAGGCGTTTCTGCTGTTTGAGTGCTTAAAACACTTAAGAGGAGCTCCGTGTGATTAATTTAGATTAATTTAGAGAGTTTGAGATTGACAGGTTAGCCTATACTTTGAGGCTGAATGAATAGACAAGTTGAAGCTAAAATTGTGAAGGACTTCGAGGACAGTATGATTTAATGCACACATTCATGTTCCCTGTATGGTTCCTTTACATTATTATTTTGTTAAAAATTTAATTTTAAATTTAAAAATTTAACTTAATTTGGCTAGGTTTAATTATTCATAAAAAAAACATTACCTGGCTCTTTTAGATATAATTTCTAGATTTAGTTTTGTATAGGAGGGCTATTTTGCTACGTCGTATGCACTGCTCATTCAGTTTCAATGAAGTAAAATAAAGTCAAATCATACTCAAATGAATATTTTGTTAAATAAGAGGTTACTCTGCTTGAGTGTATTGTACACTTGGTAATGCCACTTTAGAGAAACAGTTTTCGCTTCAGTGGCGGGAAGTTCTCAGGCTGAGGTGAGTGACTTTCCAATGGAGTTTGTTTAATGTTACTTGTTTTTGTAACATGCCCACCCTGTCGGCAGAAGATATGCTGGAAATTATTAGAATACACTGTTTTAAAAATATGTAAGTTTAACTATACCAAATTCTCTTCACAACCAGACTAACTTAGCTCTTTAGTTAGTCACAGTTTGTTGTAACTAAGCTAACTGAAGCCCAAGCCCGATAGGGTAGACATCATTCATTTGTAGTTAATATTGCAATTTATAGAAATGTAATATTATAATTTATAGAAACATTTTCTGTAGATAATAAAGTGCTGCAGAGAACATCAGAGTGAGTAGGTGTGGGGGGATTTATATCAAATGAACTGAGAATGTACTTGAAGTTGAATGTCTCATTTTCATATTTTGTCATGTGTTCTTTGTGTCCATGTGCTTCACATGCTGATCGGCACTGTCATTTTATATTTTTAAATAATAATTGAATAATACTGTACCATAATCCAGTGTGTTCAGTATTCAAGTTGGAGGGGGTGGCTTAGTGCTACTAGCCTGTGTGTGTGTGTGTGTGTGTGTGTGTGTGTGTTTGTCCATTTGGAACACACATTCAAAGAAATAGTGACTGAAAGTATCTTGATGTCGTTTCTATTTATTTTATTTTTTTAGATGGGCGCTATATTCAACATACTTGAGCAGTTCAGACTGGAATCTTATTACAGCCATTTTTTCTCATTGGGCGTAAAGGATGAAAGAGATTTCTTGGATGGCATAACAGATGAAGATCTAAACCGCATTGGTGAGATGAACCTCAGCTTCAAACCAAAGACTAAACATTTTTACTAAACTTGGTATAAAACAATTCAACATGCATACATCTAGTTTTTTTTTTGCCTGAATATGTAATGTTTGTTGTACTGGGTAACCATAAAAATTAGATCCATTTACATGGCAGTACAATCCAATACAGCAATCCTGTAATACATTCCTTTTTTGTAAGATGTTTAATATTAATCCTTTTGCACATCTTCACAGGTTTAAGTCATGTCGAGAAGAATCGTTTTTCAGCAATGAAAAACTTCATTCAGAGACTCAGAGCTCCAGAGCGCCATGTTCAAGCAGTGACGCCTGTGCAGAAATCACTGGAGCTGTTCTGTCTTCAGTACACATACCCCAAATGTCCTCAACCAAAACACATCAAAGGTAAGGGGAACACATTTTTTTTTGTTTCTGATCATTAGATGAACTTGGGCTAACCACTAATTTGTTGATCAAGCAGTAGTATTGGATATCGTTTGTTTTTTTACTATTCCGGTGCCAAATCAATACTTCTAAAACAGTTCCAGTGTAGGTACCAGATCTGCTCGGGGTCCTGCACCTGCCAGTAACGTCACATAACATAATTGGCTGTACGTTTGTATGACGACGTGGCAGATTGTGATTGGTTGCATGTCGGAGTGTTTACAGACATAGTTTTTGCAGGCCCTTGAACCAACTACGGAAAGCTCTGGGAGAACTTGAAATAAAGCAGTACTTATTAAATGGGACTTACCAAAGCCTGACCATCAGTTGAAAAGACCTGAGAGCAGAATGGCCGTGATACCGGTTAATTAACGTTATGACGCTAATGTTAGCTACCGATCAAGTTAAGCTAAAGTGTGTCTGTAAATGTGAAATAAAACAAACATTTATTGATAAATACAGACCCCAAGCAGATCGGATAGCTATACCTGTAAATGGGGCACACTGTAGTTTGTCCGAGATCTGACCACCCGAGAACATCTGGTGCCTAAATGGTGCCTGAACCAATGCATGCAAATAAAATTAAAATTCTTTAAATTGAACAACATATTAACAGTTTAAAGTTTATTTAAATAGAAATATAAGTAAATAAAAAAACATAAAAAGTTTACATAGCAAATTCACAGTATATAAAATCTAAGCCACATAACCCAACTACAATAATTTAACACTAAATAGTAGTTATTGTCTGACAGCAAGTGAAAAGCGGTGGCGCTTCTTACGTCTGTAAGGAGCACTAGAGTGAGAGTAGTTCAATCGATATACATACTTCAAACCAAAATGTGCGTTCTAATTCGTGCCCGTAGGAAACGGTTCCATATTGATACTGGGTTTGGTACCCAACCCTATCAAGCAGTATGCAGTGTTGTGTCAGAAATAAGATGTGGTGATTGTGTTACAGAATGTATAGACCTCCACATATAACTGAACACGGCCCTGCTTAACGGTGGTTGTTTTGAACTTACAGATATGGATCCAGTACAAAACACGGTTGAGGACCTGATGTTAAGGATCGGTCATCTTGAGAGTGTTGGCAATTCCAACGGAGTCTGTCTCTACACTGTCGATGGGATGCCCCTAACAGATGATCCCTTCTTCAACACATGTGAGCAGACACCGTTTTACAGTGATGCTTACTAGGCTTTTACTAAGTTACTGTTGCCAGGAGTCTTTTTGTGTGTATTTTACTGAGCTTGTGGATACAACAGTGACAATACATTTGTACTGAAGCATCTGTAATCTTGATCCAGGACACTGATGATGCTTTTCGACTATCTCCATGCCCTGACCACAAGCGTGTCCAGTTCTTTGGCTGCAAGAAAATCAGATATGTTTGAAAATTGATGTAGTGTTTGGGACAGCGAGGTGTAGATGCATCTTTGAACTAATTGAGAACCAGCTGTGAAACGGGCATGAGCACAGATTCTGTGCTGACTTGAGGGTTTTTGTCTCGTATCTAAGAACTGGAGCAAAAGTCTTGTAGCTTGCATTTGCCATTTTTCATCTTTCCATGACTAAAAGATTTGATTGCATAATATGGTATTTATGTGTGCATAGTAAGTAGGGTTGCAACTAACAATTATTTTCTTGATTAATCGATTTTTGTTAAAATGTCTATAAAGGTCTATAAAATGTCAGAAAATTGTGCAAAATGTCTAAGACGTTCTTAAATGTCTTGTTTTGTCCATAAGATATTTAGCTTACTGTTATAGAGGAGGAAAAGAAACAACAAATATTTACATTTGTAAATAAGTGACTTAAAGCGATCAATTGACTATCAAAATAGTTAATTTAATAATTGCAGCTAATTAATTATTGCAGCTCTAATAGTGGTTTTAGTGAGCTTATTGCTGTAAAAGCAGCTATGATCATTACTTTTTATATTAACAATGGATCACATGACTACTTGTATGTGAAAGGGTGCAAACTTAATGATCAACCTAAAGAGAATTGCCATCCATCTAAGCTTTATAGGGTCTTTCAGCTCATTGTTTTGTTTTTTTACGGTCCACATGTTTACTGGTTTGGCTCAAGCTGGTAGCTGTTTTCAGAGGGAAAGCTTTAAAAACCCAGTGTACACTACCAGCTGCAAATAAATTCTAATGTTGATCTGTACGTGACGGGTTGTGTGTGACCATATCAACTTAAAATGTCGTCTACTCAAACAGGGTCTTTGAAAGACAGACATATTGAAAGTGGAGCTGTCATTTATGCAATCTTTACACCGAAGGAAAACCTGAAGCAGGCTCCTCAGATACCAAAGCGAGAGGTTGGTGAAACCTATGGAGACGACATGGTTCGATGCCACATCATGCTGAAGGTGCGTCTTAACAATATTGGTCATGATACAACTGATGAAGATATTGGCACCTAATGAATGGAAATTATTGTACGAACTAAATATGTTTGCTTTATGGCCCAGCTTAAATGTAATTCATGAACCATATTTCATATTAGCATGATCATAAATCCCTTTTAAAGATTATCTAACCATTATTGTGTTACAGTAACAAGACAAGCGTCCCTAGGGACGTCTCTTCTGATCACAGCACAAGCAAAGCAAAATGTTCAACTTCCTATATAGCCAGAAACCTTGGTTGGCAATATGTTTCAAGCTCGGTGCTCCCGAGGAAGCACTCTGTTTAGTATTTTAATATTCTTGGTGATTTTGTTTGTGTTTTGTGGATGCAGGCACATCAGAGGTTCTGATTAATACTTTTTGTAATCAAGAAGCTTCCAAATTCTCTTTCGTTAAATTTAACAATCTTTCGTTAAATTTAACAATCACAACTTAGCAATAATGTAATAGGTCACCGCTGTGTGTATATATACAATCAACACAATGTTAATTAAAGACATTCAAATTGTATCTTTCTAGCCCAACTACCATAGGCAGTGCTCAGCTTGTTCACTAGTTTAGACACAAAGTCATAACTAAGGCAAGTAGCCAATCAATGATCAAAGATAGAGTTCCAGCAATAAATTAGGTATCTACTAGATTACTGTGGTGCAAATATATATGACATGCAAATAAGTGAGTATAATTCTATCATTTTATGATTCAACTGACCCCAGGGCATGTGTAAAATATTTTAATTATTTCATACAGGGAGACTTTGAGGTGATGGTGAACTTGGCAAGTGACACCATGACCAGCCTGAGACTCAAGTTGGCAAATGAAAGTGGATTCCCAGCACATGTCCTTTATTACAAGTAATCATCACACCACACATTGATATTATGGTTTGTGACCTTATTTGTCATTACAGGTGTCTTTACCCACATAGCACTTCTGGTCTCTCCTGTGCTTATTTTGTTTGCAGAGGTCAGCATAGTGCTGGTGACACTCTGCAAAGTTGTGGAATCTCTGAGGGGTCAACAGTTGCCTTTTCTTTGTCCACCTTCTCTGATGAGACGCCACACGATGAGACATTCTTCATTAATGATGTTGTGCCTTCAGTCCAGCAAACCCAGAAAGGCATCAGTGTGTTCTTGTCTTCACTTTATGCTGTTGTAAGTAACTATCAGTAGCGTACACAATTTGATGGATCCACCCAAATCCATGACTGCACTCTGTATGTTCACTGTTGCTTTACCTGGTCAGAGCTTGTAAAATATCTACCATGTCCACGTTTTGTAACGTAATACCAAGTTTTTTACAGAGTGAAGTCTGTGTGAAACGCATACCTTTTTATAAGAGGAACGCTACCCCTCCCCCACCCCACCAGTGTGCTTATGTCTCTAGAGCACCAACATTTAAATTTACAACAGCAAAATCACTATATAAACTCAAAATCGGATGTCAAAAATACTGAGTGACGTTTAGAAAGAATAAAGAACTCCAATATCAGTCCTCCCTCCTCCTCCTCCTCTCTGCTGTTATTCACGGCCTGCAGGTAACTTTATTACCTGGTAGAGAAGAGTGGCCGGTTTATCTCAACCTCAATTGCTATAACGATGTGCCAAATTTTAAGCTACGTGGCAAACTAAAATGAACACACATACTACAGACAGACTGCTTTCAATTCAGCTTTTTTGTAACTAGGGATGAAACGATTACCGGTTTAACGGAAAACGATGGTGAAATTCTTGACTGTTATTATTACCGTACCCATTTTCATTACCATGATAACCGGGCACGGTTAACCGCGCTATTATAATCTCACAGCAAACACTGTCCAGCGTCTCCCAGAAGCAGGCACACACCCGTAGAATGCAACGTGGGTTTGTTTGGGTCAGATTCATGTAATTGCTTCATCACATGAATTCTGAAGCAGAGGCAGCAAAAATGTACATATCAGAAACCATCCTTGAGATGAGGTATGGACACTTAGGGATGAATTGCGATACCACTGGCGAGTGCTGAACTTTTAATCTTGCGCCATAATCAGGTCAGACTTTTAATTGTATCTAATACTGACGTGCATTTCCATCATCCTCACCTGTACGTTTAGTGGTAATTAGCATATGTTACCATGCTAACACTCTAAACTATGGTGATCTATTATGCCGATTACACATGATTAGTATCAGCATTTGTTAGCATTGTCACTGTGAGCATGGTAGGATCATAACTGTGGTTAGCAGGCTGAAATTAGCATTTAGCTCAAAGCACCACTAGCATGGTTGTAGACATTGTTTCCTGAAAAAAGGTTTTTAAACTGATCTGAAAAGATGGCAAATCCAGCATTAAAGTTGCCTCCATTGTAAAGTAACTTTATAATAAGAATAATAATAATAATTAATCTTTATTTTTTCAAAAACAAGTTACAAAGTGCTTCAACAAGTGCAAAGACAACAATACAATACCCAAAAGACAACAATACGAGCAAGAAAACATTGAAAAGACCAAAATACATGTTTAAGATAAATATAAAATAAGTAAAATAGAATAAAATAAAAGGGATAAAAGTATGTTTTAAGAAGGGACTTAAAAGAGTTCACTGACTCAGCCGACCTGATTTCCTCGGGCAGGCTGTTCCAGAGCCTCGGGGCCCTGACAGCAAACGCTCTGTCCCCTTTAGTTTTCAGTCGAGACTCTGGAACAGACAACAGACCTCTGCCCGAGGATCTCAAGGTACGTGCTGGTGCGTATGGGACTAAAAGGTCAGAAATATCACAAGGTGAGAGGCCATGAAGAGCTTTAAAAGTGATCAATACAATTTTAAAGTCAATTCTAAAACACTAATAAAAGGCAGTTTTGAAATTGGTCTAAAGTTTTGATGGAGGGAGGGATCTAAACCAGGTTTCTTTAAAAGCGGGTTCACGCAAGCTGTTTTAAAATAATCAGGGACACAACCAGTAGATAGGAGCTGTTAAAAACATAGATCAAATGGGGCCCAACAGAATCCATAACTTTCAGTAAAAACTTTGTAGGTATTACATCACCTACCTTTATCCTACCTTTCACTGTTGGCTTAATTATACATTATTTAAAATACATTTCATTTTATTTTTTTCTTCTAGAAAGGTCATTATAATAATGATCAACTGAAGAAACTGATTTCCTACATACGAAAACTGACTGGATGTAACCCTCTCGGCCAAAGTTTGCATCAGTTACTTTGCAGGAATGAAAGATTAACCAGGAACCAGAAGGTAAACAATATGAACTGGTATAATTCTGCCTTTAATATACACTGTATTTTGCTTTTTGTTTTCTTGTGCTCCATTGCATTTTGAGGATTGGTGCATTTAATATACATAGTTTAAAAAAAATAAAAAAAACATCTATAAAACGTTTTCTGTTGTGTACGTATATATCTGTCTGTCTGCACTACAAACAAAAGTGTATTCACCTTCAGTGTATTGGTCGCTGCAGTCAATATCTCAACAGATAAAATTCAAATTTTCTGCTCTGTAGTGGGAAGATGTTTTCCTGTAATTTGGGTGAACTGAACCTTTTACACAGTCACGTGTTTTCACCAGTACCCATTTCTTCTGATGCTCTTCTTTTGTTGTAGATTGCAGTTGTTGAAGGCTTGTACCTGCTCTTCAGACAACTTTTGCCTCAACGTGGAAGTCAACGAGGGGAGAAACTCATTGAGGACCTGGATGTCTTTGAGAATTCACTGTACTGCTGGGCACATCTCCTGTCAGAAGCAAAGGTTAGATGATAACGAAGTTTAGCTAATATTAGCTTGTGAAGCATAAACCAGTAACTTTAGACTTAAGTTCATAATTGCCAGTATTTTGTTGGATGCTAATATATCTTTAACACCTTTTTATGGAAGTTGGCATTAGGGTTGGGTGATGTCTACAGTTGTTTGATAGGCTGCGTCATTAATAAGCCGGCGGCTCACCTGCTGCTGTGTTAAGGGATCGCGGGTGGATATATACAGAAAAAAGACGATTTCTCAGTCTTTTAGGCGATTTTATAAAACATACTGCTGATGGAGAAAATGGAGCAGAGTTGGAGAGAGGGTTAGAGAGAGACAGAGACAGGCGGGTCAAGTCGGGGTGTTAACCTGAGGTGTAACATTAGGAGTGTGTCAGAGTGTGGGGAGAAGAGATTTCCGAGTCAGATGCAAAGCAAACTTAAAAACAATAATAATGTTCGTGGTCATTAAAACCAGATCAGGTCATTCACAGGGTGGTATAATGTGAAAATTTTAGATTTTTCTTGCTGGGGAGGCGGAGGTTTTACAACACGATACCGGCTCAACGTCGTGATGTCTTGTCAGCCATCGCCGATGAACGATGGCATCCTGAAAGAAGGTGAAACATGATTTGAATGTATTTATGAATGCATCGATGTGGATTCAGGTGTATCCAATGGTTGAGCACTTAAGTAATGACCGCTTCGGCTTTGTCTTATTTTGACAGAAACAGGCATCAGACTGTGAGAGCTATGCACCAATCACTCTTACGTCTGAGAATGGCAGCCGTTTCTGTGAACCAGTCAGAGTGCCTGGAGTACCTGGTACCTTTGAGCGAGCATACGTTCTCCAGAAAATCAAAGGTAAAATTTAAAAACATTGAAAAGTCATAAATCCGATCAAATTGCACTATGTTGAGGAGACGCACCATAGTGTAGTATTTATCTGAAAAGAGGTCAATGAGAAGATGCAGAAAAAGCAGCCCCACTGTTGACGGATCTGCCCCCCCCCCCCTTTTTTTTTTCTTTATTGGGAAGCAGCAACAGGAAATGCAATTGTACTTGTTTATAAGGCCTAGCAGCAAGATAGGGAAATTTTTCTGCCCTTTTCATGAGCTGATCTGTTTTGAATGCACTCTGAGGAGCAGTACAAGTAGCTGCAGTGAGCTACTTGGATTAAGAGCTGCGGCAATAGTATTTGTACAAATTCTATATTTTTCTTTCAGAACTGTATTTGTTAAATAGGTGGAAGGTGTTGCGCTATCAGCTTCACCTTCCTTTCTTTTTGTTTAGATGGAGATAAAATTCCAAACTGCACTGAAGAGATTTTGCAAGAAACATCGTTACAGAGAGCCAACGACATTGAAAAGATATTGCTCAGTTTGCCTCCATCCTTCAGAACATATCCTCTGTGGATTCATCGTGACAAGACGACTGGTCAAAAGTATGTATCAGATTTTTACTTATCATAAAAGTACTTTAATGAAATGCCTTTTCTGTTTATTTAGACAATTATTACCTTTGCTGTTTTTTTGCTGCCTAGTGATCTGCTCTATATGGTCATCGATAGACTGCAATCTTCATGACATCAGTGTTTTTCTGTTCTTAGAGCTATCTAAGAAGGCACAGGGCCATAATCAGGGTACCCGCGGGATCTTGAAAGTATTAAAGTCTTAAATTTAAGACCTGTACCAAGGTCTTAAATGTTTTCTTGTCCTTCCGTAGGATTTAATTTATGCCCTAACGTCATAAATGAATACTTTGTGTGTGAGACTTCATAATATACTCCGTTTGGTGTGACTGTGTTATACGGCAGTACAGGTAACGTTACTGTTTACGTTAATGTTTAGCTTTACGCTGCGGAGTGTTCGCGGTGCACGAGCTCTGGCATCCAGCTCTGCGCGAAACAGTCATTTGTTAGTAGCACGTCAGAGACGTTTTCTTTTCTAACGTTAGCTCGACGACTCAGAATGGGCAAGTGTCTGAAATTCAGAAAGCCAGAGATACGAACAAGTTGGCGGACGAAGTTGAGGGCAGTGGCGCTGAGGTTAGCACAGCAAGCTGATCGGCGTGCGAGCCAGTCACGCTGTGGCGAGCGCTAATGGAACAGCAGAGCTGGAAGACCCGCTGCAGGTTACTGGTCAGTGAATGATGCAACGAGGACAGGTGTGTATGAGACGAGGACCGTGTCTGTGTGTCGGCGTTGCACCGCTGTTGAAGTACAAACACACCCCAAGCTATAGTGTGTTAAATATGAATGTATTAAAATAAAATGTTTTATTAAATTCATGTGACTTCGTAAATTTCTTGGGCTTAAAATTCATACAGATTTTTCATTAAACGGCAGTGAAGTTGGTATTAAAGTCTTAAATTAAATTTGAGAATCCTGGGGGGTACCCTGATAATATGTTAAACACACAAATACTGTTTACCCACCTCTTTAATTATATAAGGCATATAATCCATTGCCTTATGCAGAGTTGATATGAGTCCGTACTAAGGTTGGAAAATCATTACATTTTAGTTTAAGCTTAAGTGTAAAATGCAGATTAAGCCAATTATTAGATTTAAACAGCAGATTGATTAGAGTTTTTACACATATCATTAATATGTTGTACCTCACCACCCAAAATGTGATCCTAATTGGCAGCAGGGATATCAGCAATCGTATCCAATTGTCAAAAGTTCATACATCATTAATGGGCACAACCCTCTTCTGTTATCATTCTGAGGCCAAAATGTCCACTTACTTACGTACATTCCACAATAAAATTGCCACGATATTTTATAAGCCTTAAAGCTAGGGTAGGCAATTATTTTAGCATTGTTATTATATTTGTTATTATATATTTGTTTACATCGCAACAGCAATCAATAAACTTGCCTACCTGCGCCCTCTGCCCGTGCACTCACTGCGCATAAAAATGTGTTTGTTTTCTAGCGGTCTCTTGCTAGTTCTCTAACATTTCCTACCCTAGCTTTAGCGTTCTCAAGGTGGTTACACATTTGCCATTTTGACACCCAAATGGTAAATCAGCAGCATTGCACACACGGACAGGTGCATTAGTTGGTAATTCCATTGAGTTTGGTGGTCCTGTAGCCTTTTCTTTTTATTGCCACCATATTGTCACTTGTTACGTTATAGACTGATTGCTATGACATCTGCCACATGTATCATGTCAACAGATGAAGCCTTCTGAGTTGCTGATATCCATGACTTGCTCTCTAGTGCCATCATGTTCTCAACAATTTTTTAGCCCCTCCAAGTGGCAAGGCTCTGACAATGAGCATAATGGTCTATGTTTCTGTTCCATCCAACAAAGTTTTGACTTGATCCTTGTTTTTTTACTAACCTGTACAATTAAATGGCAGTTTCCAGATAAAAATGAAGAAGACTTTCGGAAACATGGTGGAAGAATTAAAATCTCCCTCCAATCAATACCTCAATGTGACCCCACCTCTACATTTGAAGGAGTTAGGACAGTGTCAAGCACACCTTGTTCTTCTGAGTGAAGGTACTCTATTTAATCACAATCTGGATGGGTCATTTGTGACTGAACATGCATTTTTCAAATGGCACTGGCACCTATTTTAAAGGGCAAGACACACTGGCAGGGTATGAATCACATTAAAACGTGCACCTATTGTTTTTCTTAACCGATACACTAGTGTGGTGTCAGCTGCACCAGAGAAGAGACACTAGAATGAAATGGCAGTGCAACAGGACAAGAAACAAGAATCAACCAGTGGTAAAAAGTCACAATTTCTTAAGCAGTGGAGCACTAGTATAAAGTTGCATAATTTGGAAATACTGAAGTACTAGTACTTCATTTGTACTTCCAAATTATGCAACTTTATACTAGTGCTTCACTGCGTATGATAGGGAAATATTGTTTTTATTCTGCTAGATTTGACAGCTGTAGTCACTTAAATACAAAAATATAAACTTTTAAAATATGATGCATTACTGTTTATTAAAGGCCCTCTATACCCACACAGGTGTTTCCAGTCATGGGGCTGATTAGGCTGCTCAGGTTGGAGTTCTCCAAAAGTCTTTATACTTCATGAGAGTTAAGCAACAAGAAAAACTAACCGATCCCCTGAAGTCACAAAAACATTTATTGTTTCTTGTAGCACAGGATGATAATAAAATATTATGGTGTGTGCAAAAAAAATCCCTTCAAATCTATATAAAAAACAAAACCATCACATTCATGTCGCAAACGCGCACTTCGTATGATGTGTTCAGTTGTGTGGACGTGACGCCCCATGGCCAAATGTCAATATTATGTACTCAATTCTGAATCAATCTCAAAGGAACTTCCCATTGGTGTTCTATACTTCCTCTGATATTTAGTGCCATGTTTGTGGGAAGCTTTGTAATGTACATTTTGAGGGGGGTTTTTTTCTCTTTGTCAGACAACCTTGGTGTCAGTTTGTGTAAAGAAAAAGGATCCCCTGACATGATCCGCGTGCTTGATTGTTTGGATGGAAAAACTAAAACAGTGGATGTGAATCTATTGGCAGCCAGGTAATGTATAGTATCTTACATCAATCTAATGTTTTCCAGCAAGGTAGAGTTCTAGTAGAATACTGTGTATTTTTATTTTGTTTTTATTCCTGTCTATAAAGGAATTGGGAAAGAGGGAATCTATTATATTTCTGAAATGTTTCATATCGCTTCTTTTCACAAAAAAGTATATAAGAATAATTAATAATAAGAATAAGATATTAATATAATAAGAAAATATAAATTTTTGTGAATTGCCCCTGCTTTGCATTAAGCAAGTAGGGTGTGAGCATTTTACTGAAAACCAAACTTTTTAATGTAGTTTTAATATGTTAAATGAAATGAAAATTGGACTAACTCAAATCAGAAAACCTCTTGTTTTGCCTAAAGCCAATACCAAAGACATCCAGTCAAGTTATTTGAGCCAATTTGTGGCCATTTCTGTGCATAATGTACACACACTGTAGGTTTTATTTTCCAGTTTCTATTGCTATTTTTATTTCACCTGCACAAATAAGGACATCACACTGACAGTCAACTTGATACAGTTATATAAGTAGTGCACAAAATGAGAACCGATGAGGCAGCAGTAAACTATAAATCAAGGTATGTGCAGTGCCACAGTGTAGCAGCTGATGTATTTTCTTTTTAACTGAATGAACCTCTGTAAAAGTCATACTGTTTTGAAATTAACACAGGACTGGTGACCACAGAGATGACCGAACATTTGTCACAACCAGGCCTCCAAAAGAGGCTATACTGGTAACACTTTTCTTCTGAAGAAAATGGGATTGGCAAGAGAAATGTTACATTTATTTATTGCTTAACTGTTGTAGAGCTGTCTTTGTAAGTTTAGAGTCATTGTACCTGTAGTAATATAATGCATCTTATGTAGTGGATTATGTTATAATATTCCATCACAAGCACTAGGTTTTTAAAATTTAATGTAAAGATGTTTCTATTAAAATAGCGGAAGGACACATTTATAAAATGATGACTCCTGACTCAAATTTCCATCAGGTGCTGATAGATACAAGCTCTTCCATGGAAGAAGAGTGCTATGTAGGTGCAGAAATACAGAAGATTAATGCTGTGAAAGAGCTCTTTCACAACTTTGCAACAAGGAGCATGGCTTATGATTTTCATCATGTCATTGGCCTTGTTAAGTTTGACTCCATGGTGAAAACTCTCCACACATTTACTGAAAATCTGGAAAAGTTCAAGGTAAATTCAACCCTCTTCTATTTTAGAAAATGTTGTCTGTGTGTAATGCAATAATATGACTAAATGGATAAGGGTTTTTTTTGTTTTTGTTCCCCCGCATTTGTAGGAACACGTACGTAAGCTTGAGCCGAGTGGATGTACGCTGCTGTACGACGCCCTGCGACGTGGGGCATCTGAGTTGGAAAAGGTCAAGACGAGGTTCCCAGATTGTAGACTTCACATCATTTGTCTCACTGATGGAAATGATTCTGGGTACATTTCTTTCTCTGTTTTAATCTGTTTTTGTACTTTGTTTATATTTGACCTGTTGAACTGTAAGCAGTAAGAAAATTCAAAATGTCAAACTACAGATATATGTGATATTAAGTGCGCTGACATCTTATTCTTCATTCTACCCATAGATCCTCCATAGAGCCAGTTCCCGTTACAGCCAAACTGCTTAAATCTAACATCATTGTGGATTCAATCCTCCTTGGAAATGTGGAGAACAACATGTTGCATGGAATCAGCAATGCAACTGGTATGGCAAACTGTTAAAATAATGCCATGTATATATGCCATCAAACAGCAAATTGACTTGATGGAATTCAAGGGATCTCATACAACTCATAATTATAGTCTTATTTAATGTTGTTGACAAATTTCCCCCCCTTAGCATTATTATTATTTTTGCTACAAGGTTGAAGATATTTGACACCAAATGGGTCAAGCATACATATTTTTGTTAATTTCTTTTACGTTTTTGAAAGAGACCATACATAAACACCGACCGAGGTAGAGAGGGTTAGGGTAGAGAGGCAGAAATTGGCAGTGAAAGGTTTACAAGTAGTATATACCATGATGTGTACGTTAAAAAGTTTGCAGAGAGCACATTGTCGTGTGTGCATCTGTGTTTTACAGTCACTGTTATTACTGCTAGAGCTGGGCAACAAAACAATGATAATTATCGCAATATAGTTTTCCTCAATAAAAATATTAACAAATTTTCAATATATCGTCAATAAATGTTTGATTTTATTCATTTGAATCACCAATTAGCACTTAATTTTTGTGTTAAGATATTTATTTTGTTGAGGAAAGGGTACTGAAAAAAAAGTTTCCTAATTATAATTGTTGAAAAAAAGATTTTATCAGAATCATTTTGAATGTTCTACCTCAGATGTGTGAAGTGACCCACTTGTTGTAAAGAAAGAAACCACAATTAACAATCTGGTTTCTTCAACTTTCACTCAGGTGCCAGCCTTTAAACTTAAAAGCTGTAATGATTTTACATTTATTGTGATAATTATTGATATTGAATGGTATGAAATGTTTTTATCGTTATAACATTTTTGGCCTTATCGCCCTGCCCTAATTACTGTTACTCCACCATTGCCCTGAAGTGACCTCATTCAGCAGCCTCAGCCACCAGGAAAATAAGTTCAGCCTGGACGCTTGGCAGCAAAAACTGAAAACCGCAAACTCTAAACACAACCTCTTTGACGGTTCAGAACACTCACGCATCCGTATTGCTTCCAGGTGGTTGCTGTTTCAAACCACAGACAACCAAAGAGGGTCTCAGGCTGTTTGAGATTGAGACATTGCTGTCTTTGGAGCAGCGGAAACTCAAGGATCAACTTGACCCGTCTTCCATCAGTGAGGTTGGTTATTGTAGATCATTGTCCACCATTTTGTTGGAAGTGAGCTGAACATGAAACGCATCAGTTTCACACAGGCATAAACTCTGCACATTGCCTAATTTATTTGTCCTCTTAGAGTATTTTGTCAAACATCTTCGCTACTCATGGGTATGACGAATGTCCAGAGACTTCCTTGCCAAGCCAGATAAACAGCAAAGTGACAGTGACAGAGAGGTGAGTAATGGAAGCAACCATTTTGTTTAGGCTGATAATAAAACTGGTCAGGTTAATAACAACCATCTCCGTCTGCTGACGATCACTTTATTTTTTACCTGCTGCCATATTTAGTCTGATTTGTTAACCTAATAGGTTATGATTTTTGAACTGTAGCACAGAGATCAAGTTAACAAAGTAGAAGTTTTACACATTAAAAGAAGCTTCCTTGTTAAATTGAATTATTTCATGACAGTGCTTACAAAAATATTTTGTTGTTCAGGGTAAACAAGACTAAGACTCCACAGCCAAGTTTTTGGTGCACAGTGGTATATTGAAATATATAAACAAAGATAATGCTAGCATGCTGATGCTAAGCAGGTATGTTAAGCCAACTATGTTCACCATTTCAATTTAGCATAGCAACATTTGCTAATTGGCACAGTGGAGCTGGTGTTGATGGGAAGGTGAATAGCTTTTCAGGTATTTGGCCACTAACTGAAAGTATGACCTCTACCTTGATGAAAAGGGGATCACCGAAGTCGGTAAGCTTCATCTTCTGAGCTCCATGAATGTTTGTATTAATGTCAAAGTTATCCATCCAGTGGTTGTTGATATTTTTGTCTCGATTATGACTTCAAACAGTAATGGTCATATTTTGGGGCAAATTAACTGTTTTTTGTTTGCTTTACTTTTGAAGCATTAATAAGCTCTCTACATAAATAGTGCTCTGAAAAAGAAGATTCAGGAGTCAAAGAAGGGGTGGTTCCTGGAGAAGGACAAACGTATCCTGGAGGAACTGAAGAGCCTACATTGTGACCCGCATCCCTTCTTTAGAGTCTTTCCATCAGAGTCAGACTTCAGTAAGTGGCCAGTTCTCATATTGGTATAATGCATTTTTGTAATTTTTTTCCGGGAGGCACACTACTGTTTTTTGTTGCACCATAACGTGGAACCATGGAAGGAATCAGAAGGAGCTTTATTGCCAAGTAGTCTTTTACACATACGAGGAATTTGCTGTGGTGATAAGGTGCTACACGTAGACAAACATACAGTAATACATATACATACATAAATAAATGTAGAAATATATAAATATGGAATAGAAGAACGACGTTGCAGATATATACATGTGCATTATTCTGGGTCTGTGCCGTGCAGAAGTAACGCAACGGAAGAGAATATTGTGTACATATAAATGTATATTTTTATGTTGTCAATTTATATAACAACAAAGATCAACAACAAATATGTGCAACATGCCAGGTCTGTGCACGACGAGATGAAACCGTGGTGATGGAGGAGGTGAGGATGGACTCAATGATGGCGGTGTAGAAGTGCACCATCATTGTCTTTGGTAGACTGAACTTCAGCTGCCGCAGGAAGTACATCCTCTGCTGGGCCTTGAAGTCCTGGGAGATGATGGTGCCCAGGAAGCGGAAGGAGTCCACAGTGGTGACTGGGGAGTCATACAGGATGATGGGGGGAGGGTGGGACTGGGTTCTTTCTAAAATCCACGACCATCTCCACTGTCTTCTGAGTGTTGAGCTCCAGACTGTTCTGGCTGCACCAGGTCACAAGATGGTCGATCTCCCACCTGTAGGCGGACTCATCCCCACCTGAGATGAGCCCAATGAGGGTGGTGTCATCTGCAAACTTCAGGAGCTTGACAGACTGGTGACTGGAGGTGCAGCTGTTGGTGTACAGGGAGAAGAGAAGGGGGGAAAGAACGCAGCCTTGAGGATCCGGTGCTGATGGTCCTGGAATCAGAGACATGTTTTGCCAGCTTCACGTGCTGCTTCCTGTCCGTCAGGAAGTCTGTGATCCACCGATTGATTCTCAAAGCGGCAGTAGAACTGGTTCAGCTCATTTGTCAGGCGAGAATTGTTTATGGAGTGGAAGACTTTGGGTTTATAGTTTGTGATCTGTCTGAACCCCCTCCAGACAGAAGTGGCGTCGTTTGCAGAGAACTTGTTCTTTAGTCTTTCGGAGTACAGTCGTTTAGCTTCTCGCACCTCCCTGCTGAACCTGTACTTTAACGCCCTGCACCCGGCCCTGTCACCACTCCTAAATGCCTCCTCCTTTTCCAACCTTAGCTGTTGGAGTTTAGCTGTAAACCAGGGTTTGTTATTGTTATAACTCACCCTGGTGCGTGTTGGTATAGATGTGTCCTCACAGAAGCTGATGTAGGAAGTCACAGCCTCTGTAAACTCATCCGGATTGTTGGTAGCCTTCTTGAAAACGTCCCAGTCAGTGCAGTCCAAACACGCCTGAAGATCCTCAATAGCTTTACTAGTCCACTTCTTTGATGTCCTCACTACAGGTTTACAGAACTTTAGTTTTTGCCTATAAGCAGGAATCAGATGGACCATTAGGTGATCAAAGTGTCCCAGTGGAGCGCGTGTGACGGCGTGATAGGCACTGCTAACTGAGGTGTAGCAGTGATCCAAAGTGTTCCCCTCTCTGGTTGGACACGCGTCCTGAACGTTGGAATGTAAACACCGACCAGAGTGAATGAAGCAAACTCACGGGGGAAGTAAAACGGTTTACAGTTAATGATAAAATCTTCCAGATTAGGAGAACAGTGCTGCTGAATCACTTTAACATCGCTACACCAGCCATTGTTAATATAAAAACAGACACCTCCACCTTTTGTTTTGCCGGAGAGTTCTGTGCCACGGTCCGCTTTGTACAGTTGGAAGCCAGCGAGCTGCAGCGCAGAGTCCAGTATCAGCTCACACAGCCACGTCTCCGTGAAACACAGAACAGTCCTAAAAAAATGTATTATGTACTATATTCAAAAACTGTACCTTTTCTTTTTTTTTTCTAAAGTTTACATAAAGGCACTATATGAAAATGTCCACATTACCACCGTAGTCTTAGAAAATGTTCTCAGTGAAACATGTAAAGGATAAATAATTGTGTTGACCACTGGGCAGTAAACCTTGTTTTCAGGTATCATCAACTGCATTTTGCCCTTGCTTGAAGGTTTTTAATAGCAACAAGCTTTTTTTCTTTTCAGCATTCTGGAGGATTCTCATGCAAGGCCCTCCTGACACACCATATGAGAAAGGAGTGTTCGAGCTCTACTGCCAGTTCGGCCCTGATTACCCAGTGAAGCCTCCACTAGTCCGCTTTGTCACACAAGTATCCTGCCAAGATACAAACAGCTGAAATGTTTTTGCATTTGTTGTTCATTGTTAAAGTAATGTTAATTGTTAGGAAATGTATAAGGTATTCTTTTTTTCCAGGAAAAAAATTCTTAACATAAATACAGGTGTACCACTGCAATATCAACACTGTGGGCCGCATCTGTCACAACATATTTGACCGCAACTACAATGCACACATCACCATGAGAGAGATCCTAGAAGCTGTGTACGGACTGCTCATCATCCCTGAGCCTGACGATCCACTGGACAGGTGAGATTTACACACATTCATAAATAAGTCCCACTTAAGGTAAGGCAGGTAGACACTGAAGCCTTTTTTTTTTTACCAAGAGATATTTCTTATGTTAAAGGTGTTTTTGACCCATTTCCAAAGTTCAGTCTGTCCTATTGATTTAAAATATGGTGGAAATAGCTTCATTGTATCACCTGTATTTTTAGACGGTTACTTAAACTTGTGGTGATTTTTTTTTTTCCTTTGGAAGCATTTTGGCTGAGGAATTCCTGACGAGCCGTGACATATATGAACGAGAAGCCAAGAAACATACAGAGGAAACTGCAGGAAAGTCGATGGATGACATGGAGAAAGTAAATGAGCTCCCCTATATTACCATTAGACGTTACCTTTTTCCCCATTACATAATCTGTGTCCTCCTGGCTTTAAACTAACAAACTGTTTTATGTTTTGGGTTTTTATTTAAAGACATTGGTGGATCCTGAGCAACAATTCATTCCCCAACATCTGATCTGTCCACTCACCAAGAAGATGTTTATTGATCCTGTGAAAACAGTGTACGGCACTGTGTACGAACGCAAAGCCATTGAGGAACATCTGAAACAGTGAGTTTGTTTACTACTGTTGAAAATTTAATTAAATATGATGCGGTTGCCTAAATGACTGATATATGTTTAGAAACCACACGGTTTCATATGAACCCGTCTTTTAATGGAACATCTTAAAGTTCATGTGATGAATTAGACCCACCATCTTTTACTTGAAATAATAAAGACAAAAGCAGGTTAATGTCCGGTCACAAGTCTGAAACCATTATCACCTCCCCAAAACAGTCTCTGCAGCTGCATTGCCATGTATTTTCCCAGTTGACTGGACGCTCTTTTGCAGACACGCGTATGAGCCGTTGGCCGGCCCAGGGCACGAGCTGGAAATGAATGACATCACAGCCGACCAGGACATGAAGAAAATGGTGATGGATCATCGTTCTCGTCAAATAAAGTGAATCTGAGCAAAACATTTGAAGCAAGTGCAAGTTAGATATGCCTCTGTACTCTCCCACATATTCAGCTTTTTGAAGTGATCAGTAAATGCTTGATAAGCTTGTTCATACTTTTACTTTCATATAATACCTTTCAAAGTTTGTTTTCATTATCGTTCATTCAGAAGGTAATTATTTGAATTATGTAATGATCATAATATAGCCTATACATTTTGTTGTTGCTTTTACTGAATAAACAAAGGAGGGTTTGGTTACGTGTCTTTTTTCCCTGAGACAGCTTCTACTTGACAGTAAATAGTTTTCTCTGTTAAGACACTTGTGGTTGGAGTTAATTGTATTTAAATGTTTGTTTCTTTTCATGCTGTCATATTTTGACCATTTTCTAACTCAAATGATGAATGTATAACTTTTAAGGTAATTTAGATCGTTGTGACGACAATAATAAAGGGAATTCTAAGCACCCAGTCCTGGCTAATAATTAAACATTGTCATGGGTAAAAACATAATTAAGATAAAAACATCAAGATTAACATTCATTTGATGATAATTTAACTAATAGGGGAGATGATAGTTCACCAGTGGTAAGTAAAAATGCTAATACCACACTAGATATACTGCGTTCAAAGTAAAATTCCTGCATTGAAAATAATTAAAATGATGTAAAATTACTCATTATTAGATTATTTGTGTGTTAGATGTAGGACTGTCACTAATGATTGATGATCAATAGTTATATTACAGCTTTCACCCACGTTTATCTACCCAATGCGAGTTGGGTGGATTTAGTACTGATACTGCTGTTCCTTAAGTATTACTAGATTATCTCTTGAGTACATGCTCTAGGACCAATCTCCGTCCCCAATTTTGCCAAACGTCACGTGATCAGGTCTGGGCGTGAGCCATGTGATCCACTGACCCCAAAAATGAGAGGAAGTGAATCACTCTTCAAATTATATTCCCTTTAAGTAGGACAAATTATTGAATGCATTATAATCCCACATACTATATTAAAGTGTCATTTTACAACAACAACAACAAAATAATAAAACCTAAATCCTATAATTTCATGTTTGTACGATTTGTTCCCGATTGAAGGGAACCTAAAACGCTTGCGTCAGTGATACTATTTTGAAAGCTGAAGCCGGAAGTGTTTCAAATGTGTAGTTAAATGTTCAGCTTGACTCGAGTTGGTTCATTGAGTGAAATCTTTTTTCGGTACATTTTAGTGGAAACAGGAGCGAACAGACCGCAGGTGAGTTTACCTGGAGTTTCCCTAAATAGTTTTACTTTACTTTGTCGGATTGTTAACAGTCGAAGTTAGACTGAAATACTAACGTTAACGTTACCTGAACAGGTATAACGTTAACCTTAGTTTTAAGTTAACGTTACTTAGAGCGTTCATGATGACGTTAACTTTAGCTAGTCAAATAACACAGTTATTGTGAAGGACATTTCTGACAAGGCTATACTCTCGTACTGTAGTACTAACTGGAACATTAAGTGCAGTGATTTCTTGTCCATAACTTATGCAGTCATGGCACTGATTTTTATGCCATTAATTACTATTTTATGTAGCTAGCAGCAATGTCAGAGTTAGCACAGCCTTGCAACGACATCTTCAGCAGGTGGGATTAGTGTCTAACGTTATCTGAAATATTAAATGTGGTCATGTTCTTGCGACACGTAGTTTTATTGCAGATAGGTAGCCTGCCTTTCCTGCATAACCTGTTAAGTCACCTCCGTTATTCTGGAAAGTGCAAACACTGAAACTCATTTTGAAACCGTCGCATTGGATCACAGTGTGCTTGCTGTAGTTGTACTGCCTGTGTTTGGACTGTAAGATGATGCAAGAATTACCCCCAAGGAAGGGGCCACAGGTTTCATGTCAACATTAGCGGGAACTCACCCTGGATTCACACCGACATACTGCAGGTTAAGGAGGTGAACACAGCCCTCTCACTTTTATTAGAAACAAGAAATGAATGAAACAGAACACACAAAAATATTGGTCTTATAGCTAGTGGCCACTATAAACATCTATGAACATCTGTCCATGTAATGGTCACTGACTTATTGGGCATTCAAGAGAGTTTCAAGCACATGCAGAGCCCATTCTTGTGTCATTTGTGCTTCTGAGCCAATCAGGATCTGCTTGTGTGTGTGTGTGTGTGTGTGTGTGTATACATACATACATACATACATACATACATACATACATACATACATACATACATATAATCATTTGAGAAAATAAATCTCTCTCATCTACCTGAGAGGTACTGGAGATGCCTCTTTCCCAGAGAAATCTTCATTTAGAACAGCCAGTCAAAGCAACACCTACCAGAAACCAATAAAAGCTAAAACATTCAAATTAGGCTTTAAAGTAGCTCAGAGTAGGAATGTTTTATCATTTTCTTAATATGACAAATTTCAGTAAGATAAGTGACAATCTATGAAATTATTCATTAAGATTTATTTTTCAGTTCTGCCTGTAAAATGGATTTTTAAAGATTTGTAAATAAACTGGACTCAGATTGGCTTTTTGTTATACTTTTACAAGACACCATAACTATCATATATCTACTTTAGCTTCTTTAATTACATCAAAGTAACCACACTGCCTTCCTCTGCTTGTGTTCTGGATGTCCTTTCTGTAGAGAGATGTGGTGGGTGCTGTGGGTGCTCGTCGCCTTGCTCGCTCTCTTCTGCTGTCTGGATGTGTGGTACTTCCTACGGGTAGCTGCTGTCATTCTCCGGGCCTGGTTCCAGCCTCCAATCTGGGATGTCACCGCAGAGCAGACCCTTACAGGTCTGGTCACTACCAACGACATTGACATGTGCCACATGAACAATGCTCGTTACCTCCGGGAGTGTGACTTTGCCCGCTTCTCTCTCTACATGCGCAACGGTGTGTTCAAGGCACTGCGAGCGCTCGGAGGTTCTGCGGTAGTGGGCGCCACCACCATCCGTTACCGCAGGGCTTTGTGTATAGGCGAGGGGTACGAGCTGCGGAGTCGCATTGTCACTTGGGATGACAAAGCGTTTTTCCTGGAGCAGAGATTTGTGTCATCAAAAGATGGGTTAGTGTGTGCCGTCATGTACTGCAAGCAGAGTATCATACGCAGTAGCCCAGACAAGATCATGCAGCACTTGTGTAAGCGTAAGGTAAGGAAGGGATAATTAAACACATTTTACACCAGAAAGGAAATAAAAAGTCCTTTCATACTTGAAGAACGTTGAGTCTATGGTTTGCTTCTTGCAGGTGGAGTGCCCTGAGTTTCCAGAAGACCTTCAGCACTGGGTCAACTTCATCTCTGCCAGCAGCCATTCCCTCAGGTCTGAGAGTGGACTTGATGAGAAGAACAAATAAGACATTGCATGGGCAGCTATTAAGACTCCTTTTGTAAACCAGCTGATTTACTCACTCAGGATTAAAAAGCTGTCTGAGAGAGACCTTTGTCTCTTGTTCACAAATACTTGCCTTAAACACACTTGTGCCTACACTTTTGAAAAATAAGCCCAATACTTACCTATCTGAGAGACTGGAAGAACTAGCACACCACATTGTTTGGCTAGGCTGAAAGAAAATAACTTATTCAGTAACAGGAAAGTAATATGATTGTATAAATGTGTATTTTCTTGTACTATCACAGCAATTAAACACATCCATTTAGAATTCCTGTTGATGTACTTTTATGCCCTCACTCTGCATACAGACACACAGCTGTGCAGAGAGTTTCACACTTCCAATAAGTCCAATATAGGAGTTCAAGTGAAGCTTTTACTGTAAGAAAATGTGAAAAACAGTGTGGTGTAAAACCAGTGACGGTGGTTACAAATGAGGAAAAAGAGGCAGCATACCAAAAACAAGGATTTGATAAAAGGTGAAAATGAAATTACAAGAAAATTGGACTAATTATCACATCACCTGAGACAGACAGAGCAACAATTAAGTCCTCACAGCAAGTACATAGTCATTAATTTAGTCAACAGATTCCTTGAGAAATAAAATGCATAACATTAACTGCAGCCCAAAAGTGAATGAACAGTGAGCTGTAATGTGACATTAGCAACACATTCGATTAGATGTGCCTGTAAATATTTGCTTGGACTCCGATTGGGCGAACGGCTCTGTGGTTGGTATGGCAACATGATGTATATAAAACAGCTGTTGGTGGAAGAAGAAACAGATTTTTGCTGAGCTCTTAAATTTTCTTCAGTTATTTCATTTTTTTTAAAAGGTTTTATTCACCAGTAAAGTGACAGTCATAACAGACCTTTGACATGTGCCTGACTATCAAAAGAAACCTTAACATTCAAGACTAAATAAGTGTAATTAATAACAAGATAACATATTGCCAGTAATTTTCAAATATGCACACACACATACAGTGTGTGTATATATATATATATATATTCACTGAGATATTTGATTTCTGTAAACTGTAATCACCAAGATTAAAACAAAAAAAGGCCTGAAATATTTCACTTTCTATGGAATGAATCTAGAATATATGAAAGTTTCTCTTTTTGAATTACAGGAAAAATTTATTTTTTCACAATATTCAAATATTTTGAGATGCACCTGCATGTACAGTATATGTATAGAGAGAGCGAGAGAGAGCTCTAATTGGATAAAGGTCAGATTATTATTATGGGAGTGTAGTTTATGGACATGCATCAAAAGGGCACTCCTAGCCACAGAGATGAAGTATGCCAATGAACTTCAAATTTCTTAAGTGTGTATACTGTTGAGTTGTACGTGATTTTGATGGCTTTAGAAGAGATTAAACAAATCACACCAAAGATGTAGTCTGTAGTGTCTCAGTCTCTGCGCAGTCCAGGTGCATCCAGTAATCACTAGGATTTAAATAATGGCAATACATTCGAAAGTAATAAAACAAGGCACTGAGGTCACCAGTTTGGGTTCCTCATTGTTTAACTTAAACACTCTTGCCAATAAAGAACATTGAACTGAAGTGAACTGAGTGGCCAAACTAAACTTTCAGAATCAGAGGGAAAGGAGTATGGACATTTTATGAAAGAAAATAGAGCACTGGGATCAGGAGGTTTTCATTCAGAGTGGATATTGTGAGAAATAGGGGAGGAAATCTGATGAACTTGCACGTTTCAATAACTGCACAATCTCAATTATTATTTTATAAGTTTTATAATGTAGATCTTGTTTATGCCGTATTTTTCTATTTATATAGATTAATGTCTAGCACCTAGTCACCAAAGCAAATTCCTTGCATGTGTAAAAAGTACTTAGCAATAAATATCTTTCTGATTCTGATTCTGAATTAGAAAGAGGAGGTAATAACATAGACTGTATATAAAAATAAGTAATAAGTACTGTAGGAGTTAAATAACTCCAGGAGATGGCGGTAATGCAGCGTCGGGGATGCTGCTGCCGTTAAACTCAAAGAAGAAGAAGAAGAACTGCGTGTCGTCACACATCCGGAAGTCATGTTCATTCATTGCACCGGTTTCTTCAAGTTATATCGCATCCAATGGTAGCACTCTCTCCTGGACGCACAGTAAGTTTTACAGCCATAAAAATATTATTCCACCGTATTTGTGGCGATTGCTTAAATTTCGGCCACGAGAAAACTTAAAAGCAGCGACTTCACGCGTCAACAGTGTGGTTTCTATTTTGCCAAGGCCACCAACTACTAGCAGCTAGCAGCTAAGCTAACAGATTTGGCTGTCACAGCAGGTTGCGCCGCCTTCATTTGAATGCAGCAGCGTTTAGCTTCCCAGTCCTCTCAAGGTTGAAGTGTGTGTGAATAGGGTAATAAGCTGCTTCCGTATTTCTTTAGCTACAATTTTAGTGAAAAAGCATTAAAATCTTGTTTTTCTACACATCTGCACTGACATTGATGAGGTCAAAGGAGCATTAGAGTTAATACTGAGTGTGATCATGAATTTAGAAACTCCTTTTATGTAGGCTTTTTAAAACGGAAATTGTCAAACTCAGCTATTGAAGTCACTTGGAAATACTATTGTAATATTTAGCACATTTGTGTCACTAATATTTGGTCTGTTGTTCCAGAGAGATGCTGCTGCTGGTGCTGGGAGCCCTCCTGCTGCTCTTCTGCAGTCTGGATGTATGGTACTTCCTACGTGGCGTCCAGGTGTTCATCCAGTCGTGGTTCCAACCCCGGATATGGGACATTCTAGCTGAGCAAAGCATTGATGGCACGGTCCTTCCCCATGACTTGGATTACATGGGCCACATGAACAACTCCCGGTATCTAAGGGAGTGTGACTTTGCCCGCTTCCATCATTACATGCGGAACGGGCTGTTCATGGCCTCACGCAAACTGGGTGCCAAAATGGTAGTAGGGGCCTCCACCATCAGGTACCGGCGCTCCCTCGCTTTCCGTGAGGCTTTTGAGATTCGGACCAAAATAGTGGGATGGGATGAGAAGGCGTTTTACCTGGAGCAGCGCTTTGTGTCCAAGACAGATGGTTTTGTTTCTGCGATTATGCTCTGCAGGCAGAATGTGGTGCGCTGCAGCCCAGAGAGCATTATCGAGTTTATCTGCAAAAGGAAGGTGAGGAATAGCAGGAGATGGAGTAAAGTATTGGTATGACTGCTGTAGGGTTGCAACAGGGGATTCTTTATATTATCAATTCATCTGCTGATCATTATCTCAATTTATTGTTTGGTCAAAAAACAACTTCTTAAAGCCCAAGGTGATGATATCAAATAGTTGCTTTTCCCCAAACAACACTCAAAAAAAATTTTTTCATTATTGAATAAGACGAGGAAAGAAACTACAACCAGAAAATATCAGGCTTTTTGTTTGAGAAATAACTTACAGGAATAACTATCAGAATACTTGTCAAATATTTTTCTGTCAGTCAGCTGATTGATTAATCATCTAATCATTTCAGCTTTGCCGTTTGGTCTTAAAAGTGTCCATCAGGAGTTTAGAAAACCCAAGGTGATGCTTTACATTGTGTACGACCAACAGTCCAGAATCTAAAGTCATCCCTTACTTTGGGAAGGCTATAACACTGTTACATTTTAATCTACAAGATTATTTCAGGTAAACCTCCGATTCATTTAAAGTTTTTAATCTTAAAAAGGAAGTCATGATCTCACGGTCACACAGTTGGCTTCAGTTTGAAGTGCCTGAACAGAGGTTGGCAAACCAAGCCTGTTCCACACACGGCCCGTAGTCCTGGAACGATGTGCAGTCCAAGCTCAAACTTAAGACCCTTATCTCTTTAAAGGATTTTAAAAATAGAATAAAGGAAGTGGCCACTGTTAGCTGAGGTTGTTTCACCAAATGAACATGTGATTAAATATTACTGCCTTGCTTATGCACTTTATTATGTAATGTATTTTTGTTATACCTAACGTTGCCATTGTGATTTGCCGTTGTTGTCGTCCTGTTAATTGTTTGATGTTGCTGTTTGACCCTCACTTGGCTAGGTCTCACTTGTTAATCTCATTCTGACTTCCTAGTTAAATAAAGGTTATTTATATACTCAGTTTTCTATCACACAAGACAAAGAATAGCATCAAATCCTCACAAACCTGCATTTTTCTGTCATGTGATAGTTGTTTCAGCTCTGGACTTTTATTTCACGTTGCCATTCTGCCAATTTTGTGTGCAGATCGAGTGCCCCGAGTTTCCTGAGGACCTCAAACACTGGATTAGCTTCATCTCAGCCAGCAGCCAGGCCCTGAGAGCAGAGAGTGGACTGGAGGAGAAAAACAAGTGAAGCCACACTATGACACCGTGGTCATGAGTGTAGACATGCATATCACTTTCATTGCACGCACGCATATACATACTCACACAAACAGTTTTTAGTTGAAGTTCAAAATTCCATTTATCTGTTTTTGGGTCGAACCTACTTGCTGTGTATTTTTGTATGATGTGATCAGAAATACTGAACTTCGGACAGCTGAATATGAAAACTTGAACTGTAAGGTATTCCATGTTTTAAAATCCCCTACATGCATTGGGATCATATTGGAAGTTATTATCTCAGAAGAAAGCGATACAAGAACGCAGCTTTATCCTTGCAGCTTATTCGGCCGTGGACTGTGAATAGACTGGCTTCTACATTCTCATTTAGCAAAATCCTCTAACTTCAGATAAGCATGTAGCGCAAAAGTTAATCTTCCACTGACATTAATGCATGTTTTCAAACAAACAGAAAAAAAATGTTGTGCCTGTTTTTCTTGATTAGCCGTAGTTTGCACTTTAATAATTTCAGAGAATTATAACTTTTTATGTAAAAACAAACAAACAAACAACAATTTAGGTTTGATGAAATACTTGAATGGACATCATGAACATGTACGGTCAATTGTTTTAATCTTCCCATCAGCATTTTGCACAAAGTAACCCAAGTGAGGAGACAAAATGAATACCTGGTAACAATTTAAAAGGGAATATTTGATTTTGAGGGATCCTTTTAACAGTATAGTATTGTGCTTTTACCTAATGAACAATACATGCAATTAAAAGGTGGGCTTCTTAATTGGAATTGCATGTAATATTAAGAGAAGCTGCTTGAATCTGAATTTACATGCATAATAAGCAAATGCTAATATGAGGTTGCTGGCAACTTTTCAAAACCTGCACTGCACGATTACTGATGTTAGAATGATTTATTGAGACAGCTTTTTGAAATCTGGAACCTTTCCTTTTGATGCATAAAAAGCTTTAGTTTGTGACCAAAGTAATGTATTGTTCTGTATGAAGAGGAAACAAAATCAATTTATAAAGATGTATATGTCTAACTTGTTATTTATGTTGACAACAAAATCATGTTTAATTCGTTTTTGTTTGCAGATGTGCATTGTCCTTTAATTTTCCACTTATTATTTATGATCTTTTGAAATGGATTCATGTACTAAATTTTATTTATTGTGTTATTTAAAGGCATTTTGAATTAAAAATGCATTGGAAACTATGTTTGTGATTGGGCTTGCCTTTTTAAATCCTTTTTATTCAATAGCAATTTGAGCCACTAATGTACTGTGGTTAGTGGTCCTATGGTGAAGACCAGTAGCCTGTACTACGAAGGGAGTTCAACCTACTCAGAGTTAACTCAGGGTTATCGGGCAAACTCTGACTGCCTCCACTGGAGTTAAACGGTACTACGGCTGTGAATAAGATGTTGGTTAGTTGAGTCGGAGTTAACCCGGTGTTAATGCAACTGGAGCTGTGCGTGTTCACATAGAAAGGCAGTGTTCTATGAGATGCCCCTAGGGACATTATTCAGAATTACCATGCATATATACATGTACTTTTCCTCTCACATACACATATGAAACCAAACTCATTCACATACTATACTGAAAAGCTCACACACAATACAAGTGAAATGCTCTCACACACACAACTGAAACGCTCACGTACATACAAGCGTCATGCTTTTACACACACAACTAAAACGTTCCCCCACACACACAAATGAAAACCTTACACACACATAAGTGAAATTCTATGGTTGGTCCCAGCCAATGATCCCAGCTTGCACTTCAGGTAAGTTAACATTAAAGCTATACACCAAAACTTTAAATAATGACTTATATGTTATTGACATTATACACAAGATTTAAAATGCCTTAATGATTTTAAGTATTTACTGTAATTGTGGTTTGCAACACCACAATTGTCTAAACGTGAATCAGCTTTAAACTAAGTTATAGCTGTTAAATGTCTAACAAACTATTTGAAGCAAATCAATTAAACCTGAATTCAGATTTTCAGATGAGTCAATAATTTGGATGTCACTTGATTATAGTGTTTCTTTTAATAAGTCAATGGTAGGCTAATGTTAAGTTAAATATGGTAACATGCGCTATTTTGCTTGCATAATGGTAGCCATAGTTATTTCCAGTTTTTGGCCTATTAAGTCATTAAAAGGCCTTCTCTACTTCTTTTCCCACTCCCTGCTAGGAAGAGCAGCACTGGATCTCCTCATCGTCCACTGTGGTTTTAAACATCTGTGTTTTATGTCCATTTAAAAAATGGCTTATGGTTCCCATTGCAATAAATTCTAAATATATTTATACTTTAGACTTATTTTGTCTTTACTACTGACTGAAAATGTTCATTTTACATTCTGATTGTCAATTGAAAGAACCAGCTCATCATGCAACACAGATAAAACATTGAATATTAAAGCTTAACTCTTTTGCTAAGGGAGAGCAGTCTAGTATAAGTTGAAAAGTGAAAATACTGTTTCGTCTTCTGACCTTGGTCAGAAAAGGTCAGAAGATTAAATAGTTAGGCAGTTTTTTTTAACATTGTACCTTATACTTGAAGATAACATAGGAGCATTACACTCAGCAACTAGAGCCAGAGAAGGTTTTGAAGAGTGCCTTGTTTGCTGCTCTCATGTACAGTAAGTGTAGTTTAAAGACAAGAGAATGAGCACAAATCCAAACAAAACTGGGTAAAGTGCTTAAACAAAGAATGAACTGAGAAATTATGAACCCCACTAGATGTATCATTAATTGCAATGTTGCAAACTCTGAGGTATTCTCAGGCAAGTAGCCCACACAGAGCAAAAATAAACAATCAGCTGATCGAATGCACTTGTAGCAAATATGTGCTTTCTATCATTTAATGTTTTTCACCCTTTTGCCTCACTACACACTATACAGTAAGCCAATAAACATGTAATATCCACAAGACCTACTCAAGGGTCACAATAAATGACACCATCTATAGAGCTTCAAAACTATTCAGTGTACAAATAATTTTTTTTTTAATGCAACTTCTTAGTGAATGTCACATTTGTCTCTTAAAGAATTTCTCCTTCTTCTCTAGCTCTGCCAGGAGTCTGTCTGGTCAGAGTGCGCCTCCCTAAGCGCTGGTGTGCTGGCATTTAATAACTAGCAGTGGGCTAAAGCCGACCCATCTGATTAGTATGAAATTGAACATATACTTTGGAAGAAATCAAACTATGCTCCAATGCTTGTCAGAAGCAATAAACACAATGCCGTTGTACAATCAACAGTTGTTTGCATGTATTGTGGGATGTGTGCTTTTATTTAAAAAACTTCCTGTTCAACTGAAATCCTCTCAACAACTACGTACTGAAATGCTTTTATACAACATACATTTTACTTGAGTGTGTGAGAGCTTTTCAGTTGTGTGTGTGAACGTAATATTTTCAGTTGTGTGAGTGAGAGCATTTTACTTGTATGTGTGTGAGCTTTTCAGTATAGTATGTGAATGAGTTTGGTTTCATATGTGTATGTGAGAGGAAAAGTACATGTATATGTAATTCTGAATAATGTCCCTAGGGGCACCTTATAGTGTTCAGTCGTGCAGACAGAGTTTTTTCGCAACGGCGGATGCTCCGTATTTTCCCCAGAAGAATGCACGTTGATTGTGTCCAGATATGAGGAGTTTAAAGACACATTAACGGCCAAATCTAACACTGTGGCAAGGCTACAACATCACACACACGTCTGCCGTGTACTATGCAGTGGAAGATTATATTAGACTTCACAATCGAATTTAGCAGTGAGGAAATAGGTGAGTTTAGCCCACAACGCTATATTATCATGCACCTTAGAGCCTTAGGCGTGAATTGGGTGTAATTTCTTCTATTCAGAAGAAAACCCCAGAGTTATTTGCGTCAATGCTTTTTAGTAATCGAATTAATCGATTTAATCATTTCAGCCCTAATCTCTTTAAACCTGTCAGGTGCTGGAAGAGTCATTCAAGTTGGTTTCCCGTTGTACATTTCATATTACTTGTCGTTGATATTGACATTTCTGTGAGTACACTGAGTACTTACATTGCAGGTTTTGAAGAAGTCAGTCATCCTCTAGCAGGTTCACTTGGAGGGCAGGGAGGGTTGGACGCATCCCATTTGTACCTCATGTTGTTCCTAGATTGACAATCAAAATAATTATTATACAAATATTTTTGCAGCACATCATATAGTGTAACAGTTCTACCAGTGTAATTCTAAATTAATAAAAATATTGATAGCAATAACAACAAATCCATCCATCTGCAACTACCTAAAGACAAGTCAAATTTACACAAACACAGTGACTCAAACAATGGGTGAGAAATAAAAGCTAACCATAACCTTGAACATGACAATGAAAGACATTTGGAAGCCAGTGCAGGAGGGCTGGACCCGAATATTCGACTTGTGACAACCTGCAACTACCTGGGCCCCGTTTCAGAAAGCGGGATTAAATTAAATGAAATTCTGAGTATGTTAAGCCTGATATGAGGGAAACTCTGGGTTTTCTGTTTCAGGGAGCGAGATCCGATAAACCCTAGATAAGTAATTCCGGTAATTGATGCTGTGAACCTAACCTCCTCGGGAGGAGGTTCTTAAGACATTAATATTAAGACAGCACTTGAGTATAATAAAATTAGAGAGCCTGATGTCTTCCATCAAAGCATCCATGAGTAGAGTAATTGTTAGGCATTCCAAATGATTAGGTAACCATTTTTGGTAGTTGTGGTATCACTAACTATTGATGCATTAATTACCTTGAATTAAGTTGGTCTTGAACTCCTACCACATTCACACCAATGATTCTGATTTCTCTTGATTCTGAAATGCAGGCCCAATGTATTAAGCATAAAAATGATCTCAAAATAGACCCAAAAATGTAATTGAAATTTCAAAAACATCATCAAAATTGGTCCACCAGGAGTTTTGAAAATGTAAGTAACTGATTCACCATCCTCAATAACCCCCAAAACCACTCCAAGGTTGTCCAAATTGGCCAAGCACTTGCTGAAATATTGTCCACAGCCTATATGTGATTATGCTACTTTATGCTAATTATGCTAATTGCCCATGCTGGGGACCCATACTATACATTTCTAGCATAAAACTTTGGGGTACTCAACATTTCCTGGTTTACCTTGCTAGCAAGTAGACTATGATGTCAGTACTAAGATGGAAAAAAAAAAGTCAGGACGTAGTGCTTGGTTTTTGGCGGAGGTGCGATGTGTAGGCCTACATTTATTTAGTAGCCTACAGTTTTGAGGTACTTTTCTACTTCAAACTTTTTACTGCACAACATTAATCTTACCGCGGTAGTTATCATTTGCACGTTAAAATTTTAAATTAAAAAACATTATTGGCTTATAAAATGTGTGCTGTAGCCATTGTTATACTAACCAAAAGCGTAGGCTATATAAAGTAAGTAAAATTAGCTGGACACCAGTCAGCTATATTACAGTTTGAAATGTACAAAGCAGTAAATTGGGACACAAAAGGTAAACATTAACAACCTTATCTGTAAAGATCTGAGGTCATATTAACAGTGTTTACCTGCCATTATAAGGTGGTGAGGCTCAAAACTGCTTGGTGCTGCACTGTGAATGTAAAATCATTGTTGAGAGCATCAAAACTAATTCAGTTACTTTCCCCAGATCTAATGGTTATAATTCAAACCCTGTAGACTTCTTTAGCAAGTTTAGCTTTTGGGGTGGAGTTTATTCAAATTCTGCAAATTCAAACTTATTATTTACAGATGTGGTAATAATAGTGGTCCAAAATATGTGAAATTGCATATTTTTTTGTAAGAAAACATAAATAAAATATTTTTTTTCTTCTGGGATGCAATGCATCTAATCTGTGTTCAGTACTGTTACATTGGAATACATTTATTTACTCTGCAAGTCGTTTTGTGATTGCATTTCCTTTGCACGTTTTCTTTTTTTGATGTAGTTATATATGGTCTTAAAAAGGTCTTAAAAAGTCTTAAATTTGACTGGTCGAACCCTGCTTTTACTTGATTGAATGCAACTACAAAATCTGAATCCTTCAAAATAAAGGTTTCATCTCCACCATTCTCAACTACAAAAAGGACAAATTTTGTAGTAAGAACTCCTTTTGATCAGTACTTCCTCCTTACGCTGCCATTAAATTTTTTTGCATTTAAAGCCTATACAATTGGAATGGTATGGTATTTTCTTTCATTTATTTGACGGCATTTATAATTGGTTTAGTTTTATTCTGTCATTAAACATATACACTCAGCTGGAAAGTAACTGTAACCAAGTATTTGAACTCAGATACTGTACTGCCACTTTTGTGGTCCTTGAACCTTACTTGAGTATTCCAATTTCATGCCACTACTTCACTACATTTCATGTTACTACACGCATTTTTATTGATTTATTTTTTCAAACATAATGAACTTCAGTAAACACGGGGCATTGTTGTAGATTAAGCTACCCAAAAGTATATAAAGTAGCTACAATTAGCTCCATCTTGATCAGTAACAATAATTTCTCGCTTGGAATAAAACACTCATTTATTTATTAGTTTCAGTTTTTTATTCAGTCTGTAGTTTCAGTACATTTAGATGTTGATACCTTTGTACTTTTACTTGAGTTGAAGTTGGGGATATACTTGTAATTGAGTTTTACTGTTTTAGGTATAGAATAGTATATGGTCACTATTTCTTCCATCGCTCTATAATATATACATAGCATAAAATATACACAAAACAAAAACAAAGTTATTATTTTTATTTTCTAATTTAGTGTTTGTAATACCATTTTATTTTGACATTAAAACTCCCTGCTGCGGTTTCCGGTGATGCATCATTTACCACGCCCCCTCTCGTCACTTCCTGTAAACAAAGCAGCAGCTGTCCGTCTGTCAGATTCCTGTACTTTCGCTCATTTGGTACACCCTCTTCACCCTTTTTTCGACGATGGCCCACGCAGGAGTGGTTCTGGACAAGGACCAGTTTAACTGCTCGATATGTCTGGACGTGCTGAAGGATCCTGTGACCATCCCGTGCGGACACAGCTACTGCTCGGACTGTATACAGAACTACTGGGACCAGGACGACTACCTGGGGGTCTTCGTCTGCCCGCAGTGCAGGCAGAACTTCAACCCGAGGCCGCTGCTCGCCAGGAACACCATGTTGGCCGACGTGGTGGAGAAATTCAAGAAGACCGGACTCCAAGAGGACACGACGCCTTCAAACAGTTTCGCGGAGGCCGACGACGTGGAGTGCGACGTCTGCACCGGGAGAAAAAACAAAGCTGTGAAGTCTTGTCTGGTGTGTCTGGCCTCCTACTGCGACGTCCACGTTCAGCCGCACTACGAATCTGCTGCTTTCAAGAAACACAAGCTGGTGTCGGCCTCCAAAAAGCTCCACGAGACGATCTGTGCCCGACACGACAAGCTGCTGGAGGTGTACTGCCGCACAGACAAGCAGTGCATCTGTTACCTGTGTCTGACTGGTGAGCACAAAGGGCACGACACGGTGCTGGCGGAGGAAGAGATACAGCAGAAGCAGGTAATCTAATCACCTGATTGATTCAACACAAGGCTGGTGATCAGCGACTGTCCTCTAAGCAGACATTACAGTAGAGCAGACCTGGTGTGATCTGTACACTGGTGGAAGAAGCACAGTGTAAAAATACTCTGAAATAAGTCACATATTAAACATTTGTATATATGTCTCATTTTAGAGTATGTTTTGTGTCCCCCGGGGATCAGTAAATTGAGGTTATCAATTCAGTCGTCTCTCCACTGGTCGCTACATTAAATTACGTTCATTTAGCTGACGCTTTTTATCCAGAGCGACATACAATTGTTAGACATGTCAGAGGTCGCACACCTCTGGAGCAACTAAGGGTTAAGGGTCTTGCTCAGGGACACAATGGGAATCGAACCCACTAAGGACGCTGTAGCTGGACCACATAGTGAGTGGTCTGTGGACATGTCTTTGAGCTCCTAATCTGCTTTCTACCTTCTCTGGCTGTGTGAAACAGCTAATAAATGTCAGAGATAATATTTAAATTATATAAACATTTATGTTTATAAATAGGAACCAGTGTTCCATATGGTCATTGTGGACCAGAGTGTGTAAAAACTAGTTATGTGATATGAAGCCCACAAGCTTCAGTGCCCCTAATGTCCCTTAGCAGATGACTGAATTGGTTGCAACCCCTGCTGGATAAAGTCTTCTCTTGTTACCTTGTCTATATCATCATATTTTATTTGTAGATTATTTTGCATTGTTAGTCAGGACCTGTAAAATACTTAAATAAAATATTTGCCTGTGAGATATATAGTACGTAAGTATAAAGTATCACAACGGAATGGAAATACTCAAGTAAAGTACCTAAAAATTGTATTCAAGTACAGTACTAGTACTGTAATGTAAATGTGGATCTGCATGATGTAAAAGAAGTTGTTCTGTACTTCTGTTTTCACAAATTGCTGAAAGGCTTCATAGTTTCTCATTGTATTTAATCCTTGCTTAAACAGCTAGTCTAATTGAGATCAAAGTCTCTTTTTCCAGGAGAAGTATAAACATATTCAGCATAAGTATGAAGAAAACACACAGCAATTCACAACAACTCACAATTTATATCAAAATATACACTTTCAAGAAAACAATTACAAGTGTCATTCAAAATGCTCAAGTACAACGTTTTAACCTTCCAAAGACACAAGAGGTTTTAATTTAGTGTGTACGGTTACAGATCTGGTCTAATGTAGTCTGGGTTGAGACCACATAGCTGTTTTAAAAAAAAACATTTTTACCTGGTCTAATGTGGTCTTAATAGAGAAAAGGGCACAAACTTGAAACTCAATTTTAAACAGTCTCTGGAGTCTCCACGATAATCAAGTCTAAACCTGTCTTAAGTCTAAATAGATTCTTTTTTAATCGAATGTGTCTGTGGTCTGTTTGTATTTTCACAGAACAGAATAAAGTCTTCATAAAACGAGACATTTTAAACAGTCTCTAGAGTATCCATGTTAATCTGGTCCAGGTTTAACAAGCTTAGGTACACTTTCAATTAGACTGGGTCTGATGTGGTCTGGATGGCGAAGAACCAGTGAAATCACTATTTTCTTCAGTATTTCACAAGTAAAATAAAGGATTCAAACTGTCTTTAGACTCTTCATGTTAATCTAGTCCAGGTTTGATCAATTCAAAAAGCAATTACATGGCCTCTTACAGTTTTCACAAATAGAAGAAAGGTTTTCAAATCTGAAATGGTTTTAAACAATGTTAAAGCCTTTTCTGATGTAAAGACAACTGAGAACTTTCATTTCTGCTGAACTGGAAGCCAGCTTGAGCCTAATGGGCATTTATTAAGTGAAGAACTTTGTTTATAACTTCATATGGGCACAATAACATGAACACATGAACAATAAAATGAAGTAGCAGTAAGTTTAACTTCCAATTTTGATGACATTTTTCCTCAGAGGCAGCTTGGTGACATAAAGCAGACCTCCCAGTTGAGAATTCATCAAAGGGAAAAGGAGACCCAGGAACTGAGACATGCCATTTTCTCTCTCACTGTAAGTGTCAAACCCTCAGTTTGGTCTGATATAGTAGACATGCAGTATGTCCCTTCATAGATAAAATGTCGCACCTCTTCCAGAGTTCTGTAAACAGTTTATAATGCACCCTTAAAACTCTGCCGTCGAGGACGTTTCCTTTGGACGATATATGTTGCTTTGTGTCTCTCTCCAGCGCGCTACTCGGTCAGCAGCCGAGGAGAGTGATGCCGTCTTTACCGAACTGATCCGGTTGATCGAGCTGAAGCGCTTTGAGGTGAGAGAGCTGATCAAAGCCCAGGAAAAGATGGCTGTCAGTCAGGCAGAGCAGCTGCTGGAAAAGCTCCAGAAGGAGGTCGCTGAGCTCAAGAAGAACGAGGCCGAACTGGATAAACTTTCCCACACTGAGGACCATATCATTTTCCTACAGGTAAAACCACTGACCAGCTGATTTCATTCCAATATTCAGGATACCTTGAACTTTTGGTCTCTCTTTGTTTGTCCCTCCAGAATTGTCAGTCTCTTGATGCTCCACCTGAGCTGTCAGCTTTGCCTTTAATCACAGCTGACCCCTCTGTCACCTTTGGCCCAGTGATGACCGCCTTGTCAGATTTTAAAGGACTGTTGCAGGAGGTCTGCCAGAGTGGATTTGTCAGCATCTATGAGAGAGGTGGATACAAAGCGTTGTGTCAATTTAGTGGTTTTGTCTGATACTAATTATTCTGTCTACTCTGTGCTGTTTATGTGACTTTGTCTTTCTCTCTTTTGTAGTAAGAGATGTAGTAATCGTAAATCCTCCAAATCCTGCTGCACAGCTAGACACAACACAGCCCAGTGACGGTGAGCCGGCCGTACTAATGGAAGCAACAGTAGGTGAGTCTACAAACCCGCTCGTGCTTGTCTTTAAAATATGAATCAGTCAGTCATTACAGCTTTTAAAACACCCAAAATCGTCAGGGATCCTGTGCATTTCTGAACTTAAATAGCTCAATGTGAATTCATTTTTAATAACATTTAACAACCTGTTGTTTAGGATTCACATAATTAAACAAAACTATATTGTAATTAAGGCTCTCAAAAGTTTTTTTCTTTTTGGAGGAAGGTTTTCTTATTCAAATCAAAGGTCAAAAGGTAGAGGTCGTACATCGTCCTGTAAAGCCCTTTGGGGCCAATTTGTGATTTTGGGCTGTATAGATAATATTGACTTGGTTGCAACTAACACTTATTTTAATATCAATTTATCTGTGCATAATTGTTTTGGATGATGAAAATATCCTAAAAATAGTGACAAATGTCCATCACAGTTTCCAAGATTGGAAGGTATGTTCTAGTTATTTACATGTTTTTTGAAAACTAGCTTAAAAGAAGCAGTTTGTAAATCAACTTCTGAATGGCATTAACTGACAAATACTGTGATGTTATGAAAAAGCTTTCAAATAGGGCGTTCCTAATCATATCTTCCTCATTTGTATTGCACACAGCTTTAACCTAAGTACTTGAAATCTCATTTGTTATTATTAAAACTAGATTAATATCAACCTTGTTGCTCCAATTGTATAATCTCCAATTTTAACTTTTTCATTTGAGTTGTTATTTTGAACCTGAGTAACCCTAATCTGAGTTTTAAGTCACTAACACCTTAGTCAACCTGTTTGTTTCTAGTAAAGTTTGTTGAGTCTGCTGAAGGATGCAGATTCTGACAGACTGGAGCGCGGAGACTCTGCAGTAACTGCAATAACGTTTGTTCTCTTTGTGCTTGCAGTGATCCCTCCACCTGGCCTAGACCAAAGTCCTGTGAACCCTCTCAACCCTTTCCTCACTCAAGGACATGCGTTGTCAACCTTTGCCTTCTCACCATTTGGTGAATATTGTATTGTATTTACCATTTTATACCATTATAAAAAAGGAAATGTGTATCAGAATGACACAGTGTGCAGAGCCCATTTTACAAACCAAATGCAAATTATATTACAAATGTTCATCATATTAGTGACAGAAAGAAACAAACTAATTCAGTATATGACATATTTTCTGCAGTGGTGGAAGAAGTATTGAGATATTTTACTTCATTACAAATAAAAGCCCTCCTTTCATAATGTTACTTATGTAGAAGTACAAAAGTATTAGCAGTAAATGTACTGAGAGTATTATTATTATTATAAGTACTCACGGAACAAACCCTGCCCCTGTTATATTTTAGAGTGGGTTGAGATAGAGATCATTTTAACTACTTTACGTTTATTAATTTAGCTGACGCTTTTATCCAAAGTGACTTCAGAGGTCGCATGCCTCTGGAGCAACTAGGGGTTAAGTGTCTTGCTCAGGGATACATTGGTGGATGCGTCACAGTGGGGGATTGAACCCGGGTCTCTCTCACCAAAGGCAAGCGTATTATCCATTGCGCCATTACCAGCACCACGGTATATACTGTTGTTAGTTCAATCTAAAACAATCCATTTTATTGAATAAGCTGACATATACGTTTATATGTAAAACATGTATCTGCAAAATAAGTATATCAGTCAGGAAAAAATGAAATTAAGTACAGTATTTGTGTAAATGTACAGATTTTTTGCAGATGACAGCATTTTGTAGGAGTCACCTTTTCAACTCACATTCACCTTTTAGAGTCTGGCTCTAGGAACTCTGACCAGCTGAAGCTATGGCTGTGTGTGTGTGTCATGAATCAAAAGATCTTAGTTGAGTATACTTAGCTCTTTATTTGAATCCCCATTTGCCAGTACCAAGATACCAACTACTGGGGTGTCCACACAAGTCGCTGTATGTGGATATGTTCCTTTACAGAACACCTGCAAAACGAGTGATCTGTCTTACCATATCAAAACAACTGTCACTAGGTTGCCTCCTCTGTACTTTCCTGTGAACCTGTCATTCTTTTGATTATTAAATTTACATTCTTGATCACTAAGACAGTGATGTCTTAGGAAACACTGATGTCAGGTGATTTGTAGATATTAAAATAGTTTTAAGGAAGTAGGTTTCATTTTATTTAAACCTTTTTTTAATTTCAAGTCATTTTGTGGGTCTTATGCTGATAGTTACTATTATGTGGTTTTATTCATAATATTATAACTACTGAAATCAAAATGACAATTCATAACATTGCACCTTACTGGAAAAATGGTTCTGTATGTGATCTGTCCATACTACCCAGTGCAAATTACGTCCAGGAACAGATTTGTGACCTTTTCCAATGTATTCTTTATTTTGTTGCCGCAGGGCTGCCTGAGACTAATAATTCTTCCTCTGTTTGCTCAGGCTCCAAACTCTCCTCGGGATCCAGACAGAGGCACGTTCAGCGGCGCGCTCACCCCAGGAGGAAATAAACTCGTAGTGGACATCAAAAATCAACATTCACATGCACCTACACGGGCTGAATGTTGTTTTACCTGAGTTCTCCCCTCTTCTTACGCTCAATATTGTTTTCACCAGTCAGCTACACTTGCATCAAGCATTATAGTGCTGGTGAACAGAGATGAGGAAAGCATTTCTAAGTGCCACAGAAGACTTCATTGACAGTGCATTTAATTAGCAGGACTAACTTACTACATTTAATTTAAGTATTTGCAAGGAAATTGCCTTGAAAGTAAGCTATTAGTTTTTTTTTAACAATGTTGTGCTTTTATAATTATTTGTCATTGTTTGAAACAAAACTTCAAAAAAATCTTTTGCTTTCCAGATACATGGAATATGATTTTGTGACATGCTGACATTAAAAAGGCAAACAGACTCCTACAAACTAGGCTTTCTCAAGCATGTTGTTTCTTTGTATGGGGACTGGTTTACATTTCATTGTTCTTTGATCAAATAGTGCAGGCAACTTCTACATCGGACATGTAGAAGTTGCCTGCAAACACAAACACACTGCAGTGCTTTTATGTAAAATTATACGTGGCAAAAAAAAACATCAATACTGTAGGTCAGAGCATCTAATATGAATTTACCTAATGTATACCTAATGTATACCTGGGAGAGGGGGTTCAATAGAAGGTTGTTTGCACAGTTTGTTTTGTCTGTGACAGCCTGTTTGCTGGTTTGCTGACTGTGATTGGAGGCGTCATGGTGCAGCAGGTAAAACCTGACACGCTGTAAATCATCAGCACACCTGTGAGCCACGCCCCCTCTGTCCCTTCCGGTTTATGCTCCGAGTTTGTGTGGAAATGGCAGCAGCAATAATTTCGATTGAACAAGACCAGTTTTGTTGTTCGGTGTGTCTCGAGGTTTTAAGAGACCCGGTGACGATCCCCTGTGGACATAGCTACTGTCTGGACTGCATTGAAGACTTCTGGAAAGGGCCCAAGCAGAAAGGCCAGTACAGCTGCCCACAGTGCAGGCAGGTGTTTAACCCGAGACCTCTGCTGAGCAGAAACACAGTTCTGGCTGAAGTGGCGGAAAAGTTTCAGGGAACGAGACTTAATGCTTCAGCTCAACACCCTGCCAAACCTGACGAGGAGAAATGCAATGTTTGCACCGGGAGAAAAGGCAAAGCTGTTAAATCCTGCCTCGTGTGTTCAGAGTCTTACTGTGCGGTTCACTCCAGAGTCCACGAAGAACGCTTTCATGGGAAGACCCATAAATTAATCCCAGCTTTAGGTCAGCTGAGAGAGAAGCTGTGCCCGCAGCATGATAAATTACTGAGTCTGTACTGTCGCACTGACCAGCAGTGTGTGTGCTCCCAGTGTGTGAAAGAGAGACATAAGGGCCACGACGCAGTCTCAGTGGCGGATCAGAGAGCAGCACAACAGGTGGGATTCAATATTTTTATTAATTATAAATTCATCTCAATTTTGGGGTGTATACATTTTTCTGAACAGCACGATTTGCAGTTGAATAAATTAATGAATTGATTATAACTTACTTTTTATTTTACTGCTCTAAAGCACAAAATTCAACCCAGGGTTTACCTGAAAGTAGCGTATGTATGTATTTGACTTTAAATATTAAAGTTAAGGTACTATAGTTGGATGGTACTCCTGAGCCCCTGAAATTTTTGTTTATAGTGTGAGCTTCCTGAACTCTGAGAAAATAACCCCCGATTACATCACTATGACATCCTAAGGATTAGCGTGGGCTTATTTTGTGCTATATGGCAGTGGTTCTCAAAGTGGTCTTGGGGACCCCCAGGGCTCCTTGAGGAAATTCCAGGGGGTCCCCTGCAAAAAGGGGAATACTTTATTTTTGTTATAATTCTATCCATAAGTAGCACAGTGACAGAATGTCTGACTATTTCGGTCATGGCCTTCATACAATTTCTGTAATAAAACATCTAAAAGCAAAAATCCTATCAGATGGGGAACCCAGGGACATAATCTTCTCAAATGGGGGTCCGCTGTCTAATTTGTGTTAGTTTAGGGGTCCCACTTAAAGTACCTTAATTGCTTCCATGGGCTGTTTGTCACAGCCGCTGCTGCAGCTCCAAGCTGACTGTGATAATGAACAGCTCACATTTGTATAGATGATGTCTTTTTGTAGCCTGGTTTAAAGGCTTCTGCGTTTGAAATATTGAATACGGGGAGTGTAAAATGTGCCCTGGTCTTGCAGCCATATCTTGTGCTCTGATGTTACTGTGTCAAAAGTTTAGATTGATGGACCAAAGGCCTTCCAGTGCAATCCAGTCCTTTTGATTGTAAATCAAAATTTTCCATCTTGAAAGTCAACTGTGGAAGGAATATTCGCCTCAGCCGCCTGAGGGACTGCGCTGTGTGATATTCATCTTTTGTATTCCTTTAGAAAAAACTCCAAGAAACCTCTTTGAAGTCTGTGCATAAATTGAAGGACACGGAGAAGGAACTCAGATATGTTGTCAAGTACATCAAGGTGAGTGTATTTTCAATATATAGGAGCTTTAAATATGTTGTTGACTCTACACAAAAGTGGCGTGTGCCTGATTCCTAGAGGACTTTATCCTCTGCAGCACTCCACACAAGCAGCAGTGGATGAGAGTGAGAGGGTATTCTTCAAGCTGATCCGCTCCATAGAGAAACAAAGCTGTGATGTGAAGGAGCTGCTCAGAGTCCAGGAGAGAGCAGCTGTCAATCAGGCTGAGGAGCTGCTGGAGAAGATACAGAGGGAGCTAGCTGAGCTGAGGAGGGCTGATGCAGAGCTGGAGAAGCTTTCCCACACCGAGGACCACATCCACTTTCTTGAGGTATGGAAGAAAAAGATAAGCTGTAGTTTACATTTGATTACCTTTAAGGCTCTTTGCAATATTTCTGTATTTATCGTAACTTTTAAGAATTACACTTAAAGAGGTGGTATTATGGTTTTTGGCTTTTTCCCTCTCCTTTATTGAGTTATATATCTTTTTTGTGCATGTAATAGGTTTGCAAAATGAAAAAGCCTAAAGTCCACCCCAAAGGGAGTTCACATCTCCCACAGAAAACTCTGCTCTGAACAGCCTGAAAACAGCTTGTTTGTAGTCCAGCCTTTACTTCCCTTTCTTGTGACATCACAATGAAGCTGAGCGACTAGTCCGACACGCCCTCAAAAACACTGGTGGAAAAACACTGAGCTGCAGCACACCTCTCCTCTCCCTTCCAAACACTACCCAGATAGCAAGACTACATTGAATAAATATTGATTTTTTCCATCTGAATCATCAGAATGGTTAAGATTGAAATCTCAACCCTAAATAAATGTTGAATCAATATTGCAATACTGATGAAAAACGACCATGTATGAGCGTGACATAGGAATAATATTTATTTATAGTTGTCCCGATTATACTTGATTGAAAAGTCATTGAATTATAGTTGACCGGGAAATATGATTGAGAAATCATTTTTCTGTTTTTTTTTCTGGTCTGGTTTTATCAAGGTGTATAAGGTCATCCTGAAGCATTACATTATTATTGTAGTCCAGTTAATGTATTTTATTTACCCTTTTAAACATTTACATTTTGATGTATTTGTTTTTGACGCGCCTTGTGTGAAGCACTCTAAAACTGTTAGGTAAAGACAAATGATCAAATGTAACACAGGGCAAACGTATCTAGTCTGCCATGCTTGCTGTGTGAGGTGTAAACTCAAAGTAGTTTCATGACCGACAAAGTGATTCCTTCCTGGTTTAAGGTTGTTGTGTTTCTATTCAAATTCTGTCCTCTAATTTGGTTGTGTTGCGTGTCATTGCAGAAGTGCAAGTCTCTTCATTTCCCTGCAAAGACTGTGGAGATGCCCAACACTGATGCGCTTCAATATTTGATGTATAAAACCATGACAGGAGCCCTGGCTGATATCAAAGACGGTCTGGACAAAACACTTGAAAAAGAATTTAACAGGGTCTCTGAAAAAGGTAGGCCTCAGTCTCTTTTTCAACCGATTACCACAAAGATGATGAAAATTAAAAACAGTCACTAAAATCACTATTTACTTGCCTGCATTTCTAGTAATTTCACTTAAGGAAGCCAGACACCAAAGTACCTCGGTAAAGACTAAAGGTAAGAGGTTGTTTTTTTTTTAATTGACCTTTTAACTAAAGGTTTACATTTCAGAAACCCTAGCCTTATGTTACCTGAGACAGATCTCCATTTGCCCAACATACTTTAGCTAACCACTCTTAAATTTAAGTTAAAGCAGTTTGAAAATACGAACAGTGTATGCCAAACAGTGTTGTGTAATAACAAACCGTCTGGTCTTACGTTTTCCTTATCATACTGGCAGGATTAACTGGCTGTAATGCTGTTTATTCCCATGTCTTCTAACATAAATCTTATCTGCTGGTGATGATGCAGACTTATGCCAGTTTAGCCACAGTCAACTGTATCGGTTTTAGATACATAGTTTATTGTAGCCATGAAGTGCGTAAGAACCTTTTCACTAGATTGTAGTTTTTAAATAAGTCAGTCTGGAACAATTTAAGTTAACTGGAATCTGCATTTTAAACAGTTAATAGCTGTAGTTGATCAAATCTGGCAGCTACAATTGACATTTTCTGTTTCGCATGGCAAACAAATAGCTACAAATGTGAAGTGATTTTATCTATGCTGTCTGGAGTCAAGGAGTCATTGTTTCAAAAATTACAAATTTCAAGTTGTAAATCTGCCAGTTATCAACTGGAAGTGTGCAACGCCAGAACAGAAAGCTTGCCAGGAATAGCAGCCAGTAACTAAGGGGGCGGGGCTTGGCAAACATCAATTAAAATGTTGTAAATAAGAGTTAATAAGTGGGAGGGGACACTGGTAAGTAATTCAATTCAATTTGTGATGGAAGCTAATTTCCACCACTGTGATGGGGGGGGAAAATCCTGCAAGTCACTATGAGAAACGGTTTCAAAATATAGTAGAGAATCTCAAAATTTTGAGATGCTAAGTGAATATTTTGAAATTTCTGTGACTTACAGGATCTTTTTTTTCTTTTTCAATCAGTGGCAGAAATGGGCTTCCAATTTCACTTGGACAGGTAATACTACAATATCCATGAGCCTTGTTATCATGGAGAAAAGGCCAATAAGAGGAGCAATTCAAAATGCTTCTTTATTTCAGAATTTTATGCTCAGTGATTGGTTTCAAAATAAATGCACCTTAGGAATCATAGTTAACATCTACCTCAAAGTTTTTCTGTAAGTCTGTTTTTTTAATTTAAAAACCATATAGTTTCGAACATAGTTCTTTAGCTTTTGTCCTTACCATTTAAAAAGTTCCATGCCAGTCCAAGCAGTAGAAGGGGTCCAACTTGACTCACATTGTCTATGGGAAAAATGAACAGGGACCTATTCTGTTTAACATGTCATCCTGCACTTTAACAGCAAAAGACACGGGCATAACCTACAACTCAGAACCAAAGACAAGAGCTGATTTTCTACAATGTAAGCACAATTATTTGATAAACTTTACCAACATCCATATTTATGAAACTAATTACCACTAGTTTGTGTTTGACAATGTGCATCTACTATGCCCAGATTACAATGAGATAACTCTGGACACCAACACAGCCAATCCCTATCTAAGCTTCTCTGATGGTCTAAGAGTGGTGACAACACTTCTGGACCCGCAGCCCTACCCGGACCACCCGTCTCGCTTCTCCAGCTGGGCCCAGGTGCTGGGCAGAGCTGGGATGGCTGGACGCTGCTACTGGGAGGTAGAGTGGTCTGGTAAGGGAGGAGTTTCCATCGGTGTCTGCTACAAAAACATGAGCAGGAATGGAGGAGGGAGCGACTGCAAGATTGGACACAACTCCAAATCCTGGAGCCTGGATTGCTCTCCCTCAGTCTGTTCATTTCAGCATGATAAGGAGACTGTGACCATCGCTGCCCCCTGCTGCAGCAGGATAGCAGTGTATCTGGACTTCAGGGCAGGGACTTTGTCCTTCTATAATGTTTCTGATTCAATGGTTTTACTCCATAAAATCAAGACTACATTCACCCAGCCTGTGTACCCAGGATTTTGGGTGGGGCTGAGCTCTACTTTGAGGCTATGCTCTCTTTAAATGTAAAATACAGGGTTTAAAGTATTTGTTTGACTTACAATAATAATGAAACACAGATTTTTGTGCTCAAAACTTTTAATAGCATTTTAATAGCATTTTAATAACCGCACAAGCCGGGAGCAGCATCAACACTTGGGAGCTGGTTAAGGGCTGGTGGAGCTTAGATCTTATTGAAGGCAGCAACATCTACACTCTGGATCTGCAGAGAAAAAAGGTTCAACAAATCAAACTGTATACCCATTTGAACATATTTATGGTGTTATAGTGATTTAATGTACAACAAATCTATTTTATCAGCAATTTGTATGTCCAAGCCATTTTATTTAAAGTCAATAAAGCACATGTATCCATATAAACGTATTGACCGACAGATTCTGGGAAGAGATTTTGCTGTTGAATCTTGTACTGCAATTTTCAATTTCTGAGTACCACAAATGAAATACAGCTCCACATTATTGGGGTGGAGATAGAAATGTATAACACGTCTTAAAGTAGGGTAAGCGATTCTAATCCAATACACATCTTTGTCAAATTCAGTGAATATCTCAACTAGCGGTCCGTTCTGTGTGCGCTGGGGAAAAAGTGTTTGTACATAACCCTGGCTTTGTATAGGGGAAAAAAAAACCACAAGTAGCCCACACAACGCTATAACAGCTGTTCCTGCCATGATTTGCATGTCAGCTAAAGTTAAATGACTTGCCCACAGACATTCAGCTTGCTTTCTAGTTTGCCAAGATACGCTGCTGCTGTGATAGCTGCAGTAGCAGAATTGTGAATATCGCTGTCTGGAGCTGGTGTGCTGGCTCTGGGACAGTCTCGTCCTCTCTGCATGTTAGCTTTGCAGCTACGGTAGCGAGTGTGTTAATCCGCAACTTAGCTAACATTAGTTACAATGCTTGCTGTGTTGTTGTTCGCGCTATATCATGGTATCTGTCATGGTGTTGGATTTCTCCAGAATCGCTTCCTCTACCTTTAAAACATCAGCAGGTAAAACCAAAGTTTTCAACATGGCTACTCCAGGTAACTGAAAATGTTTTCTGATTAGGGGGAACAAATTCAAAGTGGCCGTTACTTACATAGTCCTCAAACTTGGTGATCTCCTCCTCCAAGATGTCAGTGCCAACTTTGTCGTCCTCAACCACACAGTTGATCTGCAGCTTCTTGATGCCGTAGCCAACTGGCACCAGTTTGGATGCTCCCCACAGGAGCCCGTCCATCTGCACCGAGCGCACACACTCCTCCAGCTTCGCCATATCAGTCTCATCGTCCCACTAAGGGAACAAGGGGGGGGGCAGACAGACATTAACTTAAAGCTATAAAGACAAATTCAACATGGGATCTATCAGTTTAAATCTATGGTTTTAAAATACAACTGTCAACATGTATGTACATTCTGACTATGTATGCCAAATAATTACCAGAAGATTGTAGCTAGGTACTGTACCTCATACAAATCAATGTTACTTAATGTTAACTACACAGAAAGTTAGACGGTGTTCCACTGTCAGAGGAAGTAACCAATGCTAGAAATACTAATTTTCTATTAAAATATTTATTGTTCCCCACATATTTTCTATTATAAATGCAAGCCAAACACGAGTTGGAAAAAAAAAAAAAATAAAATAAGTTGTGTACTGAACTCTAAGCAGTGCCCTTGATGTTGTACAATATGCGTTTCCATGGGGACATAGTCCATCAACTAAAAGGCAACATAAAGTATATTTGCCTTTATGTAATTAAAACAACTAATAAAACTATCAAACAGTATAACCTGTTCTGCATGTAAATTGATGTCAAAATATGTCGTCAGTGTTATTATTCAGTTAAACAATCTCTGCAAGTCATCTTCATCGCAAAAGTTATTTGGGAAAATGTTAAAAAAGGCCTAAGAATTTGAATTTCTTTCAAAGATTTACATATGAAGGAGGAAACAATGGTGTTTGAGGCAGTTGTCAGTTTGATAACTGAACCGTCTTTCAATACAGTTTTCCCATCTACGGCACATTTACCACCAAGGGCACTGCTGAGAGTTCAACTGTGTGCACATAAGAAATATTAGTTTGTCACGGTCAGCCATGTGTCTGTTTAAGATTGCTGTCGTGCTCCTAGAACGCTCATAAGGCACTTGGGGGGAGCTGTTGGGCTGTGACATGCAGGCGTAGAGTCTCTCTTACACAGTAGTAAACATTTTGGTTGTGCTGGCTGCCTGCCTGCTCCTAGCACCACTGCCTACTTGTATGATCAATTTATTTTTAGAAATTCAGAATTTTATATTTCAGAATATAGATTAGGGGCATAGTCTGGGAACATTTCTCCACCCAGACCTGGAAATTTCTTAAATCACCATCACTGCTTAGGAAGCTTGCCACATTTTATGAGGAGTTGACTTAAATGCACTGGGTTTCTTTTTTTGTTAAGATTTAAGTAGATAAATTAGTTTTTTTCTTCACCTTTTCCAAAACAAGAAAATATTGAATCATTATTACATCAAATTCATGGCCTGGGAAGACAACTTTCGTGTTGTCATCCTGTGAACTGTAGTTTCCCTACATGATAACACACCTGCAATGGAACTATCATTAATGAGCTACATGACACAGGAGCATACATACGGGCTTGACATCCAACAGGATAGATGATTTGGCGATGAGGGCGGGTTTCTTGGACTTCTTGGCTGCGTAGGCATCAATGCGCTCCTGCTTGAGGCGTGTTGCCTCCTCATCTTCATCATCACTGCCAAACAAGTCAATGTCGTCATCGTCGTCATCACCATTTTCTACCTGTTTGACTGGAGCAGCCTTGACTGGAGCAGTCTGGTCAAAAAAATAAAATAAAAATGGATGATAGTAAATGTCTATGAAGGTAAGCTTTTACCAACAAGGGGAGGAAGGAAGCCAAAGGGATTATACAAAGGCCTCCCAAAAAAAAAAAAAACAATTCAATCAGAAACAAAACATCAGGACTAAAATCAAAAACAAGAGAAGATAGAATAGATGACCAGACCTGTTTTAAATATACAGTGAACATATACATGTAGTAACTTGCGTCTTAGTTATCCACCTTAACACATGGGACAGCTGCTGATGCAGGGCTCTTTTCAAGCATGCCAACTCTGGACTCCAGCTTCTGCAGGGCTGCCCTCATCTCCTTTACCACTAACAAGCAAACAATATGACAGTTAAGTATGAATAAGGTGCAACAAGTAAGCTACAGGTCAGAGATACCTGAAAAACACACACACACACACACACACACACACACACACACACACACGCGCACACCTTTGTGTAGATTCTGGTTCTCCAGTTCCAGGCTCTTCATGCGTGAGACCAGCTCCTGGTCTCCTCCTGCATGGGAGGAAGACTGTCGAAAGATAAACACAAATTAATTAGCAAGTGTCATGTGGTAGGCTAGGGATCAAATAGTAACAAAGCAAACGCACCATCATCCAGGTTGTGAAAAATAAACAGTCAAAAGTGGTGAAGTTTAAAAAGAAAGACATGCAAGGCTAAAATATATCACACAACACTGATCTGGAAACAGTTCACACACACAATGCTGATGTTGAAATCAACTATCCCCATAGATGATTTAATGATGATTTAATGATGATTTAATTTACATTGACCGCATGCAGACAGACAAGCCAGAGTTTTTAAACAAACAAGACACCAGCTTGAGGTACACAGTCATTTTTTCCCCCTCACAATTTATTACTGGAAAAATGTATTTGCTTTCTTGAAAGATGAGAAGATTCGATACCACTCATATTTAAATATGAATCTTTTAAAATATATAAATCTAGCCAGCAACCTATAAGCCCAGTTTAATACAGCTAGCTCTGTCCAGAGAGTAACAAAACCACTTATATTTAAAGACAAAATCTTTAAAGACAAAATAAATAAACACGCACTTTTTGTATTTATATGGATTATATTTAATAGCGACATGTGATGTTAATTAGTGACCTCCGGTGGGTGCTGGTAGGTGTATGTTTTCATATCTTTGGACAGAGCCAGCTAGCTGTTAAATTGATTAGCTATTTACAAAGTATTTAATGATGATCACATAATAATAACAATATCTAGTCAAGATCAAAAACATACATTCTGAATCAGTTAGTGGTAGTTAAAAAATGATGCAGGACCATAAGATGGTGGTACAGGATGAGACATCTTAGTGCTGTGACAACAGTAGCACACCCCGATTTCAGGCAGCAGCAGACAACAGCCAGCACACCATGGCCGTCTGTCTCAGGCATGCAGCGCTCACAGGCCTGAGCAGCAAAGCTGGACGAGGAGGACTTACGTTTCTGTGCTGCCGTTTGTGCTGGCGCCCTTTACCCTGCTGCAGGGCCGTTTTCACCTGCACCCGGTGATGTACAAGGTGAAGGTAAGGGGGGGGAAACATGAACACAAAAAGAAAAGTAGTGGTTGTAGGTAGAAAGTCGGATGCTTTACATGCTTCAACATCCACTGCTTCAGATTAGGATAGACACCGAGAGAGAATAGATAGATAGAAAACACTAATTTTAAACTGCATTAATCAACTTTTTGTATCAACACTAAATCAAATGACTAGTTAAAAAGTCACCAAAGTGCTAAAATGGGAAACATCAACCCAATCCTGGAGCTCTACAGAGTCCTTTAACCATTTCATCATGTTTAAGGTGGTGCCTTAAAAATCACTAATCATTCAGGTCTTAGACACAGTTGACTCTTGGATAGCCGTTCCTCACAAACAAGCTCAAAGAATTTTGTTGGTGAACAATACAGCAGCTCATTTTGGTTTGAAGTCCTGCTTGAACTTAAAAAAAAGAAGAAAAGACAGCTTCACATTTTTCTAATTCATCAATCCAGTACTCGCATACCCATGAACATGTTGAGTGTTATTAGTCACTGTAATCGTTCCTCCTGGCCGCAAAGAAATACCTTCTTGAAGCAATTTGAAAGTAAGGGTGTGGGGACAAAATCCGCAGTGGTCTATTTGTTTGAATCCTTGTTTGCTTGTTTACTTGCTAAGCCAAGGGCAGAGGGGGAGTAATTAATTTTGTATTTAAAAAGGTTTTTGCACATAACATGGACTGGGATATCATCACCAATTACTTACATTCACATTGCTTTAAAAGTGGACAACCAGTGTGAACAGGAGGAACAATTATCCTTTAAAATCCTTATTTTTCACTTGTTTATGCAAAAGGGACCACACTCATAGGTCACAAATGCAAATGATGCAAAGACACATAAGCAGCTTATTCACTGATGAGAAGCAAGCAGAGGGAGAATAAGTGTCTTGTCACATAATGTAGAACATTAATTATTTCAGTCCCTTTCTGGGACTAATGCTAGAGTCACACAGAACTTGCAGTCTATAATTAAATCATATCTACTTTTAAGAGCTATACCCATGTTTTAGCACTGGTATACGAACATTAGTGAGTACAGTCCTGCCACTGCGGGTGTTGTGTGCGCGCCTGCAGCTCATTTGTAGTACAGTACTCACTACATTTAGGGACTGCTGGATATTCTGTCGGGATTTAGCAATGTCCTGCAGGATAGCATTAACTTCTCTCTCCTGCAGGTATGTGTGGGTAAAGCAGTGATGAAGCCGGAGCAGTAAGAAAGACAGAAAGCAGCATGCAAAACAGACAAAAGCAAGACAGCCCATACACCCAACATTTAGGATGAAACTGTTAGATAACTGTTAAATATTTTTTAATAAGTGGAAAAGAAATGATGAGCAAATAAATGTGAGCTACAGGTTTATTTAGTTGTGCCTTATGTTGCAATATAAAAAAGGTTCCACACATTTCAGCAGCAGGCATGTGGGTACACAAACCCCTGACCTGACACGCACATCCCCAGAGTTCAGTACATGTTTACTGATGTGAGCCATTTTCATTAAAACTACTTTCCACCCAAGAAACGTACCTAGTGAAATAAACACCTGACAACTTGATCTCTGGTTTATCCTGAGTAACCAGGACATTGTTTCTGCTCCACACTGCTCTACTGCAGGGCACACATCTCGAAAACGCTGCATTACTTATAATCACAAGGGGTCAGTTAGCACATATGGCTTTTTTGTGATTTGGGAAGTGATTATACTATAATCTCATTGTTTCCCAGGCCTGTGTAGAAACTCAAGAGCCGCTGCAGCCCTGGCGAGCCTGAGAAGCAGAGACAGCTGCCAAACCACCTGACCCGCTCTCACTAGGACGAGCCACATCTAAATCGAGTGGCTTAACTCACATGCACACAGCTGCTCCGGGCTGTGGCTGACGATGATGCAACTATTGCTTAAACTAATAGGCCTGTGACTGACAGGGCAGCATGAGCTGAGGTGGTGTTCAAAAGACAGCATCAAGAGACAAGAGGACGATTGGCAATGAAGACTGTCTAAAAAACAATTGGCCTTATGTTTTAAGAATGATCAGTTTGATAACACAATGAACAATATCCTAACTACACAAAACTAAAATAGCTTTGCTGTTGGGCTGCATAAAACAGTCAAGGTATCAAAAGAAAAACAAAAATGTGCTACCTGTCGCTGTTCTGTGGAGGGTCCGTTGGCTCCCTCATAGAAGCACCTTTCCGCCTCATCGTAGCGTTGTTTGTCGAACCAGATGTTCTCTGAGGCGAGACACTGCAGTCCACTCATGTTGGTACTGGGGGGGGTAAAAAAGGTAAAAACCATCAAACAATATCAAGCTGCACCCAACACTATCTATTCACAAAGGGCCATGACCAGGCGTTCAGTCTTTACAGCCAGCACAACCAGTGACAAGAAACAAATGACACGAGAACATGGCTTCCCAAACCAAAGCACAACGCAGACAGTTTATCATAAACACAATAAATTAATGGCAGCACAACACACAGCAGTTTCTGTGAAATAAACAGTAACATTAAAAAAAAGAAAAAAAGGGGGGGGGGGTTAAAAAACAAACCAAATATGCTTCACCTCCTTTTTTCATTTTGCTGATGGGTTACTGCAGCAGACAGGCATGTACAAATTCCTCATTCAGTGAAACAGTTGCCTGGTCTGCAAAGTCTGGATTATAGAACAAAAGGTTGGTCCCTGCCTGCTAACAACTCCCCTTAGTGATAGCAGAGGTCCACTTTGTTGGACAATTATCAAACACAGACACAGTTCACTATACGTGACCGTACATGACTGCATGGCTCCTAATACTGTCACAAGGCCACACTTAAATGCAAAAGGCTGCATTGATGGGTGTGCTTTGATCCAGGTAACTGTACTAGTTAAAGGATTTTCTGATGAAAACATGGCACAGGATTGTATAGAAAGTTATCATGGTCAAAATCCCTTAATTTCACCACAATGATGTCGACATAAACAGTGAAAATAATAAGTAAGAAAGTTGAAATATTATGCTGAAGCCCTCTGTGTTGGCACCTCTGATGTACCAATGGACTGACCTAATTTTAAGTGAATGAATGATCTATAAACCTGCATATTCAAAAATATCACACACAAAAAGGCCAAACAAAAATGCAGACAGACAATAAAAAAAAAAAAAAACAAAAAAATCATAGTAGTTAAAAAACAAAAAAAAACTGGAAACACACATCACGTCTCTCCCATTGCCTGTATTAGAGGTGCCATACTTGTCCCATCTGGGCCTGCTTTCCGTCTCAGAAAGGACTCTTCTCCGGGTTGGGCCCCTGCTGCCTTTGCCCCGCTGCTCTGTCTCAGAGGAGGTGCGATTGCGGCCCCTACTGTACTGACATTGGGGGGTACCAGAGGCCTTCACAGTGGTGACGGGGTGCCCCTGATCCTGCTGTTGGTTGCGAATGCGCCTGGACTGGAAGGTCAAGTAGCCTCTGGTGTTTGGACTCCTCGGAGAGGATGACAGCGGCCCATTGCCATTAGAGGCGGGGCGGCGTTTGTAGTTAATCTCAGCCTGCATGCCTTGGAGGACGGGGCTTTGACTATAGGAACTGCTCGCATCCATGTAGGTGTTCAACCACTCTTCTTCAGCCCCAGTGCTCTGGCTCTCTGAATGGGATAGACGTGTGTGTTGGCGCAGCCTCCCAAACTGGATGTTGTCTCCGCTGATGATGCCTCTCTCCAGAGTAGGATTACCACCCTGCCTGAAGGCCCCCACCGGTACAGCATGCCGTGGGGCTTCTCCTTGCAAACGGTTTGGCAATGACTGATCCATTCTTCTATCAAAGGGGTCTCTTCTCTATTCACTTTTGTGTCAGGTTTATGAGGAAAGAAAAGAAGCAACAGGTGGAGGCTACAGCCATTAGTTCAGTGTGAAGTTAGCATCACAAAGGAACTTTGTTGGTTAGATGCATCAAAGAAAGCTCAAAACAGCAGATCTGTGATGCCAATGTGGTCATGAGGGCAAAGAGACAGTTGATTGATCAAAAAGCTTAAGTTGTCCAGAAAATATCTGTTTTCCTTTACAGGAAGAGTTCAAAACCCGAATAAGAATAGAATAATCAAGATAAAAATGCAAAGGGCCTCATTTCTGTCTGCTATATGGAACACCACCAACAGTTAACAGTTCATTGATCAATCTCACATTGGACTTTCAAAAAGCCAAAACAAACAATGCAAAATGATTGGTGAAAATGGCCAACATTTAGGTTAGGATGTGTTTGCAGTGTTTCCTCCATGTTTGTTTCAAATGTGAAAATCAATGCAGTACAAATATATTTTTTATCTAGTGATTTTATGACTAAGAAGCATTGCAATTTTGACTTGAAACACACAGGGTGAATTACACCCAGATAATGATGACAAGTGTGATGCAAAACTAGCAGTTGTGTCGAATTAACAAGGAAACACTGTGAAATGCATTAAATATGACACGATGTTTCTTATGAAACACCCCCCAAAAAACAACTTGTGCAACAGTGTCTGGCTCACCTTTGTTTTGGCATACTGGAGGATAATGTACGCTACCTATTGTGGAATGGAATATTTAAATAATTCAAAGCAATCACATACATTTGAATTATATTGAAAATACAACCAAAATGTTTCTGATAGTAGCAGTGCCTTTAAACAAGCAGGCAAACATCACAACCAAAAGACACTATTTACATTTTCATGCATGAAATCAAAAATGTCGCCATATATAAAAACACAAAAACGTACTTGCAAACCTTTGCGATACATTCCTTACAGCACTGTTAGTGCAGATATATACCTCCATTTAATGAAGTACACCTAGCTAAAACTAGTGCAGCCTAACACAACAGCCCTGTAGTAAAACATGCAACATTCATGTGGAAGTTTTACACAGTGGTTCAACTTTACTAATTTTGTAGTTTTTAAGCTGTTGACCTGTGTTCATCTGGGAGGAATTTCTAATATTTTGTTCTCCTTGTAAGCTGAAAAAATTAGTCAATAGACAGAATGTCTGTTTTAGAACAGTGTAAATGAAATCTTTTTGGGGTTTTGGCTGCTAGTTGGACAAAACAAGTAATTTGAATATATATGTCTTTAGCTCTGGGAATTGTGACAGGTATTTTTTTTCTGCAATGTTAACAAAAAGATGAACTGGTTATTTGAGCAAACAACCAGCAGTCAATAATGGAAATAACTAAGTTACAGCCCATCTCCCCATATATCAATGGGAGTAGTTGAAATGCTGGAAACACCTCTCAGTGAAATGTAATATGGTTCTGGTATAGTACCAGTTTAGTGCAGGTGTGCTGTATTACACTGCATTAGTTTTGGTTATGTGTGTTAACTAGTAAACTTGCAACTGGTTGTAAAATACTTCCACTACACCACAAGACAGCAATAAACCAGTGTATGTTAAAGCATCAGCTGAAAAGCAGCTTCAACACTCACCTTTTGTATCTGGAATGGGAAGCTAATGCCCAACAGAGAAATAAGAGACAACACAAAACTTCTCATAAAAGCCTTAATGGAAAAAAACAACCACCAGATGGCTATGATTTAATCTACTTTGAGGAATGCCAACATCAAAGCAAAACTATAATCAGAATCAGAAGGAGCTTTTATTGCCAAGTAGTGTTTTACACATAGGAGGAATTTGCTTTGGTGATAAGGTGCTACACGTAGACAAACATACAGCTGACATAAATAAATATAAAAATATAAAATATTATAGACAATATAAGATTTAAAATAATAATAATAATAATAGAATAGAGAAAATAATACAGCTACTTGCAGAGAAAGAACAACGTCGCAAATATTAACATGTGCATTATCCAGGGTTTTGTTGTGCAGTCGTATCAGAAAGGAAGAGAAAATTGTGTACATAAATTGACAATATAGAAATATAACACAACAAAGATTAACAATTAACAAGTATGTGCAACGTGCCAATAATAACGTTACACGTAGAGGAAAAACATTTAAAGGAAGTGGGCAATTCATTTATAATACATATCAAATATAAGGTAAAAGGCACAGTTAAAGTGAGAGCAATGACAGGAGAAACTCGTGTTATATTCCATCTGTTGCTTGCTCACCCAGACACTAGCTAAAGTTGGGTTAGTTTAGTTTTCTGACAGCCCCAGAAACTTGTAGTTCTGTTGACCACGTGGCGCTTAACAACTCGAAATTCAAAATAGTTCATAGGTTTTACAAGCAGTACACTTTTTGTTATGAACCAGGTCGTAAAGATACAACTCTTCAGCACTTACTTTTGGCTTTATTCGACGTTTTATGGCTCGGTTACAGTCCCTCTGCGTGCTGCCTCGGCTGTAATCCGACGGGAGAAGAGGACTTGCAGTTACGGGCCGCCTGTATTCTTCAGTGACAGAGGGGAGGGGGGCGACGACTTTATCGATGATTTCTGCGTTTATTTAATGTTTAAGAAAAATATAATAATATACAAACACACAGAGAAGCACGTTATTTTCTATGAATCTTGAAAATCTAAAGGAACCCGCGTTTTTGCTATTATTTACATCGTACCTTTAGATTGGTATGATCCATTTCGGGCAAAGACTCCATTTCCCGTGAGTGTAAGAGACCGACAGTTTACGATGAGCTGTGAGTTTTCATGATGTTTTGACAGGCTGTGTAGTTCATCTGCATACATAACTGTGATTTTATATGTAGTTTGAACAACGATGCACTGCTGCTTTTGTCTTTTGCCTTTACAGTTTGACAAACGGACCTCGGGGGTCGCATGTCCTAAAATATTACTGGGCTAAATATCAGTAATTATAAGTTCAGCTCAGGTTTAAATTTCTTGTGAAGCCACGTACTTTTTCCTCCCTTGACCTGCAGAGGGCAGACTTATGGAGCTAATTTGAGCAATGTATTTTGACCGCTTGAGTTTTCAGCTTTATGATGCAAAAACATTTCTCAATGACATGTTGCTGCTAGATGCAGATTTCAAAATGAGTGTCACGAGCTTTTAAATGTTTCCAGTGATTACTGCTGAGGGCTTCAGAAATCTCACAGAAGTCAAGAAGCTGGCCTCAGCTAACCTCCTCTTACTCTTGTCACTTCTGCAAAGTAAAGCCTCTCTCATTAGAGGGGTTCGGTTTGAACCCACAAGGACATCACATAATCAGACCAACATCTTATTCACATGAGATCTACTCCAGGAGATCTTCAATAAGGACATTTAATAAGGAAAAGGAAAAAAGGGTTGGAGGAATAATATTCCTCCTTTGTCCAACATTGACCCTAGTTTCTTATTACTTGTGATTGCAGTTCTTGACTTTTCCATCGTCCCATATCTGAGTGATACAGCATGTGTCTGGGTTCTGTTCTGTATTGCTTCAGGGATTTTAAGCATTGTACTTATACAATTCATGTGGGGAGCATCTTGAGTCCAAAACCATCTCTACAATTATAAGTGCACTTCTATCTGTTACAGTAAAAGCTATAAAACCCTTTGACAGAAATTTCTCTCACTAAACATCAAAGATGAATGCTACTTATTATAAGAACGCACAGTTCAGTCAGTCTGTACACTTTCCAAAGTCTCCAGGCTGTAAAATTAGCATCTGCTCCACTGACGACAGATGAAGCGCTCACTTTGTGGAGCCATCAAGGTTAGGCTGAGTTGTCAAACCACATAAAGTTCATGTTCAAGCATTGCTAACAGGTATCAACAGGTATTTAAACATAATCAAAGTGAGAGTCCACTTATTTTTTTTTTTTTTTTTACACCTTACTGATATGATAATATAATGGTTAGCTCTTTAGCTTCAGGTTTTAAGAAAACAGACATTTAGGTAAGTATGCCTGACCTGCCTGAGACTCAGAATTAATACATGAAATTTCTACAATTGGGTGACATTTCTCTTTAAGCAAGCCCTTTCAATATGTATTTGTCCTGTAGCACTGGTAAGGCCTGTAATACGGGTGTTATGGCTATGGCTGAGGGGGGAAAATGGAAAGGAAAACACGTTGCATCCTGTGTTAAGCCAAAAATCTTTAAGGGAGAAGAGTATAGGTGGGAGGGAAAACACACAGCTATGACTCTTTATTTTTATCCTATAAACATGTTGTGTTTGCATCATTTAGTTGGATAAATGCCACAACATTAATCTTGTTTGCGGTCAGAACTGCAACTTGTAGCATTACTACCTTGAGTTCTTGTTAAGGGCTGCAACTAATGATTATTTTCATTATCAATTAAACTGTTGATTTAATTAATCTATTAATCTATAAAATATGGTGTTCTTGGAAGGAGTTCAACAACATTACTTTCACTAATTGGCTGATTTATTCCTCCATCACCCAGTCTTTTCTTGTTGGAATGTCAATCAAATGAATTCAAATCAAATGACCAAAGAGAGACGCAAAAGAACTACAAATGCAAAAACTATGGGGATGCGAAACCATCACAATGACGCATAAAAGGACTACAGAGAGACGCCAAAGGAGAAATAACCACAAAGAAATGCACACAATCACTACAAATAGACGTGAATCGACTGCAAAGATGCAAAACAACCTAAATTGAGGGTGAAGAGACGCAAAACAACTACAAGGACATGCAAAATTATTACAAAGAGATGCGAAATTACCACCAGGACACAAAATAACCACAAAGACTCACAAAAGAACAAACAAATACAAAGAAATGCACATCAAACGTGCGACGACCACAAAGAATGTGAATCAAGAAAATGAGATAAGCCGATAATGAAAATAATAATTTGTTGCTGCCCTGGTATGATGTGTGCTTTCCCCAACTTTTGATTTGCTTACAGTAAAATCAGTTCTAGTAGCTTGTGAAAACAGTCAGCTGTTTTCACTTCATACAACAGCCTTACTGTTGATAGATTGGCCTCCCTGCTCCACAAAATTAAAGCCAGTGGTCAAACAGGCAATGCAAAGCCTCGTTTAAATGCAAACAACCAATATGTTTGAAAAATAAGCCATTAGCCAACAGGTATCCGTGATATCACACAAACCTTTTGTTAACCTGTGTTTGTGAATGGGTCATAGTGTTTAAGGATAAGCTTTATGGGAAGCCCATGCTACAGAGATGACCGAAACCTGATAACACGCAACCTTAAATACCAAGAGGTTTGTTTTTAATTATTTTCTGAAGCCCCTGGTACACTTTGTTTCACCCTGAGGGACACAGATTCACGCCTAAAGAGTGACAAGCATGATCATTCGCTTGCAAGGAGCTTTAGTTGAACACCTGACCTTTAAAAAGATCCTGTATATGCATCACCAAGTAGCTCCAGAGGAGTATAGCTGAAGGTTGAATCCTGTGTTCTTGTTCTTGGGAAGCTGTTCTGCAGGGATGTGTTTAGCTTTTATAGCACTGACCTGCTCTACATTCTCACCTGAAAACTGTCTGACATTGCACCATTTGTACCATGACCCCAAACCAGCTCACTTCACTCAAGTACTGTACTTAATTAATGCAAATTTGAGGGAATATTGTGCTTTTTACTCCACTAAATTTGTCTGACAGCTTTAGATAGGAGTTACTTTTCAGATAACAAATGTTCATATCCTTAATGTCCAGTGAAAACCATGTACTGTATGTTCAAATGTGGTGATTTTGAATGGTTGTGATCAACTGAAAGGTGAAGTGTGCCTTTATGGGTTGAGCACATTCTCATACTTCTTAAACTAAATAAACTGTTTAACCAAACGTATGTAAAATAGTTAAAATCAGCTCAACCTTAAACATCTACAGCAGTAAAAATGCAACATTACACATTAGTGCAGCAAAAATATTAATCGAAAAGCATCCCATATAGACTAATAACACTGGCAGGGACCATTATACTGCATAATTAGTACTTTTACTTTTTATACTTTTATACTTTTTATGTTTTAAGTCATGACATGAACAGCTGGAAGCATCATCATCTTAAGTCTGTATTTTTTTGCAGACTTACTTCCTCATTGTTGTGTATCATAACTTAAAATCACTGACTTTTGAAAAAGGATGGCAAAAAAGTCACCCTTCTTTGCTCACTCTAATTGTTCCTCTCTATAAATTTGCTTCAACTTTTTAAAATTTTCCCCATATTATCCTTCTTTTTCATAGCACTTTGCCATCACATTGTTCCTGCTCACAGTAGTGCCATGTTCGGATTAACCTGTTTGGGGGCCCTGGGGCAAAAAACGAACAGCTGAGCCCCTTTTAACTACCTACTCCTCCCCTTCTTGTGTTCAGGGTGCTGGAATATTATATAGCTCCAGGTTTGCTGTGTGGTAATTTGATTAAACAGAAATTGAATAAGGAATATACACCATTTGATGACATATTAGCTGAGACCATTATTTTTTTTAATTAGATACTGACATGAGGGTGCTATACAACACTGGGCTTCAAGATTAGGAAGGCAATCATGAATGAAAACCTTTCAGCAAATAAAACCCAGACTCACCAGACTCAGACATTTTACTTCTCTCACCCCTTTGTTGGTATTTTATCATGTAAAGCTATCACACACCAGGTAGAGATAAAGCAGGACCAACCTCATTATATATATAGCCAAATGAGTGCAGCCAATTTGACCCATAGGGGACCTTTTGGGGGCTTTTGGGGTATAGTTAAGTAAATGTTGGCCTAGTTCCCACCACTTGTAATGAACAATGTTATATATTAAATAGCTTTTAAGACAAGAGACAGGCCTATACAGGGGGTCATTTGCAAAGTACATTTTGTGACTTGAAATTAGGCCATTGGCTGTTTGTCTCATCAGGCATCCCCACTGTGATCTCTCTGAATGGAGATATTCATTCACCTGATTTTGCTCTGCCCTGAGAGAGAGGCAGTGAGGGAGAGACACAGAGAGAGAGAGAGGGAGAGAGAGAGTGTGTTCAGTGTGCTTTATTGGCATGAATGTTTCATTTAAACAATGTTGCCAAAGAGAGAGGAAGAGAAAGGGAGCATGAGGGAGAGAGAGACTAAGAGATGGAGAGAGACATTCTATCTGTATTTGTTATTTTTGTTGTTGTAACAGCTAAACTGAATGATCATGAATGCATTAATTCTTGTTATATTCCAATTGTAAACTTTGTGATTTTGCTGCAAACCGCTTAGGCAACATCGTTAAACCCAAACATTTATGCCAATAATGCATAGGCTACTGAATTGAATTGAGAGGAAGACGGAGAGGTTACTATGTAGATACTGTGTGTATCAAGATGCCACAAGCTTTTATCTGTAGGCTATGTTTTTAATTGCACAATTCTTCTGTTCATGTTCTAGTTTTTATTTCACACTTGCTTTAGCAATCTAAACGTCTAAACGTTTCCCAAAGCCCTACTGAACTGAAATGAATTGAGATGGAGGGAGGGAAGGAGAGCGAGAGAGACACAGAGAGAGAGAGAGAGAGAGAGAGAGAGAGAGAGAGAGAGAGCAGATGTGTGACAGCAGCTCTCCACTCCCCTCAAGTTTTGCAGCTCACGGGGATAGGGATTCATCTATTTTAGGTTAACAGAGTACATTTTCATACCGAGGCTGTGAAGAAGAAGCGAGGCACATAGGAACAAATAACCCGGATTCGCGCTCACATCATCATCGTCCGATGCGGGATCTAAAGAAGAGAGATAAGAAAATGGAAATGTGTTGGAAGGGGCTGCCAGGACGACAGGAGAAATTCATGCTCATCATCTTTTACCTTCATTTGTGGTGCAGGCCTATAGTGAGTGGCATGTTCATATTTCTTTATAATTTTTAAAGGCTTCTTATCTGGGCCGAAAATACCGTCACCCGTGAACTGATTAAAAGCAGCTCAAAGTGCAGATGAAGTTGACCATTTTTGCATTTATACGCGAAAAACCTAATTACGACATTATAATTATATCCTAATGAAATCGTTATTGCGATGCTATCTCCATTAGGCTATTATTCTCTGTCCTCACGCGCCACACTTAGACAGCAAATGTCCTCATTAAGCGCCGGCACTATTTAGTGGATATCAAGGCTCGTGACCTGCGTCCTTCACCTCAAACCATCTTGCATAAAACATATACAAAATGGACAAGGGAAACATGGAGAAGAAGAAAAAAGTGTGACTGCTCCAGATGTTGTCTTGTAAAATTTGAACGGGCATGTTGATAAGAAATAACTTTAATTTATTAACAATGTTATAGGCAAAATATCAACTTAAGGACCTTAATTTGGCAGGGAAGTTGAATATGTTTATTTTCTTCTGTGAAGACATTTCTAACAAAAGGGGGCTCCTCTCTTAAATGAATACACCTACAACCAGCGAAGAGCGGCTTGTGGTGCAATGTGTCTGCTTCACTGTAGAAACTAAGTTGACTTGTATTTTCAGGCTGAAGCAATTCATCCGGACTGCGCCATCATCTCTCAGCACCGGAGGGCTGAGGAGGTTTGTAGCCAGACGAGGAGGAGCGAAGCGCAAAACCAGACTGACCACAGCGGTGGGTTCATGTGTGTGTGATGCTGCTGCTTTGTGTTTTCTGCACGCATACACACACACACACACACACACTCACTCACTTACATAGACAGAAAGGTGGGCTAAACTAAAAAAGGAAGAGTTTTGAAACGCACATTATTAGAACCTTTTTTAAGTCTTTCAAAAGTCTAATTAGCTGTTAGTTTTTCTTCTGTGGCTTGATATGTGTGGCATTGTGAGCAAAGTTTGAAGCTCAGTTCATGTGATGAACCTCTTATTACCCTCATGAGCACACACAGGAGACATTATGATTAGTATAAGACCATTAAAACCTCACGACTTAAATGGCCTTCAGAGGTCAAAATTAAATTGAGGTGAGAACAGTGGATTAATTGAAATTCACGAAAGACTGTGTCCCAAACCTCTCATGTTTTAGGGTTTCAGTTGTATAATCTGTCTTTATCTGCATTTTACCTGGATTCCTTTTACAAGACTGTAGGATTACAACCCATGATTGCTTTTCGCAATTCACTGATTAGTCGATTTAATGTCAGAAAATTGTGAAAAATGGCCATCAAGATGTCTCAGAGCCCTACGTGACCTCTTCAAATGACTTGTGTGACAGTCACAAATCCTCAAATATTCACTTAACTATTAGGCCTATATATGTCAAAGAAAAGCAGCAAATCCTTACATTTGGGCAGCTGGAACCAGTGAATGTTTGACATTTTAGCTTGAACAGTCAATTAGCAAAATAGTTACAGATTTATTTTCTGTTGATCAAAACTGATTAAACAACAAACTGTTTCAATTTTCAACATATATTAGCTGTTGATATTTATGTAACTTTTCAAAGCACAAGCAAAGTTTTTACATATCGCCTGGTGTACTGGCAGCCCGGACTCACCAAATGGTGAGACCAGAGAATCAGCAAGAAAGTGTCCAGTGTCAGCAATTTTGAGCAATGTAGAGATTATAAACACACTGGCGAATGCATGTACGAGCCAAAATACTGGAAACCATGTCCAGTACCGTTCTCCTGATTAAGAAATTTATTCTCTTTCATCGTGGAAGACCAAATGCAGGAAACCTTCTAGGCCAGGCAGTTCCCGTTTATCAGGCAAACGGAAATATGTCTTTAACCTCACAGGTGCCCCCCACAACAGCCCCTATTTACAATCCTTGTCTGTCCACCCAAAAGGGCTCAGGACACAGGCAGTAACACTAGAATTGAATGCATTTGAATTGTTGAGTAAGATCCTGTGTTTAACCAGAATTAGCCGTTATATTGCTCTCTTCAAAGCCACCAAACTCTATTGACAAAAACAATAATTTTAATGTTACTGCTACCAGATTATTGTGTGATTTAAGCTTTTTAAAGCTTTTTGTGTGAATTTGTTGTTTGAAAGATTAGTTTGGATCCAAACTAACTTGTGGCACCTGTGAGATTCAAGGCTTGTTTCTTTTTGCCTGATAAATGGGAACTGCCTGACTTGAGAGGTTTCCTGCGTTCAGTCTTCCACAATGAAAGATAATAAATTACTTCATTAAGATACCGCTATGGATGGATATGGTTCCCAGTATTTTGGCTCGTACATGCATTTGCTAGTGTGTTTGTAATCTCTTCATTGCTCCGAATAACTGACACTAGAATTCTTGCTGATTCGCTCACAGTGTCACACTTCATATTAATCCATATGGATTAATCACATTGAAAACACAAGATGGCACCAGTGCCTTAATGATGTCAGATTTCATTCCATATATTCAGACTTTCATTCAATATATTCAGACTTCCATTCAATATATTCAGATGGGCAAACTTCATATATATATATTGGAATTGCCACATCTATCGCTGCTGCCTTCTTCTGCTGTTTGTTGATCAACATGATGTCTGGTTGGTTAGCCATCGCCAGTTTGTCCCACTAGATCTTAGCTCGGTCATTCTCAACTACCTTAGGAGGTGTCTTCCATTTTGACCTTGGGGCTTCCAGCCCATACTCATGACAGATGTTCCTGTACACTATGCCAGCTACCTGGTTGTGGCGTTCCATGTACGCTGTTCCTGCCTGCATCTTACACCCAGCTGTTATGTGCTGTACTGTCTCAGGGGCATCCTTGCACAGTCTGCACCTGGGGTCCTGCCTGGTGTGGTAGACCCCAGCCTCTATTGATCTTGTACTGAGGGCCTGTTCTTGTGCCGCCATGATTAGCGCTTCTGTGGTGTCCTTCAGTCCAGCCTTTTCCAGCCACTAGTAGGATTTCTTGATATCAGCCGCTTCTATTTGTCTGTGGTACATGCCATGCAGCGGCTTGTCCCTCCATGAAGGTTCTTCATCTTCCTTGTCCTCACCGTCGGGTTTCTGCTGCCTGAGGTATTCACTAAGCCCTTCATCTTTGGGGGCCATCTTCCTGATGTACTCCTGAATCTTTGTTGTTTCATCCTGGACAGTGGTCTTGACACTCACTAGCCCTCAGCCTCCCTCGCTATGCTTAGTGTACAGTCTCAGGGTGCTGAATTTGTGGCAAATCCCTCCATGCAGTGTGAGGAGCTTTCTTGTCTTGATGTCAGTAGCCTCTCTCTCCTCCTTTGGCCAGTTTATTATACAAGCGGGGTATCTGATGGCAGGGCGTATTTGTTGATGGCTCGGATCTTGTTTTTCCCATTCAGCTGACTTTTCAGGACCTGCCTTACTCTCTGTAGGTATTTGGCTCTGGCTGACTTCCTTGCTGCCTCCTCATGGTTTCCGTTACCCTGCGGCACCCTAAGGTATTTGATGCCTGACAGGAGCTTCCATGTTGTGTAGAGGTAGGTTATTGGCTGGTAGTTGGATAGGATTGTTCCCTTCTGGGGATCCTTCATGATCAGGACTGTCTGTCCTTGGGTTAACCATACTGGGTGGGTCCCATCCATCAGCAGTTGGTTCATCTGTGCTGGTTCATCTGTGCTGCCAGGCGTTCATGGAGTGCAGTTAGTTTCTTCAGCCAGTAGGTGTGGATCATGTCAGGGCCTGGTGCTGTCCAGCTCTTCATACCTGCCACTCTTTCTTGGATGTCTGCCATTGTAATGGTTACTGGATCTTGTTCTGAGAGATTGCTGTGATCTGTTCTTAGATCCACCAGCCACTGAGCATTGGTGTTGTGGGATGCCTCTTTCTCCCATATGTTCTTCCAGTACTGTTCAGTCTCAGTCCTGGGTGGATCTGATCTTGTGTTATTACCCTGCCACTGAGAGTACACTTTGGATAGCTTGGTGGAAAACATCCGGTTTATTCTCCAGGCTTCTGCTTCTCCCTTGTATCTCTTTAGGCGGGTAGCCAGAGTGGTAAGTCTTTGTTTGGCAGTCTCCTGAGCCTCGGGTATCGACAGCTTGTTGTATTTCTTAGGTAGCCCCTCCCTTGCACTTTTCTGTAGCTCTGAGAGTTGACTAACCTCTCTTCGTGTTGCCTTGATCTTGGCCTCTAGCCTCCTCCTCCATGGGGGGTAATGCTCTTTGTAGCTTGTGGTGTTCATCTTATAGCCAAGCATCTCTAGGATCACTGTTGCAGTGGCATACATCAGCTCATTGGTCTCGGTTATGGCTTTAGTAGGGATAGTATGTAGTGCTGCATTCACATCTTCTAGCAGACTTTCAGAGGGTACTTTGTCACTTAGCCATGGCAATCTTGGTTGTTGTACTTGGGGGTCCAGCTTGGTTATGATCTTCAATTGTAGGTCAGTCGCCCTTATGTTGAGTGATTCTATTAGTGTGGGGATGATGATGACATCTCCCTGCTGACCTGTTGTCCTGGCTCACCCTTGACGTACCTCATCAATCTCTAGTTGTGATAGGAGCTGCCGTTTGCGGATGTTAGAACACTGAACTAGGAGTTGTTTCTTTGTCAGTGTTGATGATGGGTTCCAAAGCATCCATATATCCCACAGTCTCTGTATATAACCCCTCTCAATGGGATTGCTTGTATAGTAGCATTGCATCAGATCCATATTTTCCGCTCTAGTCCATGAATGTCTTGTTCCAGTAGTCCATTTGTCATCAGGTTGCCCTGGTTCCCTAGCACCGGACACGGACCTTGGTGACCCGGGCAACGTCCGAGCCGGTATGGCTCTTGTATTTGCGGTTTCACTCATTCTGAGGTAGGTAACATTAAGAACCTTGCCTTAGGGTCTACCTGGATACCCCCGCCCTGAACGGGAACCCACGATCACCTTTACCAAAGTCAGTGGCATTAACCACTGAGCTATCCAGGAGCGCATGTATATATATATGTGCAATGAAATACACACACATATGGCCTTACATTAAAGATCCCCTCCAGACATGTCTTAAAGACACATCCATCCATCCATTATCTATACCTGCTTGTCCATGCTGGGTGGCTGGAGCCAAGCCCAGCTGACATTGGGCAAGAGGTGACGTATACCCTGGACAGGTCGCCAGTCCATCATAGGGTACATAAAAATGAGCAACCACTCACACTCATATTCACACAATTTAGAGTCACTAATTAACCTAGCCTGCCTGTCATTGGAAGGTGGGAGGTGGTAAGACAGAGCATGTCTTAAAGACAGCAATATAAATTTTCCAAGTTCTTGTCCTGTGTTTTTATATCTTTTTATATCTTGTTGCTTGCAAAGTATGTGTCTAAACATATCATATATATTATCATATCATATTTTTGATGACTCATCTTGAACACTCTAACTTTTGCTTGACTTGACTTTTTACAACTTAAAAAAATGCTCTACTTAGAATAATGTTTTTTCTAGTCTGTCCGATAATGTTTTGTGTATTTTCCCCTGTTTTTGTTTCACTGTTTCTTTCTTTTGTTAATGTTGCTCTTCCTCCGCCGTTTACACATCGATCAGCTGCGCAATTTTCATACTGTTTAATTCACAAACAGTCGGGCACACCGCTAGCACACACACGCAGGCGCATACAACATGAACACATAGACACACACATACAGGCGCATACAACACACACAATGATACAACGCGCACACTGCACACACTAGCCATCACCACATCCCTTAGTTGAATGATGACCTCACTTATAATCACCTCTTGGAATGTACGCGGAGTTGGTTCAAGGGAAAAGAGATTAAAAATTTTTAACCATCTAAATAATCTGCAAGCAGACATTGTCCTACTACAGGAGACTCATTTACCCAAGACAGCAGATAAGCTAACCTCACCACGGTTTCCTCACTCGTACTCAGCCTGTTATAACTCAAAACAAAGGGGTGTCACCATTATGATAAATAGAAAAACACACTTCAATCATAATAACACTACTATTGATCCAGAGGGTCGATTCATTATTGTTAACATTTCGATTCAAAATACTCCTTTATGCATTGCTAACATCTATGGCCCAAATGTTGACGACCCCTCCTTTTTTCATGCTTTCTTCAACTCACTCTCTGCTCACTCAGACACAGCTCTTATATTAGGAGGGGACTTCAACATGGTATGTAATCCAGCAGTTGACAGGCTCAGTACGGCAGGTGGTCACCGTATTTGGAAATCAACAGACATCCTTAAACAATACATGAGCGATTTTGGTCTTTGTGATGTTTGGCGTTCTCACCACCCCACTCTTAGAGAATATACCTTCTTTTCACCAGTCCACCACTCATTTTCTCGCCTTGACTATTTTTTGGTTAGCAGCTCAATTATGACAGACATTTCCAACACTCAGATTCACCCTATCACTATCAGTGATCATGCACCGGTTTCTATCACTCTTACTAAAAAAAGGGTCACACAGCCAACTAGAAGTTGGAGATTTAACGCATCATTGCTTACAGACCTAGATTTTATAAATTACTTCAAAAAGGAGTGGGCAATATATATGGAAACTAATGACCTGCCAGGAACCTCGCCATGTCTTCTTTGGGAGGCAGCAAAACAGTCATGAGAGGTAAAATAATCTCCTATTCATCATACAAAAAAAAGAAAGAGAGATCTTGTGAATTACAGCTAGAACAAAAATAAAAACATTAGAAACTACCCTTGCTGCCTCCCCACAGGAACACATGCTGAATGATCTGAGAAAATCAAAACTTGAATTAAATGAAATTATTAATAAAAAGACCCAATTTCAGTTGCAAAGACTACGCTTGGAGAACTTTGAACATGGCAATAGATCCGGCAGATTCTTAGCCAGCCAATTGAAATTGAATAAAGAAAAAATAACTATTTCTTCCTTAAAGGACTCAGCTGGGAATCTGACTTATAACCCAGAAGAAATCAACAATGCATTCAGAGATTATTATAAAAACTTATATACATCACAAATTGACCCATCTAGCTCTAACATCGATGCATTTCTGAACAATATAGATTTGCCAAGGTTAGATGATGAACAGATCAGGGCTCTGGATTCACCTGTTTCAATGGCTGAACTCCAGGAAGCTCTCTTACATATGCCGAATAATAAAGCCCCTGGGCCAGATGGTTTTCCCGCTGAACTCTATAAGGAATTCTGGGAAATACTTGCGCCCACATTCTATAGGATGGTTATGCAAATTAGGGGTACTTGCATGTTGCCCCAACAATGAATTCTGCTAATATCAGCCTGCTCCTTAAACCAGACAAAGACCCCACACTCCCGTCCAGTTATCGCCCAATATCACTTATTAACGCAGATCTTAAAATCATCTGCAAAACCCTAGCAAGAAGGCTAGAGAAGGTCACTCCTGGTATAATACACTCTGACCAAACAGGATTTATTAAGGGTAGGCACTCCACCAACAATACACGCAGGCTACTTAACGTAATAGACTATGCCACTATTCATAACCTGGAAACTATAGTTGTTTCTTTAGATGCAGAGAAAGCATTTGACAGAGTAAATTGGAAATTTCTATTCGCTACTTTATATAAATTTGGATTTGGAAACTCTTTCATAGATTGGATTAAAATCTTATACAGTTCCCCAAGAGCTTCTGTCAAAACAAATGATCATACTTCTCCATGCTTTAGTCTCCAGAGGGGTACCAGGCAGGGTTGCCCACTCTCTCCCTCGCTATTTGCTATTTTTATAGAACCACTAGCAGCTGCGATCAGACAAAATAATAATATTAAAGGAATTCAAACAGAAAATATACACCATAAGATAAGCCTTTATGCAGATGATGTATTACTTTTCCTCCTAAACTCACAAACTTCTCTTTCTGAGACAATCACACTTATAGATAAATTCTCATCCATCTCAGACTACTCCATTAACTGGAGTAAATCCATAGTTTTACCTGTAAAGTGTGATTTCCAGAGTATATCTACCACACCGCTAAAGTCTGGGAATATTAAATATCTGGGTGTCAATATTTCCTCCAGGCTGTCAGAACTGACATGGCTAAACTACACGCCTTTACTTAAATCTATAGAGGATGACCTTGTACGGTGGACATCATTACCTATATCACTCATGGGAAGAGTCTCCACCATAAAAATGATGGTCCTACCTAAAATCAATTATCTGTTTTCAATGTTACCCACCAAACCCTCTGCTGTCTGGTTTAAATCACTGGACTCAAACATCTCAAAATTTTTGTGGAAAAATAAACCCCCACGAATCAGTCTAAAAACTATGCAAAAAGCAAAAGACTGTGGTGGTTTAGAACTGCCAAATTTTTATCATTACTTCCTGTCTAATAGACTACAATATATCTCAAAATGGATCAATCAGAGCCCCCTGGACCACTCATGGATGGACATAGAACAAACCTTCTGTAATGAAATTAAAATTTCCGATATGCCATTCATCAGTTCCAGCATCAAACGTCATACCTGCTTTAAAAGCATTAACATAAGCACTTCCTTGGCAGCTTGGTGGGAACTTCTCAAAATATCTGGGTCTTCACCTATCCCATGCAGATTTACCCCAATCTGGAATAATCCTGACATCCTGCAAAATAAGAAAACACTAAATTCCCCACTGTGGTATGACAAAGGGATAAGACATCTAGAGCATGTAATGCAAGGCAGTAACTTTATTCCATTCCAGGATCTAGTGGCACAATATGGAATTAGCCATAATAGATTTCTGGAATTTCAACAGTTTAAATCCATAATTCAGGCTAGATTTAAGGATAAATAATGGACTTAGATTTACCTCCAATGATAACAGACTTTCTTAAACTCTCGCCTCCAAAACTGTTATCAAAAGTATACATGTTACTGTTAAAAACAGATAGTTCAATCTCTCTCCCATTCTTAAAATGGGAAACAGATCTATCCATTAGTCCAGACCAAAACTTTTGGATGCAGATATGTTTAAATACCTTTAGAATGACTACAAATCCCAATCTACAACTTATACAGTATAAAACTCTCCATAGAACACACTATACTGGACAAAGGATGTTCAGAATGGGTCTTATGCAGTCAAACATCTGCCGGAACTGCTCAGGTAACATATCTGATAGTTACATGCATGCTATGTGGCAATGTACACCTGTTCAAAAGTTCTGGCAGAAGATATGTGAAGACCTATCGATATGGCTAAGTTACCCCGTCCCAGTTTCCCCATCACTCTGCGTGCTGGGGGACCTAAGTGACATTAGTATAGAGGTTGACACATCATACATGCTTCTCACTGCCTTATGCATCGCCAAGAAAACTATCCTCATGAACTGGAAGGCCAAAAAGAATATAAGTATCACCCAATATCGGAATCACCTTATAGATCACATTAGCATGGAGAAAATGTCTGCTGTAAAAAAAAACAAATTGACACAATTCCAATCTCTCTGGTCCCCCTTGATCAACTTTATCACTTAATGGGGGTGGGTGTGTACTGCCTTGCTGGTCAGGGTCCCGTACGGCTGGTAGGTGTGTCTGGGGGTGGGTTGATTCTTAGATGCATTGCGGTGCGGGCGTGGGGGACTTTTTCTAATTTTAAATGTTGGTTGATGGCATGGTGTTGGCGGGGGGGGGGGTGGTGCGGCGCTCGGGTTGCCTAGGGCGCGGGCTTGACGGGGGGACCGGTGTTTGCCCTGTATTCGGCGTGCCGCTGCTGCGGGGTGGGTAGCCACTCTGCTTAGGTGTCGCGAGGTTGTTGGTATCGGTGCGCGGGTGGTGATTTTGACTCGCGCGCTGTGCGGATGTGGTGGCGCTCGGTGCTTGGCTGCCTCCCTGTGTGTCCTGTGTGTGGGTCCGGGTTGGGGGGAGGGGGCGGGCGGCGGGCATGGCGGTGGAGGTTGGTGGGGGGGGATGCTTGTGGTGGGTTTCGGTCTGGTGGTGAACGTGCGGCGTGGGTCACGGTGTAGCCGTGGGTGGGGTCTGTGGTCTCTCTGGCTGCGGGGGGATGGGGGCGGTTTGCGCCGGCTGGCATCTCTCCTGCGCAGCGCATTACTTGGCTGTTGTGTGCCGCTAGTTAGATTGGTAGCGGGGTAGTGTTGATTGGCTCATCTGTAGGTCATTATTGGCTTGCGTGCTTGTCGGGGGTTGGGGGCATCGGGTGCGGGCCGGGACTGGGCTGGTGTGCGGCTCTGTCCTGTGTGCATGCTGTGCATCCTGATAATTGCATTTCGGTTCTCTGAGGGGTCTGGCGACTGGTTGTTGGAGGGGTGGGGGACCGGGAAGAAGGGGTTGACGGGGTGGGTTGGGGGTGCGGGCTGGTCCTTTTTGAGCTGGTTGGGGGTGTCTCCTCTGGATTTTAGTGCCCGGACTGGATGCTTGGTGGTTGTGCCGGGATCCTGTGTATGGAGGGATTGTGCTTTGGGGTGTGTCGATGGTTGCTTGCAGTCGCGTCGCGGCCCTCTGGAGTGTGGTCGTGTTGAGTCCTAGGGGCTATTTGCATCTGCTGACTCCCTAGGGCTGAGGGGCTGTTGCTGCTGTCGCGGGGTGATTGCTGTCTCTTTTCTTTGGGGACGGTGGGGGTTTGTGTGTGGGATGCTTCGCTGCTAGGGAGGGAAGGGAGCGGGGGTGGGGGTCTTCTGGCCTGACCTGGCCTGAGTGGCATTGCCTCCTGGGTGTGGGCCGACCTTCGGATCTGGGCTGTTGGGCCGTTCTGTCCTTGGGTGGGGTCCTTGCTGCCCCGGACCTGCTCCCTTGGGGGCTGGTGGTGCTCGGAGTACTGCTGATTGTGGGGGAGCGGTGAGGTGAGGGGTTAGCAGTGGGGCTGCCGGAGGGGCCCCGGCGAGGACGGGGGATTGTTGGACTTTGGGTTGGGGCTGCACTGACCTGCCTCTGGAGTGTGTGGGGGTCTGGGGCACGGGGCTTTGGAGCCTCTGGGTCTGGGGCGGGTCTGCGCGCTGGGGGGGCTGGGCCCCCCTGGGCCCGTCCTGGGGATGGGCGGGGTTGTCACTGACTCTGGGGTGCTACCGGTGCTAGAGGGGCTCTTGCTATAAGCCCTGGGCTGGAGGGACCTGGCGTCCTCCTGCTTAGGGGGGTGGGGGACGGGACTGAATAAATGATGGGGCCAGTCAGGAATCTGGTCTTCTAGCCTCCCTATGACCTCCTTCACCTTTCCCCCTTTGGTCATGTCTCACAACATACACCCTTAGGATCCTGGGGGACGGGCAGCCTGCAGGGCGTTTGGGGGGTGGGGCTGCTTTATTGCGGCCTCGCACTTCTTCCTCCCTCACTGCCTGCCCCTCAATTTTAATTACACATTAGACACAGAGGGCTTGGGGGGTGGGAGGGGCACGATGGGAGGCTCCACTACCTGACAGTTGTGGGGTGCCTGTGTCACAACTACCCTCCAATTTTAGTTGCACCTTAGTTACCACACACCTTATCTTCACTCCACCATACAACACTTCACAATCCATGACATGCATCCAACACAAAACAATACATTTACAGAGGCAGGCAGAGGGGTTGAAGGAGTGGGAGAGATTCTCATTGGCCTCGTGTCCTACCCCTGGAGCCCCGGGCGTTGGGGGTGCTGTGGGGTTGGTGGCGGCCTTGCCTGATCTGGGGTGGGCTGGGGGGGTCGGGGCTCCCCTGGCGTGGGGGCCCGCCCTTGGCCTAGGGTTCTGCGGACTCGGGCTTGTGGCCTTTGCTCATTTCTGGGCGGGTGGTGTGTCCCTGGGCCTGGGGGCCCGTTGTCTCCTCTCCTCGCCTGGGCCCTCTTCGGCAGAGGTGAGGCTCCCGCTGCTTCCCCCTGCCAGCTCTCTCACGGTGGGGGCATTCGGGAGTCTCTGGGGCGCATGACCGGTGCTGTCGGGGTAGGTTTTGGTGCTCCTCCTTGGGGGTGCTTGACTGGGGGGGCTGGGCCCCTGTCCGGGGATGAGATCGGCCTTGTAGGGAGGGATGCCTCTGGCTGGGCTGGGGGACCGTTGGCCTGGTTCTCCCGCGTTATCGCTCCCTGGCGGTAGCGAGCTTCCCGGCACGGCTTTCTGCTGTTCTTCCTTGGGGCGGGGTACAGCTTCCCCCTGGACATGCGGTCTGGGGTCCTTTGCGCTTTGGGGGGTCGCAGGGTGTCCTGGCTTCTGGGGGTGGGGGTCTGCGGTGGGATTGTGGGGCGATTATCGATGCATCTTGATGTATTATACTTTTTCCCTGGGCAGGGTCTCTGGATGGCTGCTGGGCGTTTAGTTTGTGCGTTGGAGTCCGGGGGAGGCATCTCCTCATTGGCTTGGAGGGACCTGTTTGCGTTCCTGTTTTGCTTCGTTGGCCTCGGATCCGTGCTTGCCCATTTCTCTGTCGGCCAGTTGTTGGACCCCTCTGGATACTGAGGTATATAGTTAGTTTTCGGGATGTGCAGTGTGGGTGCGGGGCAGGGCTGTGCTCCGGTTTGTTCTGGGTTTGTGCCTGGAGTTCTCGGCCCTTGATGGATGGGTGGGTTGTTGGTGGCATGCAGCTGAGCTAGTTGATTTTGCCTCGTTGCTGGTTTGGCTGGTGTTGCATGGCGGCCGGGGGGCGCGCTGGGCATGGGGGATGTCGGCTGGCGCCGGCGGCCTTAGTTTTTTCCGGCGGTTGGGGGGACGGTGGACTTTTATTGGCGGGTGCACGGTGACCTGTGCGGCGCGTTTGCTGCCGGGCTGGGACTTGCTGCTGGTGTCTCTCTCCGCTGGCTTTCGCTGTCGTGTTGTTCCGTTTGCTCTCTCTCATTTGCCCGACCTCGCACGCGGGATTCACGGGGGGCTGCTGGGCATGGGTGTCGCCGTGCTCGCGCAGTGTGCGCGTTGGGCTCGTCACTTGTGCATTGGTGTTGATGATTGCGTGGCATTTGGGCATTGTGGTTGTTTGCTGCGCGGCGGTGGGGTGCTGGATGGGGGAGGCCACTGGTCTATGTTGTGTCTGCGCCGCGGTCGGTCCGGGCGCTGCTCTTCCTCTTTTGCGTTCCGTCGGCATTACGTTGTCAACTGGCATTTGGGTCGGGGTCTTCTGCGTTTGCATCGCGGTGCATCTGGGAGTCTTTGTTTTTTTTTGATTTGATTTATTCTTTTTCTTTCTTCCACCCCTATTGGCTACTGGGGTTCTTGCCTGCCTGTTACAGTCGTGGCGTCCCACTCTCTCTAACAACTACATTCTTTAACAGGCTTATGCGCACACACATGTACATACACACACATACAGACACATTCACCCACACAGACACAAACAAACTTAGGTTGTCCCTGGTAGAATTATTCCTGATGCCTTTCTTTCAGTTACTTATTTAAATTAATTATTATTCCAGCTCTCGTGGCTGTGTTGTGTTGCTTATTTAGTGTGTGTGACTGTTTCTTGTTTTCATTGTTCTCTTAGTTGTCTTAATATGTCATTAATATGTCAGCTGTTTATTGCTGCTGTTCGGCTGGTTTTCTTTTACTATTATTATTTTTATTGTTTTTTTGTTTGTGTTTGTTTGTTGTTGTTTTTCTCCTCCCCAAGCCCCCCTCTCTGTTCTCTTGCAGGTTTCGTTGCTTTCTGCAATTGGTGTTTCCCACAGCTTTTCCCTGTTGTCCCCACCCTCCATCCCCCTTTCCCCCTTCTCTTGCAGGTGTTGTCCTTTCTCTGTGCTGTCTGTTTGTGCCCCCCCATCCCCGTGTCTGCCCCCCTGTCCGGCCCGGTGACAAATCAATACATAATTAAATAAATAATAAAACAGACAAAGGAGTATTTTAATACTCTCTTGTTAAAGTAAAATCTGTCTGGCACAATATGGTATCCAGGTCATTATACTCTATACCAGGCTGCTGGGCAGGACAGGTTTAAAAAAAAAAAAAAAAAAAAAAAAAAAGAATAATGTTTTTTCACAGAAAAATATCTATGAATGTGCAAATATATGTAATAATACCTCCATCTCTGTACAGTGGTGGGTGTTTTGTGATAACAGCTTAAAAATGAAGTTACTGCACTTGCAGCAGCAGAGGAACTGTGTGACACCACTTTAATTTGACCTTGAGTGGGATCAATAAAGTTCTTATTATGAAAAGACTGAGAATGCAGAGAATGTCTGAAATCTGTAATGTGCGTAGGCTCTGTGTTAATACATCATGTTATCTTAATCATATTGAATTAATACCCACACTGTTCTTCCTCCTGGTGAGCCTTCACCTGGTTGTCCTTCCAGTCTGACTCATTGACTTCACATACTAATGAACCTGGCGTCTCCCAGAGGGCCACTGCGTGTCTCCATGACGGGCTTTATCACTGAAGCCTAGCTCTTCTCCACTTCATCAGAAACTGCCCCAGAACAACCACACACTGGCAACTCCCCTCCGTGAGAGTGATGAACTTTAACATTTCCAGACTAATTTGATCTTAATTAGCCCCGATGAGTCTGAACGCCGGTGCGACACAACACTTTGGTGCAAAGTTGTCATGCGCTGCTCATTACGCAGATAAATGTCTGCTGATGAATTTCTCCGTCGAAGTAGGTGTGTTTGTGTGTCCATCAGTGTGATGCCAACCATGCAGGTAATCATACAGAGCTGGAGAGTCATGCAGAGTTGAAATTTCACCTTTGTGAAATAATCATCAGTGTCATCAGTGACTGGAGGTAACGGGCCCAAGTACACATCATATGTTGTATACAACTCCGAAATGTGTTAGTAAAGTCGCTAAGTTTAGTATAGCTAGTAGTGTGACTCTGCAGATGGCCACCAGTTTGCCACCAGTTTTGTCCAGATTGACATAACTAAACTAAAGTGTTGGATGGTTTGCTTGAAATTTGGTGCAGACATTCATAATGCAGGGTGGTTGAATCCTCATGATTTTATGGATCCCTTGACTTTTCATCTAGTGCCATCTTGATGTTCACATTTGTGGAGTGAAATATCTCAACAACTATTGGATGGATTGACATGATTTTATTCTGTTTAAGCACTTAGAACTTGTAATTTTTTTGGCATATAAATAGTTTGAAAGCTGCAGATTTAGCCAAAAACGCAATGATATTGTTTCTGGCAAAAAAACACCCAGATGTATATTAAACAAACAACATAGTCAGCAAATGAAGATGTCATTTGCCCCCCCCCCCCCCCCCCGGTACTGTGGGAGCACTCGCTGTCCAAAGTAATTTCACACGTCAGTGCTAATCCTACATGAGGTGACATTCAAGTGGCTAAATTGTATAGCTTCCTCTAGGGCTGTCTGTTAATAAAGGCCTAAGAATAGAGCCCTGCTCTGTGGGTGACAAACATTTCAGTTGATTTGAAAGGAAATCTTTGAAATATAATCATTGACCTCTTGATATGACATATTAATTGTGATCTCTGACAGACAAACCATGCAATATAACATTATAGTTTTCCCCACATGTAGTTCAAAATTCCCCGTGATTAACAGGTGTCAATCATAGTGAAAGTCTAAGTTTCCATAATTACTGGTTTTCACTACACTCACTGTGGCTTATTTATTTTTTTACGTTGGTGAATGAGGACAAATGTTTCTTTTAACATAAATCAAATAATTGTGCCTCTTTCTTTGGTGCTAAAAATGAAATCTTTTCATACTCAGCACATCATAGTTGTCACATCACTCTCAGTGTCTGCACAACTCAAATCCAGAGATCTGAATTTAAGCATCTAAGATTGGGAACTCCCTAATGGGAATATTATTCTACTACTTGACAGACAGTAACACTTTCATTCGCACTTGGAAGCTAATCTGTAAGAGCAATCCAACAAACAGCTTGAAGAAAACAACCTAGATATAAACTTTGGTTCAGATATAATGCAAAGGACCTGAGGCTTTTGTCTACAGCAGCATCTTCAGGTAGTTTTCTGAAAGTTCTCTGTCCACAATGAAACACCACATAATAATAAGAATAAGGAACAAGACAAGGAGTCTCCAGGTGCACTAGCAGCTCTGTGTGGCTGCTAACATCAGCATGCTAATATGCTCATACAATGTGTCATACAACGTGTTATCATGGTCACATTTGTTAAATAGCATCAAACACAAAGTACAACTAGCCTTAATGACATTAATTTTAAAGGTATTTACTCATAAACCAAGTACAAACCTGATGACACCGCTAGATTAAAATAAAGGGATTACCAAAGTACACTGAACAAAATTATAAACGCAACACTTTTGTTTTTGCCCCCATTCATCATGAGCTGAACTCAAAGATCTAAGACTTTCTCTATGTACACAAAAGGCCTATTTCTCTCAAATATTGTTCACAAACCTGTCAAAATCTGTGTTAGTGAGCACTTCTCTTTGCTGAGATAATCCATCCACCTCACAGGTGTGGCATATCAAGATGCTGACAGCATGGGTATTGCACAGGTGTGCCTTAGGCTGGCCACAATAAAAGGCCACTCGAAAATATTTGAGAGAAATGGGCCTTTTGTGTACATAGAGAAAGTCTTATATCTTTGACTTCAGCTCATGATGAATGGGGGCAAAAAAGTGTTTCTAATTTTCAGTATAAAAAAAATTCATCCTGAGTGGGACATGAATATATGTGTGAAAATTTCAAGGCAAGCCATCGAATACTTATTTTAGTATGTACCAAAGTGTTTGACTGACTGACTAATTGATAAACACACCAATATTGCTAAAATGTTAAATCATCACTACTCTTCTTAGATGCTAAATCAGCATTTTGCTGCCATCCAGCACTAATGGGAGGAAATCTAAAACCATCCTCATAACATAATGTTAATGTTGCTCATGTCAAGTAATAAAGAAAACCTTCTAAAACAAACCAGCGTTGTCCTTTTAAAATGAAGGGCAACCCACACCGACAGCTTAGGATGCACTTCAAAGCTCCCACGTCCATTATTTTCTATGTGAACCCACGTACTGTCAACCAGGATATGCCGCTGTCCTAATGCCTAATGTCAGTGTGCATCAACTCTCCAGAAAAGCAGTAATTTTAACACATTTGCTTCCCATATGAAGCCGGTGTCAGTTGATGGCAATTAATGCAACACTATGTAACACCACTGCCACCTTAACGTTAGACCTTTTTGATGAAGCTACATCTGCTTAACTTTTAATGAATACATCTGCTGCTTTGTTGCCAGCTACTCCAACAAGAGGTAAAGTCAACCCTACAACCTGCCAGATAGATTTTTGTAAAGCAACACCTGAAGTTCAGTAATTCAATCAGCTCTCCTGTCCTTCAGTATAATTAATTCTGCCACTTCTGTACAAATAACACTGCTGTTTGGTTTTGTATGTTTCACCCAAAAAGTGCTCCTAAACGTGCCAATGTCTCTGCCATGAAAACAGAAATACTATTTGGAACCTGTTTCCTGCTATTGGGATTAAACCCATCTGTATAAACTCCCACATACAATATGCTTAAGAAGATGTTTCCCCTCTCACCAAATCTAAAATATTGTGGCTAACATCCAATGCTGGCATTAGTGAAATATGAAACCACAGCATTGGAGAATATAATCTCTTAATCCCTGATACCAATTACCTCAGCACAGCTACTTAGTCACTGCATAAAGAAACTGTACCTCTTCCTAAACTAAACCCCAACAGACACTTAACTGTCTGGCTGTACTTCACTGCCAATTTTAATCATCTTATTCTTTATAATGGATTTCCTCCCCTTACAACAAGATGCACTTAACAAGCATTGTTTTTTGGATGTGATTAGTTGTGGCTTAGTGTGGATCGACGCCCACAACAGAGAGGAAATCTTTGTATTTAGCAGGCTTAGTCAGAGTCAAGAGTTTCAAGTTAGCCCTCTAAAGGTGACATGGATCAACCTTTTAGGTACCATTTAGTTTTTTTTAGCAGGAAAAGCACAAGTGACCTGATAGACCTAATGTAATGTAATGCACTATTTACAGTGGGTACGGAAAGTATTCAGACCCCTTTAAATATTTCACTCTTTGTTTCATTGCAGCCATTTTCCAAAAATCAAAAAAGTTCATTTTATTTCTCAGTAATGTACACTCAGCACCCCATCTTGACAGAAAAAAACAGAAATGTAGAAATTCTTGCAAATTTATTAAAAAAGAAAAACACTCATATTTAACTCAGGTGGTGTCTATTTCTTCTGATCATCCTTGAGATGGTTCTACACCTTCATTTGAGTCCAGCTGTGTTTGATTATACTGATTGGACTTGATTAGGAAAGCCACACACCTGTCTATATAAGACCTTACAGCTCACAGTGCATGTCAGAGCAAATGAGAATCATGAGGTCAAAGGAACTGCCTGAAGAGCTCAGAGACAGAATTGTGGCAAGGCACAGATCTGGCCAAGGTTACAAAAAAATTTCTGCTGCACTTAAGGTTCCTAAGAGCACAGTGGCCTCCATAATCCTCAAATGGAAGACGTTTGGGACGACCAGAACCCTTCCTAGAGCTGGCCGTCCGGCCAAACTGAGCTATCGGGGGAGAAGAGCCTTGGTGAGAGAGGTAAAGAAGAACCCAAAGGTCACTGTGGCTGAGCTCCAGAGATGCAGTCGGGAGATGGGAGAAAGTTGTAGTAAGTCAACCATCACTGCAGCAATCCACCAGTCGGGGCTTTATGGCAGAGTGGCCCGACGGAAGCCTCTCCTCAGTGCAAGACACATGAAAGCCCGCATGGAGTTTGCTAAAAAACACCTGAAGGACTCCAAGATGGTGATAAATAAGATCCTCTGGTCTGATGAGACCAAGATAGAACTTTTTGGCCTTAATTCTAAGCGGTATGTGTGGAGAACACCAGGCACTGCTCATCACCTGTCCAATACAGTCTCAACAGTGAAGCATGGTGGTGGCAGCATCATGCTGTGGGGGTGTTTTTCAGCTGCAGGGACAGGACGACTGGTTGCAATCGAGGGAAAGATGAATGCGGCCAAGTACAGGGATATCCTGGACGAAAACCTTTTCCAGAGTGCTCTGGACCTCAGACTGGGCCGAAGGTTTACCTTCCAACAAGACAATGACCCTAAGCACACCGCTAAAATAACGAAGGAGTGGCTTCACAACAACTCCGTGGCTGTTCTTGAATGGCCCAGCCAGAGCCCTGACTTAAACCCAATTGAGCATCTCTGGAGAGACCTGAAAATGGCTGTCCACCAACGTTTACCATCCAACCTGACAGAACTGGAGAGGATCTGCAAGGAGGAATGGCAGAGGATACCCAAATCCAGATGTGAAAAACTTGTTGCATCTTTCCCAAAACGACTCATGGCTGTATTAGATCAAAAGGGTGCTTCTACTAAATACTGAGCAAAGGGTCTGAATACTTATGACCATGTGATATTTCAGTTTTTCTCTTTTAATAAATTTGCAAAAATTTCTACATTTCTGTTTTTTTCTGTCAAGATGGGGTGCTGAGTGTACATTACTGCGAAATAAAATGAACTTTTTTGATTTTTGGAAAATGGTTGCAATGAAACAAAGAGTGAAAAATTTAAAGGGGTCTGAATACTTTCCGTAACCACTGTACGTCGTCCAAATGTCTTCTGTTAAAAAATGGTCTGTTAGGGTACAAGACAAGCCCTCCAAGGCTCCAGATTTGTACTAAAATGTAATTTGCAGTCCCCAAATATATATATCAGAAAAAAATGATTTGTTTGGGGCAGCCAGAGGAGTGTGAAATTAAAGTATTAAATATTTACAAAGATATGACATAGCATCTGTTTTGAGACAATCTGGAGCAAGCAGAAATAATTTGTCAAGTGTTTTTTTTCTTGTGCAGACTGAAGCCAAGTTATTTTCCCCTGGCAGAGTCTACTGGTGAGCCAAAACCCAGAATTTAAATGAGTGATGGGTCCATTAACAACAGTAACTTAGTGATACAAATGCTAACAATAATGGAATACTTTATCTATATATATCGCGTACCCCACAAAAAGATGAAATGACAATGTGTTTCACAAGAGCTAAATTATAAGTAGAAAAATACAGGTGCAATGTAGATATAATAGAATTATTGAAAACAACAAAACATACAAATAAAATTTGGTAACGGTACATAAGTACATTTAAAATGCGTGTGAATCCTCTGCACACTGACTGACTTACTTTTACAAGTGTAAAGTTTGGTCATGTGCTTGAGTCTCCTGCAATTCATAGCACCACCCCTGAGACAAAAACTCATTGAGCAAACAGTCAATGAAGTGACAGACCAGAAATCTGAAAGTGCATTTCAACACAATTCCTCTCCCCTCCTGGATCCTCAGCTTCAGGAATATCAGTCTGAGTAAGCCTGACAGCAACAGAGCAGCTGTGACGTGAATCATCCAACTCCCAGGTCCTCCGTGAATAATTGCACACCGCTGCCACACTATCGTTTCCCAGGGTTACTTTGAAGGTGACATAATTTTAATCAGACCACCTGATTGAATGCAAGTGGATGGTTTGTGAGATAGGGAAACACATAATTGATTAGATGCAATGGCTTTGTACAAATGAAATAAGGCACTAAGAGAAAATGGATATTTCACCGCTCTGTCTCAAATTACCTGGAGTGCACACCACCGGGCACAGACTATTAATTGTAAGATTTATTTTTTTATTTTAATGTTCAAGGATAGGTAATTAAATAACAGGCCCAACGTAAAACCGAATACATTTAAACAATTAAACATTTTTATATTGTGTTTTTTTAAGTTAAGGACAATGCTTTCAAATTCTTTTAAACCAAATAATCTTCTTAGAGTAAAATCTTCTTGATTTTCACTATTGGTGTCGCTTGATGGTCTGTTACCAGAAAATGAATCCTTATTGCTGATATCCTGACTTTTATCTAGTGACATCATCCAGACAACATTTGCATTTGTCCTATCAGCCCATGCTCACCAGACAAAAAAGGCCTTAAAGGTTGATTATTACAACTCATATTTAAATTTTTTTTGCTAGGCCTCGACCTCTAGTGGCAGAAGATGTCAGGTGACATAGGAAAAGAGCGACAATGTGTGGAGGGTGTTGGGATGGATGGATGAGTCAAGTAACGTCTCGGGTTACGTATGTAACCCTTGTTTCTCGAGAAGGGGAACGAGACACTGCGTCGGTGACGACACTATGGGAACGCTTCTGTGCGTGGCAGGGCCAGCTGCCTCACACAAATCCTGGAGCAAAGCCCCTGAGAGGAAGGCCCTAGAGGCCGCCATGCCTCTAGTAGAGTGTGCCCTCACGGCCATAGGTGAAGGTAAACCGCGCACCTGATAGGCCAGGGAAATAGTCTGAACGATCCAGTTGCTGATCGTGTGTTTAGAAGCGGGGAGCCCAGCCTTGGGGGACCCGAAACACACCAGCAACTGGTCTGCTTTACTCCACCGGGAAGACCTCAAAGTGTAAATACTCAGCCCTCTGACAGGGCAGAGCAGATAAAGTCTCCCGTCCTCCACCGTCACATGAGGTGGGGGATGAAACGCCTGCAGCACCGTGACCCAAGTCGGAACCCAGGAACGAGTCATGGGTCTCACGGAGGAAGCGCACGACCAGTGGAAGCCTCCCCAGAGGCCCATCCCGCAGAGGGGTGTGGAATGCTGCAATGGCAGCCACATATACCTTGAGCGTGGACGGGGAAAGGCCAGCAGAGAAACGGTCCTGGAGGAATTCCAGTACCATAATCACCGGGCAGGTAACTGGTGTCTCCACTCCGTTCTCCACTCCAGGTGGCAAAAACATTTCACTTTGGGCTGTACATCCTTCTCGTGGATGGGGCTCTGGAGCTGAGTAGCATCTCGACTGCTCCTGCCATCAGGCCCGCCTCCAGGAACTGCGCCCCCTCAGGCGCCAGACCCACAGCTACCACAGGGAGGGGCGCGGGTGAATGACCCGGCCCTCCGCCTGGGACAGCAGGTCTCTCCTCAGAGGGCCATACCAGGGCGGGCCCTCCAGGAGCGATGTTATGTCTGAGAACCACACTCGGGTCGGCCAAAACGGTGCTACGAGCAGTAGGCTGACACCGTCCTGACGGACCCACTCCAGAACTGGGAGCAGAGCGACTGGGGGAAAAGCATACAGACGCAGCCTTGGCCACGTCTGCGCCATGGGTGCTGGGGCTGGGGGCGAGAGGGAGAACCACAGTGGACAGTGCGTAGACTCTTGAGACGCAAACAAGGAGAGCGCCGCCTCGCCCACAGCCCAGGAAAAGCCTTTTCCTTCTCCTGGATGTCCAAGAGGTTTAGCCACAAATGGCGCTCCGTGGCCACCAATGCTGCCATGGAGCGGCCAATGGAACGGGCCGTCTCCTTAGTGACTAGAAGCGCTAAATCCGTAGCTCTACAAAGCTCGGCTATATCCTCCTCAGAGGGCCCCCCCCCTTGGTCACAGTCCTTCAGCAGATCGGCCTGGTATGCCTGCAGGATGGCCATAGTGTGCAGGCTTGCACCAGCTTGACCCGCCGCCATATAAGCCTTGCCCACCAGAGTGGATGTCGCCCGACATGGCTTGGTGGGCAGCACCGGCGTATTGAGGGATGACGCTAGGGTGGGAGAAAGGTAGCTCGCTAACGCCTCCTCAACCTGAGGCATCGCTCCGTAGCCATGCTGCTTAATCTCTGTCATATTGCTGTAATCCAGCAGAGGGGAAATAGTCAGCCGTGCAGATTTACACAACTCATTGTGCAAATCAGGAAAGAAAATGGCAACGACCGGCGCGGTGGCGGCGCGCGGTGCTGCAGAAACACTCATTTAGTTCACTGCTGGCCCACGACTCCTGCACCGCCTGTGGCCAATCAATATTCAACTTCACCACAGCCTGCGTCATCACTTCAAATAGTTCATCATAGCTGAGCGCAGACTGATGACGTTGGCCCGGCTCCCGGAAGTCATCCTCCATGATGCTAAGCACGTCTAACTCCTCAGAATCAGACTGTGCGAGCCTCTCCGGACTCATACCTCGGGCGGGAGAAGCCGAGAAACGGGCTCCCGAACGGGGAAGAGGGGAGGCGGAGTCAGCAGACAAGGACTGGGAAAAGGCCTCAGCCGTCCCGAGGCCTGAGCCACGGGGAGAGCGCATCCGACCGTCTTCCGAAAACAGAGCTGCACGAGACCTCAGCACCCTCAGGGACAGGGTCTCGCAATGGCCACAGGCAGCCCCCTCGAGAGCTGTCTGGGCGTGCAACATCCCCAGACAGGAAACGCACATCTCTTGAGTATCCCCAGCCGTGATGTGGCGTGGGCATGGAAAAACACATTGTCGGAACTGATTAACAGACACGGTCTCTTCTGCTTCGTAAGGACTTCCAGGTAAGACAACAATTTCCTTGGTAGTGGAGCTTTCAAACATATTCAGAGTGCCTGCTGAATAGAAAAAAAGCTGATGTGTCCTGTGTACCGGCGTGCTTATATACGCCTCCAGCTATGCCGTCACACGCTACCGTTCTAGCAACACCAATTGGATTGGATTAGTTTCATTCATTCATTCATGATTCAGCCCTGCCACGCCCAGAGTCGTTCCCATAGTGTCGTCACCGACGCAGTTCGAGTTCCCTCGAAGGGGAACTTATGACTTTCAAGCAAGAGACTGAGGCTCAAGAAAGTCAGGTGACATAAGATAAATAACGTTTTTTTTTTCTTCAGATGACTTATGTCACCTGACTTACTTTAACCCAAACCACCATCTTTTCCTAAACCTAACCAAGTATTTTTGTTGCCTAAATCTAATCAAACTACCACCGTTTCAGAACATTGTACATTGTTTAGGGACACTTGACAATCAACCTATTTTGCTGTGTAGGTATGAGGACGTGTTGGTCCAGTACTTTGGTTTATGACCTCATACCTTCAGACATGTATTTTGTGTTTAGGGCTATTTCGCATTGATGAAAACACTGATGATATTTAAACTGTACTGAAATGACAAACCGCACCAGAAGAATTGTAAATACAGGCAGGGCTGGACAGGGGCAAAAAATCCCTGGCATTTTTGGTCCAGGCGGCCCACAACAATCGTTTAGACACTCCTCACCAATACACCATCATTGCAGCAGTATCATAATATTCCCCCAAACCACTATAAAGCTGATTAATAAGTGCCATGGATAAGTGTAACAGAGCAAGTGGATCAGTGTACTCATTCGCAGTCATTTACTGAGTCCCTGATGATCAGAGGTAGCATGGAGTACACAACTCATACTCACACCTGTGTGGGATTAGCCAACGCAATTCTTAAGATAATGTCAGCCATTAGGACAGCCAAATTTGAGACAGCATTAAGGTACTATACTACATAAACAATGTCAAATAGCTTATGCTGCGCTGTTTGGCAGTGAGTGGTCACCAGCAGAAGGTGACAATTGAAATAATCATCATCATTGTCACTATGGCATGGCACACACATGGCGTCATTTTGTGTTGAAAAGTGGTGGGGACATTTAAGGGCTCACATTAAAGCGACTTACAATTGCTATCAGAGGTCGCACGCCTCTGAAACAACTAGGGGTTAAGGGTCTTGCTCAGGGACACAATGGTGGATGTGTCACAGCGGGGAATTGATCCCTGGTCTCTCACACCAAAGGCATGTGTCTTATCCACTGCTCCATCCCCTGCCTGCTCTGTTCTGTACGGGTTTTCTTTACTGCTGCTCTCTGCCTTGGGTTTTCCATGTATGCACATGGATGGCAGGAAGGTGCTCTCCACATAGGCACGTGGAAGGGCAGGGAGCTGCTCACCCCATCTCATGGCTTTCCATGTAGATGGGTGGAAGAGCAGGAAATGCTCTCAAAAAGTGATGTCCCCAGTGTCTCCAGTCTAAATGACACATATGACCCTACCTCCCTGCTCCCACCCTACAGGTTGAGCTACTCCATGCTAACTGCTTCACAGCTACTCTCCTCTTGCTCACTCTGTCCCTTGGCCACGTCACGGTGACTCTGTCACCCTGCCTGGCAGATGAAATAAACATGATGAACATGATGAAATAAATGACTGCCTCAGCACAAAATGTAGTTCACCGACATCCTGCTGAGTGAAGAGTGAGAATCCAAGATTTGTATGCAGGCAGATTGTATTTATGTCTGAGTCAGAAATCACTCCCAGCCCTTTGAAACATTTTTTTGTTTCTTGAAACTTCTAGCACCTGAGGACTTTAAACTTTTTTCAGAGATGAGATTTCCGGCTGAAAATGTATTTGACATTTATTTCGGTCTCATTTCAGCCTTGGGGATAAATGAAAAAACTTGTATTGCCCTTTTTAAAAATTCATAATCACAGTTTATCCATAGTGGATGGAGATGCAGATATTTGCAGCACCACACACTATGCTAATCACAATGATTGATATGTATCAGAATGGAGTTACTCTGTCCATTCATCTATTCACTCCTGTCAAACCTGTCTCCTTGCCTCATGAGACCATGTCCTCATTGATATATGAATTAGTTCATTATATACCGGTAAGTAATCCCAGATCTAGCATCTGGAAAATGTGGGACAGTAAATGGAAAAACTTGGAGTGTGTGACGTTGTGCAAAAGCTTTTACCGCAATCCACTTACAGAAACAAGGCGAGACAAGACCACTTATGCTGGACTGTGTATGAGACCTGTCAGCTTGTTTTATGCACTGATATAGATTTATTAGGCCAGGATTAATAGAAATATCCTCTTTTGGTTACATGAGAAGAAGCATGGGACGAGGCAATCAGGTCACCTGTAAGTACTGTATTTTCTGTGGTTGATGTTAGAACTGTTTCATGTCCCTTCTCAATAAATATATAACAGCAGTAAGTATGTGATGCTGTGAGATCCGTGACATTTTGAAATTCATAGAGCATGTTAGGAACACTGTACAAAGCTGGATCTTCTTTTCCTTAGTGATATTTCGATACATTTGCAAGCACACAATAATGTAATTATACTGTCTTTTTAAGCCGCTTATGTGAATGCATAAACTGGCTGCTCCAAATTATAAGTAGAAAATATTATTTTGATCATCCAGGGGTTGTCATGATGGGCAAAAACATAAAATAGTTTAAAAGACACACACTTGTTTTGGAGAAAACATGGAACACAAGCGATACTAGCATTTAAGCTAAATGTCAGCAGGCTAACATGCCTTCAATGACAATGCAACATGTTGATGTTTAACAGGTATAATGTTTACTATTTTCAACATATTAGTTTAACAAATTAGCATGCTAACATTTGTTGATGGGAATGTCATTACAGTTTTTCTCAGGCGCTTTGGTAGGCTACATTTCTCAGATCAGAATTGTAATTCTCTAAACTACTTGTTCAACTTTCACATTATTTCGTCATTTGTGCACATCATAAAAGCAATTCTTTTGATTCAGATTGCAAATGATTTGACACATTCATGCAAATGATTATGTACAATTGTCTGCTTCCTGCATTATCAGTTGCTCATGTCAAGTTGATCACAATGTATTGTACTGGTTCTCTGTTGAATAGGCTTAGCCGCCATAACATCTAGACATAAGCCACTAAATGCAAAATAGTTGAACAATGTCATTATCTGTCAAGCATATTTTCTATACATGTTAGACTTTTTTGTTTCCTGCACTGATAAAGATATCATTTGTCATGTGAATGAGAAGCTGTGGTGCGACAGACAGAAACATCAGCCTCAGGGGCGTTTCCCAAGTTTACATTTCTAATTTTGTAAAAAAAAAAAAGAAATGTTCCATAGTGTTATGTAGCCTTTTTCTTTTCTGTATCACAATGGCATGCTTTGTCAATAAATTACAATACAAACAGTAAAAAAGTAACTGTGAATTCTGTCCAATCTCTTGCAATGTATCTTTGTACTGTTGAAATTGATATATGCCATTCAGAAAAAGTGCAGCCTTGTGCATTTTCAATCATTGTCATCCAAACCTTAGCTATAGTTTACATATGAAAACACAGAGTATACTGTTATATTGACCAAATTGCTAAGTATTCTGACTGTCATGTTTGTAAGTAATGACACAAGATCTTGTCATTCTGATGGCACTGAAATATTCGCTAATAAAAATATTACTTTTGAGAGATGGACTAAGGATTTTGTTACGAGCTTTTGCAGGTAATCCACTGTGTTGTGCTGTTTGTAAGATATGTTTCAAGTAATGCACTCACTGTTTAGCAAAGTTTAAGGATGATTTGAGAAATGTACCAAAGTAACTGAGAAAAACTGTAACAGGTTGACCATATTTATGTTTTCAAAAAAGAAGACAGGCACCATTGTCATGTGTATGTGAGGGGCGGCAATATGTTGAACTTTAATAGGGTCTCCATGTGCTTCTAGATTGCTAGCACCTTTATTTGACACTGACATGTACATACCAGTTTTGCAGGTCATGCATTCTGCTTCACACGGATCCCGTTTCGAGTTTGCTGTAGCACCATGTCAAACTTTTTTTTAATGTCCTGCCCAATCCAAGCTGTGATTGGTGAGTTCACGAAAAGTGACATTGATAACTTTATGCAACTTTATGCACACACTTGGATAACAAAAACCCCACCTGATCTTCTCCCTACTCTGGTGGTACACCGGTGGGTAGGGTAGAAAAGAGTACAGGCAGCTTGTGAGAAGTGCCGGCGCGCAAGAAAAAGTCCCAGTACGCCAAAGACTAAAATGTAGAAGTGCGCTGTTCATGATCATGTGCCACTGTTGACAGATAAGCTGCTGCTCTGTCTCTTGGCTGTTGCTGTGGTGCTGAGGCTAATGATTGAGATGCAGTTTGACAAATGTTTGCGTGAAAGACGTGTAGGTCTACACGGCCAACAAATGTTTGCGTGAAAGACGTGTAGGTCTACACGGCCAACCAATGGTGACGTGCGAGAGGCCGGGACTGAAAGAGAAAGGTCAAAGCAATGTAAAAACACACACAATGAATGCAGACTGTAGAAAGCAAAGCCGATTCCCGGACATATTGAGCGATTTAGAAATCCGCTTTTTTTAGTTCCCACGAAGAGGACACGTCCGGGAAAAAGAGGACGTATGGTCACCCTAGTCATTAATTTATGTCGATGCAGGTATTTGTACATAAATCAAAGTACTGGACAAATTAAAGTTTTTGATGATGATGGCACTAGATGCAAAATCAGGGAATTGACGCACACTTATTACAACTCATCCTGATGGGAGCATGAATCTCTGAAACAAATTTCATGACAATCCATCCAATAGTTGAACGGATAATTAGGGCCCGAGCACGACCGTGTGAGGTCCCTATTGAATTTGCTCGGATTATTTTTTTTTTTTTTTTTTTTTTTTTTTTCTTTTTTCTGCAAAGTAGGCTCAAATGACATGGCCTAAACATTCTCGAAAACTCACCAAAATTTGCAAACATGTCAGAACCGGTGAAAAATTTCGTATTCTACAAGTTTCGCACATGGGCGTTGCAAAATGACTCGCTAGCGCCACCTAGAAAATTGGAAAAAATTAGCCCCTCGTTCACGTTCAACCTACATCTACGAAATTTTCTGGGGACATGTATCATGTCAAGACGCACAAAAAAGCCTCAAGAACCCATAGCCTAAAGTCAACAGGAAGTCGGCCATTTTGAATTTTATGGCCATTTTTGGATGATTTACACACTTCGTACTTTAACGAACTCCTCCTAGGGATTTAGTCGGATCAACGTCAAATTTCTGCTGTGCCTTCTAAAGGCATTGACGATGAAAAGTTGTGCTATTTGCGCGTTTTCGTCAATGGGCGTGTCCGTGGCGTCGATGATTCGCCATGAAACAGGAAGTTGTTGTAACTTCAGTGTACATGCTCACATCTGGACCAAACTGTACATCTAGGATGAGAGTCCCGCCCTGAACACATGTACATGCCGACATTCACCCACAGTCATAGCGCCACCTGCTGGCAATAGAAAGTGACCTTTAACGAAGCAGCCCCCGCCGCATGTTTCACCTACGTGCACGAATTTTCTGTGGTACGTGTATCTTGTCCAGACGCACAAAAAAGTCTCTTGGAGCGATGCCCTAAATCCAACAGGAAGTCGGCCATTTTGAATTTTACGTCAAATTTTGGATGATTTACACACTTCGTACTTTAACGAACTCCTCCTAGGGATTTAGTCCGACCGACCTCAAATTTGTGCTGTGCCTTCTAAAGGCATTGAAGATGAAAAGTTGTGCTATTTGCAAGTTTTCGTCAATGGGCGTGTCCGTGGCGTGGCGTCAAAGATCAACTCTTCGCCATGACACGGAAGTTGTCGTAGCTTCAGTGTACATGCTCACATCTGGACCAAACTGTACATGTAGGATGAGAGTCCCGCCCTGAACACATGTACATGCTGATATTGACCCACAGTCATAGCGCCACCTGCTGGCAATAGAAAGTGACTTTTAACGAAGCAGCCCCCGCCGCACGTTTCACCTACGTGCACGAATTTTCTGTGGTACGTGTATCTTGTCCAGACGCACAAAAAAGTCTCTTGGAGCCATAGCCTAAACCCAACAGGAAGTTGGCCATTTTGAATTTTACGTCAAATTTTGGATGATTTACACACTTCGTACTTTAACGAACTCCTCCTAGGGATTTAGTCCGACCGACCTCAAATTTCTGCTGTGCCTTCTAAAGGCATTGAAGATGAAAAGTTGTGCTATTTGCAAGTTTTCGTCAATGGGCGTGTCCGTAGCGTGGCGTCAAAGATCAACTCTTCGCCATGACACGGAAGTTGTCGTAACTTCAGTGTACATGCTCACATCTGCACCAAACTGTACATGTAGGATGAGAGTCCCGCCCTGAACACATGTACATGCTGACATTCACCCACAGTCATAGCGCCACCTGCTGGCAACAGGAAGTGACTTTTAACGAAGCAGCCCCCGCCGCACGTTTCACCTACGTGCACGAATTTTCTGTGGTACGTGTATCTTGTCCAGACGCACAAAAAAGTCTCTTGGAGCCATAGCCTAAACCCAACAGGAAGTCGGCCATTTTGAATTTTACGTCAAATTTTGGATGATTTACACACTTCGTACTTTAACGAACTCCTCCTAGGGATTTAGTCCGACCGACTTCAAATTTGTGCTGTGCCTTCTAAAGGCATTGAAGATGAAAAGTTGTGCTATTTGCGAGTTTTCGTCAATGGGTGTGTCCGTGGCGTGGCGTCAGAGATCAAGTCTTCGCCATGACACAGGAAGTTGTTGTAACTTCAGTGTACATGCTCACATCTTAACCAAACTTTACGTGCTTGATAACTCTCCCACCCCGTTATGGAGGACCGATCCTGACACAGCCAGAAATAAATACAGAAATAAATAAATGCTCAATAAATAAATAAGCATCCAATTAAATACACAAAAAAATAAAGTAAATAAATAAATGTAGGTAGTAATTAAATTATACAAGGAGACATAAATGTTTATATTTTAATTAGTGCCTTTACTTATTCACCTTTGTTATAATTACCTTATTTGTTTATTCAACTTTATTTATTACTAATTTTTTTAATGTATTTATTTATGTGTGTGTTTTAATATTTTTGTCTGGTTTATTCTTCCTTTGTATTTATTTACCTTATTTATTTTCACCCATGGTATTTATTTTGCCTGTCTTTTTTAAATTTTTGTATGCATTTCTGCCTCATTATGCAAATGAGGAGGGGCTGTGTCTCAAGGGGTCATCTTCTCTGCTATTGGTGGACCAGTCAGACAGGAGAGCTCCTACTCTGCCTGCAGACATCAACGATCTTGCCCCTCACACAGTCAGATGGCTTCCTTCCGTGCGCTGAGGTGTTTAACAACTCTGAAGACAATACTACCAGCAATGTCTTCCTTCTCTTTTCACGTAGACGCTCCGACAGACAGTGCTTTCAGTTTGCTGCATGCATGGACACAGAACTGCGGTAAAGGGAGAAGAACACGGTCAGCTGGCTGCAGCTAAATCTGGAGTGCACTCGTATTCAATTCTGTATGGTAAATTCAGTTTTAACGGAGCAGAGCGAGCTGACAGGCAGAGTTAGAGGCTTTTTCTGTCTGTTTCTCTCTTTACAAAGACGCATGTTGCAGTCAGAGTCTTCTCTGAGATGCGAGCACGACATACAACACAATTTATCAAATTACACAACGGATATACAGTATGAAAATAAGATTGATTGGATTATACTCACAGGACGTATAAAACCTCTTACATGGGTCTATTAAAAGTAAAGTAACACAAAAATGTCAGGGAAATTACTTTACTTAGATTTAAGTACTGCAGTTGTACATTTGAAATACCTTCCTACCTTTCTGATAGGAAGCCTTCTTGAGGTGGTATAAAACATTTCTTCTTATATTCTGATTTGAGTTGTGGACAACTATGACCACATGAATTAAAAAAATATTTCACTGCCCAAGTCAGCTATAACGCAAGTCTTGTTCATCAGACTACATGCTGTACAGTATTTGACTACAGATTTTGTCCCAGGATTTCTTATGCATTTCTTCTTCTTCGTTGCATGATCTAGAATAATAAGGTGAGAAATGGGTCTATTCTGAGTTCATCCTGCACTGCAGCAGCTAATAAAGTCCATTTAATCCCAAAAACGCTTTTCTTTTAGGCAGGCTGGAGCAGAATACAACTCACCTTTCTCAAGTTGTACAGTAATGTCACATGTGTATGAAGGTGGATCAAACAAGCTAATCTTAAATGTCAAAGTAGAGAGGATCCTAGTAGGCCTATTTATTTTCATTCATTACACAATATGAATAAGCTATGCAGACAGTTGTAAAGAAAGAACATCTTTTTCTTCTGTTCTCTACTTGTTATAGTTACACAGTATTAGGGGTGTGGGCTGTATTAAAAGTATCCACTGTTCTCCCATGCTCTAACACACAGTAACGATGAAATGTGTGCTGTTCTCACATTCTTCCTCTGTATGTACACATAAACAACAAGGCAGGGAAATATAAAAGGAATTTATTTTATTGTTTGGGTACATTATTGTTCAGTGTACATGTTCACATCTGAAACAAACTTTACGTGCTTGATAACTCTCCCACCCCGCAGACATCTACACGTCAATACCGATTTATATTCATAGCGGCAAGTGCTATGTAGCTCCACATAGGGGACACAGGAAGTGACATATAGCACCTTCATGCGGCGTCGGAACCGCGTAGGAAATTCACAGCCGCACCGGCAGAGCTCCAGAATATGCAACTCGGCCGGCTCACGCGCGGACGCGCTTACAAGTGCGAGGGCCCGCCCAACGCTGCTTGCAGCTTTAATTGGATGATGTCTCTCGTTTGTTGTTGTCTTCTGAAGAAATGTGTTTGTCAGCTTCAGTCCAACTGATATTATTGTGATGTTACAGGACTGACAGACAGCATGACATCTACCGGACTTAAATATGGAAGAAGCCAAGCACAGTAAATTATGCAAACACTAAATAATGATAATAATTAATAATGTATTTTTCCCCAAGTGGTAACACTCTCTCACCACCACTGAGTGGCTGCTATGAACTGGTAGAGATGCTAAAAAGTCTTTGGAATAATATGATAAAATGATCCACATCCCTTCTTTGTAGATAATGAAATGTGGTCAGAAATCAAGTTTCCTGACACATATGTGTGTAGCTTGAGAAAGTAACATTACCCTTAACAAAGCCAGAGGGGATTTAGATGCCTGGTTATACTTGGAAGACAGATTTGTCTGGCTGATCAAAATTATGAGGACTTCAGAGGATTTGGTGGAGATGAGTGTCTCAGCTGTGATATGATTCTCAGTACCAAATCTTAACGGGCACAATGGACTGTTTGATCCGTAGAGTCCCAATACAGTCTTTGAAAGATAGAGGATTATGAATCATCATACACATGCTAATTCATGCCGTTGTTTCTCTTCTTTGTCTTCTGATTGTCTTATAAAATATTTATATACACACACTACGCAAAGTTGTGTAGTGGATATGTTTTTACTTTTAACCTCTTAAAATGTTTATCTTGCAGATGAAGTTGGACAAATTGTTATCTTTGTCCACAAAAAAATGCTTCAGATGTTTTACTGTGCTTTTATTGAAAGTGTTTTGGTGATCTGCATCCCCTGCTTCTTTGGCAATGCTACTGAGGCACAGAAAAAAGTGTTAGCGGTAACGGCCAGTAAACTGCTACGGAAACTGCTACGCTACCAAGGATGGACTGCATCTACAGAGAAAGAATGCCTAACAACATTGTGGTTGACAAGAGAAGGCATTTCGTGCCTCTTCATTTGAATTTTTGCCATCTGTGCAACCATATTGCCTCCTTCTATTTACTAAAAATAGATAAGAAATTTTATTTTAAGTCATTACGTTTTTAAACATAGAAAATAAGCAAGATGTTTAGCTGGTCAGACCTGTCTAACCTGTAGCAAGGTGCGGGCTATGTGTGTCAATATGTCTGATGGTGACTCTGTGATGTGAGGATTTGCCTTGTGATTGTGCTGCAAACCAATTTCCCCACAGGGAGAAATAAAGATGTTTGATTAATTGAAAGTGACACTTCAACCTGCCAATAATGCTTCTGAAAAACATTACCTACCCTAGCTTTAAGCCATATTTTTGATATTTACATCGAATCAAAATGACATTGTGCTGTATGTCTCATAAACGTTCTTGGTGCAAAACCCGCGAGAATCAACACTGCAGATTTTAGCAGCATTTAACTCACTGTTGCGGTTTTCTGACGGCACATAAACTGTATGGTTCAGTCTTAGCATTCTTCATATGAAATTATAATCAGCCGTTTCAGCAAACATCAGAAATGTCAGAAGCAGCAAAGAGACAAAGTAAGTGTGCGGTGAAGAAAATTGAGAATAGTTGAATGAATCTCAGGAGTTGAGGAGATGAAGACAGAACTAAAAGAATAATGAATATCTGACTCAAGTGGCTAGAAAGATTCATCCACTACTGTTATGCAAATATTGTTGGTGTTGATTCATCAAGATAAACAGCTGGTGGTGCGATTTGATTGCAATTAAACCATTGCAGAAGAAGAGGGAGCAACGAGATGAGGTTATCTAAAGTTCAAACGATGGAGAACAAAATAGAAACCATGATGGAAACCTGGTCTTTATGTTTGTTTCATGTATTATTTTGAGGACGGGTTAAGTCTCCTTATCACTCCACGCATATCTGATGTTTTCTTTTCTTCAGTGGAGTGGAAGCTTCAGTTTGATGTTTAAGTCACATGCTTCGTGTATGTCATGATTTATGATTTAGTTTCCATGGCACTGTGTCGCATCTTGCTTTTTTTGATAAATCAACTTTTCCACCTTAGCTGAGCTTAAAAACATTTTATTTAGAATTTCAGGCGCACTCAATACCCTTATTGACTGACTCTGCTCCTCCCTACGTCTGTATTTGTAGGATGTAACACAGAGTGGGACGACATTGGATGCTGGCTGCGAGCTGAAGTTGGGCAAGTGGTTAACGTATCCTGCTCTGATGTCTTCCAGCATCTCTCCAGCAATCAAGGTTGGTTTCCATGTCAACCCCAACCTCAACATAGAAAAGAGCACCTCAGTTCCTTTCATCTAGATAATAGAATAGTTAAAGTATAGAAGGTAATGTAGTCATTCTCTGCTGGCGCACTGTCACTTCACGTCTAAGTATATTTATCAGTACTGTAAGCTGCAATGCTAATGCAGGCGGGAGTCACTCTGTTGAAGGAGTGCCGCATGAATTATTCATGTATGTTTGTTGGCAAGAAAATGCTCTGGGAAGTTTCTGGCAGGAGAAATGACGTAAAATCTTGTCTGCAGGGTTCGCATGTCACAGTCTGACATCCTCTTAGGCTGTTGTTGTGTTTCCAGAAAGATAGTGCTGATGACACCAAGAGACATATATTCTGTTTTAATAATACTACACTAAAGGTGTTTTTGAGGTTTTATATTTAGCATTATTTTTAGAGCAAACTTATTTTTATGTCATTTTTAATGAATTATGAATAATTTGTATCTGTAAATTAGTGGTTATAGGACAGTTAGTATTTTTTTTAAATTATAGTCTTGAAATCTAAATTTGCACACAGACATAAATAAAAGACTGTTTGTACTCTGTTGTCTTGGTGTCATTATGATAGCATCATTATGGGATAATGGGCCTCACATATGAATCGTGTGTACACGTACAGATTTAATCTGAAATTGTGCACTCAAACCATTTGAGAACTTTTGTGGTATTCATCAATACTTGCGTACTTACCCACTTGTTCATAAATAAGATCAAAATGTAAGTGCCGTAGACCACACGTAAGCCAATACCTACATAAGCTAACTTGTGTTTTGTGCTGTGAAATATTAAAAATGATGATGAAAAAGCAATTTACTTTATGAATTTTTTTTTACAATTATTTATATATTTATAAATTTTAAATGTTTACACTTATTAAAGATGTTTAAGTTCCCAAGGCATATCCTTAAAAACCTGTGTGCTGTTCTGGAGCTTCAATTTAGATCAGAGACAATTCGATCTAATGCCGCTCCAACTCATGTCAGTTTCCTGGGTAGTGAGACCTTCCAGGGAGATTGGTGCTAGGTCTGGTAAATCCCAGTCCACTGTTAGCCATACAAGTCCCCTCCCCAAAGTTCTCCAGGGTATCATCCAGTTAACACCACAGTACATTGAGTTCCTTATACCGCTGTTCTGCAGCTCAGATAAAAAGGGATTTTTATGCTATTGCTGCACCAGCCTATAAGTAATCGACTGTACTGATGTGCAGGTCGAGGCACCATCTCCAAATCCATGCCCCTTCCTCAATAGAAAACAATTTCATTCAATCAAATGTCTAAATAATATGTGATCCACAGAATCACATCTTGAATGCGGTGGCCCCTGGCTGGGCAGATTGCATGCAGTGGTTGTGGTAGGTCACTGTCCAGTGGAATATTAAACTGCACCCCGGACAGAGAGAAACTGTTATTTTGACAGTTTCCTGGTCCTCACCAGTGGCTGTAATAGTTTGCCTGGCAGCAGACAGTCATTTTTTGGTGTTTGTTTTTAGATGACACTATTTTTTTTTTAAAAATATCAGTTTTTCTTCTGAACATGCAGCATTAGTTGCACTAGTACCATGCTAAGTGTTTTTCTGGACAGGTGACCTTACTGCACACAATTTATTTCCTTAACTAAACTAGAGAGTCCGCTATATTCAAGCACTTGCCAACAAGTTCAAAAAATGCTGATTAAGAGGTATTGGTAAATCTCTTTATATTCACAGTGTACCAAGGTTTTTAAATCTGGTGTCTGTGGCGACATTCCTGTGCTGACAAACTGGTAGTTATGTGTTTAAAGCCAACTACCAATGATTGGATTGCCAGGAGGGAAGCAACTGTAGTGACAGCAGCTCAGTATGGCAGTGCCTATATGCCATAAGCACGTATCCACAGTGTAATTACAATACAAATAGACAGCAATTAGAGGCCAAAATCTTTACTGGTGGCAATTAAAGTTCCATGCCAAGTAGAGTTTTAGTCTTTTACAAGAACAAAGACCTGATTTGACATGCCGGCATGTAACAACTGACTTTCAACTTTCAACTTTCAACCTCCTGTGTTTCTAAGCATGACCTTGGTTGTTTTTCTCACTGGTACCAGCAGTTTTCCTGCCAGATACCCTACAAATCTGGGTCTTGGTGGTCATATACCTGTGCCATCCAAGGACGGATACCATCCTAAACACCAATTAAATTTGATTATGGGGAAAGTCCCAGAGAGCAGGCGACTGTTTATTTGAAAAGTATCTGAGATTAGGCTATCCATGCAAAGATAGGCTATCTCGCAGTGCTCTCTCTGTCTCAGCTGGCATACACACACACACACACACACACACACACACACACAAGCACTTCTGGTAATGCATGTCTTTTTGTTGACCCCAGGCAGCCAGAGAGGAGCGCAAAAACACACACAGACCTACAAAGTTTTAAACATGTGATATCAACTTTAGATGTGTATATTGTAACTAAATATAATTGGTATATTATTTGTAACACAGTTTACAGAACAAATTTGCTACAACAGGCATTTCCTTTTCTTTTTATTTCTTTTCTTCTTTTGTCTGAGTTATGTTACGTGTCAAATGTCTGAAACTTGTTAATTTGCATGTGACACTATTTTCATAACCCTAATATCGTTTATTGGTGCGTTTCCATACGATAATTGCAAATTTCCGGGCAAGTGCATTCAATTTAAGGTCTTTGCTTTCAGTGGTGCGGTTAGTTCTTGGGTAAAAGGCTATAGACAAAAACCAACAAGCATTTCTGTGTGTCTGCGTTCAAACAGTCTAACTAATGCCTGCATGTGTTGCTTGTGGCAAACACATTTAGATGTGCAGTCCCACAAACACAGCAGTGCAGGGAGCAATCCAGCCTACAACCATCTCCAGACACCTGCTGCTTCCAAATGGACATTAAGCAGGAATTAAATGTCAGTTGACTTGAAAAAGCATACAATTTTTTCTGACTGAAAACACTAATGGAGTGAAATGGTCCAAGAGTGGAAATGTCCATGAAGTAGTCCAAATATGATGATTTCAGAGCTCTGAACTTTCAGGGTAGCTGCAGCATGTAATTCAGAATATGAAAGGCAACACACACAGTTTCCTGATTACAGTGAATTTATTAATAACTAAAGTTAACTAAAGCGATATAAACGGGTGGTTAAATACAGGGAAAATAAACAATGGCTGAACAATGAGCAATGGAGGTTTGATTGTGGGAAACATCTGACTCATACGGCATAGGAGAACTAATGAAAGTAAGCTATGAGTTTAGGAGTTAAAAGGAAATATTAACATTACGGGACATCTGACCACAGAATGTTTGGTCTTACGGCTTGTCAACGGCCTGCTTTGGCCTGTTGCACGGGTCCCATGCTAACTGCCCGATCCTGGCTTTTTGCTAGGGATTCTCCGGGGTTTTCCGTGTCTGACTGAAGAAAACGCCATCCTTCGTCTGGCAATTCGGCTGTTTCAGGTTTCCTTCGTTGCCGCTGGCGAGACCACGTGGCTTAGTCTGACCTCGGTGAAATTGGCTCGACGAAAAAGCTTAAAATGGAACTTGGTCGTTCCTGAATTAGTCCAGTGTAACTTAACGGACTGATAACTTTAACAAAACAAAAGAAAGAAAGAAAATAAAACAAACTGAGGGGCAGATCGATGTCGCGACACTTCGCGTGTGTAGCTTCAAGCGAACAAAGGCCTGTTGCGCTGGCCGAATTCTTGGGCGTTGCCCGGAGAGGCACGCCGGACACGTGCCGAAGCGTCCAGAGAGCAGAGCGGAAGACCAGGGCACGAGGGGAGGAGAAGAGCAGAGAGCCCGAACGACGTCGCGTGTCGCTCTTTTGTTGCCTGGGCCGTGGTTCCCAAGAGGGCGTTTCAGGTTTCCCGAGGGACTGCCTTTCTAAACTTAATGTCTAAAAGAAAAGAAATCTATTTGCGCGCATTATAATCTAATATTTTCCACAATCAAACCTCAATGGTCAAACAGTTGTACCGTTCTAAGTTAGGCATTTGGTAACAGGAAACAATTGTCACATTATTGTTCAGGATATTTATACATTCACGGCATTTCCAACGATGGTATGTAATACTTATTTTGTCCACTTGGGGGAGCTCAGGTTACGTGAAGCAAGCTTAGATTAATCCAAGACCATCTCTCCTTAGGAACTGGGGAATTTAGTTATTCAGCCTTAAATTCAAGCTGGCGATTAAGAGTATAGTAGGACATTTCTTCATCATTTCTAGTGTGAGTGTCTTGCTGAAAATAAAAACACTGCAAAAGTAACTTACTTAGAATCTTTTCAGCACTAATATCAACAACAGATAGCAACAATATGTTAACATAACTACTCAAATAGAGGCAAACGTAATCAAGTAACTAAAGATTTAATTAAACTTAATTAAATGCTTTGTGTCTTTGGAGACTCCAGTCTTTGGTTATTTAAAGTTCGGCTTCCTGGGTTATGTCACACTTTGGTGAGACAAGGAGTATCCCTTTGATGGGGTAATAAAACACAGAGCAAGGTCAGTTGCCACGGTTACATGTGTGGGGGCGCAGTTTTGATAGGCTGTTCAGGGAAATGCTAATTGCTGGTTAGTGTCCCTTTTGTCAGTTTAACAGTCAGGCACCGCTTTATCAGCTTCGTAGATCAAAAAGGCGCCAGTTTTACGATCAACTGCCCAGGCATAGCAGTTAAAGAAAGCAACTTTCCACCCCTCCTTCCGTTGGGGTCTCTTCAGCAGTCTGTTGAAAGTTGATCTTTAACCCCCCCTGCTCCTCTCTGGAAGAGGAAAAGAGGAATTTGGAGTAACTCCAAATTTATTTAATAAAATGCACAAATCCACACCGTTGTCCCACTACAATAACAATACCATAATTATGACAATTTCTTAGAGCATCTGCACCGGCTGCACTGCCTAGATTGTCACATTGGCTATGTTAAAATAAAATAAAAATCTAAAATGTATCACATTACAATGGAAAACAACGTGGCAATGTGGAAGAGGTGCTGCAGAGATTTATTACCTGAATCTGCCGCTTCACAAGGATTTACAAGGTTTATAGTGAGATTCAGCTCATTGTTTAGCTACTCGGCCGTAACTTTACTGTCTTGGTTCACTCTCACTTCTCTCATATAGAGTCTTTTTTGGCCGCAGCAGGCAGATTTCAGTGAAAGAGCTATAAAAACTGAATATACTTAATTAGCATCAAGCAGCAGACGGACGTAGTTAGCAGCTAGCTGGGGAACATAGATGAGCTGTAAAAAGTAACTTTATAAACTTAAAACATGACATGAACATGACATTTTTATTACAGGTTTAAACTGAATTGCAGGCTCATTTCCATCTGGACCTGCTAATCCTAAAGAGGATTTAAGAATATTCCAGATTTGGTGTATCAAGACAATAAAACTGACAAATATTATGACTATAACAGAGGTTCTCTGAAGCAGACTTATTGACTCCTTTCCTCTGAATAAAACATTTTCAAGAACCTATGAACCTTTTAAGGAACTCGGGACCTCAACTTGCGCTTTGACCAAAGGGACCAGGGTCTATATTTCTTTCCTACTTCCTATTCCATTTTTCAGCAGTGTTAATTTAAAGTAAATGTTCCAAGAAGTTTGGGTTTAGACTAAATTAAGCCACAGAGAAGATTAAAAAGTTAAGAATAAGAAATAGTTGAGCTTTTAAATATATTGTATGATGTATTATGTAAATCTTTGCAATGGTTGAATCACTTGAAGCCATTAAAACATCTGCTCCCACATCAGGGTTTGTTTCCAGGAACTGTACTGTTGCTGGCTGGTCAGAAATGTATCCATCCTACGAGGAGGCATGTGCTTTCCGTGATGACAGCGAGCCTGACTATGAGGTAAACAGACTTTTTGTTGTACTCATGCCAGTCTGTTAAACTTATTCATATTGTTTCTGCTTCCTCTCCACTCTTCCTCCCTGACTGCTTCCTTTTCAATCCAGACCTATATGTAGGCTTAGCAGTGGTCTCCACTAATTTTCCCCACACTGGCAGGACACAGTCAACTGGAGAGCCACCTTTACTGCAAAACAAATGAATTTTGGGTTTGACGCTCAATTTAACTTTTTTTTTATATGCTTAACTTAATGACTTGGGCCTCTCATCTTTTACTTTGACCACCTGCAGTCTGCCCACTGTAGTCCCTCCATCTAGTTTAGATTTGAACTTTGATTAGAAATTGATTGTTTTTTATTGCTTGTACGCTACATGCTAGCATGTGACATTAGCTAATATAATGCTTTGCTACATGAGTGAGCAGTGTTGCCAGATTTGTGACAGCTTCAACCCCTCAATTCAGTAGCAAAATTGAAAGATTTTGTAAAAATCCAAATATACATCAAAGGGTCGCATGATTATAGTGCAGTGTGCAATATATATGCAATTTTTTTATCCTACACAAATTAGCATACACAAGGCCACTATTTATTTAGCTATCAACAGCACTTCAGCCATTCTGATGCTTCAAAGGACCAGAAGTGACAACACCACACTGACCGTAGTGAGTTGAAGTAGCAAGATTCAAGGGGCCTATGTTTGTAGCTCATACTGCCATTTTGTGCCATTTTTGTTTCAATATTAATTGTGAATTATTTAGATGGTATATCAGACTTAAAATTGTTTGATACAACACTGTAAAGCAAATTACAATGCAATTAAAGATAGAGATGTTGATGTTTTGGTATAACTGTGTTTCCCACTTCCAAAGTTTTATTTATTGATTATAATAAGGAAAGCAGGCCTGTTGTTATATCGGACCCAGTCGGATCCACAGTTTGAGACATTTGTGACATTTCACTCATCAAGCCATATTCTATTCATGCATTTGACAGCATCACAATTTACTCACGCCCCCCATCTCTGTCTCTCTCTCTCCAGACGAGCTACTTCTCTACGTTAAGACAGGTTTACACTGTAGGCTATGCCACCTCACTCATCTCCCTCATTACAGCCATAGTGGTGTTTACAGCCTTCAGGTAAGACCAGCACAGCACACATTCCCCTAAATACATACGCAAACAGAGGGCAATAAAAGGGACAACAACTAGGATGCTCACTCACCTGACATTTATGTAGTTAAGATCCTATCTGGCAGTGTTTAGAAACGAGTATATAGCTGTGACGTGTTTGAAGTTACAATATCTTACAGTTCTAACGGACAGAAATATCCAAATATTCAGATGATCAGTGACAATAAAGACCCAGTCAAGCTTTTCTTGAATAAAGTATAGTTGTTTGTTTTCCTTTTTTCTTATTGTGTTATATAATATGGATAATTGATACTTTCGAAGCATAATGTGTGTCTTAAAGCGACAACAAAAGTAATTCTGAAGCTAAACTAAAGATAAAACTTGGTGGAGACATTTTCAGCAAACAAGCTCAGAAAAGACGAGTGAACACTACCTCCCCAGGATTAAACAACGTGATAATGTAAACAAGTCTCAATTTCTTACTATTTTGGACTTAAAGGAAAACTACAGTCCATGCCACTGTTCATGGTTTCCTGTTGGACTTGTTTTAAGATATGTTGTCTGGTTTCAGAATCTTAACCCAAAAGCAGACTGGAGACAGAGCAGGAAAAGATAAGGTTATTTACTTTTAAAAATACAGAATGAATGAAGCAGATTGGTTGGCAGGTGAGTGGGGCTGGGGTTTGGCTTAAATCCAGAAACCTATGTGGGCTGGCAGGAGGGTGAAGCTGGTGTCTTTGGAAAGTGAGTTCTGTGGCTCGCTGATCTGTTCTACGACTTCCTGACAGGGAAAATCCAGCAGAAAAAAGACAGAATACCTGAACAATCAGCGTTTCCGGCTCTGAGCAGACAAGGTGGCTGGCACATTATCATACTGGGAATGACACAATGATCTGGCAGTGACTGGATGTCTGGTCTGTCCTCAAGAAGGACAGGCTGATTGGAGTGGTGATGAACAGGTGTGAGAGTGGTGATTGCTAGCAGGTGAGGGTGAGCGCCAACTCACGGGAGGTAATGCCCACAATCTCCACTGAAGAGGGAGAGACAGGACAACACAGACAGACAGATAAAACCAAAACACCAAGCACTGTACATTCATCCAAAGGCAAAAATAAATCAAAACACAGTCACTCCCAATGTCACTGGGCAGGTGTCACAGCAGGGGGTCCGTGACAAAAGTTCCAGCTAAAAATCTCAGCAATGACTTGTGATAGTGAGTACAATGTTATCATGATAACACAACTGATAGAACCAATGTCCAAAGCTAAAAAAAATGAAACCTAAGTTGTAAGAGATATAAAAGATGAATAGAAACATAACTCTTATGGGATACTCATGTTGCTCTGCATCTGCTGGATGAGTAGGCAGTTGTTTACTTATGTGCTGGTGTTTAAAGCAGCAGTAGGGAATTCTTTTAAAAATAACGTTTTGTCGTATTTGTTAAACTGTCGCTATATCCTGACAGTTGTACATGAGACTTCTGCAAACACAGTGGCTGAGAAACAAGCACCAGCAAGGAAAGAACTGCATATCCCTCATTTGCAGCGTATAGTACGAAACACTTGTGTGATTACGTCCTGGCTCCACAGAGAGCTTCAGGCTCATGATCTTCAATGCCATGGCACTTGTATTGATGAGTCATGATGACAAACAATGGGGAATAACTTTTTAGGGGGGACAGTGGTGTACTAGCCTCTCAATCTGCTGTTAGATGCTGTTGCAGCTGCCCCTGAGGTCAAAATGAGAGGGACTGGCGAGACTCTCCCCGTGGAGAGCAAGCCCTATGCGGGATGAGGTTTTTCAGGGCAACCAGCTCCTTCGGCTGCCGTACAAACTTGTGGGTTTAGTGGGCCGGGTTTAGCAGAGTGATACGAGCAACAGAGAGGGACGCGGAAGGTTTTGTGTTGAATGTTCAATTGTTACATCTTTAACTGAGAAGCCAGCTAACCTTTTTTCAGTTCACAAATTAGTGTGAAATGTTGTCCACAAAAAAAGACGTCAGTGTAATAGAGGAGTAAAGAAACCAGAAAATATTTACATTTAAGAACTCAAAACGATTATCAAAATATTTAATCAATTTAATTGTTGGCAACTATTTGATTAATTCGATGAATCGTTGCTGCTTTAATGTGTGTGCCATATTCCCCTCGCTCTGTTTTGGCTTTTTTCAGAAAGTTCCGCTGCACCAGAAACTACATCCACATCAACCTATTCTCCTCCTTCATCCTGAGAGCCAGCGCTGTTTTCATTAAAGACACTGTGCTGTTTGCTGATGAGAACCTGGACCACTGCTTTGTGTCCACGGTGAGCAGCACGCTATTTAATCAGCAATGTTTTTTTATCATAAAGCAGATTGCTACATCTGCTGTATGATTAACAATGGGAAGAGACGGCAAAGAGAAGTGAAAGATGGGAAGACAGGTGGAAAACTGAATTATTTTAGCAATTGGATTTTAAACTGCAGGTATGTTTCATTTTTTGATGTTGTTAATAAAGTGTTGGCAACATGAATTATTACTCATGTAATTTACCATTGTTTTTTTTTTTACAGCATGTAGTATATTTTGTAGTGATTTAGTTTTTTCTTTTGTAGTGGGTTTTTGTTCCTTATGCTTTTGCAGAATACACAGAAAATTGCTTTTGGAGTTGCATGTTTGTCAAAAATCTTTATTTTGCAGACACACTTGAGCAGTTACACCTTTTCAAAACCTTCCCCACAGCCTATTAAATCAGTAACTACACACCACAACCACTTCATATGCTCACATTTTGTGCTACAATCACTGCAGTGATGTAGGAAATCTGAAGACATAGACCAGATTTGGAAATTGTTATTGACGATAAATATGAGTGGGATGGGATGAGAAAATCCTCCAACATCTTAAGCTAAATGAAAAATCTTAAATTAAATAGAGAAATCTGAAAAACTGTCAGAACTGTTGAAATTTTGGAAAGACATAATTTACTATTAATCTATTTCAAAATCGAGAAAGGTAAGTATAATGCCATTTCAAGCTGTAAACATCAGAGTAACTGATTAAATAACCTCTAACAGCTACTATATTAATAATTTCTGTAATCTGTAGGCTTACTTATATACTGTTTTATGTTTATTTATATCATATGCTTTCTGCTTTTGTTTTTACAACTACACATTTTTGCCACAACTAAACGCTTTTAACCTAAAATGCAAATGTCATAGTGTCTTATGCATTCATAATGGAATAGAATATATTAGACGTAGTAGGTTTTTATAGTATATCATTCTTACCTTTGCTGATCTACAGAACGAATTCAACATGTTCAATGTTTCTTAAAGCAGTAGAAGAAAAAGAAATAGGCATTGTTAAAAAATGCAACAGATATGAAGATAGTAAAAAATGTAATTGAGGGGATCTCAAAACCATTAACTCACATTTTTAATTTGTCATTTCAAACCGATCAATTTCCAACAAAAATGAAAACAGCAAAAGTCATACCTCTGTACAAAACTGGAGATAAACACCACTTCACAAATTACAGGCCTGCCTCTCTACTGCCACAATTCTCAAAAATTCTAGAAAAACTCTTCAATGACAGATTGGACAAATTCATAGATAAACACAAACTGCTTACTGACAGCCAGTATGGATTCAGAAAAAATAGGTCAACATCACTAGCTTTAATTGAACTCATAGAAGAAATTACAAATTCCACTGGCCAAAAAAAAAATGGAGTTGGGGTATTCATTGATTTGAAAAAAGCATTTGATACAATTAATCATAAAATACTAATCAATACACTGGAAAGGCTTGGGATCAGGGGAGTGCTGAATTGGTTAAGCAGTTATTTAAAAGACAGGAAACAATTTGTGAAGTTGGGAGATTACACTTCTGAATATTTGGACGTTGTGTGTGGTGTCCCCCAGGGGTCAGTGTTGGGATCAAAATTATTTATCCTTTACATAAATGACATATGTTATGACATAAGTATCTGATCTACTCAAATTTGTATTATTTGCAGACGACACAAACATCTTTAGTTCTGGTCAGAATTTACAGCAACTCCTGGACTTAATCACTTCAGAATTCACAAAAATAAAACAGTGGTTTGACACAAATAAGTTATCATTAAATTTGAGCAAAACTAAATTCATGATATTTGGCAAATGTAAATTAATCAATCAAGTTCAATTACAGATCGAGGGTGTTAATATAGAAAGAGTATATGAAATGAAATTCCTTAGAGTGATTATAGACGACAAGATTTGCTGGAAATCTCACATAAAACATATCCAAACAAAACTGTCTAGAAGTATTTCAGTCCTGGCTAAAGCTAAGCACATTCTAGATTACAGATCACATTTTGTATTGTTCACTGGTTTTACTGTATTTACTGTGCCTTGCGAAAGTATTCGGCCCCCTTGAACTTTTCGACCTTTTGCCACATTGCAGGCTTCAAACATAAAGATATAAAACTGTAATTTTTTGTGAAGAACCAACAACAAGTGGGACACAATCATGAAGTGGAACGAAATTTATTGGATATTTCAAACTTTTTTAACAAATAAAAAACAGAAAAATTGGGCGTGCAAAATTATTCAGCCCCTTTACTTTCAGTGCAGCAAACTCTCTCCAGAAGTTCAGTGAGGATCTCTGAATGATCCAATGTTGACCTAAATGACAAATGATGATAGATGATGGGAGACTCTGTCCATAGGACAACAATCAGTCGTATACTGCACAAATCTGGCCTTTATGGAAGAGTGGCAAGAAGAAAGCCATTTCTTAAAGATATCCATAAAAAGTCTTGTTTAAAGTTTGCCACAAGCCACCTGGGAGACACACCAAACATGTGAAAGAAGGTGCTCTGGTCAGATGAAACCAAAATCAAATTTTGTGGCAACAATGCAAAACGTTATGTTTGGCGTAAAGGCAACACAGCTCATCACCCTGAACACACCATCCCCACTGTCAAACATGGTGGTGGCAGCATCATGGTTTGGGCCTGCTTTTCTTCAGCAGGGACAGGGAAGATGGTTAAAATTGATGGGAAGATGGATGGAGCCAAATACAGGACCATTCTGGAAGAAAACCTGATGGAGTCTACAAAAGACCTGAGACTGGGACGGAGATTTGTCTTCCAACAAGACAATGATCCAAAACATAAAGCAAAATCTACACTGGAATGGTTCACAAATAAACATATCCAGGTGTTAGAATGGCCAAGTCAAAGTCCAGACCTGAATCCAATCGAAACAAACGCTCTCCATCCAACCTCACTGAGCTCGAGCTGTTTTGCAAGGAGGAATGGGCAAAAATTTCAGTCTCTCGATGTGCAAAACTGATAGAGACGTACCCCAAGCGACTTACAGCTGTAATCGCAGCAAAAGGTGGCGCTACAAAGTATTAACTTAAGGGGGCTGAATAATTTTGCACGCCCAATTTTTCAGTTTTTTATTTGTTAAAAAGGTTTGAAATATCCAATAAATTTCGTTCCACTTCATAATTGTGTCCCACTTGTTGCTGATTCTTCACAAAAAATTACAGTTTTATATCTTTATGTTTGAAGCCTGCAATGTGGCAAAAGGTCGAAAAGTTCAAGGGGGCCGAATACTTTCGCAAGGCACTGTAAATTACTGTGTAGAGGTTTGGGGTAACACATATTAAAATTCATTGCAAATGTTATTTATACTTCAAAAAAGAGCAATAAGAATAATTCACAACACTGGATATTTGGAACACACCAACTCATTATTTTCACAGTCTAAAGCATTAAATGATTTGATCTAGTTGAATTTCAAACAGCAGTAATTATGTTCATGGCTAGAAACAAATTATTGCCTGGCAATATACAGAAAAGGTTTTCTGAAATAGAGGGGGGCTATAATACAAATTTTAAAACGCCCAGTTTTCGAACTACTAGGAAAAGTTTCATGGTCAGTGGTGTTAAATTGTGGAATAAACTAAATAATGAATTAAAGCAATGTCTAAACATATTCTATTTTAAAAAGATGTTCAAAGAAATTATATTCCAGAGGTACAGAGAAACACAGTATGTATAAAATATTGTTGTGTATGGGTAATATCTGTATGTGAATAGAACTTCTGAATATATATTTTCATTGATTACAGATTTATTATCTCTGTAGACTTATTATTTTGTAGTTATTTCCTTAAATATGGTAGTAAGGGTGTAAAGGGGTAGGAGTACATAAGTTTTACTTCTTCCTACCTCCTTTTTGCACATGTAAATAGAGGTTTTTAAGTACTGGAAAGTATGCAGTTGTATTTTGTTCATTTCTTTTTTACCACTATTTTTTGTTTCGTTGATTATTTTGTTATTATTATGTTCAAAATAAAGATATCAATCAATCAATCAAAAATAAATAACTCTACTTTAATCTCTATATCTTCCCATCTAATTTGACATGAGAAAAGGTCCTTAATGAGTCATCTGGACCTACCAGCTGCCTTGACTGATATTGTGTTGGTTCAGTGTTGAGTGAGGGCACATCCAGTACCAGTAACTGTGCTTTATTCTGGCTCTCTCTAGGCAGCGTGCAAGTCAGCTGTGGCTTTTTTCCAGTTCAGCATCCTGGCCAATTACTTCTGGTTGCTGGTGGAGGGCATGTATCTGCAGACCCTGCTGGCCCTGACCTTCGTCTCTCAGAGGAAATACTTCTGGTGGTACATCCTGATTGGATGGGGTGAGTAGGGATGACTGAAGAGGTGGCAAGCCCCTGACACACTGCCAATCAAGTCATGTGTTAAGGCCGTTGGCCTTATATAAGCCTATAATGTGTATATTCATAACACAATTGGTAAAGCTGTCCCACAAATACACAATGAATTCAAAAGGGGCCTCTGTTGTTCTATCAGTGAGCTTAATTGGGGGTGCAGACGGGAAAACATTAACTTTCTTAGAAAGCAAAATTTTTGCTGTGTGTCATTCTCAAGTGTTTGACCGCTGGCCTGTTTTCATTGAAGTGTGTTTTTGATCATCATTGATAAGCCTGTGACTGAACTCCAACTCACCAAAAGCTCTGGTTCCTTTTGTTATTTCTCTCCAGTCTCTTATTTGTTCTCTGGTCTCGTTTCCGAAGTAGATCGTTCATAAAGCCCCTGGATACATGCAAATGTTTTGATTTACAATCTCAGAAGTTTATATCTGAGGAGAAAGAACAAATGTTTTAGAGTTTTTATAGTTGTTTTTATAGTTATTTAAAAATGTTTTGTTTTTGTCATGTATTGACAGTTTTAAACACTCACACAGGTTCAAATTTATATTCTTTTGCTGTTTTGTTGTGTGTCTTTTATTTTGAAATTTGTGTGTTTGAGGGGCAGCGTCTTTTAGAGGCTGTCCAACTATTGCATGCGTCTAGGGGGTGTGCTGATCTGACATCCAGTCCATTCACAATAATTGTGCATAGACATACATAAGAACACATCAATAGCAGCACCATGAGTCATGAAAAATGAAATCACCATCATCAGCACATGTCCAGATCAGTCATGTTACACAAAGTCAGACTCGCTGTCCAGGGACACTGACATTTTTCAGTCATTCAGTGCACTATTAATGCTAATAGTTATTAGGGGGGTCTCGGGTCTCTTCTGGGGGAGCCAGCCTCCCCTGGCTCCCTGTGATTCCAAAGCTGTTTTTACAAACCATGATGAAAGCCCTGTGCTCTAAAATGCTTTGGAGAAATAAAGAATATGCTTCCATTAATCAGCTAGTGTCGCCAAGTTTTTTCACTTTGCATCTTTGTTACTTGAAAATCTGGTTGGCACGATTAGTTGTGACACCACACACAACACATCATGATATACCGTCCAGCACACCAGTCCATTATGAAGCTTACACTTGAGACTGTGTGAGAGATGTAGTGATTCAGTGGGTAATCTTTGAGCCTGTTGTTGTATTACAGTAAGCTGAATAGTGTTGTGTGGTTTTCCTGTTATTTTGTCTACCTTTTGTTATTACACATGAATTCACATTTGGGTTGTAAATCTATTTTCAGGTGGTAATTCTGTCCCCAAAACCCGGCAACATTTTATTTACACGATAGCAGCGCCTGAGCAGCAACTGTGGCGGCACTTGCTCTCATTTCCTCAGCTCTCCCTTTGTTTTCTCCCTTATCTTTTGCTTCCCTGAGCTCTCTGTGGATGTTTCAGGTGCTTTCCCTTTATGTTATCCTGCGTTGCTCAGTCAACTGATTTCCATTGCTTATCCCATTCCCATCCCATTGTTTTTTTTGTTTTCTGTTGGCTGTAAATGCTTAAGACTGTACTCTCAAGTGGTTGTAGTGAAGTTCCACTTTTTATTTACACAATAGCAGCGCCTGAGCAGCAATTGTGGCTGATTTCCTCAGCTCTCCCTTTGTTTATCCTGTGTTATCCTGTGTTGCTCAGTCAACTGATTTCCATTGCTAATCCAATTGTCTTTTTGGTTGTTGTGTGCTGTATATGGTCTAGCCTGTACTCTCAAGTGCTTCTAGCACAGTTCCACATCAGCCACAATGTTACAGTACAATCGAGCAGCTACAGGCTGAGAATTCCTGAAAAGTTTAGCCATAACAAACTTTTTTGGAGGTCCTACTGGGCTTTTTGTTCTCCAGCTTATTGTAAGAGTCAATAAAACCTTGTAATGCTCAGCCAGTGGTGAGACAAGTGAGACAATGGCAGGAGTATATTTCTAAAATGGAGATAGATGAAATTTATGGCAGGATGTGGTGAAGTGTGGGAGCAGGAGGGATGCTCAGATCTCCATCTGTTTATCTGAGCAGATCCCCCGGGTGAACAAGGCCTTTATCAGCTGATAACTGTCTAATTAATTAACAGCTTGTTCCTCAGACAAGATCATTCAAGGTTTGGAGGTTTTGTCAACTGTTTTTTTAAGTGCAGTTATTAGACAAGCCAAACTGCATTAAGATGGTTGGAATAGCATTCCACAGACAGACAGCATGGAGTAGGAGGATGTTGGAGATGGCAACTGCAGACCATGGAGGGAGCATTTAAGTATCCTGTAAATCCATATCTGGCATTTGTAACAAACCAAAGTGCTGAAAAATGGGTTTATTTATATTCACTTGAAGGACATACGTGCACCCTTGACACATTGCAGTAATGAACAGCAGCAGCCAATGTAGTATCTATGTTTGGGGGAGAGCGGGGTGAGTTGAGCCAGTTTTTACTTGATGTGTCTTTAAAGTGAGGTGTTACCCCATATGAGGGGTAAGTTGAGCCAAGGGAGAGGATAAGTTGAGCCACATGGGGATCGGTGACATCTATGTTATTTTAACATGCAAACTCAAATGCCAGTTCCCAACACTTAATTTGCATTTAGTAGTGAAACATTGCAGCTATGTCTCCTAGTTGTTTCATATCAATGTATCGCTTTAAAGCCATCCTGTTTATCGTCATGTCTTTATCTGTCTCACCTTCCACCAGGTCCTTTGGCTCAAACTTACCCATTCCTGCCAATTTAACAAATTTGTGTCGTCCAGCAGTTTAAGAGTATGTCATGCTAATGGTATAGCCTCATATTGTAACTTTTGTAACTTCCTTAAGCACTAACACATGCGTAAGACTTTTTCAAACCTATCTGTAATTGTTCAGACACAAGAATCAGGACTCCTTGAACATAAAAAAATCACTTTGAACGGCAAAAAACTGTTTTTTAATCTTAAATGTGCTTATCACTTATTCCAAGGGCCTCTCTCCACCACAGGGAGAGAAAAATGATTAACTCTTCAAAAATATGTATTCATATAACCAACTTTGTCTATGGTTGCAGAGAAACAGGCTATATAATCACCCTGCTCTCCCCTATATATCTATGCATGTTAATAAACAAATATGTCAGCTTAGTTTAAACATTATCTTCCAAACCATCAGTATGCAACAAAACACAATCAAACCTGATTCAAATATAAAACTATGCACTTATAGCTAAAGTGCATATCTGTCTGTCAGTTTTTACAACCTGACAAGAAACCCAGAGAGTATGTTTGTGTGTGTGTTTGTAGCTCTGATGTGTCTTATCGGCTTCTTTCTAGTTTGTACTATGTTGCTCTCTCTCTGGTCTCCTGCTTTTATCCTGTGTCTGCTTCTTCTTCTGTCATGGAGTTGCAAGTGGGAGACAGATAAGTTACACAGAGTAAACACCATATTTTATATGCGTAACAACATTTTCTTAAAAAATGCAGTAAACATGTGAGTTGGGGGTTCGAATGTCGCTCGGATTAATTTTACATGACAGATACACAACACATTAATAATTAATCTCTGCTCTTATGTTGTAGGGCTCCCATCAACAGTTCTTATACTTTGGGTGTTGACCAGATTCTTCTATGATGACAGCGGGTATGATATATTACATGACATGCAGCAAAGCAGCTTATATATCCTTATAATATCAATGCTATGATAACATTGTACCACTGCATGTTAAACAGTAGTAGTAGTAATTATTCCGGTTTGTGTACTTTGATTTGAGTGTAACATTATCTTAATGCTGAATTGAATTTCATTTTTCTTCAATTGTAGCTGCTGGGACGACACAGACAACACTGGTATATGGTGGATTATTAAAGGACCAATGACAGCCTCGCTGCTGGTGAGTGGAGACAAAGTCCTTATAGTATCTTAATATGTCTCTGGTGGAGAGCACTGAAACTAAACATCTTCTGACCCCACACTTACGGTTGCTACATCTGTCAAACTCCACTCTCAAAGATGACTGGCTGATTTACTTTAAATTCTTGCTTATTTTTGAAAGAAAAGATCCTGCTTTTCACTCCATCCACCTGTTTTTATGCGCATTTTTGCTAATAAAACCTGAATGGAAACGCTGAACTAAATATATCATAAAAGAGTTTTTATACTTGGTTGAGAAGGAAAAGTTGGTGTATCGATAAAAACAAAATGTGGAAACAGGATATACATGAAGCATGACTTCAGCCGGAGATATTCTTGCTTTTAGCTACACGTTTCCATGAGCATGATGCGTCCATTGGGAGGGTTTTTTCATTAATACAGCTGTATGAACCCAAAGTAAACATTTTGCTGTGATTAAATAGCAATAAACAGATTAAACTGATGCCGAAATAACTACAACATGATACAGATTTGTTAAACATATGAATTCATGCTTTGTCAGGTCTGTCAGCAAGACAGCAGGACAACAACTTCTAAAATGTTTTTCTGAATGCAGTTTGGATCGATCAGGGCTATGCTATGCTAACTTGGTCACAGTAAAGTACAATGATAGCTGGAATAAAGTTACAGAGACATGTTTTCTGAACTCACCAGGTAGTTCAACCTCCTCGCTTTCTTTTCTCCAAGTAATGTCCAGTTTTGTCCGATTTTTATATAAAAATGAAGTAGTAGTCCAACAGAGCTAACGACACTAACAACAACATTGGAACCGGATGTGCACAGAAGCTAGCTGCTGAGAAGCTCCAGTGAAGATAAATCAACGTTATAATCCCAAAAACTAAAGTAAAAAGCTAATTTAATAAAAGCAGTTTACTTCCGAGCTCCTCCCACGAGTAAACGGTGTAGTTGTCAGAGCATAATCCAGACCGACTACGGGTGTTGCAGCGCTGCTCCCTGCTCCTCTCCCCCACGTTTAGCAGCTCTCTGCCAGCCAGCAGATTTTCAATCCCTAGCTCTGCCGGGCCCTCTCCACACATCCACACATCGCTCTGAAGCCCCCCTTCGTGTTGCTTCGCGCCGCCCGACAGGAAATCGCGGCTCTACGCGTCTTTGCATTGACTTTGTATGTAAACTCACCGCCCCGAACACTCGCTTCGCTTTGGTCTGAAAGCACCATTAGGCCCAAGTATTTACATGTAGCTTCCGATTATTGTTGCAAAGCTGTAATCGCAGTTTTCATAGCTTAATGTTAACTTTGCCAGCAACAACTGGTTATGAATTAAGGAACAAAAATGCTTCAAATTTTACATGTATCAGATATTAACATTCACATTGCATGCCAGTTGCTTACACCATGGATCGAGATGTGATATGAAGAGGACATTGGCGGTCCTTCACCAAGCCTTACATGCGATCCGGGTCCTTCACCTCATCTGAAGCCTCTATCGCTTGCAGTAGTGTTGTAGTACTTGACACCACTCTTGGTCTCAAGACCGGTCTTAGGACCACTTTTTGATGGTCTCGTCTCGGACTCGACCGTATTTGTACTCGGCCTTGTCTCGGTCTTGACATTGAGGACTCAGGATTTTTTTTCAAGACCACTAACTTTGGGAATATCAATAAATTGCTTTTGCATTGTCTGTTTATTTGATTTATTTGTTAACATCCAAACTTTGATTGGATGTAAAACTTATTGCTTCAGATGCAACCAATAACCCTAATTAAAAATGTGTTGTTACCATAAACGACTGTCCCCCCTTTACACGCACTCCAAATGTTAATAAATATTTGATTTAATTAATTAGAATCACAAATGAATTAGCACTCAATTTTTCTATTAAGATATTTATTTTGTTGAAAAGGGACTGAAAAACACATTTTACTTACTTTAACTCATTTTGGTGAAAAAAGATTTTATCGTAATAGTTTTGAATGTTCTGCCTCAGATTTGTGAAGTGATCCACTGTTTGGCATCAAGTGTTTGTTCTGACCATACAGAAAAGTTTAAAACCACAATTAACCATTTGTGTTTAAATTTGAAAGAAATAATGATTAATAATTATTGATATCGAATGATATCACATTATTGTGAAAACATTTTTGGACAGATCACGCAGCTTTAGTGTTAAGTGGTAAACATGGAAAAGGAGTATTGAATAAAGATGCTTGCTAAAGATTGTTGTGCTTAATTACGGTTGCTAAACTTTGATCGGACAATCGCTGTCTGAGTGAGGTGTTTAGCCAACGGTCACTTGCTAATATTGCTTTTATTCACAAATGCCAATTTAACATAGTATTACAGTCTGCTTTGTTAAGAGTGGTATTGTTGCATATTTAAATAGCTTTTGATGCATTAAAGTATTGTGTATTTTCTCTCTCTTTATTTAATAATTGTAATTGTGCATATGTGAACATCCCTACCAGGTCAACATTGTCATCTTCATCAACGTGATCCGGATTTTGGTTCAAAAGCTTAAATCTTCAGCCATGGCCGGGAACAATGACACTGGACATTTTATGTGAGTCACAACTTCTGCAAGGAGTGCTTTTCTTAAACACACACAATACAATAAAAAGGTAAGAGTTTGGGTGATGCAGGGAGCTGCCGCAGCAAATGGTGTATCGGCAAAGTGAGTGAGAAGTGTCAGGTTGGTTAAGGCTGCATGATATTGTGATTGGATAATACTTCCCAGTAGGTAGGCAAACAGCTTGAGAATGGACCAATGATTGTGAGGTATTAAAGAAGGAGCTGATGCCAGCAAATGCAGGTGCAACTATAGAGCTCTGCCTGAACTGCCTTTAGTTCACTTCCAGTTCATTTATATATTTAGGAAGTAAGAGGATTTTCATTCCTGAAAATTACATACTTATGGTGGTGACCTGGCATGATTTGTATTGCATAATGCCATTTACTGATCAGATCAGTTATATCATGTTATCCCATAAGATATAGTTATATGAGACACATACTGATTAAGGCAGTAGCTTTGAGATTAAAAGTCAGTAATACTCATTTAAAGGACATTAATTTTGATGATCTGTAATGTTTGTATTTTAAAGGTAAAATGTGTAAGCTAGAACCAGAATTATAGTTTAAAAACATAAAAAAAATTGACTAAAATTATCAACCAAATGTAAAGAAGTAACAGTTCTGACATTATGTCAAAAAACGAAGATATCTACAGAAGTTAGCATGCTAACCTGCTAGCCCCAGCGTGCCCTGTCTTGTACCTCAAGAGGTATGTGAGTGGTGAGTTTGCTGCATTACACAAACTCTCTAGCTTTTTGTCTAATAAATAAAAAAAATTTACTCATAATATGAAAAGAAATATTCTTACACCTATTTTTATTATCAAACAGAAAAATTCAACTCTACACCTTTTGAATTCAAGTTTCTCTCTTTCACAGAACTTGTTAACTCACTGTAAAATACACTTAATTTGAACCTTTAACCTTTTAGAGCTCTTAAAAGAGGAAGCCACCTTAGTATAACATTAGATGCAATACATAAAACCCAAGCATCAAATCTACTGTAGCGGCCCACTACTTTGGTCCAGACTGAAATAGCTCAGCTATTTTGCACAGACACCTAGGGTCCCCAACAATATTTCCTAATGACTGATGATCCCCTGAATTTTCCTCTAGTGCCACCACAAGGTTCATATGTGTGGTGTGAAGTGGAATGTCTTGACAACTACTGGCCTTTTTCATGGAAGACATTTATGTTACAGCTGGAAAAGCTGGAAAAATGAATGATGGACAAATTCCATTTAGCTGCTTCAGTTTCAGAGTCCTGTTCTGCATGCTGGATCACTGTCACACTATCATGGCTTGCTGGGACACTGGAGCCATCATTAATGTTATCAATCACACCTGTGCTTAGGACCAAATGTCCGCTGTTAAAAAGGTCTATTGGCTGGCTTTCTATTAGATTTTCCACCTCATGATGAATTGTAATAACTGGTGATCCCCTGACTTTCCATCAACTGTCCTTAGTGGGTAATTTATTTCATTTATTCAATTTGCCAATGCTGAGCTAAACATGTTTACTAACCTCAGGTTACTAACCTAGTTTGCGTGCAGCGCTTCTTTGTTTGGGCCTTGTTTCTATGAAGTTTTAAAGCCAAAGTTTATGATGAATGGCACAGCAGCTGCCGGTGTCTGTTGTCATGTCTCACGTGCAGCAGATACGTAGTATGTGTTATGTAGGTAGGTTGTAGGTAATGCAGGGAGGGGAATAACAGCAAGCTCATCAGAAAAATAAACATTGTTCATGTCCCGCACCTCGAGTCTGAGTCAGGGGAGTGAGGACAAGTCTCAAGTCACATCTGAACTCGGACTCGAGTCAGAGTCCCCATCTCTGGACGTAGGGTCATTTTACCATTATTTCTAATGGAACTGGACTTCTTTTTGTAACCAGGAGAGTCGCCCCCTGTTGGCTGTTCAATAGAATGCAGGTTTAAGGTAATTGTCATTGTGAATATTTTGCATTGTGAATGTTGGTTAACATGCTTATGTTAGCATTTAAGTCAAAGAACTGCTGGGCTCACCTCATAGAGGCACTAGCATGGCTTTGAGAATATTACCACACTTGCAACACAATAGTGAGGTGCAAGAAAGATCACAAAACATCAAATATGAAGAAAAGAAGGCTCTCCAATGAAAGTATTTCATTTTTAAGTCAAGCTGTCACTGAAGACCTTCACTATGGAAAATGACATTTGGAGTGGAAGTGTGCAGAGCCTCCTTTTCTCTATATAATATATTAGGAGACAAAGTTAAGTTTTAAGTGCTTCTTTCAAACTATAAAACAGTGTTTAGGTAGAACTGCTGAGTGCAAATGAATGTGGTGGAAATGGATGGCAGTTTATTTGAAGAGTTTACTATAAAGAGGGAAAGGTGAGTGAATTGATGAAATCATTCATAAAATGATAAATTCTTCCTTACGTTCTAAGAGAGAAAATGCTGCGTCTATGAATCTGCTCTGGGATCCCAGAAACACTGCTTTAACAGAATGAATCCTTCTTTCCTTTTGACATTTGGTTGGTGCAGATTCCAGCTCAGCTGAATCAATTAAGAATGAGAGTAGCACATAAAAATAGCACCGGATACCAGAAATAGATGTCTCCTCCATCGGCGTGCGACATGACTGTTCTACCTTTTCAATGCATGTTTTCACACTTCATCTCCGTCTTACAAACTTCAATCTGATTCAGACGGATCTGTGACATTAACACAAAGGCACAAATCCAAGGTGTGACAAAAGGCAAACACAATCCTATCATAGGCTTGAACATAATCTGGTTTGTGTTTGCATCTTTAATCTTTCAGCAGCCAAGGTGGTGATGTTATTTTGGATCAGAATGATTATTTTGGTTATTTAGAATATTCAGATGACTAAAACTATATTATCACATCCTTCTATGTGTGACAGCTTGATGGAGAAGCTTTGAATATGATCTAATCATCAGAGAACAAGACAGTGTGCAAACATCTTTGTTGAGGTTGTTTAAACTGCTGTTTATTGATCTGTGACAGATTGTTTTGAATTAGTTGTGAGATCATTAGATATGTGCCCAGATGGTTTACCATCTCTGTGACATGAAAGAATAAAATGAGAAAAAGAAGATTAAGAGAGTATGGGGTATTAATCGGTGGCTGTTTTCTAAAATGTATCACAGAGGTGGAGTTATTGTATCTAAACCACATGACTTGCAGCACTTTGGTGTAATAATGTAGTGTCACTAAAATAAATAACATTTACACAATATTTAGACATATCTGGTCTGGTTTGAACTAAGCTTTGAGCACTATGCATCAGGGTTTTGTATTTTGACATTTTAATGTACTGATTGGCCTTCTTACAGTGTTGTTTTAAAGGTCAGTTTGTTTATTAAAGATTTGATATCTATCACATCCGGTCTACCTCTGATGAAACTTGGCAGAATAATGCATTTTGCTTTTGTATCGTGGCATTTGAAACATAAACACTGATTAGACTGACACTGATAAAGGTGAATATTTTGAAAGGCCATAATTACCTCATTTTCAGATTTTTTTTGTTGACCTGATACAGCTCACTTTAAGGCTCTTGAAAACTTGGTTTGAAATATTCAGGTTTTCTTTGAATATTAATAAACAAACTATCAAAGTCAGAGTAAAAGAAACATAGTTATTTTAATAAGCAGCTTGCTTCATCAGGACAGTGTGGGTGTGGTTTAATCAGATTTGACTGAAATTAGCCAGGCAACAAATCTACAGATGCCATGACACCTGACTGGTGCATTGGGGTATGTGACATGACCTTTTTCCAACTGAGCCCCGTCCACTTCAAAACACTAAAACTAAGGGGCGCAGATAAAAAAAGAAAAAAAAGACAGCAATCTCTCACATGAAACAGCACTGTTCATGAATGACCCATCGCTTAGAGTAAGTAAGAAGCTGGAATGTGTTTTCAGGGCCTTTTAATTTGGATTAGCCCACGCTTGTCCCATTACATTACCTAGACTCTATAGTCTTTCTTCTTTCTTTCATTCCTCTGTTGTTTGTTTCCCTCAGGAGGCTGGCTAAATCCACCCTGTTCCTCATCCCTCTGTTTGGGATGCACTACACAGTATTTGCCTTCCTGCCAGAGAACACTGGAGTGGCAGCCAGACTCTACATCGAGCTGGGGCTGGGATCCTTTCAGGTATAAAACAGAAGAGAGGGAGCAGAACAAAAACTCCAGACCTAAAAACTATATTAAGACAGATTACAAAAGGTTTACAAAGAGGAACTGCTTAAAATAAGATACTCTCATGCTTGCACTTAAACCCAACCCTACTTATTAACAGTTTGGTCACTGCAAATACTGTCTAAAATTTAACATGTAAATGACAAGTAAATGAAAACATGAATACTTAAAAATGTCACTTGAAGTGTATAAAATGGAAAGGAATAAAAACTGACAGACCAATCTGAAAGTGGTTTTCAAAAAAGCGCATCATAGGATAAATTTACACCCAAGAGCTAACTTAAAATGTAAAAACTGTACAAGATCTGGACGATATGGAACAAAATCTTATAATACTTTTTTAGACTGAATTCCGATACAGGATCGGTAATTTTTACGAAGTGAGCTAAATGTTCATTTGTATGTCAAAGCCAAAATTGAGATGTGGGATATCTTTTAAATCCAAAATGTATGTCCAGTATTTATATACTATTTCTACCAGCTTATTTCTACTTCATTCTCCACCTTCTTTTATTGTTTACTCACTAATTTAATCTGATCCCTTTCCCTTCACTTCTTTTTTCCCCACACTCACAGACCTAACATACTGCTGCAAACACATCAGTGTGCCCCGCCTCTTTCTGTCTCTCTCTCCTTGTATATGTCTGTTCTGCTGACTTTCTTCATCAGTATTAGGATGCGTTATATAAAGTCGCAGAAAAAACTCAGAACACGTCTTCTGGTCTTCTCTAACTCAACATCAAACTATATTGATATAAACTGTTTTGTCTGTCTTTTGAAAATCTATCGGTATACCTTACAATACCGATATACCTACAATCTGCACTTACCTGATTCAAGTAATACAAGTGTATATAAGATTAGAGTGTTGTGATTTTAAAACAATCACCATATATCTTGTGTTGCAGGGTTTTGTGGTGGCTCTACTTTACTGTTTCATGAATGGAGAGGTAGGTGAATGTAGGTGACAGTTTTGTGATGCAAAAGTCCTACAAACATAGACACACAAACAAACTACCTAAAGCTCTAACATCTGTGCAGATAAGCACAAGTTTATATAAGCATAAGTTTTACAGCACACATTGCTACACTATTTGCCACAGTGTCTTTTCTGCAACTGCTATATCCCCAGTGAGTGAGTATTTACGCCTCCAATACAGAGTGAGTATTTACGCCTCCAATACAGCTCTGCTCACGTGTGTTTGTCTGCAGGTCCAAACAGAGCTGCGGAGATGGTTGTGGAGGTGTCACAATCAAAATCCTCTCACCCCAGCCAAGCAAAGTATCACTCAGATCACAGTTCGAGCCAGCGGGGGGCGGCCACCTTCCAGTGGCAACATCTCTTCAGTATAATTTTATGAGACCATCCATGAGAGTGTGAGAATGTCATGCAAAATACCAGAGGAAGTTTCAAAGCTCACCCTACTAATGACAGTAATTCAACAATCCCTCTGAGAGAGGACCATAATGAACACTGGAGAGTGATTGAAGAAGTGTTGTGTCAAGATACTTTATTATCAGTGTCAGCAGCAACTACGGCCATTACAGCACACATTTCAGAGCTTAATCACATTGTGGTCTGTCTTCCATAATGGTTCAAACCAAAAAAATACCAAAACCTTAAGGAACTCTGATACTTGATTTGTAAAAGGATGTTATGATGACACTGTGGACCGCAGTAGAGACAGAGCTGGTCCTGAGTTTGAAGCAGGATGATTGGACCACCAAAATGAACAAATATTGAGGGATTAGATAACTGTGGAAACAATGAACTTGGCAAAATTATGCAAAATTAGGCCTGACTAATTGTGAGCAGTTACACTATATCAGTGCAAGGTGAAAGTATGTGCAGGACAGATCTGGAGAGAAAGTGCAAATTGATTTCTGCACAGCAATTCACCTGCTGCCAGGGAGAAAATTTTAATCATGAAGATCCAGAGGGACCTGAGCGAATGTACTTTGTGTGAAGTGGCCACATATTGGGTATTTTGAGGAGTTGTCTGCTTTGATGAGCATCTTTTAAAAACAGTAGGCCTATTTGTAAATATTGATAAGCTTATTTTTCTTCATCTGCCATTTTTTATGCTGTTGCCACTTGTGATAATCCAAATTTTTCGGGACATATGTTGCACTGCAGGAGATACCAAATTTACAAGCAGGGTGCTAGGCAATTACATGGTAAAATGGCATCAAAATGGTACTATATGGGGAGTTACAGTTTACATGTAATGGCGTTACGTAATCAGGATACAAAAACTGTATTCTGTTACAGTACAGAAAAAAGAAGACATAATCGTATTTACAGGTACATTTTGTAAAAACAGGGGTTACACACAAAGTTTCCATGAAATGGAAAGCGGAGTGCTATTTACTATTTATTTGTCGCAGATATTGATCGGCGTGTAGCCAGTACTTGAATGGGGTTACGCCTCCACCCCTTCATGCTTACCATAGATTGTTTATAAGAAGTGGACTTAGTCATCGTGACGTCACCTGTTGGTTTGTGGACTGCTGTTTTGAAGCCTTGAGTTTGGCCGATAGGGCGCCGCCATGTTAAGTTTTTGCAACCAGTGGCACCGTATGTGACACGGGCTGTTTCTCAATCTGCATTCTTGTCTGTACTTGTGTTCTTGTGGACTTGTGAAACGTCATCAGTCGCAGTCAAAGTACTGTTCCAATTCAAAAGTCTGCATCTAGCCAAGTACAGTCAAATACCTGGATGTGTTCTTGCTCCGCCCATTTTACCGAGCCTGCATCGGTGGTGACTTGTGTGGACTTCGGATCGCCAGATATCCCAGAATGCATTTCGCCGCCAAAAAGCGGAATTGTCGGACGAGAAAACTCAGAACTGTAACTTATAATACTGCTGTTCTTGTGTCACATATAGTAGTTTTAAGAGTTTTTAATGCGGGAATATAATTGTTTAAACTACAAATATGAGGTTAATTTCTCAAGACATAGCTGATTTAAAAAATTGCTACGATGTTTTCGGAGATGTGAGGTCCCGCCCGCTAACGGGTCTGGCCGTCATCAAGTCTCGGGAGACTCTCAGCTCGGGAGTTTGTACTCCCGATCCGAACTTGCCAAGTCCGAGCTTTAAGGTACAGAAGTCCGAACTTGGCGAACTCGGTGTTGAGAAACAGCCCATATTTGGATGAGACGGTGGCGCTAACGGCCGTGTGGAGCTAGCTAGCTTGCTTAGCTAGATGCATCTGTATTTCACATCATTTTAACAGGGCTGACAATTTTGTCTATGGAACAACAGGCTTACAACTAAATGTACTCACCGGAGAAAGTGAACAGTTAACTCCTAATAAGCTTGGAAACGACTTGTCAATCATAGATAATCCCGCCCTGAAGCATACTCTGCTTTATGGTCTATTTTCCTTTAAATGGGACCATATTTCCTAAATGAACATCATGTTGTGTTGAAGAAGACATGAAACTAGCGACCATTAAAACGCATTAGGAAAGTGTTTACTGAGGTAATTATTCAGGTGAGAAGTAGGGTCATTTTGGTCATTTTGCCATTATTTCTAATGGAGCCGAACTTCTTTTTGCAACCAGAAGAGCCGCCAGCTCAATAGAATGCAGGTTTAAGGGACTTCACGTCTCAGACCGGAAGCTTCCCGCTTGATGGAGACTCTGTGTGGACTGATTCCAGCTCCCAGTTAATGAACACGGAAGCTGGACCCGGGACCAAACACAGCCTCCGAGACCGTTGACCACTGGGAATACAGTACGAAGGTGGTTTTCTTGCCGGTTTGGCTCTTGTCATCCCAGGGCTGAGTCAACTAATGAGACTGTGTTGGGATCTGTTCATGTTGTGTTCACTTGGAGGCTGCTGAGCGCAGTTTCATTGCCTGCTTGCCCGGCGATGCTCCCCGCAATCATTCCTTGCCGGGCCCTCCCGTCCCTGGCCTGAAAACCTCCAGTGCTTAAGTAAAGGTGTAAACTTAAACACACACTCCGGTGCTCCGAGTTCACAGTACGGGCAATTATATCTGTGTTTTATCTCTCACAATATCCTCTGCGGCTTTGGACAGCACTTACCTGTGAGTGTTTTTGTTTTTTTTTAAATTTGAAATGAGTCACTGTGCCACAAATCTTCCACTGTCACTAGTTATGGCACTACACGAGTGAGCTAATTTGACCAGTAGCTGCAGGCTAACTGAGATAATTAGGTAATGGTAGCTAGTTAGCAGCAGTTAGCTGACTTGCTACAGAAACAAGTAAACCTATCTGTCCATCAGGGAACTCCACAGAGTTGAGGCAGAGCAGCCGGGGAACATCTGAGAGAAAATCACATAATATTTTTCATCAAATCTGATCTGTTTTTAGCAGTGCTCAGTCCCAGAAACTATTTTTTAGCAGCTTCTTAAAAATTAAGACAGCTTTTCATTGGTCACTAAATTAATACAGGCCTGCCAGTGTAGGATGATTCATCAACATTTTAATCTAATTTTCCAGGACATGACACAACATACAAAAGAACATTGTTTGTCATTGATGGGCCAGTTCCTGCCATATGACATATGCCCAGTGTAAGGCATAGTCTATCATATAAAAACATTTAAGGGTGAGTGAAATTGAGTTTGTAACTCCCCTCTGCTACAGCAGCGCTGAGGATGAATAGGTTTAAAAGTCTGATAGCGTGGGGGAAAAAGCTGCTCTGCAGTCTGGTGGTTTGACAGCAGAAACTTCTATATCTCTTCACAGAATGCAACAAGGTGAACAGGCTGTGGCTGGGTGGGTACTGTCCTTTATTATCCTTTGGGCTCTGCGTAGGCATCACCTCAAAGATATCACTGATGCTCGGGAGATGGGTACCAATGATCTTCTGAGCAGTTTTAATCACCCACTGCATACAACTGTATGTTTCTGTAAAAACTGAAGCATACCATGCATCTTTGATACTGTCTTGTCTTTATTTGTGTATTTGGTATTGAAGTAATCCAAAAGTAACTATAAGTAATCAGGTTACATTACTTTTATTTTGTGGTATTTGGATTACATTACTGATTACATTTATTAACAAGTAATTAGTAACTGTACTGGATTACATTTTTAAAGTAATCCTCCCAACCCTGTATATAACTAGACGAACCATTTAAACTAACACAGTGACAGCGTCTGAAGATACACATTGTGTTTATATCCAGTGTTTTCTCTCAAGATGTCACCAAAATCTTAATTCCCCACATTTTGTTGACAGTGGTGGAGAAAAAATGTGATTGTGGCGCATCCCTAGTGTTTTAAAAAAAACTTTTTATAGACTGCAAATTATGTGCTGCACAGAAAAGCACACAAGTCATTGTCAGCACACAATACGATGTAATGTTGCACTTTATTTTACATTATATTATATTTACATTGTTGTTCTTGTGGATTTAGTGAAGGTTGGCCTGTGTAGGGAATAAAGCATGGTAATAAATTAAATATCTGTGTTTTGAGAAGTATTGTTCTTGAATTTGACAAAATACTAGTATTTATTATCAACGTGTAAGTTTGCTTTTTAGATAGTAGAATTGAGGTAGAAAATGCGTGGGGCAAGATTGTTCATATATGTTTAAACGGATTTTTGGGTGCCCAAGAAACTTACTGCAAAGATAAAAATCAGAAAAGACAATCAGCAAACAAATTGGTTTTAAACAAGGATCTTATTCAACCCAAATAAATTTGTACAAAATAATTTTCTCTTAATAAAAACCAGGTAAAACGTGAAAACAGTGTAGGCTAAAATCTACTGCCAAATTTGTAGGCCTACACTTTCCATTTTAATAATATTAATATAGTTAGTCATTTAGCTGATGCTTTTATCTAAAGTGACTTACAGTTGCTTTATATGGCAGAAGTTGCACGCCTCTACTCTACTAGGGGTTAAGTGTCTTGCTCAGGGACACATTGGTGGATGTCACAGTGGGAATGGAACCAAGGCCTCCCACACCAAAGCCATGTGTCTTATCCACTGTTCCATCACTACCCTGTTTAATTGATGGAATAACTGAAATAAATCAGTCTCAACAAAACACAAAAATTTACCACATATATTTATTTTGCAGTCAAATTTACACAATCCGGGACATGAATGTTGGACACTAGAACGCATGTTACACATGACACACTGTAACAGGTAGAACATAATATGGATGAGGGTTTATAGATAGGCTATTCTTTTGACATTTAAGTTACTTTTATCTCCATGAATGCTTGTTATTACATACACATGCGCACAGAATACACTCTCTCCAACTTTCAAACATACTCGCACACACACTCTGAAGACAGTTACATAAACATAGAAAAACACAGTCACAAACATTACAGGTCTTCCTCAAGAGGTCCACCTGTGTGCCCAAAAAATATATATACATTGTACTGTATATATGATCAAGAAAAGACATCATTTGTACACTATGGCAAATTGATAGCAGGCGACATTTAAGAGCAGCTGAGCAACATCGGTACATTCAAAAATTCATTGGCAATCAATAGAACTCACACACATATGCTCACCACTATAAAACTGGCTCAACACACAACCGCCAAAGAAAATGCATCTAAACATAGAGATATGCCACACTGAGAATAGTTACATTTAACGGAATAGTTTGACATTTTGGGATAGACACAAAATATTTGTTTTCTTGCCGAGAGTTAGATGAGAAGATTGATACGACAAAGACTGTACATAGTGGAAACAGCTAACTCGTTGAGTTCAGCTAGCTAAGATTTACTAGGTGGATAGGCTACAACCACAGTCCTTACATACAACTAAAAAGCTAGCTAGTAGATATAAGCTAGCTAATAGTTAATGTAGCTAGCTTATCTTATATCTTACTAGCAGATATCAGCTAGTACACATTGTTTATTATATTTTTTAAGTGTAGAAATTTGTTGTGGTTTCACAGGGAATTAAGTGAGCTGAGGGTTCCTTTGGACAGAGTCAGGCTACCCATATCCCTTTGCCTTTAGTATTTGTGCTAAGCTAAGCTAAGATGCTGCTGGCAGTAGCTTCATATTTAGCATACAGACATGTTAGTTGTAACAACTCATCTAACTCAGTAAGAACACGAATGAACATGTTTCACAAAATGTCAGACTATTGCTTTAAGAGAACATGTCAGGCTTTTCTTTGACACATATATAAGTGTATTACTGTAATGCTAAACTAACTGTAAGAGGTGTGTGTGTAGAGAGGTGTGGTTAGCTTTAGCCAAAACTACAGCTATGCAGTATAAGTAACATTCCCTGATTTTGTTATAGCACTAGAAAATGTCCCAGATTCTCCAATTTCCTCCCATAGAATAAATGTTTTAAAATTCAAAGACTTCACAGTTTGTTTTGAAAATAGAGTGAGCAGGAAGGACATTTTGGGTCACCTACTTCTATTGCACATCAGACCTCATTTTGAAAAAAAATCTAATTTGTAGGCTTGTTTGTTGATTTGAAAAATTTCATAAGGTACATGTGAGCAATGTTATGCATGTGGCATATAAATACCTCAATGCCTCACCCTACCCCCATTTCACCCAAAATTCAAAGTACAAGGCTCAAAAAGCAAATCACTGCCAGTTCCCCTTCTCTATTAAACTAAAATTGTTACACTTGGCTGCCATCTTGTGGCAGACAAATATACAGCACATACATGTTCAAGTAAGGAATTTTCTACTCTTCTTTTCACAGACACTAACAGCTTTGAGACATGGTCGTTTCCATCTGAGCTGATTCAGACTCAGAGTGACGGCTGGTGATAGAACACTTAAGCAGCAGCAGAGTGGTTTTTAATGACACCCTAGTACACACTTTGTGTTTTATCTGTTGCGGTTGTAACACCTTCTAAAACCTTCCTAATTAAAAAAAAAACTTTCTGCCTCTGGCACTAGTTCACAGGTTATTATCTTGTCTTACAGTCACACACTTTTTTTGTCCAAAACCAGCCAAGCAGATGCATAAAATTGATGCATCTCTTCAGTAGTATGTTTTATCCTGTTTTTTTAGAAATTATATCTGTGTTTTATCTCTCACAATATCCTCTGCGGCTTTGGACAGCACTTACCTGTGAGTGTTTTTGTTTTTTTTTTAATTTGAAATGAGTCACTGTGCCACAAATCTTCCACTGTCACTAGTTATGGCACTACATTTATGGCACTTTGACCATGAAAGTCAACATCAACTAATGTAATGAAAACATACATCAGGCAACAACTAAATTACACATAAGAAAGCATGTATACTGTACATTGAATTCACATGACACTGATTCATGGAAAATAAATATACATCTATTCAATGATATTGTCAATTCATTGTTTAAAGTTACTACATTCTTGTAATCCATTCAGATGACAGTACAAAAAATAAATATCTTGAGAAAATATTGTGGAGAAATCCTCCTGTACACATCACTTCACATTTTACCCCATTAAATAATTTCCCCATCTGGACAGTTATTGTTTGTTAGCTTGTTTGTGCACAAAAAGAAAGAAAGAAAAAATGGGCAAAAATCTGCGATTGTCAACAGCTGTTATATTAAAGCATTTTGTGTTAACTATTACAACATGTAATGTTTCTATAATGAAACCGTTGGTCCGGGGTGAAATGGTCTTCAGTTATGTTGAATAGATGATAGTTGTGTCTCTGGTTGTGACCAAGTGGCTAAATTAAGCAGCAAAGATGTCATGCTATTACCCAAGTCTTGTCAAGCTTATCATGATTAAAAAGAAAAAAAACACACAGGAGGATTCTTCACTTTAAGTGTAAGTTAATAAAAAGAGAAAAAAAAGAATTTCACCAGTAGATGAACAAAATATTTTTCTTTAAAAGCAGCACACAATGAAACAACTTTGCAAAGTGATCCACAATAAAATACACCACTCTACATTCTTTCCAAGAACACAAACATTAATACACCTTTAAGATAATTGTTCATTGTACTGCAAATAAAAGTGATAGCTATTTGTGACTGACTAGGCACTTTGGAATATGAGTGTAAGAGATGGTTCATTCAAAAGGTTAAAATTATAAGCTATTTAATATGGCACGATGGGTTGAGGCTCAGGGAAAAGAGAGCAAGACAAAGAGTCCAATAAAATGCTGTACATATACTGTAAACCCATGACACTATGAGGAGCTCTGGATAGAAGCATCCACTAAATAGCACATGTTCACAGTCTGCAAGAACATGAAAACCAACTGGAGGAAACTACTGTAGCTTAAAGGCTCCACACTGACACTAGCTGTGAGGATAAATCACTTCAAAAAAAAGTTTCAATCAAATGTTGTATTGTATATATGGTGCTATTCTCACAGCAGTGCTTCCCGATATTTTTTGTTTAGTGACTCTTTAAAAACAAAAGTCAACTCACGACATCCTCACATCAAGTTTCTTAGATGGTTTAATTAGAATATTTTTAGAAGCCTGCAGATGACGAGAAAAAAAAGCTCAAATAAATGTCCTAACGTAATTTAATAGAGCAGAAAAATGTTGTAACTTGTTGTATCTGAGATCTCATCACCCTTCCGATTCATCTTGTGACTCCCAGGTTGGGAACCACTGCCCCACAGTGCTCATTCATTCTGGCACTATGTTCTTAATTAATTAATTAAGTTAATACAAACAAATAGTTTAGAATATTGGGCTGGATCTTCTGGGTCCTCAGGATATGTGATGAAGTCTACAGATTTGGGCTCCAGTTCCTTTTGTTTGAAAAGGTTATTACAATACTGCATTATGCAAAACAGAGACATTTTGAACTAGACACCAAAAGTAACTATTTACAAAGTCCATGAGTTTTTTTTTTTCAATAAATCTTTTGACATACTCTGTACTTATGGCTGATTGTAGAAAAATGTTTAAATTTAAGATGAAACATTTAAACAATGAGCATTTGTACAAGCAAGGCGAATGTTTGGTTGTTATTTAACTTTGGATTGTTTTGAGATCAAACCCAGGCAACCTGTACGGCACTTTGAAGCACATTTACTTTACACACCAGCAGCCATCTATGACCCCTACATTTCATGTTTAACTATTGTTTGGTTTTTTTGTAACAGGGGCTAAATTTAAAATGAAGGGTCTTAAGTTCACAAATCTATAGAGCCAACTAAAATACTCAAATAAATTAAATTTATAGAGTATAGAAAAATTAAATTATCAAGTATGAAAACCAGCTTTGCACCGCTAATGAATATCTAGTAAATGATTTTAGAAATGTTGATGCTTTTTTCTAAAGGCCAATCTACACAATTTAAGAAGTGTGAGGGGCCACTTTGGTCTGTTCTGGTTGGTCTGGATGTACAAACGTGGAACGGCACCTTGAAGTTGACTCCTGCCAATCAGACGCTCAGGTCGGGAGGCTGATGTTGGCGTTCTCCGCCAGCGGGCTTGACATGCGTATCTGGGAGCTGCTCTTGCTGAGGATCGACAGCTGAGTCCCGCCGTTCACTCCACTGCTCGCCAACGAAGGGTGCCTTTGCTGCTTCAGGTCCACAGCAAAGTACCGGTTCACCGTCCAGCTGCGCCATTTCCTCTTGATCTCCGACTGCACCTTCAGGGAGAAACTTCACAAGGTCATTTTTAATGTACTTTAAGCTGTACCAGCTCCACGAAAAGGTACAGTACACTTGTGTTGTGTGGGTAACAGTAAGTGGAGTATAAACATTTAGTGAATGATTGACAATAGAATATAGCAAAGCTGTAAAATAAGTCCTATTTTACTCATGGGCTGTTTTTTTAGCATTGTGGTATGCAGACCTACTGTATGTTTAAAATCCGTTTTGTTTGTTAATTTGTAAAAATTTATTTGAGAGCAGATGTCATATCTTCCATCAGTAAGTGAGGCCTTACAGAGTTACAGCACATTACGTTAATATTCATTTGGAAAAAATTATAATAAATGTATGTTCTGTGTTAGGTTACACTATGAGACTAGGGATGTACACACACAGTATTTATTAATTAAATATATTAATTTAAGTATTTGTATTTATTAATGAAACACCAATTCTGGTTAAACAAATTAATTATGCATTTCTTTTTGATAATTACATTTTATTTACTCTTTATGACAACTGAGCAAACTCCATGAAGTTACGACTAAAAGCACATTGAAAAAAATCTAGAAAGTGAAACTTGAATCAACAATTTTTAATAAAATTCTTTAAAGGCATTTATAAACCGGTTAAAACTTGCCTGTGAATAATTTATACATAAACAATTAATACATTTTTATAATACTTGTTAAATTATATATCATTAAATATAATTACAATTATTATATTATTGTTATAATATATTATATGTTATAGTGTGTTATCAATCATTTATTAATGCCAGTTACTCATGTGCTATGTACATCAATATAAGGTATAATAATTTAGAGCATTTCTGGTACACGTCAGAAAATAACAAGTTGATCAAAATGTCACAAAGTGTTCATGAACAGTGACAAAAGCTTACCTCTCCATTGAGGAAACAGTAGAGGACAGCTACAACAAAGCCCTGAGGAGGAGAATATTCAATTCAGTTCAATTCAATTTTATTTATACAGCGCCAAATCACAACAACAGTTATCTCACAGCGCTTTTCATAAAAGAGCAGGTCTAGACCGTACTATATTATTTAGGTAAATTGGGATAAATATTGGGTTTTGAGTAGAATGATAGGATATTCTTATTTGTTGCATTCCAATTCTATGGCTTTGCTGGTAAATGTGTGTATTTTTGCATAAAGCTGTGTCTTTCAAATGCGGAAAGAAATTTATAGAAGAAGATTTAAATGGTGCATATAAAAAAGCATAACATTCAGGGCCGCAACATGTCCATAATCATTTGTATTACCCATCAATCTGCAGTTTAAATAATCAATATTTATAATGTATTTTGAAATAGTTAGCAAGTCGTCTTATTTGATAAGCTGGAATGACTGATTGATTATCAAAATAGTAGCAATCATTTAATCGACTAATTGTTTAAACACAAATAACGAGACATATATCAAAAAGGGACTATTAAAGTGTAGTACATTATAAAATATCAACAAATATCTGTAAAAATTGAAGCTAAAGATACGTCTTTTCTTAAAATAAAAGAACAGACAGCGATAATCTTAATTTGTCTCTATATGATCTGACCGAGATATTCTGTCACCAGCAGTTGGTTCTGCCACTATTTAACTGACATTGTTATATCACAATATGTTCTCTCATTCATCCTCTGGTATTTTCCAAAGATTGTATATATTTCCTTTAATTGATACCAGGTGTTCGAGGAGCTGTTAGAGTTATAAAAGCGTACCTGGAAGGATCCAAGTCCCAGTTCGAAGACCAGTCTCTCCCTTTTGCTGACATCTTCAGGTGAGAAGGCGAACACCGTGTAGTGAATACCAAACAGGGGGATGAGCAGGAGGGTGGAGCGCGCCAGACGCCTATGCACACACACGCGCATTCACATAACAACAACAAACACACCATTTAATAAGATTGAGGTGCAAATCAAAGTCATGTTTTACTGGTTCTGGTCAGCTGGATGTTATGCAAGAACAGAGCTACTGATGTATTGCAACAACACATTTTCTGACCAATCTCTTTCTGACTACATTCACACGCAGGTTTTACTTTTAGCCACAAATTTAAAAACAAAATAATCTCTCTCTCAAGTTCAATCAAGGCATCTGTGTTGTTTAAAATGCAGGCTCAGTCACAATTCTATTATCCATTAAAATGATGAGGCTGGAGTTTTTCCATATTTTTCTTTTTCTCAAAAAGACAAGAAAAGAAAAAGACCAATAATGAATTGATCTTACACATACAGAAGAGTTTTATTTGTGTCCTTATCTTGTCCTATCTCATGCAGCAAAATATAGTGTCTGACATACACATATGGATAAATGACACCTTAAAATAATTAAAGACATGAATGTGCGACACAGTGGTTTTTACAGTGCAGTTCAGTGACCCCCAGGGGCCCTTAAGGGCCAAAAAGCCCCATTATACTCTGAACCCTTTCATTGTGAGATGTTAGAAAACATTCAAGCTCTATTGTGATCAAAAACAAAAAACAATTTTGTGCTACTGTCTCTCCACTAGCCCTGGAAAAAAACAAACAAACAAACAAAACCCCCCAGACTTTTAAAATTTTCACACAGATTAAATAAATTCTCTGCATTTGTGTGTGTGTTTGTGTGCCCTTGTATGTCTACTTTTGTGAGGACTATCTCATGAACTGGACCTGGTTTTAGGTTAGGGTAAGGTTTGGGGTTAGACATGTATCTGTGATGGGTAATGTTAGCAGCTAAAGGATGCATTAGGTCAATGAGGGTCTTCACAAGTCCAGAAGTACAAATGGAATATGTGTTTGGGAGGCCAGACCTCTAAAAAACCTTTAAGAACCCCTGGTGTAAAACACACACACACGACACATACACACACACATGCGGTCGACACAAGACAGAAACACACAAACACGTGTCGGCGGGCAAACACACACACCCACATACACACTTACAGTGTGATGGTGGATAACTCTGACATCCTGCACGAATGCTGAACAGCCTGTGTGGGCTCACTGAAGCATTTCTGAGCACAGCTGCTACACAGCACAAAGACAACACAACAATACAACAAAGACAATGTCTTTAGGGACACAGACACACACTCTCACTCAAACACACTTCTTCACACTTGGTCACGCACACACAGGTCTAAGCAACAGATGAGAATGACATTATCTGCAGGGCCTCAAAAGACACCATCCTGTGGGAGCCGAACAGGAGTGACGTCTGGCTACAGTACAGCTCCATAATGAGGCTCAAACGTCCTGCCAACAGGTACAACAAATTAATATATACTGAAACATGTCTAGGAGGATAAATCAGAGGTTTAAGGATAGAAATGTGAAAATAAGACATTTATAAATGCATGGCTCCTGTGTAAAACATTTCTTCTATTTTTTATTGTATTAAATAATGTATTTATTTTTTAATTACACACTGATCCACAGATTATTTTCATCTTGTCTGCATGGTGCCATAGTGTCTGAATAAAGGAAAAAAATGGTGCTAGTCTATATATTTTTTATCGTCAACAAATCCCATGAAAACATTTGTTAGTCCTTCTCTCAATACTTCAAAACCAACTTCCCCATCCTGTGTCAGTGCCAAGCCCATTTGCTTTTACTGTAAATCTTTAAATTCAGGTCACAAATATACATTTTTAATTTTTAAAAGATTCTCTGTAGTTCTTAGCAAACGTTACTCGAACTCGCCTCCTCAAAAATGGAAAGAAAGGAATAAATAGGGAATTTGGTGTGGACTTTTCAGCTGCAGATTAATACACATTTGGTGCTCTAGTGAGTATTTACAGCAGGATGGTGTGTGTGGAACTGACTGAAATTAAACGACAGTGCCCAGGTTCATTACAATGAAGTAACGTGTCACCCACTTCAACAGACCTCTGTGATGTTTAGAATCTTTTTCAGACACCAATAGAGCACTATGGCACAGAGGAATAAGTTACAAAAGGCTTACGCTACACAGGGAATACTTGTTAGTAGGATCAATTCATTTTTGGTTTCGGTATTCTCATGAGATTTGTTAATGAAGAAAAATTGAGAATACAAGCCTTTAAGAAGAAGTGAATCACATTTCTTTAGGCAGGGTTGTTTATGTGCACATCATAAAGTCATGTTATATCATTTCAGTGATTTTTTTATGTGCAACATTTTTCACACACACACACACACACGCAGTTTTGAGTTTTTTTCTGAAGACACACAGCATTGGTGTTAGCAAATTAGCTGATACTTACAGGTAAATGCTTGATTCGTTTCCTCCAATATCAGGGGACTGCAGCTTCTGGACCAGGATGATGATTATTCCAATGAAGAGGACAAAATTTATCTGCAAAAAACAAAACACAAATTTACATAAGTCTGGAGGAGTTGTCATAAATCACATTCCAGTCAGTTAAGCAATGTCTGTGAATCAGCATCCATCATACCATAATGGAGGCCACAACTGGTCCTTTGATCACCCACCAGAGGGCAGTGTTCTCATTTGTGTCCCAGCACCTGGAGGAGGAGGTGCACAATGCATTTTAATAATCATTTAACATGCTGTCCTTAACTTTTTCCTTAACACATAACACCATACAGTACATCAATCAAGAGGCAATTTGCAGAGAAAGGGGAGTGGAGGGGAGAGGAGGATTTAAAATGGAAGCTGGCCAAACTAAAGGGAATAGAAATAATAATGAAGAGAAGATTATTTAACCTACTTAGGAAAATCTTTTCTTACACTTATATATAACATAATGTATTGTCCACATTTACCATTTAAATGGCAAATGGCTATTGTCCTAAATTCCAGAAACTGGATATGCCCTCCTCATCTTAAATTATATAGTTGCCAAGATGGAGAGGAGATACATTTGCAAGGAGTTATCGTAATACAGATTTTGGACTTCTGGTGGGCGATTCTCAGCATCCCGACGGCCTCTGCTTCTTTGCTTTCATACAATATGTTCTCAAGTGCCGTATACAACATGGACATGGCTAACAGCTGACAGGCAAGTTGGAAGAGGAGTTATACCCAGTGTCATGAAAGTGGAGCCTCAGAACTGCCCAGACAGTGACGCAGATGGTGGGAGTTCCTGCAATAACAGTGATCATTAACACACTGGAGCAAAACTGCAGTACAATTGGCATAATAAAACCCCATTTACACTGTATTTATCTATATAGGATCAGTTACATGATAACTTTTACAAGCAATTATCATATTCAAAAGAGGAAGAATGTCTCAAGACAGTATTGCTACTTCAACTGTATTTCACATGTTACATGTTATTTAAAACATTTATTTTGTCAAGTTTGGTTGAAATCTCAAAAGTCCTTGGCACATAAATAAATACAAAACTGTTATAATGAGACCTCCAGGATAAAGAGGTATTGTATAGGTAATGAGAATCCAGAATATCTGGTAAACCCTATACCCTATTGTCCTATTCTATTCCTCCAAACATAAAAAATTGAGAATAAAAATGTACTTACAAATGAATAAATTTACTTTTGAAAGTTGAAATTGTGGCATAAATGGTTGAATATACAGTATAAACAGAAAGAATGATAATCACCCCATCCTACAATGGTGTACCAGTAGAAGTAGCGTCGCTCAGGAAAGAAAGTCTCCACCAGCAGAGTGAAGAGATATAGACCTTCAATGAACAGCCAGAAATAGTTGGACATGACACAGTAATGGAAGAAAACCATCACTGCTTTACACGCCACCTGCACGTGGAAACACAGGGGAAGGTGCATCAGCAGAGCAAAGGCAGAGGGAAATCTATTTATTAATCTATTTAGTGATTTCACATCTGTATTGCTGATGTTGGACAATCATTTTAGGGCATTTGAAGCAGTGTGGATTTGTTATCATCTCACTTAGAAGACATGACCTTAAAGGTATATCATTAAACATGTTTGTAGGTGGTTGTTTTATCCACAGTAAAAGTAAATGTTGTTGCAACTTTTGCATGTGTAAAATCCATGTTAGATGGTCAGATTTTCTTTTGAAAGCTCAAGACAATATATGTCAGAGTGACAAATGTCCTTTTTCCTGTAAATCACAGTGTAAACAGAAATCGTCGTCATTGTGGTGACAGGGTTGCTACACACTGCACCGCACAGCAATTACCCTAAAACTGTACCATTTAGCAAATATGTGTGGATTAAACAGCCAGCAGCAGAGACACGCCTACAGGTCTGATGGACTGTCCTCAAAAGACATCATGTTAATTAAAGAGTCCATATTCTGAGTGGGGTCAGCCAATTACAGGGCTGATCTGATTCCCGGTGTCACGATACCATGATGGCGACCTGTGATCGCCATAGCAACAACGGTGAAGCAGAGGGTTTGAGAAAAAAAAGGGTAGAGTACCTGTTGATATGTTAATGAGCATCTACTAGAAGATTTCTACTGGCCTTGCTGAAGACATTAGCGTACCTAATTAGGTTTATTTATCATGACTGCTTAACAAGTGTGGGCGATGTGTTGTTACCAGACAAAGGCTAAGAGCTTGTTCTGCATTTGTAATCAGGGAGTATTAGTCATCTAATAGCGTGTTTGGTTTTTGTAAAATTTGCATGTGATTGAAGTTCCTTCAAAGGTGTGTATCAAACACAGAAAGACTGGAGGAGAAGTGTTTACAAGCCCTTCTGTCTGTGAAACTCATTTTATATCTCAAACTGAACGTGCACAATCATATTTTGCACGCATGCTTTCCTTGGCGGCACAGCGATGAATCCTTTAATAAAGCTCTCTGGAACCAATTAACCAATAATCTTGAAAACAAATACAAACTTCTTATACTGATTCAAAACCTGCCATGGGTTATTTAGTCAGAGTAGTGATCATTTAGAATAATAAAGGCCTCATTTTGCAATTATCTGCTTCTAATTTCAATTAATGAAGTAATTAGCCTTTTGAACTGAAAATGACCCATTCATTTGTTCATTAATTAATAACCAACCAAGCAGTCATAGTTGTTTTCTTTGCTGTTGATAAAACCATAAAAAGAAAAAGTATTTCATCAGCCACTGATAATGTGTGTATTAACCTTTAAATGAACATACAGTATATTAACTAGTTGTTGTTACTGACTGTGTGCTCGAAGCAGTGGTCGCTGTCCTCCTGAGCATACAGCACACCATCCTTAATGAAGACTGAGATGGCTCTCAGGATAAAAGACACAAACAAGTTCATGTGAATAAAGTTCCTGGTGCAGTGGAGCTTCCTGGAGAGAAAAGAGAGAGAAAATAGATCACATCTTCACTCCTAAAAGTAAATTAATTAGTGCAGCTGGCCATGTTAGACCATGTACCCTTTGCTCGTTTTGCTTGTTTATTTCCCCTGTTAGTCACTATACTATATGTCTTAGCTCGGCATGTCATATATAAGTATTTTCAGAAAAGGTCAGGCTACTCGGGAATGCTATAGTTTGGCATGTCCGTGGTACTATACATGCCAGTTTTTATGAAGAAAAAAAAAAACACTTTACTTTATAGCCCCCTATTTAGCATTTAGCTAAGCAGAATGGTTTATAAAACACCAAAATGTAGTTTTAGGCAGATATAATGGCATTTGAAGTGTTTATTAATGGAGATAATTGTTTTCTAACCTCTTCTATGAAGACATTTTTTATATTACTGTATTGTCATTCATTATCAGTTTCCACACTAGGCTCCATTTATAGATTCCCACAGGAAGAGTTACTGTGGTTAACAAATACATTAATAAATATATGTTTTGCAACTACATTATAGAGTGTTATGAACCATTTATTGTTTATATTCCCAAATAAATACTTGATAAAGGCACTTATAGTAAAGTGTATCGAATGGTTTTCTACACACAGCAAACATCTGTATATGGTTAGAGAATGCCAGTAGGGCAGCAAATTATTGATTGTTTTCATTATTGATTAATCTGCTGATTTATTTCCTTCAATCGATTAATTATTTGGTTTAGTAAATGTGAGAAAAAAGTAAAAAATGCCCTAAATTCTTTGCCAACAAGATTCAAATGGTTAAAGAAAAGAGAACAAGCATAAATGAAACGTATTTTCATTTCATGAACCAATTTTAAGAAACCTGACTTTGGAAGCCGCATTGTGAAGCTCACCTGAATCTGCAGAGAATGACCATGGCTGTAGTCAGAGACACCAGCGATGTGCTGTAGCCAACGGTGTACAGAGCCTTGACTGAGGCGTAGTAGCTATCCTAATGTTGGAGACAGAAAGTTAGTCATGTGTCTCTGTGAGAAATGTAAAAGGAAATCTAGATGAGGTAGAAAAGGTTGTACAGGTTTAGTTGTGTTGTCATAGAAGAAGCAGACGTCCACATAGTGAGGGAAAGGTTCAGACCAGCCGTCCTCGGTACAGTTACGACTGACCTTCCCCATCTCTGAAAGTGAAAAAATATGTCTGTGCTGATTTGGGCTGAATTGAACTGAATGAAACACATTTTTATATACAAATGAGACCAAATTACATGAGACACACAGCTAATCTCACCATCTTCGGGGCCCATGAAGTCATGGAAGAGCTCTGGACAGCTGACCGCCACAACTTCACCAACACTGGCCGCCTGCCAGCAGGTCAGGTTATCCCACATCCAAGGACACACTGAGGAGCAGAGAACAGGGGAAAGAGAAACACAGTGAGGTCAGTGTAAAGGTCCTATCAGCTTTACTGCTGCTATAAAGGTGATGAAATGGTACTGACACTAATTTAATTGAACTGAACTGAATTCAATTCAATCGTACTCAATAAAAAGCAGCTTTCAAGTCTTATTACCTCTCTTGGCCCATCTCAGTCAGATCATCTTAACAATTTAGTTAGCCTGTTTTAATACTTATAATCATGATAAAAAGTGCTTCTTGAACAGAAGCACAATATGGCTTTTAAGTTGCTATGGGGAACTTTTTAGCAGTTATTTTTGGAGTTTCTGGCCACATGATGAAGCCCAATATTCACTCTCTTTTAGCTCTGTATTTGGTCTCTACCAACTCCTGAGGGAAATATCTGGCTCTTTAGCTGCTAAATTCTTCACTATGTTCACCAGCTAGTTGCTAACTGTGTCTGTCTGCTGTTTGGTGCTGAGCAAGGTTTGGTTTCACAAGTGGGGGAGACACAATGAAGGAAAAAACAGTAGAACGGAAAAGAATCAGTTCTACTGTGTTTTTAGGAGAATATTAACTGTTCACAAAAAAAAATTATGAACGCGTTTTTCAGGTTGCATCCAGCATTTTTTTAGTTTGCATACAGCCCTGGCAATATTCACCAATAAGATTAGGCAACCTGTGGTTTAGCCTGAGAGACAAAGGACCACACCTCTTGCTGCAGCAGCTGCAGCTCAGTGCTAGTAATACGTAAAGATGACTCAGATGAGTATCTCAACTTTTTTATCAACTCTGTTGGATTTTGTGGAAATTAGGCAATTGGATAAGCAGGTTTGTTTTTAGAGTTTTTTTCATGAAAACACGTGCTGCACCCGAAAACCACTATATGACGCTATGAAAGTGAACCAAAACTGTAAAGTGTATCACCACCTGTTGACATTCAAAATACAAAATAATGAACAAAGCATTAATTTAACATTTCTTTATTACTGCTTACATCACAATTTATCTATAGACACACACACACACACACATAGACGCACACCTATTAGTGCAGCAATTTCACCAGAATGTAATTTACTGCAGAACTGTTTCACCTGTCTGCTCACATCTCAACAGTACATCACTGCCAAAATGACCAAACGTCCTAAATGACAATAAAATTGACATCATCACCTCTCTAAAACAGAAACTGAACATGATAACCCTCATTAATGTTGGATTGCAGGGCTTTTGTGTTACACTTGTTGTGTTTGACAAGTACTTGCACTTACTGCGGTGCATTTGACAGTCGCAGGATTCATGTGTGCAGGAAATTACTACTCAGCCTGGACAGGATGGCCTGCCTTTTTACAACTTGGAAAAAATACAGAAAAATTAAGGGATAAAAATAAATCAAGTACATTATATAAAATAAATCACTTAAAAATGTAAAACATATACAGAAAAAAATAATTTATATGCAAAAAATTATATATTTTTAAAGAAATAAATGTGAAAATAAATGATATAAAAATTTGCTTATAATCATTATTTTATATTTTATTATTTATCTTTATATTTCCACTTTCATTTTTTGAATTATTTGTTTTTAGATTTCCACATTTTCTTATTTTCAATCTTTATCTATTATTTTATTTATTTATCTCTATATTTCCTCACTCATTTCTTATTCTTTAACATATTTCAAATTTTTTAATGGCACCCCTTAGACTCCACAATCGGGTGTCACAAACAGGCTGAAATTAAATTTTACTCAACCCAGTTTCAACTTCTATTCATCTGCCATCATCATGCTCACTATAAATCTCACATCCTGTATTTTTAGTGCTACTCTCACAGATTTCTTTCTTTCTTTCTTTCTGCTTAAATGTGTTTTATCTTGAGAAGCTCTCCATCCCTCCACCTTTTTCTCTCCATCTCTCTAAGTTTACCATGCTGTTTATGCCCGGGTGGTTTTATAGTGCTGCAGAGGAGTCTGATTGTGTGTGTGTGTTCACACGCGTGCATTTTGAGTGTGTTATTGAGTGTGAGTACTGTCTGTGCATGGGTTCCTGGACATGGATGTGTGTTTGTGTTTGTAGACCTTTCTTCATTCTGCTTGGCTCTCTAATCTGTTTTGGTTCCGTCTGGTGAGCCGGACACGAAGCCAATTACCTTTTAAAGGGCAAATCGCAGGCAAATGAGCCGCACTGAGCTACAGAGGTAACCGGCTTAATAAAGCACTCTGTCTGCATCACTGGCTATCTCACACAAGATCCCACAGTATACTCTATTCACTGGGCTGCATAGTATCCACACACATCCTGCACATGCATAGTATAGAATACTTGTAAACAACCACAGCAGCTCAAGCACACATACACATACAGACATAAACTTTTTCCCATTAAGGCTGATCGTATCAGATGACTAATCAGTTTTTTGTAGTCTGAGTCATCGGGTGCAACTGCAGCAGAATACTAATAAACCAGTTGCCCAAAGAGGATTCATTCATCTTTTTTTTATAATTTATTGGGAAAAAAATGTGTCATGAAGCTCCTGTAAAAATTTCAGATTAATTCATTAATTGTTTGGTCTGTCAAATGTACTAAAAAAACTAGCGGAAAAACACCCATTATGACTTCCTAAAGGGTGAGGCAAAGGGAGACCCAACAAATTCTACCATTGGAGATGCTGGAACCAGAGAATGTTTTGTGTTTTTGCTTGAAAAATTACCGACAATTAAAAGATTATCAAAATACCAGCAAGTTTCTGTCAATGGACTAACTGATTAACTGATTAGTTGTTTTAACATTTAAAATACCCTAAAGGTATTTAAGTGTCCTGTTCTGTAGTGTGATGTTTAGGTGTCAGAATCTAAATAAAATGTCACAAATTTCAATCAATTTCATTCACAATTAGCTTCAGAGAAACTGTTGACTGAAGATGATTTAGTTCTGAAATAATTGTAAATAATAATAAACACTGTGCAGCCCATTTGATTTTCTAATGGCTATATTCAATCATTATGTGGCAATTTCACATGGCCTGCAGACTAATCTGAGTCCAGAGAACCTCAGTTAAAAATATGATAACTAATACAAATAAATAATGTTTTTAGAAATAGATCTTGATGAATCAGAAAAAAAGAAAGATCGTCTGACTAAGCTAAAACAGACCACCACCTTTCTCTTTCTCTTTTTACTAATTTACTGTTCACATTTTTCTTTTCTCGTTTTCTACTTTTCCTCAAGTCCCAAATCAGATCTCTAAAAGCCAGGCGTTTCCTTATTTCCTCAACAACGATTTGCTGCCAGACACACAGAATAGTTCATTTTAAAGAATAGGAGGAAACAAGGGTCATTTAAAGGTGAAGGCAGGCCAACATGTGTGACACTATGGTTTGAAAATGGATAGTGCTATAGAAAAACAAAATAACTGTTCATGTTACAGAAGAATACGGGAATAAAATAGCAACCGAATGCCTGATTTTCACTATAAATACGAAACACTAAATATGCAATACATATACATTGTTATTTATAAATCAGACCTGTGTTCTTACCTCCTCACGGCATGTGACGTGAAAAAAAGATTTAAAAATACAAAAACTTCAATATAGCACATGCAGTTTGCCGTGTATCACACAGTAAGACATTTAATATCTATCCAAAAAGAGCTACAGCTCTTCTCCTCATTGAAATTGTTATCTAACACTCTAAAATCTTTTATTTGTTTCATATGTTTTTCAAGGAGCTGGAGGCTGTCAGCAAAGCCGTGAGTCACAGTGCAGTCTGGGAGATGCAGTCTGTTGGGCAACTTTCGAGCAGTCGGAGTCCTGTAGCAGTTGCTAATGAAAACCACAGCCCATAGCCAAGAAAATAATTGCTTCCAGGAATCACATACCAAGCTTCCTGTGTTGTTGGAAAAAAAGGGACATGTGGGAAAAAAATGCGAAAGCAGCGCAGCGTGACATTACAGGCAGACATTTGGTTTGTAAACTGGATGGTAGTCTGTGCTGTACAGCGAGCAGCCTTTTGGGGTGATGTACATAATAGAAAACTGCACTCATCTCCCATCCTTACATGACCTCTATGACCTTTCTCAAAACTGATCAGATAAACTGACAAATGCCACATTGTTCAGTATAAAAACAAACCTGTTTTCTTTTAATTTGTTCCCGGAAAGTTCGATTTTTAGGGAGATACATGAGTTGACACATGACAGTGTTTTCTGAGAAACCTGAGACATGAACAATTTCATAACAACAGCAGAGGCATGAATGAACATCACTTACCTAAGTCAAGGTCATCGCTGGGGTTGTGCAGTATGATCATCTCCATGCATTTCTCATGTTCACGCTTGATGAGACAATGCTCGGACTCTGAGGCCACCTGGAGAAAATAAACAGTAACACACACAGTTTCACAAGAAATATTAACTATACTGATACTCTGCACCATTGAGAAGAGTGATAAAGGCCCTGAAGACCTGAAGACCACCTTCTCACTCTTGCCAAATGGGTACAACATAAATACAGCAATATTGTCTAAAGTTAAAATTATGCTGGTTATGTGAGATTCAACGTTTCTGTTTTTGTGTCATGATCTGGCTGTACCGCCCTTTTGGTCTCTAGTGTTTCCCTGTTTTCCCCCTTCCTGGTGTTTTTGTCCTCTGAGTGTGTCTGTGTGTGAGTGTGTGTGTGTGGGCATGGTGCTCCTTTCCCTCTCCTGGCAGACCAATCAGTCAGTTAATTTCAGTGGCACTCGCACTACGGCCAAATTTGGGAAGGCATCAGATTGTGACTTTTTTGCGGCCATGACTTTTCCTTGATTTCTTTGTCTGCTTGTACTTCAGGTTCTTGGTCTCCGACAAAGGAGAGCCCAGTTCGTCTGCCTTGCTCAGTTTTAGCCCTCGTATGTGTAGCCTGCTCAGCTCATGCCACCTGCCTGCTCACGGAATTTCCCAGTCTGGAAACCGCCATCACATTTCATGTACAATAATTGTATACCTTTAGTCTCTGTGTCTGCATCAGGGTCCATGTGTGTTTTTGTTAGCACTCTTGTGGGCAGAGATTTTTTGCCACGGAGGGGTTATTACCTATCAAACGAGATCAAACCACACCTAATGAAGCTGCATTTTCCTATATCTGTGATTGTTGCTTTTTCAGTCACAAATGTTTAATGATAGAGAATACTCAAGATGTGAAAGGTGCTTTAAAATTGCACTAATCAATATTTTTAATTTAACAATGGATAAAATAGTTACATGTAATGTGAAATGTGATTCATGGCAACAATCCGACAGAGAGGCGTCCCCTTTGGAGAGTTTTGGTGTCTTTTAGCTCCTTGTTTTTGGTTTGAAGGCCCATTACTTCACTGAGTCTCATTGACCTCATCAATTTCATTTCAAGCCACAGCAGGCAGCTGTTTTCTGTGAAAACACCAACGGCAAACAGAGAAAGTAAGCTGGTGAACATAGTGGAGCATAAAGCCGCGAAAGAGATATTTCCTTTAGGAGCTGGTGGAGACCCTATTAGAGGGAATACATTCCTCTGTTGGCCAGAAATATGACTGGAAATAAATTCTAATGTGTCTGTTTCCAAACTAAAATATGTCAATGTTCTGTCTCCAAGTGGACAAACAAATTTACCAATGCAGGGGGAAAAAATCCACTTTATCCTGATTGTTATACTATCTGTTTGTGTATGTAAATATTTATCAGCGCATTTACGAGTAGCCTGTTTTTATTCCAAAATCCTTCTCTTTTCACTTCCTGTAAATATTTTTGATGACTCATCCTGCCTGCTGACTTTATTAGCTCATGGGTTGTAGTAGCTAGGGGAGTTAGATTATGGGTAGAAAATGTGTGTTTAGTCTTAGTTGGCAGTGCTTGAGAATATGTCAAAATATGAAAGCTAAAGATGCACTAAATGCTATTTCACTAGGGGAATAATCAGGCAAGGTAGAAAACACACTATTTACCCAGAGGTAGTATAGTAGTGTATGTCTATCTTGAGGCCAATATCTGTTTTGCACCCTCAGCTTTCTTGAACCTCCCCTCTTTCACTCTCACTGTGAAATAATAGGTGTAATAAGTCGCAGCCCTCTGAGCCGTGGCTGATTCATCACTCTGCCCTCCAATATGAATTCACTTCAGGCCTCGCTGCCTAGATAAGATAGGACATCAAACGACTGGGAAGATGCCCTAGGATTCAGTTCCTTTCTTTATCAAGCTCCACATGGGCAGAATTTTAAAACACTGCACGAATTATGTGAAATGCTATTAGAGCTATCATCCATCTAGTTTCTGACACACTTATAAACACAAATACTGGACACTGCCTCACCACAATGGCAAAACAAAAACAAAACAAAGAAAAAAACATATTAAAGAACACACTTTTTATGTTGACAGTAGTGTTTGATATGATTTAATGAAACTGACATTGGCATTGAGTGAAAGGAAGACCTCTTTGTACCCGTAGCAAGAATCCATGTTGCTAAGCAGCAGGTAACCAGCTAGGAGCCAATACATATTGTAGGCAAGGCTTCCCAGAAATGAGAAATAATTGGATGCAGATGACTAATATCTGTTTGGCACGAGTGCAGACAGGCATGTAAGATGACAGTTTTAAATGTGTTATTCATTAATTTATTTATATAGACTCCTAGCAGGTGTTACTGAGTTTGATTAGTATTTTGTTTTACTTTCCCATATTTACAATAGGTATTTATTTTTCCATGCTAATCCGATCGCATAGACACGTGCTTCCACACAGGCATTTACATCTCCATTTACCACACACACACACACACACACACACACACACACACACACACACAACTGTTGTGAAGAAGTGGCCTTTTTTACACCCAAACTTAATAATGGATTTACCAAAAGCTAGTGCAACTCAATCCAGGTCAACTGAGGACTGTTAAAACCTAAAACAGGCACCAGGAAAACATTACATAGGCCAGAAGACAGATCAATGAAAGTGTAGCTTATTCTTCTATCCAATCACTCCTCCCCTCTCCTCTCCTCGCCCTCTGCCAGATGTCTGTCCAGATAAGCTGTCCATTTTGAAGCTGCAGAACCATGTTTCCCTCCCCAAGGCTATTTTTTCGAGGGCCAGATAACTCAGTAGCTTCCACAGCACCACGTAGCACAGATAATAAAACTGGCCCACTGTACAGACCCATTTAAAACACAGTAAGTGCACCACAACACACATATCTGCCACATCAGCAGCTGTAGGTCAGCTTGAGCAAAGATGTCAGCTAGAGGAACACTTCATATTGGTGCGGTACAGATGTTTGTGCCTACAAGGTTGCATTCTGATTTAATTTTAGTCTACCTAGTAACCCTCATCAAATTGGTATTATTACTGTTTTTACTGCAAAAGATGTCATCATCAAAATGATAATGCTACATTTATTTTTGCATAAACCAAAAACAATTTCTGTATCTGTGTAGCTTCACCAAGGAAACTGCTGCTGTGCTGCATTAGTGTGCTGAATATAATACCTCCCACAAATCTTGCACAACTCTTCCATCCTGCTTTTTATTTCTAAGAGACCTCTAATAAAAGTGAGTCACAGCAGATGGATAGGCAGCTCTCCGGTCAGCCGGGCCATCTGTTATTGTTCTAACAGGCGGCCGGCCGTCTTAGCACAGAGCTGATCCAGGACCTGTAGCGTATGCTGATGTGCTGATGCGGCATATGGTGATTTCCATGCTTCCAGTGCCTGTCACAAACACACCCGCAAGAGTGTACGTATGAAAATCTGAAGCTGAGAAAGTGATGAGAAGGAGGGGGCTGATGATGGAGACCCACTCACTCCCTCATATGTGGATATGGTTACATATTCATGTATGCTCCTGAACACACACACACACACACACTTACACAGTGTACACAGCACACATAGACGCATGCACACAATCTACTCACCAAGGGCAGCAGAAAAATTGCAGTCAGCAGGTAGCCTCTCATTGTCTCCAGTGAAGTGTTTGTATCCAAAAGGCTCCACAATACGTGTGTGTGTGTGTGTGTTCACAGCGATGCACTGAAATTGCTCCCCTTAGCGTAACCACACTTCAGCATCAAGGACTCTGAAATACAGCACACAGACGAAAAAGGCTCCGTAAGAGCACAAACAACAAGAACGTAACATGAGAGAATCGTCACTGTGTTCGGCCACTGCATCACTGTTTTGTTATGATTTCAAGTTGAGTTATTATAATGTATAACATTTTGAAATTCTTCAGTATTAGTTGATATTATTATGTGTTTTGGAAACTTGAATACTGAATAATTGTTGTTGCTAACTGTAGCACTTAAAATGTTTCAGTTTTTGAGATTCTAGTTTTGAATTGTCCTCAATGTCACTTAAAACAGATACACAGGGACTCGCCCAGATAATGTCACAATCCCACAGGTTTCTGTTTTTCAACTTTGCTTCTGAGAAATTCTGCTGCCATTAACCAGGGAGAAGAGGCAGTCAGGGATCTGAACCAGAAAAACGCCTCATTGTTGACAATAAAAGATTTTGCATTCCTCCAAAAGTGTGATATAACATTGTCTACAAGAAAAATTAATGAAACTTTTACTTCCTGAAAATAGCTCCTCCCTCTTTGTAACTCTATAGATCTCAGTCAGTGTTAGTCTGTGGAATAAGACAATTTGTTGATTAATTAACCTGTAACTTTACTTTAGATTTTTTTATTGTCAGCCTTTGAAATGGAGTTACTGTCTTCTAAATCAAACTTGTTTCTATCAGACAGACTTGAACAAGTAGTGGTAATTTGGAAAACAGAAGAGCTGAAAGGACCATATAGGCTGCTTAAACATCATTTATAGTTAAACTGGTGTACTATTATGCAGAAGTTGAAGTGGCACTAAAAGCTAAATTAATTTATAGCATGAAATCATTTTATAAAAATGAAGCTCGTTCCAAAAAGTAATTTTACAAATTGATTAGATAACCACACTATGTAAGAGTAAGTATGTAAATAGACTGCAACTTTTTCCTCTAGAATTAACATCTTAATAAACACATGACATTGAATTTATTTATGCAACTCTATAAATTATTTCTGGCCCATCATTAAATTCGATGCACATCACACATTTTTCTCCAATTCATTTTATCTTCTCCTTTATCTTCTATTCTGTTTTAATTGCTGCTTTACTTTGTCTTATGTGATAGTAAAATGAGCAATTTGATGATATTACCTTGGGATTTTAGTTAGTAAATTGTGATCATCATTGTTCACTTTTTGACATTAGATAGACCAAACTGTCAATCAATTAATCGCCATTCATAATTTGACTGAATTGTCTTCAACAAAAAGTTGGATTTTTATTCATCTTATCCAACAGACACCAACTTTCATAAAAACTTCCTCGATGACAGAGGCAGCATTTGTTGTTTTTCTCTGAGGTTATATACAACCACAAAAGATGTCATTCACCTAAATTCCAAATTAAAGCAGAAACTTTAAACAATGGTGTGGATTTATTAAGGACAAGTGGATTACAAAAGGCAAGAAATTTGAATCCATCACATAAATCTCCTTTAAGAATAATATTTATGTGCCTAGGGTCAGACTTTAACCAACCCCCAAAACCCCACCCCTTGTGGCTTACTCATCCAGCTTCCTGAAAACACAATGATTCACTGCAAACACAGAGGACGCACTGGCCAGAACCAGCAGAGACACATAACACACATTCAATCAGAGAAACAGCAGAGCACACACACGCGCGCACACACACACACAAATTCCGCTCTATGTCCTTTCCCTCTGGTACAGAATCCAATTACCTCTAAAGCATCTCTCGTATGCTTTATCAAGTAATAGGTAGGACAGACCGAGCTCAGAGGAAAACCACGGAGATATAGAGAAGGGATAACATGTGTCATGCAGGGCTAACACTAAACTGTCGGGATGCAAATTTAAAAAGAAAAACACACAATCAGACATGAGAAAGAAAGAGAGAAAAACACTATGACAACTTGCCAGGCAGGGTATCAATTAGCTCTATTTCTCTCCATCTCTTTAGCACCAAAATGTCACAGCAGCCATGTTTCTGGAGGCTCCAAAGGAAGTTTAAAAAAACAGTACTTGATAAATTCATGTGGCTTTTTTACTGAGGAAACACTACTACAGGAAACAACAGAAGGGCTAAACATCCTGAGGGCAAAAAAGCCTTGCTCAGCACTGGATACATGTGAGTCACTTAGAAATCTGTAAAGCTTGATAGGTACTGGACTGAACAGGACTATGATTATGGGGGAAGTGAACAACTATATGTGCAGGTTTACAGAATGCCCTGCTTGTACTGTTTATTTTATAAATGTTCCCCAGTAGTAAAGACACATTGTAGTACAGGTCAGGCTATTGCAGTTTGCAAGAGGATTTCCAGTCATGAATAATGGCACTGAACTTGTTAGAAAACTGGCAAGGAACACCCAAAATGCAGAATTACTCTAACCATAGGAAGGTGTGAGCGCATGCATGAGATCTGCAGATGCAGATACAGAGAAAAACAAGAGAGAAACATCATGTCACCCTCCTTAATGATTTCTCTCTGAATTTTAAAAATCTGTCTCAACATATCAGCTTCCTGCTCCTGTGTGTTAAATTCATCTGTACATCGTGGTGCATTAATAATTCATGGTCACTTTGAAACGATCCCAGTAAGACGGGAGAACGCTTTCATTGAACCCAAATGCAAGTCTGTTAATGCCTGGGAGATCGCATGTCTGTCAGTGTGGAATAATGTAGGTCCGTTCAAAATCATTAGTTATTGGCAGCTTTGTTAATATGTTCAATTAAAAACATTAACCGTGTCATAATCACACATACATTCCTGTAATGTAGCCATGTAGGCTACAATACAGGAATAACAGTTCATCCCATGCTGCTGAAGAGTATTTCCTTGTTCTTTAAATTACAGCATGTAAAATGTCAAACGGTTTGTGGGCATGTCCGAGGTAGAAGAAAAATACAACAGTCTTAATTATAATCGGTCGATGATAGATTTTTCCCTTGGTGCTGCACATCAATAAGCTAATTTTGCCAACCCTTTCCCCCTTTTATTCCTGCATTCATAAACGCTTAATTCATCAATGCATGTGGGTGACCTTCGATTTGCACATGGAAAACATCAGCAAGAAAATCGTTCACCCACCGTTTATTTACTAAAAGCTCTAACTCGAAAATCACAGCTCACGTACTGTCATGCAAGAAGAAATGTGCTTCTTCTTGTTTTAAACAAAAGCCTTTACAGATCAGTGAAATCCTTCTTAATTGATCAGCCGCAGCGAAAGCCAGAGATACGATTGAAAGCGCGCAGCACTCGGCGTGGAAAACAAGTCAAAGGAACTTACCGATGCGTAATTTTCAGAGGCGCAAATATCTTCACGTGAAGCCATCGGTGTTAACGGATCCCCGCGGTATTTGGCTACGAATACCTTGTTTTACTCCTAAAAGGGTTATCACCTCGTCCTGAAAACGACAGGTGCCGTTGCTGCTGCTGCTGCTGTTTCTGCTGCAGGACGCACTCACCGTGTTGACTGCTGCTGCTGCGGCACCACGACGAGGAGGAGGAGGAGGTGGGTGTCAGTTCTTTTGGGAATCGCACCTAGTCAGACACAGAGGCAATAAAGTGAGACAACAGTTTAGTCTACAAATGCAGCTGAAGGAGGAGATAGATTTTTTTTAAAATGGTCTCAGCATTGGGCTGGTGAACTGAAAGTCTCGACGTCGCCTGCGTGGGACTTTCTGTTCCAGAAAAGAAACAATTCATAAAACTCTGACATTTGCGCCTGCGCCTCTCAGACGCTCCTGAAGGTACAAGGTCCGGTCCCCTGCTGAGTGCAATCTGTGAGGCACTGAGTCCCCCCCCCCCCCATGTGTGTGACTCACATTTAGTCAAAAGTTTCTCATTCTAATTACACAACATGTAGCAGACTGTGGCAGTTTAGTCCAAAAAGCAGCTATATTCCCATGGAAGTGATTTGTTGTGGCCTCTGTGGCCGCAGGCGATCCTGTTTACTTTCAGCACCACAGACAGCGACCAAACAATCGTCACAGGGCATCAATGGGCACAAAGTAAAGCCCTAACTAAAGTCCATTACAACATTGTATCTGCAAATGAACAAGTTTCTCAGTCTGAATACTAAGAGCTGCTTTAATTCAGTCTCAACAGGATTGTTGTGATCCAGGCAGGGCCAGGGCGAGAAGGTGGATTAGTGAACGGGCATATAGCTACAAGCTCAGGGGTCTCTGTATGAAAGGACGTTAACATTTTTAGCTGGAAACTCAAAAGACAACAAAGACACAAAAAAAAACAACCACAAAAAAGAAATATTCACAAAGAGAAGCGAAATGACCACCAAGAGATGCAAAATATTAACAAACCGATGCAAACAACAAAGACGTGCAAAATGACCACAGACAGATGCAAAATAATCACAGAGAAGCAAAATTACTACAAAGGCATGCAAAACGACCTGTAAGAAGCAAAACAATCATAAAGAGACGTTAACTACCAAAGAAAACATAAAACAATAACAAAGATATGCAAACTGACCACAAACAGATGCATAACAACCATAAAGACATGCAAAATGAAACCCCCAAAACTCTTCAGTCTCTCTTCTGTCTCTTTCAGTTTGGGGTGTCCAGGGCCCCCCTTGTCTCATGCACTTCACATTAGAATATGTATTATTTCATTTATTACACTGAATAAACATAATAAATGTAAAGAATAATAACTGTAAGAACAGAATATATGCAAATGTATAGATTGATAAAGTACAGCTTTTTATTGCAAAGAACCAGGTCTTTAAATGGGAGACTCACATTTTTATTCATTTTGCAAATTTACCCCTTTCTTTATTACTGTATCCCAATCTGGCACCCTCATTTGGTTTCAACCCGCCCCTGGATCCAGGGTTGACAATTTCCAGTGCCAGCTATATGCAGGCTGGTGTTTTGAGTGCGGGGTGATTGATCACTCAGCTGGGACATTTTGATAGGTTGGCCATAAATCAATGAAGCATAAAAAGTATTAAATCCTGCCATGATGTGGATATTCTCAGAGAGCAAAACAGAAAATAGGAAAGGCTCCAATAACTGCCTTGAAGACACCAGTTCTATCGAAATATATTAAATGTGAGGGGAAAAAATCTATGAAAACGCCTGATTGGATGAAGGGTAGTGACGCATGTTTCCTGCCGTCCTGGAACAATTTAACACTGTTACTGGACCTGCCTCAAGGACATCCATGGAAATACTCCCATTGAGAAAAATAAAAAACATCTCTGATCTTGCAGTCAGCAATCTGTAAGCTATTTTGTTGCATATAAGTAAGTTGCAAAGCAGCCACAAAGCAGGTAAGACAATGGTTTGAGCCTTGTTTCCATGGAAAACACTCAGCTGCATCTTCCAGTGGCTTCCAGTGAATTCTCTATGAACTTTAGACAAGGCAGCGAGGCAAAGACAGTGTTATGCTGCTGTGATAATTACAACAGTGTGTGAGCGGAACAGCGAGAGAGAAACACAACAATGCATATTATATTATAATAATAATGTTTCTGGATTTGGATTTTTGTCTGAAATATCTCCACAGACAAGGTCTTCATTTTGGTCACAGCATAAAAAAAATCGATTTAGGGTTCCAGGCATTTTACTCAAGGACATAGTGACATTGATGGTGGGACCATAATTGAAATGTCTGTCAGTGTCAAGGGTCAAACCAGCAACCCTCTGGCTATTAAATGGAACAGGACAAATTTGTGTGATGTGTTCATGCAGGCCTTCATTTGTACCAAATAGCTTGTTATTCCACATGTTCAAAACGTAACCTTCAACCAAACTAGTAGGTAGGTGGGTAGAGGTATTTTTGTATTGCATGCGGACAAATTAAATGGATAACATGTTATAACCTTGGTAGTACAACCCATTTTACCAAGAAATACCAAGACCAAAATGTCTGTGAAGTAAATTTTCTGGCTAGAAAGCTTTAAAAGTAATGAATTGAAAGGGTAACATGGTTTTATTTGAGTTTTCAATCTTGCTGTGTATTTACAAAGCATTTTTTAAAAGCAAGGAAAGTCCCTAAGGATGTGAATCTTATAGGAGAATGAATACCTATTTGTGAAAACGAATCATCACTTAAAAAACATGTATCTGCATATATGTGGCCTGGATCGTTCTGAGGAAATATCCAGAAGGTAATTTCAAAATGTGCAATTTCAAAAGCTTGATTTTAAAGTTTTATTGCTTGCAAATTCAGATAATAAATTCAAGTATCCTATAGTCAAAAAACTATATTGATTGCTCAGATTTAATTGTCACTTTTACATCTTAAAATTCAAGTCATATTTCAACCTTGAACATGCTGGCCGCCAAAAGATAAGCAATTGGAAATTATTTGACCAATCAGGTTATGTTCTGTCAATAAATTCAGATAGATGGTTTTCAAAGTAAATTATTTCAATGCTTTTAAAGGCTGAACATTTCTAGACTACATTGGCACATTAAATGGTGAACACATGTCAAACAACTAATAAATACCTGCATGCTTGGCACTCCGTGGCAATACATGAATATTCCTGTTCTAGGTCAGCCTTCCTATTGTTTTGCCAACTATTAATCATCAGTTGGTTCTTCCCTCGGTCTGCTACTCACCTGACTTCAGCTCACAGTGTGAAATGATGCAATCCTCTAGTATTTGAGTAAGTATAAATCTTTACGCAGATAATAATATTAATTTTTTATGCTCTGCACAGTAAAAAATGGATTTTATGGGGATTTGATGAGAAGAATAAGTTTGTTTCTTCAGTTGTTTTATTGATATAAAACACAGTCTCTTGAAGATGTACATGCTCCATTGCGCTGCCACTCAATGAGGCTCTCCACAGGACATATTTCCCTCTCGCTATGTCTGTCTCTCTTCTGCCATCATGCATCAGTCAGACTGTTGGATTGCCATCGTGACTCCAATGTGCGTGGGAAGCATGAAGTGGTTGAGTGCTAAGCCCACCTATCCACGTCATTTCAAAGAGGACGCAGTGGGGAACCATGCAAGACCTCATCCTAACCCCCATTCCCTCTCCAATTTCCTCCCACATATCTGTCTCCCACTGAGTGTCTCACTTGTATAGGGAATTAATCAATCAGATATGCACATTAGAAAACTAAGCAAAGGAGGAGGGGGTACTTTGTCGGTAGAAGATAATAAAAAAGCAAGATATAAAAGTTAAAATATAAAAGGTAATTTGTTCAGTAAACATTTAATTCGCCAACATTTGATAAAGGGCATCAAACAAAAAAAAAAGCTAACTTCAGGATCTCATAAGAGAAGGAACCATGTGGGACTTGCAATAAAAATGCCTTTTACATTGGACAGTTAAGAAACCAACCAGTTTTCACCTTTTTGTTTGTTTTTTCCTGACCTTTTTATTCATTCATGTGATAGGGAGTGTGTCCTGATTGGACAATTGAAACCACAGGGGCACTCAACCCATTACTGCAACATACACAATATTGGCAAAAGTTTTGGGTCACCTGCCTTTACATACACGTGAAGGTTTATGACATCCTATTCTTAATCCGTAGGATTTAATATGGAGTTGGCCCACCCTCTGCAGCTATAACGTCTTCAACTCTTCTGGGGAAGGCTGTCCACAAGGTTTAGGAGTGTGGTCATGGGAATCTTTGACCATTCTTCTAGAAGCGTATTTGTGAGGTCAGGCACAGATGTTGGACGAGAAGGCCTGGCTCGCAGTCTCCGCTCTAAATTCATTCCAAAGTTGTTCTGTTGGTTTGAGGTCAGCACTCTGTGCAGGCCAGGCAAGTTCTTCACACCAAACTTGCTCATCCATGTCTTTATGGACCTTGCTTTGTGCACTGGTGCGCAGTCATGTTGGAACAGGAAGGAGCCATCCCCAAACCGTTTCAACAAAGTTGGGTGCATGAAATTGTCCAAAATGTTTTGGTATCCTGATGCTGATTAACAGTTCCTTCTTGGTATGCTGAAGCATTAACAGAGTCTTTCACTGGAACTAAGGAGCCCAACCCCTGAAAAACTACCCCACACCATAATCCCCCCTCCACCAACTTTACACTTGTCACAAGGCAGTCAGGCAAGTGCCGTTCTCCTGGCAACCGCCAAACCCAGACTCGTCAACTGGATTGCCTGACAGAGAAGCGTGATTCATCACTCCAGAGAATACGTCTCCACTGCTCTAGTGTCCAGTGACGGCATGCTTTACACCACTGCATCCGACGCTTTGCATTGCACTTGGAGGTATAAGGCTTGGGTGCAGCTGCTCAGCCATGGAAACCCATTCCATGAAGATCTCTACGCACTGTTCCTGAGCTAATCTGAAAGCCACACAACGTTTAGAGGTCTGTAGATATTGACTCTGCAGATAGTTGGCGGCTTCTGCACACTGCACACCTCAGCATGTGCTGACCCTGATCTGGGATTTTATGTGGTCTACCACTTCGTGGGTGAGTTTCTGTTGTTCCAAATCGCTTCCACTTTGTTATAATACCACTTACAGTTGACCGTGGAATATTTAGTAGTGAGGAAATTTCACAAATGGACTTATTGCACATTAATTTTTAAAATACACATTTCCATGTAAAATATAGGTATTTTAACTTAGGGCACAAACCCTATAATGTGTCTTGGATAGTTTTTGAAGGAGTCTTGAATTTTACATTTTTGATTGGGACTCTCTCCACCCACAGAATGAGCCCTTCACAAGATGGACAACCACCAAAAACGTAACAAAAATTAATTGATAAAAATGGGGGTGATAGAAATGCATGTAAATTGAAAAATAGGTAAGTAAAATGATTGTGAAATGCAATGATGAATGGGTGTAAAAAAATAATTTAAAAAAATGAAAAGTTTACAAATTAATAATGGAGTGATGAAATGTACGTGATTTGAAAAAGAGAAATTGTCAATTCACCTATCGCTAAGCCACGCACGGAAAATACAAGCTGGCCACAGTGCAGTATAGGGCTCACTCTAACTGAGCTCCGACACTTTCATTGCTGTGCTCCATTGACTCCTATGCAAAAGAAGAAGTTTTCTAGCATTTTTTGCTGTATTATATATTGTATATCCAAGATATGGTCAAACACTGCTCCAGGGCACTTTAATAAACAATTGCTTAAAATGTATTCCCTTTCCAAAACCTAAACCAAATCCAGATAAATGTAGGCTATTGATTGTTCCTAATGTAATGTTAGTTAGCTCATGCTAAGGGTGCATCCAGACCAGGAAAGTCCGCTAGTTCTGCTAGTCCGCTTTGGTCTGGACCAAATCCAGACCAAAGCAAGGTGCGGTTCACTTACACACTACTCTTTTAGAATTTGTAAACAAAACCACGTGTGCTAAGGTCCTTTAAAAGGTCATCCGTTCATTAGACAGAAATTCTGAAGCGGGGAAAAGCAGGAAGCTTTCAATTCACAAACTGATGTATATAAGCTCCTGCAGAGAGAGCATGCTCTTATGTGTGACTACCATGGCATGCTGACAGTGGCACTGTAGACGGATCAAGTATAAAGTTTGCATTCAGAAACAGAGGCTGTGTTCAGATTATTACATCAGAAATTATTACTGCATACTGCTGTGTAGTGCTCACTAATGAGTCATGTTTAGCCATTTCATCATCCCCTAATTACGTAATAAAAATCTGACCCTGTCACACTCTGCCTAGGCACACAGTGCATTTGTCTGTCATATGAGGTAGTTATCACTGTAATTAAAGACACAATCTGTACTGACTACAAGAGCCTGTTCAAAAAGGGCGGTGCTTTCTGCAACTGGGTTGGATAGAGGTCGGGCCACAATTGCACCTTAAATGAACCATATCAGCATCCGTTCGGCCTAGACCGCCTCTTCAGCTGGGTCTCAGTATGGTTGTTTGGTCCGCACCTGAGTGCGACTGCAGTTAGTAAGGGTAGAAATGAACCTGAGTTAGAATCAAACCAAACAAGACAGGTGTGAATACACCCTATGGTTTCTGCCACAACAGGTACCAACATCTTCAAGAGGAGGGAGTTGAAGACCTCGCAGACAAGGGACCTCCATTCTCCAAGTCCACCCCCACTGCACGTCTGGGTTTGCCATCTGATCCAACTTACCACCAGGTGGTGTTCAGTTCTCAGCTCTGCTCCCCTCTTTACCCGAGTGTCCAAGACATACAGCCACAAATATAACATTTGGAATTCTTGCAGCTGTGAATGAAGATACACATATTTACATTCCAATGTGGGTTAATCTGTCCAACTTGCGTGTTCAGTCTCATTAGAGTATAGTGTTTTTAAATATTTAAGTCTTCTGTGTAGCATTTTAACATTACTACCATTAGTTTTGATAAATTATCATAATTACAATAAACAAAGATATCACCGCCAAGACGATTGGCAGCTTTAACTGGCCTTTCCGCTATATTTGGTCTGCTACCGGGTTATGATTTCACAGGAAGTCTGCTGGATTGCTTCATGGCACAAAATTTGAAGGAGGAGGATGAAGCGGAGGAGGGCTGCTGATCTTCCAGCATAGAAAGAGCGAATGTTTTCTCGCAGTGGCAGATGGTAAGATGAGCAAAAAGCTGATGGAAAATTCTCAGTTCACAGTTATCAGCTCTCTCCCTCTTTTTTGCTCTTAAAAACAAATGCATGTGGAGGAATGCCACTGAGTTGGAGGGAGGATCGGATGCAGCATGATTTGTGGGAAATGTGTTCTTAATTTTATCAGACACGAGAACTAAATGTCAGTTACGCTGGTCTTCTTTGCCACCAACAAATATCTTAGCTAAGGAGCAAAATAGTAATATATGTATTCCTTTTGCAAATACACTGATGAATGGTCTTTCTAACCAGATTATTCCAGGACTCTTCAACTACAATTGTCAGAGTAATTTGAGAATGATATGTTGAGATAAATATTTAACACAGACTTTCATGATGTTCAAATTGTCTTTTTTTCTGAAATTGTCAGTGTCAGTATGACAGTATAGGGCCTAGACCTCCATTTTGTTCCTGACAAGTCTGTTCAAAAGCTTTTGATTGGCTTTAATGTGTGGCTGGTAGCGTCGATTGACTTCTCAGAGCATGCTGATATAATTGCAGGTTGTCAGAGAATAAGAAGAGCAGCTCTGCGAAATGTTCTGTAATGGATGACACATGTCGTCAGTGTGGGAGAGGAGAATGACAAATCACACATCAGAAGTCTCAGTAGGGGAGATTTTAGTGTGTATGCTCGGGTGTGTGTTTCTACTGTATTTATTGTTAGTTACCATGTTCAGGCATTTCTGCTGTTGTCAGTCTAAGCTCCAAAGACAGAGAAAGGAGAACTAATGTTTACCTGTCGGTTATAATATTTGTTAACTTTGATTCATTTGTACTTTATCAACATTTTTTGAAACCTTTAAAAACAAATGAGTCTAAATGTGACCCCACCTTTACCAGTTGCATGTGTCTACCATTCGTGACTGGTTTGACCAAAGATGGTTATTTTTGTTCAAATCATTTTAAAAATAACTGAAATGCTTAAAACTATTCAGTTAATTTAACGAAGTAATGTTGCTCTGCCACTTTCTGCTGTGAGCAGGCATTTACACTGCTTACCACAGTCAACACAGGTCTTACCAAAGCAGGACTGAAATCTTTAAAATTAGTTTGATTTTGAGAGCACAGGCACATGACATGCTGTTAAGGCATATGAAATACAGGATAGGTCCTTTACATGCCTCTATTACTTTTGTGAAATGCTATGCTTCTCTACACTGTTGTTTTTGTAACTATTATGTGGACCATCAAAGAAAAGTTGATTGTGTCTCTGATATTCCACGAAATGCACGAAAAGTTCAGCAGATGAGACAAACAGTTGTTTTATATTACCGTTTTCTCTGGCATGGTTTACAGGTTTTAGGTTTAGATAAACTCTAATTGTATATTCAAAGTGGCCCTGTTATTCTCAATCAGTGTGGCATTGATCTCTATGTTTTTACCACTTCTTAGTCACTGCCTTGCTGATGGTGGCAGACAACAGCATTACAAACTCTTCCATGCGGCGTTTTCCTGTTGTGTCTAAACTTAATGGCTTGTTTGGAACATTATGTATCTCCTGCACACATTAAAGTTGAGAGAGAGACAATTATGGGTAATTCCCACCTCAAAACAGTGAATAATCATGCTAAATGCACCTGAAACGTAAATGGAGGGCGGAAACAGAAAGCCATTCTTATCCGATGATGACAGTCATCTGAAACGTTCTTCTGCTGCAAGGTACGTTGGGATCTCCCCAGTTTTTGTCAGTGGTAAGGTTGCACCAAGCCACTTCATTTTTACAGCACATTCTAAAAAACACAGAAAGATAACCAAAGTGCTCCAATGAATAAACAATGAATAAATAAAAATATAATAACACATAAAACACACAACACAACCGGTAATTCAGAACACTAAAAAGACTAAATGAAGACCAAACAGCTCTCATGCTGGATTACAAGCCAAGTAAAAGTAAGTGTTTAGACAAGAATTTTAAAGGGTGAGGGACATTTTGACGTGGGGGCAGCCCACTGTCAGGTGGTTCAAAAGGTACAAATGACCTCGGCCCAAGGCCCGGGGGGGCCCCATGCAAAGGTCTATGGTTGACCCTTATATGGAATAAAGTACAACACTTGACTTACTGTCTTATATGAATAACAAAACTTTTTAGATGTATTTACATGATAAATAAATGTATTATCATTAAAACATATTTCACACTCGTCATCTGATAACCCACCCCCCACTGTTATTGTGAAAATGGTATGGTCGAAACCATTCAGATGTGCAGGACCCGCAAATGCAAAGCCAGTCACTTTAAGCGAACACAGCAGCCTGTCAGGGGCCCAAGAAAAAGAAAAGCCAAAACACACAGAGACAAAAAAGCTGCACTTTATCTGAAGTTGGTGTCTGTGAATGTGTGGTGAGATTTCTGTCTGATCAAAGTGTTTTCAGTAAGTTTCATTTATCCACCTCTCATCCAGTACAGTCCCAAAACAGGTCTTTGTCTGCAGACAGTCTAAAGGGGCCAAATCAGCAGAGCAACAACACAGGCTTATGCACAGCAGGGCAGGTAGACTGCTTAAAAATATTATGAATTCTCATTAAATGAGGACATTATTCTTGAAATATTACGACATTTTTTCTGGACATGTCAGAGAACACATACGAGGGAGAGATTCTGAATGTCCAGAAGGTTTTGAACATGAGCAGAAAACCTGCTGAAACACAGGAGCTAATCAAGTCGAGGAGTTTATCACTGAATTAAAATTTATTCATTTATCACTGAGGTGAGAAAATGTGCCATATTGTCATATTTAAAGAGGTTACTTCCCCAAACAAAGGCAAAGACAAAAGAGGAGGGAAGACTGACTCAACAGAAATCATATTACATGAGAAAACATTTTTATACACATTTAATGTGTATCCAAATATTAATATATGTGAAGTTCTGTGTGTGCAGCATGAAAGGACTAAAAAACTTTTGTTTCATTATACAACAACCTTGTGTTGTCAGGAGAATATCTACACATCTAAAAGCAATACAGAATGCCTGAGAGCTTTACTGCATTATATTCTATTATACTCCTGCCACCTTAATTTTGTGTTTCCCTTTATATTAATAAAGATTAATAACACAGACCGGTAAAAATCTCAAGAAAATTGACCTACAGTAAACACTAGTCAGCAGCACATCACAAGCCATAGTATACAGCTGCAAATATAGTTACATTACAATAAACTACACATAACAATGCCTCTCTTTATATTGTTATTATCATCATTTCAGTCGACACAGACATATTTTCAATACAGTATTTCTGGTCTGCACATAATTTGACCAATACTTTGATTAATGTAGCCATTAAGATTGAATTTGATGGATGAAGTATGTTTATTTGTTCACTTATAATTTGAATTTCTTCAATGTTTGATTTACTTTAATCACTCAAGCACTGAAGGGCATTTTTTCCCATCCTTGTCTTATTTTAAGTTAAAAGGAGTAACATAACGGTCACAGTCTAATTAAAAAAACTGTAATGACCTTTTGTGCTTTATAATCATATTGAGTAATTGAATATGTATGCGAGCATGGCCTGGATGAGTCTACAACACTGAATTGGGAAAAGGTTGTTACGGACTCCATCTGTGTCACTATAAGGCTAAGGGCCAAAAGCTTCTTTGAAGTTACCTGTGTTTGTATTCGAACTAAGGGTGGGTGGATGGAGGTGGTGTTCGAGTGGGTGTCAATGAGGGGCCCAATTTTAAAAATGTTGTCCCCCTGTGCATAATTCCTAATTGCCTGCACGGGGGGTAGCTGATTACACAGTTTAGGGGCTACTGCTGAAAAATTGCCCCGACCACACCACACCACTGAGACGGCTCTTGTTAAGGTCTTCAATGACATCCATTTAAACACTGACAGTGTCAGTCTTAGTATTATTGGATCTCAGTGCTGCATTCAACACGGTCGACCACAACATATTACTAAACAGACTTGAAAACTGGGTTGGACTTTCTGGCACAGTACTAAAATGGTTTGAATCCTACTTACAGGACAGGGACTACTTAGTGTCTATAGGTAATCACACATCTGAGCTGACAAAAATGACATGTGGAGTTCCCAAGGCTCCATTCTGGGGCCTCGTTTGTTTTGCTTCCACTGGCTCAGATTATGAAAACAAAATATGTTACCATAATTATGCAGATGACACACAGATTTACATAACCATTTCACCAGGGGACTATGATCCCATACGGGTGCTGAGTAACTGTATTGAGCAGGTCAACGGCTGGATGTGCCAGAATTTTCTTCAACTGAACAAAGATAAAACTGAAGTTATTGTTTTTGGAGCCAGGGAGGAACTATTGAAAGTCAGCACTCGACTTCAATCTGTAATGTTAAAAACCACAAATCAAGCCAGAAATCTTGGTGTAGTCATGGACTCAGACCTGAATCCGAGGAGCCACATTAAAACAATTACAAAGTCAGTCTACTATCACCTGAAGAATATATCAAGGATTAAAGGACTTATGTCTCAGCAAGACCTGGAAAAACTTATCCATGCATTTATCTTCGACTCGACTACTGTAACAGTGTCCTTACAGGGCTCCCTAAGAAATCCATCAGACAGCTGCAGCTGATTCAGAAAGCTGCTGCACGAGTCCTCACTAAGACCAAAAAGGTGGATCACATTACTCCAGTTCTGAGGTCTTTACATTGAATTGATTTCAAAAATCCTGCTGTTAGTTTATAAAGCACTAAATGGTTTAGGGCCAAAATACATTTCTGATCTTCTGCTTCGTTACGAACCATCCAGACCTCTCAGGTCGTCTGGGGCAGGTTTGCTTTCTGTCCCCAGAGTCAAATCTAAACAAGGAGAAGAGCTGAACTGAACAGCGTTCAGTTATTATGTGCCGTATATCTGGAACAAACTCCCAGATAACTGGAGGTCTGCTGAAACTGTCAGTTCTTTTAAATTAAGACTTTTCTTTTTACCATAGCTTTTAATTAAATATTTAAGATTTTTCTTTTTACCACTGCCTTTAACTAGTAGATTGATAACTTACACTGCACTGTAACTTTTACTGTCCTGTTTTCTTTTTCTTTGTTTTTAGCTTTTTACCATTGCTTTTAATTAAGTATTAATTGAGTAGGCAATTGAGTGAAAAGATAATGAGAGTGAGATTGAACAGAGTGAAGGAAGTGGTCTTAAATCTCACACCTGAGTGATTTGCAGGAACCTCTGTCCACCTGTAAACACGCAGGTGGGTCCAGAGTATAACTGGATTAAAGTGGCCTGCGGACAGACATGTCCTGGTTTCTCTGTAGTGTCCGAGGGTTTTTGAAGTTTCAGTGGACCCAAAGATTGCTATGGACCCGAGTACAGACTAGCTAGAGAGAGTAGATCAAGTATACTTCTGTTTATTCTCTTTTCAAAATAATTGTAACTCAATTATTTGCTCAACCCCTCAGCCTGTTTTTATTTTCCATTTAACTCTTTTATCCCTGATTGTACACTGCACTGTAACTTTTATTATTTTTTAATGTGTATTTTTTCAATTTCCCTATGTTGCTTTTAAACTTTTTTATATTTCCCTGTTGCTTTTATGTTTTATGTAAAGCACTTTGAATTACCTTGTTGAAATGTGCTATACATATAAACTTGCCTTGCCTCTAAAAGCTACTCCGTGTATAATCAGCTTAGGGACGACAAGTTGCAGCTGATCAGCGTACCTCAGCGACCTCCAGGGGGAGTAATCATGTAGGAGGTCCGAGATGTACACCCCTTTAACTACTTAAATACAAACAAAATCTTAAAATTTATTTTATACATGGAGCCAGTAGGGTGAGGCCAGAACTGGGGTAATATCCTCATAGTTCCTGCTGGAAGATGAGCAGCTGCATTTTGGCTGTATGCTCGCGAGGGAGGCTTGGTTAACGCCAGTGTGAAGTGCATTACATTAGTCCAAATGGGTTGAGATAAAGGCATGAGTCACACACTCAAATGATTAAGAGATAAAACAGATTAATTAATTTTAGATAAAAGCCTCAAATAAACCACAGTAAAATCACTCTCCATTCTGATGCCGGGGTTGGTGACTCTGGGTTTTACATATGGTTGCGGAGAAACCAGGTCCATAGGAGGGCAATCGCAGATTCACTTAACTACTGGTCATTGAAAACATCTACTCACAACATCCTCAGACTTCAGTCAAACAGATCCATGTACAAACAAAGATCTGCCACAATCACTATGCAGTTGCTCAGTTGATTAATAGTTGCTATGTGCAACACAGCAATCACCGTCATTCTGCTTTAGACAACTAATTATAACGCGAGTGGAAGCCAGCTGCATGACCTCCAGGCTTTGTTCAAACACGCTACAATGACCATTTGCCCTGTTCTGATGACTGAGATCTCATGAATCTCGTGAGGCTACATTACAGACTGATTACAGAATGCTTACTTGTTGGTGATCCCTGAATAGTCATATTTTTTTTCTCATGAGATATTTTAATGAGGAGATTGATTTCAGGTTGTGAAATCCCTCTCCTGAGGAAACTTATGCTGTATTTGTTGCGTGCCTTTAAAATGTACCGCTCAGTCTTCATCTACAAAATTTCTATGCTCTATGGATGGCAATGTCGGTCCACCATTTGGTCCTGACTGAAATATGAACTTTTGGAGGGATTGCCATGCTATTTGCTACTGATATTCATAGTGCCACAGAGGATGAATCCTAATGACTTGAACCACTGACTTTTTTAATGCTACCATAAAGCTTATGTGGTTTAGCGTAAAATGGGTTGCCATTAAATGTATACAGAAAATCATGTCCCCCTCACAAACAACGCTGCTGTTCATATAGCATCCCTTTCAGTTAAATGTGTCCTTTATTTTATGCCCAAATACCTGCAAAACTAATCAGGCATGTGATTGGCAAAGGGCAAAAAAGCAGGAAAATATACTGAGACCCCCCCCCCCCCCACCCCAATAAAACTGGCCGCGGCTCTATTATAACATGGATAGTAAAGCAGGACCCATGACAATATCTTATTTGGTGGATGTGTTGCAGTGGGAATCAAAGACAAGTGTCTAATCCACTGTGACATCGCAACCGCTCTATAATAATTATTTTGTATACATTTTTTTACCAAACTTCAACCGCTATATGTGCAACATGCAACATGAAATAATTGAGTGTATAACTAGGCTAGGCTTTGCCTGTCTGTTGATCTGCGGATCAAAGCCATATGAAATGACCTTAGGCTATATAAGCCTAATCCCTGTCACAAGAAATTTAAAAACGTGCCAAAACCTTTAACATAAGGACAACTTAAAAAGCAACCATTCATACAGCAAATTGTAGCTTATATAGTCTATGTGATTGATCAATCAACAACAAAGTCAAAGTAAACATTAAACAGCCTATAACAAGCAATAATCAAAACATACCCAATTTATCCGATCCTTATTGTCAACTCAATGTTTGGCAAGTTACTCAGAAATAATATAGTTATTACCAACTAGTTACTCAGCATATACTCCTTAAAAAGTAATATTACTTACTCTACTTATTACTGGGTGATATAATGCCACTCTCTCCTGATCATAGACTATAGTCAAAGCATCACTGGCAGTAGCAGCCGGCCTTTCTTTCTGAGTTTCATGTTGCTGTGTTGTTTTAGCTGATGCTTCAATTAGCCTAAGTATAAATGTAGAATTGTTCGCAGTCAAAAACTTTTTGCTGGTCGCAGAAGGTTTACAACGGACGACAATGTTCTTTGCATCGTAGACTGTGACACAATAATGGTAATAAATTTATTTACAACTGTCGAAAATACCTCTCTCCCTGTTCTCCAGTCTTCCTTTAGCTTTTTGGCTAACAGCTGACTTAAACAACATAAGGTCCGGTCCCGCTGACCTGCAGCGCGGTCGCGCATTTACGCCAGGGATGGTGCATTCAGTAGCACAGCGTTACTTGGATTAGTAGCCTAACTATTATAATATAACTGTTTTGGAAATAGTAATCGGTTAAATTACTCTTTACTGGGAAAAATAAAATTACAGTATTACTGCCCAACACGTTACTTACCACTGTGCGCGAGAGCGACTATGGTACACACTAGGGATAAAACGATTACCGGTTTAACGGTAAACCATGGTAAAATTCCCGACAGTTATTATTACCATACACATTTTAATTACCATGTTAACTGTGTACGGTTTACCGCGCAATTATATGGCAAACACTGTCCACCATCTCCCAGAAGCAGGTGCGCATGGGCAGAATGCAACGTGGGTTTGTTTGGGTCAATGACAACGCTGCGGAGATTTTTCAGGCCAGTCGTATTTTAGTTTTTATGAGAGTGCTGAGGGAAACTTGATTGAAGAAAATGACCTTATAGTGAACACAGGGTGAGTCAACTTTTAGCCTTGGTTTGTCTCTCTGACTTGCTAACAGCGTGTAAACTGAAGTTCTCAGTGTTAGCTGCTCTTGTAAAAACGCTGCACGTTGTTCTGTTGCTGTGTGCGTCATGTGTAGGTAGTCTATTCGTCCACTGCACATAACACATTAAACAGTTTAGTCAACCAACCAGCATATCTAGAAACGCTACAGACTCCTGTATTCATGTCAGTTGTTGGGCTCATTGCAGTTACTATCACTGACATAATACATATTTGTTTTCATGTAACTGTGCACAGGGTCATTGTATTACCTATATAATATAAAATCTGCACACTTAAATGATTTTGATATGTTTACAAAAGGTATTTGATTTTTTATGCAAACAAAATGTCAATTGTATTTGTAGTTTTCAATATAAAACTTGTTGAAATGGTTTCAGTATGTGTATCAGTACATTTTAATCTTTTTTGGCACATTTTTACAATACCATGATAATACTGATAACGTGATAATTTTGGTCACTATAATCGTGATATGAAATTTTCATACCGTTTCAACCCAAGTACACACTGTGCAGGTGTGGAATTGGCAGCTGAACGCAAACGAACATCCTTGTTGATCCTTGGAAAGGAAGAAAACTTTACACACGTCAGCCTGTAGGATGTCCTCCATCCTTTCCACAGATCTGCATGATTCACGTGGGTCATATTTTCAGATCGGAAAATCGAGAATTCCGGATTAATCCGGAAAAATCACATCCCTGCTGATGACATTCCCATCAGGCTCAGCTCTACTTTGTGTTTAGTGCTAATTACCTAAAGGGCAGCACGGTGTCTTAATGGATAGCACTGTGGCCTCACAGCAAGAAGGTCCTGGCCTTTCTGTGTGGAGTTTACATGTTCTCCCCGTGTCGACGTGGGGTTCCGCCGGGTGCTCAGATTTCCCCCACCATTAAAAACATGCTAGGTTGGTTCTCTAGTCAGTGCTGCTTGACCAATCACTCCGTTCAATCAGGAGTTGGTCCCTTCAGAGATGGGTTAAATGCAGAGAATGAATTTTGCTGCATCTATGTGTATGTGACAAATACAGTAGTAGAGGTGGAAGGTGTAGTTCAAAGATACAACAAATCAAACCAGGTACACAAGCCTCCAGGTAAGTGAGGCAGGCAAGGTAACCAGGTAACTTAAGCAGTCCATACCAGGCAAACAAGTCCAGAATCCAAAGTCCAATTTAACAGGCACGTTCCAATTGAAATAATCCAAAAAGCAGTGGGAGAACACCGACGAAAAGGCTGGAATGTTAAGTCTAGAAGGCACTTTCACACTTATTTTCCAGGATTATTACGCCATAATGCTGGCTCACTGTGCTGTATGAAAGGTTCGGAGCAGGGAGGGGGGGGCAGATTGTTGGTAGTAACAGTAACGATGTCTGTGTGAAAAGCCACTGCTGGCATGCTGGAACAGGTGTGGCGTTTCAACGCTGTTGTGTAATAAGTCATAGTCTTCTTTTTTTCACTGCCTAACCCGGAAAACTGGATCGCTATATGAAAGCACACATGGTTGTGGGATTATGCCACAATATTTTGTTCAGTGTGAATGAGCAAATGCAGCAATGTTGTGGACATTCTTTTCGCGTTTATTGCTGGATCGTTGTGTGAAAGCGGCTAAAGACAAAAGCTGCTTTCACACCGCGTTAATTTCCGGGAGTGTTGCGCCAATAATATAGTAATTGTATTACACCTAATAGTCTTTTTCTACGCCGCTGCTTCCGGAAAGCCGGATCACTACATGAAAGCACACGTGGTTGAGGGATTATGCCGCAAACGTTAGTTTAGTACGAATAGGCAAATGCAGCATATTGGATATTCTTTGTGCATTTATTGTGAGATCTCTGTAAGAAAGTGGCTAAAGATGAAGGCACTGAATGAGGGAAACAGATAAATTAAATACACTTGACGGGTGAAGATAATGAGAGACCGGTGCCACTAATCAGAGAGGGGTAGACAAATTATACATGCGGGAAACACACAAAGGCAGGAAGTGAAGTTAACAAAGACACATGAGGAAGGACTCAAACAAAATAAAATGGGAAATACAAAACAAAAACCCAATGACAATGCATGCAATGACTTTTATACTGTGGCTAAACCTTGCAGCTCTTGCATTTTTACCTTCCCTGAGCTATTGAGGAGTAGGCATAGCTATTATTCATTAGTTAAATGGTGTAATCACTAAGTTCCCTTTCTTCGTATGCAAGCTGCCTAATCATGAATTAATTCATTAATTGTATGAGCTTTTATCTCTTGTTACATGTACCCTTGTAGTCATTAATGATTTTAAAATTGATGTCTATTGATTTTATCATCACATTCAGAGCCGGCAGTAGGCCTTCGGGGGCCCTATTCAAAATTTTGTTGGAGGTTAATTAAGTCATCTCTGTCCCCAGTAACTCATCCTGTATGTTTTATACAAGCACAGCTAACGCTACCTTAGCATTAGCCAAATGTTAAAAACAAGCTAAATAGAAAGCTGTCGGTCTGGAGCACAGACTGGTCTGTAGTCTTAAAAACTCAGCTGCTGGCTGAGACAAACCAGCCGCTCCTCCTTCTACCTGGTAACGTTACCTGCAGTCAGCGAGAGAGGAGGAGGGACTGATGCAGACTGATGTTATTCTTTCTAAACGTCACTCACTACTACTAGTGATGTCCGATAAAGTTATTGAGTTACTTTGCTGTTGTAAACAATGTTGCTGCTCTAGAAACAACATTTAGCTGTATTTAAAATATTAAATTAAAAACAACCAGGCAGTTAATATGTACCCTTCAATATATGTTTATTTATCACAAGTGATGTGTGTCAAATAAGTTGAGATCCCAACGCTCTTGCTATCAGGTCGCAAAGAAGAAAACTGGAGCCTTTCTCCCTTTAGTAACAACAGTGAGTGAGAAAAGGGAAGTGCAACATCCTTCCATCTGCAAAACAGAGCTTAACAATGCTATAAGCAATATATTGAATAATGATTAAAAGAAAGATTTGGTATTTAACATGATATGATGATTGAAAATCAGGATATCTCATTGATATTGAAGATTAATAAATTGAATTGATCTTCCGATTGTGAAATACTGAGATGGGTGTAACGGTCGTATGACTATGAGTCATTGGGAGAGAAGGGTCAGCAAGGGGAAAGGAAATGGCCAAACAAGGACATCTCTGGCCCAACTGAATTTAAGGATGAACAAGCTATGTGACAGTAGTCATGCAGACAGAAAGAGGGTGGTGGCTGATTTGACAAAGAAACTCAGCCACGGAGTAGGATATATAAAGAGGAGTCAGAGAGAGATCACTTCAGAGATTCTTCAGGGGACTTCAAGAGATCGAGCCACAGAGGGTAACCACAACGACCAAACCAACTGAAGAATCATTGGACTCTGAAGATTTTCTCTCACTCAAGCTGCAACGAAGACTGAAGACTTTTGAAGACAATTTGAGGGCTTTGGACAAAGCCTCAAGTTTCCACCAGGGTCATCAGCCCAGCAGTGTAGGAAGGATTTCACCGGCCGGGACAACTCCTTCCCCTTCCTTTCTCTCCAAAAAGACGACTTCAAAATACTCAAGCTCAGCTATCATAATCAGGTTTTGAATTTAAGAGATTATCAGTTTACTCAAGTTTTAATCAGTTTAAGTTGTATGCTTGCCCTTGCTTAATTTTGCTATAAAATATATAATCACTGCATTTAAAGTACAAGTAGTAGACATTGAATTTATTTCTTCACTAAGGTAGTAATTTATTAGGTAAAGTGTGTTTAACACCTTGGGGCCTATTTTCCTGGCCACTAAACACAGTCCTAGCAACTATACCAAGTGCACTGATCAATGAGAAGAGAGCGGTCATTAACAGGCGTGGCTGGTGTGGTATTTGGCTCTAGGGCTATTCAGTCAGGTGCCATTTCAGAGTAAGCAGGGTAGGCATTCGGAAGAAGACAGTGAGAAGTTAGGCGAATCTCTTCGACACCAGCTTAAACAGTCCTCAGTTATATCTAATAGGGTAATACCCATAGGCCTAGAGGATCGGACCCTTTACGAAGGAGAGCTGGTCCAGTACCTCCTGAACAGGGGTAACTCGGGATCTAAAATATGTCATCTCAATATATAACATTATCGCACATTGAATATTTTCCTCATACCGTGCAGGCCTACCTCATGCCCATTGGGTCTGGTCTGACCAAATAACCATCACTAATTAATAATAAAGTATCAATAGTGGTATCGATAAAGAATCGGATCGTTAAGTGTCTCAATAAGGGTATCAATAATAAAAATTAACGATCCCCATCCCTACTGATGAAGTGCTGAATAAAAAGACTGATTATGACTGACCAAAGCCGCCTTTTATAACAGCCAAACAAGAGTTTGAAGAGAAAAAAAACAAATAAACTACGAAACAGTTGATGGCATCATTTTCTGAACCAGCTTCTTTATGAGTGATCTAAACATGTGTGGCATGAAACGAGCGGTCTATAACACTCGAGAAGCTGAAAGTGTCCGACAACGCCACTTGGGATAGGCCCAAGACCCTAAAAGCACACAGATCGTTTTGTCAAAATTAGGGGGCAGAGACAATCAAGTAATTATAAAAAAAATATATACACAATTTTATTTTTCTTTTGTCATAATTTAAAATAGCAACACCTGCTCTATTAAGAAAAAAATATGTAATGCGTATTAGAGAAAAACACCATTCAAATCAACAAACCCGCATGCGTAATTAAAGGATCAAAATCAAACAAAGAAAAAAAAACAAACAAACCCACATGCAATATACATCAAGTTGATACCAATATTTACAGAGCCAATGTCTGGATATTCAAACACTTAAAATGTATTACTCCAAACCAGTTCTGTGCATCCAGGACAGTCATATATCCAGACACTGTATCAATACACAGCAAAATTTTATACCGATATCCAGAACAGCATGAGTGGGAGGAGAAACACGCCGGGGAGTGTTAACCTCTTAGATAACTGTGGCACCCAACAGCCTCAACAGCAACATGCACACGGCTGTAGCTCGGTCCCGCTGTGATGTGAAAACACACCATTAAAAACAGGGCCACGATAAATTGTAGCAAACAGGCAAACAAGGTACTTACCGCTTTACGGGACACGCCACCCTCAGACCCCGGCAGGGGGGCAAGCTATCCAACTATAACAAATAAGACTATCAGATCTTGATAAACACCAAATAGGACGAAGAGGGAGGAATACAGCTTACCGAGGCACCCAACGCCAGCAGCCCAGGTATTCATCTATCCACACGGGGAATATCCACGGCGAAACAAAGTCGGTTCTGAGAGAACGCTCATTAGTGCCACCCGCCCAACAATGCAAACACTGAAAGGCACAAAAACAAAAGGACTTCCTTACCACTCCGCAGTAAACTAACGGCAACAAACGTGCAGCACGCCAGCCCAGACGCGTCTCCACACCCAACAGGAGAAGACAGAAACCCAAATGAGTCTACCACACAGGCTTAAAAAGGCAGCTCTCCACCTCCCCCAATCAAAGGGGATGAGCCCCAGGTGTGCTGGTGCACCTTCCCGTACACAGGTAAGAGGGAGGGGGAAAAAAACTCATCCTGCCACACATGTAATGACAGAAATGACTTTTACTGTCCGAGTGTCTTTTTGGAAAAGTCAAAATGTCTCTGTAAACCTGTGCTGGTTTTACCGCTCACCACATCAACGTGTAACGTGATCTCTGACTTGACATTGGAAGCGAGAGTCAGCCAGACTGCCAAAGAAACAGGAGTTGGCTGGGCCACTGACTGGACAATAGAAACCAGGACTTGCCCGGACCAACGATTGGACAGTGGGAGTCAACTGGGCAGCTAACGAAACATGAAGAGTTAGTGTTGGCCTGGCTGCAGACTGGAGATCAGGAACTGTCTGTTAGCCAGACTGCCGACTGGGACCCAGACAAAACCGGTGGCTATCCAATGGAACAGGGCAACTGAGTCTTTGGGACCAGCTGAAAGTCAATAGTGTTACGGCCCTTAGGCCGTGTGTGTGTGTCTGCCCAGGTGTACTGCTGCTTGTCTGTCCTCTGCAGGTCCTGCCCTTCCCCTTCTGCATGTTGCAGTCGGGAGGCTAGCGTGCACACCTGTTCCCAGTTTACAATCAGCGGGAGCGCAGGAGCTGGTACAAGGAGCAGAGAGCAGGCAGACTGAGGGGGAAGGGTGTGGAGAGCAGACCTATGTAGACAGACGGCTTACGAGAGCTTGGTGACACTGCTGTGGCGTTTGTGGAGTCCTTGCAGTGGTATGGATCAAGTCTGAACCTCATGTTGGGGTTTACTCCCTCAGTGGAGGGAGGGTGGTATTTGTTATTGTATTAATTTCTCCTTTGTGGCATTTGTCTTCCTGTGAGCTACCTTTTAGTTTGATGGCGTGTTGTCTCAACCGTATCCTGAACTGGGCGCTTCCTCTTTGTTTTTGGGAAGTTTTTTTTTTTTTTATACCTTAATAAAACGTAAATAAAACGCCAAACTATACTGATAAATCCATCTACTTTCTTCCTTCAACCTGGAATGATTTTATTATTGTCACTAACCTCCAGAGATGCTCACAAGTCTTTGAGCTAGCGTCCAAGTCAAGTCTCTCATGGTCATTATGAATGCTGTATCACCTGCTGCGTTCAATCCAGGTTGCTAATAAAACAGCATGGCTATAAGGAATTCTGTAACTGTAACCTGTTTTTCATTTACAGAGCACAACCATGTAGCCTAATGTACAATGCGTCTACAATTAATGACAGCTTATTAAATACTGTAAGTCAACACACTCCCCAGACTCTCAAACCCAGTGTAACGTTAACTAAATAAAACTGTGACGTTGCATAATCAACAATAAACCTGTAACCTGTTTTTAACTTACAGAGCACAACCATGTAGCCTTTGTTTGTTTGTTTGTTTGTTTGTTTACTTTATTTATACCCGTAGGTAAATTTGTAATGTACAATGCGTCTACAATTAATGACAGCTTATTAAATACTGTAAGTCAACACACTCCCCAGACTCTCAAACCCAGTGTAAGTTATAACTAAATAAAACTGTAAAGTTACATAGTCAACAATAAAGCTGTAACCTGTTTTTAACTTACAGAGCACAACCTGTGCAATGCAGTTAATGACAGCTTATAAACTACTGTAAGTCAACACATCCTCCTGACTCTCAAATCAATAAACTGTAACCTGTTTTTAACTTACAGAGCACAACCATAATGTGCAATGCAATCACTGACAGCTTAAACTACTCATCACCAGACTCTCAAACCAGTGTAACGTTATAATTAAATAAAACTAAGGTTACATGGTCAATAATAAACCTGTAACCTCTTTCTAACCAACGGTAAAAATTAACGTGATGGCAGCCAGCGGGACATAATTACGATTACGTTAATCGACCACCACAAGTTTGGCAAGTAAACAAACGCTCGTTCATCATTTCATAATGAATGACAGTCGGAGTAAACCTCTCGTCGGTCGTAGCTGAAGCAAGAAGCAAGCTAACGTTAGATGGCCAATGCTGAGCTAAACAGGTTTACTCACCACAGGTTACTAACCTATTTGCGTGTGTCTTTGTTTGGGTCTTGTTTTATGAAGTTTTAAAGCCAAAGTTTATGATGAATGGCGGAGCAGCTGTCGGTGTTTGTTGTCCACTCTCACGTGCGGCTGCGCACAGCAGATGCTACGTGTTATGTATGCAGGTTATAGGTAACGGAGGGAAGGGAATAACGGCAAGCTCATCAGACGTTTCCTAAAAATAAACATTGTTCACGAGTCACTGTGTGTGCGACTTAAGTCGCACTCAAGTCCGAGTCTCTAACTCGAGTCCCCATCTCTGCTAACCTCCTCCTCCCCTGGACTTTCCACTGGAGGTTCGTAACAATAGCAAGAATATCAAAGACTCTAGGGCGCTGATTAGCTGAGTTTCTGTGGAGATGACCAACAAAGTTTCTGGAGCGCTGGGCAGCTCAGTCTCTGGGGTGACGGGCAGCAAGACTTCAGCAGCGCCAGGCTTTGTGGAAAAGAGAGGTTGAGACGGCCAATTCATAGTTTTCAGTCGTGACATGCGCGCTCACACTAGACTCCCTCGTAGACACTGCAAAAGCAGTTAAAATTGGATCACCTCTCAACTCAAGAAAAAGATAGATATGGACACAAACTGCAAGTGTTGGGCACTTGAAGGGAATCCCTCACCTAAAACAGCTCAGGCTGGTCTCCTCATTGATTAGTGCATCCGAAAGCACAACAAACATCCAGCATTTTGGCAATGCAAAAGAACAAACTCAAAGTAAGAGTCTATCACTTGCTTCCTGGCTGGCAGTCAGCGGAAAATAAAATTTATTTTGCCCTCCAAGGGAGCGTTTTCCTTAGAATGTGATGTCACGTGAAAACTATGAATAGGGCCTGGAATCATGACAACCAGTTCTCCTCTTGTGGCCTCCAAAGGACCCACGGAAAAAGGCCTGGTGAATTCCCTCAATGTAGGGCATCAGGGTAGCCACTTGAACAGTTCATAGATTTAAAGGATTCTGGGAAGGTAGGTAGATTTATTTGTCACAATACAACAGGTTATAGAATTACATTTTGTAAAGTTTGTAACTCCCTTCTGCTACATAGCAGACAACATACATTAATGTAGAAGCAATTATAAAAATGGTAAACAGAAATGAACTATATTCAATGGAGCAGTGCTGAGGATGAATTAGAGTTTAACAGTCTGATAGCTTGGGGGAAAAAGCTGTTCTATTTCGTATAGGCTTCACCCTTCGCCCACTGAGAATTTTAATCTACGCCCACCCACAGTGTGGGCCTCTCCTACGTCCGCACCTATAATATATATACACAACAGTGAGACCCAGCCTTCGGCTCCCATTTTTCTTCAGCACTGAGCTGTCTAAAGAGCAGAAGATTGTCTAAAGCGCAAAGACTTTCCAGCCGGAAAACTGGAACCGTGGTGATTCCCCTGGGCCTTCTCCAAATGAGGAGGCTGTAGCGGTGTGGCAGGGGTAAACCCATTACCGATAGCCTTAGAGGGCTGCGCCTATACTCATAGAATCCGGGTTACAGCACATAACCCCCGTTCTGCAGTCTGGTGGTGTGGCAGCTTCTATATCTCTTCCCAGAAGGCAGCAGTATGCAGGCTGTGGCTGGGGTGGGTACTGTCCTTTAATATCCTTTGGGCTCTGCATAGGCACCTCACCTCACTGACATCACTGATGCTCGGGAGATGGGTACCAATGATCTTCTGAGCAGTTTTAATCACCCGCTGCAGAGCCCACTGGCTGCAGAGCCCAGGACACTACTGGTTACTTTGGGCCTCTAACTGGAATTAGGCTTTCAAAGTGCCACCACTACCAGTTTGAAGGGCACCGGCTTCTATGCATGTGTCAACATGTCTGTCTGTATTTGAAATTTGTGCAAGAATGACACAATGCTTCCAAATGCAGAGGAACCACTAAATGAAATATATTATATTTTCAATATGAAAAATTATGGAATGGAATGAGAAACAAACCTTAAATATTATATACATAATTACATATATAAACATATTTTTAAAAAGCAACAATGAATAACAACAACATAAAATGTCTAAATACAAACCAAACAGTTTTTGTAAATTGTAAACAAGAGTGCAGAGTGCATAGAGTGCTTGAGTAAATATTAAATGAATAATGTAATAGATTACTTTATACATTACATGAAGTAGGTGGATATACACTATGCATGTAATGGATGTCTATATGCAGTATTTACAGCATGCTAAGATTTATATTTGACAATGATATGTAAATATTTAAAAGGTGTGTATTTAAACTATAAAATCCTTCTTTATTTGTAGGTAAATTACACATTTTATAGTTTAAACACACTTTACCTAATGTATTCAGTGCTTAGATAAAAAGTTGTTGACATCTTTAAGAATAAAAGCATAACAAAATATTCACTAAGCAGTTTTAAATAGCACACCTTCTGTCAGTCACACAGTGTTGATGTGGCTCCCACAGCATCGGAAAAATCAAGGAACAAAAAGGTCCATGTTGTCATGGAGATACAGTATCTGGTATTTATTGGTTGTGTGGAGAATTTTGTGTCAAGTCTTTTAAATAAGAACTCAGAAAGAATTCAAAGCAGGGTCACTAACACTTCCACCAACCAGAGGAAATAAAGTTGTAGGAAGAGAAAATTCACATCAACATGTTAGGAACTGAAAATGAGACATTTCACCCCCCTTCACATTTGCAATAAAACAAACAAAAAAGGCACAATGTTCACAAACATCACAAATATATTTTGAAAACTTTAATCTAACCTCTTCTGTCTCTGAGCTAAATTAGAGTTTATGACATGAAAGAGGATATTTCTAATCTTTATTCCCTCACTATGACTGTAGATGCACAGCTACACAGCTATAGCTAAAAACATTTTCAAATAAAGGGTGAAGACAGCAGTTTTTACTGGAAGCAACTGTAAAAACAGTAGGCTACTAGACAACAATGTGTGTGTCAATCATAGACTGTATATAAGAAATGGACGTAGTCATCGTGACGTCACCCGTTGGTTTGTGGACTGCCGTTTTGAAGGCTCGAGTTTGGCCGATAGGACGCCACCATGTCAAGTATATGCAACCAGGAAGTGCCCGGAAGTGACGATACGGCGGAGCTAACTGCCGTGTGCGGCAAGTATATCCAGCTGCAGCCTGCAGACCATGACGGAAGTTGTTCCCAGAAGACACTGCGCAAAAAACGTGATGACATTCATCTCGGCTTACGTACATGATAGATCCTAATCCTAATGTTTTATTCTTTAGAAGCCAACAACAGAACTTTAAATACACTTCTGAGAAGTTTTTAGGCGAGAAATCAACTGTGTAGATTTCGGAGATTGCGAGTTTTACGAAAATTGGCAGCGAATCGAAAATGTGTTCAAACGTTTTCGGAGTTGAGAAGCTCCGCAAGTGCCGACCATAATCAGTGCATAATCAATAACTTTAGGCACATACCCTGGTTGGGGTAAGAGCAATATACTTCGGGGGGTTGTCAGGAATAGCTAGCTAGCTACGGTTAGCTCCCCCAGGCCCAGTCACACAGACCACTGCAGATGTGTCCAGCAACAGCTGATAATGTTCGTACCGCTGTTATTCTGTCAATAAATTCTCAGTAATGTTAAGTTTTAACCTAAATCGAGACACATCTGGCTCGTGATGTAACATTACAGAATATTCTTGGTTTGTGAAACTTAAAATCACTTTGGAAGAAAAAAATTTACAACAGTGGTATGAATTGAAACATTGCTTTATTATTATCATTAGGCTATTAAAAAAAAGTATTTGCAGGAATTATAGTATAAATATACTATAATTATATATATATATATATATATATATATATATATATATAAGTATAGTATAGTTAATATTAAGTTCAACTTCCGTCACGTTTGTCTGGTTTTTATATACAGTCTATGGTTTGTCTGCGGGCTACAGCTGGACCCTTCTCGTGTGTGGAGCTAGCTAGGTGCAACTCTAACTCATGTTAACTGTCATTTTAACTGGGCTGATAACTTTGTCTAGTGAACAACAGTCTTAAAACTAAATGTACTCACCAGAGAAAGTGAACAGCCAACTCCTAATAAGCTTTTTCAATGACGCTGGTTAAATTTACACAGTGTCGAGGGTACAAGTCAGCTCTAGCCTGATTGACAGGTCGCTATGGTAACGACTTGTCAATCATAGATAATCCCACCCTGAAACATACTCTGCTTTTTGGTCTATTTTAAAATAAATGGGACCATAATTTACTAAATGAACATAATTTTGTATTGAAGAAGACTTGAAACTAGCGACTGAGACCATAAACTCATCAGGAAAGTGTTTACTGGGGTAATTATTCAGCTGAGAAGTAGGGTCATTTTCCCATTATTTCCAATGGAGCCGGACTTCTTTTTGCAACCAGAAGAGTCGCCCCCTGCTGGATTTTCAATAGAATGCAGGCTTCAGGGACTTCCGCATTGGCTTCATATTGTAGACTGAAAGCTTCCCGCTTGGTGTCAGTCAATGTTCCATTGTCAATGTTGCTAGCCTATGACAAATACTTTGAAAACTTTAACCTAATCACTGACCATAATCCATCTCAAGCCATCATGACCAACTGATAATGACCAAGGTCAATTAGAATTCATACTTTTTTCACCACAACAGAAGATAGTTCTTGTCTTTCTTCCTCGCTATGCATGTAGGTGCGCAGCTATACAGCTAGCTAAAAACATTTTCAAATAAAAGGTTAAAGACAGCAGTTGAGACAGTCAGTAGTTTAAGGTTTTTACTGGGAGCAATTGTTGCTAGCCTAACGAGTGATAGCCAAGTATCATAGCTTAAGAAGAAGGTTCCACCTTGACATCTGAAAACAAAATACACAAAACAAAATATTTACATTATCTCAATTTAACTTTGACCATTTATAAGGGTCCCCATCACTAGAGTGGCTACAAACACAGACATGCCACCATAAGTGACCTAAACCACTCACCGTTATCCATCTTACCACGGCCAATCAACCCCGAATCCAGGGAAGCAATTTAAGGATGGGAAACTAGCAAAGAGAAACTCGTGAATTTGCAAGTAAACAGTCACATGATAAAACTGGTGCTTATCAGTGCATAGAGAGGTCCTAAACGCCTATGATCGAAAGAGTGTAAAGACAGTACTCATCTCAAATTGCAGATAGTTTTGCAGGAATACAGAAAAGTGAGGAATATTGACAACTGGGAAGTTGAAGTCGAAGCCCTGACCCAAAGTTCGAAGAACAAGCACCCAAAGCTCATCTCAAACAAAGTTGGCCTTCTGCTAAATGTAACATACCAAAATTCCTGCAACCAAATGCACACAAAACTGAAATTACCAAGTATGGCTAAACCAAAATAGCCCACCAAAAGTTTCTTCCAAACAAAGGCTCACTGGCCCACCAAGTCATCCCAAGACGCACAAGCTACAACAAAGCACACGCTAACCAGACAAAGCATGAGCTATAATACTTAAAGTTACCAAAGCTAGCTGGCCAACCCACCAAGTCGCAGACGCTAAAACAGAGGGTTAATTTCCCTACTGGCAATATTTTAGTTCCTCATCAACCAGACCAAAATCTTATCATAAACCCAAGCATTTCAGACATACCAGGTTTTAAAGCAATTCAGCGGTACATCTCATTCAGATCAGACAAAGCATTGATTTTACAGTTTCAACCATAGCATGTCTAAAGGTGTGTTCACACTGAAAGCGAAGTTAATATTCGCCTCGCTTTACTCGCGTGAGTTTGACCGCTGGACATTTTGAGTGTTCAAACACAACGTGATAAGCGAATAAACACAACCTGCGAATACTACAGCTGTATGAATCAAAGTAAAACTTTTGCTGTAAATTAAATTAAAATAAACGGATCAAACTGATGCCGAAATAACTACAATATGATGCCAATTTGTTGACATATGAATTCATATTTTGTCAGGTCTGTCAGCAGGACAACAACTTTTAAAATGTTTATTTTCTGAATGCAGTTCGGATTGAGCTGGGCTGTGCTAACTTGTTCATAGTAGAGTACGATAGCTGGAATAAAGTTACAGAGACATATTTTCTGAACTCACCAGATAGTTCAACTTCCTCGCTTTCTTTTCTCCAAGTAATGTCCAGTTTTGTCCGTAACAAGACTCCGGTGCCGTCCGATGCTAACAACAACAGTGGAACTGGATGTGCACAGAAGCTAGCTGCCAAGAAGCAAGAGTGAAGATAAATCAAGTTGCAATCCCAAAAACTAAGGTAAAAAGCTAATTTAATAAAAGCAGTTAACTCTGAGCTCCTCCCACGAGTAAAAGGCGTAGTTGTCAGAGCATAATCCAGACCGACTACGAGTGTTTATTTGTCAAAAAGCTGCAGCGCCCCTCCCCGTACACTTCCCCGTTCTTTAGCAGTTCTCTGTCAGCCAGCGAATTGTCATTACACCACTCGCCAGGTCCTCTCCAAACAGCGCTTTGAAGCCGCTGGTGACTTTTGGACTATCTCACCGCTGACAGGTTTTCGCAACATTGCTTCAAGTGAATTTCTGTGTATGTGACTATACTCACCCAAAACACAAATGCGTGTTACATCTCAAAACAGCAAATAAACAAATTGGAGACATATGCAGCACCCTTCATCATCCAAAAACAAACTAACCAGTCTGAACACAGCACAAAAACCTTGCCCAAATTCTTTTCTCAATGCTAAATACTAAATAGCAAAGGCACTGTATCTGCACTGCTGAAAAGTACCTAAACTCATTTTAGCATTCACAGACCACAATAGTCACAAACCAAATTGGTCACCAACATAGTAATCAACAATTAATTTGCCACAGTAGGCTAGGTTTAACCTTATCAAATGGGTTTGGATCCCAGACGAGTCACAGCGATACACAACAGGGTCCTGGTCTGGGGGTTTACAAATACGGTCACCCTACTCAGACAGCTAGTTTAATAGCAAGCATGGTTGGCAGTAACAAGCTATATTATCACAGGAAAATTTATTTTACAATCACAAAATAGCTATATTAAAGAGTGTACAGATAATGTTCCAACAAGCGTGTTTGGGGAGTAGATAAAAGATTCCTGTCAATATTTGCTTGGTCAAAGATCTGACGATATGGTGGATGTACCAACGTCAGAAAAAATTGGTGGAGGGTACCTTTAAAAGTGAACTGTGCTCAACCAGCATGTTAACATGCACCCTGATTATTTGATTAAAACCACATTAAGACAATACTGCCTACATATAATTGGGTTATATTAGCTAGATTAAGGTAAAAGAAAATAGAGCAACTAGCATAATCAAGTTAACAGACCTGAATTACAGCCCTGTAATTTAAAATGACTGTGGCATATACAACACACATTAGTTTGATTTTGTTAATTCTACACATTCAGAATGGCTCTTGGATTACAAACCAACACAACCCTTGGAGCGTTTTTAAATTGAAAATCAACAACTATAAAATCCCTGCGTCTCTCATTTTATGTCACTTATAACGTGTTTTGGTTTCTTCCATAACTCTTTCTGGACATTAACCAAATCAAATAAACTAGTGTTGGGGAAACCAGGTTGCTATGAACCTTGTAAACACTTCAATAAAACGATTGCATTTGTTTAATTCACAGTGAATGGTTCATTGCTTTAATCACACTATTACTTAATCTTGTAGTTTACATTAATTGGACTGGAAATTGGGCAGCACAGGAGAAGCAGATTTTATGTGCTGGTTTTACCTGGCAGTATTACCAATATTACCTCCATTTCAGTGAGTAAAGATCAGAACAAAAATTTCAGCACTGTTGTATAAATAAGTAGATACACACACACATCCAAAAATTTACTGGATCATTTAAATTTCTCTGTAGGTTCTGGAAAAATGGTGTCTCATGTTTATTTGGCAGATACTACAACAAATGAGACAACAATTACATAATTTCTCATAGTGGCATAAGCTATGTTAAAAGCATCTACATGTGCTCTATACACATATTAGCCAGGGTGTGAAGAGACCATTAAGTGTGTCAGGATCTTTATTTCACAAAGAGATGTACCACAAAAGCATTCAGACAATTAGAAAGAAGACAAGAGAAGATCCTTCCCGATCCCAAACACACACACACACACACACACACACACACACACACACACACACACACACACACAGATGTTTAGTTTGGATTTCTAAAGAAAAGACATGATGTGCGACTTGAAAGCTGTGATGCAAACAAGCATGAAATGTTGGCAGTCTGCGACTGGCGCTGAGTCTGGTGAGTTGAGACAGAGCAGGCTGTATATCGTAAAAAAGAATGCAAAGTGTAAAGTTCAAGAACAGGAAGATAATGCTGACTGTAGAAGAATTTTGCACTATGGGTTTATTTTTGGAGAGCACACACAGTAATAGGTGGACTGTTTACCTTTCTCAGGTAAACAGTATTTTCAAATAGTACACAATGGGCCAGACTTACTAAAGGTTTGTGTGAGTAAAAACGTGCAAACTTGATATCACCAGCAAAGCTGTAAGCTGATCTACTAACATTGTGCACAGAGAATGATGTCTTCCAAAAGTGCAACAAAGCACCTTCATTTACTACTTTTGACTTAATGAATATGCAATTTGGGGCGTTTCAATTTTATTGTGCAAAGTAATGGGAGGGTAACGTGCAAATAAATGTATTTACTACATGCAGTGTAATCTAACAAGCCTAAACACAATTTCATATGAGTGCAACAGCATCTGTATTTAATAAGTTTGCAAGGTGCAAAGGTACAAGGTGTAAACCGGCAAGTGTTGCGCAGAGATGGCTGCTGTCATCATTGTGAGAAGGAGACATAGCCACAATGAAAGAAGACGTAGAGAAATAAAAAATATTAGATAAAATTATTCTATATCCAATATATAGAAATAATTTTTTTTATTTAATTAGTTATTCACGTGTAAAATTCATCCAGCCAGAGGGAATGATCACCAACTGTTCACAGCGCACCGATCGTAATAGCGACACAACCCATTGTAGGTATTGGAGAGGGAATGGGGCGTTGGGGTGTCCAGGGCCAGGGACAGGAGATTGCTGAGCAACCGGGCATGGACAGTCGGTGATTGTTCCCCCTGGCTGGATGAAGCACGACCTGCTGACATTTCCTCGCGTCTGGGTCATTCCATCTGTTTCTGCTGAGGTTTCCCAAAGCAGTTTTTCAGGTTTGTTGTCCCAAGTACTTGCAATAGGCAGGATGGGCAGGTACATATGATTTCCACATACTCGGGACGCACTGAATGAAACAATTATAACTTATATTTTTATAGCGCCTTTCACAGGACCCAAGTGGCAGTGGCATTGAGAGATTTATAAGTGAGGAGTAGGATTTCGTAGGTTAATGCAGAATTTGACCAGGAGCCAGTGAAGCTGAGTGACAACTGAGGTGATGTGCTGCCACGATCTAGTGTGAGTGAGAACCCTGGCAGCCGAGTTCTGGATATATTGTAGCCTGTCCATGACCTTGCTAGGTACCCCATACAGGACACCATTACAGTAGTCCAAGCGGGAGGTGATAAAGGCATGGATGAGTCACTCTGCCACAGAGTCTGAGAGTGAAGGTCGATGTTTGGAGATGTTTTTGAGGTGGTAGAAGGCCAATTTGGTTATGAGTTTGACATGTGACTGGAAGGAAAGGGTGGTGTCCAAAATCACACCATGATTATGGACTTCTTGGGATGGAGAGATGGAGCAACCATCCACTTTGAGGAGTAGATCACCTACCCTCAGGAGCAGCGGCTTTGGAGACACTACTTAGCTCTGTTTTGCTTCTGTTTAGTTTGAGTAGGTTAGATGACATCCAGGTTTTTATTTCATTCAGACAGTTAACAAGTGACAGAGGGGGAAGCTGAGTGGATGGTTTGGTGCTGATATACAGCCGTGTGTCATCAGCATAACAGTGGAAACTGAGACCATGGTGGCGTATTATCTGGCCAAGGGGAGCATGTAATGGTGAAAAGGAGGGGTCCAAGCATAGAGCCTTGAGGCACACCTTGTTTGCCTGGGGCTGGGGGGGAGCTGTAGTCTCTACTGTTCCGTATTAGAGAGGTATGACTGGAGCCAGGAGAGTGCTGAAACCGTGAGGCCAACACATTCAGATAGACGGTTGAGAAAGATTGTATGGGAAACTGTGTCAAAGGCTGCTGAGAGATCTAGAAGAATGAGGATGCTGATAAGTCCAGAATCAGCAGCAATGAGGAGGTCACTAGTGATTTTGATGAGGGCAGTCTCAGTGCTGTGGTGCACTCTGAAGCCAGACTGAAGGGGTTCATAGAGATCATAGTGGGATGTGTGCTGATGAAGTTGGGCAGCAACTGCTCTTTCCAGGATTTTGCTTAGGAAGGGAATGTTGGAGATCGGACGGTTGTTGTTGAGGCCACCTGGGTCCAAACTGGGCTTTTTGAGAATAGGGGTAATAGGGGCTGTTTTGAAGCAGGAGGGGTACCAAGGCAGATACCAAAGGTGTCTAAAAACCAAGGTTTTTACGCAGTGGCTACTTTCCCTCCCGACTCTCCATGGCGGAAACCATTAAAACACGCAAAACCCTCATTTAAATACTGCCACCTCCATTGTGTTTGCACCTGTTTTCATCTACGCAGTAATTCTTAATCACCCATAAAGAGGTACTACAATTACATATGCAATATTTTAGAATGCACACGCAATTTAGTACTCTTTATTTGGGGTGTTAGTAAATCCATAAGATTCAGCTGTGGATCAGTAATGTTCAACCAAAAACTTGACAGGGACGTGCAGGTAGACTGCAAATATAAAGGTCACAAAGGTAGCAAAAATATCAGTAAATACTGTACACAAAACAAAAGTTAAATTCACCACATTATTACCTCATTGTCAGCATGATCTCAGTGTGTTTATAGGTATGCACACACACACACACACACACACACACACACACACACACACACACACTCTCAATGCTTGGTTACCCACACAGGTGTTTTCAGTCATAATAATAATCATTCAGTCACCGGATTACTTATGGCTGTGTCTGCAATCACTATGTAGTTTGTACAGTTACTGTATATATTCACTGTCATATTTGAGTGTGAAATGTATTTGCTTGTTAGTGCCCTTAAAATTCCCACCATAGAATGGAAAAAATAGTGTCCATGGCATGTGAACTACATGCTGTTAACAATCCCCTGATGCAATGAATTTTATAAATGCTAAAATTACTTTTGCGCGACTCAAAATGATGATGATTCATAAGTGAACAAAATCTCTTTACATCCCACTAGAGTAAACTACAGAGGGTCAGTTACAATATATAGAGCATAGAATGAGTGAACAAGGGAGTGATTTTGGACACAGTACTGTACTAATACTGTGTGGCAAGAAAGCGTTTTCACAAAGTTCAATCAGATTGCCCTCTGCCTGAAACAAAGGAGGGGGGAGGCACAAATTGCAGCTGCAAGGCATATGTTTTACTTTGTTCCTGATATAAAAATACATTTGTCTTTATTATAACAAAGTCATTTTCATTTGTATAGCCCAATATCACAAACCAGCCTCGAGGGGATTTACAAACCTGTACAGCATACAATACCCTCTATCCATCTGTTAGTGAGTTAATGTGCTTAAAATAATGCTGAAATAGGCTAGAGAAACTATTTGTCCAACTACAACAACAGTGCACCAGTGTTTCAGTGAACAAAAGGTGACTTCTGACCTGCGAATCTGCCAGAACAGGAAACGTATGCTTGAATTTGTCAGATAGGTGCACCGTTACACTGGAGTCTTTTTCATATTTGCACTTGTAATGAAATTCGTGTAGACGGTTTTTAATTATCCAACAACTCTGAGTAGAATATCCTACAACTGTAAATGCAAAGAAATGGCATTATGGCAATTACACGCATTGTTATGTTAAATGTAACTGTATCCGTACTTTCTTTCAGTGAAGCATCTTTTCATGAGATTTTACTACGTGAGGAACTACTGAGAAAGGGGAGCCAGGGCTCTGACCAGTTACATGACAATAGCAAATACAAAATGGCAAATGTTTATGCTATGTCAACTTCCTACATGGCTGAAATGTTTTCTTTGGTGCTAGAGGACAATCCTAGTTAAATGATAAAAGAATGTCTGCAAACTATTTAATTTCATGCAAGCTTCAGCAATCTCCTTCTTCAGGCACACAAGGCAAACAGGCATTTCTGTGTGTGTATATATAGACATACCAGTAATTAGCACAAATGCAAAACATCTGTATGTCCCTGACACAAGATCACAATGAAGGGTACTACAATCTTATGGCATGCACTGACTACAAACAATTAAGTGCTACAAATGTACCTTAGATGACTTTCATGCTACATCACGGGCCCGGTGCCACGAGGGGGCAGAAGGGGCCTTTGTCCCCTAAGTTGCATTTTCTGCACCCCCCAGTCTAGAACCACCAAGGGGCAAAAACTTATGTGCTGCTGTTTTTTGATTGTAGCCTAGGCCTATTTTTTTCTATACAATATTCAAATCCCCCAGTCTTTGACTTTTCCTAAGTTATGTGTTTTGTTAAGAGGTGTCATGATAAAGACTGATTGAAAAAAACACAATTTTTGCATAAGCGCCAGCGGGTAAAAGTTGATCTATAGAGAACGCAGTCATTTTCGCACTATTAATTTCTCATTTTAGATAAACATTTTGTGTTGCTACTGGCAACACCTTTAGTCTACTACTAAACAGGCATGCAGACCTGCTCAGTAAGGAGAGACTGATGGTGGGGGGGTTAGGACAGTGATGTGTCTTGGATTCATTCTGCATCTGACAGCTCATCATCTGACAGCGATCCACATGCACAGAGTAAACATGCACAAACGCTGTATTAATTTTCCTCTGCCAACAGCAAGGATGGGCTGAATATAGGGAGGCATGATCATCAAAAAGAATGATGCAGCACCGACATTTTGCCACACACAGGATGAAAACAAATACAGAAATTGTCATTGCAGGCTGAAAACCTACGGTTATCAAAAAGACCAAAAAGATAATTGTCCCTATCTTGCACCCAGCACAAAGCGCGGTGAAAGTGTCTAAACCACCGCAGTTGAAATTTGCACACCAAGCGACCGAGTTGTTTAAACAGTAAATGCACTTGCACCCATCTGTGAACTCATGGGAGTGTTGGTCTTAAAATGAGGTGAGGTCAGGCATATTGTTGGCACGTTGCTATTGAGGCAGCAGAAAGCGATTGTTTTTGTTACTTTAGGGGCGCATTACTGTGACACTGTGCTCATTTACGCACGAGGCAGCGTAACTTCATTGATTATTAAAATCTCCTGACACGCCAACAGGATCGGTCAGGATCTAAAGTTAATAATGTTCTGTGTTCTTTTACAAATCCAAAAACTCTCAAACAGTCCAGGTTCATACAGAGAAACTGTTTGGAGTAAAACAGCCATCCTCCTGATCAGTCCTCCATCAGAGCGTCTAAATTATTTCAGAAGCTAAAAGTTGAATTCTGTTTCCTCTGGAGAGTTTCCTCTGTCCTGTCATGTCAAGTTTAGAACTTCAGGTTTTTTCTGTTTTGCTGCTCAAATACCCTATGATGTTTGTTGCGACTTTATTGCGCACATGACGTTTAAAATGATGACATTACATTACATTACATTAACTCATTTCGCAGACGCTTTTATCCAAAGCGACTTACATTTGAGGAACAACATACAAGCATCAACAGAGCATCAACTACAGATCTACAACTGATAATACATACTAGTAAGAGCTCACAGTACATATCACATCAATGGGGTCGATACCTAGGGAAGGAAGTAAGAGTTAACAAAAAGTGCAATCAAAACAAAAAGTGCAATCAATACAAGATCATTGTAGGGGATAGAAGAAGAAGAGCACAGGAAGTGCATGTTAGAGATTAGGAGTTAGAGGTGTTATAAGAGGAAGTGTTCTCGGAAGAGATGAGTTTTCAAGAGCTTCTTGAGGTTAGAGAGGGACGCCCCTGCTCTGATGGCGTGTGGTAGCTCGTTCCACCATCGTGGTGTCACAGATGAGAATAGCCGGGACTGGGATTGCTTTGTGTGAAGGGATGGCAGAGCCAGGCGGCGTTTGTTCGAGGAGCGTAGCGGCCGAGAAGGAACGTAAGTTTGTATTATGGAGTTTAGGTAGATGGGTGCAGACCCAGTAGTCACTCTGTATGCAAGCATTAGTGACTTGAATTTGATTCTGGAGGCCACGGGGAGCCAGTGGAGGTCATTGAGTAATGGAGTGACATGAGTCCTTTTGGGCTGATCAAAAACCAGACGCGCTGCTGCGTTCTGAACCATTTGTAAGGGTTTCACCGCACAGGTTCACACACATTCAGCTGGAAGACCTGCTAGGAGGGCATTGCAATAGTCGATGCGAGAAAATAACCATGGCCTGTACCAGAAGCTGGGTGGCGTACTGAGGTAGGGCCTGATTTTCCTTATGTTGTATAGAGCAAAGCGGCATGAGCCTGAGACAGCAGCAACATGGTCTGAAAAGGACAGCTGGTCATCAATCATGACACCCACGTTTCTCACCACCTTGGTTGGAGTGATGGTTGAGGAGTCAATTTGTAGTTTGATGTTATGGTGGATAGATTGCTTGGCTGGAATGACCAAGAGTTCAGTCTTAGAGAGGTTTAGTTGAAGGTGGCAAGCCTTCATCCATGCAGATATGTCCGATAGACAGTCCGTGATCCGCGCCGAGACAGTGGGCTCGCCTGGCGGGAAGGATAGGTAGAGTAGCGTGTCGTCTGCGTAGCAGTGGTAGGAGAGGCCGTGCGAGCAAATGATCGGCCCCAGTGAGGTGGTGTAAATTGAGAAGAGAAGGGGCCCAAGCACTGAGCCTTGGGGCACCCCTGTGGAGAGGCAGTGGGAGGAGGATAATTGTCCTTGCCACAAAACATTGTAGGAACGCCCCAAGAGGTAGGATTCGAACCACAGGAGTGCTTTACTCGAGATGCCCATTACAAAGAGAGCGGATAGCAGAATCCTGTGGTTGACTGTGTCAAAGGCAGCTGATAGGTCAAGCAGGATAAGAACCGAGGATTGGGCTGCAGCTTTAGCTGACCTTAGGGCTTCTGTTACAGACAGAAGAGCCGTTTCAGTAGAGTGGGTAGAAGAGACACTGGTCGATAGTTCTCAACTTGAGTTGGGTCAAGTGAGGGCTTTTTGAGCAAGGTTGCAACCCGAGCCCTTTTGAAAGTGGTCGGGAAGGTTCCTGAAGCCAGAGGAGTATTTATCACGAGTGATTGTCGGGACCAAAGTAGGAGATATGGCTTGGAGGAGATTCGTAGGAATCGGGTCCAGTGGGAATGTAGTTGGACGGCTACAGGTCAAGAGTTCTGATACTTCGCTCTCTGTGAGAGGAGTAAATGAGGAGAGTGAACAACCACTGACCTGGGAGGGCAGAGGAAAAGATGTAGTAGGACTGCTACAATGGTTGAGTTTGAGTGTTTCAGAGAATTGGCTAGTTATAGCTTCCACTTTTCCTGTGAGGAAGGCAGCAAAGGTATCAGCAGACAAGTTTGTGGGTGGTGGAGGTGGAGGAGGATTTAGTAGCACTTGGAAAAGTTGGAAAATAATTTCCTGGTGTCAGTGGCACTGCTTATTCTGTCATTATAGAACGCAGTTTTGGCAGCACTGATGCTTGTTGAGAAGGAGGATAGGAGAAATTGGTAGCCCTTAAGGTCGGCGGGGTCTTTGGTTTTTCGCCATTTTCTTTCAGCCGCTCTGAGATCAGTACGGAGCCCACGGATGGTATCAGTTAGCCACGAGTGGGGCTGGTTTGGGCGAGCAGACTTGGTGGATAGAGGACACAGGCTATCCAGACACGAGCTTAGTGTAGAGCACAGAGATTGTGTGGCATCATTGACCTCAAGTGAGGAAAATGTTTTGAGGGAGTAGTTGAGGGTAGAGCGGAAGCTACCACTGAGGCAAAGTGAGCGGGAGACAGTTTGCGGAGGTTGCAGCGGTGTGAAACCAATGGTGTTGGAAGAATGGGCTTTTCTTGTAGGCATACCGTTAACTGAATGAAATAGTGGTCAGACACATGTAGAGGTGTGACTGTTAGGCACTCTGTGGCACTGTTTCGGACAAGAATGAGGTCAAGCACCTTGCCAGCTTTGTGGGTCGGGGGGCTGAGAACCCGTGTTAGATCAAAGGACTGAATCAGAGACAGGAAGTCTGCTGAGTTTGAATTGTCTAAGTGAATGTTCATGTCACCGAGGACAAGTAGGGGACAGTCATGCTCTGGGATTGAAGACAGCAGTGTGTCTAGCTCCTCCACAAAGTTACCCATTTGTCCTGGGGGACGGTATATGACAACCACAGAGACCTTTACCGGAGCGGACACAAAGACAGCATGGTATTCGAAGGAGGCATATTGATTCGGGGGTAGCAGCTGTGTGAATTTCCATTTGTTGGAAATTAAGAACCCAGTCTCACCCCCCCCTCCCAGACGGCCGGGGGTGTGAGTAAAAGAGTAATTGGTGGACAGCGCAGCGGGGGTAGCAGAGTTTCCTGGTTTGATCCAGGTCTCAGTGAGCACTAGTAGCCCAAGAGATAATGTGTTAGCATAAGCAGTGATGAAGTCAGCTTTGTTGACTGCCGACTGGCAGTTCAATGATCCAACAGACAAGTAAACAGATGTGGGTGGTGCCTGTTTTAAAGGCTTGAGGAGTGCCTGGTTTCTGTGCCTGATGGCATGATACCTCTTGCGTGGACCGGAGACAATAGTAATAGTGTGGTAGCACATGGCCTGAGTGTATTTGTAGCTGGCAGCTTTAGGTGAGTGGGTGTGCCTCGGAAAGGGAAAAAGCTTCTCTTGTAGGCGGCCTTGCTCAGTGGACTCGCTGTACTTTACCCAAGTAGGTCTTCACACAAGGAGCAGACGCTAACGCTGACGCTTCAGTGGTAGGTTTCACTGAAGTACTGAGTCTAATTGCACACAGGTGTAGGGCATTAAGAATGATTGCACCCAGCTGAGATCGCCCTCCAGATTAACAAGACAAAAGCTTGGTTTCAGTGGGTGGGACACACACCCAGTTGTTTGATCTCGCTCAGCCGGCCTTCAGATTCTAGTGGATTGCTCAGTAAAAGTGCAAAGAAATAGCACCTCAAGAGTAGGAAAGACAGAGTAAAGTATTACCTCACTGCTGCAAACTCTTATTTGCTCCACGATTCTTGTCCTGTGTTTAAGAGTACAACAGGAGTACAAGTAGTCTGTTAAATACTTTAGATCGCCCTCCGGATTAACAAGACAAAAGCTTAGTTTCAGTGGGTGGGACACACACCCAGTTGTTTGATCTCGCTCAGCCGGCCTTCAGATCAAATGACCGCAGCCTCTCTAATCATGACAGTAAATCGTAAAAGAAAACACTCATACATCAATAAAACACAGTGTAGGGGAGAGATGTGACCCACGACCCGTTCATCATAGTTTATTTTAATGCAGTGCAGTGAGGATCCAGACGTTCGTCTGTCCGTTAACAGACTGGAGTTCCGACACTTCACTCATAAACTGCAGAGCAGCAGAGCAACACAGGCTTCATGATCAGAGATGGTTTTTAGATCACGTCAACACTTCTGTCCATATCCCCTCTCTGCTGTGAGTCTGCAGTTCAATCAGTCAACTGGTGTTTTTCATAATGCGCTGTTCATACGCTATAATGGCAATGCACCAAAGTACAAGCGCACCTGGCTTTAAATGGGAGATGACACATGGTTGGTGTATTGCAAGTTATGCCCTACTTACCCTTGACAAATTCACAGACTAAGTATGACCCTTTTGAACCATGCGCACGGCGAGCAGACCATTTTTTCTGCCGTCAAACGAGCAAAATTGGAGTTGGAGATGCCCCAACGCAACTGCGCCATGCGCTTCACGCCGTGAAGGGCCCTGTGTATTGATGTATATATAAAAAGAGTTGCCGCCTCTCCATTTTTAACTGCCCCCTCAGTCACTTCATCCTGACGCCGGGCCTGCTACATCATTTGTGTAGACAATTACATACACACAGGCATGGGTGAAAAATTCATCGAACAGTTGGGGGGAGGGAAGCCAAACAAAATTTCTCAAGAGCACTTTTTGAAGGGGACACAAATAATACAGCCACAATTGTACTTTCATAGGACATGTGTACACAGAGGAAAGCCTTACTACTATTATTAGTGTAGCACGGAGGCCGTGAAGTTATCATATTGCCTTAATATCGGGACTTTTTGTAATTACTTGCTATTTTGATACACTGAAAAATAATCTTTAATAATCGTTTTTCTTTTCTCTTTCATTTTCTCTGTCCCACAACACAAAATGATAGTTGTTTAAATATGAGTTAGGTTCATGGGTTCACCATGCGGTCATATTATAACTGTTATATTATCTTGCTCCTCCACATAGTAGGCCTAGGTTTCGTCTGGGACAGAGGATGTCCCTTAGCCTGCTTAGATATTCAACTGCAGCAAGCCACTTATCGTATTTAGAGAAACCCAACACAAGTGTAGCTTTATAACAGTTCACACATAGACTTTTTACCTTGTTAGTGTAGTGTTGTTATCCAACAAGCTACAGAACCATGGTATTAAACAAACTAGGTAACTCTATAAACCTAGACATAGTGGACTCGTGGAAAAATACATCAGTTATCATAATTTTTTTGCCATGAGAAATTTATTAATGACTCTCCATCATCTGTAATCCGATGTGAATAAAATAGCCATGACAGCCTACTTACTGGAGTTCCACAACTACCGATAAAAACTTTGTTCTCTCCCATAGGACTTGTGTTTGTAGATGACCTAAAGGGGGAAATCAGGCAGTGGGCCAAACCACTGTGAGTCAAGAGATGGGGGACTCAAAATGTTTTAAAACTTATAACGCTTTTTTTGTTGACCCATTTGTATTTGAATTGATTTCCTACTTACACACTTATTTTAAGTATGTATCATTATATTACTGAATGATATATTTAGGGAGCGACAACCCTCAGAAGGGATGGGTCCTGACCCTCCCAACCCCCCAGCTATTTCCGCCTATGCAAACAGGCACCAATTGTACATTTAACACCTGAAACACAGATATACTACATCTCTTGAAATAGACAACATTTTAATATTAATATATGTCCAAGTGGAATTAAAAGGCATTTGTTCTTTCAAGTAAAACAGACACATGCACATTCTTACCTTATTTGTTGGTTATATCTGGATCATCACAAGATTTGACCTCAGTTTGTCAGTGCTTCATTTATTAATTTTGTTCTCCTTGTTTTATCCATTTTAATTGTGTGCTTTCCTCCCATTTAAGGCAGAACCACATGACACTTAAGGGTGTTTATGTGTGCTTCACCCTTGCATGTACGATGTGATGATGTAAACAGACATTTATCCATAGGAGATGACTTTGGATGACATCTCCAGGCGCCTGCTGAGAAAATCTATGACTGTGCTGTCACCTGTAAATGCGTACTTTAGCAGCTCCCTGGAGGTACAGTCATGGTCATGTTTGTCTTGTACTGTAGACATTTATGATCAGAGAATGTCTTTCCTTTACTTACATGTAGCAAATTTACCTTGCAGTGAGTGTTTGAAACTACAATTCAAATTTTGTATGTGTGAGTTTACTCTCAACAGGTGTGTGTGTGTGTGTGTGTGTGTGTAGGTGTCTGTGACCTTATAAACCTCTCAGTGGTTCCCAGTTTACTGTACGTGTCTTGTCACAGCACAAGTGTACTTCATTAAATCTTAAACTTGGGCCTAATGAACCCATGTGGTGCACACACTGTGATGCTTCTATTTCAGTAACAGACAGGCACTTGGGAAAATATTATTACATCACAATATCTCTTTGCAGTGAGTTCAATTAAGCAAAAGAGAAAACAGCATCGGTCTACATTCAAATGACAGGGGAAGGTTTTGTGTAATTTCCTAAATGTGGTTTGGTTTTGTGAATAAACAGGTGAACCACTGTTAGTTTTTTAGATGTTTACACATTTTCGTAACATACCTGAAAACAAACCAAACTCTAAGGGAATATATAAATGCTCAAAACAACATTGTTACTCAAGTATAAACCTATGTGGACCAACTATAGACAATTTGTAACTTGTTGCTGTCCATCTCTGTTCAAAAACATCAAAATAATTTTTTCTGTTGCTTTTCTGTAACTTTACACAGTGTAAATATTTAGTGTTATGGCCAGATCTTTGGTAAATGTGTCAGTGTTTTGGCAAAAACACTGTGAATGTGGGCTTCGTGTGTGTCAAGATACAGCAACTTCATAAGGATGTGGTAAATGAATGGTTGCAGTGCTTACTGCAGTTAATGTTATGGATATTTTTTACAGAGAGATAGAATCACACAGAAAGTATATATATAACTTATAATTAAGTCCAACACACTCAACTGTTCCAAACTGTGAAGGTACATAAAAGTAGTTTACAAAAAAATATAAAAAACAGGGCTCCTTAACTTTGACAGTGACTCTTTTCAATTATATTTTCCACACTTACTTTGAAATATATATTTTACAGAATAAAGAGAGTTTGAATAGACAATGTACATATATGTCTTACCAATTCAAAATGGTAAGGAAAAATTAATCCAAACATGATCACCTCCTTTGAAGGTGTGCAGTGATGAACACTGAAACGTCACGCTGAATGACGCCACACTTCGCTGTGAATTATATTGGGTTAAATTACTTCAGCTCAGTACTCACCAGAAATAATGATAACTGCAGTGGGTCTGTGATGTGAAAGTAAAAATCACTGGCTATGCAGCACACTGTAGCAATCACGGCACATTTCAGTACATTTCTACCTCAACCATTCAATCATATCTCCTTATCATCAGATTGCCATGGCAACTTGGAGCTCCGTGGTGTGCGTGTGTGTGTGTGTGTGTGCGCGCACAGCTCTCTCCTGTCAGAGTGGTACAGGTTGGCTGTGAAGTTCAGGAAAGGAACGACAAATGCCGAGATACCAGTAATGGAAGAAAGAGGAGAGTAGGATACATACGAAGTCAGAGAAATAAAAATCAGACAGATGAAGAGACAGAGCGATGCAGGATGAGTGGCTGAAGATAGTAAAAAAAAAAAAATCAGATAGAGGACAGTCTGTAGCTGACAGGTGATGTGAACTTCATGTCCTTAGTCCACAACAGGCGGCACCTTTGCTGTTAGTTCATACCATCATTTCTGGACTTTGACAGTAAAATCACTTGTATTGATACAGAAAACCAGCTTTGACTATTTATTAAAAGAAACAGAAAATGTCACTAATAAGAAACAGTATCCATGTTTTGTCACCACCAAAAGAGCATTTAGTGCAGTTACCTCCTCTGTTTAGCTCTGAGCTGCTGTCAGCATTGGTTCATGCGCTTTTCTTGTTGCTTCAGAGACACACACTATGAAGAAATTCTGTCCTACAAAGGAAAACCACAGTAGCTGTTTATTTAAGATATTTGTTAAATTAGCATGCATATACATGGATTATTAGATGTTGTTTTTTTTTGTTTTACAGTGCACGAGTCAACACACCAGAGATCAGGCATCATACTGTAAGCTACTGCAATTAGAATCAGCTGACTTCAGCCAACAATTACATTTAAGTTAATGAGCTGCTCTCATTAATCTCCCAAGCATGTAATCCTCATACTTGTGATTATTCATGCTGCTGCTGCTGGTTTTGATACTGTTTCTTCCTACCAGCTACACTCTGTCATTGCTGGTTGTACTGGTTGTGCTGTACTTCTTGTAAATGTGCAACTCCAGTATGTACACAAAAAGGTATCTAAAGGTGCTTCCTGAGCTTTTTCCTCAAATGAGAAGGGTTTCATAAATATTCCAGGTTTTTACAACATGCTTGTGTCTTAACATAGTTTAGTTGCAGTTAGTGGTGATGATGATGAGGATCCAGTATACTCACTGTACATCTTGAGCGAACAACATGTATTTTCTGTGGTATTAATGTAGGTTTCTAACACGACTCATAGTCTGGATTAATTTGGGAAGCATCTAGATCCCTCAAGAGCAAGAGCGGGCCTTTGTTACTAATATAAAATATACTGTCATGTTGGTATAAATGGCAACCAGTAATTAAATGAATACAGCTTAAGATTTGACTACTGCAATGCATCACAAGTATTATAGCTGCCATCAATTAGCACCAGGGCTTTTCCTAAAAAAATTAGTAGACATGCTAGAATTGTTGCTCTATGGATGACAGTTGGTCAGCTGGTGCCCCACTTCGATTCATTCTGAAATATCTCAACAACTATTGGGTAGATGAAAATGTATTCAGATATTCATGTTCCACAGAGGATGAATCCTGCAGACTTTGGTGATCCTCTGACTTTTCCTCTAGAGCCACCATGAAGTTCATATTTGTGGTTGATATTTGAGTAAAATGTCTCAACAACATGGATTTGTTTCAGATATTCATATTTCTGAATAACTTTGATTATCCCTTAACTTCTCATCTAGCATCATTGTCAGGTAAAAATTTCTATTTGCTTAATTTATTGGTAAATCACTAAATACCTGCAAAAATAATGGCATTCCCATCAGCCTCAGTTGTTCTTTATGTTCAGTGCTAATTACAAATGTTAGCATGCTAAATTAAAATGGTGAACACTGCATTGTAAACATCAGCATGTTAGCATGATGACATTAGCATTTCGCTCAAAGCAACTATGTGTACAGCCTCACGGGGCAGCTTTGGAAACAAGACAATTACTTTCATAACTTGATTAAAAAAATAATAATCTCAGGAAGGGCATTGCAAAATGGGGTCAAAAATAAAAAAAGGCACAAAGTTAACTGAAACCGGAAAGTTCATTTTATTCTAAGCTTGACTTTTGAGGTTTTGATCTGGAGCCACAGCCAGTCCTGTCCTAACCATCTGCTCTGCTCTGAGGGCCAGGCTGCTGTCAACATATTGTGCCCCTGACTGCCCCCCTGTCCTCCCCTGCGCACGCACACACACACACACACACACACACAGATTTCCTCTCCTTTTCTTTCCTACCTCCTCCTCTTGTTGTCACTCCAGCTGGTGGTTTTCAGTAAGGGCTGTCAGATGCTGAGCTCCCTGGTGCGGAGGCGAGGAGTGAGGAGAAGAGGACGAATGGATGAATAAAAGATCACAGGCTAGCTATCACCCATTTCTGTTTTCCAATGAAAAAAAAACAAACTATTCTGACGCAGATGCACATAAAATGAGGTGTTTTGAGACCGTGTGAGAGTGTCAGATAGAGATGGAATATATGCAATTTCAAAACACATAAAAATACTTCAAAGGATTCTTCAAAGGTTTGCTGTGGCAGGGTAGCATTAAATCTGTGATGACTTTTTTGTTGAATTTTGCCATCTTTGGCGCTTGTCCTCAGATCACTAGGTAAGCAATCACTGTGGCTTCTGGAGTGGCCTTTCCTTTGATTTTCTGTTGATGACATTTGACTTTCAAAATGAATAAATCAAGCTCTTTCCTCTTTTGGTTTAGCCCACAGAAACAATACTGTATATGTGTCGCACTGCTCTTCATGCTAATCACTTAGTTCTTATTTGTTTTATTCCTAACAAAACACTGTTGGAAGCTTAAACTCCCTGTGTATCAGGTGATCTTTTACTAGACAGCAAATGACTTGGATAGCTTTATTGTTATTTTTGCATATGTATAGTCTTACATACAGGGGAATAGACCTCACTCACTTCACTTGGACCTCAGTGCCATATAGAACAATCAACATAAAATAAATCAAGAAGTAATAGCCAATAAACAACAAACAGTAGACACAGGTAGAAAACTGTGGTCTGTGCATTGTAATATAATGAGCAGTATAGCATTACAAAAATATACAAGACCCTGTTAAAAAAATACACTAAGAGTTCTGCTCTGGTATCCCATGCCAGATGGCAGAAGAGTGAAGTGGGTGTGGGAAGAGTGTGTGAGGTCCTTCATGATGCTGATGGCCCCCCGAATACCCGAGCATCATAGATATCATGGATGCATGGAAGAGCAGTTCCAATGATCTTGCCAGCTGTGTTCACTGTCCGCTGTAGGATCGTGCGGTCAGAGTCCCTACAATTTCCAATTTTCCATTCCAGATAGAGATGCAGCTGGTTAGAACACTCTCTATGGTACCTAACCCTAACCCTTCTGCAGGAAGTGGAGACGTTGGCGGTTCTACTTGGAGAGAGCAGTGACGTGTGAAGACCTGGAGAGGTCCTCAGTGATGTGCACTCCCAAGAACTTTGTGTTGCTGACTGTCTCCGCATCTTTATCATTGATGGTAAGAGGGGAGTGGTGGGTGTTTGGCTTTTGAAGTCAAAAATGACCCCCTTCATTGTTTTCTCTATGTTAACGGAGAGGTTGTTGGTTCTGCACCACGCTGCCAGTTCGTCCACCTCCACTCTGTAAAGAAATTCATCATTGTCGCCGATGTAGTGGGACAACAGTCTGGATTTGTGCATTTTATATTAAATAAATTTGGAGCTACTCCAAATTCCTCTTTTCCTCTCCCAGAGAGGAGCAGGGGGGTTAAAGATCAACTTTCAACAGACTGCTGAAGAGACCTCAACGGAAGGGGGGTGGAAAAGTTGCTTTCTCTAAGTGCTATTTCTGAGCAGTTGATCGTAAAACTGGCACCTTTTGATTCTGAAGCTGATAACACGGTGCCTGACTGTTAAACTGACAAAAGGGAAATTAACCAGAGATTACAAACAGCCTATCGGAACTCTCCTTGGAGGGGGGCAGGAAATCCTAAACTGCCCCCCCCCACACACATGTAACCGTGGCAACTGATATTGCTCTGTGTTTCATTACCCCATCAAAGGGATACTCCTTGTCACACCCACTTGTGACATAATCCAGGACAGCCAAACTTTAAATAAACAAAGACTGCAGTCTCCAAAGACCCAAAGCATTAACTGGTTAATTAAATCTTTTATTTACTTGATTACGTTTGCCTCTATTTCAATAGTTATGTTACCATGTTGTTGCTATCTGTTGTTGATATTAGTGCTGAAAAGAATCTAAATAAGTTACTTTTGCAGTGTTTTTATTTTCAGCAAGATTAAGGACACTCCTTCATCTTATGTGTAACCAATGCTTGTTCACAATACTTTCTCACACAATTCCTTTAGAAATGATGATAAAGAAATGTCATTCTATACTTAATTAATTATCCAGCTTGAAATGGCTGAATAACGAAATTCCCCAGTTCCTCAGGAAAGATTGTTTTGGATTAATCTAAGCTTTTCTCATGTAACCTGAGCTCCCCCAAGTGGACAAAATAAGTATTACATACCATTGTCGGAAATGCCGTTAAATGTCACTCATTCATCGTGACCAATAATTGTTACCAACTGTTTGACCACTGAAGGAAATATTTGATTATAATACGCGCAAATAGATTTTCTTTTCTTTTATAGACATTAAGTTTAGAAAGACAGTCCCTCTGGGAAACCGGAAACACTCCCTCAGGAACAAAGGACTGCCCTCTGGGGAACCACGCCCTAGACAACAAAAGAGCAACACGCGACATCGTTTGCTCTCTCTCCTCGTGCTCTGGTCTTCCGCTCTACTCTCTGGACGTGCCTCTCCTGGCAACGCCCTAAGAGTTCGACCAGCGCAACGAGGCCTTTGTTCGCTTGAAGCTACACACGCGAAGTGCTGCAACATCGATTTGCCCCTCAGTTCCAGCAACTGTACTTGTTTTATTTTTTTCTTTCTTTTGTTTTGTTAAAGTTATCAGTCCGTTAAATTACACTGGTCTAATTCAGGAACGACTAAGTTCCCTTTTTAAGCTTTTTCGTTGAGCCAACTTCACTGAGGTCAGACCAAGCCACGTGGTCAGCGGCAACGAAGGAAACCTGAAAACAGCCGAATTGCCAGACGGAGGACGGCCAACCCTTGAGGTTTTTCCTTCAGATACGGAAAATCCCTAGCAAAAAGCCAGGATCGGGCAGCTAGTGTGGGACCTGTGCAACAGGCCAAAGCAGGCCGTCGACAAGCAGTGAGACCAAAACCAAGCATTCTGTGGTCAGTGACCTCCAATAGTTGCTAATCCATTTTTCTTTAGTCCAGTATATGGAATCTTTATACCCCTAGACAAATTTAACTGAGTTATCATCTAATTGCATTTGTAGGTTGCCGTATGAGTCAAATGCTTCCCACAATCGAACCGCCATTCCTCATTGTTTAGCCATTGTTTATTTTCCCTGTATTTAACCACCCTTTTATATCGCTTTAGTTAGTTAATAAATTCACTGTAATCAAGAACTGTGTGTGTTGACTATTTCCACGTCCCTGCCAAGAGAATTGACCCTTTAGATATGAGACTGACTGATTGATTTAAGATAATTTAGTGATTATTAACTAACTGATCACTAGTAATAATTGTATAATTATTAAAAGCTACCTAGAGGTCCGGAGACTCTAGGATAATAACCACTCCGGTGGTCCCCTTTTTAAATGAGAGCTTTTTATGGATTAATATATTTTTGAATGTTAAAATTCATAATTCAGTATTAATTCTCATAAATTTATTAAAATTCATAGCTAATTTAGACATGCAACACCGATGAGGTTTACCACATTGGTGTCACATCAGCAAACTTTATGATGAGATTAAAAGCGTATGATGCTGAGCAGTTGTGGGTCAGCAGTTATGAAGAGAAGCGGGCTGAACACACAGCCCTGTGGAGCACCGGTGTTCAGTCTGATTGTTCTGGAGGTGGAGCTGCCGATTCAAACTGACTGCAGCCTCCCTGTAAGGAAGTCCAGCACCCAGTTGCAGAGGGAGTTGTTAAGCCCGAGCTGGCTCAGTTTAACAGTCAGGTGTTGTGGTATGACTGTAGTGAAGGCTGAGCTAAAATCAATGATTAGCATCCTCACATAGCTGTTTTTCCTCTCCATGTGGGTCAGGGCAGGGTGGAGAGCAGAGGTTATGGCGTCTTCTGTGGAGCATGGTAAATTTGCAGTAAAAGCATCATAAACAAGACTAAGAGTCTGCAGCCACACTATCCAGTGAATACAATGTTTCTTATATTGCTAGAATATGGCCATGCAAGACTCTAGCTGACAAATCCTTTGCTACATGTGTTAAATTGTTCTGCTTAAACTCCAAAACCTTCCGTTCGTACGCATCCATCCAAAAAACAAAAAGCCATTTTCTTTGGTGATCACACAGTTTGCCGAGAGCTAGATTTGGAAGCCTCCTCTGTGTAAACACCACGTCCTCCCCACCTGGACTCCCCTCAGAATAAAAGCGAAAGTAATTGTGTGCTTTTCCTCGCCCTAAGGTCCACAACGTTTCATCCCTGTGGTTAAACGCAGATCTCGCTGTTGTAATTAGCAGGGTTAATATCCTGGGCAGCATCTCTAAATTAAATCTCTAACTCCATGGCGATGTGGCTGAGTGATGCACCTGTTCATGGTAATTACAGATGCGGCCTGGGAGTGTGCTCATAATGAGTTGGGAAAGTCAAGGTTGAATCACTTTAAAGGCACAACCCACCACTTTGCCAGTAATGTTTTTGTTTGTGTACATGGAAATTTAAGTCAACTACAGGGAGATGAATCCTGGAACTGACCCAAAGGATGTTTTGAAAAGCTAATGACAATCATCTTAAAGCTGCAGAATGACGTGTTTTTTTGCCAGGCCAGCAGCATGGCTCTAGGTGGTCTGCTGACATTCTTTTGTTTCAGCCTATAATATCTCAACAACTATTGGATAGATTGCCATGCAATTTGATGAAGACATTTATAGTTACCAGATGATGTTGCCTGATGACTATGGTGTCACCATGAGGTTGGCATCTTTGGTTTTGAGTGAAATGTCTTAACTTAACTATTGCCTTGAAATCTGCAAAACTGATGACACATGGGCATGTCTATCAAGTCAATTTACATACCCTAGCAACACACACACACACACACACACACACACACACATTGAGCAGAATGGACTTCCATTCAACTTTAAAAACACCTGTGCTGTAGTAATGTTATAACTTCCACAGAACAGCTGCAGCCATCCGACACACGACGCTCGTTAGTTAGTGAGCTTCAAATGAGCCTTACTGTTCACAGTTTCTATCTAGTGTCCCTTAGTATCACAACGTTAATCCAACATCGCCAAGCCTGCTAGCCACACTAGCCGCGCAATATGCTAACGCCAAATAATGATAATTTAATTTAAAGGCTCAGTGTGTAATATTTCTGTGGATTTATTGACAGAAATGTAATATAATATCTATGCTTTCAGTGGTGTATAAAGACCTTACACAATGAACCATTATGTTTTTATTACCTTAGAAGGAGCCGTTTTTATCTACATAACCATAGGCTCCCCATCCTATGGACATTGCAGTATTTTGTCGCCATGTTTCTACAATAGCCGATGTTTCGTCATCATGGCTTCTTCTTCTGCTTGTATAATTCCGGCAGTGTAGACGCAGTCACTAAATGCATCCATAGAAGAAGTAGAGGAAATAATAATAATCAGCTGATCAGTAATTGGCAATAAAATGTTAGCTTACAGCGTGGAAGCAATCAGCCAGCTAAACTTTTACTGCTCTGGTAGAAAAAACCAGTTACTAGTTGGATTAATTTCATGTATTCTCCAGAGCTGTGCTTTTGCTAGTTGTGTAAAATATGTAGTTGGATTAATTTCATGTAGTTACTCTCCAGCGCTCTGTTATGGCTTTGCTATGTGGACAGAAATGTGCCCTTACCTTCCTGAGAAAAAACGCTGATGATTATTATTGGCAATAAAACGGTAACAGCAGGGAAGCTCAGATCAGCAGCTAAACTTCTGTTGAATACTGCCCTGGTGGAAAACATGTATTTATTTTACTGCTAATAGTGACACATAACATGACCGTGTGCCTATCAAGTGACCAATAATGAATACTGTTCCGTTTTTTTTTTATAGTGCCTCGCCACTGTGCACACAATTGTGTAATTTGTACTTTCACTTGCTAAATACCCATTAAAAACATTGCACCGTTTTACCACAAGTTGAAATTATGTCTATCAATAGTACTTTGAGTTTCCATTGTATTTTAAAAAATAAAAAAATAACATTTTGATAAGATTTGCAGATTGCTTATCTAATAAATTAAACAAAGTGAGAGGACCCTTGATCCTCACCTGACAATGCCTTTGTAAACTTCATGTATTATGTGGTTTATAATGGACTGTGGTGCAGAAACAGTGAGGCTTACATTTTCCTATTATCTGTCAGTGGTCATACTTGATGCACTAGATGTGACGCTGTTTTTGAAATGTGAGATGTAATTTTCTTTGGTATGTTAGTCCAGATGAGAAAACCCTCCCAAGTTGTAAAATACTGTATTACAGGAGTATGAGACATCCTGTAGCACTTAATTTCTTGATTTGGCTGTTGTTTATTAATGAACAAATAACAATAATATTCATAAAAACATTACTGAATAATTAAGTAAATATAATTTCTTAATATATCTATCTAAAGAAACCTTTAATACATATGAATATTGCGGTTGTTGCGGTGCTTGCCATCCTCTGCGCGTTTATTGGCTTGGGCAATAGCGCAGTATTTCAATTTTGCAGTTATTGCAACAGCCCTAGGCAGGGATTTAATTATCTGTGTAGCCCAGAGTTTTAATTCTGTGAGTGTCCATATTCCAAGAAGTGGCTGACAAGTGGTACTGAAGAGTATCTGGTTTAATGCTCCTTTATATTGAATAACATGTGATCTCAACATTTGGTGAGCAACAGAATGACATGAGCGCATCAAGACACTTACAGTAAGTACAATTCTTGGTTATTTGATTTTTCAAAAAAGGGTTTTTAATTAGCCTGAACTGTAACTGATGTACACTGCACCAGCTGAAATAAACTTGTTATGAAAGATTGGAAAGCTGATGATCCCAGCCGGGCACAATTTAAAAATGTTTACGCCTAATTGGTATAATTTGGTCCAAAAAAGAACGCCTTGTTTCTTCCTTTGGGTGCAGAGAAACACTCACTTAGAAGAAACCGAAGAAACCGAAATCAGGTGCAACAACAGGAATCTATTTTGCTGTCTAAGTTGTGAGCTAAGGGAAATGTGACTCCTTGGCCAGTTTCATTTTATTGTTGTAGTTAGTGTAAATCTTAATGTCAAAAAGGGGTCTCAAAAATGTTGCTCTTTTTGTTTTATCAATCTTCCAGTATTTAAATGAATGCCATTACACCATAAAGCCTTTCTGTAGCCCTCAACTCCTCTCTGACGTATACTGCACTCACAGATCTCCTCTGCCAATTTTCTACAACCCTTTGAGACAGGCTCTCTGTGTAAGTATGTGCTTAGGCAAGACGTCCTTCTGCACTAATTGAAGTCAATGACACAAGCTGCAGGGGTGCGTGAACAAACTGTGTCTCCATGGAAACACATACTGGCAACTGTGTCCACTGAGGAGCCTGCAGCAGCTACATTGGAATTGCTGTATACACTCATCTGAAGCCCTGAAGAGGGGGACTCTTATTGTCTCAGCCACGTCCTGCTTTGCCTCAGTGTATTTGGTAAAATATATCAAGACATCCATCCTGGAAATGTAATCAAACATGTGATGGGTCTATGATCCAAATCAAATGAGGCATGTACAGGAGAAAGAGAGAGAAAAGCCAGAAAACCAATTAAAGACATGGTGGCAAATTTTGTGGCATGTCATTTGAAAAAACTCAAGATTAAAGGTCCATTAGCTGAACACTGAGTAGTAGTAGAGTACAGAAAATGGGCGGTACCAACAACAAATTCACGTAAAGGAATGCAAATGATTGACAAGTCTTTCTAGGAACAAACTAATAACTAACTAACTTTTATTTGGGCTGCCCTGGTGGCTCGTAGGAGCTGGGATACAGACCATGGACAGCAGTGTCCCAGGTTTGTGTCCAGCTGGGGAAGTATGTTTCAAGTCAAAAATTTCCTGTCATCTCTCTATTGTGAGCTATTAATAAAGGTGTAAAATGCCCCAAAAACAAACCCTAAAAAAAAAGAACAAACTTTCAGTCTGAACTTAATAAAGTGCTTAGAAAAAATAGGTTTTAACATCTACAATTCCATGACAACTGGGTAACGTGTCACACAAAGCACCAGCTAGTGAGTGGAACTTGTACAGAGATTTTTTTTGTCAACTGCTGTCTATAAGGTAAAAATGTAGTTGTCGGGACCTATTTTTCATGTTGTTCTCCATCAAAAATCTTAGCTATTAATATCCGAAGTTGTATCACCATTGTTTACGAACACAGCAGTAAAACATGCACATAATTGGATTATACGTTGAAAACACACAAGGGAAACTATTTTGTTATATTTGATTGTTAATCTGCAATTTATATGGTCTTGAAAAACAGCGGATGTTCTATTTATTGTCTATTTAATGGACCTTTTCTGTCCACCAAAGCAGTTTAAATATTCAGATTTAGGAAAGTGAAACTTGCTATTTTGTTCTCTCAGAAGAGATGATGAATATGAATGTTTTCTAGCTTCTCCACTTCCTGTTGAGCAGTGACACTGCTCAAACCAAACTCCATGCACCGCACTTGAATGTGTACAATGTGTTCGCTCGCTGTTTTGGCTTTTGCCTGTGTGGCTGTTTTGTATGAGAATTAATGATTATCCCTCCTCCAAGCCATTAGACACCATCTTGTCTCTGTGTTACTTTAAAAATAACATCTCTGATCTTTTCAGATGTTGTGGGCAGAGGTTGCTCTAACAGAGTTGCCATGGAAACAGTGGCCATCAAACTACCATTTCTACCTCTAGGTAGAAGAAAGGCTGTAATGAACAGCTATACCCACCCTTACTCCTCCTCCTCCTCCTCCCCTCTGCTCGTTTCCATCTATATGTGATTTAAGATGGTGGGGATTTGTGGGTGGATCAATGTAGGACTGGAAAAAAGAAAAACATATTGCTCAGCTGCACATATTTCAGCAGGCACTCACTCATACAAGTCCTGTATATAGACACATACATACATATATTATATAGATACTGGTCTGTTTGTTTCTCCCCTGTATCTCTTTATGAATCAGTTAATGATCACCCTGCTGGATCTATCTCCCCAGCTGTCCGTAACTCATTCATCATGACTCCGACAAGGCTGGCTGAGATGCTGCAGGGTCGTAACTAGAGAAACAAAACTCCAGACACGATGGATGATAAAAAGCCGGGGGGCCTCATACCTGACGCAAAAAAAGAACTAATTTAGATGTAGCAGAAGCTGGCCATACAGCTCTGAAAAAAAACTGGAGTACTGATACTTGAGTCTGCGACAACTGCAGGAGAAATGAAGAGAGATGAGGTCATAGTCAGTATTTACACTTGGGTCCATTATTTTCTGACTCATCACTGTTGGAAAGTAACTGAATACATTTATTCAAGGACTATACTACAATTTTGAGTTATTGGTACTTTACTTGAGTATTTTCTTTTTATTTGACTTTATAATTCAACTCCACTTAATTTCAGAGGAAAATAAAGGCAATTTTTGTACTGCACTACATTTATTTGACAGTTTTATTACTACAGATTTTAAATTAAAAACATATGATGGGATTATTAAATAAAAAGCAATACAATACAATTTAACCAGTGGTTTCCAATCTTTTGGGCTTTTGACCTCTTACAAAACATCATTGTATTGATGTAGTGGAAGAAATACTTCTTCCACTACTGTCTCTCAGTACTAAAGTTGAGATTTGGGACGGTTCAATGAAAGCTGAAAAAGGAAAAAAAGAGATCAAATTCATGTTTGAATGCATGTACTGTATCAAGAACAAGCACAAAGCGAAAAATTAAAAAACCCTCAGGAATCAGGAGGAGATGGAGAGCAAAGAGTATATAAATAAATAAATAAATGAAAGGAGTCCAGGAGAGGAAACAAGATCTGCTGCTGTGTGGGGAAAGTCTCTGACAGGCCTGCAGCTTGAGATGGATGGTCCCAGTGCAGCAGGAGCTGAAAGCGTCAGGGTGAAACTGTGTTTGACAGGAGCAAACTGTCTAAGAGGGGCCAACACGACCTGCCATTACCGCTACGGAGGAGGGTGGGGGGGCTGCAAAGCCTGAGGAGAGAAATTGTTGTGAGAGGAAACACACATATACACTAAGTGAGCGGACAGATGGGAGTATATTCACAAGCACACACCAGTGTGCCTGTGCGGGTATACATGCACGCACGCACACACACACTACGGGGACACAGTGGCAAGTTCATATCAGTGCTGCTGTGCCCTCTTCACACAGAGAGGCTGCCAACTCACTCTGACCCATCTTTATTCAGTTATGATAATGCAGTGTCACGCAGGTACAGTTTATGTTAAGGTGTCTGAGGGGAAAGCTTAAATAGAGGATGAGAGCTCTCAAACAGGGAGCATTACCGTAGAGAAAAGGCTGCCCAAGACTTCATCTGCTGTGATTTGGAGATGCTTAAGCCTACAGTACTACGAGATGTCACACTGAACTACGTCAAATCACATTGCTCTGTTTTCCATTTAACACTGATGACAGGAAATCACTGACCCTCTTCATATCAGGGCAAATATCTCCACAGCCATGCCAGCAGCCTCAACAGTGATCAATTAAGGCAGTATAAGGTTTCAAGATTACCTGTAGCTAATGTGAAACTGCCCCACCCATGGGCCCCGAAACTCCAGGCTCAAAGTGTTTCAAGTTTGGGAATACGCATCACCAACGCACAATATAAAGTGACATGGTAAGGGCCTTAAAGTGGCCCCTGTTTTGAAGAGGGTCCCAGTATGTTTTCATGACCTTCAGATTTGCGCTAACTTTTATAAATTCATAAACGTGTTTAATCAAAATACCACACATCAAACCGTGTAATATTTGTACTCTCCCGTTGTTTTGTGCTTTCTCGTCTCCTGTTCCTGCTTGACACACGCTTTTACAATTACTATTATTAGTCCTATTATCCATCCATCCATTATCTATAACCACTTATCCGGGCAGGGTCACCAGGGGGCTGGAGCCAGTCCCAGCTGACATTGGGCGAGAGGTGGTGTACATCCTGGACAGGTCGCCGGTTCATTACAGGTAGTCCTATTATTATCATTTTTGTTATCATTATAATGATTTACCATCTTTATGTGGAATTTGCATTGTACCACTGTGTGTTTTCTTTCCTCCTTCTCCCTCCTGCTTGAGTTACATCGCTGTCAGATCCAAGATGCGCTTTCTCATTGCCTTTTAATTGAATATAAAAGCTAGATGTCTATGAAGATTCTCAGTCATCCAGGTCATAGTTATCCAACGAAGGTTAAAATCAAGGGCAACTGACAACCAAGTCCAGTTGCCCTTGATTTAAACTTTGTTGGATAATATAAAAGCTACATTTTGCACATAGAGAAGGCCCAGTTGCTCAGTTTTGCCCCGATTAGGTTGATCCAGCCATGGCGGTGGAGTTTGCTTTAGTAAGTTGGTAATGATTTGAATTCCCAGTGCACAAAAAGTTATCTAAAATCAGCCTTAACTTACCATCTTAACCTTTTAAACTCTTCCCTTTCATGCCTCACATCCCTTTCTGGAATTAAGTGCTTGAAAACAATTTAATTTAGTGAATATTTGTGAAAAAAACCTGCTTTCATGTTCACAAACTTTGATTTTCATATGGGTGTACTGAGCAATATTTAGTTTGAGGATGTGTGTTTGCTGTTTTCATAAATGCAACACTAACAAAATATTGTTGTTTTCTGAAATGTAAACAATTTAACAAATCTAGCCGCAAGCGACAATGATCGTAATCCAAGCAAGTCGCGAATAATGCAACATTTGACATTTTCAGAGAAGAACAGACGCAGATGATTTAAGAGATTAAAGTGATGAAAGAATTTGGACTTTAAGATAATTGCAGAAACACAAACTTGATTTTTACAGCATCACCTTGAGGACAGAGTATGTACCGGACTACTGGGTGAAATGTCCAACCCACCTGCAACATTTTGTGTTTCCAAGTTTTAAAGTTTAAGCTGCATAAACACTTAATTTCCACACACCTTCTCACAAGTTGAGTGACGTCACATGTGCCAGGTGCGGATAGTTTTGTCAGTTTAAACTTAAAACGCTTACAACTGTCAAGATGTTGGTGAGAAAATTCTGATAAAAATCACACATCATTCTTCTGGTTTTGGGTGTGTTGTGAATTATTTTGGTGGCATTAGATCCAAAACTGAGCAAACAAGAAAATGTTGTGCATACTGTACAAGTTATAGCAAGATACTGAAGACTCACCATTTGACCGATTTAAAAACCCTTTGCAACAGTTAATTTGGTAGTGTTTGAAGAAAGACTTGTGGAGATATAGATGTTAATTGATTTAGCAAATTCCAAAAAATATAGTATCACAATATCAATATCATATACAGGTGCTGGTCATATAATTAGAATATCATCAAAAAGTTGATTTATTTCAGTAATTCCATTCAAAAAGTGAAACTTGTATAATGTATACATTCATTCCACACAGACTGATATATTTCAAATGTTTATTTCATTTAATTGTGATGATTAAAACTGACAACTAATGAAAATCCCAAATTCAGTATCCCCGAAAATTAGAATATTACTTAAGACCAATACAAAAAAGGATTTTTAGAAATGTTGGCCAACTGAAAAGTATGAACATGAAAAGTATGAGCATGTGCAGCACTCAATACTTAGTTGGGGCTCCTTTTGCCTGAATTACTGCAGCAATGCGGCGTGGCATGGAGTCGATCAGTCTGTGGCACTGCTCAGGTGTTATGAGAGCCCAGGTTGCTCTGATAGTGGCCTTCAGCTCTTCTGCATTGTTAGGTCTGGCGTATCGCATCTTCCTCTTCAGAATACCCCATAGATTTTCTATATGGTTAAGGTCAGGCGAGTTTACTGGCCAATTAAGAACAGGGATATCATGGTCCTTAAACCAGGTTCCGGTTTGCAGCTTTGGCACTGTGTGCAGGTGCCTAGTCCTGTTGGAAAATGAAATCTGCATCTCCATAAAGTTGGTCAACCGCAGGAAGCATGAAGTGCTCTAAAACTTCCTGGTAGACGGCTGCGTTTACCTTGGACCTCAGAAAACACAGTGGACCAACACCAGCAGATGACTGTGGAAACTTTACACTGTACTTCAAGCAACGTGGATTCTTTGATTCTTCTTGATTTCCAAAGGAAATGCAAAACTTACTTTGATCAGAGAACATAACTCAGCAGCACTCCAGTCCTTTTTGTCTTTAGCCCAGGCGAGACGCTTCTGACGCTGTGTCTTGTTCAAAAGTGGCTTGACACAAGGACACAGAGCTCTGTGAACAGCCAGCCTCTTTAGCAATGACCTTTTGTGTCTTGCCCTCCTTGTGCAAGGTGTCAATGGTCGTCTTTTGGACAGCTGTCAAGTCAGCAGTCTTCCTCATGTAGCCTACAGAACTAGACTGAGAGACCAGGGGCGGCTGTGGCTCAGGACGTAGAGCGGGTTGCCTGTTAATCGGAAGGTTGGAAGTTCAATCCCTGGCTCCCCCTGGTGTCGAAGTGTTCTTGGGCAAGATACTGAACCCCGAATTGCCCCTGGTGGCTATTCCGCCAGTGTATGAGTGTGTGTGAATGTTAGTTTCCGTTTGAGCACTATGTGTGTGACTGGTGAATGCAGATGTAGTGTAAAAGCGCTTTGAGTGGTCGAAAAGACTAGAAAGGCGCTATACAAGTACGGAGCATTTACATTTAAAGGCCTTTGCAGGTTAATTAGCTGATTAGAGTGTGGCACCAGGTGTCTTCAATATTGAATCTTTTCACAATATTCAAATTTTCTGATTTACTGATTTTGGGGTTTTCACATCATTAGTTGTCAGTTATAATCATCAAAATTAAAAGGAATGAACACTTGTCTGTGTGGAATGAATGTATAAATTATACAATTTTCACTTTTTGAATGGAATTACTGAAATAAATCAACTTTTTGATGATATTGTAATTATAGGACCAGTATCACCTGTATATATATATACACACAGAGTTTTTAGTTAGCTTTGGTTAATGGGAGACTAAAAAGGGAACTTGGTGTCTTTTTCTTGATAATCTGTCTTTTAGTGGGTGTGATTATTTCATAATGTCCACGTAAAGTGACTTTGGACAAATCCTTTATGACACATTACAGGTAACAAATGCAACGTGGCTGACACCTTCTTTGATTCTCTGTGGAAATACATTGTGAAATGTCTTACATCCTTTGCTTGAACAGCAGGAGACTCTGACAACCTGCAGCGCACAGATAAGAAAAGTGTTGTTTTTATTATCACAAAATGGAGGTTGAACGCTGGAAAACTGCACCACAATGTTTCAGAATTACAGCAAGTTTCTGTGCAACTGTCAGATAAACTATATATCCAGAAATGAGGAGAAGAGAGCTGAAGGCATATTTTTCATTGTGTGTGTTTTTGTTTTACTATGTTCGCGGGGTCCAAAAACCGGGATTCACTATACTTGTGGGGACTGACCAGCTTTGAGGGGATCAAAATGCTGGACCCCACAAGTTTAAAGGACTGTTTGAGGGAGGGAGACAGCAGTAGATGTTGTTTGTGTAGCACGTTATTACTACCCATGTTTACGTGTTTTCTTGGCAGCAACCCCTAGTTGCCGTACAATGGTAACAAAGGTAACATGAAAAGACACAGCGAGAAGTGAAACCAAGTAAATGTTGAGTTATTTAAAGTTTTAAGTTAAATAGCGTTACTGTCTTACATCATGTGACTTGCGTTATTGACTTCCGTCATGTGAGTTCCATGACTTCTGTAATTTACTTACATTAACCCAAACCACGACATTTTCCTAAACCTAACCCAAGTGGTTTTCGTTGCCTAAACCTAAACAAATAGCCACCATTTCACAATATTAACCACGTGTTTAATGTCATTTGATGTAGGTCACGTGACTTAACGTAGTTAACGCTCATATGTGTCGTTGGATGGATAACCGACAAATATTGTCGTTTAGGTTGGATGACTTGTTGGTTTGAGGGTTAAGACCTGGTTGTAGGGTTAAGGTTAGATTTAGGTAAAGGTTAAGGTTAGGCATGTACTTGTGATGGTTAAGGTTAGGGTAAGGGGCTTGGGAATGCATTATGTCAATGTGATGCCCCCACGAAGATAAGACAACATGCGTGTGAGTGTGCGCATTTGAAGGTTTTTTCCCCACATATGAAGAGCATCATGTGAGACATGAGAAATAAGGCATGAGACATGCATGTATTTCTATTTATGTGTTTATGAATGTCCCCATCTGTCAATTGATTACATGTATTTGTGTGTGTATTCTGTGATGCATTAGCATTCAACACACACACACACACACACACACACACATATATAAACACTTATAAACAACCACCCCCACCACAAACACTCAGAAATTCATACATGTGCACAGTCACAGGGCAAATCACCGATTCAGTAAAGGCAGCAGGCAGGAAGAGAGAAAGGCAGGAGAGAGGAGTCATGGAGGAGGAGATGGATGTGACATGATTTACAATGAGATCATTAACCTTGAGAAACAGAATGGCCTCTGCGACATAAACACTATCTCTTAGACAGACACTTTGTAAGAACAATACCTCGTGTGAGCACACACACACACACACGTTTGTGCTTCTATCCCTGTGGGGACACACCCTAACCTTAACCATCACAACTACATGCCTAACCTTAACCTAATTCCAACCTGAACACTTAAAACAAGTCTTAACTCTAAAAAAGCAGTCTCTATTTTTGTTCCCATCGGTTAGTGTGCATAAAAACATGAAACACACAGATATACACAACCACTCAAAACACATGCAGGACAGCAGGCATTTATAGTTTAAGAAAGAGCGCACACACATACGCACACACAAACACAATGTTCATAGCTCAATCCTTAAACTAACAAGACATTAGCTCTGTTTTAAATACACCTGACTAACATACTAAATCTAAGCAGGGTTTGCTTATGTAGTGTATTTACACTGGTAAACTTTATGTTGACTGTATTCTGACTCAAAAAAGATTTTTGAGTTTGTTGTTGATACTATTCACTGCTATACATTATTCTCCCACAATGCACTGTCTAAAGGAGCATGCACATCAAAACAGTGAATGGTCTGTACTTGTATAGTGACTTTCTAGTGTTCCGACCACTCAAAGCGCCCTACACTACATGTCCCATTCACCCCATTCACACACGTTCATACACTGACTGCCATGCAAGCTGCCAACGGCTAATCAGAAACAGAAACTGACTATTCACACACACATTTGGGGTTCAGTATGTAGCCTAAGAATACTTTGACATAGTGGATAGGGAAAGCCATGGATCTGATTAGTGGTTGATACGCTCTCTCTTTAAGCCATAGCTGATCAAACACATTGTGGGTGGTGGTGAAACAGCTCCAGAATAGATCCCTGCTAACAACAAAATAAATGACATCTTTCAAAAAAACATTTTGCTTTGCCTTGTGAACAGTGACTTTCCAAAGTTGCAGTTTGATTGATATGAATTGGCATAATGTATAATTTCTAGTTAGTATGTTGATATTTCTTCAAAAATATTCAGTGTTGTTTTTCTCTTAAGTATGGCCCACTTACAGACGGTAGAGAAGGGACAGATTCCCATGTTGACAACTTGCAAACACTCACATCATAAAGACGGTTGTATTATAACAGGTGCTTGTGTTAGAATTAAGATACTTTGCATTGACAAAACCACACCATATATACCACATATCTGTTTGGCTTTGAGGCACTTCTGTATTTTAAAGTCAGATCCATCGGGGCCTAGAGAAGTGACTTTTTTATTATTGTATTATCAGTGTGTTCGTCTCTATGTTTATCGACAGGTTACAATGAAGACAAAAGTATCACACGCTATGATGTATTGCAGATACAGTAAATTAACCAGCACTCACTAAGAGTTATCACACAATCCTTATTTATTTGTCCACAATCATAAATCCATTCTATTAATCTTTAGTATGTAAATTATATTTCAATAAAACATTTGTCAACAATCATTTACAGGTCAGAGAGTGAGAGGTTCCCTCTGACAAATCCAGCATTAAACGTCTACAATCATCCAAAGAAAAAGAAAAGAAACATTCATCCACTGGTACAAAGGCTCATGGGATACAGACTGCCAAAAAGCCCTTTCAAAAGTGCATCTATTGCAATGCCTTTAAATAGAAACTCCCATTTAACAACAATAAAATAGACAAATATGTTTCCCCAATATATTTGGCAATATGTCACTCTTCTTATTCAGATATGTATAAAAAGTGTCATTTGTATTTTACCTTCTTCTTTCCTCGTATCACATTCAAAATATAAATTACAAAATGGATTCAAAACAGTGGAAGACATTTTATAATTTGTAAATGCTCTGACGGAGAGAAAAGCAGTGTTTCAGTATATTCAAGTCAGTATGTGAATTTATGGTGAAAATGTGTAGTGCACGCAGCTCCAAATATTAAACACCGCATCGGTTGTATCAAGAATCCTAACAAACACAATACAGGCACTACCACATAAACGGTCTTCTTGTTTATTGTGGGCAAAAACTCATGTGTTTCAGCTAAAATCAGTCAGTATATTAATAAATGACCAGTGTGAAGACACTCAAAGTAAATGTCAACATTAAAGCCTTCAAATAAAAAGGTCCATATAAGACAAGTAGAAGTACAAAAGTGATTTTTTGGACTTGTGTTATTTAAAGGCTTTGTGCTGAGATTCAAACTATTTCTGTTTGACACACTGCAGAAGTTATTTAGTAACATCACGCAGCAAGTGTACATCTCTTTCCATCTATAAAAGTGCTCCATAAAAAAAGGAATTCTCATTATAATTGTTTTTTTCCCCAAAACAAATGTTTCTTCATCTAAAGGCTTTATGTATCTTAAGACAAAATGTCACTGAAGCTGATGTCTTCACTATATTTAATGCAAAAATCCTCATTTTGACAAAACATGATGATTCAAGTTAAACTAAATTTTTAAAACACTATAACTTACATTTTGATATGCACTCCCTATATTTTAACCTTGAGTGTTAAGTTGTTATGCTTCATTGTGATTGAAACACATGCTGTCATTTCTGACAAAAATCTTGATGATACTGCAACTGTCTGCAAAATGAGCATGAACTTTGAACTTTGCTTTGGATACAAAAACTATGAGGAGTACATCTCTCCACCAATGAAGGCTAATTCTACAGCATGATATCAATACACCAATTAAAAGTTAGTTCATTAAGAGTTAGTTACATGAAAAGGTTCGCTAATGGTAAGTAAAACAAACTCAGTTAAGGTCAATTAAGGTTACATTTTCAAACTTAAAGTAGTTTAGGCAAATTAAACAGCAACATTAACATAAATCTACTGCTTGTTTCCAGTCATGTCTCATTCATGTAACATTTACATGAACGCTTATGTTACATAAATGCTCTTTAACATCTCTGAGCGTATTAGGCCATTGTGGGTAAAGCTGAATATCAATAAGCAGGGTATAATTAATGGCAATAGTGTATTTTTATGTTTTTCTGCATCAATGTGATGAAGTACCTTGATTTGATTTAATTGCCTAGATGATTCAAAAACAGACATTTCTGTCTGGTTCTTTATACAATTCCTCAATTGATTTTCTGGGATATCAATAAATCATGATAAATATTGATATCACAACATAAAATAACACATACTGTGACAGGATTTTGACCGTGTCTCCCACTCGTATTGGGAATGTACTGTTCAGAGAGCACATTAATCCCATTTTAAAAGCAATTAGTCTTATGAGACGAGGAAAATAAGGAGAACAAACCTTGATTTATCAAACAGTTGCACCTCAGGCTAAAGTAAAAATGTTGCTTTACTTCTGCAAGGGTGCAGAAAAAGTGGCCTACGGGATTTACATCTGTGGGTGAGAAACCTGTATGTGCGCACACAGACACAAACACGCGCATTATTCACGGTCAAGAATCCTCCGAACACCTACAGCAGGAGTGAAGTTTGATACTCTTAATGCTACATTTAAACATCAAGCTTTTATAAAAAGATAGTGCACGCTCACATTCAGTAGTGTAACATTGTTTTACTTAATTGTTTCAGCTTCTGTTCAGCTTTCTCAACGCATCGAATGTGTAACACCTCAAGAAGATGTTTTTTAAAAAAAAGAAATTTTTTAAATGTCATAACCTTTTATTTAGGTTGCTAAACGTCAGTAGCATGAGCATGTGCTTAAAACACCCTGAATGTTTTGAAAGTCAGTTTTACACCTGCTTCTCCTGTTTCTCGTCACGATTAGAGGAGGTCAGTTCCATCGTAGACCACAGGCTTGTCTAGACTCAGATGATACAGCACTTTCTTTGAGATGAATCTGATTAACAGGAAAGACAGAGGAACATTTGCTTTCTGTCTACTTGTGAGGTATATGCAAAAAAGTGGTTTGTGCTGAAGACTTAACAGGGTTATTTTTTTAAACAAATGCACAAAACCCTCACATGAGAAAAAGAGTGACTAACCTGGAGAAAGAGTTGTCAAAAATGAGCGTGTATTCTCCGGGGTTTCTGACTTTCAGTTCACCCTGGATCGTCTCTTTGTGGGAGTTACAGCGAGTCAGTGGGATCAAGACCTGTGGAGCGCAAAGGATAGACATCTATCTACATACATTATGTACATGTCTAAAGGGTTGAGAGAGTGACAAGAGGAGGAACCGATAGGGATCCATAGCATTTCAAGGAATCAGCATCTGTCTGAGAATCCCATTTTGAATTTTTTTAGGCAGCTAAGGTGGAGAAGAAAGACATCTTAGTTACAATATGCACTTCTTTTAATTTATTCAGCACCAAACCAAGGAGATTCTACTGTGTATACAAACATGCCACAAGTTCTCACTTTAACATGATGGACAGTAGATAAATATTTAAGCAAGGGATTCAAATCCTCCCACAAACACTGAATTTCACAGTTGTTTGGTTGAATTTGGTTGTATCAACATTTTGGAACATTTAAGGTGAGGCTTTCTGCCATGTTCAGTCAGAAAAAGGGTTTCTTTGTCGTGGAGTATCATACTCTAAATTGGACCCGGCTAGATGAGCCCATCACTAAGAGAATGTACTGTGTATACATGTTCCCTTTATTTGTATACTGGTGTGTCACCTTGGCCTGCTCCAGTGGAGTCTCTGCACTCTCCTTGAAGACCACACTGAAGTAGATGCTCTTAGGTTCAGAGGTGAACGTCCAAGTGACAGTAGGACCAGGAGTGCTCATAGTGATGGGGACGGTGCTGTAACAGCTGGACTTGATGAAGAGCTCTCGCGAGCTGTCCCCAAACCCTGAGATGTCATCCACCGTGAAGCTGACAGAGAGCCTATAGCAGAGGGAATACAGCAGGATACAAGAAAGTTCACAAAACTGTAAGGCTGCAATGAACAATAGTTTTCATGATCATTTATTAATCTTCTGATTATTTCATGGATTAATTGTTTGATTAATGGCTGGCAGCTACAGGGTTAAAGGCTTGCTTCCCCACGCTCTCCACTTCCAAATAGCATTCTGTGATCTACTCACCTTTGTGTAACACTGTAAATAGTATCAATTAAATATCTATAAAGCAGCCAAGGGATCTGTAAAGGTTGGTAATTTTAATCTGATTCAATTAGCTCCATTTTATTTTGCCACCGCAAAGTCAAAATGTCCCTAAATGTGTGAAATAAATAGTTTGAGGCTGGGAAGAGGGCTCAGCTTTCAGGTCATATATATAACACCTATATTTATTTACTTTATTCATTATACATTAAACTATCATAGAAGTCTAATTAAGGTTCAGTGTGTTAATATTTGTGAGGATCTATTGACAGAAATGCAATATAATATACATAACTCTATATAAAGTCCTTCCATTATGAGTCCTTATGTTTTTATTACCTTAGAATGAGTCATTTCTATCGCCGTGCAGCCCCGCCATGTTTCTACAGTAGCCTAAATGGACAAACTGCTCTAGAGAGCACGTTTTGCCACTATGTTGAATATGTATGATAAAAAAAGAAGAAGAACAAGTAACGTAGTAGTAGTTGTCTGTTTTATTAGAAGTAAGAAGAGATGTGTAATTTTGGACAAATGGAGGACCACTACTACAGTATTATTTAGCACAAGAGCCGACAGAGCGTGTCGGCCACCGTTGCTTCTCCTGCGCACTTGGAATCAGAATCTTTTTTTCCTACTTAAATCTTTATTGCAAAAAGAAGAATCAAGTTGCTATGTTTCTTTGCAATTTGATAATTCCCACAGAAGATTAATTGGCAATTAATTAGTTAATCAGACATTTTCAAGAATAATTATTAGGTGCAGCATGAGACAGTATGATTGTAGCACTGTCATCTTGTTAAGAGCGAACTCCACCAATTTAGCATTACACTCAAATCACACTGTCGGACTAACGATGACCAGTTTAAACTCAAAAATCAAAATTGAGTTCACAGAACCAGAAATATCATATTTTTTATTCCGCGCATTCTTCTTTAGCCCACGACCCTGTACGCAGGATAAGCGGTTGATGATGGATGGATGGCATTCTTCTTCCTTGTCAAAACCTGGCGCCTACATTACACACAATGCAACTCAATGCATCCGTCTCAGATTTAAGTACATTATCCTAGTAGTGGCTAATGTAGCCTCAAGCAGAGATGAGGAGCGGGCTACAGAGGTCTAGTAAGCTCACTTCTTTCTGACTCCACACAGAAGTTACCTGCTGACATGAGGCCTTTAAGCTTTCTCCATACTCACTAAACAAACCTGCTCCAAATTACAACAGAAGAGAAACAGAGGTCCCACAACATGTGCCAAGTAACATTTGGGAACGCTGTCCATGCCACACATGGATTCGTTTCATGTTTCACACTATTCTGGAATTTAGAGCAACGTTTTTACCAGACAAATACACAAGAAACTCCCCAAGAAAGCTTTAAGTCTAACTTGTGATTGCATCCACAACACAACTTAGCACTCAGGGTTTTGCCGTCAAACTTTTACTGCATGTAACACTCACGTGAGTTCTCCAGACTTCAGCAGGCAGATCTCTGCATCCTGTACTGCAGCACTGAGGTCCTCCGTATCTTCTGATGTGATGTCTCCTGCACTGGCACTGCTGTTTCTAGAAAGAGTGATGGATATTTTACATTACACATTTATATCAGTTTGTGGAGAATAATTTTCACTTTCACATTTAGGTGTCACAACATCCACCAAGTGTCCAAGTATATTCACTTTAATGACAACATGTTTACAGTATTGTTCATCTCAGGGTGATGGCTCACACACTACATACATACTACACACAGCACATTAAAGAAAACATAGCATTAAAAGCAAGAATGTATACACATAATGCGCCTATATAATGTAATATATAATAATAAACAATAGAAATGTCATATAAACCTTCACTTTACACAGTATTTACAACAAAACAGAATCTATCCCACTAAAAAAGTAGTCTACTAAAATGAACATGTTATTCATAAACACAATGATTATTTTAAAAAACTGTATAGTTTTTATCATACTGTCCGTATGTAAAAACACTTCTACATCACACAGTCTTTTTTAATAGGGAATGTATGTACAAAACTGTTAAAACTGAAAAGAAAAATGTAATAGAATTATGAGTTAAATTAATTTTCAAAGATCACGCCCCTGAATTTCTTCTCACTGCTGCAAAACTTTCCAGTTTTCTGACTGTATTGGCCTAGAAAATGAAATTGGGATATATTGACCACATTGGTTTGAAGCTGGCACGTTGTTAAGTAGCAGAATCTGTTTCTGTGTTTGATATTAATCTCTCATGTTGTGGGTTATTATCACTGACTCCCAGTGCCACAGTCTAAAATCCCCCTGTAAGTCAATGTGTGCGAGATACTTACAGCTGTGCTGCCCCCTGCTGTCCGTGTCTAGGAGAGCAGGCAGTAGAAAAAGAGAGGGAGTCACTGTCGTTCACCCCGCTCACTTCCTCATCTGTGATGATGTCAAAAACCCCATCATCCAGCTTGCAACCTTCATCTGCTCCTAGAAAATAAACACCAGCTACATGTTCATCATTGCAATTTATACTCTACTCTTACTGTACTGCGTCTGCGGTTGAAACCACACCGCAATCTAAAGCAAGGCATTACTTCAGTGTGTGTGTGTGAGAGAATCTATGGTTTATTACCTGAAAGACTGGTCACAGCTATCCCAGCCTGCAGCAGGCGCCTGAAAGGTGTCCCTGGCGTGCTGCTAGTCCCTTCCTCCTGTGGGTGGCGCTCAACTACTGCGCTGTGCTGATTGTAACAGTCCCTGCAGCAGCGCTCTCTGTTGCCGCCCTGCTGAGTGCTCACTGTGTTACTGCAGCAGTAGTAGCAGAAGGGACGCCCACACAGTCTGGAAACAGACATAATATGATTGAGATTCATAGATTGAGTGATGTTTGCTTATTATTTTGAAATGACACATTATTAAGAGTGTAGAGAGGAATTATTATCTAAGTAAGTAAGTCTTTTTATAGGGCATGTATAGAAGCTCAGTGAAGAAAGGCTCAAACAGATGTACTGTAATGTGAGATCTACATCTTGTTGAAAAGCATTTCTGTTTCTAACCTAATGTTAATTGTTACAGCTGCTTTTTCAATCTTACAGTTTTTTTCCCTCAAATTTTAAGCTCAATCCTCAGATTGAATTCAGAACTGTTTTAAAAGATTTTTCTTTTTTCTCATCTGTGTTTTGTCCTACTCATTTTTAACTGCGTCTTTTACATCGTTGCAAATAACGGCAAACTCGATGCTTCTATGACTTTAAAAATAGCTCTGAAATTAAATGAATTGCTGCTTTCCCACAGAATACCATCAAATGATCCAGCAATCCATTAAGTTACAGGTAGCGATTATACTGCTTCACTATTGAACTGTTTAACTCTCAGACATGTTTGTGAACATGCTCATTGTGCGATTCCTCACATGGATATAATATTTGAACCCACTGCTATAAGCTGACAAACATAAATGTTTTATTATGTCAGTTAATTTGGAGGTGATATACAGCTGGATCTTGAAAATTCATCTGCAAAATGTATTGCAACTCATCACATGTTGTAATTCTAATATAGTTTTTTTACTCAAATACATTGACACTACATAGAGTGAGTTTTTCGAAGACACCACAGTTCCTGAACATGGAGCAGCAAACTGACATTTGTCTTGAGTTATTATGGATACCATTCGGTTTGCTGTAGAAGTTATTTGACTTCACTACTGGGCAACAGTTGGCAAGTCTAAATGTGAAGTGAAATACAGAAGCAAACGGCATTGGCAACTCAGTTCCTTTGAGACTGAAACAATCACAAAGCGAATGTCATTTTGGTGGCAGTGTTTTGGAAAATGTGCTTCAGCAATTGAGAAAACCTGTCATTATACTACTAGTTTAAAAGTAGCATCAGTGATACTAGTTTTACTGGATATCATAGTGATATGTACATTTGTTTATTATACTGAGGACTATCTGACCTGCAGGTGTGCTTACGGAGAAACCAGCTGAACTGACTGTGACAGCCCAGACAGTAGTTGACGTCCCTCTCCGTCTCCTCATCCCTTAGTTTCTGCTCAAACTCCAGGGCATCTGTCTTCTGCCAAAGTGCATCTTTCTCCCTGCATGGAGCACCGTCAGGCGTGTTTGTATATGCAATAAAAGCACAGTGTACTGCAGATTACACCATCTAGGTGGTTTGTTTTTATCCATTTGAAAACACAAACCAAAAGACATCAGGCAATAAATCTAAGAACCATGTCTCCACCCTGCTATGTGCATATTTAAATCTAACAAAAAGACAAAAAAAGAACAACAAAGATAATCTGAGCATGAGTTTATACCTGATGAGTTCTACAAGCCTTTCTTCCAAATTGATTTTGGTGCGGTAAAGATCATCAAGTTCAGCAGCTGTTTTAAGATCAAAGCTCTGTTTGTCCTGTGTGACTCTCCGTAGATTTTCACTCATCTCCTGGTAGGCCCGCTGAGCTGCTGCTAGACCATCCTCTGACCTGCATACATACACGCAGGCTTATTCATGATATGTCGGGAAAAAAAGGGGGATTCTCAGGCGACTCCGATTGTATCCATGCAGTTAAAACAGGAAGAACCCCAAGTATGTCAGATTCCTAGATAAGCCATACTAAATAAAATATAAAGATTCTGATCTTAACACACACACAAGATTAGACACGTTTTTTTTCACAGAGCTCTAATTTGGTCCAGAATGTGTGTTTATGAATACAGTATCTCACCTTGATAAATTCCCTTTCAGATGGCTTATCTCGTCTTCTTTCTGCTGGATGAGATTTTCAGACTCGGCCATCTGGATGTTTTTCTCCTCAATCTGTTGGCAATATCTCTGATTCTCAGCCTGCAATCAGTACAGCAAAGCAAGACATTATTTCTGGTTCTTTGTGAATTATCCCTGTGACCATAATGTTATGATGACTTCAACTGCCGATACACAAAATGCAATTGGAATTTGTTTTTTTTCATTTATAAATCCTAGACAAACATAGAGCTGTACATACATGCAATTTGTCAGAGGCCATGTTTAACAATTTCACTTCCTTGCTCAAAAACACTTTCACTAAACTAACTCAACTCTTCTTTATTTAAAACATTCTTCGACTGCTTTAGTGATTAGACGGCGGCCTGAATAACCCGCTTATGATGGCGTATCAAACTTTTTGGCAGATCTGGATTCAGGGTCTCCTCTCACCTCTAGCTGTTTGAGTTTGACCTCCAGCTTAACCACTTTCTCCTGCTCAGTCCTCAGCTGTAATTTCACTTCCTGTAGCTCTTGATTCACAGTCTGGATGAGAATACAAATCATAATTTCATCAACTTATAACTCAGTCAATATGGTAAAAAGTCAGATACAGTAGCTTAAGCAGATTTCTCTCCACAGATTAGCTTTTACTTACAGCACAAATGTATCTGAATTCAGTGATGGAAACTGCTTATTTAGACTAGAAACTACTTTAAGTTACTTTGACTTTCAGTTTGACTTTACGGGAATGCATTTTTACGGTTGTTATGTTATGGCTTCTCCTTCAGATAGGTATATATTATTCATATATATGTGTTACTTTCCCTCTCTGAAGTCTGAAGTGCATACTACAAAGGCCAATTAGAAACGTGACAGAGAAATCAGGTTACTCCAATCCCTACCTGGATTAAGAAAAACCAAGTTTCTCGTTTATAAGTTCAACAAATCATCTTACGGGAGAAAGCCAAGTGCAACTGAGTTACTTAAGTACATGTAAACGCATCACAGCATACTACATTTTTTTGTGATTCATGTGTTTGTGGCTGACCTGGAGCTGGCTGCCGTGGCTCATGGCTTGGCCGCTAAGCTGGAAGCGGAGGGCCTCAATCTCCCCCTTACTTGTCTCCAGCACAGCTTCAGCCTCATGTTGGTTCTTGCTCAGCTCTTGCTGCAGCTTCTGCTTGGTCGCCAACAAACCCTCCTCATTATGGAGCTCATCGTGGAGTCGCTGGTTCTCCTGACGTAGCTGCTCCATGCAGGTATTCAGCCTCTCTGCCTCCTGAGTCGCCTCCTCCTCCAGCTCTTGCAGCCTTGTTGACAAGCCCTCCCAGCGCAGACGAGCCTCTTCATTCTCGGCGGTTAGCATACACACATGGACGCCGAGTTCAGCTGTTTCGGTGTTGGCTCTGTGGAGCGCCTCCCTAGATTCATTGTTCTCCAGACACAAGGCTTCGTAACGCAGCTTCAGTTTATTGAGCTCCTCTCTGGAGGCCGTCACCTCCGCAGCCAGACCTGCTCGAGCCTGAGCCTCGCCGTCACGCTCACGGATAAGAGCCTCCTCTCGTTCCCGGGATCGAAGAATCTCATCCACATGCCTGCGGTTTAGCTCCTCTACCTGAGCTTTGAGTTGTTCTGCTAAGACACGGAGGTCTTCTCTGGAGGACTCTGTCACCTCGTGCAGTGCCTGAGCCTTCATCCTCTCCTCAGTTCCTGCTAGAAGCTGAGCCCTGAGCTCCACCACCTCTTCTTGGAGCCGGTGCACCTCCCGTAGGTTGAGTTCTAGTTGAGCCTCAGCCATAACTAGCCTGAAAGGGGCCTCTTTGGTTTCTACTGAGGACGTCTGATGCTCATCGTGAAGCTTCTGCATTTTTTCATTACTCTCTGCAGCTCCTTTTTCATCGTTCAGCTCTCCAGTCCTGCTCTCCAGCTCCTCTGCTCTAGCTTGCAGAAGCCCACATTTAACAGTCTGGTCTCTCAGTTTAGCCTCAGTTTCCTGTAGTTTTTCAAGTAACTCTGCTTGGCTTCTTTGGGACACTGTGAGGTTCTTGTCCAACTTTGCAGCTTTGGCAGAGAGCGAGTCCACTTCTTGTTGCGTTCTGGCCAACTGTTTCTTCAAAGAGGACTGAACCTCAAGAAGCTCCCTGTTCTCGTGCTCTAGCTTCCTTAGTTGAGCATCAGATACTTCCTTCTGGACAAGCGCCTTCTGGAAAGTCTCCTCCAAATGCAGGTTTTCATCCAGAAGCTTCTTCTCCCGATCTTCCACACACATGTTGGCGGCCTCAACTCTGCCTGTTAAATGCTTCTCGGATGCCCTCAAAGAAGGTAGCTGGTCTAACAAGGCTGTCCGGCTTTCAGTCAACTCTGTAATGGTCTCCTCACTCTTTTTAACTGTTTGGAGAAGCTTAGCGTTTATTTCCACAAGACTACTGCATTGGGTTTTGTAGTCCTCAAGGTTCTTGGTTTGATCACATGAAACATCCTCATTATCAGCAAGTCTAGAGGTCAGACTTTCATTCTCAATGTTTAGCTTCTCCAACTGCTCCTCTAAATGCTTAATTCTCTCTGAACTAATGGTTAGCTCTTTCTCTCTGCTTTTCAGAGTCTTTCTTACATTGAGGAGCTGGCTCTCGAGTTCCTCATTCTGGCTATTGCTCGTGCTACATCTCTGCTCTTCCTCCTCCCTCTCCTCCTGCAGTCTTTTCCTCAGCTCCTCTGCCTGTCGCTCTCTGCCCTCCAGTGACGCTTGTAGATCCTGAAGCTGGGCTCTCAAATTCCCTGTCTCCTTCTCTTTCAAAGTCAGCGCCCCCTGAATTCGACTGACTGCACTTTGGAGCTCCTCCAACCGTTTGAGCGCCTCCTCATGCTCGTCATGGGCCCCGGCTTTTACTTCAGCCAGCTTGCCCTCACTGTTCCTCAACTCTTCTTCCCTGAGTTTTAGTTCCTGGGACAGACGCTCAGAGTGCCTGGCCCTGTCCTCAGCCTCTCTCTTTGCCTCCAACCTCTCCTCCTCAGCTGTTTTAAGTTTATCCAGGAGTTCCTGGATTTTCCAGGCTGAGTCGCAGTAGCTAGCTGTTTGTTGTCCCTTTTCTTTAAGAGCCTCATCCAACTTAGAGAGAAGCTCCATATTTTTGTTCTCAGCAGCTGTGAGTCTATCTTGAAGTTCACCGTTTATTGCTTCCCTACAAGTTTGAAAGTGATTTGCTCTCTCCTGATTATCAGTATATTGGTTTCTTTCGCCTGCCGGGTGGTCAGAGGACCTCTGAGCTGCTAACAGCTGACCTTGAAGGTCTTTAACCACGCCCTTCAGCTCAGCAGCCTCTCTGTCTAACTCCTGAACCTGTACCAAAAGCTCTTGCTGTCTGAGCTCGGACTGGTCGAGCTCAATGCGGAGGTTCTCTGCGATGCTGCAAGGAGAGGGTTCTCCCAGTTCAATAACACCAGGACTCAAGTCTGGGATTGGGAGAAACTCCTGGGCCTGGTCAATGAATGGAACAAGAGAGCTGTGGTCAGGTGCTTTAAAGTTCAAAACATATTTACTCAAATATTTATACATATAAAATATATATAAGTACGTGTGTACCTGTGAGTGTGAGTAGCTGCTAACAAGACTGTTGATGCTGGAGCAGCGACTGGGAGGCTTCCACAGGTAAGCCGATGAGCCAGTTCCTAACGTTCGCCTTTGACATAATGAGAGAACAAAAATTAGGGTCATTAAAATGTAATAGTAAATGTAAGACAAACATGACACGAAACTGATGAAAAAAAAAAAACTACAACACTTTCAACACAAAAGAGGAACTTAATTTGACAGAAGTGAGTCTTTAGGTGGGTATATAGTAACACCAGGTACAACAAAAACAAAACGTACCAGGAAATTATAGTTACAGTTAGAGTATGTACCTGTGTTAAATTTTAAGCTGGTTGTGGATTTTCAGAGGAATTTGTTTGAAAGAACTGATAAATGACTTAGTGACCGATAACAATTCACTTCAAAGCACAAAAACATTCATTTATTTGTTGGAAACCCATTTTACTTTGTTTGCTGCTGCACAGAAAGACATGTTTAACATTTCTGCATGACCATTGCTTTGTCAAAAGATTATGCTATCAATTCATTGAAATAAATTCAAACTTTTTTAAGCAGTAACTTCACTGAAATATCTTAAGAATTTACACGTCACAATGTCACAATGTACTATTACTACTACATCTCAAAAAGGGCAAGGCTGTCACTAACCTATTTTCAGAGAAAGCCTATTTCTGGAAGTAAATGAAAGCTAGAGTGATATGTTGTCACTTATTTCTCTTGTACAGTGATGAAACTGTTTCCTTTGAGTCACGCAGTCACGATTTGTGTGAAAAAAAAGTGTAATGCACTGTGTGGGTGTGTGTATCAAATAATTTGAGGCTACTCAAAGAAAATGCAAAACAAATATTTGCGTTTAAGTACCAAAAAAACAACTAAAGAATGCATGGGGTGTACACCATAATTATACAGTTTATACTGTCTAATGAAATGCTATACAATAACTCACTTAAGAAATCCTTCATTCATAATCATCGTCATTTTGTGTTTATAACATGTGTGGCAGGTTTCGATTCAACCCTTTTTGGGTAATCTTGTGTTGCTGCACTGCATTTTACTGTAAAATTTAAATAATATTTACAATAATGTAAACAACATAAATTATGCTTTTAAAAATGAGTGACCGCTGCCTGTAGAGTGACTGCAAATTGATGATAATGAAGTGGAAAGATTTGGCAAAGGTGCTGACAGCGACCAACCCTCACACTGTTGGCACATTTACACGCATACACGTCCAAGACACACACAAAAAAAAAGAGCTGTGAATGTGCAGAGTGATCAGATAATTAAGTGTTACTTCAAGTTGTGAAACCCCCAAAACTGCTTTACCACAATTTTGCATTAGCTGCACTAAACTGGAGTGTTATTTCAAATTACTTCAGGTCTCTCTCCAATCAATTTACAAATCATTTACAACCCCAAAGTGGAAGACCTACAGCTTTTATTTCTTTAATAAGTGTCTGTTTTCATCAGAAGAACACCCAGATTCAAGCTTTTTTTTCCTTCAACAAAAGTTAGGAAACTGACAATTGTGAAAAGGTCAGCAATTAATGGTGTACATGGGTTACCTCGCAAAGGAAGGCCAATCGGCATCAAGGTCGTAACCTCTGGCTGCCACATCAAATTGGATTTGATTGAGCTCATAGAGATAGCTGATTATGTCAGCAGTGAGGTGAGACTTGAGGAAAGGACTTCGGGCATAATACCAGTCACTGCATGGGAAGAATACAAATTATAAAAACATAAAACACATACAAGCATCTTTTTTATGCAATAATGTTATACTATTAGTTATGCAAGGTGTTCTAAGTTAATATTGTGCTATATATGTAAAGACAAGATAAGATATGCTTAATCTCATGTAGGGACACAGCACAGCAACAAAACTCGATCCATGGTTTCCAATTCAAAAGACCTGCGTCTGGACAGCATTTTGGATAACAATGGCTTTCACCGGTGCTAACATTATAGCTACTTTTTTTGTCAAATTACTAAGACTAAAACTAAATCAAAATATAAAAGGTGCCACAACGAACACTTTTGATTAATGAGCTGTAGAGGTGCTAATAGGCAGATTTTGTTACCATTGAACACAGCCAGGCTGCTAAGCTAAGTGGCTGCTGGCTGTAGCTTACAATTTATCGTACAAACTGTAGTACTGAGCTTCTTGTCCAACTCTTGGCAAAAAAGCATATTTACTAAAATGTCAAACCATTCCTTTACATACAAAAATTACAACAAAATACAGTCTATGACACACGCATGCGCACACACACACACACCCACCCACCCACCTACACACATTCACACCCACACTCTACTGAGAAACGGACAGAGATAGAGCATCCTGGTTAAATGAAGCAAGAACATAATAGACATTTGGTTGGAAACTCTGAGGAAGTGAGATGTGACTGTAGGTCACTGTGGTTAGGCTGTAAGGCTGTTGCGTTTTCTGATAAAAACAGAAATAAGACATAAATCAGGAAGGGAGAGTCGTACTTCCTAAGAACGGACACCGTCAAACTGTGAAGAAAACACAACATGTCTATGCAACCTGATAGGAACAAAAGTCACAGAATATTACACATATACATTATATGTATGTATGTATGTATGTATGTTTGTGTGTGTGTCCTCTAACCTTGTGATTTTCTCGTTTATAAGACACTGCTGCAGTGTGTCAGCAAGTCGCTGGTGAACGAGCGAGTAGCGGATGAAGGCCCTTCCTTTCCCCAGTGATGTCTTCAACTGAGGACACACAAAATATACATACAGACATTACCCCACTGATGTGTTCTTTTATAGTCTAGTCAGTATCACACAGGTCAAACTATTTAACAAGTGGCTCCTGCTTTCTGGATAATCTCTATTTGTCACAATAGCAGGACATTAACCGTAGATTAATCTCCCCATTATTGTCTCTCTTAGTTTATTAACCTGATTTCAGAAAATAACAAAAACTGTCCATCACATTTTCCCACAGTCCAAAATTATGTTTTCGAATGTCTATTAAAATCCAAAGATATTTGTTTCACAACAATATAAAACAGAGAAAAGCAGAAAATCCTCACTTTAGAGAAACTGCAACCAGGGAATGTATGGGGTTTTTTTTGATGGAGAAATGCCTCATGATAAATAGTTTCTGCTGATCGATAAACTGATTGGTTAATTTCATCTTTGATTGACCCCAATGTAAAAATGTGTTCTTGTGTTAAAATGTGTCCTGGCACTGAACATTTAAGGATTTCTCAGTTTAAAGGTAATCACTGCATAGGCGCTAAATTGACAGTATTTGTATGTAAGCCCAGAGTCTCCAATACATTAGCAGATGGAGGGATTTAAGTCAGACAACAGACCCGCCAGAAGGACACCAGCTGGAGACCGACTTACGTCAGTTACTGACCGACATGGAGAAAGAAGAGTAAAAGTAATATTTTAAGTAAGAGGTATTGAACTAGTAATTTGCAGTCAGCTGGTATTGACTAACAATGTGATTTTTAAAGAAAACCATACTGACTGTTGTAAATCCCTGAGGAAATTTTAAACCACAAATATGTTTTGCTAATGATTGCTAATAAGCCTAAAATCAGACATGTGGTCTTACCATGCTTATAAAGCAGAAACTATTCAGTAATTAGCTCTCTCATGCTAGAATACAGCTTACTTACATGTCGAACATTTGTTGGTTTCAGCTTCTCAAATGTGAAGATTTCTTGCTTTTCTTTCTCATAGATACAAGACGATAGTAAAATGAATATCTTTGAGTTTTGGACTATTGGTCAGACAAAACGAGAAATCAGAAGCTATAAGAACACCTTGGACTCTGACAAATCGTAACAAGCATATTAATCAACTAACTGAGAAAATAATTGTTGGATGAATTGATAATGAAAACAATCATTTGCCCTACACCGCACCCCAACATGCCTCTCTGGCTATATTAATCCACTTCCAAATTCAACTGTTGGATGTGTATTAACAAGCAGCACAATATAAAAATATGTCAGCCATGCACTTTTTTAAATGTACCAAAAGGACATTGGGCTGGCAGACACTGAAGACAAGACATTACAGTTTTGATTCATCATATTTCATCGATTCACATCAGATATTCAGTTACTTACTGACTTTTTGGCAAATTGGCAAAAATAATTAAGATAACTGATTCATTGTTAAGAGAGAACCAAAAAAGTTGAATAACTGCTGGTCGTTGCTCCTCCAATGTGAAGATTCGCTGCTTGTGTACTCTTTAGAGTACACTTTGAAGCGTTTTAAGCACAAAAGACCTCAATATCAGGCACACAAAAGGTTAAACAAGCTACAAATTATACTATACATATATAATTTATAAAGAAATTAATTAAATATAGTCCAAATTAGGACTAATTCAACTACAGTTATTCCAGTATGAATCTCACCCCTGTGACTTCCCAGGATAGAAGGTGAGGAAGAGGAACAGCACAGTACAGTAGGTGCAGGTGTAAGGCAGCAAGTAAATTAGAGTCTTACCGTTCCTGGCCAAGCAGGAGATTAGTGACATTATTGTACAGTCACTGTGTATTTGTGTGTGTGTGCATGTGTTGCCAGCCATGGCAGGGCAGAGGCACAGAGGGTGATTGTGTGTGTGTATTGCAGAGGAGGATTACCTCAGGGATGGATTTAACAAAACGGATGCCATCGTTAGCTCCCTTGATCTTAATCAGGCAGTCGCAGAAGTAATCCCAGTAGTCTTTTCTCTGACCGAGAAACGTTGTCTTCTCTTTCTGGTCAAACTAAGAAACACACACACCTGCTTATTATTGCATTACCTAACACACATTGTACAACAGGTCTGCCTGACAGTGCTGTGTGTAGCTGAGAGTTTGGGTCACATTGCAATCAATGTAATTCCTATGAACTTCCTTCATGTTTCACCTTAGTATTTCTAGAACTGTGGTTCCCAATAAGGGAGTTGACACCTCTCCAAAGGGTCACGATTTAATTGGTCACACACATATTTATATTATTAAATTGTTTCTACTGAAATACTCATCATTTCAACTTGTCTCTAACAAAATAAAACAATCTCAAGGGTTCAGAGAAGAAAGAAAAATCATATTTTGGTGGAATTGCTCACAACTTGTAGATAAATAACTTGTGATGAGGGGTCATTGGTGCTTCATGTTGAGGGTTCACTGGTATAGAGGACTGGTTCCCAGTCTTTTTAACTTATGACTATTTGTAGTCAAGCAATGCAGAGCAAAAGGGCAAGATCAAGTAGGCCTACATACTTTGTGGTGACATTTTTACATTCACTAACATTCAGTAGGCTACCCTACTTGCAACACATTGCCTCCACGGAAATTATGTATCATAGCAACCACAGCGTCTCGAAAAAAACACTGCGCCTCCAAAACGCAACCTAGCGCTCCCAGCTAGGCGTTTTCAGAAGAGCAGGTGGCGTTTTCAGCTGGCAAAAAACGCTTTGGTGGACACAGGCCCTTAGGATTTTAGAGGCCTGAAAAATTATAACTCACAAGAAAAAAACAGATTTAGGGAGAAGACAAAACTTTTAAATCATCTCACAACCCCTCTCAAAATGTATCTTGAGAGCTCTTTAGGGGTTTTGGAAATACTGGTCTAGAGAGTCAGATGAGCAGCGTTGGCACGTTTACAAACTCAAACAGGATCATCCTGCCAAACCCTAAGTAAAACTTTGCTTAAATTGCTTAAATAAAAATTTGTTGTACTAAATGTTTCATGCTTTGATATAGGCTACCATACCTGTAGCAGGTATTCAAGTTTATAGAAGAACTTCCGCAGGTTGGCGCTGTCATCAGTTACGGGTTCACCGCACTCCTTGTGTTCTTTACTCAACTCTAACACAGCGTCTAACCAAGACAGTAAAACCATTATTACCAGATACACGCACAAATATCAACACACATATATCTATATATAGCATGGCACACAGAGCAATATACTGTATGAGATGGTGTTTACTGTAAGTGTGAACAGATAATTACCATGCAGATCCCTGATTATCCTCTGCAGTTGATTATCTCCAACTGATGAGGAGGCGGCCATGGTGGGGAAAGGGCAGCAGAGTCAGGACTGTATGTGGGATTTAAAATACAAGAGATTATGTTAAATTTTTTTTTATTATTTCCCGAAATGTTATGATATAAACAGTGTTCCTCATTTCCTTGAATACTGTGCCTGAAAAAAAAAAAAATATAATAATTACAGCATGTGACTGTTAAAACATGCCAAAGCTGCTACCACTACGAGGTAAACATTAAAATAGTCCTGTCCTAAATTACTTTCCCGCTGCTGTAAAAATATTTCATAAAGACGGTGTTGAATTCTGCACAACCCAAGAAGACTATAACAAATGAGACGATTTAAATATGTCGGAGGGGCCCATTAATTTGTTTTGGTGACGCACAGAAGGAGTCACAGTAGCTCAGTAAATTTAGCAACGTTTGCCTGCAGTGAGAGGAGATAACGTTACAACATTTACATCAGACAACATGTGACAGTGTCGTTGTTTGTAGCGACAGTGTCCTTATCAGATCCCACTGAAACAAGATGTATCTACTGTTATCTGCCTAAACCAGCAAAGCTGACTTAAACCACTTTCAATCTGCGTTAAAATGCAACAAACCGCGACATAAACATGGATTTGTCAAAGCTGGCGAGCGCTTAGGGACATGCACCTGTTCTCAGCTCTTCATTTCCGCATCGTGTTAGCTGTACATTTCTGTTACAAACCATCACGGTTTGGTTGTAAATAAAGCCAAACGTTTCGATATTAACTACATACTAAAATAATAGACGTACTTGATGAATAAAATTGTCCAGAGTCTCCAGTTTGTAGGTGATACAGCAGAAACTTGCTACCGCTGGGGGCGGGAACTGTGGATGATTGACAGGCCCAACGGACAAATATCTGTCTGCTAGCGCTGAAAGTTTGGTTGAGAGACAAATGGTAAATAAACAGATGAACCTAATATTTCTAATTTAATAAACCTAATATTTCTTAAAATACAATAAAAGAATACGAATATTTGTTTAAATTACATGTACATTTTATTGTACATGGCTGGACAAGGTTATATTTTGTGAATTTTGAAAGAATTAATGGCATGAAGATGGATTTTGAAATACACAAGGTCCCTAAATGTCTTAGATTTTAACCTAATTTTGTTATTATATTTTTGTGAATAATAAAAACAGAACATAAAAAACCTTAATAAATAAATGCACAAAAAGGAGAAAAAACAACCAACCAACAACAACAAAAGACAGTTCTTAATATTTAGGATTCTCCAGGGGGCCAGAACAAGAGCTGACCCAGAAAAATAATGACTTTGGTGGTAGTGCAGTAGTTTAAGATCATTCTCAATAACCAGTCTGCCTGCAGCTGCTTTTACTGAGACTGTAGCTTATTCACTATTTAACTTTTATTTATTGGCTCTTAAGTTCCTGTTATCCTGCTAACAGGACGCTGCTGTAAAAAAGCTGGTATTTCCAGTCAACTTACCTTGTTTAAATAAAGGTTAAATCAATTAAGTGAAAGGATGTAAATGCTCCATATTTGTTTAGCGCCTTTCTGACCACTCAGAGCACTTTTACACTACATCTGCATTCACCCACATTCATTCACTGAGCCTACACTGGCAATTTGGGGTTCAGTATTAGTAGGAGGAGCCAGGGATTGATCCACCAACTTTCCCATTAACAGGCAACCTGCTCTAACTCCTGAGCCACAGCCGCCCCGAGGACCAAAGGAGACACCCATCTTATAAATAATAATTTTCAGACCAACTGTATAGGCAAGAAAATAAGGAAAAGACATACATACACACACGTTTATTTTGTTTTACATGTTTATTAATCCTTAGTAATTCAGCAGAAAATTAAGTACTATTTGGGATAATAGATTAGTCTAAGTTATATATTAAGCAAAAAACAAAAGATTCACTAGTGCTACCAGTTCCATTACATTTTCGGTTTCATAATAATATATTTTGGTGTTGGACTGTTGGTCAAATAAAACAAAACATTTGAAGTGGCATTTTATAGGCTATATGATGAATCAATTATTCAGTAAAATTATCCACAACTTGTGTTTGCAGCACTATTGGATTGTGTTCGCAGTTATTGTTAGTTTATTTAAAAATAATGATTAATAATAATCGTTTTTTATTTGTGGTGGAAAGTTGCTATTGGGAAATTAAAATAGTTAACTTGTACTGTTACAGGTGCAACTGTCACCTAACAGTTACACAAATGTAAAATGTTTATTTCTTGAACCTCTAAAATACCTTTCACTTCACTAATGTAGTGGTCAACAAAAACATACTTTTACGATAAAAGAGGACCTGTCTTGTCACATGAATTGATTTCTGTTCACCTTTGTGGTTGATACTTAAGGAACAATTCACCAAGTCTTCAGTGATATCTTCAGGAAGGACTCCAGTGTGTGGACACTGCAGGTACAGTATTTGTTTCCACATTAGTCTTATTTGTTATCATAAAGATATCTCATATGGTAGGGTAGGTTTGCAGTACTGAAGGTAAAGTTTACAGTGTTTTGTATTTTGTTATAAAACAGAAATAAACTATTATCATGTTAAAAAAAGTGTTTCACTGAAATATTTCTAATGTGGATATAATGACATAAAACAATAGCAGTCTTTTTCCCCATTTCATCGCCAGTGTGATAAGAAACAAAGAATGTTGTATTTCTTATTTTGAAAGTCTAGCTTTAATGCATAGTTATCTAATGATATTAGATAACTATGTTTCCCAGACAAAATGTGTTCATGTACTTAGACAATCATGTAATAGTCTAGTCACACATTAGAAATCTATGAAAAACTTTTTTTATAATATAATAATCATTAAGCAAGTTTGATTTACCCCTCTAACAAAACCTTTTCATAAATTCAGACTTTTTCTTCTTGCTGAAGGAATATGGCTTCAACTGAAGACTTTACAGCTACCTATGACCTCACCACAAACTCCACTTATGATTATTACGACTATGAAGATGAAGTGTGCAATAAAACACGCGTTGTGCAGTTTGGAGCGAGCTTCACACCAGTGTTCTTCTCCATTGTGGTGGTCCTCAGTCTGTTTGGCAACATCCTGGTCATTGTGATTCTGGCCAAGTATGAGAATCTGAAATCCCTCACCAACACTTTCATCCTGAACCTGGCTATATCGGATCTCTTCTTCACCGCAGGTCTGCCCTTCTGGGCCTACTACCACATGTATGGATGGACTTTAGGGGAACCTGCATGCAAAATAGTCAACTTTGTCTTCTACGTCGGCTTCTACAGCAGCGGTATTCTCCTCATCCTGATGACTGCTCACCGTTATGTAGCTGTCATGAATCCTCTGTCTGGCATTGTGTCTACCACGGGCTTCTACAGTGTCCTCACATGTGTGGTCATTTGGGCAGTGAGCATATTGGTTGCCAGTCCAGCCTTCTTGTTCATCGAAGTCCAGAACCAGAATTTCTGTGAATACAGGAATTCTTACTGGACTTTATGGGGAATCTACCAGCAAAATGTTCTTTTCATTCTGAGTTCGGTGGTATTCGTGTTTTGCTATTCTCAGATCATGTGCAGGTTGCTGCGTCCTACTGCCCAAAGAAGAAAGAACAAAACTTTAAAACTCATTTTTACCCTCATGGTTGTTTTCTTCGTTGGCTGGGCACCTTACAATAGTGTTATATTTCTGCGGTCATTGTATTCCTGGCCTAAACCACCTGCAAACTCAAACGATGTGGCTGAAGGTTGTGACACATCAGAACTACTGGATTACGCCTTTTACATTAGCCGGCTTTTTGCCTTTTCACACTGCTGCCTAAACCCTGTGTTTTACGTGTTTGTAGGTATTAAATTCAAAAACCACTTGAAGAAAATGCTGAAGGGCTTGGGCCACACCAATAGCAGCATCGGCAATAGGCAAAGCCGAGTCACAATCACATCGCAGACAAGTGGTGAAGAGTTTTCGATGTAGTTGAGAGCACAAGTGAAACTGGAATGACGAAATAATACCAAATAAAAAATCTAATATATAACGCAAACAACAAAAACTCCAGGCTTAAAACAGTAAAGGACCGGAGGGCTCTGCAGCGGGAGATTAAAACTGCTCAGAAGATCATTGGTACTCATCTCCCGAGCATCAGTGATATCGGTGAGGAGAGGAGCCTACGCAGAGCTCAAAGTATACTAAAGGACTGTACCAAGGCCAGCCACAGCCTGTTCACCCTGCTGCCTTCTGGGAAGAGACATAGTCGTTTCTACTGCCACACCACCAGACTGCAGAGCAGGTTTCTATATTAAATATTAGAAGCTATCAGACTCTTGAGCTCAAATTCCTCCACAGCACTTCCATTGATGATAGTTAATTTCTGTTTAGGGCTGGGAAAAAAACTATAATGATAATCATAAAATCAGCCTTTAAACTTGACATTTACCGTGACAATTATCGATATCAAATGATATGATTTTTTTATTGTAATATCATTTTTGGCCTTGTCGCCCAGCCCTATTTCTGTTTATTTTTATTATTGCTTTGATATTGCTGTATATTGTCTGCTTCATAGCAGAAGGGAGTTACAAACTCAATTTCAATTTACAAACTGTTGTAATGAGACCGTTTTTTGGTAAACGCTGTAATATAATTGTTTATTCTATATCTCTGTTTTTAACAGCCATTAATGAACACCATTTTCCACAAGCCCTGGACCTTCAGGGCTCCAGCTGCATTTATGCCATGTGACACATTAGACCCCTCAACAACTACTGATTCAGTCATATAAATGCCACAGCCTACCCAAGTATTGCTGCTACCTATCTTCTAATGGCTACTTCCATCAGTATAACACAACATGTCACAGAAAACACATCATCTCAAGCTGGCTGGTAACAAGTTCAGTGTTTTCCAAAGTCACCAGGTCTCAATCCAGTTGAGCACTTTTGGTATGTGGGACAACTAGAAGCAGCATCAATGTGCAGCTGACAAATCTGCAGCAACTGTGTAATGCTGTCAAGTCAACATGGACCAGAATCTCTAAGGAAGGTTTCCAACACCTTACTGGATCCGACCCATAAAGAATTTAGGTTGTTCTGGGGCAAAGGTGGGGTCCTACCCATTATAATGAAGGTGTAACTGATGCACTGAGTGTATATGTATGAGGCTTTTATTTGACAAAAGTGATATGTAATGTATTGTATTTCATCCATAATTTTATCCAATATTCTTGTAGTTTTCAATCACTATTAATCAAGAACAATGAGCCCTGTGTCTCTGTCTGCTTGCACGTGATTTCAAAAGAATGCTGATAAACTGATGATATTATTATATTGTATTATGGATAAAATGACTGTATGTGATGTGATTCTTTGAATAACTGTGTTACTTTATGTCTTCATACCAATCATTTCAATCAAATATTTAATATTTTTATTATTACTGTTTTCCAGAATCATGCAAGTAAAAGGGAAAATATTTTGCTTTTGATCATTTAGGTAATTGATTTGTTAAAGTGTTTGTTTTCACATGATAATATGCTTTACAATGAAATAAAAATCACTCCGTTTAAGTTCTGGACTGTCTCTGTTTTGAATAGTGAATAACTTCATAAATCACTGCTGTTTCAAGGTAACTTTACAAAAGACAAACCTATGACACCCATTTTGCTTGAATTCAAAGTGTGTTAATGCTGAAACTAGAATACTGATGCAGCAATGTGAAACAAAAAGAGGAACCATGAGGTTATCTCTTGTATTTCACAATCTTTCCTCCACAGTGCAGATCAGCCTAAGACGTGGCCGCCGTTGTTCAGGGTAAGTTGCTTATTTCTTATAGTAATTGCTCTCCATATTTTAACAGTAACCTTCATATTAAATTTTACAATGAAATTTTGTTTTTAAATCACTAATTACTAAAAGGGTGTAGATGTACTTATTTTTTGTACATTGTGCCAATTTTAGGTTTGTCTTTGTGTTTTCTAGAAAACCTACAATGGGGAACAACACAGACAGTGGTGAAGTGGAATATTTCTGTCCTGACATATCTGACTTTACAACCATCAGTGGTGCTTTCTTTATTTTGATCTTTATCTTCAGTGTCACAGGCAACATTCTCCTCTTATGTGTTCTTGTCCTCTACGAGAAGCTGAAAAATGTCACAAATCTGTTTGTCCTGAACCTGGCCTTCTCTGATATCATCTTCACTGTCACACTTCCATTCTGGGCAGTTCAGAGCCTGCACCACTGGGTCTTTGGTGACTTTGCCTGCAAATTTATGACTGCAGCATACTTTGTTGGTTCGTACAGTAGCGTCATTCTGCTGACTGCCATGACTGTGGACCGTTTCATAACAGTGGTGCTGCACATCTGGCCGAGCAAACCTGTAAGGAGGCAGATGTGTGCAATGGCCGCCTGTGCAGCTGCATGGACCATCAGCATTGCTGCATCCATAAGTGATGCTATCAAAGTAAAGGAAACTAACTCACACAAGGGGTACGTGTGTGATTCTCCCTTTGATGACTCTGATGTCAAACTGGGATATTATCTCCAAGTGTCACTGCTCTTTTTCCTCCCATTTGTCATCATTGTTTTCTGTTATTCTGCCATCCTCAAGACCGTTTTTCAGGCTTCAAACAGAAAAAGGCACAGGACTGTAATAGTGGTGTTATGTATTGTTACAGCCTTCTTCATCTGCTGGGGACCTTACAACATCTTACTTTTCATTGAGTCTATCTATAAACCCAAAGGCTGTAACGCGCTTGAACGCTTTGAAATTGCCTTTTCGATTTGTCGTATACTTGCTTTTTCTCACTGCTGTATGAACCCTCTGCTGTATATGCTCTCGCAAAAGTTGCGAAGACATCTCTTGCAGCTTTTACACTGTGATTGTCCCCAGAGGAAGAGCAGGGAGCGAAGCACTGGCCAGAGCACTTTTGAATTGAAAAATTTGTTCAATCTGTAAACGCTTTCATGTGATAAACTGTAGTTTGTATTTATTTAATTTTAAAGTTATTTTTTTATGTTATGTACATTTCCTTAAAATACATCATTCAGTTTTAACTTTCTTTTAAATGAACCAAGTAATTGATAATATGTTTAAAACAAGTTAAAGCATGTGATTATATGATGATGTGAGAAAAGGCTTTCAGTGCACTTTCTCAGCCCCTATGAATGAAAATTGAAATTGTTACAGTAATATGTTTTAAGAAAAGTAAGCTGAAATGTAGTTGCTGGAGCTGTTTTCACTTCTTCCTTTTTTAAAACCAAATGTTGCAAAATAATAGCATGGGCTGGATTTAAGATAAGGAAGAGGATAAGGTTTCCTTTTGCATTTTATCTCTTTGATGTGTATAATATGTTACAGCATATTTATCGATGTATCTATTCAGTGTGGTAAATTATTTATGTAAAAAGTGAATGGGGAAACTAAAGAAGACCTGCTCTTTTTCCTCCCATTTGCCATTAATGTTTTCTGTTATTTTGCCATGCTCAAGACCGTTTTGCAGACTTCAAACAAAAAAAATCACAGGACTGTAATGGTGGTGTTGTGTATTCTTATAGCCTTCTTCATTTGTTCAGTCTGTTAATGTTTTCATGCAATATAGTTTGTATTTATTTAATTTTTAGATATTTTTTAATATTTTGCACTTCTTTAAAATATATGGTATTATTTTTATGTCACTTTCTTGTAAATTAACCAAGTAAATGATAATATGTGCAAAAAAAATAAAATAAAATAAGGTAAAACCAAATGTTGTGACATGGGGGCATGACCTGGATTTAAAATTATGAGGAAAGTCCAAGTGCAATACATAAGACACGGACAATACAATTACTCATAAAAACAGCAAATAGTACCTGGAGGGACACTGAACGCATGCTCAAGATAAGGTTTCCTTTTGCATTTTACCTCTTTGAAACATGTTACAGCATATTTATCCATGTATCTATTCAGTTTGGTAAATAATTTATGTAAAAAGTGAATGGGAAAGCTAAAGAATTTGGATGAAATTAAACTTGAGATTATTGATTCAAATTTTGAGAATATGAAATGAAATTGAATAAACTAAATAGACAAACCTTGTAAGTGCATGTGTATATTAATGACATGTTTGCTGTGAATTTTTTTTTTTTTGAAAAATCAAATAGGGATGATTTTATCCAAGTTAACAAAGAACAAATTGCGAATAGTTGGTTTTGTCGATGCCTATTCAAAATGTGTGACAAAAGTAGAGACATAATCTTCTACTTCCTCAAACATGCTGGGGGGATTGGAGAAATGTTCTGTTTTTCCATTTGCCGTAAGCACTTTTGGTTATTATGTTATGCAACGGCTGAAATGTTATACTTTCATTATTAGATCTTTGTCATCACAGTTCTCTTTGACCCACTTATTTAAATACACTGTACACTACATATGACCAGTGTAGTAGGCTAACTTTAAAATCATTTACATTTCTGAAACAAAATGGTGTCAGTATGATGTCATTATTGGCTTTGACTACATATGTTTAATTCCACATTTTTGGACGTTAATTCAACATTATCAAGTTTCAGTCAATATCCATCTTTTCCATATTCAGGTTTCCATTACAGTTTAAATGTCTTAAATGACATGATATGTGCAGAATATTTACGTATCTATTGATAAAGTCATAATGAGAGTTGTTTGCAAATGCAAAATCTATTTTACAGCATTGGATGGAAAAGACATCAACAAGTAAACAATTACCCTTGGCAGTAACTGTAACAGTGTCTTCTATGATATGTTTTATAATGACAGTGAATTCTGCCCAGAAATAAAATCAGAACAAGTGTGTTTGGAGACAGGTTCCTTCATTGGGTTCTTCTGGTGGAACAAGCTTGGAAGATCACCCCTGACCTTATAATTTCTCATACCTTTAATTATTACTACATTCTGCTATGTCCGCTATGACCACTTGAAAATTGATTGTAGGGATGGTTGTTGTTTTTTTCCTTTGTTTGGTACCATATAATGTCTTACACCTTATAGTGTCCTTTATTATGGTCAGCTGAATGAATGAGTGACGCTAATAAAAGGCCCAAAACGGCTCAGGGTGCTGTGCCCTGAACGTACAATCATTGTGGAGAGCATCAAATCTAACAAAATTACTTTTCTAACGGTCCAATGGTTATAATTCCTCCCCAGCAGACTTCTTTAGCAAGTTTAATTTTTTCAGTGTTGTTAATTTACAATCTGCTCTAGCTTTTCTAACTTTTTGTCCACTGATATGGTAATAATAATGGTCCAAAATGATGTGAAATTGCACATTTCTTTATTGGAAAACATTACATTTTCTTGGGGGTGGACCCACAAAACACCTGCCCACCTAAATTTGTTTGCATACATAGATGTTGTGTTGGTGTTTTATATCCAGATATAAAGCAGGAAGCACTTTGTGAGCACACACAAAACAAATTTGCTTCATCTCTACTGCTACAACTCAATCCTAGGAGAAACACTGAATAGCAATTATAGTAAAGTAAACCCACTGTTGCAGTCATCATGTCTTCAAAGCTGAAACCAGGCACAATAACAATGAGGAACAGTTCAAACATAACTTTATTTTATTTTCAGAGTACACCTGAATTTTTCGTTTACATGTTAAAATCACAAAATAATTTCTGAGGGGAAATGCCCCCAGACACCACCTACAGGGGTTTGTTTCGCAAATATGTTGCCTTTTTCACATAGTTTGCATGTCTGCATTTTGCTTTCATTGAAAGCGTACTAATGCTGAAACGGGAAAACTGATGAGATCGCTTCATAGGAAACAAAAACAGGAACCATGAGGTTCACTCTAGTACATCACAACTTTTCCTCCACAGTGCAGATCAGCCCAAGACCTGACCGCCGTTGTTCAGGGTAAGTTGCTTAGTTCTTACTGTGATTGCGCTCCATATTTTAACAGTAACCTACTTAGTACTTAATTGCTCACCATTTTAATCAATTTTACAAAGAAGTTGTTTTTTTAAAATCACAAGTTGTTAAAAGGGTCTAGACGTGCACAGTCATAAGTATGTTGTGCCAATTTTAGGTTTGTCTTTGTGTTTTCTAGAAAACCTACAATGGAGGACAACACAGACAGTGGTGATGTGGAATATTTCTGTCCTGACATATTTGACTTTGCAACCATCAGCGGTGCTTTCTTTATTTTGATCTTTATCTTCAGTGTCACAGGCAACATTCTCCTCTTATGCGTTCTTGTCCTCTACGAGAAGCTGAAAAATGTCACAAATCTGTTTGTCCTGAACCTGGCCTTCTCTGATATCATCTTCACTGTCACACTTCCATTCTGGGCAGTTCAGAGCCTGCACCACTGGGTCTTTGGTGACTTTGCCTGCAAATTTATGACTGCAGCATACTTTGTTGGTTCGTACAGTAGCGTCATTCTGCTGACTGCCATGACTGTGGACCGTTTCATAACAGTGGTGCTGCACATCTGGCCGAGCAAACCTGTAAGGAGGCAGATGTGTGCAATGGCCGCCTGTGCAGCTGCATGGACCATCAGCATTGCTGCATCCATAAGTGATGCTATCAAAGTAAAGGAAACTAACTCACACAAGGGGTACGTGTGTGATTCTCCCTTTGATGACTCTGATGTCAAACTGGGATATTATCTCCAAGTGTCACTGCTCTTTTTCCTCCCATTTGTCATCATTGTTTTCTGTTATTCTGCCATCCTCAAGACCGTTTTTCAGGCTTCAAACAGAAAAAGGCACAGGACTGTAATAGTGGTGTTATGTATTGTTACAGCCTTCTTCATCTGCTGGGGACCTTACAACATCTTACTTTTCATTGAGTCTATCTATAACCCCAAAGGCTGTAACGCGCTTGAACGCTTTGAAATTGCCTTTTCGATTTGTCGTATACTTGCTTTTTCTCACTGCTGTATGAACCCTCTGCTGTATATGCTCTCGCAAAAGTTGCGAAGACATCTCTTGCAGCTTTTACACTGTGGGAGTCCCAGGAGGAAGAGCAGGGAGCGAAGCACTGGCCAGAGCACTTCCGTTACTCAGAATGTGACTTTTATAGCACGAAACTCTACTGTTATTTTGGAACTACCCTCCAACTAGACGTTCACTTTTGAAATTAAACAATGCAATATAGTTTGTTTTTATAATTTTATTTCTACAAAATATATGTATTATATAGGTATTATTTTTATGTCACTTTCTTGTAAATTAACCAAGTAATTGATAATATGTATTAAAAAAAAAAAAGGTAAAACACGTCAGTTTATATGATGATGTGTGGAAAGGCTTTCAGTGCACTTTCTCAGCCCCTATGAATGAACATTGCTGTGCTGTTACTGTAATATGTTTTAATAAAAGTAAGCTGGAATGTTGTTGCTGGAGCTTTTTTAAACCAAATGTTGTGACATGGAAGCATTACCTGAAAAAAGTCCAAGTGAGATACATTAACTATATAAGAAACGGACAATACAATTACTCACAAAAACAGCAAACAGGGGTACTGAATGCATGCTCAAGATTAGGTTCCTTTTGCATTTTATCTCTTTGAAATATGTTACAGCATATTTATCCATGTATCTATTCAGTTTGGTAAATTACATGTGTAAAAAGTGAATAGGAAAGCTAAAGAATTTGAAATGATTCAAATTTTGAGAATATGAAATGAAATTGAATAAACTGAACAGACAAACCTTGTAAGTGTATGTGTAAATTAATGATGTGTGATGTGAATTATTATTATTTATTTTGACAAATCAAATAGGGATGATTTTATCCAAGTTAACAAAGAACATATTGTGATAATTGGTTTTGTCCTGCCTATTCAAAATGTGTGACACACAAGTAGAGACATAATCTTTTACTTCCTCAAACACGCTGGGGGGATTGGAGAAATGTTCCATTTTTCCATTTAAAGTTAGCACTTTTTGTTTATTATGTTATTATGCACTGGCTGAAAAATTACACTTTCATCATTAGATTGTTGCAATCTAATGCACTTGACTCACTTATTAAGATACACTGTACACTAGATATGACCTGTGTAGTAGGCTTGATGTCAGCAACATTTCAGTCACACAACTCACATGAAATGTTTAATACAGCAGGAATAATAGTTACAGTTTGGCGTGTAGGCTCCGACCTCTTTACTCCCCACAGATATGTTTACATGGAAATATTTAGGTAGGGATGAGTACAAATACTAAACCAAAAATCTGAATCAGAATCAGAATCGGGTTTATTGCCAGGTACATTTTCACACACGAGGAATTTGCCTTGGTATACATTGGTGCTTACAGTACTTAAAAAGTAAGGAGATCAAAAAATTTACAAGCATCCAAAAAATAATACAATGATATTATAATGTGGGTGGTGTCATCCACAAACTTCAGGAGCTTGACAGACTGGTGACTGGAGGTGCAGCTGTTGGTGTACAGGGAGAAGAGCAGAGGGGAAAGAAGCCCTGAGGGGAACCGGTGCAGAGGGTCCTGGAGTCAGAAAGATGTTTTCCCAGCTTAACATGCTGCTTCCTGTCCGTCAGGAAGTCTGTGATCCACCTGCAGGTGGAATCAGGCACGTTCAGCTGAGAGAGCTTGTCCTGCAGCAGGGCCGGGATGAAGGTGTTGAAAGCAGAGCTGAAATCCACAAACAGGATCCTGGCGTAGGTTCCTGGGGAGTCCAGGTGCTGGAGGATGTAGTGAAGGGCCATGTTTACTGCATCATCTACAGACCTGTTGGCTCTGTAGGCAAACTGCATGGGGTCCAGGAGTGGGTCTGTGATGGATTTAAGGTGGGACAACACAAGGCGCTCAAAGAACTTTATAACCACAGAAGTCAGGGTGACGGGTCTGTAGTCGTTTAGGCCAGCGGTCCTTGGTTTTTTGGGGACAGGGATGATGGTGGAGGCTTTGAAGCAGGCTGGCACATGGCATGTCTCCAGTGAGGTGTTAAAAATGTCTGTGAGCACTGGAGAAAGCTGATTGGCGCAGTGCTTCAGGGTGGATGGGGAGACAGATTCTGGCCCAGCTGTTTTGCAGGGTTTCTTTAATTAAATTCATTTGAAAGTTGTGTGCAAATGTAATATATTTTACAGCATTGAATAAACATCCTATCTCCATGTATTTGTCGGAGCTATTATCACTTCACAAGACATCAACAAGTAAACAATGGCTTCTATGTTATGTTTTACGATGACAGTGAACTTAGCTCGGAGATAAAATGTCATGTTAAACGTCATGTCTATGTTGTGTGCTTGACTCTCATCTTCTGCACCAGTGTGCTTGGAAACAGATTCCTCCTTTGGGTTCTTCTGAAGAAACAACCTTGCTTCTGCAACAGATCATTTATGATCTCTGCCTCACTCTGATCCTGCCTTTTTATGTCTGCAATATACTCCATGACTGGATCTTTTGGCACTGGGCACATAAAGTCTTAAGTTGGGATTTTTTTCTGAGACTGGACTCATGACTGTTAGCTCAGCCCCGTCTCCCTTAGTTACTGACGCTAAGCCTGTAGCGCCTGTTTAACGTTGCCTTTGTAACATTTCAGCTGACTCCAATAGCATCCATGACAAGGTTCCACTCAGTGGGTGAATACAACAAAGTGATGTGCCACCAATGCTAATTATATTCTAATTCTTAACCTTGGTAGTAATACTAAGTAGGATTGCAGCCTAAGTTAGAGTTGTAGAGTTTTCTTTTGTGTGTTTGCTTGTGTAAAGAAAAGCAAAACACCATCCAAACATGTAAAGATATACAAAGCTTGACAGACAGACCTGCCTTGCCTAGTTACAGTTTCTAACCTATGATTGGACAGTCCCTGTCCGGGGAAGGGGGTTGGCAAACAGTCAATTGCAACTGAACAGTGAAAATAGAGAGCAGTTAGAAACCAGAAAACTGATGCGTCATGTGGTGGCGTGAACTACTCTTGTAGATTGTGGAAGATAAACAAACTGGCTCTCATTGAAGATTAGATTAGATTCTAGAAGAATGTGTTGAGAGGATGACTGATGTGCTGTAATTATTTTGGAGGTGTTATTTGTGATGCGTGTAAATTTGTTCTTATTGGTCACAGTGAGTATGTTGAAATAACAGATTGAACAGTAAAGAAGGATGGGTTGAATTATGCTTTTGTAGAGCAGCAGTAGAAGGTGGGTAGCAACCGAAAGGGATTTAAGTTTACGGATGGCAGAGAGTCTTTGAAAGACAACAGTGCAAGCAGCAAAAACTATATTTGGTGGTTGCTGTTGCAATATTGGCTTGTAAGAAAGCAGAAGAGTAGCTGAGAGATGTGAGACTAGAAAGACACTAAACTAAAGAGACCAAACAAGACAGGCCAGCTTGTTCTCATTCCTGGGGCGTCACATACCTACACTTTGTCAGGTCCTTCAGCATCTGGTTCCAACTCACATGGCAACCTTTAGCCTCATAGTTCAACGAATCCCTTTAGCGTAAACGTAACGTAGTAATGTAGTTATCTTAACCATGATCTTTTCCTAAACCTAAGTACTTTTGGTGCCTAAACCCAACCAAACTTCGATGTTTCACAATGTTTTAATTTGAAAGTCAAACCGGATGTTGCATATTGTTTCTTGCTAACTTGACAGCAGAGCCCTGCATGTGCAAAAACTATGCTAAAGCAGTACCCAGGGCGTTAATAAGGGGTCTTTACCAAGAGTCCATATATGACACAATGGGATGAGAACGGGTTGGACAGGCTGAGTAGGCACACAGGAGTCAGCACAACTGTTATCTAAATAAGCTAACTTTGTTTCAAATTATGAAGAAAAACAACAGAAAAAAATCGTGGGCTATCTATTTATAGGCTACATCCATTAAAAGATCTAATTGTTATGATGATTTCACTGCACTGAACAAATCAACCCTCAAGATGGCAACAAAAATAAATGGAAGTAGGGCCGGGGGCAATGTTTTCAGGTCAATTTTTAAAATGAGAAAAAAAATCCCTGTTAGGAAACTATGTGACTTGCGGTTATTTTGCTTGTTGATGTCATGTTTTGATGTCAATGTGATGAGAGTTGATTTTTTATAAAGTGAAGTACAGGGTGGACTTGTCATGCCATGTAACTGTTATAAGAAAGACTGTTGTTGATACCATACTGTATATCACAATATTTAATTCAAGTCTTATGATATCTCATTAACACTTACACACTCTATCTAACATGGGTTATATGTTTTTAATGTTCCATGTTATGATTATGTTAAATCATAAATCATATTTGTATGTAAAACAACCCTGTTTTTTTTTAACTATGATCTTATTTTTAACTCAAACCTTTCAATGACTTATGCAAATATACCATATATTTCTGTGGCCAAAAATTAAAGATTAAGCATTAAAACATGTTATAAATGTATTCCCAGGACAAATAGGTTTTACTTACAGATGTTATATTTCTGTCCACACCTGGTTTGTTCCTGTCTTCATATGTGCAAGCACCAATTAACCAGGCAATGTTTCTTGGGCACCCACTGTAACTACAAATAAAGTGATTCTACTTCATTTTTTCCCCCATATCAGCCTGGCCAATATGTTCGGGAATATTTTCCTATATAGTGACCTTGTGTATGTGACACAGAATAAACAAATTAACTCTCAGCAGCAGGATCAATAAAATATAATATACCAGACTGCATATTTGTGATTAAAATCATAGCCAGTCAAGTATGTCTAACTCAACAGTCCATGTGCTTATGGTTGCTTTTCTTTAAATCATGTGTGCCAGAAAATCCGTCAGTAAAGTCATTTAGCTGTATAATTTCAGTAATATTTCATAAACCTTTTTTTTCTGTGGGCCAAATCTTTTAACTCTATTATATGTAATGTGTTTCTCCAGAGTCCTGTCAGTGTACCTGAACATGGTTGAGTAGCACGGCCCTGATGGCTCCACGGGGGGTCCAGAGAAGAGTGTATAGGGACAGCTCAGTGGGCCACTGTAACAGCACACATATCTGTCTCTGGGGGTAGATTAAGCTTAATTAACTAAACCATCCAGCATGCTTGGATGAGTGGATACAAGTCAAGGGCAGAGCAGTCAGTGGTGTGCTCACACATTCTCTGGCAGGGAAGGGATTTTGTGTAGAATTTTATCTCACTTTATGAATATAGCAGATACTGTAGCTATGATAAAGATGTTTGTGCAAATAAATAATAATAGTGATCTGTATTTAGTCTATAATTTGTCTTCATGTAGTCAGTAAACATAAAATACCAGTGACGGGGAGAGCAGAGAAGATAAAAACCTGCATTACATCTACATGTGACGCAGTCTGTTAAATAGCCATTCCACAGTTTTGCATATGGTTCCTCATGTTACAAAATGCACGGGTGGTTTTACAAGTATTAGCATATCTAAGAAGGGAGTGATCAAACCTCTGTTAGATCCCATTAGACCTTATTGTGGAGTGTCAGCTGGTATTAAAATGACATATTTTTAATAATGCAAATACAACAATATGCAGGAAGTTTACTGTAAGAATGAATAACATCAAAGACCACAGAGAAAAGACCGAACTAGACAAATACAGTAGAAAGCCCACCCCACAGAGCTCAAGCAGAAAAGATAATCCAATGCATCCCATTTCTTATCTTCAAGTCAGAGCAATCTCTTTTCCCAGATCATTTTCTCAGCAAATGGTGTTGTTGTTCAATCCTGTTTTTAGCCACAAGCTAAACAGCTGTTGCTGTTTTCTTATGTAGTCTCTGCTACTAGCCCTCCGTGGCCCTAACATTCACTCCCTGCTCTCCTTTTCTCCAAGGCAACTCACCCTCCTTTTTCACATTGAAATCGCCCTCTTTAATTCCAGTTATCTATAACGATAATTACTCCAACCATATGTGAATTGAATAGATGCCTTGCAAATGCGTAAATGTGTGTGTAGTTTGTGCATATTGCTAATAAAGTCTTATTGCTTGTTAATCTGGACTGCCAGGGAAAGGCGTACAAATCGATTAAGTGTGTCAGCCTTATCATTACAAACAACTGTTTAGTGAACAAATATAGATGACTTAATCCTCGTATGACATACACAGGCAAGTATGACATTTCACTAATGCACCTCATCCTGATTGAATTTGTCATGGGAATAAAATGTTTTTAAAAAAGGATTAGATTCACTGTTTAACACGCAGTCTTACCTCACACATAAATTACGAACACACACATCTTTGTCGTGAATCAAGGAGGGTGACATGTGCATTTGATAGATGATAGATCAAAAAACAACTCTCATGCTGCATTTTGGCCTTTAAGTTGTCACTGCAGTGCTAAATTTCTCCACTAGAGGGGACATGGGTATTGGCACATTGCTGTTTCACTATTACTGGGACAGATTATTGATTACAATCTGATGTACTTTCCACATTTAGATGGAGATGTACTATCATATACTGACAAAAAGATTATTAGCCCCTATAAAGAAGTTGAAGCGCAGTACTGCTTTGAATACATTTTCATTTTTCTGTTGGGTTTTCTGTTGTTATTTTTAAAGCAGCAACTTATTTGGCTGTGTTTTCAAACACAAATGTTCACCACAAAGAACAAGTGCAGCTTGTCTCTGCATATCCCACACTATCATATCCCTACACTTTAGGGTCATCCTCCTGTATTTTCAGATAGACAAACACAGTGATTAACTACCATGGAGACTTAATTAACAAATCAAACATCTGGAAATTCAGACTAGGCCTACTGCAAAGGCTTAGCTGCCTCTTGTAAGACTGGCCATTTGATGAATCAAACAGTGTGTCCTGATACTAAATTTCTCCCATCTGGCTTGTTCTGTATCTTTACTTTTAAAAAAAATCACATCTCACTTTATGGATATCAATTTTAATATTGCTCATTTGCAAGTATTTCATTTATCTTTTTTGGGAAGACTGGACAATGATTGGAGAAGGGCTGTGGACAAGGACAAGGACTTTGAGACAACATAACACAACATTACAAAACATTACATTATACTAGAAATGTACCATGGGAATACCTGAAATTCATGTGGCTTGAAATTATACATAAGGCCTCCAATAAGAGGAAATGGCTGTGTTGCCTGGCATTTAATTTAATTATTTTAACCTATACATCAGATGTTATGTTTCTATCCACATTTGTCAAGCAATAACATCACATCGCACAACATCACATGACATGAGATAACATGTGGCCAAAATTACAGATGTGTGAATATGAATGATTTCCTAGATTTATGATAAAACATTTTTATATTATTATTTTAAATGTGAACATGTAGGTGAACTATTATCATTTCTTAATCATGACAATCCAAATATTCACTCATCTGAGTAACTTGTAAAAATTACTGGAAATGCCAGTAGCTATGCTGAGACACCAATAAAACAACATCTACTGCATGTCCATGTCCCCAGTTCATGCTTGCAGGCTTAGCTTCATGCCCACCTACAACTACAATCATTGATCAGTGATCGCCACACTGTTTTGACTTTCTATGCTTTATGCCATTATTTCTAATTAAGAGCACACAAAGATTAACATATCAATCCTCTAAAAACATTTTAAGAACCAAATTAGGTGGATGACAGGAATTAATAATCAATTTAGCCTGACAACATCTTAGCTTGAAGTAGTTGAGCCACATAACAAAATAACATAACATGACATGACATTACATGACATGGTAATATATCTTAAATGTATGTGGCCAAAAATGACAGATTAGGCTATTAATAAAATGCTAGCTGACATTTATTTATTCATTTTAGCTTATAAGTTGTATGTCAAATATTTTAACCTCCACATCAGATGTTATATTTCTGTCCACAACATAACATAACATAATCTCACATCACATCACAAAACATATACATTTTAGTCCAAAGTGCTTTGCAGTACTGTGAATGAAAACAGTTTTTGAATAGTCCCAATGAGAACTGGACCTCCACACCTGGCACTGACTCTTCAATGCTCTACCCACCAAGCTAATATCCTACAGACCATGCTTTTTGGCTTACCCTTCCTTATCCTCAGGCTGCACCAGCTGCCGTCTACCTCCGACCACACTCCACGCCCCTGATATGTTGTCCTCTACCTGCTTAGTCCCTCCTCCGTCTCATTTGTAGGTGTTCTATCCCCCATTTTGGCTGCAACTTTCCAAAAGGTGAACAGAAGTGATTTTCAATAGCACCGTGCATGACTAATGGTGGAAACATGTTAAAATCATCGCAGAAATGTCCTTGGGAAGACAAATGAATTTTCAGCAGAATAATTAACTTAATTAACAAATTTGCATGCATATTCATCAGGGCCATTGAAGTCTTTCCAGCTCAGCTTGATGAACGTTGCTGTGTAATAACCAGCTCATTTACATTCTGCCATCCACTGCCATTTGTGTGGATTACTGAGAAAAGGCAAAGAGTGTGTGTGTGTGTGTGTGTGTGTGTGTGTGTGTGTGTGTGTGTGTGTGTGTACATGTGTGTGCATGATGTTAGAGGTACATTTTATGTGCACCCACTTTTCTCATTCCCTTAACATGTCACAGAAAAAAGCATGATGAATTGATTTGACATACTGTTTTGTTGGCTATACACACCAATATCAGACCCAGCTGCCACTCCTTACACACACTGAGATAAAGTAAGCATTCATAAATGCACATATTCAAACACACATACCTTGCGTGAATGTGACTGATGGAGGCCTAACTCTGTGTGCGCTCCACACCCATATCTCCTTGCATCCTCCCCACCCCTCCTCTCCCCTCACCCCCCTTCTCTCTGGTGGGCAGTTCTTGGCACCGATCCTGAGTCGTAAACCCTCCTGGGTTGCCAGACTGTGCGTTGTTAAAAACGTGAGGCCCTCCGTACCCCCTCCTCGTCTCTGCAGGGCAATCTTTAAAGGCAGCAAGGTGTGACGGCACAGACTGGCAGCTTGGCAGCCATGCCCGAGGATACCAACACTCCGTCAGCCGTGAACGGGCACCATCACATGGGCTCGCCTAACTAATACGCTCGCCGTACATGTGCCTTTCTCATGCCTCATCTGTGCCAGTCAGAGACAAAGGAATTCATTTAGAAATTTCACAAAGCGTTGTTTTTGTGATTTTGCTGGGATATGGTTAATTGTGAATTTCACACAAGCTAAGGTAACTGACGGAGAGATTATCCAAATGAGTTTGGAAAAGTTAATTACACTCACTTGGCTGTATGTGCCCTTGATCTGGTTGGGCACAGAACAGCAGAGAAAGTTATTTTAAGCTTGTGCAGGATATTTCTCTAGCAATATGTTTCTCATTCTCATCATGGATCTTTCCTCCATTTGAGGTGCCACTGAACACTGTTAGAAAAAGACACATACCAGCAGGTTACTTACCAGCCTGTCAGAAAACTGCTGCACCAGTAACATTATCATGCGAACATAAAAAGGAATGCAAAGCAAATGATTTTGCACCTTCAACATAACCAATATGTTGCACTGGCCTGAGATTGTGCAGGAACAATTAACACATTTATTCAAGGGGGAAAAAACAGGCATTTACATTTTTTTTTTAAAACAGCATCACCTGACATAAAAACTTGTGATATTCAGCATACTTTCTTCCCATTGCCTCTGTGATACTTTCTCCTACGCTTTTTCTGCAGACATATGTTTGACACTTGAAGCTGTTATCATAGCTGGAAGTGTGAAAGAGAATTGTTGCAGTAATATGCCGCTCTTGAGTGTTGTGACAGGAAAATGCTTTTCAGATACAGAATTGGCATTTTCAAGACTTGTCTGACACAACAGTGTTTGTCTTCCATACTGATAACAGGGAAGCCAAGTTTGCAAATTCATTTCTCCAGAAATGCTTTGATAGATTCTTTGGAGAATAAGTTGTGCGATAAAAAAAGACCACGGTTATTGAAAGACTTATTGCATTTTTAATGACATGTTTTACTCATAAAAAAAATCTCATTTATTGCGTTGTCTGACCCTCTTTGTTTTGAAGCTTCCACTGAAGCAAGACGAATACAGAACACAAATGGACCATTAAACTGACCTTCAAACTGGGCCCTATGAAAATCAAATGGCTGTCACCACACGGATGGGGAAATTTCCAGAACTACAGCTTGTTTCCCTCCAGTGAGAAATATGAAAAATAGACATCAGATGCTCGTTTTCATGATCCTCCTTTTTGATGTAACAACAACTCACACAGCTCAAGTGAATAAATCTATGAAAACTTCGATCACAGAACATGAAAGGAGTTTTTTATGGATGGAAACAGCAGACTCTCCCCTGCAGACTTGCTTTGTTGGTGTGTTGATGGGATTATTGCTTTTCTATAATAGCTGCAGTACATTATTGTTCAAACTTGTCGTCTGATCCCCGGCTAAGCCACACAAACACACACGCTCACAACCATACACAGTCCTGTTTTACTAGAGACATGTATGAAGATAAAACAACACCTGTATTTGCCAGGAAGGGATGAGGATAGGGTAGATCTACTGTCTGTGGGGTCCACAAACATAACAGAAAAGAGTATTTTCAACATTAGCTACACAACTTGGCAGAGTCTATCAGAAAATAAAATCTTATAACTTTTTGTGTCCCTTCTTTTGAGTTAGAGGGGGGGATGTATTTGACGATGGTTCTGTTTGATGGTGCAATTGATGAGAAAGTTCTGAAGAAAGTCCCAAAGCCTCAGAGGAATTTGATTACCTCCATCCATTATCTGCACAGTGAGCAATTGCGAGGCTCACCATCTGTCATCCGTTTCATTTGCATCGTCAACACCTGCCCTGCCTGTTTATGCCTTCACATTTTTTATAAGCTGTCTTTCATGGCAGGGAAAAATGTTGACTTCCTTCTAAATACATTAATTCCACAAGTTCAAAGAACATACTGAATGCAGAACAACTTTATGTCTAATAGAATTTGAAAACTCTCCTTTTTATTGCTGCAGATTTTTTCTTAAAAAAAAAAGAAAACCTTCAAGCTGCTTTTACAGCTTAGTGAACAATGAAGTGTTTAATTTGGAATGTAATAGATAAATAGCTGTAAGATAGATAGATAGATAGATAGATTCGCATATCACACATACACACACCCCATCCTCCTGTTTGTAACGCATTGTACAGCATGCACTCCCTCTTCTCTCCCTCCCTCCCTCCTGAGTCCTCCCCCATCCATCCCTTCTCCCATATCCCCAGGTGGTGCCGACGGCTGCGGGGCCCATTAGCGACAGAATTCCTGCCTCCAGCAGGCCATGCGTGTCCCGAGTGACACATTTTTGGACCGACACCAAGAATCCAACCCTCCGCAGACAGCTCACTTCCCTCTGCAGTCACCAGTTTGTAATATGTGTGTGTGTGTGTGTGTGTGTGTGTGTGTGTGTAGAGAGAGAGAGAGAGAGAGAGAGAGAGAGAGAGGGGCTTTGCGAACACAGCATGAGTCCCACAGGAAATGCTTGAAAGGCAGTATGGGACAGATTGGTGATGGCGCAGAATGGACTTGAATACTAAGAAGAATTGCAAAGATACTCTACAGTAGAGAGATCTTACATCAATAAGATGACTCTCCTGCCAGGTTGGGACATTTGTTACAGTCATAACCTCCACAGAAATCCCCCATTGTGCGTCTACATGTCTTACAATGTAAACTGCGTGGAAATATTCTCTTCCATGAAAAAAATTAATTGGATTTTGCTGATGCACATAGCTGTTTGTTGATGCTTTTTTGCCAGCTGATGCTTTACAAACAAATCCTGCTCAGGGAAGAGAACTACTCGAGATGAATGTGATTTTTATTAAATTTTGCGTCCATTGCATACAGTGAAAGGTGGCACTGTAGTGATTACCTCATCTGAATTGATCTACACGAGTTATATTTGATGGTCGATCAAGATTCTTATTAATCATAAGGAGGAGTGATTATGAAACAATACGTTAAGAGTTAAGAATGAGCAGTAAGTCATTTTTAGTATAGATATTATGAATGGATTCTTTCTTCATACTAATAGATAGTTAATTATGTACCTAATGACTCCTCACAAAGCGCTATATAATTAGTCTAGATGAGCCGAGAAAGTTCCTACTTGTTCTTACATGTTTAATGTTGGTGATTTCTCATTTCCAAATGGGAATGTGGCGATGGTGGTATAATAACGTCAGTGGAGAAACAGAAATGTACTGATATCTATCTATCTATCTATCTATCTTTTTCTTTTCTTCTAACTTTATTAAACCCGAATTGGATAGAATTGAAGTGGACATCCCTCCCTTTTCCACAAACTTGAATGGCACATTTGATGAAGAAATATGGAAATAATCATGAAGTGAAATTTGGACAAAGCGGCACCAAAGTTGCCAGTTTTCTGCTGGACAGGTAAAGTATGTGGAGCTGTCTGTAGCATATCTGTTCTCTACAGGGTATGTGGTCGGGATTCTTTAACAAAGGATGTAGCGATGAAGTCACATCGTTGTCCCTGTCTCTCTCCTCTGCTCTCTGTCTGTGTCATGGATGTACAGTATAAAGAACTGCTGGTCTGTGTATCTGTTTGACCGAGGGCGGAGCTGAGCTACACACAAGCAGAGCAGAGAGGCCACAGGATGAAGTGGGAGGTTTGGCTGCATTCATACAATATCCGACAATAGATATGATTATTTTAATTTGAGAATTACAGTCCGCCCAGGATTTTGCAGACCTAAATCTAACCCTATCCCTGTAAATTTAAACCAGCTTGCCTTGATTCTTTCAGCACTTGCAATTGACTGGGATGCAGCAGCTTGTGTCACAGTGATTTGTCACTTCTGACTTCCTCTATGCCTTTCTGCCACTCAGTGTGTCAATCACAATTTCCTTTTATGTTCAACCACAATACTGCACGTTTTGAAAAACAGTTTACCCCCGCTTTTTTGGCAAATGGCAATTAAAGTAAAGCTTGCGCAAAAGTTGCGATGATCCATCAAAATTGCATGTCACACTGAATCAACAGATATAATTAAATGATTTATTGATAAACAAACAGAAGATGTATGATGCTTGCAGTAGCTGAATAGACATTCGAAAGCATTGTGGGGAAGCTACGATAGGGAAATCCGCCGTAGCGACTGGGCACGATGAATCCCAAAAGGCTTCCAGTTATTTGAGAGAACATTGGGTGATCTGGGATCTTGACATCTGAAGTGTAGTGATGGTACGCTTGGTAAGACCAGCAGCGCATGATCTGTATCGGGTGGTCGGGAATGACGCCGCGGTATGCTAAATGGTAGCTCAGATCCTGGAGGAGTGACCGAAGTAATGGATGGGAGAAATGCCTTACGAAAGAGTACTTTGGCAGAACTGCTTGTAGAACCGGAATCGATTAGCTACTAGACCGGTCTCAGACGATCTGACATGGTTGTGCGCCGGGATTCCCTATAGTTCATGAGGGTCTTAAAGGGCTCAGAGATAACTGGACTTGGCCCGATTGACAGATGGTGTGAATGCAGACGAACAGCGAGTCTGCTGTAAGAGGAAGGCTGTAGGGGTCTTGAGATGTCTCTTGATGCTGAGGACCTCTAAGAAGTTGGGTTATATACAAATGCGTTGGAAAGAAGCCAGTGTTTCCGCTAAAATGGACTTCAGTGGGTGTGTTGATGAAATAAGACGTGGTGACGAGATCGAATGACAGGGAGGTCATATTTCGCTAGTTGTGTCAGTGGTTGAACTCAATCCCTCTGGCGAAGATTGAGCCAAAGCGAGGAGGAATTGGAGATTGAATGCTGATTGAATAAGCTTTCAATTGAGATTACAGTGTGAAACGGATTGTGTTTAGAGTGAATCCTAGAAATCTAGGGTCATGGGAAGACCTGCTGTTTCACTGCAGACCTTGGAACCCAGAGGTTGGAGAAAACCAGAGAGCTTGGCGCGGCGGCAATGGAGCCGAAAAGCAGGATGAGACCAGGTACCACTTGGGGGGCATGTTAGAGCTGCGTGGTTGAGTGGGCCCTGATTACACCACTCAAGCAAGCTGTAGCTTGGAAGCAGTGTGGATGTGGATTTTTGGTAGAACTGTGCCTCTGACTTGGGGACCCGATCTAGAATAATGGCCATGTAATCGTCTTAGTGTATGGAGAAAGTGTACACAAAATTTTCAGGAGTGAGTTCTCTCAACCAGGTGAATGTTCTCCCTTTTGGGTAGAGGTGCCTTTCGAGGGATCATTTAGTAGGCGGTTAGTGAGGAAAAGGTATGATAAGAAGAACAAGATCTCATGTAGTCTACGATGTGTTTGAGTAGGCAAATGAGCTATAGAACATGAGATAAATGAATTAGGATGACGAGTAAGAGAATTAGCTGAGGCGGCGTGATGGGTTAAGAGGAAAGACCGAAATTAGGAAATGGAATGGAAATAACGTGGCGCGGTTCTAGCTATAGTTGCTGGACTGGTAAAGATGAGATGCTTGAGATCCTAGCATCCCAGTGTCAGAATCCCAGACTAGAGCGACCGAGATTGATGGATGTGGGCTGCAAGGGGTTTTGGCCTAATGACCCGACTAAATCTAACCCGAAACGGTTTCTAACAACAAATTGGATGGTTCTATGTAACGAACTGACTGACGCAGTCAGGTTAGTGATGACTGGGAGTGAGCGGCATCCTGATGCCAAAGCCCCTTAATTTTGAAATGATCATTCACTCAAAACAACTTTAGTTTAAATTGTTAACGACTGTTAGCTAGCACAAAGTTAGCTCGAAATGACTCTTAGCTCAAGTTAGCTCAAAACGACTTTTAGTTCAGTAAGCTCAAAACAGCTGTTAGCTCAAAGTTAGTGAAGTTAGCTTGAAACAGCTGTTAGCTCGAAGTTAGCTCGACATGACTGTTAGCTCAAAGTTTGCAAGGTTACCTCGACACGACTGTTAGCTCAAAGTTAGCAAAGTTAGCTTGAAACAACTGTTAGCTAGCTCAAAGTTAGCTCGAAACGACTCTTAGCTCAAGTTAGCTCCAAACAATTCTTAGCTCAAGTTAGCTGGAAACGGCTCTTAGCTGGAAGTTAGCTTGAAGTTAGCTTGATGTTAGCTCGAAACGGCTGTTAGCTTGAAGTTAGCTTGAAATGACTGAGCTCGTAATGATTGCGAACTCGAAACAACTGTACTTCAGTGGCTAGCTTGTATGCTGCTAGCATCAGTTATAACAGAACTGGAGATAATTATTATTGAAAGATTGAAAGAACAGCATGGGTGTTTCCGACAACGACTTTTCAGATAGTTCTGTGTAATGGACCATCTTGTGCGGTCAGGTTAGTGGTTGATGGGAGAGGACGGTGGGCATCCCGGTGCCTAATGCCCCTACTGAAATAGGCTGCTGATGTTACTCGAGGTTTTCGACTGGGGTCGCTAGCAGAAAAGTTGCTGTATTGTATGTTCTATAAGTCAGAATTATTATTTAAGAGTGGCTATAGTTTGTGTCTAGATTGTTCATGAAGACTGATTGCCCGTCATTTCCAGAAATTACCAGTAACGTCATTGATCGTCCCACTCCTGAAACTCTGCTGGTAGCACCACTAATAGTTGCGGTCGTGACACCGCAAAAACCTGGAGAGACTTAGTAGCTAGCAATCTATCAATCAATCTATCTTTGAAATTATTAATTAATTATTGTGAAAGCACCGGGTACACATCTGCAGCTATAAAACTGAGCATTTTCAAATTCTGTTAGATATAAACCATGCATCATCTTTAGTATCTTCCTCCACCTGCAGCATAAAATTGTGATTGGCCAAAATGCAATTTTTTTCTTTGCCTCCCTCTCTAGCCCCAAACACAAGCGCACACTCATGCACACACACAAACACACACACACACACACACACACACACACATTCAGTAACAGACAATTACAAAGCAGACAATTGCTATGTCACCATGTAGAGGCTTACCTCAACTCCCATCCGTCAAACCAACCTTTCATCTGCACCACAGACAGCTATCAGCAACCTGTCTTGGGCCCTGTTTCATAAAACAGGTTTAACAAACTTTGAGCTTAACCCTGAGGTCTGAGTTGACAGATCGTTAAATAAACATATGTTAACCGGTTACCTTGGTGTGTCTAACTTTTGTTGTCACAGTTTCACAGAGATGTGAATCTCCGCTTTTCGGTTTAAGATCAGCTGATGAGAATTAGTTCAGTCAACTCAGAGTATGTTGAACCTGATGGAAGCGCGTGCATGGGGATGAAAAAAAGCCATCATCAATGGAGCACTGATGCTACGATTCACCATGGCAATGGGTGAGGCAGCTGCTACTGCCATATGCACTCAGGACGATACTAATGCTAACGCACCAGACAACTCTCCACATCAGGCAGCGGATGCTTTGCTCCTGAATGCCATTAACTCACTACGCTCTGACTTTCAAGCCACTAAGACTGAGATATGCCAGACTCCCGGATCTCGGAGGTCGCTCTCATCATCAGGGGTGAAATCTCTGCGCTAAAAATGCAGACTCAGGCTGCTATCTTAGCCCTGCAAACCACGAGTGCCCAACATAGCTCAACTATCGAAGATCTGGAACACTTGGCCTCGCAATCTTCAGACGCGATAACCAAACTCCAGTCGGAGGTGAAATGTCTGTGTACAGAAGTTGATCATCTTACAGAGAAATGCACAGACCTGGAAGGGCGCTCCAGAATGTAAGAATTGCTGGGCTGAAGGAAGGGTCTGAAAAAGGTGTGGGGAGACTGGAGCTTTTATTACGGAATTCTTAAAGGAGGTTTTAACGCTGGAAGACAAGCCATTAGTGGATCATGCACACAGAGCACTACGCAAACACCCAGTTGATGCTGAGCCACAACGGTACTTAAAAGAGCTGTTAAAGTGAAATATTTATACTTCAATGGACAGAGGGTTCGTACATTAAGAATATGTTCAGATTTAATAATGGTGGGGTTGGTGTTTTTGCATTTTGACTAGACTACTTGTGTTCTTTGAAGCGGAGTGATCAATCAGAATAAATAGATTAGTATTGTGAGGCTATCTTAAGTGAAACTTCTTGTCAGAAGTGTTAGGTATGGAAGTTAGCATAAGTGTTCATACTTAGTTAGTGTTTGCTATTTCACCTTTTGTTTTGTTTTCTTCTTTGTAACTTACTTAGTGGGGTCGCACCTAACTGAGAAGGTCTCTGTTAGTATAGGCGAGACGCTGAGTTCAGTTCTTTTTGCACTGTTTAGGATTATTTACAGAGCTGGTATAGCATAAAATGGTTCAGCTTGAGCCTGAATTGTGCAGGATAACGTAGGACATTTGGAGAGCAGTTACATGGAACGTTAAAGGTCCGAATCAGCCAGTTAAAAGGGGCAAGGTGTTAGCACATTTAAAGACACTGTCCAGTTATTTTTTCTCCACGAAACTCATCTGAACAAAAATGAATACATAAAAATACGATGTAGATGGATTGGACAGACATACCATGCTACATGTGCATTCAGATCGAGAGGCGTACATCTATTATTTAGAAAGGGTACTCCATTCACTCACAACAACTATTGCCGACAAAGAAGGTAGGTTTCTTAAAGTGGCAGGTATATTGTACTCACTGCTAATATCCATGGTCCCAACTCAGACTCATCATTTTACAAGCATGTCCTCTCCCAGATCCCTGACTTTTCTCAAACCAACTTGCTTTTAGCAGGTGACCTGAATTTAGTATTGGAGCCATATTTGGATCGGTCATCACCTCGAAGAGCGCCACTCTCAAAATCGAGAGAATTCCTAACAAATTCCAATCTTTTAGATGTTAGGAGGATTTTTTATCCACAGGAAAGGGCCTATTCTTTTCACTCTAATGTTCACAATGCTTATACCCGCATTGACTACTTTTTGGCAGACTCTAAATTGATGACACTTACAAATAAGGTTGAGTATCATGATCCTCTCTCATTTTCTTTGAAACTTGATGATCTACCAGTGCAATGGGTTATGGAGATTTGACCCGCAACTTCTGAAGGAGCCAGAATTTTGCACATTTATTGGGGAACAAATTATTATTATTATTTTTAAACAAATTACTTACCTGAACTGGCGACCTGTCCAGGGTGTACCCTGCCTTTCGCCCAATGTCAGCTGGGATTGTCTCCAGCCCCCCGCGACCCTGTACACAGGATAAGCGGTTGACGATGGATGGATGGATGGATGGATGGATGGATGCAAAATGAAACACTGCGGTCTATATTGTGGAAAACTTTGAAGGCTTATATTAAAGGAGTCATAATATCGTTTCAGGCTGGGAGAAAGAGGAGGAAACGGGCTGAACTAGCACAACTTGAACAACAAATTCACCTTCTTGACAAACAAAATGCTGCATGTCCTACCACGGAGACAAGAAAATACTGTCCCTGCAGTTTAAATATAATCAGATAGTTATGGAGCACATAACCAAAGCATTCATGTTTACGCAACAAAGATATTTTGAACTAGCTAGAAAGCTGAGGAAAATGGAAAGTGATCGCACAATTAGTAATGTGAAATCAGAGCATGGGCAATTATTAATATCTTACAAAGAAATCAATCATACATTCCATCAGTTTTATGAAGCATTATATTCTTCCAGGTCCTCTGGGGATGACTTGTATTTGAATGACTTTATAGACAGCTGCAATCTTCCGGCCCTAGATCAATGGGACCATGATTTTCTTAATGCCTTGAATGACTTTTTAGACAGCTGCAGTCTTCCTGCACACATTTTTTTAGGTACTTGTAGATTAGGGATTATGTGAAAAAGCACATGCCAAAGATTGGAAGTGTGGAACCTGTTATATTTGAATTCTTCAAACTTACTTAATATCCTTACTCTATACCTCATTGTTAAGCAGATCCTTACCATCTATGCAGGGTATTAGAACACTTTGAACACATAATGTTTTTCAGACATTTCTTCCCACTGTGATAAATGCAAAGCTGATGAAGCCTGTCTTCTTCATAGCTATGCTCTCTGCCCCAACCTAGTCTTATTGTGGGCCGGGTTATTCCACATCACACATCGGATATGTTAGGCTTGGTACTGGAACCGAACCCACTCTTGGTGGTGCTTGGAGTTTCTGAAAAACTAAGTCGACAACTGCTATCATATGCTTTAATTGTGGCAAATAAACTTATTCTATAGTTTTGGAAGAAACTGGAGACCCCTTCTGTTAAAATGTGGTTGGAAGAAATGGTTAAACTATTGCACATGGAAAAAATAAGATTTGCCAAACAGAATGGAACACTTTAACAAGACCTGGGATCCCCTTTTCCAATACCTTGAACAAGTAGGTTGAGTTGCCCATGATTACTAGTTATTGCCTCACCAATATTATACTGCAAAAAGTCCTGGGGGGTGTTGGTATTGGATTTTTATTTCATTTTGTTGCAATTGTTTCTTATTCTCAAATTAATCAAATTAATAATTCCTCAGTAAAAACATTTGAAAGAAAATACAGGAGTGGAGGAAGGATCAATATGTTAACAATATTACATTTTATACAGTGTTGCTCATTCATCATTTACCACACTGGGATTTCCTTGATGAATGATAAAGTGCTGGAATTCTCCTACAGCCCATTACATTCGATTTTAAATAGGAAGGCTATATTTATTAAGTAACCTTACGGGACTAAATGCTGGTGGCAATAACTGAAGTTGAAAATATTAATCAAACAGATTAGATATAGTTAAGGCTACTCACGGGCCGATTGTACAGTCACAGACCCAGTAGGTTAGCCTATTAATATAGTTTTTGCAGTGGAAAATGTGGGAAAAGCTTTGCTAGTTTGCCTAAAAGCTAGCTCCTCACCTTTGCCTGTCATACATAGGCTACATACTTGTTAACACTTTTTTTGGCCAGACATTTAGCCATTGCCTTCCTATGATTTTATTTTTCTCTGTGTGGATTTGGATTTTCAGTTTTTTGGGCCCCTAACTGGCTGCAGTGTCCGCTTGAAGCGACTCGCTTTACATTAGCGGGTCCTGCACATCTGAATGGCCAAATGTTTCGAGCTTTTCATTTTCACAATAACAGCGGGGGGTGGGTTATCAGATGACAAGTATGAAATATGTTTTAATGATAATAATACATTTATTTACTATGTTAATACATCTAAAAAGTTTTGTTATTCATATAATAAAGTAAGTAAAGTGTTGCACTTGATCCCATTTAAAGGTCAACCATAGACCTTTGCATCTGATTTGGGTCACTTTGGCCTGCAGTCATAGCCTCTGTGACTCAAGCTTTGCTGTGTTTTCACCCTTAGTCAATCTGATGTTTGTTATCCTTCTGTGGAGTTTGTGTTGGAGTCGGTGTTGTGCTGGGAGCCAGTTGTTTATGGACTGGTTTTCAGAGGTAACAGAAAAACCTGGCAAGTGGATCGTTTTTATGTGAGATTACAACCCCTTAACACACAGGCAATAAAAAAAGAGATTCACTATACACATAGCCACTTTAAATATTGGCTGTGAAAGTAGCTTTTTTGTTTAAATCTGCAGCAATAAAAGCTAATAAAATAAATAAATAGCTCCTAATTACTGTAACGTTAGTTGATGACAACCACGCTCGTTACTGTAAGTACGTGCAATAAAACCTTCGTAGGTAAAAAGACAATACTTTATCAATACACCTGTCTGTAATGTAACGTTAAACATGTAGATATGGTTAATTTAATCATCTCTGTCCTCAGTATCTCATCCTGTATGTTTTATACAAACACTGCTAACGCTAGCTTGGCATCAGCCAAATTTTAAAAACAAGCTAAATAGAAATCTGTCTGTCTGGAGCACAGACAGGTCTGTAGTCTTAAAAACTCAGCTGCTGGCTGAGACAAACCAGCCGCTCCTCCTCCTACCTGGTAGTTTACCTGCAGCCAGCGAGAGAGGAGGAGGGACTGATACAGACTGATGTCATTCTTTCTAAACGTCACTCACTACTTGTGATGTCAGATAAAGTAAATGAGTTACTTTGCTGTTGTAAACATTAATGTTGCTGCTCTAGAAACAACATTGAGCTGTATTTAAAATATTATATTAAAAACAACCAGGCAGTTAATATGTACACTTCAATATATGTTTATTTATTGCAAGTGTTATGACCTGGCTCAAAAGGCCACAACAAAAGGGAGACACACCAAGGTAACTGGTTAACATATGTTTATTTAACAAAAATAAGCCAAATCAATAGTTATTTCAAATGAAGATAATTAAAGTATGAGGTATATAGTCTGTGGTTTCTGTAGTGTCTGTGCAGGATGATGGTTGTTGCATGAATGTACGTGTGAAGGTGCAAAACCACGATAAATACCACAAAGCAATAGTCCAACCAAAGAAAACCAAACTAAAGGGGAAACCAGGGAGCAGGTCCGCAGGGAGGTCTGACCTGGCCTCGACAGCAGCTACCTGCAGAACGAGAGAGCAAGGTTACAAATAGCCTACACTCAAGACACAGGACCCAGGTGCTTTCAGTTAACACAATCAGCTCTTGAGCTACAAGAAAGGGGGGGGGGAGAGAGAAACCACACCCACTCATAACCCCACAGGGCATCACACAAGTGATATGTCCTCTCAATATATAACGTTCTTGCACATTGAATATTCCATGTGCAGGCCTACCTCATGCCTGTTGGGTCTGGTCTTACCAAATAACCATCACTAAAAAATAGTAGTAAAAATAGTAAAGTATCGATGAAGAATCGGATCGTTAAGCAGTCTCAATAAGGGTATCAATATCAATAAAAATGAACGATCCCCATCCCTAGTGTCTACACATAGAGCTATCTAGCTCTATCCACCTCAGTAGCTTTCAAGTTAGCATAAATTAACAATGAAATCAAACATTATTGTTCACTAAGCTGTGAAGGCAGCTTGAATGTATTTTTCATATTCAAAATATTCTTTGAACTTGGAATTAATGTTAATGCCTGTATTAATTTTATTAATGTATCTATCTAACTAGCTAGGGAGCTAACCAGGTATTGTAGACAGGAATGTAGCTAGTAATCCATGAAATGAAACACTTAATTGCTCAGTAAATTTTGAATTTTTTTTATGTGCAGCTATATAAAAAAGGTTTCCAAATTATATTAAAATCCATGTTTTTCACATTCAGTAGCATATACATCTATGTAGCTAGCTAAGTAGATCGATCTAGCATCCAACTCGATAGTTAACTGTAATCAAATTATCAATGAAATTAGACACCTTATTAACCAAGCAGCTTGAAAAGTTTATTTAATGTATTTTTAAAATTTATGTTCAGTATGTCAGGATTGAGGGTGTGCAAATCAGGAGAGAGCCCAAATGCTCGACAGTGAGAGCAAAGATTTAGTTCAAGGGTATTTAATCCAAGGCAACATCCAAAAAGCAGAACTGGTAATGCAGCAAGTGGTAAAACACACATCATACAACTAAAAGACTGTGGGGAAACAAGCAAGCATATATAGACAGGGTTAACGAGCTGGGAGGGGATACACAGGTGAGGAACATGAGACTAACGAGACACAGGCAGGTAGAGAGAGCAAGGGAAAACAGAAAGGCCAAATCCCAATGCCCCCCCTAGTAGACTCATAGACTATGAGGCGCGTTCCCGGGAACTCCGTGAGGTCTTAGGGCTGTCCCACTGTTGTCCAAGTGTTCAAGTACGCGAGGGCTCTCTCGCGGACATTTTGAGCCCTTTATAGACCCTTTTCGTAAGTCCACATTTCTGCAGACTTTGGCTGAGGGAATTGCCCACAGTTCATAGCGGTATGACGTGAAACACGGCGGTTACCAGGGGAAGCCCAGAAGCAAGAGAAATATCACCGCAAATCCGCGTTATTACAGAAGAAGAAAACAGTAAACAAACAAGCATCAACACCTACACTGATGTTAACATTGTTGAAAGTTTTCTTAACTTAAGATGCTGCACAGAACACATGAAGTCAGAGGAATGCAATCACCTTATTACAAACTATTTTAGTTTTTGCTGTTTTGAACAATACAAATAGTGTATTGATTATTGACAAATATATATTGACATTTACCTCTCGTCCACTCTGTAGGGTGAGAGCCTGCAGTACTTAAAAATACGGCAAAAACATAAAATATAAAGTGTGCAACGTCTTTCAGCGTCGTCAAGGTAACGTGATAAAGTGGCAAAGTGCTGTCCCATTCCTGTGAACAGCATTTTGAGACCTTGCAGCCTCTTGCACTCAATGACTTTCCAAGTGACATCAGTAAAGTCTGTGAGAGTTCAGGGGTTAGAGCTTAGGGGGGACAGACTGGCAGGCAGGCAGATTACTCAGGGAGAACAGACATAACACAAGTTCCTGAACATTAAACATATCAGAGTAATATAAATAACAAACTAATACAGACACAAGCAGACAGATCACAAATAAACTTATGACCAACAAGGAACACAGACTGAAGCTAAGATTAAACAGAACCAAGAGCCAACAAAACCAAAATAACACAAGGCACAGAACTTAATGCAGGGCTAACCTAAAATACAAGACAGACAGGTACAAAGTGAGCTAAACAGACCCTTTAAATGAACGATGAAATAAACAAGGCTAAGACAAGAAACAAAACTCGGAAACAGAAACCATGGCTGGAGTAGGGAACAGAGAAAAGGACCAACCAGAAAATACCAAAACACCACTAAACACTAGCAGACAGACACTAACCAGATAAATAATAACCCAGACTAAATAACAGACAGACAGATGACAGAACTAAAAAGTAGATACAAAACCCAAACCTCAAAATCAAGAACCAAAACCCAGAAACAGAGAAACCAAAATCAAAACATAGAGAAGGTATGGCCAAAATAATATAACACACACAACCTCAGGACAGGATTGTGACACAGTATGTTATTTGAACTTGGAATTAATGTTAAATCTCTATAAATATATATAATTTTGTCTCTCTATCTGACTAGCAATCTATCTTGCATAAATGTATCAATAAAGTAATAACTTATACTGCATTTTTTAATCTGCAACAATAAAAAGGAGAAATTCCAAATAATAAAATAAAAAGACATAAATAAATTGTTCTCATTAAGTAGCCTGATATCTATAGGCCTACATCTATGTAGCTATATATCTAGCTCGATCTACCATCCAGCTCGAGAGCTATCCAACTACTCTATCTAATCAAATTCTATCTATCTATCACACCACAGTGCAGTCATGCCTACCAGATGCTCATGTTCACAGTCGGGGGAATCGAAACTCCACCCAGAAGCAACCGTGTCTCTGAGCTTTGCCTGAAATAGGGTGTTGCTGGGGTGTCAGAGGATCACACCCCTGTATGCTTCCCACCTGCTCCAAAACCCACCCTATACTCCCTCATACTGTAGCCACACACACACAGTCAGAGTAGGCCTACCCCTAGACAAAGAGCACAAAGCACAAAGGTGATGTAGTGACAGATGCTCCTGTCACATACTTAGCATATCTCCACCTCCAAAATAGCGCAACTGCAATAGTCAGTCTGTCTCTCTCACAGCACTATTCATAACGCATTCATTTCCACTCCCCGGCGGATAAAAGCATCTCAAACCACAATCTTTCACCCAATATTTATCCAATCTGACCAAATAGTATAATTAATGCCTCTGTCTCTCCTCTCCTCATCTCCTTCAGGCCAATATATTCCCTTTATCTCCCTTCCCTCCCACCCTGTCTAACCTATCAGTGCCAAGTTCACAGATAGAGAGAAAGTACTTCCTGTGAGAGGCCCGGGCCGGCTGCCAGAGAGACTGATCCACCAATCTGACACGTTAATGAGATCCTGGCCCATAGTACTGGAGTGTCAGGCCTCCTCTGCTGCAGCATCAGCCCTGCCATGACCTGCAACACACACACACACACACACACACACACACACACACACACACACACACACACACACACACACACACACACACATATACACACACACACACACACACACACACACACACACACACACACACACGCATGTCTTTACTAATATGTATATTTTTTTCACACGTGCATACACACTCACGTACTCAAGTACATGTGAATCTGAATCTCTCTCTCCACACACACACACACACACACACACACACACACACACACACACACACTTTCAGAGGGGGGATTCAGCTCCTTAAATCTGTCTAATTAAAACACCAAATCCCTCTACTCCCCTCACCCACCAACCCAATCCTCACTTCCCAGCCACACACACACACACACACACACACACACTTGCACCCCACCCTCCTCCATCCCCACTGCCACCACCCCCGATTCCGCAGGAGAAATGATTATTAGGAATTTAATGGGGGAACGTTTCCCATCCCACACCATCTGGGGCTTGGGAATGGCACGAAATTTGAGGATGCTTGCCGACGTGGCGGGGAACATTATTTTCATTTTTCTTGACTGGTGCTCGGATTTTCAGACATTGCAGGCAAAGGCTCCTTATTATAATAAATTACCATAAGATATTACAAAATAATATACATATAAAGATGAATTTGTTTTTGTTTTCTGTGTTTCCTTTATAAGTGAAAACTTTTCTCAACTTCTGAGATGATCATTGTCATTCTGCAAGTTTATCTGTATAGAAACACAGTGTTTGTTTTGCACTAATTATGACACCATAGCTCAGACTGCAAACCTACCTCTATACGATAGATATCCCCCATTCTCTTCCCTCACCTCCCACACAGAGCCAGGCCATATGCTTCCTCTCTCTCTCTCTCCCTGTACTTCTTTCTTCCCCTCTCTCCCTCTCGCTCTCCACACATCTTAATGAGCTGCATGAATGTAGGGGTACGTGCGCACGTTTGACCCCATGCTAAACTGCTGCACGCCACCCTGTGGACCCTGTGGACCCTGTGGACCCTGTGGGCGTCAAACACCCCTCTCTCCCTCAACTCCTCCTCTCTGTGAGGCTCCAAGAGGGATTTGAATCTGCTTCACCTGCACACACATGCGTACATATATGAAATGAGAATTTTAGTGAATGAGATAAATAACGCCTGGTGATTTTAGGGCCCTCCAGTAACACAGTCTTCCAGTTTTATGAGATGGATGAGTGAGGAAATGAAGACAGGAAAACAAGACCTTTTTTAACTTTATTTTCTTCTAAGAAGAACAAGTTGAATTTGTGGTTTCCCAGATCTGCTGAATGTTCCTGTCTTGACTGCTGGAGACACAGTTCTCCAAAAGCAGCAGCATGTACTTCACGATCTAAACCAACATGATGCAAGTCCCAACAGAGTTTGAAATGCTTTGCAGTTGCACCAATAAAAGAGGAAATTAAGATGTTGTGAAATTTACACGGTATTCTGGTTTCTGTTAAAACTGATTCATTCTTCCTATGAAAAGCTTCCATTAGATTCACTTTGTGTTTCCTGATTTTCTTTTGTTGTTAGCTCTGTTAACTCTCCATAATTACATTAGAACTTAGTTCAAATGCTTGCAAAGCTTGTAATTTAATTTTATTCTCATTTGCAAATACTGACATATATATATATAGATATCTATATTTATATCTATCTATATATAGATAGATAGATAGATAGATGGCCCTGAAATTACTCTCTACAGAAGAAATTAAAGAGAGAAATCTGCTTTCATGGTCTTTGTCTTAGTTCAACTTCTACAGAATTGAATGAATACTGAAATAAATTTACTCCTGTTCCGACATGCTTTCTACACACGTGTCTTGTCTATGGGATACACTGAGCTGCAAAGATTATAATTGCTCAACAGGGCTCTGAAAATATCTTCTTTGTGTATTAGAATAAAGTGTCATTCATGTGTTTGCTATTGTTGTGAACAAATAGGCTATTATCCTTTCTCTCAAGTAAATAGGCTAAAGACAGGCCTGCAGGCCCCTTCTCAAACTCAACTTTTCCTAGATCACATACTATTTCAAAAAAACAATCACAGTCTATTACAGACTACTGCTAAAAGTTAAGGTTTTGCATGTCCTTAGAGGTTTTCTGTTGCTGTTAACTTTAATTAATTTTTTTTGCAAGTGGGTGTATTAACTATTAGAACCAGTTACAGCCTAAGCCTTGTGATTTTCTTCCTGTGTTGTTTTAAAATGTACATATAAATAAAGGACACATTTTCTTTGTGACATGGATAAAAGCCTCAGACAAATGTTTCAGTGATCAGACTGTCACACTGGAACTTAATACTCCAAAACTTAGCGTGGACTGTCAACAACTGTGTTTCAACTTCTGATCGTCTTGATGGTCTGGATCAAAAATAATGATTTTTTTCCCACCAGCTTTTGATGATTTAGGAGAAGTCAATCATAATTTATAACAGTGAAAGCTAAACACAAAATAAGCATTGATTGTAAACCAGTTCAAACTGACACCGATATAAATACAAATTAATTACTTTCTCCACGCAGTTTAGGTAACATCGGCTTAATCTTTCTTCCACTGATCATTTGACATTATGTCATATGTAGGCCTACCCTGTAAACAGCTGATAAATCGTGAGTATCCTAACTTAACAAATAAATTATAACTTACACCTTCATTTAAATCCCGATTTTTAGGGAAAAAAATACAGAAAAAAGAAACGAACTTTCATTTTATTTAATTTAGAGCATGTGACCACCTTTTACGGGAGATGCTACATCTCCAGGGATTTACCAGTTTCACACCTCTCCTATAACTGGGAGGACTGGGATCAGTTGTCTGCTCTCTCTGGCTGACATCCAACACCCCGTGGGCATTTTTTTTTGGTGACAAATAAGCCTGATCTGATTGGCTGAAATGAAATCAAATTATATCACAAGCCTCTTTCAGATAAATAATTTTAAAAACTGCGCAAGATTTGCGTTAAATGTTTAATTTAAAATTAAACACCTTATGTCGTATTAAAGTGCATTTTTCCGGTTTAAAACTTAACATAGCCTATATTCAAAACTAATATAATAATACCAATAGCATACACAGCCTTAGGCCTATATGTTATGTGTCACCACAATCTCAGATGTTATGCAAGATTATTAAAGGATTCAATTTCAAAAATAAATAAATAAAATTATGCCTTGGGCGTTTTTATCTTGATTTATTTTTCTAACAATTAATGTATTTTTAATCGCCAGAAAGCTGAGAAGCTGGTCTACAACATACAGCCTCTTTCATTTTATTGCGACAAACACATCACAAAACATTAACACATTACTTCACGAATATTTCGATCCATAACGAGTTTTCAGGAGTGTGCGCGAGCATGTTTATGTGTGTGTGTGTGTGTGTGTGTGTGTGAGAAGGAGAGAGAGAGAGAGAGAGAGAGAGAGAGAGGAATGAGAACTATCGTCCAATAATCATTCATCATTCGGGTAAAGTTACAAAAGCAACATAATTTATGAGACAGTCACCAACATTGTGCAGAAGTACATGAAATGCATCACAGTTGCTCTTCAGCAGCAACAAGGAAGTGTAAAAAGTTCAAATCAAACTATTCAAAACTATCATTTCGTTGCATATTGGTGGTCATCGTCTCTCTTTTTTTTAAGGCATGTTGTTCGGATTCATATAGTTCTGAAACATTTGATCACTTCACACAAACTGATTTTCCTTCCAGTCCTCGACTTTCAGCTGCGGTGAAATATACAATGCAAACGTAAACAAACTTTAAATGTATGGAAATTCACATAACATAAGGTAACACTGTTGAATTTTACAATAGTTTTATAATATATTATTCACATTCAAATTGACGGACTTATCATAAATAAGCTTAAATAAATACAATAATTAATATACATTCACCTCGTTACCACACTGTATACTTCAAATACAAATGCATTTTAGTTTTTACGTTTTTTCCCCACAACTTCCTGTATTTATAGGACCATTTCAGATGACATCATCACCAGGTCTCCTAAACACATGCAAGTCTCCAAACTGTTTTTAAATAATTCTTTTTGTGTAATTGTCACCATTTTAATTAGATATTATATTATGAGGAACGCCCTGTGAGAGGAAATATATCTTTTTTTTTAATAAGTGAAGATTGCATTTGGCTGACTTGCATAGCTCAATTGACCTTTATTGCTAACAGACTGAATCTCTGGACTCCAATCGTGTCTCAGCAAACTTCCCTGATGAAGTGAAACGTCTTTATATGATTCTTTATATGATTCTTTTTCCCCGGTTGTTTCATTTAGTTGATTTTATTTCGGCAAGAAAATAATTTTACTGACTGCTGTGAACCTAATTAATTAACCAGAAAAATCGAATTAATGATCCACTATAATCGCTTTGTCTAACCCATATCTTGACCGACACCTGCAGAAAACAGCCAATGACAAACAGATACAGTGTTAGTGTAAACAATTTGATCTAAGCCTGCACCTTTAACGGATTAGTCTACATTTTTGGTTTTCCACTGGAAACAAGTGAACCATTAAATCTTGATTTTCTTTAAATTAATGAAGTTATTTGTTTCCGAAGCAAAAGCGTCCTTGTGGTGTCTTTTCCCGCCTTATATCGGCAAAAAAATAACTGGATCAAGAACTAAGAAAAAGTGAAATCATCATATCTGATTTGCTGATTTTTACCATGTTTCAAAGAAAAACAAGACTGAACATTTAAAACAAAAATGACTTGTTGAAACTGGCATTTTCGCAGTGCATCAGCGTGTCATTTCCCTCCACTCTCGACATCTGCGGGGGGAAATTGCATCGTTTCTGAAACTTGAACTGTGTCCAGCTGATTGACTAATTGTGGAAAGAGCCATTAACTTCCCCTTGTGCTTGGAAGGACTGCCTGCGGACGTGCAGCTCGTAGGGAAAACGGGCCTCTGGGGAGACTCGGTACATGGAGTTGTGCGCAAGAGCCGTGCGCCCTGGCGCACCGCAGTAGCGCATGCCATAGTGGCTGCTTTTGCCGTAGTCTGGGGGATCGTCGTGTTTTAGGGAGAAAATCCCGTTAAAGTTCATCGGGGGGCTCAGCTGGCCGTCGAAATGTGGGCTCCCGCCCTCTGGGGACGGGTTCTCGTAGTAAGGCTCATACGCGTTGCTGTAGCTGTAGTGTCTGAACGGCTTGGCGCTGCTGTCCAAGCTGCTCCCGCTGTGGCCGGGGGGCGTGTTCATGTCTGAGCCTGGGTACGAGTACATGGCATCGTATGGCGATCTGCCAGAGAACATGACCTCCCCGTTGTGGTCTGTGAGGAAATTTCTCGCGTTCAGCTGCAAACAACCGGCCACCAAGTTGGTTGTGGGCTGAGATAATCCTTTGCACAAAGTCTGTACGAAGGCGAGGAGGTCCGGTCTCTTGCCAGTGCTCAGAGTCTCTGACAGGGCCCAGATGTAATTTTTAGCCAGTCTAAGGGTCTCAATCTTGGACAGTTTTTGAGTTTTTGAGTAGCACGGCACAACTTTGCGCAGGCTCTCCAGCGCATCGTTCAAACCGTGCATCCGACTGCGCTCTCGGGCGTTGGCTTCCTGGCGCCGTAATTTGGACCTGTCATTCGGCTCCTTTCCGTGCTTCTTTTTTCGGGGGCCCCTCTTTTTAGGAAGCCCATCCTCATCCTGGTCGTCCTCTCTTTCATCCTCCTCTCTGTCAGAGATGTCGTCCTCGGCCTCCCTCATGTCTGAGTTGGACCTGTCTGGGTTGGGCTGTCGCTCCTGCTCCAGGCTCTCAGGTAAGCTTTCACGGGGATAATTGGCACCAAACCGCGGCTCACACATCATATGAGATTCCTCGAATGGCAGTGTCAACATATTTCCTGTCAAATCAAAGCAAAAACATAAACTATAAGGACAGAGTACAACGCCGGCGACTTTTGAAGGTTGTCAGTTAATTACCTTGTGAATGGGTGCTCCCAAGAGGTAGAGGAACAAATTGGCAAGCTAGGCCAATGTCACAGCTTGCTACCTTTTCAAAGACATTCAACTTCATTGTCTTTGATCTTGTGAAAAATCAACCCTCTTTTGTGCTACGCTTTTGTTTTTAACCAAAGCGCGGCAAAAATTCTTCTATAGATACACACATTTTAGGCAATACATCCTAACTCTAAAAAGTCAACACATGCATTAGTAATATGATCATACTAACCTCTGGTCAGCGTGCACCACGCATGTTCCCATATATCTCCTCTGAATCCGCGCTGCAGCTTCGTCTCTTGCAAACCACAAATTAGAGGAAAAAGCTTCAGCCTGCGCACCCTCTCTTCTCTGTTGTGTTCTGTTCTTCCGTGTCCTCTTCTCTCCCCTCACTTTCGCTCTCTCTCTCTCTCTCTTCCCCTTCCCTCTCTCTTTGAGGAATGACACTCACGCCAACAGCGGGTACCCATGCCATCTGCCGCTGACGTCTTGTGGCAGCCGAGACCACGTGTTCAGTGTCCCATGGGACCTCCATTCCGTACCGATCATCTGGCAGCTCCGGTAATGGGCACCGGGAGGCCCGCGTTTACCGTCAAAAACACAGACCGGAGAGGGATAACAACTAATATCTGCATCTCCCGTGTAAGAAAGATGAATTAATGCCTTTTTGTCTGGTAAAAAACGAAGGGTGTGCGAGTCTGCAGGTATCCTCAACAGGTGAGACAAACAGACATATTTCACATTGGAATAAATTATCTCTGAAATCTATTTAAGTATTTTTTTACATATAAATCTAATAATGCAATATGTGTAAGACATACACAATTCAATAAACAGATCCAGTATTAATACTTGAAGGTAGAAACTAACCTGAGTCAGTTAAGAGTTAAATAAGATCATTCAATTACATGAAATTAAACCAGTCATGAATGAATTTCTGAAAGGAAGCTGCAAATAAGGAAAAAGACATGCCGGGACCAAGAAAATATAAATTATACAGGGATATACTCCTGTCTGTTATTTCTAATGTTTTGTTTGGGGTCCTAGAGACCCCAGACCCATTTAAACAGTTCAAAAACACACCTAACACAGTTTTATCATTTTACAGTACTTTTTAACAGGTTATCATTAGAGGTCATACAGGGAGCCCAAACACCAGAACCATGTGACATTTGTGACTTTTTTGCAAACAAAGAAATATAATTGTTTGTCTATAGCACATAAAGTATTGTCTGTTTTTTTGTCACTTTCATCAGCTCAGTTACCACTTCAGTACTTTTCTACGTACAAGAAAAATGACACCATCAGTCATTTCAGCAAATGTCCATAAACAGCATTTGCTTATGTTTAAGTGATAAAGCTCTTTAGCGGTCTTAATAGTGTTACTAACCTTAACTTGTTTTAACCCAAACCACGATCTTTCCCAACCCTAACTCTTTTCTTTGTGCTTAAACCCAACCAAACTGCCTCCAGAGTGTTGGAAACTGATTTTTTTTCCCATAGCCATTTTGGAAAGCACAAACAAATGATGTTGCCCTGTCTGATCAAAACTCGTTCTGAAGGCTGTTACAAATGACGTATTATGTTGTTATATGTGGAATTTTGAAGTTAAATTTTGAAGTTGTTTAATAGGTCAGAAGAAAAGGGGAAAATGTTGGGAACAGTGGGGAAGCAAAGCTAATCTCAATAAAACATAAGGGTTCACAGACAATGTGATATATTATATCAAATTAGGCTTAAATCTAAAGGCCATTTTCTCGATTAATGGATTTGTTTTTGTTTTTTTGAGTCCTTGTTGACGGCATCAAATTGTTGTTGTTTTGTGAAACCAACAGACAAAACCCCAAAAATATTCAGTTTAAAACAAAGAAAAGCTGCACACCCTCACATTGAAGAAGCTGAGCAGAGAACTTTTGGCATTTATGCTTAAAAAATGACAAATAGTTGATTATCAAAATTTTCTGTCTATCACCTAATCGGTTAATCAACTAATCGTTCTCTGTATATACTAAGCTATACTAAACTAAGTAGGTTGAGAAATTCCTGCAGGCACCTCACATGCAGAGGATGGTGCGAGCATAAAAGGGGGGCGTGCAGAGTGTTGGTACCTCAGGACCATAGACATTAAGTACACCCCATGGAAAAGGCCCGGTGGCACGCTGCCAAATCCACACTGGGGCACAGCTGGCACTCGATATGGGTATATGCACTCCTTAGTTATGTTACGCACACACATGCACACACACAGACACATGCCTGTAAATGACCTTGTTGCAAGGAGAATCAATTAAAGCGACTTATCAATCTCTCCATATTGGACATTACAAGACATCGATCAGCAGTATATGGGCCCGGCAGCAGAGTGGCCGCAGAGGGTTGATTACACCTGGGTGTGAGTTCAACACAAAGGTAAGTTCGTCAGGGACAGTGACAGTGTACGCACGCTTGTAATGTGCGAGAGACAGAGCAACAAACATGTGTTCACAGGCGAGTGCATGTTGACAAACACATAACTGTACATATATACACACACACACACACACACACGGACACATGAAAAATTATAATAAAACATCAAAACAAAACAGTCCCTTCATCATTGCCTTCCCCCCAAAAATGCCTCAGCTGGTCTGCTGATCGTTTTGGTCCAGCACACACGCACACACACACACACACACACACACACACACACACACACACACACCAGCATCTGATGAGTCAAACTCCCCATCTCAGACTAATCAGTTGACTGCACTAATTGCAAATGCAAATATGCAAATTTATATTAATTAATTACTCCACTAATTAGTTCTCTTGTCTTTTCAGGTAATAAATCATGGTGTGGTTGAGAGAGAAAGAAAGAGAGCGACAGAGACATGGCAGTGATCTTTTGTCTGCTAGAAATCCTTGTTTCAGGTCTGAATCTGATCCTGTAATGTTGTGTGGGGCGATTTTCATCCACTGAGATGCCCTAACTTTTTATTTTTAACTAAGCTAGTTAATTATTTCAGTTGGTATTTGATGTTTCATGCTTCAAGTGTGGAAGCTTTGTAATTTGAGAGGTATAACAAATAGCAGAGGTTGGTAAATCAGGGTGTCTCGCTGACAGTTCTTGCCTGTCAGCTCTTTTAATTATCACATTATCAGCTTTTATAGGCACGGTGCGTGGTGTAGAGCTGCAAATGAAGGCGCCACTGATCGCACGCTGAGTTGCAAGCGTTCTTCAATTGATGTCAGCAGTTAAAGGGAGTTCGTGTCTGGATGAGTGCGAGGTGAAGTGGTTGAGGATACACTAACATTTAAATCAATAAAAATGTAATCATTGAACAATTGACTTGAATTGAGAGTTTAATGTAATAACCTTTGATCATTTCAAGTCCCACATTATTTCAGTATCAGTGTCAGGGCATTTAAAAGCTGTTGTTGCTCCGTCTAAACTCAGGAACCTTACATTTGTAAAACACCATGACAGCTCAGAGTACATCTGTACACAGATTTATATGAAGGAAATTTGTTCGTCATTCGTTAGGTAATTATTGTATTTACATCAATTCACCCAACATGTGTGATTATGGAGCAAATAATCAGAGTTTGGAAATTTTTGAGGTGTATTTAGTAGTAATCAGTAAGTACTATGGGGGCTCTACCGTGACACTGTTTGCAAAATCTGGGCAGAATAATGCATACAAATTAAGTCTACATTACATTCTTTGTCCAAAGCATCTTACAAAGAGTAAATAAAGCTAAATGCCATCAAGAATTGAAAGTGCAACCTGTGTTAGAGAACTATTCAAAATTATTTTTCCCTCTCTTTCTTTTGCTTTTTTGAGATGTGAGATGAAAGTGCAAGCGTGAGATGTCAAAGTGAAGGCGGAAAAGTCCTCATTGTCAATGTCCAGATCTGACCTCAAATCAAAAGGGCAAATATATAATACTTTGTAAAACAGTCGTGGACAAGTTTCATCCTGGTTTCTGCAGTGAAACACGTCCAACAACCCCCACACACATGAAGGCGCACATGCAGCATGGTGGATGTGCAGAGAAGGGCTGAGGATTGTGGGACTGATTACCAGAGGCCAGGTCCTGGACTGGTGTCCTCCAGCTGTGCTGTTCTACCCAATTAGAAACTCCATATGCTGCCCCACTCAGCTGCTGAGTAGCCACACCTCCCACCCACACAGGTGTGTGTGTGTGTGTGTGTGTGTTTGCATTTGTTGCTGTTGTCTATACAAACAACAGAAACACTCCAGTGAGAGGTAAAAGCAAAGTTTCTCTTGTGCCCATTTGTGTTTGGATCTGAGATTTTATAGCGTACAGCAATATTATCACCTCACAGATGTAATTTAATTTTGTGTGATGGTTGTTACTTTTTTAATTCCCAACTCATTTCTGTACACCTAAACAAAGTAACTCTGACTGTCTCTGCTCCTTTGATATGACACACACAGGTATTTAGGTGGGTGGCATGGAAGTGCTAATAGTATTAAAATATGGGATATGAATAATGGATATGTTTTTGAAGATGTATAATGTAAAGATGTTAGTCCCGTTTTCAGGCAGAGATGGGATGCAGATGGGAAATGTTGCTGGAGGCATGCTTTTGGTTTTCAAAGCACAATCTGTTTGCACGCGTTCAAAGTGGCTGCGACAATCTGTTGCGGTTTCATACCCAGAAAGTGAGAAGATAAATAAAAATGTGTCAAATATTGTATTTGAGTAAGAGCCTTTAATTTTATACATATGAAATGTATAAATGTACCACACTGTAAACCAGAGGAGGTGGCACCTGACAACATAACCTACAGTATCTATATGCGTATGTCAATATGTAAGTGAATAAATACAAATTTATCTTCTCCAAAATGTTTCCAAAACAGCTGACACAAGTGACATTTTCACAGGTATTGCTCACTAAGAAGCACTTAAAACAAATAATATAAAATACATTTTTTAAATGCTTTTTTCATAAATGAGATTCTACCAACTTTTACACATTTGCCTTAGCAGCTCTGCTTTTTTTTCACCAAGCATGAAAATGATTGACAGTGCTGTAATGTCGTTATCTCACCTAATCGACACTCTTAGTGTTGATGTGATGTCTTTCTTCCTCTTCCCTCATCAACTGTCCTCAACTCCCTGTGGCCTTGCTGTGTTGGAAACCACTTCTTGTTCTTTACACAGCCATAAGTGTGGTATAAGAACAGATTTTAGTGTGCAATGCAAATTCAGTTGAAATTTGTATACTTCATTTACACCATGGCAAAGATTTCCAGCTTGAAGAAGTTTGGTCAGATGACCACAATGACTACAAATATGTGTCTTGTAGGAGTTCATATTCAAGGAATAGTTCAATGTTTACATCCTTCTTGCCTCTGCTTGTGTTCTTTTGCTGATATTCTTGTTTTTTTCCCAACCTGTCCTCAAACCTAAACAATAGGTCATTTTTCAATTCCTCCCAAAACGACACATATGAGCATTTACCGTACCACACCAGCGACATGCGACTGGACCTACGTTACCTGAGTCACATGACGTTAAACATGTGGTTAACACTGTGAAACGGTTGCAGTTGGTTAGGTTTAGGCAACAAAACTACTTGGTAAGGTTTAGGAAAACATTGTGTTTTGGGTTAAAGTAAGTAAGTTAAGTCACGTGACAGAAGTTAGTAATGCTATTTAACTTAAAACTCAAAGTATTTACTTGGTTTCACGTGGGACTCAAACGCTGTTCTGTTGTGTGAAAGTCCTGGGTTTGACCTATCCACCCCATCCACCTCCTTATTAAGGCTTTCCTGCTATTTATATTACCTCACTTATGTGGTCGTTGTTACTGGTGTGGACGGTCTCTTTATTTTCTCCTGGTAGAAATTCTGAGAAGCGGCTCTTTGATATTTATAAATCACCAGGACTGTAATTTATTCAGATAAAGTAGGCTATTACCATATTTTTATGATCCCCTCAGTGCTACGTGAGTGCGGCCTATCAACAGCACAAGCCTGTACTGCAGTGACTGGAATCATTGTACTTAGCTGCACGATGCACTCCTCCTCCATGGATGACTTCTACAAACTTTTTAGAAGTTCAATTCTAAAATGACAAATGTTGTTGAAGCCATTGCACCCACTAAGGTGAAGGCAGTCTCTAGTGAGAAAAGTTATCCATAGAGAAATGCCACACTGGCAAGAATATTTAAACAAAAATCTCCAGTGTCTTCTAGAAAGGGAGACTTCACATTTATAATTTATAATTGAGAAATGCAAGGCGGTCCTTCCTCTTTGACATAATCGCCAAAAACAATAATAATGCATGTGCCTTGTTTGCTACTGTCGCCAGGCTAATCCACCCTATCTGGTACAGGGTGTGTGTTGTCCCTGTGTCCACTTAAAATCAATTCAAATAGCATGACACAATTTCATCCTCACAAAGACAAAACCTGGAGGACATAATACAACATCTGAAATCCTCCCCCTGCTGCCTTGATATTCTCCCAACAGGCTTTTTCAAAAATGTTTCTAATTGCATGGCCTCAGATCTTCTACAAATTGTCAACATGTCTCCTCTCTCAGGTTTCTTCCCACAGGCTCTGAAAACTGCAGTCATCAAGCCACTCTTAAAAAAGAACAAAATAGACACGTCACTAATGAGCAATTATAGGCCCATATCAAACTTCACATTTATTGGTAAAATCACTGAAAAATCTGTTTTTCAACAGCTGAACAACTTCTTGGCACTGAACAACTGTTTTGATGTCTTCCAATCTGGATTTCGACCACAGCACTGAGACTGCTCTTGTTAAGGTCTTCAGTGACATCCATTTAAACACTGACAGTGACAGAATTTCAGTTTTAGTATTATTGGATCTCAGTGCCGCATTTGACACGGCTGAATACAATCCTTGGTCTCAACATTTGTTTCAGAGCAACCGAGACACAGAACGTCCCCATAACCGCAGTAAGTCATTCTCACTCCAGCCTGCATGATGCAAGAGGAGAGGGAGAGTTGCTGACTGAGATTACTTTGAGCAGCATCCAGGAGAAATTATCCATCTATCGTCAACCGCTTATCCTGCGTACAGGGTCGAGGAGGGCTGGAGCCAATCCCAGTTGACATCAGGCGAAAGGCAGGGTACACCCTGGACAGGTCGCCAGTCCATTGCAGGGCCACACATAGACAAACAACCGCTCACACTCACACCTAAGGACAATTTGGGAGACACCAATTAACCTACCCTGCATGTCTTTGGACGGTGGGAGGAAGCCGGAGCACCCAGAGAGAACCCATGCGGACAACATGCAAACTCCACAGAGAAAGGCCCGGGGCAACCAGGGCTTGAACCCACAAACTTCTTGCTGTGAGGCGACAGCACTGCCCAGGAGAAATTAACCTACAATATATTGAACATTTTTTTATATTCCTCACTTTCTCCCTGATGGTCTGAATAACTAAGTATAATTGTCACTGGATGTTGCTCAGACCTGACAGCCACATTAAGACGATTACAAAATCAGCCTAACTATCACCTGAAGAATATATCAAGGATTAAAGGACTTATGTCTCAGCAGGATCTGGAAACACCATGTATTCATCTTCAGTTGACTTGACTACTGTAACGGTGTGTTTACAGGTCTCCCTAAAAAAATCAGACAGCTACAGCTGATTCAGAATGCTGCTGCTCCAGTCCACACAAAGACCAGAAAAGCGGATCACATCACTGTAGTTCTGAGATCTGGCTTCCTGTCTGTCAAAGAATGGATTTTGAAATTTTACTGTTAGTTTATGAAGCACTGAACCGTTTAGGGCCAATACCTTCCTGATCTTCTGCTTCATGAACCATCCAGACCTCTCAGGTCGCCTACAACAAATATGCTTTCTTGCTTGTGAGGGCTCATGTCCGTCCATTAAATATGAAGCTACAGCCAATAACCCAGCCCCTCCCTTCAGACCTCCCTCCAAAGCCACTCCCCCAAAACCCATAATGAGTGCACACCCTCAGTCTGGCTGCTCTGGTACAAGCCTTTATCATTGCAGCTACATAGATAGCTAACAGAGCTAGTTAAACTGAGACAGACTGTAGCGATGACTACTGTATTCCTGAACTCCTGTGGTGTATTAACTCATCTTTCTTATCTGATGGAAGCACCTTAGGTTTAAATTGAATGTACCTTAACCATATTTTCTTGGCTGATGTTAGTAGGAGCAGTAAAGAATAGTCACAGTACAGCCACTGCAACCACATCCATAGTATCATAGATTCAACCTTTTTGAGAGGAGTAATGTCACATCATATCTCCTTTCTGTAGTATCTTCAGAGCGTTTCCCTAAACTGGCAGTAAAGTTGTGCATAGCAATGAAATGTTTTTGAATTAAAGTGAAAATGAAAGATGAAGAACTGACTTCATAGTGAGAAAATTAACCCCTGGCTGTTTAGTGTAACTCCGCCTACTTCTCCACTCCATTAAACTCCATTGTAACTTTGCTGGAAATATCTCAACATGACACCATGCCATCTGTGTTTAACCGGTTTTAGCAAGAACAAGCAACATGGTGTTGTGGTGTTTAATTGATTTGAGGTTGATTTAAAGGGAAAGTGCTGCATGATGAATGGTAGTCAGCACAACTTAAGTATTATTACTGGTAAATGCTTAAATCCTAAAAAACGTATTGCTTGCTTTACAATAAGAATTTTTCAACCTGTTTTTAATTCAAATCAGTATGTTTAAAAAATGTTCCAGAAATGAGCGACTGTATCTTGAAACAAGACGACAAAAAAGTTGATTGTTTTTTAATTCTTGAAACAATTTGATTTGCATTTAAAACACTGACGATTTTTGAGTTTTCACTTTTTACAAGAAAGTTAAACTTGAAGTATTTCATTCCAAATGATTTGATAAGAGGGTGATTTGTTTTTCCTGCACAATGCATTATGTTTTAGAAGCTAATCATATGATTTGTATGAAACGGTTGTGGAAATTAAAATTAAATTAAATTAAAGTTCATTTATAACTTCACTACTTAAGTACAGGTTAAAGGTACTTACTTGTTTACTTTGTTGGGGCTCCTTGTCATGTTTCACATGTCTATGAGTTGCTTTTTCCCTCTAAATTTCCCTCTATCATTCTGTGCTTTTACTTCAGTAAGGTTTAGAAGGCAGCATAAGTTGTATAAAGTCTTTAGTGGCTCCAGAGGGAGCTACGTGAAGTCTGATGAATTAATAGCATCCGTTGTTGCTGAAGACTACAAGTTTTGAAAATGGAAAAAATCTGGAGGTGTGGCAAGTATCATAAAGTACAAGTACCTCACAACTGTACAGAAGTACTGAAGTAAATGAGTTCCTTCCATCATTGTGAATGAACATTTGAATGAATGAATATTTTTGTATTTTGTATCGACTGGAGCGAGTGCCACTTTCACAGCAGATCTTTGTCTTGAGGCATCAGGGAGCTCAATATAATACAATGCCCTCTGCATCATCTGCTGTGTGTCACAATTCTGGAGCCATGATGGGGGTATGCCCAGCCCCTTATGCCCACCTGAGGGGGTTACAGTTGGCAGCCAAGGCTCCTCACCTGACAGGCTTCCAGAGAGGAACCACTTGGCACTGCCAGCAGAAATAGCTTCTTCCTATTTGGGGGTCGGCCCCAGTCAAGATGAGGGAAGCTTGGCTCTTTAAGAATTGGGCCAATTCCCAGACACACCAGCAGCGCGTGCCACAGAGCCCTTTGATTCTGGGCTCCCAATCAGTCACTCTAAATAGGGCTCTGTGCTCTTTCCAATGGATAGACGGGGTTTCATTTTTATTAAACAGCTTGATATGCAATGTGTACATGCTGCATGATGTGTCTGTGTGTAGTTGAGTGGTGAGAACACAATGTCAGTTTTGGTAATGTTAGAGGAGGCCGGTCATACTGTAGTCTTGGTGTCATAGCATCATATTGTGTTTACAGTATTGAAGCAAGTCAGTTAATCAAAGAGTTGATTGTCAGAAAAAGAATTAGCCACCCTTTTGTTAACTGACATTCTCATTCAAGTTTTTCAAGGATTTACTTTGTGTTAGTTGATAGTAAACTCAATATATTTGGGGTTTTGCGTGTTGGTTGGATAAAATAACTGCAGACTTTGGGTTCTGGGATATTCTAATTATTATTATTTTTTTTACTATTTTCTAATATTTTACAGAATAAACAAGTGATCGATTAATCAGCAGATTAATGAATAAATGAAAATAATCTTTAGTTGCACCCTTACTTTTCTTTCTGAGTATCTCTGCCATGTCCCCTGCAATCTGTCAGTGTGATAGGAGAATAATAACCAAGAGCTTTTTGGCGTTTGGGTGTCTCCGAATTTGAATGCGTGCATATATTATACATATATAATGTGCAGTTGAGCGCATCCTTCCCGCAGGTGTGGCTGATTTCCTTTTGATGAAAGAAAAGCAAACTTATTAGCAGGTCCAGGTAACATCAGAGCAGCAGTTCCCGCCAGTGGCCGTGTGATTAAAATAATACAGAGCGAGTCTCGGGGAGCCGGTTAATGAAGGGACAGGCAGGCGGATGCCTTCACATCCTCCTCCTCTTCCTCCACCAAGTCGTAGCTACTGGAGCTCAGCCCGAACTGGGACAGCAGGTGGGGTGGAGCACGAATACCAGCACTCGCATAAATGCACGGACAAACTGCATTTGCATGTGTGGGAGCAGCTGAAGAAGAGACATACATGCTGTGCACTTTTTATGCTCAAAAATAAGCACAAAGTCATGAGCATGAATCCACAAGAAGACAGACAAATACAAGCATGCGAACAAACACACACACAACGAAAGAAAATGATGATGGTGAAGCAGTACCACAGGACCCACCCCCCCCCCCCTACACACACACACACACACACACACACACTAGTGTCTATCCAGGTGCCCTTGACTGGAGTTTACACCACAAAACTCATTTGCACACTTACTTCTGAGCAGATTGACTATTTAATAGAATAATGACCAGAAACAAAAGCACCGTAAATCAACAGTAAGCCAAAACAACAACAACAACAACAACAACAACACAAATCTTACGTTGCAGCCTCACCAAAGTCCTCAGTAACGCCCAAAATAAGCATTAAAAAGCTCTTCACAATACTGGTGATGGCTTTTGGTTACAGGCAGTCCCCATTCTCATGCCTGGCAATGGTCTTTTATGGCGAGGGACCTAATACAAGATTTCTGTTCTAGTGCAAACACAGTGGCCATGGGCACCAAGGAACAGCTGCCGTATAATTGAATTAACATTCGCCTTCTGCTTCGGCACTCAGCGCTGTGCTGAGAACTCATACACATCCCTGCACGAGCCCCATCAACCTGCCCATGAATATGCATGCTGCTTGTGATAAATATGCGTTCTGTGTTTAATGTTTGTGGAGCTGCATATATGCTGGATAAAGAGCTATACGCTGAGTATCTTGGGAGAGAGACGAGGACATACATCAAGTCCGCGGATCCTGTTTTTTTTGCGGGCCCTCTGAGGCTGAGAGCTGTGGCGTTGGTGGCGCTTCAGTGTAATTTAAAGTCTAACAGAGACATCTAGTGGATCATTGACTGAGGGACATGTTCATGTTTCAGTGCAGTAAATAGGCTACTACAGTCTTGTGCTAATAAGTCATAAAAATAGTTAACTTTCTTGCTCTTCAAAGATGAAATATTAAGGCCTGAATTGCACCTGTCAACCTACCACTGGCTATGTATGTTGGTTACATTTTTTTAAATAGTCAGCTGTTAAGAGTGATATCAACAACAGAAACAATAGTTTAAGAACCTTTTATTTCACTTTCAAAGTTAATTTTTCATATTTATGTTAATCTCTTTAAGCATGGGGCTCAAAGCCTGGCTTGTAAGGCCATGATGTAAATAAAATGGAGACATAGTTTAATGTAAAATCAACTAAGGACATGACAAAATTGCAGTAAAGCACGACATGTGAGTGCATTAGTTGTCTGTGGTGTAGTATATAAAACATATGAAAGTGTATTTTCTTGATAATGTTTTTGGTGGTGAGAGTTGTTTGCTAGCTTTATACAGTCCACCATCTCACTTTCTGTTTATCTTTTTCTCTCCATCACACACAAACTCACTCACTCACACACACTCATCTCATCACACTTTCATCGATAGAGCAGGTCACAGTGAAGAGTTCAGAAATGCACATGAAGTATTTTTTGGCAGTTTCTCTCACACAAACAGTCATTCAGTCATTACAGAGTGATTCAGACTAAACAAGGAAAGAAAGCATTAAACAAATAACAAATAATCTGTTCCATAGTAACCGTTACAAAACACCATGTTAAAAGTCTTTACATGTCATGAATACAGCTATGATTGTGATAATTGTTGGTGTAAGTCTTGTTAAATATTCATACAAGCAGTAGATGCTTGGGTTTTGTTGTTGTTTTCTGTCGATAGTCGTGGGCTGCAGGAATAAACTCACCATCGACTCCTTTGTTTTTGTTGTTTTCGTCACCCTCTGGATTCAGCCCCTTCAGACAGCTCTCCTGAAAAATAGTTGTGCTGTTTGTCATACTGACACAGCTGCATCCAGTGGCAGCAAGCATGCGCTCTATCCAAACAAGACAATGAAACCTTCAAGGCATCCTCTTTCATTTATGAAGTTTATAAAAACATCTTCAACCTTACTGATCTGCCAGTGAGTCATTACAAACTCGTGCTGTGCCGCCAAACATTGTTCAAACACACAGAACTTTATTTGAAATTCTAGTGGAACTAATCCTGCATTTGTTCAAAAACTACTTTTCATGCACAAAACATTGACTTGGAATTAATTACACAGAGGGAATTTATTTCTTGGAACTACGTTTGCGTTGCCTCGTAAAAAGATTTGCGTTCTCTTGCAATATTTGTTGCATTCCCCTGAGATATAGGAACAGTTAGTGTGTTGGCCACGTCCACTTATAATACACTGTCAGTTTATGGCTGCATTTGTGGTGGAATGTTTCATGCTAGCTAGGTAGATTTATTTTGTCACAATATAACAGGTTATAGAGGGAAATTGGACATCTTTCAAGGTTCCTGTCTGGTTAGAACAAATGCTCTTTTTGTTACAATCCTTCCACTGCAGCTCAACAGGGAAACACAAAGAGTGAAAGATGTCCACTTAATTTGACTTCATAACAGCTTCAGATGAACAAAATAACTTTTTTGCTTTGCATAAAACAAGGACTGTGGATTTTGTGCCAAATCACTTCCATTTAAAGTCAGGGGTCTGTACTTGTGTACGCCTTTCAAGTCTTACAACCACTCAAAGCGCTTTTACACTATGTCACATTCACACACCAGCAATTTGGTGTTGTGTATCTTGCCCAAAGAGAATTCGACATTCAGAATGGAGGAGCCGGGGGATTGGGCATCGAGAGTAGGCAACCCACTCTATATCCTGACCCACAGCTGCCCCTCAAGTGCATAAGGAAGTGATCTTTTGATGGCCAGAATTAACAGGAGGAACAATTAGCAATAAAAAAAACGGTTTTAGTTATGGGCACCTGACAGAAATTTTTAACCTATCCTTTAAAATGTGACCTTCAAAAATTCCCACAGCACAATAAGATGTCACCATATTTCTTGCTTTGCACCAACCACCAACAGTCGCTGGTGAACCAATCCTTTAGGAATTTTTTTGACATTTTGCAGACACAACAATTAACTGATTAATGGAAAACATAGTTGCAGCCCTTCAGTAGAACCTACACTTCATCAGAAACTCCCAGCTTTATAAACGCCTACATCTTCCAAATGTCACACCCTTACTGATCAGAGGAAAACTGTTAACGCAGACTGGTCTTTATGTGTAAAACCACCAGAGTGAACCTTTTCAATGTGTCACACACAGAGTTGTTGTAGGAAAAGAAGACAGGCAGACATGATCTGAGCCCTTTGAGTCCAGATTTATTGATACGGCTGTGCAGTCACAGAGCATGGTGGCAAACGCGGCCGCCTGGCCGGCATGGGACAGTGACACACACACATGCACATACATGCATACGCACACACACTCTCTTAGTCCTTCTGTCTATTCAGGGATGTAGGGGAGATTAAACCTGAGGTGGTTTACTACTGTACCTAGTTTGACTACCCGCCTTGTTTTTAATTGTATCACCCACTTTTTAGGCAGATAACAGTCTATAATTTGACCTTCATAATATTTCTATTACTGTTTTATATATGTAAACTTATTCAGTTGTATCAGCCTGATGGAGTATATAAAACAGAATGAGATTTTTAAAGTGTATTTTCTTGATAATGTTTTTGGTGGTGAGAGTTGGTTGCCAGCTTTATACAGTCCACCGTATCACTTTCTGTTTATCTTTCTCTCTCCATCACACACACACACACACACACACACACACACCTCATCACACTCTCATCGATAGAGCAGGTCACAGTGAAGAGATCAGAAATGCACATTAAGTATTTTTCGGCAGTTTCTCACACACAAACAGGCTTTACATCCGTCTAACCTCAGTCACTACAACAGTTTGGGATCAGTCATTACAGAGTGATTCAGACTAAACAAGGAAAGAAAGCATTAAACAAACAACAAATAATCTGTTCCATAGCAACCATTACAAAACACCATGTTTAGAAGTCTTTACATGTCATGAGTACAGCTATGATTCTGATTATGGTTGGTGTAGGTCTTGTTAAATATTCATACATTAGGCTATCACAGTAGCAAGTGAAAGACAGAGCACACTACAAGACTGTACATGTGTTGGTCCCTTGGTATAGAAAATTTATTCTGCTTTACCAAGTATCAGGGAGGCTATTTCGAGGGCGCAATGAGTTGTTGTTCTGCTTATAAATCTAATTTGCTATGATTTTTACACTTTCATTCTACAGTTTTGAGCAACTGTAATTTTTCTGACTTCAGAGCTGGTGGAATAAAACAGACACATATTGAACAGACAGATGCACCAAGACAAATATTACCAGAGAGGGAAGACAAAATTAAAAATTAATATTACATGTTGAAAACGTACTTTTTGACAATCCATCCTCTGAGTAAAAAAAAAAAAAGGAGTGAACGGTAAGTAAAACAAAAAAGCCATACAGCTATAAAATAGATTTTTCTAAATGAAAAAGAGCAAAATCTACATTAATACTATACTTCTGCAACATCAAACTGCTGACTTTACAGGCAAACTTTCCAACAGTATCTAAACTAAATGTCTTTACTCAAGACTCTTTAGTGTGGATTATTGGAGGAAGATATTGACTGGCTTGTTTTACTGCACCTGGATCAGCACAGATTCAAATGACATCGCACAATTTGAGGTTCCTACAGGTGAAAGGTGTCAAATAGAAAGTACAGATATAGGCACACATTCAGCCAGCTGGCTTGCTAACCACTGACTGTGTTTTCTAGGTAGAAAGTAGCACGTGGTTACATAGCATGATAAACTGCTTTATATCTCAGCACGATACTAAAGTTCCTATGTAATATCAAAATGGGGAGCGTGTATTAAAACAGAGAGGCTAAAAAAGAAATCAGAATTCCTGCATTTTTTATGTAAATGTTTAGGTGTTAAATTATATTCCCTTTTATGAACCCCATATATACTATATTTAGCAGGATACACATGTACAGTATACTATAAAATTTGAGGTTAGAATATGCTTGAACTTATTCTTGGCACAATCAATTTTATGATTTTCATGCCAAAACATAAAGAAAAATAAAGTAAAAGTGCACAATGTTTGTGAAAACATATCATTATGCAAATACTGCCAAAATGCTTTTCTTCCAATTACACATCTTAAGTATAGAGTAAAAGCTGAACCAGTCTTGCAGGGGTTCAATATGTTACATATGCGCAGTAAGCAATATTTGCATCTCCTATTCACAACATCACAAGCTTGAAAAACCTGGCAAACAACCAAGAAGCAGATACAGTTTGGACTCATAGCCTCGGACGCATCACAAAAGCATGATGGATTCAACTGGCTAATAGGTGTGTGAGCACACTGTAAACACATTGATTAAACATTACACCAACAACCTCATAGTTGAAGCTGCTGTAACATGACCGTACTGCAAAATAAAATAACATACACATACACGTTTTTTCTCTAATTCAGCGACAATGTTGACTTTTTGCTACAGCTTAAATACATATAAGAAGGCATCGAGAAGAAGTCTTTTGACAAAGAAATGACTTACAGTGTGAGAATTTTACACACATCTAGTGCATGATTCATACAGGACATAACAGATGCAAAACAAATAAGAAAAGATTGTTTATATATTACAAAAACTTGAATGCATTCATGTGTGTGTGATATGTTTGAAATGTAAAAGTTGCATTCTAATTCTTGAACATTTTTCACTACATATCTTACATTATATCCAAAATAATATCCGTTGCTGGATTCATAGGATTTCTTTTGCTTCTCAGATCCATACATATACAAACTTTCAATATGTACATTAAAGAGGACAAAAAAACACAAAAAAAACAATATAAACCTGGCTGCAAGGAAACTGTTTGAATTGCACGATGTCTGAGGAAAGCACTAAGAAAGTAAACAAGGGGGAAAACATTAGCCACAACTGGTGGTAAACAGTTTTTTCGTAGTAGCTTCAACAAACATAAGAGACTTCCAACAGGAGTTAAGTTTTCTAGATAGTGTGTATTTGTGTGTACTTTCTAGTAAAATAGTAGTGCTATAGACTGCGAATTTACCCCAGTGTACTGTACACATACTCACACATACATATACATACTGTGTAGCAGTTACTAAGTCCCTCTTAATGTACATCTATTCTGCATTATTCAGTCAAGTAAAGTGCTGTGACACAAACTTTGTCTCTGAATAAACTCCTTTTTTTTTAAACCAGACTTGTGTTGACAGAGAAGCATCACACAACAGTGAAAAGTGGGACATGTACAATGGCTGCGTGTCTGTGGCTGATTTAAACACACAACCTTGAGCAAAGCAAAACATTATTGGCAAACAGAAAAAAGTAACATTGTCAGTGGCAGTCTTCCTAAAGCCTCTCCTCGTCCCCAGCGGCGCTGCCATTATCTTAAGGTCATTAAATCTTCTTGTGTATCATCTTTATCGGTAAGCAGGAAGGGAGGAATAATGCACGTGGGTAGAGCCAAAAGCTCTGCATACAAGAGCGTGGGAGTATAAACATGGTTAAAACAGTAGATCGTTGAGACAAATAGGAAGTGAAGGTGTGAGTTACTTTGTGTCCTGTAGAGGGCGACACAGTCCAACTAATGGCCTTCCCTCTGTCATGAGTCTGATTTCTCCCATAAATGCAGGATGAGGTCGACAGCAGCTAAGATGTTAACAGTGTGGCAGTGATTCTCCACAGCTCACTTACTCCATCTCTACCTCTGCTGTGGGAAAACAAAAAAAGAACATTATTAATTTTGGTGAGATTATATGTCAACAAATTGACAAGGTATTGTGGGGAAATCTCCCTGGAGGATAAAAAAAAATGTTGTTTCATAATTTTCTGAGTCTGGTTCCCTGGTTCTCACGGATAATAAGTTGTCTTCCACTTTATCCTAAACAGTCTTTAATTGCAGGGGAAATTGTCTAAATCATATTTAAATCATGTACACACTGCAATAGCTTAAAATGTCAGGTACAGATATTTTGTATTCATCCTAAAGTACAGTAATATTTCCCTGCAGATGCTAAGCCCTAAATATCCTAAAGAAGTTTTAGGTAGCATACGTACTGGTTTAAAATTGAATAAGGTCATGAAATACACTTGGTAGATTCAAGTGTTCAACTATTCAACTATTATTTGGCCATTTCATTTATGTCAGTGAGTGTAGGCTAAATAATAGACACACAGTTCAGCTGCACCACAAAAAAATACAACAGAAACAGTTACAACACAAACTAAACATATGAAGGAGGATTTTCTGCAGGGCTATTGTATTAGACTATATTAGTTTTATCTCGGTGCTAGATGCTTGGGTTTTGTTGTTGTTTTTTGTCGATAGTCGTGGGCTGCAGGAATAAACTCACCATCGACTCCTTTGTTTTTGTTGTTTTCGTCACCCTCTGGAGATTCAGCCCCTTCAGACAGCTCTCCTGAAAAATAGTTGTTTTATTTGTCATACTGACACAGCTGCATCCAGTGGCAGCAAGCATGCGCTCTATCCAAACAAGACAATGAAACTTTCAAAGCATCCCCTTTCATTTATGAAGTTTATAAAAACATCTTCAACCCACGTGCTGTGCTGCCAAATATTGTTCAAACACACAGAACTTTATTTGAAATTCTAGTGGACTTTATCTTGCATTGATTCAAAACATAAAAAACTACTTTTCATGCACAAAAAATTGACAGGAATTAATTACACAGAGGGAATCGTTTTTTGGAACTACGTTTGCGTTGCCTCGTAATAAGGATTTGCGTTTTCTTGCAATATTTGTTGCATTCCCCTGAGATATAGATATAGGAACAGTTCATGGGTTGGCCACGTCCAGTTATAATACACGGTCAGTTTATGACTGCATTTGTGGTTGAATGTATGATTCTATTGTTATGGCTATTATATGCTGGCTGTACTGTGACTGCTTAAGTCACAGGGGGTTTGAACCTGTGGTGGAATACAGCACTCCAACAGCCAAAGCTATGTCATCACAATCACAGCGACTAACAGCCAAAGGTCTACTACATTATATATAATACTGGGTATAATACATAATGCAGTTCCCCTTTGGATCAGAAGGTATACAAAACATATTGCGAGGTTATGCAAAACGTAATACAAGGGAACACAAAAGTAGTTCTGAAAAAACTAATTCCCAACGTGACCTTTGCTCTGTATTTAATAAAAACTTGGTGTGGCATCTCATAATTAATTATCAGATAAAATAAAAGTGAATGGGTACTAAAGGTTGGGAAACAAATCAAAAAACTATGTAACTGATCATGATAAAAGGTTAAGACAGGATTATAGAAATGTTCACTGTAGCTGACTACTTTACTGACTGACAACATTACTACTTGACATGTTAGGATACTGTATGTATAGCACATTTAGAGAAACTGCCATATGTCACATCTCTTTTAAAGCAGAACATGCTATGTGATTACATGGTTAAAGGGATCTACCGTTCTGCAGTGGAGGATTCTTGAGTGTGGCGCTCCCAGGCTGTGCTTCCTGCTCTGTGTCCTCTGTGTTACCATCTGGTGGTCTGCTGGCCTCCTCTGACTCGGGTGCCTCCCCCTTCAATTGGTCCTCCTTTGGTTCAGGCTGTTCTGATTCTGTGTGGACGTCCTGGGGCTCCATAGCCTCTTCCTGCTGGGCTCGCTCCTCAGCTTCCTTTTTAGCTCTCTCCTCAGCCTCTGAGGTCACATAGAGTGTGGAGGCAGGTTAGCATGTGTGTGTGTGGGAGTGTGTGTCCATGTGCATTAATTCATCACTACTTAATTCTTACTTAAAGCCAGTAAAGGCAAAAGAGCTCTGTTTCAGACCAAAACTTACCTTAAATCTGCATTAACTGAGAATGTTGGCCACTTGGGGGCAGCAGAGATAAGTTACAAAAACATTTGACATTGGTAATGTCTATACTGTGTGTGTGTGTGTGTGTGTGTATATATATATACATATATGTAAGTAAGTAAGTATAGTACTTGGCTTATAAGTGATGTATAATTTTTTTAAACTGATTACAACTTTTAAACCAAATAAATATTAAAATAAAAACTGATGCACGTAGTCACTGTGTATGCCACAAAATCCCACAGTAATACAGGTCAGTCAATATCCCACTCTGAGTGCGCTAAGAGCATTACAACTTTATAAGCCAATTTTCCTGATTCTGGTGGATCTCATGATCTGTTCAGAGAGATCAGTTTTAGCAGGGCATTACCGTTCCCTGAGACTTCAAATCACCTCCATTTTCCTGTTTTATATTTCTGATTGTTTAGATGTGCCGTACCTTTACCGGCCTGTGCCTTCCACCTCTCTCTGTTTTGATAAACCTCTTCATTCCACAACGCCTTGAAGTTCTTTAGGTCCACCATCGGCAGAGAGCCTTGCCCCGACGAGCTGCTGTCGGACCCCATGCTCTTCACACTGTACCTTTTGGCCTCATCGGAGCTAATGCTGTTCAGACTGGACAGAAAGATGAGAGCGAAGAAGAGAATTAAAAGTCAAGCACAACTAGGAGTCTACAGACATATTAGCAGCCCTGTGCAGCTGTACTGACAGCACTGCTTTGAGCTAAATGCTAAAATGCTGATGCTTAGTAGGTATAATGTTTCCATGTTCACCATCTTAGCTTAGCATTTAAAAACAAAGTAAAGCTGAGGCTGATGCGAATTTCATTGGTTTTGCAGGTATTTTGGACAAAAAAAACCCATTCTTGATGACTGGATAAAGGAGCGCTCTTTCTATTTTACACATGAAGTTCAGCTTACTTGTCATTAAGAGTACTACTTCAATGCTGGGCTTCAGACTTAACATATTCACATAAAGTCTGCTTTACAAACTGAACTTAAAGAAGTGGATGTTTAGGCGACTGGGGTGTGATGAAAGATGCTGTCAAGTTGCACTATGGGAAATGTACAATCCAGGGTTTATTGAGCTTGACCCGAACTAGGGACTAAAAGTCTGAATACAAAGCCGCCTGCTGCTTCCATTTTGACCATTCTTCTTCAAATAAGTCACTGGCGAGTCCCAAAACAATATGGAAGTGCAAAACTAATTGCAGGGGTTCCCCTTTTAGGGATCACCGAAGTTATTCCAGTTCATCACGTGGGGTTTATTTCATGGCAATCAATCCAATGACTGTCAAGGTACTTCACTCCAAACAACAAATATCAATCTCATGGTGGTGCTAGAAGACAAGTCAAGGGATCACCAAAGTCATAATCCCTGTGGGGAAGTACAACATTTCCTGGCAATCCATCAAATAGTTGTTGAGATTTTCCTGTCTGGACCAAAGGGTTGCACTAACAAACTGGCAGACCAAGATTGCAATCCCCTTCCGAGTAGCTTGGCGAAAAAACCATGAGCTTTCAGATTCAGAAGCAGACTGAAAGAAGAATGAATGGAGGACAAGTAGATAACCAGAGGCAGAGAGAGGGAGCAGACATAGTTCCAGAGGATTGAAAGCAGCTATAAATACTGTGAGGAAACATTCAAAAGAAACCCATAAGCACCCAGGTGTGCATGCAGACAGGGAGACAAGAGGCAACACTATCTGAGATTTCCACTTGGTTAGCTCCGACTGGAGGCCCACTGAGTGATGCTAATGACTGCTGTTGAGGAGAACAGGGAGGCTGACATTGATGCGCAGGTGCAACGGAAGACACAGAGCCCGACTCTCCGAGTACTGCTTTACTTTCTAATGAGTCACTTTAAAAGACACAAATAACAGATCTTTACAGCATAAATGATCTTTCTCTGGATATTTTAAATATTAGTAATGCAAGAGCAGGTGGAATGTCCTTTCTTATTTGTTTGGTTTCAAAGCCCTGCACATACCTGATTAGATTTAGTACGTGGCTGGAAGAAAAGCACTACGGCCAATTAATTAAGCCAGTGGAGACAAAATCACTTCCTTTTGTCTGTCAAGAGGCTATTGTGTATACCAATCCAGCACTAAGGGCCATTCCTGATCAGGGGAGGCAAGGCGAACTTGACTAGCATCTCTAAAATATCAATTTCAAGGTGTGTGTCTCTGCCTGATGAAAGGTGGAGACACTTCCACGCACAGAAATTGATTACTCATGGAAGACTCATCTGCTGTTCGCAATACTTCCATTAGATATGCTGTTGAGGTTTAATTATGTTATTGAGCAAGCAGTTGGTCAGAAAGGTATGAGAGGCGAAGGGTAGAAAACAGTGAAATTTCCATTGTTGATAAACCAGGCTGGTTGATTAAAATGTACTTAAATTTGCATACAATCGCCCACTTCCATCTGCTCAGTCCTGCTACTGAGCATCTTCTAAGAATCCAAAGTTTTCATTTTCAAATTATCTCTCAGAGAAAGTGCTGCAGCTTACCTTGAGCGTCTAATGCCGGCAAAACCTGAATGGGAGGCCTCGTCGATGAGCGGCTTGATGATACGTTCCATCATGTCCGTCAGCACAGTGAAGGTGGGCACCACGATGAAGTCTATGAACCCTGTTGACAAAGAAAGAAAATCATGTAATTTTGTCCATGTTCGCGTTCCTTACTGAAGTGTTTGAATTGTTTAACAGAGGCCCTGAAGAATCACTGTGATACTGTAACATCATATAAAATGTCAAATCTTAGATACAGATAAAATTAAGTTCATAGGTATTAACACAACCAAGGACTAATGTTACATTTTGTCCTCTTGTCCCATGTCCCTCTCACTTTTCAAAATCCTATTTCTGTCCAGTTTCAGTTTGATTTATTCACTAAAATCTCTCTGTGTCATTAGACCGTCCAGCTGCCAAAATGCAGATGGAAGAAGCTCTGAGCTGATAAAAACATTGATGTGCTTATCTTGGTCGCTTCAATTATTACTGTGCGCTCACAGCTATTAAAAGGATAGGTTCAAAATTTAATTTTGTGAGTCTATTTTAAAACAATACTCACATACCTATACGTACATTAGAAATGTCCATGGCAATCCATCAAATAGCTGTTGAGATAATTCTGTCTGGACCAAAGGCGTGCACCAACAAACTGACAGACCAAAATTGCAATCTATTTGCGGGGGCGCTAGCTTGGCTAAAAAAACATGAGCTTTAAGATTCAGAGGCAGACTTATTGCCCCGGATTTGGGCTTTCAGGGGCTTTCAGGCACCATTATGCAGGTGGTGCTTGTAAGGATTGAGGAGCAACTCACCGATCTGGGACTGTGCCACCATTGTGGACTTTCGGTCGCAGAGTGGAGAGAACGGCAAGCCAAGCTCTGCTTCTTTGTCCCCCTGGAAATACAGCATCTTCCTCAGTCAAACACATTCTCAGAAACACACTCACAGTACACGTACACACCTCCAGCAAACACAAAATGCTCACACTTCTGTCAGCACATTTTGGATTTGTCTGCCCCCCACCCCAAGTGCTTTTGGGCAGCAAATGTGTTTCATTTTCTCTCCTGGTTTTTCACAGACAGACAAGATGTGGAGTCAGGAGGCAATGTTCTTTGGAGAAGCTATTTATCTGCAATTCTTATCCCGAGAGACAAGGCCTTGTGGAAGCGGCCACAATAACAATAGCACTGATAATGAGAACAATGTGGATTAATAATGGAAGAGATGAAAGCAATGTGGGATCAGTTAAATGCCTGTCCTTCATGTTGACATTTACAAATATTAAATTTATTTTAAAGCCACTAATATCATTATTATTTTATCTTGGTGTTAGATTGCAACTGTGTAAAGGAAAAATAAATTGCTTTTGTTGACGTCCAGATGACAACCAGTACAATCCTAAACACAAGAACCATTAGAGCGGCTAGAAGCAATTTAAGTGTACTATTTCGAGAAAAGATGAATCAACTCTACTTCAAATGTGTTTCATATTTGGCAATCCTAAGAAATCCACAGCTGGTCCAATAGAACATATATTTATCACATAGTAGGAAAAAGCACTGGTCATTTAAAGGCCAAGAATGAACCTTCTATTTCAACTTTTAAGCCAACATGGTCCAAAAGTCCTCAAAGTGATCAGAAAAAACAAACATTTTCAAGATCTAAAATTCCTTGACAACTGGGTGAAGTCCATCTGCTGAGGAAGATCATGTGACATGATCTAAAGCTGAAGAACAGCCACTAAATTGATTGTTTTGTCAACAACATAAGTCTGCATTTCGTTTTTGGTTTTCCAGTTCAAGGGCCTGTTTAATGGCATCGTTTACAGGGATCATTAATCTTTTTCTTTTAACCCCTACTTCCTGCCACAACAAGTCTTGTGTTTTTCAGAGGTGATGTATGGTTGTATTACATTGCATTTCTAATAATTAGTCTCCATATATATAAAGGGGTGGGCAAAATATTAGATTTATTATAAGGCTGTTGTATTAGACTGCAATAGTTCTAACTATGTGCTAACTATGTACCTAATAAACTGTAACTTAGTGTATATTGTATATTGAAATGCATGCTGTGTTCTCTCTAATCCACTCATGATTTACTCTGTGACCTACCAGATACACCCACTCACCTGTCTGAAGAATTCCTCCAGTAGGGAGGTAGTCCAGCGGTGGTGGAGGTCCCAGCTTTTGGCAGGGTGGCTGATGTCTGCTGTGTGCAGCAGCAGGGACAGGGCTTTGGGCTTGTCAATGCTGAAACACAATTTTTAAAAACTGAAGTCCACCACAGAGTATCATTCATTTGTTTTGTTGTTTTCTTAAAAGGGCCTGTACACTGAGCTTTTATGTGTTGAGTGTTGTTTTTCAGTGAATCACAATGTATGTGATTAGTTCTTTAAAATGAAGTTAAATGTGGGGTATACAATTCTAATCCAGTACATGTATTTTTGTCAAATTCAGCGAATATCTCCTCAGGTTCTGCTAGCTGTCCGTTCAGTGTGTGTGCAGAAAAAAAAAATCGAGTGTGTACACAGCCCTGGCTCTGTAAAGGAGAAACAAAGTGGCTCGGACCCCACCACACAACACTAATCCAGCCGCTCCAGCTATAATTTGTGTGTTACTTGACTTTCTGTGTGGTTGTTCACTCTATATCATGGTATTTGTGATGGTATCGGATTTCTCCAGAATCACATACTCACATTTAACTAGTAAAGTAAAAGTTCTAAAAAAAATCTCTACAAATTGTTTTACATTAAGTTTGAATTATAAAACAATAATCATTAAGCCCCCGAATAAGACACCTAAATCACTACAGGTGAGGTTGAATGGTTTTAGGAGGTACCTAACCTCTGCTTGGTCAATGTCCTGGCAAAACCAACATCATGAAGACAAACAGACATTCCAAATAAATAAATAATTAAAAGCACTGAGTGTCCCTGAAGACAAAGGGTCAATCATAAAAAGGAACAGCTGCAAATGTGTCTACAACAATCTGACCACAAAAATGAACTGTGCAAGAACAGCACATTGCAATATTAAAAAGTTCAAGAGAGTGGATATGTTTTTTTATTGTCCTATATATGCTCAGCATGGTACCAATACTGCCTAGTTTCTGGGTTTACACCAGGATAAAAATGTGCCCATTTGGAAATTGTAATGCAAATATAATTGTGACGGCTGTACTTCAATTTGGCTAACTCTGAATTCTGAAGCCTTGTGTTAGCTGTGACTTAAAATTGAATGCATTTTTACACAGCACAAGGACTGCAGACTTTGTCCCCCATCGCCTATATTCAGCTTCACAGCTGGTATTGAAAGGCGGAACACTTACAACAGCCAGAAACTATGTCAATTTGTCAATTATTTTAAGATAGACTTGAAAAAGGGTGAACCTATCCTTTAAGTGCAACATGCACACAAAGAATTTGAACTGGATAAAGTTACTAAGACATTACAAAAGTAAGCAGGCTGCAGGCTGCCTAATTGCAAAAGATGCATAGATATCAGACGATCAAAATATTTCATACTCTCAAAATATGTTATTGCCATGTCTGACTGCGATGGGGTTCATGAGTCTGTAGGTAGGATAATTTCTACTTCAAGGATAAGGCTGATATTCTATATTTTTCATACTGTCAACAAATCCCATAAAAAGACCAAAACCATCAATGTGTCTCTTGATACTTCCCTACCCCGTCTGTGGCCCCAAGCCCATTGGCTGCTATTAAAGACTTAAATCTTTATAACTCACTCATACATAGGAAGGCTTGATAATTTCTTCAAACTAATGTTACTCAAACAGGAGTAAACAGTGCATTTGTTAGGGACTATTTTCAGGGGTGGATTAACACACATTTGTTAGGGAGTGTTACGACAGCAGAGCGGTATGTGTGGGATTGACTCAAAATAAACTGCAGTGTTTGTGTTCATGGTAATAAAAAAACATGTCACCCTGAACAACAGTGTGGCTCGTTGATGTTTTTTTTTTTATAATTTGTGGGCAACAATGGAGCTCTATGGCACAGAGGACCAAACCTATTATTGTATTATTGTGATCAGTTCATTGCTTTTGGTCTTTGTTGGCAATAAGACATCCTTGTTGTGATGGCACAGATCAGATGGATGCACCCTCAAACTGTTAAGTGATGACAGAGCATGTACATGAACGCCCCCCCCTCCCACACAAACACACACACACATAGCCGCCTACAAACAGAGAAACACCTCCATCAAAAATAAATGTCCTTTTCATCAAACTGCCTCCATTAGGATAATCAGTTTCCTACACTGGAACATGATGTGAAGATACTTCATTTCACCTCATCAGACATCAGCGATGTCTGAGGTATCACCCGATAACCATATCAAAATATCATGTTTAATGGACTGATGCATTTAAATAGGCGCAAAAATGAAAACACACAGCACAAGGTTAAACAGAGGTGAGAGAGCCTCGCTCAAATTTCCCCTCATTCCATTTGTGGCAGATGGGTCTTGAAGTGCACTCTAAGCAGGCCTGGAGCACAGTGGTTTGAAATTACTTTACATTAGAGTCTATTCAGCATTACAGCTTCCTGCAGACGCAATCTCTCATTCATGTGCATGTGCGTGTGTGTGTGTGTGTGTGTGTACCACGTTCTGTAGCTTGATGATTACCTTCCAGTCAGCGAGTTTGAGGTATATTCACAAATATAGGAAGCATAATATTATTGATTCTTATGTTCCTGCATGTTCTCAGGAAAGTGCTTATCTCCATATCACTATTATTATTTTTTGCCATTTTGTAGTCATGTTGAGTGCAATGCATTGTCAAAGTGAAAAGAATACCCTGAGGGCCAACAAGGTTCTTACAGCCGTCTCAGTGTTGCCCCTACATCAGCAGTGGTGACTCATCACGTCATATGATAGGTTTGTTTGATAGCTCTCTTTTATTTCTGTTCGCAAACGGAACCTGGCTGAACTTTGACTTGGTGAATCTGAGAATATTGTAACTGGTCCGGTATTGTATATGATCGGTTTACATTTTAATTTGGGGGAGGTCCACTGTACAAAGTGAAACTCTCAAGGGGCCGCTACAACCTGCAAGGCAACGCTAACGTGATAGATGGAGACACAGAGGAAGGCGTCAGTAGGCTACTAATCAGAAAAGAAGCGGATTACACAACTATTGAAAAAATTGTTGTTGAAAAATGCCTAAAAACGTTGCCAGCAAAGGGAAACGCTGCGAACCTTGTTAAACAACCTGCCACGTTTCTTCACTCTTTCACCCACCACTGTTTACTTTTGACAAAGCACCTCATCACTGACTTGCAGCAAACCACCCATCCTCCAAACACAACTGCACTCATCAGATTTTGAAAACCAGATTAAGCATTCTGTCAGTACTTTCCAATTTCATGTAAAATTCTTTTATGTGTGGGTTTGTTACCCAGCAGAAGACTGCCACTAGCTCTTTTCAGAGCATCTGGCTGAAGAAGATAATGCAGAGGACAGAGCTCAGTGCCTTTTAGTAAAAACACAAGCACTTTCAGTAATAAATTCATAGTAAAATGAATCTATCTTTGCTAGCTTGGCAACTCTCTCTGTCACGTGACATTCGCCTAGGGGGCCGTGGCCGTCCCTCAATACCACCCTACTGCACAAGCGTGTGACTTCATGACCACTCCTGTCACATATGTGCAAAAATATTAATAAACAAAATGGAATACATGCTGGCCTCTGTACATAGTTTAATACATCTAGTGGTTTGTCTTTTTGGCGTGTATCATTGCAACAGCCTTTGAGATCTTCTTTAAATATGTGCATTTAGAAGATTTACTCTTATTGTTTATATTAATTGCTTCCCTTTTGCAGTCTCCTTTTTTGTTCCACACCATTGAGTTTGATTTAACTGTAGCTATATTTATTGCAATCTTAGGTCAAACTGTTTGTGTAATGTTATAATAATTTAACCACCCAGTAATATAACCCATATGAATGGTACTGCAATGCAGAGGGCATTCTCAATAAAATGAAATAGATTTGCCAATACTCAACAACTACAAGTGACTGTATGTGGTGGGGAAGTATTTATAGCTGCTATTTATGTTTGTAGGCACATCTTGCAGATTAGAAGCAGCCAAACAGGAGATCTGGCAAAAACAATATTACATAGTTTGTGTAACGATAAGGTTTTCTAGCTGGTCATCTTAGCTGTTGCAGTCTACAGTATAGCAGCAAACCTGCCAGCAATATTTCTACCACCGGCTGTTTTTCACCCAAGTGTGCAAATAAATTTCACCATGCCAAAGCTGGTGTGACTGCACTACAACTCTGCTGCAGACTTCCAGCACAGGAAAAACTCCTTACAAATGTATACATGAATTGCCTTATAATGGTCAATTAGGGGTCGAAGTGTTGAAGCCATTTTGCAGATTTGCCTTATTGATTCATAATTATGAAGGTTGAAGTTGAATTTAATGTATTCATTTTCTGATTGTCCTTCAATAAATAAAAAATGATAAATCATGACATTGAGAACATGAAAATGCACATAGATTTACTGACCGCTCCTAACACAAGCTATCATGTGTTTGTGCCTGAGTAATGCTGTAGTTACATCCTACTATGCATGACATCAGATCAGGTACTCATTGGCAACAAAATATGCACTCCATTTGTTTGTTGCGTTCCTCTTTGAGTACACCCCACAGGGCAGGGTTAATTGAGTTGTAAACAGTGGGTGGTTAGTAAACAGTGACCCCATGGCAGGGTTAATGAAGATGTAAATTGCTGGGATGAGGGCAGGGAGTGTTATCAGTAGTGAAAAAAGGCAACTGACCCCTCAGGTTGTTGTAGGAAGTTCTTCATGGCCTTAACCTGCTGAAAGTGGCAAGACATATCTGTCGCCAGCACCATCTCCACCACCAGAGCCCGCAGCTCTCTGGATGAAAACAAAGGAGAGACAAAAAAGGAGAGGAAAACATGAGCCATGTGCTGCATAATGAACTGTCAAACTTGTGGATAATAAAAGCCGACTTATTTCGGAAGTCGCTAAAGTAAATGAAGGCAGCCAACGCAGATTTTGAGAGCTATTTATAATATCTGCTTTGACAAGTCCCAGCTTATGCCACAAGAAATCAGATTGCAGCTGTCTCCTTTAACGTAATCTCACACATAACAGTTCCATTTTGTACAAAGTAGTTGGACATTGAAGGTAATCCAACATTTCTGGTTTTTACTCCACGTAGCACAGTTGTTAATCTTGAAAAATAAGACATAAGTTACTTTTGGACTTTGAAAAGGTCACGTGTGCATTGAGAAACTGTTGCATGACCTGTCTGGTTTCCACCTGTCATGTCTGCCTCTCTGGCTGTTCTCTATTACATGTCTGAGTTGTATTTCCCCTTGCTGTCACACCAGCTCTTTCATCTCTGTCTCTCTTTCTCTCATCGTCTCACTGACCTCCAGTCATCCTTGGAGAGGTTGTATAGGATGTTCATCTCGTCGTCGTCCTGCAGTAGGCGGTAGGCTGCGCTGACGTGGTGACTCTCCAACACTGAGCGGTCATTGTACAGGATAGCTGTGTCCGACCTGTCAAAGAGAAATAAAAAAAATGTCTCTCATCGGTCTAAATTGGAAAGAGAAATAATAGACCCCTAGATGTTGCTTCTTCTTCAATTTATCAATACAATGTATCACTTGAATGTGAATGTGATCAGTGCCAGTGCCAGTTGCTTATACGGTCTTGCACTTTGATCTGCTAAATGTAAGAATGTAATATAAGAATTCATGTTCTTTATATGGACTTTTGGACTTTTTTGGAATTTTAATTTTAACTGGAGACTCTTAAGGGACAAAATCTAACAGAAAACAACAAAAAAGGGGGAGAAAGAGCCCAAGATGGATTAACCTACTACTCTACCTAAATATATATATAAAGCAATATTCAGAATGTCAAAGATATATAGGCTCTACACAACATAAAGGTTCTAAATTTTTACTTAACATGCTTAAACCAAATGAGACAAAGCCCTCCATAACCCCCAGAGAGTTAATGAAAATTGGCCACTGATAGTAAGAAGTTTGTGAAGATCAAGATTAGATAACTATCTGGTTCAGTGAGAATAAAACTGAATTTGTTTTAAAATAAGACATGAAATAATCTAGAAAATCCCCTTTCTGAAAAGTATCATGTAGCGAAAAGTACACATCAGGACAACATTATTTATATAGAGTTTTAGAAGTTCTACCCAAAGGCATGGAGTTTGGAGTTAATTTGGAGTCCCGCCCTGCAGGCGATCTCAGTGTCAATGTACAGCCCCCTTGCTGTAAATGAATACATTGATCGGGTGACTCACTGCCATGCATTTTAGATTTTATGATCCATTACCTTGTCTGAATGTGGAAGTTGTTTGTGGTCCCCGTGTGCTCGTAGTCGTGCACAGCCGCCGCAAAGATCATGGCAAAGATCTCAAGCTCAGTCAACCAATGCTGGAGGCAAAGGAAGAGGAAAAGAAGAAGAGGAGGCGAGAGGGAAAAGATGGGATGTGAGGAAGGAGGGGGAGGTGAAGATGAGGAAGAGAAGGGGAATATCAAGATATAAAAGAGGGAAAGGTGTTATAGAGGGGAAGCCATGAGATGGAAAAGACAGAGACATCGACAGAAAAGAAGGAAAGAAAAGTAATGAAAACAAGAGGAAAGAATGGACAGAAATAAGAGAAGAGAAATGAGAAGCCAGTCAATGGAAAAGAGGGGAAAGCAGGTAATGGTTTATCACGTCATAAAGATGCAGAGGAGAAAAGTGATATAAAGGATGCAGAGAGAGGGATTTGGCACGAGGGATACATTAAAGTCAGGGATGAAAGGAAACAAATGGGAAGGAGAAGATAGAGGAAAGGTCAGCAAAGCAAAAAGGAATCTTTAGATAAGACAAGCTCTAGAGAGAATCACATTTTAAACTGTCGCTTTAACACTCCTCCTTACTCTTTCCCTTTCAGACAGTGTCTCAGTCTGGTTTGTCACTGTTACCAAATATAAATGAAAAAGTCATGCACTATTTAATTTTAATACCAGTTAACGCTGTCACAAGGTGGGAATACACATCATGTTTTACTATTGAAGTTTTTTTTAGGTCAAGTTTAAACCTTTATGGGAATGAATTGTGAGTACAGCAAAGAAATGACGTGAAACTAGCAGCAACTCTTCAAGGAACATCTTGACATTTTGGGAAATATGCTTATTGTTTTTTTTTCTGTAAATGTTCAATACTACTCTCATGTCTGCTTGGTAAATAACAGCTACAGACGGTAGCCGGTTACTTTTCTTTAGCACAAAGCTGTGTGTGGATGTCACACATACACTACATTAAGCTGGAGTGGAGCCATTCAACATCGACTATCAACTGTGTGTAGTAATTATATTATATATAGGCATTATATTTGAATTAGGTCCAAATGTCGACCCATTTTTCCAAATAATCCTCTGCTGTTGCCATCATGTATTTTTCCCATCACCGTGTGAAGTTGGCCAAGCTCCACAGCCATAGCATGCAGCTAGCTCTAGGCTTTAGCACTGTTGGTGCTGGGCTGCTGGAGTACAAAGTCACCGGAAGATGATTTAGGCACGCGGGAAGAGAAATGTGCAGCCATCCAATGACGAGATTTGGATTAGTAATCCAAATCTTCAAAAAAAAGTCAATGGAATTTCACAATTTCGTTATAGTTATCTTAGTAGTAGAGTAGATTTAAAGTAGACATTAGTCACCTCTTTTCATATCGTATTTTGTGTTTGTCGTGGAAAGAAAAGGGAGTTGACAAATGACAGACACGAGTGTGGTATTGTTCCTCTCATCCAACGCTCAGCAAGAAAGTGAATATGCATATTTCCCATAAAATATTCAGTTAAAATAAAATTGTGTTTCATCATATGAGCGACACCCACATAACCCCCTGAATCCATAGATAAAGACGTCTATCACCAAAAGAACGTGAATAAAATGGACTGTTCCTGAGTGTGTGTGCATGTATGTGTTTTTATTTATGGCTGTTAGTGTTTAATCTGTGAGTGTATGCAGTATGCACACCTGTGAGTGGGCATTTCCTCTGAGATGTGCATGCATCTCAGTGCCCTTGTGTAAAAAGAGACAGGATTTAGATCAGGAGGGCCAGTTGATATTGGTGACTAATAAACAGTGGGGGTGGGAAAGTCACAAGGGGGCATTACTTAGGGGTGTGGGTGGGGGGCAAGATGGCCGAGTCATCCCTCACTATATTTCCTCATGGGGCCGGCTTTATGAACGACCAGTTGATTGTTTATTTAATGGAGTCTTGAGGGCCTGCAAAATGATAGATTCTCCTGCTCTCCCAGGAGCCCATGTTTCTAGAAGTAATGTGGTTTACTCCACAAGGCACTGCCCAAAGAAACACACCATGTCGACAGCTGTCGTAGCCACCTTATTAAGGTGATTAAATAAAAACACTGGAAGCGGGGGCAGCCGGCTGGTTTGCTGGTTGGGGACTTTGAACTCTGCTTTAGTGAGGCTAGTGCTTTTTCTTGGAATGAATGCGGCATCAGAAATGTCTTAAAGTCACACCAGTGGGAAGGAGTGAAATATAGGTCACCAGATGGAAAAAGAACAAAATCAAAATGAAATATGAAGAGTACAAATGAACAACATTTTGGCAAGAAGAGCGAGAACATTTGACCTTAAATGTTGAGACAATAAAGATTAATAAGTGCCACATTTTGACAGATATTATTAGAATAGTGGGTTGATGTTCTCAAACCTGCCCTGAGTAAGATTTGGATTAAATGGCGACTGGCTCATGGATTCACCAAGAAAAAAAAAAAAAATCCATATTTAGCAGCTGCAAGGCAGGCCAAGCTGCAATTAGGCGGGCATACAGCAGCTGACAGAGATGTTCTGAATACCATGTGGATAAAATGATCTTGTTTTCATAGACTAAGCTGTACTTCTACACCTACACAGTATGTTCAACTGGTTTCTGTAGATTTTTTCAACAGATAGGTGTACAGTCAATCCTACTCACCACCATGCCAGTCTTAAGTAGCAAGTAGTGGACAGTCTGTGTGACATCAGCAGCATGCATCAGGTTGTGGTAGGGGTTTTTATGTTTGCTGTATCCGACTTCTAGGGCCTCCACGAATGACACCACCGCAGAGATTGGGATCTGACGGCAGACAAAACAGCAAATGACTGCGAGGTGAAAAACACTGCAGACAGTGAGAAACATCTTAAAGCTATTTGGTGATTTGAATGATGAGCGCATACAATTTCAATGCGTGCACAGTCCCCTCAGCATTTGAAATTGATGTCATAAAAACATGGATCGTGAATCATTTAGTCTATTGCAGACTACGATTACATATTCATGTCGGCTTCATTGCCCGTGTCATTTACTCTCAGATGCTGTCACTTAAATTGGAGTGTCCTCCACTAGAAGACGCTGTGGAAAATGAGCTCCACCAGTATCAGATGAGATGTCCAACCCCCATCATTATGTGGTCATTGTTGAAATACAACAACACAATATAACACTTAAGAGACAAGATAAGTGAGTGCGCTCACTTCCATCAAATCAGGCATGACGAAGGGGAATTGTGAAGGTTGTTATGATCGCTACTGAATATTTTTAGTTTCTCCTTTCTTTAATGACACAAACAGAAGGCATAACAGTGACCAGTGGAGCGTTATATACATGTGGCTTTACCTTGAAACGGCTGATAAGGTCGTATCTTGTGAGTAACTCGTAGAATATGAACTTGAGTGCGTGCTCCCCGCTGGCCTCATTTAAGGCGAACACGTCAAACGACCACTTGTCAACATTCTGTGTAGGGAAGAAAAAGTTTAAATAATTGTGTGGTTCTCCTCAAAAAATGTATTTATTGTGTTCAGAAAATACAAAATCTGTTAAGATAGATGGTTCAGCAATGTCTTAGGAATACATCCAGGTATGTAAGTAAGACTTTGGCACGTGTGTATCTGTGTGTGTACAAAATTGTTTTTTCATATCTGTGTGCATCTGCATGGAAGTGTGTGCACATGTTAATACCTTAAGCACAGATATGACAGAAGGGGGGTAGCTGAGTCCCACCATATTGGAGGTGCGTCGGTACATCCTGTTTGGATGAGATAAAGACATCAAATGAAGCCCACCGCATGGGTGTAAACACCAGAGGTTACCACACCAGCCCCAAACCTCAGCCTGGGAGGATCCCCACCAAGACTCACTATAAACCTACACATTAACACAACTCAGTATGAAACTGTGCTGAAAAGGTTAAGTTGTGAAAGGGAACAGCATCTTTTTTTCCACATGCAAAAGGTTTAAGGCTTTGTCAAATATGTGGGACAGAATATAGATTAATTTAATTAATCTATATTCATAATTCATAATCAAAATGTAAAACAAGGTTTGTAATTCTCCATGAGATTAGTGGAGGAACTAGAGTCAGCTGGAAGGCAGCAAAGTTGGTATATGTTGCCCAACATCTCAAAAACACAGTGGTAGTACAACAAAATAGTTGCTTTACAACAGCTTCCATAAATGCAACTAAATATCAAGTTTCAAGGACATTGTTTCAAATTTAAAATGGACAGTGTATGCTTCAACGCTGTATTGTACCCCCCCTGCTTCACCTTTGAATTTCCATCCTCCCTTTCCCAATCTTTCTTCACTGTAAATATCTGACAACAGACTGTCTGTAAAAACAGATTAAGAAAGATTATAGCTTACATGTTTGAGGCTTACTGATTTGAACAAATGCATGTTGCATGTTAGTGTGTGATAAAGCACAGCCTTGGAGAGGGAACTGTTTGCACCTCTGAATGATTGTGTTTAGCCAGGCTTGCCAAGGCTGAGCTGATGTATGGTCGACTCAGGTGAGCGAGTCACTGTGCAGAGGATGCACACATTTTTCCAGCAGATTGAAAATTTAAAGGACCATACCAGCAATTCATTATTTTCTCTATTAATTGGTTGGTCTATAAAACATTTGAAAACTAGTGAAAAATATCTGTCACAATATCCTACATCACAATGTGATGAATTTAAACGTCTTATTTTGTTCAACCAATAGTCCAGAACTTTAGTAAAACAATTCTCTCATTAGAGAACAAAGAAACATTAAATATTTGGCTTTTTTACTTAAAAATGACTAAACTATTTATCACACATCTAAATAACACCTGATTACTCTCACAGCTCACTGTGCTGGATTACCTCTCTATATACCATTTTCATTTCGTTTCCATTACACATTCATTACACAATGCCAAACTAAGGATGTTGATAGCAGTGCCTTGAGTAATTCAGGGCTACACTACGTGGTAAAGATAAAACTTCAGTAGAGGAAAGATAAAGATGGTAATCAATATGGATTTAACATCAGTGACAACTTGCTGGTATGTGAATGTGGCTATGTGCATAACACATATACCTCTCAACAAATATACCAGCCTGGACGGCGTGGACGATGCTGCGAAAGCGAGGTTTCTCTTCATTGCGTCGCAGCATAAGGCCCATCTGGCGGGTGAAGGTGGATGCCAGCCAGTCCCGCACCTCTGAGGGCACTGACTCTGACTGGATGTCACTGAGCTCATCCTCTGTGTCTACCAAACGCCTGAGAGAAGGGAGGGATGTACGTTAAATGACAGACATACACTAAAAGGGAAAATAGACAGATGCAGAGGCTTACCAAAATATTTTTATTATTTATCGTAGCTCTACTTTCAAAGGGGATCAAACTGAAATCCTAGTGCTGTCCATCAAATAATATCACCTCTTATGTAACATCAAAAACATCCCAGGCCTCTTGAAACACCGTGATGGACTTATTTGAATCCAATTGTATGATATAATTCCCCACAGCTACCATGTTGTGTTGACATATACAGGGGATCAAGAGAAAAGTCTGTTGGTTTCCACCCTCTGAACTCAATGCATGTTCTTAGGGCAAAGAGAAAGCATTCAGATCACACTGATAATCACAGTGCTACTTGTATTCTGCACTGGACAGTTCATCATCCTCCATCCTAGAGTGGTCATGCTGGCCCTAATCTGGTGGGATCTAGATGATGAGAGGCTTACATAATTCCATAAGCCAGGTCATATCTCGGATCTTGGCCCCGCATTCAACTGTTGACATACATCGACCTAGTATATTCCCTAACCTTAACCATGCTGACTTTACATACCATTATTTGCCACATAAACATCATATTTAGTAGTGGAAGCAGTATTTAAGCACATTTACATTTATTCATTTAGCTGACGCTTTTATCCAAAGCGACTTACAATTGCTATTAATGTCAGAGGTCGCACACCTCTGGAGCAACTAGGGTTTAATTTTCTTGCTCAGGCAATTGGAGGACTTGTCACAGTGGGGAATTGAACACGGGTCTCTCACACCTAAGGCAAGCTTCTTATCCACTGCCCCATCACCACCCTGGAAGGTAATTTGATTAAGTAAAAGCAATAACACACTGTAAATAATATAGTCTTGCATTTAAATGTTACTACAGTAAAAGCAAAGAAGTAGGTCAGTGTTACATTATTATATTAATGACGCTTTAACATTGGAGCAGTATTTAAATGTCATAGTTGTTTAAGGAGTTAATTTTATTTGCTTCATATACTGTGTGGTAGTTTAATCTGCATCATATTTTATAAACTGATTATATGTTTTGTTTGTGTGAAAAGTACAATATTTTAAAAAGTAAAATACATTGAAAAAAATAGTTTCTTAACTGCTTTTGGAAAAGTAGGAACTATGTGATTCCCTCTGCTTCTTGCCCCTTTCTTTCCTCCTCCTTTTCACTCTTCTCTATATTTTTTAAATTATTTTGTAAGTTTAAGTGTAAGTAAGCACAGTACTAAAATTTAATACATTTACCTAAGTACTTCAGAATTGGGGAAAGGTTAGCACCTTCTATACAAGTTTTAAATTTAGTTTATTGTCATATTGGTGTGAGCCTCTGTAACAAAGCAAAGAGATGAAATGGTTAAAATTAAATAACAATTACAGCACAGGTCAACTGCCATTCTAATGAATTCTATTTTCCAAAGTCTGGCCTTTGTCAGTGTTGTGCTGTTGTTCTCAATAAATTAACCAGGTCAATATATTTTCCACTGTAGAAAGCTACTGTTTCTTACCTTGTCTCCTCAATGTAAACGGATTCCAGCACCGATGCGGCATACTCAAGGTTTTTCTTGAGGTCAGTGAGGGAAGCCTCTCCTCTCTCCAGTTGTTTCACCAGACATCTTAATCTAAAACAGAGATTCAACAGTCATTTAACAAATAGGATTACTCCCCTGCCATCTTGGCATGATGAATTGATTGCAAATGATATTGGATCAATCAGGCATTAGTTCCTGCTGCACAATAGGCAACATTGTTTTTCTGTGAAAATAGACTTGGTCTGAATCACAAAGTGGGACAGCAGTAGACAGCAAAATAACATTTGATCAATAAGCTGAATTTAATTGTAGTCTTGGATTTCCACTACACACATCCACAGAAAAGTACAAACCGGCCTTTTCAACTTTCAATATATTTAATAAACACTGCTTTAAAAAACAAATCACTACTGACCAAAACATAGGGTCAGAGCTGGACATATTGTCTCCTCCCAACATATCTGTTGTCATGTTGTGTATTGATTAGCATAAGTAAAATATTATCCAGTTGGCTTTTCTCATAAGAGACATTGTGACTTGTCAAACACAGGGGTAATTAATAACATTTATAATGGCTGCATTTTTATCTACATGTGTCAGCTGCAGGGCTCTGGTATTGTGCATGCTGGCTCACTACTAGAACATTTAATTGGAATGACGCCATCGTTAACATTATTAGTTCCACCTGTGCTTTCCTTGCTATGACAAACCGAAGTGTCTGCTGTGTGAAAGGTCTAACTCATTCTAAAAATTGCAGATCTTTGATGTCTGCTGCCTCCGATTAGACTCATTTGCATGTATTGGCTATTTAAAATTAAAACAGCTTAAATATTGCAGTTGTAGTTGCTGCTGCTACGTGGCTTCAGACACAACCCCATTTTATTAGGTTTCAGGCATAACTGGGTCTGTGTCACCTGTTTTGGCCTTGAATGGATTCTATTTTTGTAATCTTGAGCTCTCCAACAGTAATATGCAAAGACATAAAATTGCTTTATAAAGTTATAGTAGCTTTCATGGTGGCAGGCATTTGTAAGCAATTGCTGGTTTTATGTGTGGCATTATCAAATAAATCCCCTTTACTGGTAATTACTACATATACCAGTTGAGTTTTTTAGTGGTGTATGTACAGTTGGGTAATTTTACATTGCAGTATAATAAGGAACTCTCCTAACATGTAAAATTGGTCATGTTGTGTAGGTTTAACTGAAAAATTATTCAGTCTTATGATATTGAATTGATACAACATCGCAAACCAGCTGGTAACAACTGAAACGATCAAATCATCTTCTCCGTGTTATATTTTTCAATACTAAATCACTTATGGCTGTAAAGCAATGTGTGTACAGTGTTAATCCAAATATTCCCAAGCCCTTGCAAAAGCCCACCAAAAACAGCATTAAAGAGAAAACCAACTTAACATCAATTTCTGCACACTGCAACCTCTTGCAGTATACCGCCTGCTGCTGTGCTGGAGGTCACACACTCCCTTTCACAGTGAATGCCTACAGAGGCTATGCTTGTTGTTGAATTATTAAGCACAAAGGTGGTGAGGGTAGGAGGTTTCAGGTGCTCTCATTGATCACATTCCCTGAAAGCAGCTGCAGTTTTTAGCACAAGCTCCAAAGATGATTGGGTAAAAATGTCTCAATATAAATATTCATGAATGTAGTTTGTCCCATTCATTTATGTTTTTTAGTTGGGGGTTGGGGCCTGAATGTATTCTGTGTACAGCAGTGAAACTCCACACGCTACTATATCACATAATTTTCTACACTCTATAACTTATCTTTTGAATGCTGAAAGAATCCCTCAAAAATAAACGGATAGTATGTAATCCAATCTGTTTCATTGGGCTGCAAGGCCTCAATTTGTACCACTGACATTCTTTCTGCTGTGCAAAAATATCAGATGGATATGCTGAAAATAATCTGGATCCACCTCTGCAAAAGAGCCACACAGTCGTTATTTTCATATTCATGCGAAAATGTCTGTTAGATGTGAAGAAAGGCCAATCCTCATGGAAAAGAGTTTTTGACTTCTATCACTCGCCCGTCTCACAGAACAGATACGCTTCCATTTTATCAAATATATCAACCCACACTGACTCCCAGAAACATGAGCCTTCCCTGGAACCCCTGCTTTGAGTATTTTTTCTCTGCCGCACTTACTGAAGTGTAATCTCCACAGACAGCTGTCTAAACCACACAAATCTCATATGTTTTGAACTTACTAATGGTATCTGTAATGGCTGATCAAGGCTCCCAGTGTCACTATGAGCTTTCTGGTTTTACTATAGGCACTAGTGAAGGGCAATGAAAATCAATAAATCAACAAATGTGTCAGTAGCAATTACGCGCTATATATCTTGCTTCTACTGGAACTAGATTCCCAAGTAAAAGTCTAAAGCCATGCTAGTGGCTCTGTGAGGTTGTACTACGTTGTAGAGCACAGTGTTGCTTTGAGCTAAATGCTAACATCAGCAATGCTACCCTGCTCAGAATAATATTGCTAGCATGTTGATGTTTTCAATGGAGCTGTAGATGGTGGCCCAGCACCAGGGGGCGATGGAGAGGGGTTATGGATGAACTGTACTCCATTAGGACAGAAAGGGTCAAGTCATGTTGATGTGTAGCAGCTATAATGTTTACTATCTTAGTTTACCACTAAACACAAAGTACAGCTGAGGCTGATGCGAAAGTAATAAACCAGTAGTAGTGGACCAGAAAATATGACCTGATGATGGCATGATGATGGTCCTTGTGCACATGCAGAAGATAATGGCGACCAACAGAAAAACAGCTCCATAGCGCTACTGGATGTATGAAGCTCCACAGGGAACCTTTAACTATGACAACAGTTGCTTCACTTGCTGATATCTTATACTTAAGCTAATGACGGCTATTTTAGGAATCATAAGGAAGTGAATGGATGAAGGGTAAGCTGCAACTCTAGAATCACTGCACATGTGATCTGCTTGGCACTAATGATTGTTATTAAGAACAGCTGTGTGCCTGATAATTCACAACAATAGAAAAAAAGCCTACCTCCTTCAACAAAGCTCTGTGTCAGACTATAATTTACTATACAATGTTGAAATATGTTCTGTTGGTCATTTGTTTTGACTTTACATCTTGAATAGCAATGGTGCTGGCACGTTGTGCTTGTTTGGAAAGCCCATCTTAAATGACCTTAGCACGTGTTAGTGAAAGAATTGATTGTCTCTAGTGAGTGGTTCTGTAAAAAATCTTTGTCACAGGCTCATTGCTTTTGTTTGTCTAACAATAGACAAAACTCAAAGCCCAATCAATTCTTGTACAATCAAAAGAAACCTCCTCCAGAAACCTCCTAACCAGGAGGCCTTTATAAGAATAAATACGTTTTCAAAGTGTTGAGATGAAAGAAAAAATTATTTAGAAAAACAAAGACTTTGTTCTTCTTTTCCTACATCCCTTAGCACACTGCAGTTTGCATGACAAATGTGAAAATACAACCATTCAAAAAAGAAGCCACTTGGGCTTCTTTTAACAACTATAAATAAAGACGTGATGATGAGTCAAGTGCCACAAAGTACAATAAATCAATGTATCTGCCAACCAAAACAAAATAGTCTCATTTCACCTGCTGTCATTACCAAGTGGGCCAACACGCTGGGTTAATAGCACAGGTCAGGCCCAAAGTAACTCCTGGGCACAGAGCCAACTGGGAAGTTGGAGCAGCCTTGTAATTTTCTATGGCTGGAAACTTTGTGGTGAGGCAGACAGCGAATATTCTCAGTTCCATTCACTCTCGATCCTTGGCAAAATAGCTTGGCCAAACATGTTGAATCACATTGATTAAAGTTGTTACTTACAAAACAAATATCCAAAAGATTAGTAAATAATAAAAAGCACAGACAGAGGATTAGGACATACTGTATATATACAGTACAGCATACAGGTTATAAATTAATAAATGTTTTATTATTGATTAATCTGTTGATTATTTTAACAGTTAATTGTTTAGCCTATAGAATGTCCAAAAATTCTTCAAATGTCTTGCCTTGTCCAACAAAAAGTCAAAAAATATAAAAGATATTCAATGTACAATGATATAAACAGAGAGAAGCAGTAAATTCTTACATTGGACAAGCTGGAACTGGCAAAGTTCTTGGCAAAGGTAAATTACTTAAACAATTTATCAGTTAAGGAAAAGTAATGTAGCAGTGATACTGTAGAGTAGCAAAAAGATTTAAATGTAAATACTGGCACTGGTGAGTGCAAAAAGAGAGGATATTAATATAAGTTTATAAAGAGAGTATTGCCTTGAAATAGATTTGCCAAACTACTAGCCTGAGAATATTGCCAATACATATAAATGAGATACAGTTGACAGTAGTGATAAATATGGTGAAGGCACTGAACTGAGTTGCAACTGTATGTGACTTCCAACATAAATACAGCACATAAGTTACAAACCAGGCTTAAAATGGAGCAAAAATATTGAACATACAGAAGCAGAGCAGAAAAGTGGTTTGCAGACACTTTGACTTTTTCTACAAAAAAAGGGTCACTATTGGAATCCTTTCTAACAAACAAAAACAAACAAAAATTCATGCTGATCACAGTTGCTGCCCCCCCTAACCCCCCCCAAAAAAAGATTACAATACACATTTTGTTTGATACAATAATAGCTGGGCCCTCTCCCTTAATCTACAACTAACCCTTTAATTTGTAAGAATAAAGAGTCTAAAGATAGAGGGTGTCATATATTGTGTACAGATTTCAAAGTCCTCTGAGATAAACTTGTGATTTTGGACTATAAACTTGTTGTAGCTGCACCAGATTACAAGCAACTCCTGTCTTTCTGTCTGAACAACCCTGTGTCATCAGCAAACCTAGGTAGTTTGACAGAGAGCTTATTGGAGTTGCAGAGGAGACAGCTCATAGACTACCCCACATTCAAAACAATCCTGGCACGTGTACTTGAGCTGTCGTGATGTGAGAAATACAGGTATAGTGACAAATTCAATATGTCCTTATTGACTTTTTCATATGTGAATGGATTAGGACGATATTCTTAAAGGTGTTTTAACTGCAGAGGTCAGAGTAACAGGACTTTTTAGGTAGTGAACTTACAACAGGATGAGAACCAAAAAGCAAATTGCTTGTGATTGGAAATATACACAGAATATGCACATTTGTTTGCTTTTTATTCCTTGTCAAATATCAGAGTTCAGGACTTTTTCAACTCTGCACTTTTGAACAGAATTGCAAATGGATCATCAATCAACATCCCCTGAACAACCCCTAAGTAAATCATTTTTTTGTATTTTTTCCCCCACTAAAATGACAAACTCCAATGGCCGCCAGGTTGAGCAGGCCAGTGACAGAGCGAGGTAAAAACATGAGCCTCCAGCTGTCTGCCTCTATATCTGAAGATGACAGATTTATTTGTTTTCCCTTATAGGGGTGAGCAGAGAGCACGGAGAGGAGATTAAAGATGGAATTCAGGTTGAGAGCATTTTCCTCCTCTATTCCTGTTGCCTCCAGTTCTTTGGCCTCGACTGACCTGCTCAGAGAGAAGAATGCGAAAGAAAATGAGACTACTGGAGTGTCAAACTAGAGCTGCCCTGCAGTGTACAGTGGGGCTTCACAATGCTCAACCTCTCGACAGCTGTTGTGGCAGTCATAAAATTAACGTGGGGAAAAAAAAGGAAATTAAACAACAGAGGGTAACGTAACAAGTTTTCTCCAACAGTTGCTTTGTCACTCAAGTAAAGAACTGGATACCCACTGGGAAAAAGAAATGTGTATCCCTTTGTGACCTAACTCATAATAAAAACAGGCCCATTTCTGTTTTGAGATGCTGCAGCTAGACTCAGAGCCTATTTTCCACACAGCAGAAAACAGGCGATAAATGGGGCTGATTGAGCAGAGGGGAATGAGAGCAGGATGCAAAATTTGGTTGTTGCCAATGACATTGCAGCCTAGACGGTGTGTAGTCAATGGCCCGGGGTCAATGTAATCATCCAGGGAGATTAGCTTGCTTTCAGGGAACACACAGGTTTTGGGGCTGATAAGCGGTACAAGGCCTGTAAAAACACGATGACTTCATTAAGCCATGGTACCACATATTCTGCAGGCTCAGCCATGATTTGCAACTGCAGCAGAGCAGCTCGTCAATAAAATGCAACATTTTGGCAAGACAGATGGGGAGAAGCTTGAATCTGAGGCATGGTTTAATCTGGAGTTAGCTTCTGACAAACATAAAACTGCTCAGTGATAGACCTTTTTCTATTGATTGTGGTGAATTTTTAATTGTACTCTACTTAATTAACCAAATGGTTTTCCTCACGAAATAGTTTTTTGAAGTGTACTATGATGTATTTGAATGATCACAGAGTGAAATGTTTAAGTAATCGTAACATCTTAGATTTATGTTTACTTTATTCTTCCTTATTATTACTTTTAAAGCATTTTTTTTTTTTTGCAATGCCTGCTTCACAGTAAACAGAATGTAAAAAAATTGGGACCCAAGTCACAATTGCAATTATTTTGATCATTGATGAATTGTTAATTATTAGTTAATTGTTATTATTAGTTATTGTGAGAATAAACTGAATAACTTTGGAGGGTTTCACTGCTGATCAAGAAAAACAACATTTTAGGACATCAACTTGGCGTCTACTGTATTAGGATGGTGTATTTTTTTCAGTTTTTCTGATGTTTTATAGACCAAATGATTGATGATGATAATAATAATAATGAAAAGGCATTTGAATGTTAAATAAATATATATATATATATTAAGTGAAAAAGCAACTGGACTTCTTGTTGTCTGTCTAGGCTTCTTGACATTCTTTCAAGAGTTTTAAGAATCTTAATAAACACAACATACAACAGTTTATTTGTTTAGCATTATTTGTAATGAGACAAGCTTTTAGTCTTACACAGTCAATGCTTTATTCCTGTGTGTCTTCTTGGTTCGTTTTTTTGTCAAGATAGCTTGCTATTCAACAGTCAACACTGAAATCTCAAATTTGAGACCCCCCATGACCACATTAATGTGCCATAGGTCAGCAGGAGAGTTGAATTGAATTAAATGTCATCATATTGTTCTAAAATTTGAATTAGAAGTTTTAGCAGTAGCAGATCAATACAAAAAAACCCATACAAAACAGTCTAGTCTAGTTTTACAGAAAAGCTAGCGCTGATGATAATACAGCAATGTGTTCCCTCTAGGCTTTTGATGAAAAAATATTCTAATTTGGAAAGAAAACTATTGAAAATTGTCTTTGGATTCAGAAGCATATCTGATACAGACAATAGAAGTCAGTGTCTTCTGTTAAAACACCCTTAAAGTCCTCCCTCCTCTCTTGATTCTGTGTTGCTGTGGAATGTGAGCTAAATGCCTAAATTGTATGTAAATACAAATGCTAATGTAACACCCACACTGAACGTTGGTGGCCATTCAATTTTGGGTGGGAACAACTACAGCATGCTCAGGCTGAATGTTTCTGCTGCTGCTGATGGCTCTAATTAAAATTACAAATGCTGTTGCAGTGCAAGCGAGATGCACTCTCTGAACAATATTGGTAACTCCTTAAAAAAGTTCTGATATCTGTTCTAAACAAAGCCTTTCCCGTGGGAGGTTGCAAATGACAGATGTGACAAGAATGGCGGGGGACAGAAGAAACCTTAAAAAAGATCAGTGGTTAGCTGAATGCAACCCACTCATGTCAAAGTCTGCCAATCAAATCCACAAGATGAAGTAGATAAAAAACCTTCAATAACGCTATGAGCACAAAATAAAAAAGAGAAAGAGCCAATCCTCTGGATCAAAACAGAAAGACTTCATGTCTTCAAAATAATTTTGATGCAAAACAAGATTTTAGATATTTAGTGATTAGACCCTTGTGTGTCTAATAGATATAGGATAGATATAATCAAATATTTACAAAAATGTGTATATATATATATATATATATATATATATATATATATATATATATTTGTACACACAAAAGTGAGTACACCCCTCACATTTTTGTAAATATTTGATTATATCTATCTTTTTGCTGTAATTTTGTAATCACTCTAAATGTGCACTAAAAATTACATGGTCAATTCGGACCCAGTTTGTTTATTTTGTTTATTTTTCTTGTTTTTATAATAATAATAATAATAATAATCTTTATTTGTAGAGCTCTTTTGAAAAACAAGTTACAAAATGCTTTAACAAGTGTAAAGACAATAATACCCAAAAGACAATAATACAAAAACAATACAAGATAAAAGCAAGAAAACATTGAAATGACTAAAATACATGTTTAAGATAAATATAAAATAAGTAAAATAGAATAAAATAAAGTCAAATAAGATCGGGAAAGGCTCTCCTATAAAAGTATGTTTTAAGAAGGGACTTAAAAGAGTTCACTGACTCAGCCGACCTGATTTCCTCGGGCAGGCTGTTCCAGAGCCTCGGGGCCCTGACAGCAAACGCTCTGTCCGAGGATCTCAAGGTACGTGCTGGTGCGTATGGGACTAAAAGGTCAGAAATATAACAAGGCGAGAGGCCATGAAGAGCTTTAAAAGTGATCAGTACAATTTTAAAGTCAATTCTAAAACATACTGGGAGCCAGTGTAATGAAGCTAAAATAGGGGTAATGTGGTCATATTTCTTTGTTCTGGTTACAAGCCTGGCAGCTGAGTTCTGGACAGTCTGGAGTCGATCAGTAGATGTTTGGGTTAAACAAGTGAAAAGGCTGTTGCAATAATCCAGGCGTGATGAGATGAAGGTGTGTAAAATGGTCTTGGTGTCCTTAAAAGTTAACATAGATCGAATTTTTGCTATATTTCTAAGTTGATAAAAACATTATTGAACAAGCTTTGTGGTGTGCTGCTTTTTAAATGTCACTTCTATAGGCTCAACGCAGGCTTTTTGTGAAACTGACCATCATGCCTCATTATATTCAACACCAGAGAATGAATAATTTTAGCTTCAGGAAAATTAATCCAACTGAAGTATTATCTGTTATCACCAATTTAAAGTTTAACAAAGGTCCAGGTTTGGATGGACTGGAAGTAAAATTTATTAAATGGGCTGCTCATATATTGATGTACGCTCTAGCAGACCTATTTAACCTTTCTTTGTCTACTAGTGAAATACCATATCTTTGGAAATTTGCAAAAGTGATTCCCTTACATAAAAGCGGCAATTCTCTTGACCTTAATAATTATAGACCCATTTCTACCATCTATACAATTGCAAACATTTTTTGAAAAATTAATATACACTCAACTATTCTATTAGGTTACAGAACATGACATACTATCATCCTTTCAATCTGGTTTCAGACTCAATCATTCCACTACTACAGCCCTATTGAAAATTACTAATGACATATCCTATTCTGCTGACCAAGGCAAATTAACAGGTGCAATTTTTATTGAAATATCCAAGGCTTTTGACTTGGTGGATCATCATATATTACTGCACAAATTAGAAACCATTGAACTAACTAAGAATACACTGGCAGTGCGCGTTTATTGAAAGGCATCAGTCTGATCTTTTTAATATCAAGCAAGGGGTTCCACAAGGTTCTATAATGGGTCCCCTTCTTTTTTCTATTTTTATTAATGAACTCCCATCATTACTTAAAACTTCGAATATCCATTTATATGCAGATGATACAGTAATCTGTATCACTACTCACTGTTTGTGCTAAATATCTGGGGCTATGGATTGACTCTGAATTATCATATAGAAAGCATATTGATTATATATGTAACAAGACTGGCCGTTCTATTGGGGTTCTGTACAGATCAACTGTTTCACCATGAATGTAAAAAAAAAAAGGCTGGTATCTCAGTTGTTATTGACTGTTATCGATTATCGAGATGTGTATCAAAATGATTCAAGAATTGATCTGATAAAAGTTTGTGTTAAATTGAATAGTTTGTGCAGATTTATTCTTAATTGTCACTTTCAAACCCACCACTGTGTAATGTACAATCAACTGCAGTGGCTTTCTCCCGATAATAGACGACAGTTACACTGGTATCAGTTTCTTTACAAATGTATTAATTAATTAAAAAGTGACTGGAACAATCTGCCAACTTTCTTGACATCTCTGCAGTATCTTGGTTCATTTAAAAATGCTCTTATTATTCACCTTACAACAGACTGATCCTGTTAATTATTCTTAATTATTTTTACTTACTGTTATACTGTACTGTTTTACTATTAATGTTGGTGTCTAGATTTTGTGACATGTGCATGGTACATGAGTGAGTGTTTTTTTCTTTCTATTTTTGTAATCTTAAAGTGTTTACTATTGTAAGTTTGTTTGATGTTTGCTGTATATTGTGTAGTCTATATTATTGTATGTTTTTGGTCAGGACCCCCTTGAAAACGAGATGGTACATCTCAAGGTGTTTTTATCCTAGAAATAAATTTAAAATTAATTAAATTATAAGCAACAGTAATACAAAAAAAATAACATTGGATCAAAACATCCCATTGTCTTGGGTGGTTTTCTACTCTTGGAAGTTAACCCAGTATTGCATTGGTTCTGTTTTGACACAAATTGGGTAAATGTTGCAGATACAAATAATCACTGTATACTAATAATGTTCAGAGATTGCTAAAACATCAAACTGTGTAGTACGCACAGAAAACAGGGACAACATGCCAGTATTACATACATTAACACGTGACCTCAACATTGCATACCACCACTTTCATTTTTCAGCTCCATGTAAGGCTATGAAGGTTTTTTAATAGCCTTTCGTGAAGAAATGTCTTATCTAAAGTGGATTGACTTAGACCCTAAATTCAACTGCTGTAAATTCTACCCTTTTGCCCCAAATGTGGTCTCTGTTTTGATGGATGGATGGATGGATGGATGGATGGTAAACAGAAATATATATAAGGCCTATAATCAATGGAGCAGTGCTGAGGATGAATTAGAGTTTAAGAGTTTGATAGCTTGGGGGAAAAAGCTGCTCTGCAGTCTGGTGTTGTGGCAGCAGAAACCTCTATATCTCTTCCCAGAAGGCAGCAGGGTGAACAGGCTGTGGCTGGGTGGGTACTCTCCTTTAGTATCCTTTGGGCTCTGCGTAGGCAACTCACCTCACTGATATCACTGATGCTTGGGAGATGGGTACCAATGATCCTCAAGAAATATAGTCATTTCTGAGCTTTCTTCACCAGCGTGGAGATGTGAGACAACCATGTCAGGTTCTCTGTGAACCTGAAACTATTTACCTGCTCCACCTCAGCACCACTGATGTAGACAGGAGTGTGTGTCTTTATCTCCTTCTTCCTTAAAAGATCAGCTCCTTCGTTTTGCTGTTGTTGAGCAGTAGGTTGTTCTCTGAGCACCACTCTACAAGATTATGAATTTCCTCCTGATATGAAGTCTCATAATTGTTTGAAATCAGGCCGATGGTGTTGTCATTCGCAAACTTCACAACAGAGATCTCTCCATGTAGGGGGGATGAGTCGTGGGTGTACAGCGTGAACAGGACTGGGCTGAGCACACAGCCCTGGGGGGCTCTCGTGTTGAGCACTAGAGTAAAGGAGGTGTGTCTGCCAATCCAAACTGACTGGAGTCTGTTTGTGAAGAAGTCCAATATCCAGTTGCAGAGTGTTAAACCCAGAGTGCTGAGCTGGGTGATCAGTTTCATGGGGGAAGATTGTGTTTCTGAAATCCACAAACAGCATTCTAATGTCGGTGTTGTTTTTCTCAAGGTGTGTAAGGGCTGAGTGGAGGGAAGTGGAGCTGGTATCCTCTGTAGATCTGTTGGTTCTGAAAGTAAACTGGTGAGGGTTCAGGCTGGCTGGGATTGTGTACAATGTGGACATAAAGATAAAAGCCGTGAGAAAATCAGCAGTTTCCAGCCTGCACTCAATGACTCAATGAGAGGCGATGGACCATTTGCCAACAGTAGAGGGTAGGCGTTTGATTTAGCAGCAGCCAAGTCAGCATTTTAAAAGGTTGAGCATTCATCTGCCATATGGGCTTTCATTGTCCCATTTAACTCTGTATGTATTTCAAAGCTTCATGTGAAATAAACCACCATAAATTCATACTGCCATCCAAGAATCTTAATTCGATGGCAATATCTAGAGTGCAGGTAAGGTTTACTTCACAGCAGATGATAATAATTGGACTTTTCTCATCCGAAAAATGACAAAAAAGGATGTTTGTTCAAACACAGAGAAGAAAATGTAGATTATTGGGTTTTATCCAATAGTGTTGGCAATTGTTTCTATCAATCATGATAACACTGTATTCTCCAGAGTAATTGCTGAGATCTGGGAACAAGGCAAGGCTGCTACAATGAAGTCTGACGGAGCAAAAGCACAAGACACTTAAACAAGCCATGGTTACGTTTATTCATTTAGCTATCCATTTAGATTACCCAAATGTTCTTACGCCCCACTGCAGAGGAAATCAGAGAATGAGTATAACTATATCCAACGAAGGTTAAAATCAAGGGCAACTGGACTTGGTTGAAGATACTGGAAGACGTTTCGTCCCTCATCCAAAGGACTTCTTCAGTTCTGACTGACTGGCAGGGTAACTCAGCTATTTAACCTCAGTGGGGTCGTTGGCCCGGGTCATCGATACCGCTGGTTCGTTAGTGTTCCTTGTTTCTGTGACGACAGTCGTTACAGTCGTTAAGACTACCTGTGGCCAAGACTGAACGACCATCGTTGGTATCTTCACCTGAGGCCAATAGGTTACGTTTGTTGAGTTGAGTTGGCAGACCTGGGATTTCTTCTGCTCCTGTGTCTTGCCCATCAGATTATGTTTTAGAAATGGTGGTATGTGCCAGGATCTCAGCTGTTAACTTGATTGTAATAACAATAGGAATAATAGCCTAAACTACGAAAATAAGATCCAATTTGTGTAAATTAGAGTTTTGCCATTTCTAACTTTGGCGCATCCCAATGAAAAAAAAGATTATTAACATTAGATCCTGACCGATCCTGTCGGCATATCAGGAGATGTTATACATGTATATATATATATATATATATATATATATATATATATGTATATACACATACATATATACATACATACATACATTATACTGGGCAACAATTACAATTTTTAATCACGATTAATTGCATAGTTATGCGCAAAATTGAATAATGAATTCTAAAGTAGTGTATTGCGCAATTTTAATTAAAATAACTAATTAAATTAGCCAAAGTTAACTTCCGTTCTGATTGTTTATTACTGGGTTTGTGTTTACTGGCTAATATGGTGAGTGATATCCAGTACAGAGTTTCCCATACATTCATTTATTTGTGGCGGCCCACCACATTATCAGCGCTGACTGCCACATATTGATATCCTTTTGGTTTTTTTTACTATTTAAGATGGGAAAACTTGTATTTGAGTGTATCTGTCACGGTTGTGCTCGCCTCACACACATGCCCGCTTGTCGCCCTGCCAGTCAGAATGCCCGCACCTCCCTTCCTGCACGCTCACCTCTCATTGAAAATGAATTATGAGGTGTGTAAATAGCTTCCCGTGTGAAAAGGCCTGAAGTTGAATTGTCTTGAACTTTTTGTACACGACGTGCAGCACAGATCATTGGATGAGTGACTGATCCTCGCTGTTTGTGAGTTTCCAGAATCTATGACTATTTACAGAAGTCCCATCAAGTAAAGTTATGTAGCTAGCATATAATTTTAACTTAAGTTAAAGAGGCTCCAGCTGTGTAGTCTGCCGAAGCCTCCCTCCACTCATTGTTTGGGTGGGTGATTTGCAGGCTGATCAACATCCCACTCCTGACCCATGGTTTGACTGTATGTGTACTCAGAGCGAGTGAAAAACAGACTTTCAAAATAATAACAATAAAAACTGCCTTAACGTGCGATACAAATAACAATCAATACCTTACAATCTGAAAAATGCAACCTTTAATTAGAAGGAATATTCTGACATTACCTTAGACCAGGTTTTTGTTGGTTTCTGCTGCTTGAAGACAGCAATGCACCTGACCACACCTCATTTTAAGACCAACACATTCATTGGCACACAGAAATATAGCTTTTTAATATAGAGTTTGGCACATCATCTTCCATACAGACTGATGACATAGACAGAGAACATTGGGTTTTGATCAAAGATTATAGAGGCTAATAAATGAATGAATGAATGCGGTGGGTGGCTATTTGTGAGTTGTTGTACTGTTGAATGTACGTTAATGAGCAAGTGCATATGTATTTGTGTTGTGTCTGCAAGAATCAAAAGCCTCTCTAAATCCAAACTACATTTCCTTTAATCCCAGTAAGCAATTTGTGAGTTCTGGGAAGTCATTTGTTCTGCAGGGAAATAAAACAACGCCAAGAGCTTAATGGAGTAAAGTCAGTCTGCACAGAAGCAGCATTACAGCGCGACAACAGCCAGCAATGCGTCACAGAAGCACCAAACCTGTGTATCGGTATGTGTGTTGTGTGTGGGGGTGTTTTGGTCCGTATTTTAACAGCATGATTTAGGCCTCATGTGACAGAGTTATGTAGCTACACTAGGTAACACCCACTGGAGCAAGTAAGTGCATGGCCAGCAGCCAGAGGAAACTCTGAGAACTAACTGATCATAATGAGTAACACACTGCTGGCATTGCTGAAGGGAAACTTTACACCTGCTTTAAAAATACTGAAAGAAGGGATATTCAAAGAGAACCAGGTATAGACGAAATACACATATACTTCAGTTAATTTAAAAAAGTGAGATGACTGATTTAATTTTCATCTCATCTCACCCACTGCATGGTTAAGAAAATTGCTGTTTTAAAAAAAACAAAATGATTCAATTAAACATTTTGTTCACGAAAAAGTGTTCAATCTGTATTTCGTACACATTTCAGATTATTCACACAATGCAAGCGTATATCTCATGTCTGGATTTGGGTTAATAATTTATCAGGGTGAAAATAATAATTATAAGATTGAAGTTGCAGTCAGAAAAAGGTACACTCAGTCAACCTTGACTCCAAGAAATTGTGTTAATATATTATTAATTATTATTAACAAATACACATCGCTAGCAGATGACGAAGCAAATTGTAGAAAAGTGGTTAGGTTTAGGGCAACACAAGCACTTTGGTTAAGGTTAGAAAGAAAGAAAGAAGTAAGAAATATTTAAGCAAAGTAATAAAATAGACATAACATTTTGTGATATCAACATTTGCGACTTCAAAGATAAAACATTTCTTCGTACTGTTGATAACAAAATATAAATTATGTGTATAGCAAATTAAGTGTACCAATGTAATTTCTAGGACACAGGGTCAACTCTGTGCAGATGCAGCTGATGGACAAGCGACATGGTTGACAATTTACTTTACATACTTTGGTTGAGTATCAACTCTAGACTGTCCAAATAAAGGTTATAAAATCACATCGTTATAACCCATTATAAAATCAAGTGTGCGTCTCCTCTCTTTCCCAAGGTGAAGTCTGCACAAATATAATTACAAACATGCATGAAACCCAAAAAATCAAACATGGCCAATTAATACTGTCTTTCAATGACTCACGCCATTAATTAGCAAAAGAGGAAAAATTGGTAGTGAGGGAGAGGAGGTCAAATACAAGCAAACAAACTTACGGTAAAAATGCGAGCTCACTGGAATGTAGACACCACTGGAGGATCGCATAATTAAGGATTTAATGGACTCGCTAATGACTGTACTGTTGTACGCCTTTCATTTTACACCTCAAATGACGGAGAAGAGTTGGAGTAACACATTATGGAAAATGGAAAGGGGGAATCATTTGCTGGCAGAGACACGAATGTTTGACATGCATTCAGATACACAGCATTTCAATAAAAAGGCCCTTTATTCAATAGAGAGGTGCTTTGATGATTCATCCATGAACAGTATTCAAACTCTTATTAATGCTAGGGCTGCTTGATTATGGCATAAATCACAATTATTTCGGTTAATACTGAGATGACGATTATTTAACATAATTACTCATTGACTTTGGAAACATTCTACATTTATTGAACTTTAAAAAACAGTGGATTTCCTTGAACTTAACTGATTTGGTATTTGAAATGTGAGAAAGGACTGAAATGCTACTCACTCGACCTTTCTGGCTAAATATTTCAATAGGTAGGATTCTGTGCCAAGCTTTTTGATCCAGATAATCGGCTGATCACTGTAACCATGATCACTATAAACAGTGTCCACTAGTGATATCTGGCGTTCTGACATAATCAGCATTAGCCGATGCCTGCACTCATGAGGCCGATAATAAAAAAATGTTCGTCGACACGTGCAGGCAGCCTTGTCAGTGTGGCTGCTGTGGAATGACGTTAGCGCTCCCACTTTTGGGAGGGTGGTGAAAAAGTTAGTTTCGAGTCCTAAATTTCACTAAATGTCACCAGCGTCTTTTCTAAATGTTAAATGACAAGACAAATCAAATCTAAAACCATCATGGGCTAAATATATACTTGTAGAGAATAATAACGTTGAATTACTGTGGACGAGCCACACAACACTACTCCAGCCATTTCAGGCACGATGTGTGTGTCAGGTAAAGTTTAATGACATTCAGCTTACTTTCTATTTCACCAAGATATGCTGTTGTTGTGATTTTAGCTCTAACAGCAGGAGAGTTGTATTGCTGTCTGGAGCTGATGTGTTGCTCTGGGACCATATCGTCCTCTAATGTTTACTTTGAAATGATGCAGAGAAAAATCATGAGTTGATAATATTTAATTGAATTTACCAAAAAAAAATCTACATCAGGATATATATCATTATTGGGATAAGAAATTAACTATATCGGGATATGAGATTTTAGTCATATTGCACAGCCCTACTGGCTAAGATAACCATCTATATCAGATTGTACTCTGTATGAAATAATGGAATTAAACATGACTTCTCTTTGTTTTGACATCAGCCTTATCGGCCATCCTGCCGATAAGGCTGATGTATCAGTGTATGAAATCAATGTAAAACACAGCTTCTTTAAAAGGCTAAACGTGATATTTAACATGACTTTATCTGTATCCACTTTTTTTCACCAAACCCTAAAACTTTTGTTTGCAGGAAGTGTAGGGAGTACATTATCTAAACTCACCACTGCGAAACTACATGTAGTTCATATTTGCATAAACAGCTGGGAATAACTCTGCAGTACCCAGATTATATGTCTGTGTTATTCTCTGTTGCACTTTATTAGCAAAGCTGGCAGAGTGAAGCAGCTCTATCAAACATTCACCACGCTACTGCACAGCAGCTCGCGTCTGTTCAAATGCAGTAGACAGTTAGATATTTGAAATTCCAGAAACCTCGGTGTGTAATCAAAGTTCAGTGGCCTGACACAAAACAACTCAACTGAACTAATTGACCGCATGAGCTACAGTTTCTGTCACTCTAACAATTAACATGGGGAAATGATAAACATAACCCTCTATCTATATATATCTTCCACTATATGTCCAATAGTCCATGTCCTTGTACCATATGTGTCAGTACAATGTGCACTCTGAATGCACTGACAATGTTCTCCATTACTTAAACAAATTCCTCCAAATTAATTGTACTGGGAGAGCTAAAAGTTTCACTTTTTGAATGGAATCACTGAAATAAATCAACTTTTTGATGATATTCTAATTGTATGACCAGCACCTGTAATCTCAAATACCAACCAGCTTCTTGAGGCAGAGGTAGAGAGAATTTTGTAGAATTATATGTGGACATGAGTGTCACTCCTTGCTGTCAGATTGAGTATTTGTTGTCTTAAAATAACACTTGATTACTAGGCTATATTTGACACATCCATCCATCCATCGTCAACCATTTATACAGGGTCGCGGGGGTGGGGGGGGGGGGCTCAAGCCATTCCCAGCTTGCATGTTTGACACAGTAAATGTTTTATGACCCCTAAATTTTAACCTACTGGAATTTCATTGAAAAGCGTAAATAGCGCTGTATTATCTTATTGAATCACTGACAAACTCTGTTTGTGCGTGGCTGATGACAGGCTGTATTTTACCATCAAGATAAAGTAAAATGGAGGTGTGAAGAACATTTTGAGGTTTGTGACATATTTTCAGGTGAAGAGTGGGGTAATATAATTCACCCTTCTTTAAGAATTGTATGCTATGCCTGTAAAGCTTTCTGATCCACGTGTTTTGGTGGGTAAAACTAAGGTGTCACTCCAAAGAAAAGTCCACCAAGAGTACCTTTGATTCTTGAAAATAGTGATTTGTAATATTTTCAGTTGTAAAATGGGTGTCCTACGGTTTCTAGGTTAATTTATTGTCTCCAGTTCATAACGTCATTAATTGGCAATAATTCACTTTTAACAATCTAATAAGGTGGAACCAGATTTTCAAAAATCGTTTAATTCCCATGTCAGATGAGTCGTCCAGGCTAGAGATTGAAAAAAGGCTTTCTGTCCATCTCTGTCAGCACAAAGACACACACATACAGTAAATAAATACATACATTCGCCAAAAGTTGTGAGGCTGCAGGCAGTGGTAGAGTTTACAAAAGCAATTATGAAAAAATACATTTTACTGCTTCGAATCCCTGCAATTGGCAAAGAAGGTGTTCCTTCTCCCCAAACTGCCACAAGCGCCCTTGAGGATACAACATAACCCCAAGCTGCTTCATTAATGCTGCTAAGTGGCCAACAGTTAAACAAGACTGGGGAAATATCAGGCACCCCATACCCATGACTACCTAGTAAAGAGTGTGTAATGACATGAATGTAAGGTGTTGCTGAAAACAAAATATTCATACTTGGTCAATCCCAGGACTAATTATGTTAAAGAAGTAGCTCCCCAGTCACAAATATAACATATTCACATTCAACAATTAGATCTAATTGCTGTGCAACACATGAAACTTCTTAATGATCTAAGAATAGCAATCAACCCAGGAACACTCTGGTTTCACAATCAGATGTTCTTTCCAGCACTGATTAGCTGGCATCGCACTAGATGCCAGCAGCAGGTGTTGTCATTCCCAAATGCTACTGCTAGGCTAATGATTTTAACATGGATTTTTTCCAACCTGGCGGGCCCATGTGGGCAAAGCAAACTCAGATCTCTGAACAATAACAACCAATCTGGGGTAATCAAGATGTGTGAAAAACTTTTCTCGTGCTGTGGAAAGTGAAGACAACTTGGAGAGCAATTTAAAAACACAATTACAGTTGAAGACTTGAGAGTTAATAAGGTGAAGTAACACACAGCACAATATGAACAAAAGCATCACACAGGAAGATGAAGGAAGGCAGGTCACAGCGGTGGCAGATGACACAAAAGAAATATTCACTTATCTGTATTTGTGCAGGTAGCAATCAGATGTGAAGTAATTTTCTCAGTTGATTGTAGATTAGATTAAATAAAATTTTTGTAGCTTGTATTGAAATATAAGTAGCTCAAGTCCAGTGAAAAACCTTAAATAGTACAAAAGCAAGCAGTAAACTGCCAAAGTGAAGGAGTTTTGTTTATTATTTTACTGTAGGATCAACCAATGATGCAATACTGTACAAATAAAACTTCTGAGGGCGTATTAACACAGGCTATTCCAACATGTTTACAAATTGGAACAGCTGTAGAAATGTAATTTTGCATCAACTTTCAAGGCTTCATTTACTTCCACTGCTGCAGAATAACCAAAGAAGGTTGAGACAAAGTTTAGGTCAGCAAAACTGAGAAATTATGTAGATTTCAGAGATAAAACATTTTCAGGGATCAAGTAATGACTTAATAACTTCAAGTTATTCTACACTTAAACTTTGGCAGTTTGCTGCTTACTTTTGTACCATTTAAGGTTTTTCACTATTTACATTTCAATAAAAACTAGAAAAGTGTGTTAAAACATTTGACCAGTACAGTAAATGATTAATGACAGCTTAATTTAAATATTGTTATCATATTCTGTTCTGTATGAATGTTGGACACTACAAATTTATTGTGATTATTGTATGGATCTCCAAAGTCAGCAATCCATTGTGCAGACCTACGCATCCAAAGATTTATTGGTAGATCAAACTCCCGTTGGAAGACATGTTTGAAACGGAAAAGGAAAAAATTGCATTGTTCTTAAAATTACTAAACTAAATAAAAAGACACAAAACACATGAGTGTTGTACAGAAGACTTGTTTGGAATACGTATTTCTATTACCCTAAAACACCATATATACACTATATCTTATGATGATGATGATGATGATGATAATGAGTTTGAAGGGTTTGTTGACTCCACCCAACGCAGTGTGAAAAGAAAACTCCCTAAAGCAGGGAAGGCAATTCTCCCAAAATATATCGAAAGAAGATTAAAAATATCTTTTGGAAATACTGCCAAAAGAGTGAACCCCCTTCTTGGGCTGACAGGTAACTAGTGTCTTGGCAGCAGCCTCTAGAGACACAAACTAGGGCTAACATTTATAAACATGTGCCATATATAATCCCTTCAAGACTTCATTCCTCACCATCACATTTGGTAATGGAGGCCGTCTTTTTTAACCCAATCCCTCATGTACAGATATCCCTGTTGATCTTCCTTTTCACTTGTGGGACTCACCTTCCTGATGGCAATGGACAATTGTTGTTAAGACCTGACCCCCTGTTGTTGGACTTTTTTGATGATGAACAGATGATGATTTTATTTTAAAGGTCAGTCTTTTTTAGGTTGTTCGTCTGAGTTTTGGATGTCAGAGTGCACTCTCACAAGGCCAACATTATTCTGGAGGTCAGTGATCTGTTTCTGAGGAGTTTATTTTTGTCTGTGTGGAGGGCATTATTGTCCGTGAGGGCGTCATTGAAAAGTGATAGTCTGCTCTTGGTAACTCATTTTCACCTTTTTCCAGTTGTTAAAAAAATCTTCATTTTCAGGCCTCAACACTAAGAAAGGATTCATTTATATGCATTATATGCATTTGAAGTCCCGGTTCATCTGACAAATATTCTCCAGTATTCAGCCTCACTTTTTCTCTCTTCTTCCTCAGTCTTCTCTTCATCCTTCACACCACCCTGAGAGCAGCCACTTCCTTTGCTTGCTTTCCACCTCCATCACCTTTACTGGTTCTACTCTGTCTCCATCACATCTTCCTACTCACTCTAGGCTATAAGTACAGCTGCCCCTACAAACATGAAGAATGCAGGATCAAACTGTGCTTTTTAAAACTGTATTTTACACACATCCTAAAATGTTATTACACTTATAACAGACAATAAAACAGACGTGACTAGATAAATTGGATGTTTTACGTTGACTCAAATGCTTCGCCATTAACATGCAAAATTGGTTGGACACAACTCCAAGCCAGAATAAAAATACCTTCTGTATTTTAGCAGTTAAATTACAGCAGTGACAGAGTGGGTAGCTAGATAACAACTGTCCACAAACTACACAGGAATTAATCATATTTCTGAACTACAAGCGAGACAAAAGTGTTATCTTCTTCACCGTTCTTATTCATACCGTTCTGTCATCAGTGCTCTACAACCCACACAGATCATTCAGCAGTGATCAGGGATCAGATAAACATAACATCAGGTGCGCCTTCTGTATGATCGTATTTGTGTTGTGAAGTAATTTCATGAATTTTTGTCTCAAAGGGCAGAGTGAGGCAAATAATCTAGAAAACAGGGTGAATCTAAGAGCTCTAAATACAGGGTTGATGAAACGTTTTGAAATATGCTAATCTGAAATAGTGTGTGGACAATTATTAGAAAGCTTTTCAAGCTTCTTTGAAAATTTATGAGTGGAAGTGTACACACTGAACACATTCCAGCTTTAACAATGTACAAAATATCAACAACAACCACAGCAGGAAAATATATGTCAAACGACAATGTAAGAATGCTCAATCTTTAGTGGGACTTTGGGGCTTGGCAGTGGGGGAAATCTTGTCACTTGCCATAATGGATAAATAACTGACTCTGACTGTCCTTTCATGGGTTACTTGAGTGTGTGTTATCTCATGTAGGAGACAAAGACCCAGAAGGCCCCGAGATGTGCAGATTTGAATGTTATTGTTAGATAAAGGGGGTGGAGGGTGACACACAAACACACAGGTCAGTGAGCTGACTCGATGAAACAGAAGAGGTAGAGAACACACCGCTTTAAATCTGTTTGACTCTAAGCCAGAGCTCGAACATAATAACAGATACAGACAAATAGACATAATGCTCTGAGTCAGAGATTATTACAGCAGTAATCCAGACATAGTGATAGCCAATTATGGCTGCATCAGTGTCACACACTGAAATAGTACTGAAACCAGTTGCTATCCAGGCGCTGTTCATGGACCAAACTATGATACTCTCCCAGTTGTGTCCTTGATTGGTTTACTTCTTGTACCCAGCTTTGACGTCTGTCTTGCAGTCTATGCTGAAAAATATTGATACAAAGAAACTTCCTTTGGTTTGTGTTCATTTGTTTGAGGGAGAAAGAGAGAGAGAGTCAGCAGTTGTCGGGCGACCTAGAGAGTGAATGAGGAGGGGGAGAGCCGGTAGCAAGAAAACCAGCGAATCAGGGAAATAAATCGTTATTTTCTGATTGTTTCAGCAGTTAAGTTCTAAAGCACAAATAAACACGCCCATGCACCACTGCACAATACGGCAGCTAATTGCCACAATGCCAGATTTGGTGTGAATACAGCCTTGAGCTGAATTATCTTGATGGTGTTACAAAGGGAACAGATATCTTTATTGACACCACATGTAGAGATAATTCTGGTAAACTCTAAAACACAAAGTGAGACCATGAGAAATTAAGAGAGAGGCAGGGGACATGATAACACAGCTACCTCTGTCCTTGTCCTTATCACACACACACACATGAACACACAACCACACGGATCGATCAATAAAAGCTGAAAAGTGGTGCACTGTGGTGAGTGAGGTCATCACCGGTTTGTCCTTCAACCCCTCGACAAACAAGGACACCAGAGTACACTTTATTTGGCAATGGGCCACACCACACAGACCGGCATGCACATTACACACACACACACACACACACAGAAATGATCTTGCAACCGCAGCCTTTATTCCGAATGAACCATTATTCAGTCCAGTTGGAGTGGGATTTTCAGCACACACAGCACCCATAACGTTCCCTGGTAAATATATGAATATGAATTATGCCAACTCAATGCTGTGCTTTCATGGAAAACCCCATATCCTTGGGTATTATGTACACAACAACATTCACCACTCTACCCTACATGCAGGAATGTACAGGGGTTTATATTGAATTGTGAGCTCTCAACCTCAATGAGCAGCTCCATAGAGAATAGGGAAGTATAACTGAGGTAGAACATACACTTTTGTTTGTCAATAAAGCTTCAATCTTCTCTTTCCAAGCTGGCAAACTAGAAGGAGAGTACAAATGAGTCTGTGCATAATTAATAATTAGTTAAATAATTTAAATTGTTTCTACAAAGTAAAGCATTCATGTATTTTCCTCTCCCATTTATCATTTCACTACTTTATATTTTCAACTCCAACTTTTCCTATTTTCTTGATTGTAATACATATTAAATCATTCATCTATTTCACATTGTCCCTGAAACACCATATTTCTGTTCACTAAATGAGACTGAGCAGCCCCTGTGAAATCTAGTTCAGTTTTCAATTCCATTGTTCTGCTGAAGCAAGATGGTGCAAATTCACCCTAAAATACCTATGTTAAAGGTGGAGTAAGCAAATCTGGAGAAATCCAACACCATGGCATGATATAGTCATGATGATATAGATCGAACAATGATTACACGAACAACATTAAGGAAACGTCAAGCTAAGTTGTGGGTTAGCAGCTGCTGCTGTGAAGCGGATGTGTATTGGATTAGAATTGCTTACCCCATTTAACACTTATAAATGGCTTTAGTTGAGTACATGTTGTTGATGTATTGCTCATTTATATAACAATCAATAACAACAATCAGCCAAAAAGAGCAAAACAGAAACCGGAAATTAAACTCTTTGGCAGCACTTAGGGCCAGATTTACTAACCCCGAATAAAGAGTACTAAATTGCGTGTGCATTCTAAAATGTTGCATGTGCAATTGTAGTACCTGTTTATGGGTGATGACAACAAGTGCAAACACAATGGAGGTGGCAGTATTTAAATGAGGTCGCTCCGCAATCTCCTGTCCCTGTCCCTGTACGCCCCATTCCCTCTCAAATACCTACAATGGGTTGTGTCGCCATTACGACCGGTAGGCTGTGAAGTTGGTGATCGTTCCCTCTGGCTGGATGAATTTTACGCATGATCCATGTTGTACTGCAGCTGGGGCACTCCGCAGCGCCATGCAACTTTCTAAATTCTATATAGAATAATAATAAGTTTTAATTTCTGTACGTCTTCTTTCATTGCGACTGTGTCTCCTTCTCTCCGCCCAAAAGGACTCATGTCACTCCATTACTCAGTGACCTCCACTGGCTCCCCGTGGCCTCCAGAATCAAATTCAAGTCACTAATGCTTGCATACAGAGTGACTGGGTCTGCACCCATCTACCTAAACTCCATAATACCAACTTACGTTCCTTCTCGGCCGTTACGCTCCTCCAACGAACGCCGCCTGGCTCTGCCATCCCTTCACACAAAGCAATCCCAGTCCCGGCTATTCTCATCTGTGACACCACGATGGTGGAACGAGCTACCACACACCATCAGAGCAGGGGCGTCCCTCTCTAACTTCAAGAAGCTCTTGAAAACTCATCTCTTCCGAGAACACTTCCTCTTATGACACCTCTAACTCCTAACCTCTAACATGCACTTCCTGTGCTCTTCTTCTTCTATCCCCTACAATTATCTTGTATTGATTGCACTTTTTTGTTTTGATTGCACTTTTTGTTAACTAGGTATTTACCCCGTTGATGTACTATGAGCTCTTACTAGTATGTATTGTCAGTTATAGATCTGTATTTGCTCTGTTGATGCTTGTATGTTGTTCCTCAAATGTAAGTCGCTTTAGATAAAAGCGTCTGCCAAATGAGTAAATGTAAATGTAGTAAATAAATGTATTTGCATGTTACCCTCCCATTACTTTGCACAATAAAATTGAAATGCTCCAAATTGCATATTCATTGAGGCAAAAGTAGTAAATGAACAACAGGTGCTATGTTGCACTTTTGGAAGACATCATTCTCTGTGCACACCATTAGATCAGCTTACATGCTAATTTGCTGGTGATATCAACTTTACACACATTTTTACACACGCAAACCTTTAGTAAATCAGGCCCTATGTAAATTCTATGACCAAAATGTCACTACTTTAAATAAACATATATTGTTGTGGACAGTGCATCAGAGTGGGAATTATTTCTTTTCAGATGACTTTATTCTCATCAACACCTGTCAATCAGGTGTGCATTAGAGTATGCACTGTTCATTATCTTTATATTGCACCGTCATTCAATAATCACACAGGGAGATATCCATCGCTAACTTTTCCTCAGGAAAACACTGCAATGCAGCCACAATAGTTTAGCAGTTCTTTTTCTGGCTTTGGAAAAGTCCTCTGGGTGATGTAAGAAATGGCTAAGTGAGGTATATAAACAACAATAAAAGTGACAGGTACACAAAATTGGAAAAAAACACATCAGTAATTACTGACGTTTACTTTGAGCCAATTAAATACCTACAGTATGTGAATTTGCTTTTGAAAGACTGCAACAACACTTTGGAAGATATTCCACTCACTAGAAAATTTACACAAAAGGAAATGGCACCTAAAATTACACTTTACCATAGATTCTACAAATGAAAGGCAATCTGCACCATTCTTAATGTCACAAAATGTGTTTATTTTAATAATAAGCATGCAGCCTAAAAGGCTTGAGAATGTTATTGAAACATTAAAAAATACATACGTGGCTTTTGATCAATGCAATTACTGAGACTTAAAATTAGTGTTTTGCTCTGTTGGTTTGTATAGATTTATTTGTTAAACATTAACATTTTGTTTTTACAACTGGTAAACTGGCAAGCCATGGAATAAATGCCTTGATGCTTTTACTTTAAACAATAGAAAATTACAATTAATTAATTTCCTATTATTACTGAATAATGTATAATGCATACTGATGAGGTGCCATGCTTAGTCACAGAAAGCCACATTCACTATGTACTACTAAGTATAGAAAAAAAGTAATTCCACCAAAATCAAAATATCCCTTTAAGCCATCTAGAAACACCACATGTCTCCATCAAACACCATGGTTGGCAAAATTAGCATTCCTTTTATGACTCAATTAAGCTTCATTATGATCAGCAGGAACAAACAGTAGTGTAGAGATGAGAGGATTGGATGAGATGAGAGCTCGCTGGAGATGGTGCTCCATCTTCATGTCGTTGCTGCTACCCTGAAAGCCACTTATTTACTTCAGATTGTCAGACTGAGAAAGGAGGTCTCAGTTAGTCACAACCAGTTTGATGAGAGGCACTGCTAATGAAGTGGGTACTGTAATAAACCTCCCCACTCGCCTTCGACACGCACTTGCACACAGACACTTTACATCTCAAGAAAGAAGCCTTTTAGTCAGATATACAGTATCTCCCTTTTGAGGAAGATGGAAAGTGTAACATTAAATGCTTCAAAACATCTGTCTTTGGGCCTGTCAGTGTTATAAAAGAAATCACAGTACTTCACATTGTACATTGGTCCAATAGTGTGCCTGTTCACTAAGGAGGATACAAATGGAAATGAAAATACATAATGACTCACTCTGCACCAAAGCGGTATTTGTCACAATGCAGTACTTACGCATAGTGTATATATATATATATATATATATACACATACATATACATATATATCATTATTATATATATATTATATAATAATTATATATATAATAAATAATATATATATATAATATAATATAAATAAATAAATATAAAATTATTATTGTTCATAAAAGTTCGTAAAAGCCTCCAGCATGGAAAATCGAATTATTCCAATATCATCATGTTGTGATGCAACATGCAGCATACTATAACTCTCCTGCTTTCTTTGTTCAATAATTCAAGAAAATAATTAAAATCTCTCTGAAACTTGAGCAGAGCTCAATCAGACTTGTAAACAGGCATATCTGTTATACCATATGTGTCAGGACTTAAATTAAACGTGCTTGAGAAAGTGTACAATATGTGTGACTGATGCTCATGAGGCATACAGTATAATGTCCCCATGAACTGTGTAACACTGAACTACTGTACTGAATGTTTATTTTCTAGAGAGGATGTTTAGTCCAGTGTGTCCATAAGAGTGTTACATAAACTGACAGAAGACAGAGATCTAACTGCGTCACTGCTGTGATTCGCATCATTCCTCTTATATTAAGATCAAGGAAAACACCGGTAGGTTTATTCACATGGTCACGCATTTATACAAAACTATTCATTTATCTTCATACACACACACAAAAGCAGGTATGATGAATATTTGCAAACATGTAATTCTCTTACACACACACACACACACACACACAAACAGAAGCACACAACTGAAGTGTTGACTTAAGCTCACTTTACAATCCCAAATGCTTCACTATCACTGTTTACATAACAGCTAAGCAGCAACAAACTGCAAAGCACCACATCACTAATCAAGCTATTATCTATTTTGCTACGGTCCAACAGTGGCTTGTTCATTTTTCCTTTTAATTTACTTTTTTGATTTACCTGAATGACACATCAGTAAGCACATCGAATCTTACAACTAAGCACTTTTGTTAAACTTTAAACTCAATTTAAACCACCAATACTGCTGCTTTTTTTGGCCACTTGAAGGCAGCAGAAACAAACTGAGAACACAGCTTTGACATATCACTACCTTTTCAGATGATATGGTGAACTTGTCAGCAAACAGCATTCATTTAGAGTTGTCTTTCTCTTTCTGGCAACTACTAACCCCTGAGAGAAATTTCAGGCTCAACTCATGTTCACCAGCTAGTCAGTAACTGTGTCTCTCTGCAGTTTGCAGCTGGGCAGGTATAGTTCACAGGGATTTTACAGTTTTTTTCGCTGCAAATGAGAGCAGTGAGGAGTGAAATACATATATATATACATATATGTTGGACTGGTAAACTATAAGGTGGAACTCACTATAAAGCTCTGTAAAGCTGAGAGGAGCTGCACATGGCAACAATTCTCTGAAGGTTTATTACTACGATCGACTACGGCTGGTTTATATGGCCAAAAATGTTATCACGATAAAAACATTTCACAATAAAGGTCAAATAATTATTTCTAGTTTAAAGGCTGATTTTTGCTCCTGAGTGACAACTGAAGTAACCAGATGGTTAATTGTGTGGTTAAACATTTCTTTATGGTCAGAACAAACACTTAGAGCAGCCAAACAGTAGATCACTTCACAAATCTGAGGTAGAACATTCAAAACAATTATGATGAAAATATGATTAGTAAATCTTTTTTTAGTCCCTTAATATCTTAATAGAAAAATTGCACATTTATTTTTATTAAAATGAATTAAACATATATTATTATTAAATATTTATTGATGATATATTAAACATTTGTTATATTGTTATTGAGGAAAATTATATTGCGATAATTATCATTATTGTTTTATTGCCCAGCCTTATGCTTGACCCCTTTCACACTGTCACATTGTAGCCGGTTTAAAGTAGAAGATAAGATAAACCCTGAATTTGTATATCATTTTGTATCATTTGTATAAAATTAATTACCAACAGCAAATATTTTTAGAAATGAATGTAACACTGCCCACATTACATTTTCTTTCCACATAATAAGGACAAGTATTTTGCTTTTTCTACCAAAAATCCAGTCCTGCAATACAATATCAGCATGGAGCGAGTACAATATTATTAAACTTTTATATGGGTAAATTTATGGTCCTGGCAGAACCAGGTTAAGGTCAAGGAAAGACTGTACTCTGGTTTAGTACAGAGAAAGTGACTTGAGACACAAAATGTTTATTGACATTACCAGAACCACAATTTTTAAGCAAACTGCTTTTTTTGCCTAAACATAACTAGGATGCAAAAACCAGTCCAGCGCTCTGTAAGCCTGCCCTACCTCCCTGCGACTCTGTTGCAATACATAAATGTGGCGCTTATTCACTCAAAACAACGTTGCCTCTGGACACAATCAAGGCAATGATTGCATTTATCACCAAAATTTTAGGGAAACAGTTTAGCTGCACTCTCCTGTTCAGTGACTCTGGTTGACTTTTTCCAAGTTCTGGTCATGCAAGACTCATTCACTCGGTAGTGAAATTCTCCAACAGCCAACTTCCATAGGATTGGAAAACTTAATATACATAAACATTGCCTAGATAAATCTCATGCATTCTTTCTGGCTTTATCCAGCTCCTGCTTTATCAAGAATGGTCAATTTGGAAGACTGCGTCTTTCACAATGGTATATATAACAGAGATTGTAGTCTACAAAACAATACACTATGTAATGTCTGCGACCCCACTGGACCACAATGACTGGGTTAGCTGGAGAGGAATGAGGTGAGGTGATAGCTGAATGGAAAGAAAAACACATAAAGCACTCACACACATACACACACACAGATGGCTGCTGGGCATCACACATGAGTACACACATTCAGGATGCAATACAAAACACTAAAGGATGCACACGGCATCATTCTCACACAGTGTGACCAAATATTTTCTCTCTCTCTCTCTAAAATACACAAAATATATTAAATAATAAAATAGTTACACATTCCTGCATCTCTCCATCAACCTGCCTCCGCCCTGGGGTAATACCCTTTGGACAAACACCCAGCAGGGACCAGGGTAGAGGTGGGAAGGAGAGGCAGGGGGTTTGGGCGGAAGGGTGGATATAAACAACCAGATTAAGAGACAATCTGTACCATAAATCTGCAATATTATCTGCTGCAGGCGGCAGGAAGGGGAAGCCTTGTGAGCCGGGCTGGCCCAAAATCTGTGACGTTTATGTTCTCATCTCCGCTGTAGCCTCAACTTAAGATAGCCTATCATTTAGGCTTTGTAATCAATCTTCAGACTAGCAATACACTTATAATAATAATGTTATTCTTAAGTAGGCAAAGAGGGAGAAAATAATCAGTGTGAAAGCCCTTTGTCGCAGAATGAAAATGTAGTACTTGTGCACGCACTATGCCTCTTATGATGTCACTTTAAGATAAAAAAGAAGAAAAAAAACAATTTAAGTGATTTGCCTCATTGTATGTAGCTACTGAGGGGTACTGTTTGTATATGACACTTTAAAATATACAGGCAGCTGTTTGTCAATATGTGTGCATGTTGCACGTCTTGAAAAAGTTGCTTGTGTGCAGCTATTGTATATCAGACAATGAGCATGCATATGTTTTTTGTTTGTGCATGCGTGCTGATGCACAAACTAAAGGGCGTCTCTCTGCACCTGTGTGGTTTAGAAAGCTCCAGAGTGAATCATGCTAACTGAGGCAGTTAAAAGAAAGGAGCACCTGGAGGTGGAGGGAAAGAAAAAGGGTAAAAAGAAGAAAAAAGATTGGTTGAGAAGAATGTAATTAGCCAAAGCTTGGAGATTCATTTGAGCAGGGCAATTACCCCTGCAAACATCAGGTAGTATGAGAGAGGAGATGGGGTGAAGGGAGGGAGGAGGGGCAGAGTGATCGAAGGAAAAAAGAAACAGCAAGAGAGGCATAATCATCAGTGTTTTTGTGCTGTAAACCACAGCAACAAAATCAAATGAAAAATTACACCCCAAAAAAGCCAAAAGTAGAAGTTTTACAAAAATGAAAAACAATAGGTTTCCTGCTGCATTGGTAAGTTTACTGTCACAATATAATAAGTTATAGAGGGAAATTCCGTTATGTAACTCCCTTCTGCAAAGACAATAACATTAATAGAATCAATTTAAAAAATTGTAAAAAAAAAAAAAAGGTGAACAGAAATAAACTGTGGAGCAGTGCTGAGGATGAATTAGAGTTTAAGAGTCTGATAGCTTGGGGGAAAAAGCTGTTCTGCAGTCTGGTGATGAGGCAGCAGAAACTTCTATATCTCTTCCCAGAAGGCAGCAGGGTGAACAGGCTGTGGCTGGGTGGGTACTGTCCTTTTGTATCCTTTGGGCTCTGCATAGGCAGCTCACCTCACTGATATCACTGATGCTCGGGAGATGGGTACCAATGATCATCTGAGCAGTTTTAATCACCCGCTGCAGGGCTCTCCGGTCCTGGGCCGTGCACTTCCCATTGCCAGTTTGAGATGTTTCCAGTCAGGATGCTTTCTATTGCTCCTCTGTAAAAACTGACAAGAAATTGGTGTGAGAATTTGGCCTTCAAGTTTGAAATCTCGCTGATGATGGTGTTGTCAATCACAGACTTCACAACAGAGTTCTCTCCATGTTTCAGGATGCAGTCATGGGTGTACATCATGAACAGGAGGGGGTGGATCACACAGTCCAGAGGGGCTCTGGTGTTGAGCAATAGGGTGAAGGAGGTGTGTCCACCGAACTGACTGGGGTCTGTTTGTGAGGAAGTCCAATATCCAGTTGCAGAGTGTTGTATTTAAACCCAGAGTGATGAGTTTGCTGATAAGTTTCATGGGGAGATTGTATTGAATGCTGAGCTGAAATCCACAAACAGCATTCTGATGTAGATGCTGTTTTTCTCAAGGTGTGTAAGGGCTGAGTAGAGGGTAGTGGAGATGGCATCCTCTGTGGATCTGTTGGTTCTGAAAGCAAACTGGTGAGAGTCCAGGCTGGCTGGGATGTTGTTCTTTATGTGCTGAAGAACCAGTTTCTCAAAGCACTTCATCAGAATGGGGGTGAGAGCCACAGGGCAGTAATCGTTCAGATTCGACACTGCAAACATTTTAGGTACAGGAATGATGGTGTCTGTCTTCAAGCAGGTGGGAACCCTCTCCTCAGACAGTGAGATGTTGAAAAGATGTAACATTGGGCTGTATTACAAACAAAATGTGGACTTAAACAGGGATAGACATGGATACACACCCAAAAACCAGCCGCAACTCATCACCACAACGTGGGACTAATCTGGCATACCCCTTGGGGGCCGGTCGTATGACCATATGTATTTGATTATTTAATTTCCATAAAGCAGGGGAAGTAGCCCATTGGTTCATTTTCTCTAATGACAATAGGCCGGCCACATCACATCCCCGTTGTCCTCTCTGCGACTCGGTCAGATGCTGTGGCTCTGGCTCAGAGCCAAACATCCATGGCAACAGCAGTAGCTGCTATGCAGCAAGAGGCGAAAGGAGGAGTGGTGAGGAAGGTGCAGGGAAGTAGTGTGTGCCATGCCATGATGACGACAATGAATGATGATTAAACAATTAATGACGATGATAAAAAAGATAAGATAACATAATCATAACACTATCATCAAATCAGACTGTCAGCTACTGCTGCTGCTCACTCAGTCAAATAGCATGGCTATCAGTGAGTGACCTAAGTTCCTGTCCTATAATATTATTATTCAAATTATAAGGCTTAGGGTTTGATGAAGATGAAACAGCTCCATGCATTAACTGAATAACTATTATAACTATTAATATAACTATTAACTATTTGGTCATTAACAGTGTGGTGTTTGCATATTTGTCAGGGAATTCCAACAATTTCTGGATCTGAATTTAAAATTATGTTAATGTCCCAACCAACGAATTGTAAAATTCTCTACCTCTCTCCATATGGCATTGTCTAGTCAAGCCAGGTTGTTGAGGCAGAAGTGGACGTGAGAGACGGAGAAGAACAGGAAGCTGTGGACTACTTGAGTATGGATATTGTGTACTCCACAGCCATGGACCCAATGAGGAATTGACGCCTCTTGTTTGATATGATAACAAGCTTTACTGATCAAGCTACTGTAGATACTCAGTCTGGCTGGTTTACTCCTCGGATGTACAAGACAATGAGTAAGTACTGTAGGTGGCAATTCATTTACAGCTACAGTAAAACTGATGATACACAGAGCAACTTTTAGAGCAATGGTGCTGGGCATTGTTGCCATCAGTGGTAATGAATAAACATTACTACAGTAATTCCCCAACCCGCCGCCCCGCCACATTGCCCTGCCTCGCTGCTATCCGTTCAAAACATAGTCAGCCTTGCCACCAGCAAGACTGCCCAGCAACATTGCTCGAAAAGTTGCCCCGTGTATCATCAGCTTTAGACTAAATAACAAAACATTTCTCTTCAACTAGCCCTTGGAAACTATCATTTACATCATATTTCCTTATGTATATTTAGTGAAATAATCTGTCCTAGCTGGTAATGATACTACTTCTTCTACTCCATGCCATAATTTGTTTAGTAAAATAAAAAAGCAGAAATTGATTTTTTAGTTTTTGAGATTTTAAGAGTTGGCTAATCGAGTACAATGCATTTAAGTTAGCCAGGTGAAAAGCTTACTTTAGCTTACTCATTAGCTGGACTAAGCCTAGGACATTAAGAAAAAATTTATTGGGATAAACTATAAAAAAAAAAAAAATCAATCAGGAGAGACTTAATTGAAAAATAGGCTTGAGAGTTAATCATTCGACATAAGCCGTATTTCCACCAAAAGTACCCAGGACTTTTAGGGAAGATTAGACAAATTATCCTGCTGACATATACGCCATACCAAGCAATGGATCCATGAGCGAAATTTATAAATGAACATCAGATTTGATTGGAATATAATGAAAAACTATAGGCTATGCCTGACTATTGAAAACAACTTTTTTGTGTGGGAGTAAAATGGAAAGACACATGATAAATTTCATTACAACTTTAATAACAAACTAGATAAAGCCATCAAGTTCATAAAATAACTCCAGCACAGAGAAAGCAACACAAACATAAAATCGCAAAACTTTGGAAGACAAGAGTCGACAGGAGCTGCTGATCAGCTGGCAGAACTGACATTTGTGTCCACCTGAGCGTCAGAGGAACATGAATTTTAACGAGCTTTATTATCTGTTGTAATCAGCTGGTGTATTTGTTTTGGAGAAGAAGAGATCGACTTTGGCTCCTTGTAGAAACCTACTAATTGATGGAAACTTCAAACAACAGCTCCTAATTAGTGTAAATGCTGAGGCAGCATTCACACTATTGTTATCCTACAAAAAACATTCAACTTCTAAAATGTTCAGCTCTTTAAGGACATGTGTGCTTGTATACAACTTGTGTCTACCTTTTATACTTTTTAAAAATATTAATATTCTGTTATGTCTCTGAGCTACACCAACTACACCAGCTGCACGTATACAATTTTACCCCCATTAACATTAGTGGAGGGCTAAACTGGAAGTTAGCCTGCTCAGCCGGCAAAAGTCAACACAGTGACTTCTAGTGCTACTGCCGATTAGCATTTGTGGGTGTAATTGCAGAATGACAGAGGCACCAACGCACAAGTATAAGTGCATAGCTACGTGCGTAGCCTACGGCGTAGCTACGTACGTAGACCCTACACAAGAGTATAAATCAAGCTTTAGAGTGCGTGACATCATCACTAGAAGCAGGCTTGGAAAATTGTCTTTTTCTCTTAAACTCGCTGTCCTGACCACAATTTTAACTCGGCATGCATCATTTTACCCCAGAAACGTAGTAAATCTACTTGTGGTTCATCACATGGGCTTTTTAAATTCCTCGGACTTATAGATTTGTCTCTAAAAAGCACAAGAGTGACAGACAACTCCTCCATTGGCAGCCATTATAAATTCTCATCAAAATTTCTTGACCAAAGCAGACATACCAGTTATTTAACTTGCTGAAGAGCTCTTTTTTTTTTTTTACTTTATCCATACGAAAAATATATCAACTTGTTCACAAATGCCTTCTGCTACTGTTGGTCAGGTCATTTTGCCGATACGACCTAAAGTTTAGTCTCTGTGGAGGTTTGTTTGACGGAAAGTTTCACAGAGATTGTCCCACTCTCTGTATGGGATAGCTGGTTACCTAGGCAATGCTAATTAGCAGAGGGAAGATAAAATACCTTGGTCCTCTGATTGGTGGACTGCTTCCTCTTCACTGCACTGTATTATACTGAGACTGACACACATAATACATTGACACAATACACACACACACACACACACACACACACACACACACTGTTCTTGTCATTGGGAACAGTTGGGTCTCATTGGGAACAGTTGGGTCTCTCATATTAGGACACATAGTGACACACACAAAGTAACACACAGACACACAAACACACACAGCCCTCAATTTGTTTTCTGAATGGGAGTGCTGTTAATTAGCTGTCTAAAGATCAAATTACTTGGTCCTCTGTTTTGATTGGAGGACAGACGAGCTATTTTTTGAATGAACTTCACTGTACTGCATACAGACTACTGCTTCTAATACTGTAACTATATTATACTGAGACTGACACACATTAATACATTGACAGACACAATACACACACACACACACACACATTCTCTCTCTCACACACACACACACTTGGTCCTGCGTTCTGATTGGTGGACAGACGTTGAGCTATTTTTGACTGAACTTCACTGTACTGCATACAAACTATTCCTACCACAATTAGAACTACTAGTAATACAGTAGTTACTACAACAGCTGCTAAAACTACTACCACAAATTATACTGCTTCTACTACTACTGTCTCTCTGTCTCACTGCTTACCTGTCTCTCTGTCTACCTGTCTCACTGTCTCTCTATCTCAGTGCAAACCTGTCTCTCTTTCTCACTGTCTGTCTAAAATTGTCTGACTGCCTGCGTCTCTGTCTGTCTCCATCTCTGTGTGACTGTCTTTATCTGGCTCTCTGTTTGTCGGTCTGTCTCTCTGTCTCATGTTACATGAGTGCCTGCCTCTCTTGTCTTCATCTCTGTCTGTCTCTTTCTTTCTATGTCTCTTTTTAGGGCCCGAGCACGACCGTGCGAGGTCCCTATTGAATCTGCTCGGATTATATTTTTTAGGGCCCGAGCACGACCGTGCGAGGTCCCTATTGAATCTGCTCGGATTATATTTTTTTTTTTTTTTTTTTTTTTTTTTTTTTTTTTTTTTTTCTGCAAAGTAGGCCCAAATGACATGGCCTAAACATACTCGAAAACTCACCAAAATTTGCAAACATGTCAGAACCGGTGAAAAATTTCGTATTCTACAAGTTTCGCACATGGGCGTGGCAAAATGACTCGCTAGCGCCACCTTGAAAATTGGAAATGATTAGCCCCTCGTTCACGTTCAACCTACATGTACGAAATTTTCTGGGGACATGTATCGTATCAAGACGCACAAAAAAGCCTCAAGAACCCATAGCCTAAAGTCAACAGGAAGTCGGCCATTTTGAATTTTATGGCCATTTTTGGATGATTTACACACTTCGTACTTTAACGAACTCCTCCTAGGGATTTAGTCGGATCGACGTCAAATTTCTGCTGTGCCTTCTAAAGGCATTGACGATGAAAAGTTGTGCTATTTGCGAGTTTTCGTCAATGGGCGTGTCCGTGGCGTCGATGATTCGCAATGAAACAGGAAGTTGTTGTAACTTCAGTGTACATGCTCACATCTGGACCAAACTGTACATGTAGGATGAGAGTCCCGCCCTGAACACATGTACATGCCGACATTCACCCACAGTCATAGCGCCACCTGCTGGCAACAGAAAGTGACCTTTAACGAAGCAGCCCCCGCCGCACGTTTCACCTACGTGCACGAATTTTCTGTGGTACGTGTATCTGTCCAGACGCACAAAAAAGCCTCTTGGAGCCATAGCCTAAAATCAACAGGAAGTCGGCCATTTTGAATTTTACGTCAAATTTTGGATGATTTACACACTTCGTACTTTAACGAACTCCTCCTAGGGATTTAGTCCGACCGACCTCAAATTTGTGCTGTGCCTTCTAAAGGCATTGAAGATGAAAAGTTGTGCTATTTGCAAGTTTTCGTCAATGGGCGTGTCCGTGGCGTGGCGTCAAAGATCAGCTCTTCGCCATGACACGGAAGTTGTCGTAACTTCAGTGTACATGCTCACATCTGGACCAAACTGTACATGTAGGATGAGAGTCCCGCCCTGAACACATGTACATGCTGACATTCACAGACAGTCATAGCGCCACCTGCTGGCAACAGGAAGTGACTTTTAACGAAGCAGCCCCCGCCGCACGTTTTACCTACGTGCACGAATTTTCTGTGGTACGTGTATCTTGTCCAGACGCACAAAAAAGCCTCTTGGAGCGATGCCCTAAAATCAACAGGAAGTCGGCCATTTTGAATTTTACGTCAAATTTTGGATGATTTACACACTTCGTACTTTAACGAACTCCTCCTAGGGATTTAGTCCGACCGACCTCAAATTTGTGCTGTGCCTTCTAAAGGCATTGAAGATGAAAAGTTGTGCTATTTGCAAGTTTTCGTCAATGGGCGTGTCCGTGACGTGGCGTCAAAGATCAGCTCTTCGCCATGACACGGAAGTTGTCGTAACTTCAGTGTACATGCTCACATCTGGACCAAACTGTACATGTAGGATGAGAGTCCCGCCCTGAACACATGTACATGCTGACATTCACAGACAGTCATAGCGCCACCTACTGGCAACAGGAAGTGACTTTTAACGAAGCAGCCCCCGCCGCACGTTTTACCTACGTGCACGAATTTTCTGTGGTACGTGTATCTTGTCCAGACGCACAAAAAAGCCTCTTGGAGCGATGCCCTAAAATCAACAGGAAGTCGGCCATTTTGAATTTTACGTCAAATTTTGGATGATTTACACACTTCGTACTTTAACGAACTCCTCCTAGGGATTTAGTCCGACCGACTTCAAATTTGTGCTGTGCCTTCTAAAGGCATTGAAGATGAAAAGTTGTGCTATTTGCGAGTTTTCGTCAATGGGTGTGTCCGTGGCGTGGCGTCAGAGATCAAGTCTTCGCCATGACACAGGAAGTTGTTGTAACTTCAGTGTACATGCTCACATCTGAACCAAACTTTACGTGCTTGATAACTCTCCCACCCCGCTATGGAGGACCGATCCTGACACAGTCAGAAATAAATACAGAAATAAATAAATGCTCAATAAATAAATAAGCATCCAATTAAATACACAAAAAAATAAAGTAAATAAATAAATGTAGGTAGTAATTAAATTATACAAGGAGACATAAATGTATATATTTTAATTAGTGCCTTTACTTATTCACCTTTGTTATAATTACCTTATTTGTTTATTCAACTTTATTTATTACTAATTTTTTTAATGTATTTATTTATGTGTGTGTTTTAATATTTTTGTCTGTTTTATTCTTCCTTTGTATTTATTTACCTTATTTATTTTCACCCATGGTATTTATTTCTGCCTGTCTTAAATTTTTGTATGCATTTCTGCCTCACTATGCAAATGAGGAGGGGCTGTGTCTCAAGGGGTCATCTTCTCTGCTATGGTGGACCAGTCAGACAGGAGAGCTCCTACTCTGCCTGCAGACATCAACGATCTTGCCCCTCACACAGTCAGATGGCTTCCTTCAGTGCGCTGAGGTGTTTAACAACTCTGAAGACACTACCAGCCATGTCTTCCTTCTCTTTTCACGTAGACGCTCCGACAGACAGTGCTTTCAGTTTGCTGCATGCATGGACACAGAACTGCGGTACAGCACACAGTAACGATGAAATGTGTGCTGTTATCACATTCTTCCTCTGTATGTACACATAAACAACAAGGCAGGGAAATATAAAAGGAATTTATTTTATTGTTTGGGTACATTATTGTTCAGTGTACATGCTCACATCTGAACCAAACTTTGCGTGCTTGATAACTCTCTGACCCCCAGACATCTACACGTCAATACCGATTTATATTCATAGCGGCAAGTGCTATGTAGCTCCACATAGGGGACACAGGAAGTGACATATAGCACCTTCATGCGGCGACATAACCGCGTAGGAAATTCACAGCCGCACCGGCAGAGCTCCAGAATGTGCAACTCGGCCGGCTCACACGCGGACGCGCTTACAAGTGCGAGGGCCCGCCCAACGCTGCTTGCAGCTTTAATTTTTTTTTTTTTTTTTTTTTTTTTCTGCAAAGTAGGCCCAAATGACATGGCCTAAACATACTCGAAAACTCACCAAAATTTGCAAACATGTCAGAACCGGTGAAAAATTTCGTATTCTACAAGTTTCGCACATGGGCGTGGCAAAATGACTCGCTAGCGCCACCTTGAAAATTGGAAATGATTAGCCCCTCGTTCACGTTCAACCTACATGTACGAAATTTTCTGGGGACATGTATCGTATCAAGACGCACAAAAAAGCCTCAAGAACCCATAGCCTAAAGTCAACAGGAAGTCGGCCATTTTGAATTTTATGGCCATTTTTGGATGATTTACACACTTCGTACTTTAACGAACTCCTCCTAGGGATTTAGTCGGATCACGTCAAATTTCTGCTGTGCCTTCTAAAGGCATTGACGATGAAAAGTTGTGCTATTTGCGAGTTTTCGTCAATGGGCGTGTCCGTGGCGTCGATGATTCGCAATGAAACAGGAAGTTGTTGTAACTTCAGTGTACATGCTCACATCTGGACCAAACTGTACATGTAGGATGAGAGTCCCGCCCTGAACACATGTACATGCCGACATTCACCCACAGTCATAGCGCCACCTGCTGGCAACAGAAAGTGACCTTTAACGAAGCAGCCCCCGCCGCACGTTTCACCTACGTGCACGAATTTTCTGTGGTACGTGTATCATGTCCAGACGCACAAAAAAGCCTCTTGGAGCCATAGCCTAAAATCAACAGGAAGTCGGCCATTTTGAATTTTACGTCAAATTTTGGATGATTTACACACTTCGTACTTTAACGAACTCCTCCTAGGGATTTAGTCCGACCGACCTCAAATTTGTGCTGTGCCTTCTAAAGGCATTGAAGATGAAAAGTTGTGCTATTTGCAAGTTTTCGTCAATGGGCGTGTCCGTGGCGTGGCGTCAAAGATCAGCTCTTCGCCATGACACGGAAGTTGTCGTAACTTCAGTGTACATGCTCACATCTGGACCAAACTGTACATGTAGGATGAGAGTCCCGCCCTGAACACATGTACATGCTGACATTCACAGACAGTCATAGCGCCACCTGCTGGCAACAGGAAGTGACTTTTAACGAAGCAGCCCCCGCCGCACGTTTTACCTACGTGCACGAATTTTCTGTGGTACGTGTATCTTGTCCAGACGCACAAAAAAGCCTCTTGGAGCGATGCCCTAAAATCAACAGGAAGTCGGCCATTTTGAATTTTACGTCAAATTTTGGATGATTTACACACTTCGTACTTTAACGAACTCCTCCTAGGGATTTAGTCCGACCGACCTCAAATTTGTGCTGTGCCTTCTAAAGGCATTGAAGATGAAAAGTTGTGCTATTTGCAAGTTTTCGTCAATGGGCGTGTCCGTGACGTGGCGTCAAAGATCAGCTCTTCGCCATGACACGGAAGTTGTCGTAACTTCAGTGTACATGCTCACATCTGGACCAAACTGTACATGTAGGATGAGAGTCCCGCCCTGAACACATGTACATGCTGACATTCACAGACAGTCATAGCGCCACCTACTGGCAACAGGAAGTGACTTTTAACGAAGCAGCCCCCGCCGCACGTTTTACCTACGTGCACGAATTTTCTGTGGTACGTGTATCTTGTCCAGACGCACAAAAAAGCCTCTTGGAGCGATGCCCTAAAATCAACAGGAAGTCGGCCATTTTGAATTTTACGTCAAATTTTGGATGATTTACACACTTCGTACTTTAACGAACTCCTCCTAGGGATTTAGTCCGACCGACTTCAAATTTGTGCTGTGCCTTCTAAAGGCATTGAAGATGAAAAGTTGTGCTATTTGCGAGTTTTCGTCAATGGGTGTGTCCGTGGCGTGGCGTCAGAGATCAAGTCTTCGCCATGACACAGGAAGTTGTTGTAACTTCAGTGTACATGCTCACATCTGAACCAAACTTTACGTGCTTGATAACTCTCCCACCCCTCTATGGAGGACCGATCCTGACACAGTCAGAAATAAATACAGAAATAAATAAATGCTCAATAAAAATAAGCTTCCAATTAAATACACAAAAAAATAAAGTAAATAAATAAATGTTGGCAGTAATTAAATTATACAAGGAGACATAAATGTATATATTTTAATTAGTTCCTTTACTTATTCACCTTTGTTATAATTACATTATTTATTTATTCTCTGTTATAATCTTCAACTTTATTTATTACTAATTTTTTTAATGTATTTATTTATGTGTGTGTTTTAATATTTTTGTCTGTTTTATTCTTCCTTTGTATTTTTCTACCTTATTTATTTTCACCCATGGTATTTATTTCTGCCTGTCCTTTTTAAATTTCTGTCTCATTATGCAAATGAGGAGGGGCTGTGTCTCAAGGGGTCATCTTCTCTGCTATTGGTGGACCAGTCAGACAGGAGAGCTCCTACTCTACCTGCAGAATCAACGATCTTGCCCCTCACACAGTCAGATGGCTTCCTTCAGTGCGCTGAGGTGTTTAACAACTCTGAAGACAATACTACCAGCAATTTCTTCCTTCTCTTTTCACGTAGACGCTCCGACAGACAGTGCTTTCAGTTTGCTGCATGCATGGACACAGAACTGCGGTATAGGGAGAAGCACACGGTCAGCTGGCTGCAGCTAAATCTGGAGTGCACTCGTATTCAATTCTGTATGGTAAATTCAGTTTTAACGGAGCAGAGCGAGCTGACAGGCAGAGTTAGAGACTTTTTCTGTCCGTTTCTCTCTTTACAAAGACGCATGTTGCAGTCAGAGTCTTCTCTGACATACAACACAATTTATCAAATTACACATCGGATATACAGTATGAAAATAAGATTGATTGGATTATACTCACAGGAAGTATAAAACCTGTTACATGCGTCTATTAAAAGTAAAGTAACACAAAAATGTCAGGGAAATTACTTTACTTAGATTTCAGGACTGCAGTTGTACATTTGAAATACCTTCCTACCTTTCTGATAGGAAGCCTTCTTGAGGTGGTATAAAACATTTCTTCATATATTCTGATTTGAGTTGTGGACAACTATGACCACATGAATTAAAAAAATTAAACATTTCACTGCCCAAGTCAGCTATAACACGAGTCTTGTTCATTAGACTACATGCTGTACAGTATTTGTGGACAGATTTTGTCCCAGGATTTATTATGCATTTCTTCTTCTTCGTTGCATGGTTTAGAATAATAAGGTGAGAAATGGGTCTGTTCTGAGTTCATCCTGCACTGCAGCAGCTAATAAAGTCCATTTAATCCCCAAAACGCTTTTCTTTTAGGCAGGCTGGAGCAGAAAACAACTCACCTTTCTCAAGTTGTACAGTAATGTCACATGTGTATGAAGGTGGATCAAAAGAGCTAATCTTAAATGTCAAAGTGGAGAGGAGCCTAGTAGGCCTATTTATTTTCATTCATTACACAATATGAATAAGCTATGCAGACAGTTGTAAAGAAAGAACATCTTTTTCTTCTGTTCTCTACTTGTTATAGTTACACAGTATTAGGGGTGTGGGCTGTATTAAAAGTATCCACTGTTCTCCCATGCTCTAACACACAGTAACGATGAAATGTGTGCTGTTCTCACATTCTTCCTCTGTATGTACACATAAACAACAAGGCAGGGAAATATAAAAGGAATTTATTTTATTGTTTGGGTACATTATTGTTCAGTGTACATGTTCACATCTGAAACAAACTTTACGTGCTTGATAACTCTCCCACCCCGCAGACATCTACACGTCAATACCGATTTATATTCATAGCGGCAAGTGCTATGTAGCTCCACATAGGGGACACAGGAAGTGACATATAGTACATTCATGCGGCGTCGGAAACGCGTAGGAAATTCACAGCCGCACCGGCAGAACTCCAGAATGTGCAACTCGGCCGGCTCACGCGCGGACGCGCTTACAAGTGCGAGGGCCCGCCCAACGCTGCTTGCAGCTTTAATTCTGTTTGTCCTTCTCTGTCTGTTTCTCTTTCTCTGTCTTTCTCGGTTCCCTTCACTTTCTCTCTCTTTCTGTCTGTCTCTGTCTTTCTCGGTTCTTGACTCTCTCACTCTGTCTAACTCACTGTCTAGGCCTACATGTCTCTCTGTCTCATGCTATCTGACTGCCTGTCTCTATCTTTATCTCTGTCTATCTATCTCTCAACTTCATTTCTAATGCTTCTGCATCCATTTCACTTACCACTTCCGATATCAAAATGTTCCACTTTTTGAGGACGTGTGCTATGATTCATCTATTTACTACCTTCTTCCATTTATTCTTTTGACTAACTCATTTAAACTTTTTTTTGACAGTGTAAAAACTTTCAGCTTTTTATAAACTCTGATCAAGCTTTCAGATTCTTAAACATTTCAATCCAATACAATTTAGCTTCAAGACTTTTCAGGCATTTGATTTCACCTCTTCTGCATTTCCTGCAGTGTTTTGCAAGTTCATTTTAGCTTCAGCATTCACACTCACTTTCTGCAGGAAATGCAATTGTCTAGTTATTATTTTGTAATTGATAAATATTATGCGTCATTAATGAATTATCTGAGCACATCATCATATATATTGCTGCTGTAAATTCTGGTCCTTATTTCTCAAGAGACGAGTTTGTTTTACGAGATATGGTTGTATTTGTTCCGTAGCCAGCTAATCCAAACGTGAAACCAATAATAATATTGCATTGTTGCCCCAAATTAATCATCTCCAATAAATAGCCCAATAGCTGTGGTGAATGACAAATGGCCAAGAGAAAAAAGAGAGACAGAGAGGCTCAGATAATGGCATCTAATGGGCTGTTCTTGAAAAGCAGCCAGTGCCTGGAAGATTTGCTCCCTGATTACTGACATTAACAAAAGAGTTAAATTTTCCCTCATGACTCTCAGCCTGACTATCCATTGCTCTTGCTCATTTTTTCCCCTCTGTCAATGTGGTGATTTTCTTCATTCACTCTGTTGGTATTTTTATGCAAATGTTTTTTTTTTATGAAGTTACTGTCATGCTATAATACATGGACCAATATCTACCTATATATTCTCTACACACAAACAGAGACAATGCCACTGCCCCTAAATCTCAAAATGTCTGGCCTGCACAAACACATGCTTACACAGTTTGAGTGTCTAACCGGAGCAAAGTGGAGGAGACCAGGCTGTAGATGCCTGAGCAGCTTGAGTCATTACGGCTGTTGAAAACACGTATTCCTGCATTGGTTCCAAGGCTACAAACTGAACAAACACAGCAGCAGTGGGAGAGACAAAACTGTCACATAAACAAACAACACACACACTCTCAACAGAGCTGGCAACTGGGCAGACTACATAAGGCCATTTAAGGCTGGAGGCTTGCCTGGATCAGACCCTTAAAGCTTTTAAAAGCTAGGCTTCAAGAATTGACCACTACTGGCTTAAGTAAAAACCTGTTTCATTTAGTGCAGTATTCAAGGGCCTGTCATGGAATACAAAGAGATAAACAAACCATCTACTTGTTGCTTTGTAGATGAATAATCACTGTAAGTGGCGATGCTTGGCTGATCAAAGCCTTTTCTGTAAACATAAGAGAATGTGCTTTTTTTCTTGGCAAGTGGTTCCAATTAAATTGCTCTCCGGCACAATCAGAAGCACAAGATTAAACAGAGATTTGTCAAAGCCATAACACATTTTGAATCGACTGTTTGCTAAACCCATCCCCTGACAAAGTGCTTGTCCAATCACACTTTAGCAAACGTAACTAGGCATGGCAGGTTTGTCAAGCTTTTGGTTTCCCCACATGCTAAAGGGGTGTGCATGAGGCTGTAGTAAGAGTGATACCATGGAGGACGGCGTCTTTGTTTTTTGCCTTTCCAAAACCAAAAGCAAAAGGGTAAGAAATGGATTAAACACTTTGTTCTAATGTAAGCTGCAAAAGTTAGCATGTCTGGCTATTTAGCATTACTTCCTGTCAGAATCGGCCAAGTACGGTGACAGAAAAAGCATCGATTTTTTCGATTTCAATTATGCTTATCGATTCCCAGTTTTAAAAAAATCAAATGTTAACATAACAAAAATGTCTTTACTTGTTTATGCATTTATTATGACTGTATTGTTTCATTAAAAAAGTAAATTCAACATATTTGAACTATTTTAAGTAAACATACAATAAAAACACATGATCCACAATCAGTATACACTTATGCTGGGGTAGTTCACGTTCCTCAGTTTTCTCTTTGGTCACCTTGTCCTTTTATTGCCAAAGACAACGTTGTGTAGCGGTTGGGTATCCCGGACTCTACTGGAGGTACGCGCAATGACTGATGACCAGTGTTGCGCAGTAACCAGTTGGCCAAACGTTATTCAGGATTATTACTTTTCACAGTAACTAGTAGTGTTAGGGATTACTATTTCCTAAACAGTAATAATATTACAGTTACTAAAACTGTTGCAAAACCATCGAACTGCATTGCCGGAGAGTCTGATACACTTTTCCTTATCTATTTTTTCTTATAGTCTGAATGCTAACTATCTCTACAGTGCAATGCAAGAATAATGCTGTTTCTTTATTATTTTCACATTTTTTCCCATGATTAATCAACTAGTTAGGATGCTTAGGATGATGACTATTTGCTGGGAAATCAATCCTTGAGCATGATATCATGTATGTAGCCATCAAGTGCATATTTAAGACTTCTTTTCAGGGTTCTTATTTTAAAGGAAGTCAGCCAGAGACTGCGTTTTCAAGCAATTCATGGAGCTAATGCTACTTAGCTAACTAGCTACAGCAGATAAAATCTCACCATTACAGTTTGCGTAATCAACTGTCGCAGGCTAGAATCAAGATGCCTGCTTTTGTCTATCTCATCTCTAAATCATGGACCCATTGTTTCAAACATTACTAAGAATTTCAATGGTAAATCTGCTACTGTTATTGTATTCTGCATCTGTGCTGTGAGAGAATGTAAAGTTTGACAGGCATACCAACAGTATCTGAAAAGGGTGTGGCTCAGCAAATTGTTAATTGTTGAAAGAGGAGTGCAGAGCACAATATGTGATCAAAAAACAATAACCAAAATAGTAACTGGCCAACTGTTTTCCGACTACCACCAACGCACCAACATAAAACACACAAACAAAGGCTTACGCAGACCCTCGTTTCTTCCTTTACAGCATTTCTTCCATCTCTCTCAACTCCCATTCCACACAAACACTCTCTCTCCCATCCCTCCATCCCTCCCTCTGTGAAGAGGGCTACCTCTCCCTCATTTGCGTGTGTGAGTGGTTGTACTGGTGTGTCAGTAATGACAATGTCCCAGTGTTCCTCTCTGCCAATTAGCCCAGCCATAATTATACAGACACATATGGAGCTGTCAATCACCCGGCTCCTCCACACAGGAAATCACCCACCCAGCGGAGAGAGTGAGAGAGACAGAGAGAGAGACAGAGACAGAGAGAAAGAGAGAGAGAATGAGAGTTTCCAACAGCTAGCTCTATACCACTCCAAACAACCACCCACTGTGCCAATAAGTAGCATGAGGAGAGTTTCGTTCAATTACTCTAACTGTGCGGCAATCCCACAGTTCACAGGAAAATGCCATGAAACCACATTAGAGGCTTTGGCAACCTATTTTTGTTTTGAGCTTCATTTCTGTAGCAGTTACAGTTCCCTATTTACTGAAATTGTTGTTAACACAATTTATGCCAATGCATTCTCGGGATTGTAACCAGACCATATGTTGATTTAACTGGTGCAAAGAGAAGTGGTGTATTGTATGTAGAAATATACTTTCTTTAGTTATTCTAAAAGGCTGTTCATTGAAAATTGCAAAATTAGAAACAAATGGTTGAAAGATATATTAAATTAACACTGAGAACACTGAGAAAATACTGCGTTGTCAGGCACATTACCATCCATGTTACCCTTGAAGGATAAAGGTGATAGGCTACATTTTTTGTCTAAATCCCATGATAAAAACCCAACGTGTTCATCCTACAAACAAGTAGTGACTGTGTAGCAAAAGACTGGCATAGCTTATTCTTCTGTGCCATAGCCATATTAAAAACAATCAATGAGCCACACTGTTGTGATATGTGACATTATAATGATGAACATGGGCACTGCTGATGGAAATACTCGCTAGAGAAATGTGTATCAAGCAACGTATAAAATTGTTCCTGAAAAATGTACAATATATTTGTGACTTATTTTTTAAGATTTACATCTCCAATATGGCAAATGAGTTCCACAAACGTGGTAGTAAAGTCAGAAATTATTAAGAGACACAAAATGCATTGTTGGTTTCGGTCTTTTCATGGGATTTGGTCTTTTGATAGTACTCTACATGGAACATTTGTTAAGCTGAGTATAAAATATAAATATGATTTGATGATATCTACATATTTGTGCTTAGGAAAAAAGGCAACACGACAGAAGTAAGATTACACATTTGTGTAATGCTGATCTTTATCATTTTTATCACAATAATTTACCCACTATGGTAGTCTGCACAAGACATGCCTCAGTTTTCCACCAACTGAGTCAATTGTAAGTTAATTAAGGCTGCAAAAAACTAGTCTGAAAGAAGGCAACAAAAGCCAAAAGATAGTGTAAATATGTCACTCTAAACAGCAATAGTACAAATGCAAACTACTAAATGATACCATTGAACAATACCATTAAGCCATCCCATCTATCAAAGGGTATAAAGAGGTACCATATGATAGGGCTGTGGGAGTACGTGAGACAAAAGAGGTTAGGAACCACTGGTCTACAGCATGTGTTTACTGTCAAAGCATTGGTCTGAATTTTGCTATACCTGTATATTTAATTTCTTTTTCCACATATAAGCATCTCAATGTAATAATAGTGAAACATGAATACAATTCATTGATTCATTCATAAAGTAGAATGTGGAAGGTACAAAAAGTGAAAGTTTTGGCAGGACTTGGATATCCAGTAGGTAAGAATATGATCTTAGAGCTGGGAGGTTTAACCACTTACAACAAAAACACCTGGCTAGTTTGATTTCTAAATCGGACGGTACACAAAATATTGGAATATAAAACATTTTACAGTTTTACAAGGTCTCCTGGGAGCTAAAGCTATAAAATATGCCTGGGGAAAATTAAATGAATGGTGAAGGATACTGATTGCATGTTTCAGATCGATGCAGAAACATCTTTAACAAATGATACTTAAATCTATATTACCCACTCATCCAGCCGCATTAATTAATCCCTGCTTTTGGGATTGTAAATAAATGCATTCAAGTTCTAGTTAATAGAGGACCTGATTTCCCCTGAGCATCTCCGACAGAACTAAACAAATGAAAGTTTCATAATAAAGAAGATAACATGCACGGCGCTCAAGTTATTCGTCAAGCTTTCAAGTTTTGTGAGATGATGTCTGCGGTCCCATAATTTCTATCCATTAGGGTGCCAGTTGTCTGGTAATGATGATGAGTTGACACAAGAGACAAAGCGCAAGTAATAGAAAGAGTATTTGTGAATGCATACACATGTGAAAAAGTGTGTTTCACTTGTTCAGCTAAGAGTGATGAACAGAGGTGATGATAATAATAATAATCATAGCGATAACAATAACTTTTATTCAAATTGCACTTTCATGACAAAGAGTTACAAAGTGCTTTGCAAGACAATTAACAATGAATGATGAGGAGAGAAAAAAGCAGGGAGCAGAAGGTCCAGGATGAGGTCCTTTGATGTAGGAGAGTAGGAGGAGCAGAGGTAGGAAATCCAATAATTAGAGTAGAGCAGGAGGGGGAGAAGGTCAGAAGAATATGAGAGAGGGATGAGGAGCAGAAGGATGGAGGTCCCAGCAGCAAGTCTTACCTCTGGGACGTCTTCTTGTACTTGCGCCTGACAGAGAAAACAGACATTAGGATAGTAAGGCATTAATTGAAATGTAACTCTGGTAATCTTTGTTGGATTTATTTTTCTACTTAACATTCTTAACATGTAAAGACAGAAATAAAAGACATTGGGCCTCATGCAAGAACCACCCGTACGAACACATTCGCTCCGAGCATGTGGAAGGGATTTTAGAGATTTGTCGCATTCACCAAAATGTTCTCGCCCTTAAAGTATTCTCCTAGGTTTAAATGAAATTCAGTATCGGTCCAATTCGATTAGGTGAAGGAATCCACTTTTGCTAGTTTAATGGTGGGAAAAAATGAAAAATTGAACTTAGTCTCTTAAATAATCATGGGTGTGTTTTAGCCAGGTGCGCTTGTACCTTGGTGCATTTCTATTTAAATGGCACATGAATCCAGACTAGCAGCAGAGAGAGAGAGAGAGAGAGAGCTCATGTGGACAAGTGAGAGTGTGAGTATGGAAACTCTACAGTGCTGTGGTTTATAGGTGAAGTGTATGAATTACACTTCAGACTGGAGTCTCTGTTAACAGAGACAAACAGATAGATCCATGTTATGTTATGCTCCTCCCCTGTGTGAAACGTCTGTATCCTCACTGCATCCTCACTGCGTCTGTATCCTCACTGTGTCTGTATCCTCACTGCATCTGTATCCTCACTGTGTCTGTATCTTCACTGCATCCTCACTGCATCTCTATCCTCACTGCGTTTGTATCCTCACTGTGTCTGTATCCTCACTGCGTCTGTATCCTCACTGTGTCTGTATCTTCACTGCATCCTCACTGCATCTCTATCCTCACTGCGTTTGTATCCTCACTGTGTGTATCCTCACTGTGTCTGTATCCTCACTGTGTCTGTATCTTCACTGCATCCTCACTGTGTCTGTATCCTCACTGTGTCTGTATCCTCACTGCGTTTGTATCCTCACTGTGTCTGTATCCTCACTGTGTCTGTATCCTCACTGTGTCTGTATCCTCACTGTGTCTGTATCTTCACTGCATCCTCACTGCATCTCTATCCTCACTGCGTTTGTATCCTCACTGTGTCTGTATCCTCACTGTGTCTGTATCCTCACTGCGTCTGTATCCTCACTGTGTCTGTATCCTCACTGTGTCTGTATCCTCACTGTGTCTGTATCCTCACTGTGTCTGTATCTTCACTGCATCCTCACTGCATCTCTATCCTCACTGCGTTTGTATCCTCACTGTGTCTGTATCCTCACTGTGTCTGTATCCTCACTGTGTCTGTATCTTCACTGCATCCTCACTGTGTCTGTATCCTCACTGTGTCTGTATCCTCACTGCGTCTCTATCCTCACTGCGTTTGTATCCTCACTGTGTCTGTATCCTCACACGCTGCATTATAATAAACTGTGATATAACTAGTCGTGGGTCACAGTTGATTTAATTGATCCAGGTAATTGTTTTATTGTGTATTGTATTCATGAATGAGAGTTTTCTTTAATTAGAGAGGCTGCTGTGCATCCTCACCGATCCAGTCGGTGTGTCAGGATATTTAAATAATAAGTTATGCGTCTGTACCTCGTGCGTAAATGCGCATGGCGTCTTTCTTAACGGGGATTCACCCTATTTCACCCATCCGCAACCCAACTGCTATTAATCAGAATGTTAGTTTTTATGACCAGACCCACCCGATCCGCGGATACGACACTCCACTAGAAAAACATATGCAGAAATTTACTTCAAATTTAACATCCCATTTATGGTATCATTATTATCATGGAATGCCAATTTACTGAGAGATTTGAGAAGTTTGTTTTTTTATGATTTCACGAGCTTGCACAAAATTCTCGGCTGTCCTGGTGCTCAGTTGCACCCGACAGTGTAACATCATCACTTGCTGTATAATGTACAGTACTACTGTCCATCCCATTTAAGTCATGGACCTATTTGCTTTTTTAAAAACGTTTTTAGCATCTAATGTCATGTCAAACCATTCAGTCTTTGTTTCTGTCAGTAACAGCACAGTTTGGATGACGATTCTTTGGCAGCTTGATATTTTCTAATTGTTTTGGGTCCTCCTATACAACTACTGAAATTGTTTTCTATTTGTTTTTTCATCTGCTGACTTGATGCTCTGCTGTGTGAAACTCTTCTTTATGCCCTTTGGAAACAACATTCTGAAATAAAACTTGCACACTGACGAGTAGAAAATGAAACAGGCAGCTTTATACAGCCTATCAGGCATTAATTATGCAAATGATCAAATCTCATGAACGCACACCTACTGGTGGTCTTCATTGAGTTGAAATGAGCAGTAAGTTTGCTGAATCTGACTTGGAATAAAGCGCACAGAAAACACTAAGAAGGCTTTAAGGTAAAAATCCAAGGAGTTTCTTGCATGAGAGTCACTGTGCTGTCATTGTCCCAAAAAATAAAAATAAGCATCCAGGAGAATGCTACTGCATCAAAGGTGTGTATTTAAAGCAATTATATGTTCCTCTGATTGTAGTGGTTGTTTGTTTTTCCTTTTTTAGGGATAATGTTAGTCCCAGAAGTCATATTTTTTAGTTGTGTTCCCACTGTAAATTTATTTAAAAAAAATGCAAATGCTTACAATCACTTATGCAGATGAGGGATTTAAGAGAGGCGTAATGAAATGCAAAAAGCACACACACACCACCCCACCCCTTGACATCACACCTACTGTACTACTACACACACACACATACACACACACACACACACACAGGTTACCTACACAGTCACATTAAAACACACCTGCTATCACTTACCCTAACATTTCACCTAAAACACGCCCACGCCTCCATAAAGAGATAACAGTGTGGTTCTATAAGTTGAATTCATGAACACACACACATACACACACTTAAGACACTCATAACAGCAAAGTGGAGGGAAGGATGGACCGTCTGCCGTTCCACTACAGACATGGATTTAAATTCCAGTCAGGCAGAATTCACAGCACTTAGCTTGATTTGTTTCTCACTCGTTTATTGAATCAATCTTTCCTAGAGCTCAGAATAAAACTGCAAGCTAAGGAAGATCAGCTCCGTAAAGAAATGTTAAGAGCTCCCTCATGATAAGAAAAAAAGAAAGATTAAATCCATCATTTTGGGTCCATCAAGCAATGACAATTAAAAAGACATGAAGTGTCACAGTCAGATGTTATGGGAGTTACAAACAGAGAAATTGATGCAACAAAAAAGAGAAGAGAGGAGGAGTTTTAGGAGAAGGATATGGATAACAAAAGCATGTAAGAGACCAATAAATAAGGATAAATAACAAAATGGGAACCTTAAGGTCAGGGGGAAACAAAAGTATGGATATTCTCCTTACCCCCTTTTCTATCTTTTATCCCACCTTTTGCCCCCTCCCCCTCACTGATCTTGCTTTATATCCAAACGCGTGTGTCAACAACACAGAGCTTCTTCTAATTAGAAGGCTTTAATGCAATGTCCTCTGCATAATGATGATGTGGGTTGGAAGGGTTCATGGAAAGTCTTGGAATTATTGTATTTAAAAAGGTCACAGAGAAGTTAAATGTAGCCCAGTAAAAGTAAATGTTTAGGTTATGTTTAAATAGCTGTCTTGATGGCTAAAAGCAGCTTGTTTGTGCCTCACAAATCAGATAGTGTCAAGGCGGTCATCTGGCCACCTTGATCCTCCTTGGGACTTCCCCTTAGGGAGCTCTATGTGATGAACTGTTGATCAAGTGATTAAATAATTCATTGATTTCCATTAATCAGTGGTTGACGGAGAGGTCGCGTCTGATGCACTGATTCAATTTATCAGTGAAAATCCATTGGAATACATTCACCCATGCAAAAAGATAACAGGTCCATTTGACAGCGTGAAGCATTAAAACACAACACGCTGTTCATGACTTCATCAGTGGATGTCACCGGGCTTTAGACTGCGTCACTGAAGGTTGAACAGAGGGAAAGTCCAAAGCAAATGCTCTCTCTGTCTATCCATAGATGATTGGTGTACTCTGCGGAGTACACTGTGCCTGAGAGTGCTGTGATAGCCATCCAGCACACACATGCACACACACACACATACACACAAATCATACAGCTGCCAAACAAATCTCTTAGGATAAGCTGTCATCACATACAGTAAATGTCACCAAGTCGCCATGTACACTTTCAAACACACTTCCAATCTATATTGTCCACACAAGCACATGCACACATAACCTTTCCCAATCACACACACACACATACATATGCTGCATGTTGTTGATCCCTCACACAACATACACTGTGTGAAGCATCAACATCTGTGGGGGCTGCCTGTCAGTTGGAGCTCCCTCTCTTCAGACGGAGGCTCTTTGTGAGATTAAAGGCTAATGTGATCTCTGACACGCAACAGGAGCCCTCAGAGCACCCAGCAGACTGCAGTGTAGTCGTGATGGGGGGAAAAAACATTCATCTGACTCACTATCCATCAAATATCCAAAAAGACAGATGGTTATGATAGGGGATTTATGAGGGTGACCAAATGGAAGAGACAATGAAGCCATCCGAGGAAACTAAATGTGGCAGAGGATGATGGTGGGGGGATCCACATATCGGGTTTCGGACACAGGAGAGAGAGAAACAGTGACTAATCATGGAACAACAGAGATACCATGACATGAAAATAACTAAAAATAAAACAGTGATGTGAAGGGAGAGGAGAGGAAGGCTGATAGATGAACTGCAGCCCCATGCACAGTTCATTCACTCAGCAGTCATCTGTGGCGCAGGAGGAAACTGCATTTCATTCAGACCTCCAGCAGTAACAAAAAATAAATAAATGTTCTAAACACAACTCACCGTCTCCTCCCCCTGCTGAGGAAGAATGATGAGAAGTGAAAATGGATAAGCGAAAATTCCCACTTCAACTTGCATAAGCGGTGAGTGGGGATTTCTTCTCAGGGTGAAAGGTCATAGAGGTGTTGATTGGTTGGTGGATGAGAGAAAGTAATATTGCAGTGTTGGAGGGTTTAAAAAAGTACCTCCCTAAAGATACTGAGAGAGAAATTAGAAATGTGAGGCTCAAGGAGGCTTTTGTTTTATTTAAAGAGAACAATATGGGTGCATAAGAGGCAAAGGACCAAATATGTGAGAAGACAAAGAGGAATTTCCTTCAGCCTCTATATCTCAACCAAAAATATGCACATTCAGTACAAATTTATAGTCTCGTAGCACCAAAATTCTAAATGGACTACAGGTGTTTATTGCATGTCAGATGCAATAAAAAAGGGCATCTGGCATGAGGAGACCACCAAAACATAATAATTTCCCCACCTCTTTAAAACATTCTCGTGCATTGGAGTAAAAAAAAGTAATTGAATTGACTTAAATAACCATGCAATAAGAGTGCAAGTGTGAGCAACCCTCCCTCAGTTAATACCTCAGCTCTGATGTACTTTCCTTTTTTCCCTTGCTGTCAAATAAAGTAAATTATTCAAAAATAGTTCAAAGGAAGTAGCTCAGAGCTGTTTTGCTTAAGTAATCTCTCTGTGTTGTTCTTACTTCTTTACGTATTTGCACTACTTTCATCAATCAGTCTATGCTTGGTCCTTTTTCTCTCTCTCAAACCGACACACACACACAATGCATCTTACACATGAACAAAATCATGTGTGGGGTGAACGAAGACAAGGACACCTTTCCTGTTTCTTTCCTGTACATTCATATCAGATTTGTTTTGCAAGTAAAGCTTTACAGATCAATTATTATAGATCATTTCACATGTAAATATTAAAAGCTTAATTCAAACATGAAAGTAACTCAGAGGCACACATGTGCAGCATTGCTTCACACACTTGTTGAAAACAGTAAAAGTGGATATACTCACAGTCCCCGGAGCCTGAGCCAAATCTTTTCAATCTGTTCCGGCTGAAGGTACTTCAGGGCCGTGCTTTCAAACTCCTCGATCTCTTTGGTGGGAGACTCCATGTCAGTTGCTTAAAAAGTTCCGGATGCGCCAACAAGAGATGATGGGAGAAAAAAAAAGTTTAATCCCTCTCAAGTGTGTGAGCGGAGAAGAAGACGCTACACAGAGCAGAGGGATGTTGCGATGTGGTGGAGCCCAGGACGTGACCGAGGTTTCCTCTTTCTTCATTCACAGTTGCACCAACTGCTGCGACAAACCGGCCGTCATCCTTCCCTTTTCTTTCTCTTTTCTCTCTTGTTTATGCAAGAGAGTGCGTGTGACTGAAACTCAGTAACACTCAGCAGCGCAGTGCTCAAGCAGCTGTGACAGTCATGAAACTGTACCTCTTTCCTTTCTCCCTCTCTTGTCTGTCTGTCTGTCTGTCTCTCTCTCTCTCTCTCTCTCATGCGTTCACTTCTCTCCTGTGTGAGCACAGGGGTCCTGGAGCCGTGCCATGCTCTCCCAGCAACAACGGGATGCAGACGGCAGGGCAGCTCAATCCGGGATTAACGCTCACTGCCAAGCTCTCCGCTCCAGAGGGAGGGAGGAGAAACACCACCAGTCAAAGAGAGGGAGGAGTCTGGCTGATAATGAGAAACCATGTCCTGTTTCATCCACCAGGAAAAACCAGAGGGAGTGAAGGAGGAAATAGAGTGGGGATGGAGAAGGACAAGGAGGAGAGACCTTTAGGAAAACAGATGACGAAGATTGTCCTGCACTACTGGAAACACCTGGTTAAATAAAAGGGACTTAAACAGGACTTCTTCCCGAGAGACACCGCAACAACGACACAGCTTTTACTTCTCTTTTTCACCCTCTGAGTCATAGACATTTTAACAGATGTGTGCTTATTTCATCAGGAATGTAAAGGTAAATGTCGTCAAGCAAATACAGACATCTGCAGCAGCAGTGCAGATCAACATTCAAACTGATAAAAACATTTGCTGCAAAAGCGAGCTGTAGATCTGTAATGTATTCATTTAAAAATGTAGATAATACATTTGTTGTACAGCATATTAAATGTCGTGCCAGAGAGGATTAAATAGTGCATTGACACTGATTTGACTGAGATTACTCTGATCCATTGAGCGCCATCGAGACCACCCCCGCCCAAATACAAGCATTATACATATATTACACACACATTATTCTCTCTGTTTTATGATACCTGCAGCAATAAGCCATGTCCATGCACCAGGTCCTGCATATGTTATGTGACATTTTCTTCTATAATGTTCAGATTTCAACTTTATTATTTCTATTTTTCAATTATCTAATTAAGTAAAGCCTGAAAGGCGCTTAATAAATAAAGTTTGATTTGATTGCTATAATAAACCATTATATTTTTCCACATCTTTACTGAGATGCCAGCTCCCTGATGGTGATTTCAAAATGTTCAGGTCTTTGTCATTCTGCCTGACCAGAGGAATTACAATAAATTGCTAAATAGTGTATGTTAGAAATATATTCTGTACATCTTTAACTTCTTCAGCCCTTTCTGCTGCTTCTTTTCTTCTTCTCCTCCTTAGCTAGCTCCAAGCTCACTGAACATCTAGGAAAAACCCATGAGAATTCTCATTTTCTGCCAATCCAAAACTTGCAAGGATGACTCAGCCCAGAACCCCCTTTTCTCCGAGCCCCCTACCATACTCTTAGGTCTTTCAATTACTTGATGCAGGATGCAGGGATAATGCTAGGGCACCACCTCAAAGAGGTTCCTGCTTTCATCTGCTGAGATGGGTCCTCCGTGAGGAGGGAGGAGAGAGGTCTGCCTGAGTGCCATGAAGCCTGCTGATGTTGTCTTCAAAGGCGCACTTATCTGTGTCTCTTTCTCCCTTTGTCTGTTTGGTTTTCAGTTTCCTTCTCTTTCTGAATGCCTATTTTCAATCCACTCTTTTTCTCCCTTTTTGTGAAGGTATGCTGGCCCCCAGGAGATCGCAATCCACAGGCAGAGATGACAGGTCAACTTGAGGGGAAACCACAACAGCAACTTCACATTTTGCTGCTTGCTGTTCACAGCTTTTCACCCCAGGGGCCTGATGTACCATGTCATCTGTATATGCAAGTGTGACACTGAACAAGGTTGAGTCTGGTGAGAAAGGTTCTGTCAAAAACAGTGCAAGGACTAGGAAGGTCAATGTAAGCTGCATTGCACTCAGTGGAGTGCAATGCAGGTAAAGGAAAATAGGTACTGACTTAATAAGAAGTAGTCACACAAGTTTACAGCAGCTGACTCTTGATTGCAAGGCTGTGATTATCAGGTGGTATAAAGAGAAGAAGACACATGATCTCCACATCAGTGGTTGATTTTACCTCCACAGTATCACCCGAAGAACCTCATTATTGGAAGGTAAAGGTATCAGATTGGATGGTCGAACAGCATCTATAACCCCCCTCCCCTGCCTCTCACAATCTTCACACTTAATTTACACAGTGATTGGCCAGGTGTGTGGAGGGGAGAAGGTAGGCTAGCCCCATATTTGAGTGATAATTTTGTCTCCCCTCTCCTCATGACAGCTGGCTTTTCACCCCACCTTCGAGGGTAACCATTCAGAACAGCTATAAACACTTTTTCCTGCAGACTTGGTCGGATGACACTTTGGTTAATTAGTTCATTTTAAGGATGCTCTCATCTTTAGGGTTGGCCAACAAAAACACTTGGTTATGGTTGAGGAAAGACAGCTGTTACAGTTAGTAGAAAAGCGAACGTCAATTACACTAAACGTCTATGACCAGATACTAACTATTGTCTCCTGCATTTAAGTCAGATATGCTACACGCCCATCCTCTACCCCGACCTCCTCAGCCTTACCTTTCCACCTCGCAACATAGAGGACACACTTCTTCCTACACTGGCAATGAATGTATTGGACATATTGTAAGGTGTGGAATAGTCTTAAATGGATCCTGTGTCTTTACTTTTTAAAAATAAGAGTAGTTGATAACAATAGCTACTGATCACTCTTTGCTTCTGACTTTGTTCTCTCAGTCATATTTGATTGCCTGACAACCATCACAAACCAAGATTTTGGATGATCAAATAACAATAAGCTCTAATGTTAGTTAAAAGGTAAAGAGAAAATATTTTTAGCATCCAGTAGGAAAAAAAAAACATTCTCAGATTCATAGAATAGCAGGATCAAGAATGCAGCCTCATTGAGAGCTATGTGGCCCCGAGCCTTTGCACCCAAGGAATCTCAGAGAATACTTTAATTAGATTGCCTACTGATGAATGAAACACCTTGCGGGAAACATCACAACTGTGGTAATGTGGCTTATCTGGACCACTGGATGATGAGAGGGACAGCACAACGATGTTCGAGTATGTGACAAAATATTAGGAATACACAGAGGTCTTTTGCTTGCTGCTCATTTCTCATGTCTGAGTTGCCAAAGAATCTGACTGCAAAATTGAGAGTAAATAGCAGTATGAAGGACATATTCTAACACATACACGTTCACACAAAGCATGCAAGATGTGTCACATGTTAGTTCAAAAAAGGAGAAGCAAATGTGAATAAAAGCTTTAAATTTGGGGGCTACATAACAATAGTATATGTCTGAATGAGTGATTAAGGAAAATAATGGAACATTTTATTTAATTTTTAAAGAGTGATGAACCAATGCAAGAGAAAGAACTGATTGTGTCCCTTCAAATAATGATCATCAAAATATGTCCCTAATTAATTACTATCACAACAACTACTCACAAAAAAGACCTAATAAATCAAGTCTTGGGAAAATGAATTATTTGTATGACTATGACAGAGGGACTGGCTGTAAAATTATGCTCTGCTAAGGTATTCTTGTCACTGTGCTCGGGCTCCCTCAAAGCTCACACATCGAAATCAAGACATTAACAGCCCCGGCCATTTGGAGGTACATGAAAAATTCAAATCTCATTTAAATTCCCAGGCAAGCCGATACGGATATCTATGCATCAAAATAGCAATCGCCTTTGCGGTAATGACCACATTTTGGTTAAGATCATTTATCAAAAAATGTGATTTTCCATCTATACAGTTCTGCACTTCATTTCTCTTTTTGTATTGGATGCAGTGGAGATGGAAAGATGGGTGGGAGAAATTGAGGGCACCCAGCTATAAAGCTATATTTATTTGCAGAGTGGAAAAATACACCAGAGAAGAAATTTCCCATTACTTCTTCCCCACATAGGTCAAAGGTGATGCATACATCTGAGGACCGAGTTGAAGAGGGGAGCAATCAGGACTAGCATGGAGGCAGTAAACAGGCCTTGTCTTACACACCTGTAGTTACAAAGGTGCAAACGGTTACCAAAGAAAGAATTGGGGTTTTGTTACTACAGCGCTTACATTGGACTGAAATATGTGGCATGTAAACACAAGGAAGAAAAAGTTCAGACTACAAAATATTTGTATTCACTTATATGTGACGTTAAAGTGTTTTGTGATATTTAGCCAACCTAGCTGCTCTATTGATGACAATGTTGGTCTATCCACTGTGGATTGAAAAATCTCAACAACTATTGGATGATTGTCATGGATGAATGGTACACACATTCATGGTTCCCAGGGGATGAAATCTAATGAATTTGGTGATCCTCTGACTTTTCGCCACCATGAGACTGACAATTGTGGTTCAGAGTAAACCGTCCTGACAAATTGACAATAACCTTAAATATAGATGAAGTCATTACTGCAGTGAAAATGTGGAACTGTCTAAACTGACAGTGAAAGCAAACATGTTTGGGTTAATCACCATCTGCAGTCACCCACTCTGACAGAAGATGGTAGTCTGAGGCATTTTTCCACAAGTCTCATTTTGTTGTTGGAGCAGCAGATAAGAGCACAGAAAAGGAAAGTCATCTTGCTTACTGTCAAAACTGGACAACATCTCATTGAAAAGTTTTGTAGATTATAACCTTTGTTTTAATTGGATTGAATGACTTTCTTTTCAACGTAAAAGCAGTTCTAAAGAATCTGCTGAGCAGATTTCTTGGCAAAAGCATTAAAAGAGTGAAATCCTTTACATACATTACAGGTGCCACCGCAGTGGCTAGTGTACTTTGGCCTACAACCCAAATTTGGCTATATGTAGCAAATTACATGAACCCCTGCTATTCAGGAGGCAGAAACTCTGCAAAGCAGCTGGGCAGCTGTGTCTCCCCATCCACCCTGAAGCACTGTGCTGATCAGCTTTCTCCAGTGCTCACAGACATTTTTAACACCTCACTGGAGACATGCCATGTGCCAGCCTGCTTCAAAGCCTCCACCATCATCCCTGTCCCCAAAAAAACAAGGACCACTGGACTAAACGACTACAGACCCGTCACCCTGACCTCTGCGGTTGTGAAATCCTTTGAACGACTTGTGTTGTCCCACCTAAACTCAATCACAGACCCACTCCTGGACCCCCTGCAGTTCACCTACAGAGCCAACAGGTCTGTAGACAACGCAGTAAACATGGCCCTTCACTACATCCTCCAGCACCTGGACTCCCCAGGAACCTACACCAGGATCCTGTTTGTGGATTTCAGCTCTGCTTTCAACACCTTCATCCCGGCCCTGCTGCAGGACAAGCTCTCTCAGCTGAATGTGCCTGACTCCACCTGCAGGTGGATCACAGACTTCCTGACGGACAGGAAGCAGCACGTGAAGCTGGGAAAACATGTCTCTGATTCCAGGACCATCAGCACAAGTTCCCCCCCTTCTTTCCCCCCTTCTCTTCTCCCTTTATACCAACAGCTGCACCTCCAGTCACCAGTCCGTCAAGCTCCTGATGTTTGCGGATGACACCACCCTCATTGGGCTCATCTCTGGTGGGGATCAGTCCGCCTACAGGTGGGAGATCGACCATCTGGTGACCTGGTGCAGCCAGAACAGTCAACGCTCTGAAGACAGTGGACTTCAGGAAGAGCCCAGCCCCACCCGCCCCCATCATCCTGGGTGACTCCCCAGTCGCCACTGTGGACTCCTTCCACTTCCTGGGCACCATCATCTCCCAGGACTTCAAGTGGGAGCTGAACATGACCTCCATCACCAAAAAGGCCCAGCAGAGGATGTACTTCCTGTGGCAGCTGAAGAAGTTCAGCCTGCCAAAGACGATGATGGTGCACTTCTACACCGCCATCATTGAGTCCATCCTCACCTCCTCCATCACCATCTGGTACGCTGCTGCCACTGCCAGGGACACGGGCAGGCTGCAGCATATCATTTTCTCTGCAGAGAAGGTGATTGGCTGCAATCTTCCATCACTCCAGGACCTGTACGCCACCAGGACTCTGAGGCAAGCAGGAAAGAATTGCAGCTGACCCCTCCCATCCCGGTCACAAACTGTTCCTCTGGCAAGATCCCGGTCCCCCACTGATACTCTCTCCTTGCAAATAATACAAATGTCTCTGCACATGCAAAAACTATTTCATTTAATATCGTGCACAAACCTGGAACATTGCACATATTTGTTGTTAATTGTTCATCTTTGTTGTATATTTTTATATTGTCAATTTATGTATTTATATCTTTATGTACACAATTTTCTCTTCCATTGCAATACGTCTGCACAACACAATACCACAATAATGCACATGTAAATATCTGCGACGTTGTTCTTTGTCTGCAAATAGTTGTATTATTTTTCTCTATTCTTTTTAACATTCTTATACAACTTGCATTGTCCCTGCCTTTCGCCCGATGTAAGCTGGGATTGGCTCCAGCCCCCCGTAACCCTGTACGCAGGATAAACGGTTGACGATGGATGGATGGATGGAACTTGCATTGTCTATTCCATATTTATATATTTCTACATTTATTTATGTCAACTGTATGTTTGTCTACGTGTAGCACCTTATCACCAAAGCAAATTCCTCATACGTGTAAAACACTACTTGGCAAGAAAGTTCCTATCTAAATCTATTCAATGTTTGTCATCAAATTTGCTATATATATTCAAGGTCCCTACAAGATAAATTCTAATGATCCTCTGACTTTTCATCTAGCACCACCATAAGGTCAAAAGTCCAATTTGTGACCATGTTAGTATACAGACATTGAACGCTTCGCTCAAATCACTGCTGTGCCTAAGTGCAGCCTCACAGCTACAAGCATGGCTGACTCTTAGTCTTGTTCATGTGACAGTAATCTCACAGAAACAGAAGCCTGATATACTAACGGCTAATCAAGTGCTTATTTATGGTCAATATGTTTGCAAACAATTGGCAAGTACTTTAGCAGGTACAGAGCAACATTAGTATCTCATTTGAGCCATGTTTCTAGCATATGATTACTATAACTCCAATTTTCACTCGACTTCTAGCTCTGGTATACAAATTCTGTCAATTTGGCTTCCTAAATGCTCTGCTGTCCTCACTTGCCCCTGCTTTACTTCTACTATCTACCATTCACATTGGACAGGTAGATTACAGTAAGCTGTCTGAGCTCGTTAGCTGAGATGAGAAATCTTTCCTACAGTTCCAGGAGGGGTTGGCTGAGGCCAGTGGAAACTATAGTCTAAATACAGACAGGAAAACCCTACAAAGTTGCCTCAGTTCCAACCTGAGTGTCCAGACTCAGGTCGCATTTAAAAAGATTCGATCTCTCGGATTTGGACCACATGTGAAAGTCCCACTTTGGCCTGCGGTCTGAACGTAGCCTTATTGTTACTTCACTTGATCTTAACTGTGCAGAATGATGACTGGTGACTGATGACTCCACAAGGTTTTCAGATTAATCTGCTGAAGGAGGGAGGCCGCTCTGTGCTCACCTTAAATCTGAGTTTAACACTTGTCTGTACGAGCATGATTTAGTGACATCACATGCACTCTAGAGGTCAATCATGGTCCAATATGGATCTTACACAATGGCGATGTGGAAGCTGGAGGCCTCCAATGAACATACACCTCACTGTGAAGTAGGAGACATCTTGTGTTTAGTAGTTAAATATTTGCGTATACATAGATTTTGGATATATAATGGGGGAGAAATTACAGATATAATTATGTTAACAAGGCAAATAAACTTTTTTTGTGGAAAAAAAATCAGACACATATTATTAGTCAAATATTTTTTTATATCATAAAATATGTCCGATGGGGATCTTTAAAGGAGCTTTTATTTTAATTTGATAAGCAGATATTTTGGGGTACTTGTGGGGTAACTTGTGTCTCTGTCGCCAGCAAATTATGGCCACCATAAAATAGATAGATGGTGATTTTCTGTCCAAGAGTTCACCTCAGGGTCAAGGCTCAGGAAACGCTACACTCACTGTAACTCACTCGCTCAGCTCACTCACATCACAGCAAATTTATGCTCCGCAGACATAAGTGCCTCCCAGCCTGTAACTGCTCTGATCCTATTACTATATTAACCCCACAATAAGATGTGTGCAAAGCCTACACAGAGGGAACTATTCACATCATGGGTGGGAGAATTCACGTAGTGTATTTAAAGGCTGTTATGTGGGCAAAGTGAATACACTATTATTGAGTGAGGTCAGGAGTTATGAGGTAAGGGTGAGGGCAGATTCAAAGTAGTCCCTTAATGTACCCTCTGCCTATTTGTAAATACAGTCAAAGAAAATGGACTGGTCTTATCACAACAGACATCAATGCATACATACACTTTAACCCTTCTTCTGGAGAAGTACAGAAATAATATTTTACAATATTTGTTTTTATCTCACCTTTGTAAGCACTTCACACAAAGATTTTATTTCTAAAATGAAATATGTTTCAATTCCAATCCCCTTTACACTCGTAAATAACAATAATACATTACAAAATCATGTCGAATTAAACCAAGCTGGAAAAAAACCCTCATGAGCCTGTTGATCTATTCTTTAATCAATAACCAAAAAAGTATTTTTTATCAGTAGCTTTTATATCACCACAAACAACATCAATGTTGTATATCTAACCTACAGAAACGCGAGTCCATTCTTTGGCACAACTCTGAACTCTGGATTCGTATACTGTATACAGTGTATAAAGCGTATAAAAGTCTTATCCAGAAATATGTGGCAGACAGCAGTGATCCAGTCCTGTGAAGTCACGCCTCAATCATTCTGATAAATAGCTCTGCCATTTGCCCATGTGCTTTCCGTCACACTGGCCAGCGGAGGCTCATTAGCCGGCTAGTGAGGCTAGCGATGGAGGTTGTTGCTGCACAGCAGATGTCAGTGGGGGTCTGTGAACCTGGGGCTGCAGCCAAAGGAGGGGTCAGCCTCCAAAACTGTGGGCTGCCACGGAGGAGACAGCCACCTTAATCAACTGCAAAGTTCACAGCGGCGCACAGCATCCAATTAACCAGCAGATAAATCACACAGCTGACCACAGAAGAGTGACTGCCTTTCAGCAGAATGTGTGCATGGTTGTATGAATTATGAAAAGTGTGTCTGTGATTCTGGTTACTGCAAGTCTGTTTGTGTGATATTTTGATGCTTTGTAAAACTCTGAGATGACAAAAGAACAAACTGATTGTTTTTAAGGGACATGTGGTGAGTGAATGCTCAATTTTAAAAAGGCTGCACTAATAATTTGGAACCCACATTTTATGTCCCTATTCACAATTAGGTAAGCTTTTATTCACCTTTGTAATCTTATTGAATACACTTTAGCTCTGTATTTAGTAGCTATTAGTGATTAATTTTATTTACAAGAGACATTTTTGTTTCTGACAGTCACTAGGTCAAGTTTCCATCCAAATGTAGCACAAATTTTCTGAAATTCAGCAAAAGAAAATGCGAATGAATCCATGGTGCTTATTCTCCTGTAGGGTGCCATTAATCCACTGCAGAAGAAGGCACACTCAGATGACTTAATTTAAAGAGCATCAGTCAAATTTCAAACATATTCCATGTATTAATGTGAGGAACATTACAGTCTACTTATCGGTCCACGAAGATCTGATGTTTTTACCACAATTTTCCATCTCTTCATTAGAGCGGAAGCTTCAGTAGTGACCTGCATTTTGCTTTTATTGCCTAACCCAACTTTCCACCTCACTCATAGACTATTTTTCTTTTTAAATTTGCAGCACCTCCACTCAAGAGTAAAATAGGTGGAGGACAACACATTTACTTTTAGATTCTTGCTGGCAAAACATGAAGCAGATTTTACATTTTACCAAGCAACACATTATAGATACTTTCTAGACTCCATCAGTCATTACTAATCAATAAGTTATTAGGCAACTTGTTATTTTTTCACTAAGACCTTTGCAACAACACTATTTCTAATTATGTTATCAATACATATGTTATTATATGACATATTAATCATACTGTTGCAAGTTTTAACATAGTCAAATGGTTATCAAATTAAATAAGACTAACTGGTTCCTACACTCAAATCACAATGGAGCATTCACTAGAGTGGAATACAACAGCAATTTGTTTTTAATTAACTAATGACTAACTTATTTCTTGCACAAAACCTTTCACTTCCCCTTCTCTTGGGACCAGAATGGAAATAACCCTAATTGCTTTTTGTGCATTAACCCCTTTAAAGGTTTGGCTGTCACAGCAGAGTGGTAATTTAAAATGGAAAACGAAAACCAATTGATTAATCAGTCAACCAAATTAGTCGAACTGGATGAGAGGCAAGTGCTGATGGAAATGATGATGACGATGCTGCATTCAAATTGCTAAATGAGAACAGTTACCAGTCAGAAGGGACACAATTTGAAAAAAACACTAACTTGCACCTAATGGAAAATGTAAAGATGAAGTTAGTCACCATTGCTATTAGTGCTATCACACATAAATTGCAGTTGGTAAAGGTGGTAGGTACACAAAATACTATAAGACGGAAGTAAAACATTAGAATAGCAACTTGTAGCTAGAACAAAGTAACTAGTAAATGTAAAATAGCAGCTGGCAAAACAGAATCGAATTACCGTGCATAAACAACATAAGTAGACTACAAGTGGCAAATTGTGAATGATTGTGGACTTAGGGGTAAACAATGACAAAAAAACCTGCTATAGATAATCCCATTCAAAAATATTACTGATTTCACCTTCTTCATAAAAACTTCTGTATAGCCCAATCAATAGCTAGCAAGTGCTTAAAAATGCATAAGGCACCCCTAATGAGCAGAAACACCAGCATGACACCAGCAGCACAGATGAGTCAGCGTGTGTTTATACATTAATGGCTGCATATTGCTTTCTGTCCCTCACTGTGTGACTAAGCACTAAGCACTTGATTGTGTTGTAGCAGCAGCTGTAATCCTAAAACTATTTCAGCAGCTGCTAGGTGCCTGAAGTATTAGGCAGACATTCAGGCTGATCTGAAAATAGATGGGGAAAAAAGACAATCAGGGAGCTTTGTAATCTGAGGGATGACAGGAAAACTGCAACCAGCCGAGCACATTAAATTATTCAATTAGCCATGAGGATGCTTTAAGGGAAATGGACTAAGGAGTTTAATCAAAATAGTGAAACGGTTTAAAATCACTATCAAAATGGCCTTATTTTCACCATATTCTGCTAGACCTAAGCAGACTTTTACCTTCATAGCCCCAGTTTATGTAGGTCAATAGCTGCTGCCTTTAACCTACTCACTCCCGTCCTGCCTGCAACAGATCCCGTGATCCCTCTCCATTTGCCAATAAAATCTAATTATCATCGCCTGGAGGATAACAGCCAGCTCTGGCCTCGGAGGTGACACCGTGGTTACATCATTTTATGGATTACTGCTAGTTCGGCAGCCATTTAATCACCTTGTACCATAATCTAACCATTTGTCATTCAGTTGTACATCCCTGCTACTCCCTGTGGATTTGCTCTCTATTGAGCACTGTTGGCCTGACCAAAGACTTGCCCTGACCTTAGTGGGACTTCCCAGACAAAGACATAAGCAAAAAGATGGCTGTCTATTGAGGAGTGTGAGTCATATGAAATGGATACAACAAAACAAAATAGTTGAACTAAGCTTTTTTCAAGAGGCCACATTTGCTGTTAAATCCCCAATTCCATCAGGTGCAATCACTGTTTCACCAGTCAAATAACTTTAATAAACAAGAAATTGCAGAGGGTATTATTTTAGCATACTTTTAGATAAACTGTGCTACTGAAATGAACCATTCTCTTGCAGGCCAGTAGACAGTTATACAAATTGTTAAGCCTCAGCCAAAGATTCAACCACATTTGGTGTGTGCTAGGCATTTGTTCCCCCATCCTGCTTAAAGCTAAAGGTATATCTTAATATATGACACTGAAATAAGCCACTGTCTCTACGGACGAATGAACTGTTTCCTCTATGGAAGGTGAAAGTGCTTTTAGCTGCCCTGCGCTTACTGTGTTTATCTTTAAAATCTAGGCTGTAGCTTTTAAATGAAGGAACAGGCCGTGTCCAGTCAAATGGAAAATCACTTTCTCCTTGTCACTACCTTACTCTGGGAAAAAAAGGCCTCTGTTCAGGGGAAGACTATGGCAGAGAACAACAGCACTATAATTTGAGATAGCATGGAGAAGCACCAGCGAAGAAGCATCCTGCAGTGAGACTTTGTAGAGGAAGAAAATCAGACAACTCAACAATCTCATGCCAAATACCCCATAAATTGTTGACCAAAAATCAGTTAGAAAATCAGTCTCTCTAAAATGGGCTTGCCATAACTACTTGTCTATTTTGCATACAATCAAAAGCTTGTTATTGCGTACGAGGTGCATTTTAGTATCCTGTGACAAATGCTCACTTCTTGCCTCGTGCAGCATTTGTAACGGTCTCCAGAGCCATCAAGGTTAATTGGAATCAGGCGTTAAAAGACGCTCAATATTCTAAAAGTGACACCAAATTATGTTAATGGTGGTTTGAAGTCCTTGTTATCAAGGTGGAATCAATCATGCTCATGTCCCTTGAGGTCAGCAGCCATACATTGCAATTAGCACCGTGTGTGTCTGTGTGTATCAGGAATGTTAAATGTCAGACAGAAGAGTATCCTCTCTCGACAACTTAACAATCAAGTTCACGTTAATCCAAAAATAGTCCAAAGTCCAAAAATACTAAATGAAAACACAATACAGATTTTTTTCTACCTGTATACTAAAATAAATATTGATTGTATATAAATAACTCATTAAGATAATGAGCTGGACATGGCTGTCGATGTCACACTGCAGCCAGACACAGGATTTACCCCCATGATAATTTTTCTGTATCACTGAAGCAGCCTGACAGCAGCAAACCTGATGGCTGTTTTCTCTGTTGCATCTGGTTCATCTGGTGCAGGAAGATCGTCAGCCAGAATCTCTTCGGGACTCCGTGGGTCATTCAGGGGGGCGTTCTGCTCTTTGCCTTTCATCCCCATCCCTGCCGTGATGGCATTCCACAAAGCACTCTGGGACTTTGAGCCTGCAAAAAAAACAAAAAAAAAACAAGTCTTAGTGGTATTTCAGTCGTGTAGTGCTTTGAATAAAGCTTTGTTTACTGGGTGTTTTTTTTATCAATTATTTAACAAAAAACTGAACAAGCTCCACTGAAAGTACATGGCTTTCAGGATCTCAGTAAAAGGGAGTAAGAGAACTGAGTGCCTTTGTTATGCTGCCCCCATGCGGATAAATGTTGTCAATGCTAGTCTTTAAAAGTAACACACTACACAGCAGGCAAGTACTAATGCAAAGTAGTAGTTATTTTCTTCATTTTTATCATCAATTACAGATTTCAAGGTGTCATGAAAAGTAAATGTGTAATACTTTGTATTCTATTTTTATAATATATCATTAACAATAGTGAGCAGCCCACGGTAAAGAGTAAAACGGTATACATTGATCATTTAAACATGCCAGCTGAAAACATTTACTAGTGAAATCTACTGTCAACAAGGTATGTGGGTGGATTATGGTTAGTAGCAGTAAAAGTATTTCTGAAAGTTTACTTTTTTCAGCTTTGACAAAACAAAATTAAACTCTGTTCCCCTCCATTTTACTGAGGCGGTCAGAAGTCTGTGTAGCAATTTTTGATCTGAAAGGTGAAATGATTTGAAATGAATGAATTTAGTGAACTGGCTAATAATGGAGCATGACTTATATAGAATATTACACGTACGCGCAAAACTGGCTTGTGGTCTGGTGGAGCCCTCCCCATCTTCATTTGCCACTGGAGGAAGAAAATTAGAAGAAAGAGAAAGAAAATGTGGTTAACAATTACTTCAAAAGTATCTGTAACTTCTGTTTTGTTATTGCACACACACATGTTCTGTGTTGACTACTAAAAACTATAGCTGGAAATGTACATTTTCCATTTTTCACATGTGCAACAAATACAGTATGAAAATTCACAGTCTATTAAGAACGCTACATTTTCCTCCACATGACTCAACATATGATTCAGAACTTTGCTTTCAGGTCATTAGTACAGACTGTTGTGAGCATAAACACACAAACATATATACTACATGCTGCACAATTAATTTTAATGAGACTCGCCACATTCTGCCCTCACAGGCCTTGTCATTTATTTCTTTTTTTATGTACATTTCTGTGTCTATATATAAGCCAGGAAGTGTCAGGAAGGTCATTAAACCCTGGAATTGCCGATAGTGAAAGTAGTGACTGTAATTGTTGCTGTCACTTCTGGTGCCCTGCTGGAATCTCACTGAACCCTGGGGACACAGCATGTGGGGTTCACAGAGAATAGTGAACTATACACACATCTAGAGCAGAAAAACAAGAATATATCAACACATCAAAATGTACAATAAAAAATAGTGCTACAGTGTGCAGAAGGAATCTCAGCGTGAACACCTTGTTGAACCTTGAACTTGACGAAGGCACAGCTGAACACTTACACAGCGTAACTCTGTAACAACAGCTGTCCTCGTTTGTGTTGTAACACACTGATGGCATGGTCAGAATTGGTTGTTGAAACAACAAATAAGTATAAAGTATTGTACAACACACTGGAACAGATGCAATCTTTCACTGCTGTGGTCAATGTTTGACAAAACCTTAAGGTGCAGTTCCCTTATTGGCCACTAGATGCTGGATCCATGAAACTCAGAAAAACACTTCCTTTAACAACAGAACGCCAATATACACTCACCTAAAGGATTATTAGGAACACCTGTTCAATTTCTCATTAATGCAATTATCTAATCAACCAATCACATGGCAGTTGCTTCAATGCATTTAGGGGTGTGGTCTTGGTCAAGACAATCTCCTGATCTCCAAACTCAATGTCAGAAGTGTGAATGTCTGAGTATTTCACAATCTGCTCAGTTACTGGGATTTTCACGCACAACCATTTCTAGGTTTTACAAAGAATGGTGTGAAAAGGGAAAAACATCCAGTATGCGGCAGTCCTGTGGGCGAAAATGCCTTGTTGATGCTAGAGGTCAGAGGAGAATGGGCCGACTGATTCAAGCTGATAGAAGAGCAACTTTGACTGAAATAACCACTCATTTCAACCGAGGTACGCAGCAAAGCATTTGTGAAGCCACAACACGCACAACCTTGAGGCGTATTATCCTTCCAGCAGGATAACACACCATGTCACAAAGCTCGAATCATTTCAAATTGGTTTCTTGAACATGACAATGAGTTCACTGCACTAAAATGCCCCCCACAGTCACCAGATCTCAACCCAATAGAGCATTTTTGGGATGTGGTGGAACGGGAGCTTCGTGCCCTGGATGTGTATCCCACAAATCTCCATCAACTGCAAGATGCTATCCTATCAATATGGGCCAACATTTCAGCAACTTGTTGAATCAATGCCACATAGAATTAAGGCAGTTCTGAAGGCGAAAGGGGGTCAAACACAGTATTAGTATGGTGTTCCTAATAATCCTTTAGGTGAGTGTATGTCTAAAGGTTAATCTGTGCCATGGTAGTCGTCATCTTATAAATGACAGGGCAAGGATGAAACTCAAAGGGAAGCATGTTTTGTTTTGTTTGCCTTCAGTCTTTAATGGCATTAACCAGAACTCCACCACTTCACCCAATGTAGGATTTCCCGGTCATAATTACTTACTAACCCAATTCTCCCCAGCAGCCATCACACTTACCTGTAACAACACAATTAAACACAACCCTTATATGATTAAAGGAGTTTGATGGTGTCCTAGTCGGTGACAGAGAGTACCCCTACTGACCTCATTGATGCTCTGACCCTTAACCTGGCCCAGAGCAGGACTACATCTAGGATTGAAATGAACATCTGCATGCTCAAGATTTAGTGGATGCTCAGGCTTATCCCAGAAAGCTCAGTGACATTATAATGGTCTTTATCAATCCTGAGGATCATAACAAAGAAAAAACCCTACCACCACATTCTGCAGATCTCTGAGATAAAAGAGTTGTCTGAGACACAATTTCCCAAAACTATGTTCTAATTGGCCCACCACAAACCCCAGCTGTCTTCAAATTAAGACTGATTTGCTTATTGATTTCTTTATTCCTGAAAATTCAGTGACAAAATGCTTTAATATTCTGTTACCGTCATTGACATCATCTACACTCTCCCACCCACCTTCAAATCGTGAGTCTCTTGTCTTCCAAGTGGAGCTTGCATTTTTCCATTTGTGTTCACACAAAGAGGCAGCACCAGAGCAGATAAGAACGACCTTCGGTTAAGCTTGAAGTATCCTTGGGCAAGATACAAGATACTGAAAGTATCCTTGGGCAAGATACAAGATACTGAACCCTGATTTGCCTCTGGTGGCTGTTCCACCAGTGTGTGAATGTAAGTTTCTGTTTGAGCACTTAGGCTCAATGAATGAATGTGTGTGAATGCAGATGTAGTGTAAAAGCACTTTGAGTGGTTGAAAAGACTAGAAAGGTGCTATACAGAGCCTTTGCATTTGCTCTGTTAGAGGACAAGGGTATGCGAGTTTTAATGTGGCATATTCAAGATGTGTGTGCATGTTTGTAGGCGTTATTAAATTTCTCCCACTGGCTGAGCAAATAGCCTCTTCATCATCTTCCTGTGATGAATAGAAGCAATATTGTTTGATTTAGGCTTATAACAACAATCAGAATGTCCGCACATCTTCCATGCTCAGTAAATTAAACCATCTGTAACTGCTGGAAGATGAACGAGGTTAGATGCCAAAGTTAATATTCTAAGTTTTGTCAATGGTACACAGGGGTTGACTCAGGCAGCAAATACTGACAAAAAAGATTTATGTTAATTGTAAATAGAATAAATCTATAAATTTAGGGGGGGTTCTTACCAGGGGTTCTTTCCAACTGAGGCAGTGGCTCGGCTCTCCTAAACCTCTAAAACTTTTTCCTGTTGGCCAGAGTGGAGTTTTTGGAGTTAATTTATTGCACGATATTTCTTTTCATACTGCACATTGCTGCAGTCGTAGTCGGTAGTATTAACGTATTTCTGTGGTTTTTACATGGTCTGAATTTGGTTGTGGCTCCATGGGGCTTTATAGAACCATGATAGAGAAAGATCAAGAGGTGAATTTGTGCATTATACTTGCAATTAGAGCAAACCAGGCAGCCTTCTGTGTTTGAGAACTGCACTGTTTTTTTTTATATAGCCCACTAGAGGGCTGCAGCGCCGCAATAACCAGCCTAGTTAAAATGAACAAAATGACACAAAAAAAGATTAGTTCATTTTAAAGAACGAGATTTGGTGACTCAAGTCTTTCAAAAGAGTGACTTTTCCCATCACTACATAATACCGAGCCAGATGGAGCCGGTGTTCCATATATGGTCATGTGCTCCCACACAAAGGGCATGGCAACGCTCAGCCTGTTCCTCCCAGGAACAACAACAGCCTGGTAACATGCTTCAGGTCTTGGCCAATCATAAGACAGTGGGTTTTGAGAGGGGGAGCCTTAAAGAGACAGGAGCATCTACACCTTGTTCAGACAGAGGCTGAAATGAAGGCCTACATGAAGAATCAGTATAAGAAAAAAAATTTTTTTTTTGAACTTTGAATCATGCAAAGCTGCCATACAGGAGTCACAGAACTATAATATAGGACTGACTATAATAGGTCTCCTTTAACACTAGTATGAATCCCTTGGCCTCATCTGACATTTAAGTTTTGAGAATAGCTCAGTGCGATAAGAATCTGAGCTAACGCATGTTCTCTATTGAGACAGACACGGGTTCGACTCCCATGAGTTCACTATTTATCTTTGTTGTAGAGGCAACGAAAACTCTCGGATTTATTCATTACAGTACTTTCATGGATTGTATGCTGTCCCTTTTTATATTTACACCCATCGTCCTCAGAGGTCTGGAAATGTATACAATAAGCAAAAACTTGTCTACTTTAATCAACTCAGGGTCTAGGATTCATGGTTTGTTACACCACCCTCTGTTCACTGCTGTAGACAATACTGATACTCAATAAAACATTAATTACATAGATTTAATTGTCTAATTTTAGCCTGTATACTAAAGGTGCACTACTCAGCCTGTGAAAACAGTTTAATAAGCTATTTAGCATTTTAACAAAATACACAGAAAGCCTGTGTTACAAACAGAGGGGGTTGAGTTTAAAAGAGGTGGGCTTTTACCAGACAGAGAAGGTATAATAAAAAAAAGTGGGTATACCTTAATTCAAAATGTTTTGAACAAAATGTGTGTCATCAGACAAAACGAACACTATTGAGTCTCCACGAAGATAGACATACAATTAATTAATTTCACAGCAATCATACTCTTTGTCATACCGGGACTTCCGTTCACTTGACCCAATCTTGTACAAGACTTTGTTCATTTTCACGCATGCGGAAATAGTCTTGGACTCTTACGTTCACTCGTCACGCGGAAGCTGCATGGACTCTGTCAGCACAGGAAATGGAATTGATTAGTTCACGGCGGTTTCTCAATACCGAGTTCGCCAAGTTCAGACTTCTGTACTTTAAAGCTCGGACTTGGCAAGTTCAGCTCAGAAGTACAAACTCGCAGGAACGGGAGCAAGCAGTCAGTCATTCAGCAATTGGAACAGCAGCGAACTTGATGACGGCCAGACCCGTTAGCGAGCGGGACCTCACATCTCCAAAAACGTCATAGCAATTTTTTAAATCAGCTCTGTCTTGAGAAATCAACCACATACTTGAAGTTTAAACAACTATATTCCCGCAAAAATATCCTCTTAAAACTACTATATGTGACACAAGAACAGCAGTATTATAAGTTGAGTTTTCTCCTCCCACATTTCCGCTTTTTGGCTCAAAATGCATTCTGGGATACCTGGCTATTCAAAGTCAACACAAGTCACCACCGATGCAGGCTCGGTAAAACGGGCGGAGCAAGAACACATCCAGGTATTTGACTGTACTTGGCTGGATGCGGACTTTTGAATTGGAACAGTACTTTGGCTGCGACTGATGACGTTTCACGTTTCAAGTCCACAAGAACACAAGTACAGACAAGAATGCAGATTGAGAAACAGCCCACGACTCCGAAAAGAGTCACTTTTACCATCACTACTTTCAAGCAGCCGTGTGCTGAATGTAGTTCGTCATTGTCGTGAACCGACCAATCACAGCCTGGATGGGGCGGGGACATTTAAAATTCAGATCCACCGCTGTTTGCTTTGTAACGTTAAATTTAGATTTATTGTCATCTCGGTCGCTGTAACTGACGTGAACCACGTAATATACAGTAATGCAGCATAACACCGCAGGACAACAACACAGTGGAGGAACCATTTACTAAAGTAACGTTACTACGGTCAAACTGTTACGTATAAATAACTATAAAGTGTGCCAACAATCTCATTTATAATCATTCCAGCTTACAAACCATTTTCATTATCATAAAATACATATAGTCCCTTATGGAGACTGCTGAAAACAAAAAAATGACAAAATTGAGAAGAAGGCTGGAGTGCAGGACTTTTACATATAAATGAACACCTATTACATATAAGGCCTTGCCAAAGGAGTTCACACATGTGATGGTCCAAGAAAAGTATCTGATGCTCCAGAATAAAAAAAACCCCTCTGTGTTCAGAGGAAGGATTACAGTCAAAAAAAGGTGAACGACAACAAGGACAAACACAGATAATCTTTGGTGGAGCATTTCCCTTGTGGGACAGTGGTGAGCAAAGAGACTGAGGGCAAACATGTTAATGCTCCTGGACAGGTTGGTAGTTTCTAAATTATTTGGAGTAGGCTATGTAGCTATTACATTTACTCTACCTAAATAATAGATTATTGTCTTGGAACTGTGTATTTTTATAACTATGTCTGAACACCAGTAGGCAAACATCACTGTAATTACTCTCACTGCCAGAAGGGGAGACAAAGGTTCAGCACTGCAGGTTTAATTTCTCATCTTACACTTAGTTTAGAGAGATATGTTGGGAAAATAATTCTCTGGGAAAAGACCAATAATCAAGTCTCAAGCATGGACAGTCTATATTACAAAATATTAAGATAAAAAACAGACAAACAAGATTGTCCATAAATTAGTTTCTGAGACAGCCTTGCTTTGTTCAAAATTGCCACCAAGTGGAAACTGTGTTTGTTGTTATAAAGACTCAAATTCAGACATAAACTAAAGAATGCACAAGCTTCTTCTGTGATTCTGCTGAAATTACAAGATAAATAAAACATTGAAAGATTACACAAAATGGCAACGTGTACGTACAAGTGAAAACACAAAAAAACTAAAACGTATATGTAAAACAGCTGAAAAGTTAAAATCTGTTATCCCCACATGAGCTTCGTAACATCAACAAAGACATGTTGCAACACACGACAAAACACCACAGTTGGAGTCTGAGCAGAGGCTGCCTGCTACAGTAGAGGCTCAGAGTTAAATAGAGGAGCGAACACAAGGTGACCGGTCAGGCAATGAGGTACCAGCGCTTAGGAGTCACGCTTCAGAGGAGCTGATTGGCAAAATGCTGTGCGGTCTGAAACCAAGGCCCAGCGAGCAATTGATTGTGACACTTGTAGGTTACCATGACAACTGCCATGCTTGTGAATAGTATGACTGTGATATAGGCCACATGTGATTGAGGAAGGCTTTTACAATTAACAGGATGTGTCCATGCAAGCAGAAAATCCAAAGTCTATTTTCTGTGGGATCATAAAATCTTTTTAGGGCTGCTTTTAATGCTTTCAAAGAGATACCTTGAAATGATTTGAAGGCATCTCTCTTCCTGTTTTTGTGTCCTAACAGCAACACTGAAACTTTCCCCTTCTTATCAATATATTCATATCATCCAGATCCGTTTATGTTCTCTATGATAGGTGGGCTGATATTGCCATAGAAGTATTTCCTTTGTCTCACGCTACGCGATAATGACGACACTAAGCTCGTGGACCAGAGTTCAACCTAGGTCAAACTTTGTACAATACACAGCACTGACCACACCAATACGGAGATGTTGATTTTGGCTGTTAATATTTGTATGGGTCTAAAACAAATACAAAACAAAGAGCAGACAGTGTAAAGTACTAAGGCTAAATCTCTACTCTCTAGATATTCACCATCCTTTTACGTTCACTGTTTGGTGCTGGGCAGGTTGCTTAGGTTTTGTCTGCTGAAAAAAGCTGCCTGCTGTATCTAAAAACAAGTTTGATAAAGGTGAACAAAAACAGTAAATGTAAAGGGTTTAAAACTAAAACAATGGCCTGAAAGATGTTAAAACACTGACAAAGCTGAGGTGAGGTACTAAGTTGGGTGATAATTCCCTATGGGAATAAATAGTCATATAGACATGTACTCTTGAGTTAAGTCATTCAGTATTGAAGCTGACACTTGTATCTGTGGGTTGAAACTTACAAGCTTACTGGATACCTGGTCTCGACCCAGTGATGTCACAGCAGGTGTTAACTGTCAGCTGTGGCAAAACCCCTGCTGTGACAACACTGATTGGGGTGTGGCAAAAGTGTAGCGACAGTTTTCTGCTTTATGCAATTCATTGTTGAATTACCCTTAAAAGCCTGTGTTCACAAGCAAACTGTACATACGTGTGTTATTTTTTGTAAAGACTGAGAGCCTTGTGGTAAAAGTTTTAAGCAAACTTTCTATTTTACTATGATCACCAAACAAGAGTGAGCAAGAATAACACAGCACATATTGTTATTATTACTCTTTAACTCTGCTGCGTACACAACACAGCTACTGTTCAGCTTCTCATAAACTGCCTCCAGATTTGAGGACAGTGTTCCTCCACAGTCTCCAGCACAGAACTTCTTCACATTGCTCTTTTTGCAACACTGTTTCAACACTCGCTCCTGATTGTTGCGCTGCAACACTCGCTCCTGATTGTTGCGCTGCAACAAAAGGCGAGTGGCACACAAGTTCATCAACACTCTGGTTGTCAAGACAATAGAATGAATTCCTGGTGACGTCAGCAGCACACAGTTTTAGTCTAAGCCCCCTTGTTTCCATGGTGTAGTTGCATTACAGAGGCAAGCATCAACTTCAGTATAAACGTGCCAAGTTGTGCAGAGAAGCTGAAATGTGATGTGTTAAACAATGACGGTGTGTTGGTGCCAAACGCCTCATTGCTCTGCCTCGCACACATTCTCCTCGCACACATTCATGCAGCTCACATACAAACACACTTAACCTTTACTCCTGTTCTGCCAACCCTGCAAAATCTTACCTATAGTGATGTTGAAGCCGTCAATGCTGAAGGTGGCACTCCGACCCTTCCTAAATCGATGCTTCTTAGAGTTAGCTTCCATCGCTTTGGCACCCTCCGGTCACCCCTTGCCTTTTTTAATCTGTTTTAATGCCTCCTGTCAGTTGCAGTGTCTTGTTTCAGTTTTGTTTGGTAACTCTCCTCCTAGAGAGAAAATAAAAATGTAGCCCTCCGACTCCGACTAGCGCTGAGCGCTGGAGAACTGTCAAAGACTCACCACTTCTCGTTACAGACACAGAGCTGGAGAATTTATCTCAAGTCCTTCTCCACCCCTTTGTCTTTGTTGTACATATCTTTTCTTTCCCTCTCTCCGTTTCTCACACCTCAACAAGCTCATGTCAAGGAGCTTATGGCTCTTGATTTGTTTTTCTTCTCTCTTTCTCCCTCCAGCCCTCCCTCCCTGCTTTCTCTCCTCGTCTCTCTTCCCCAAGAGGTACAGTTGGTGTGTGTGGTGGGTGGCGGTGGTGGTTGTGCCGGTGGTGGATGGGCGGAGAGGACATCTCTAGAGGTCTTCAAATGAACGTGACTCCTCCTACTGTCAAGAATTTATAGCAAAAGCATTGGAAGCTCAGAGTTGGCACAGGCCTATTGTTGTCTGTTCTAGTTTTGCACACACACACAATCATACAAAAAAGGACTAAACTCGTGTTGGGCCACACATGAATTGATGCATGAGCACTGAGAGGAAAGGCAGGTGGAAAGAAAGAGAGCGAGAGGGTGATTATGTGTATTGAGTTAAAACTAGTCATTTAAATCAATGCCACTGCTTTTCATTTTGCAGTCATTTACTCGGGTACAGGAAGATGAAGGCCATCAACAGCATACTTACTGTTCTTTTGAAAGAAAAAAATCAAGCTGTACATTGCACAGTTGAATGGTTACATTTGTGAGAGTTTGCCTTGCCTGAATGATTGCTGGAAAACGACACTGGAGCAAGGACACTGCTTTCCTCATTACTTTGTGTGTTGTCCTGGAAAATAACCTGCCTTTGTGCTTACCTAAACTGACTTTCCAAAACCTAAAACATATCTCCTCACCTACGCACACAAACACACACACGCTAGCACACACGAGATCAATAAGGGAAAAAAGGCTCCCCTTATTAGCACAATCTGACATTTAGCTTTGGAATTTTTCATGTTTCATTTCCCCTCTGATTAGTGTCTGTGAGTGCTCTTTATGAAGGCTTCTGGCTTGTTCTCACACCTTCTCTTAAATTTGATAGATCTTCCTATAATACCACGCACAGATCAGACGACATGTCTTTTAATTGTCATTTCATACTTAATATTAGTACACATCAGTAGCGCACTTCTACGCTGTTTAGTTCCCTGTTTATTTTGCTCTGTCTTCTATGATATAGCGAAAAAGCTTTACACTTTATGCAGAATTGCTCATAATTTGAGTTAACATTGGGCTTAGTACATTGTGTTCTTTGTGCTTGCTCTTTACTTCTCCCATTCTCTTCTTTCCTAGAACACTGAACACCTTTTCAATTCATGTTCAGTCACATCATAATTATGCCTGAGCCTGCAAAATATCCCACCATTTAACTTTACTCCAAATTCTAGTTTATACAGATAATCTCATCTGACATGGTTAATATTTTTATCATTATGGGTAACTATCACGCTCCTTCATATAAGTGGAAAAAGCTCTGAAAAAACCCTCTTTAACTTGTTTTATACATTAGTTTAAGAATTTTTTTCTTTTTTATGGATACTACCTGATACACACCAGCCAATACAAAACTATGTCAAGCTATGTCTCAGTTTCTTGTGTTTTGACCAAGATTTTGTGTTTTGTGTTTTATTTTTTTGCAGCCCCACTGGACATCTGTATGTTTAGTTGACTGGGTCTTAATTTGTAAAATTATGTATGAAACTGACTCCTGACGTGTAAGCGTGTTTTATTTCATTATATTTACCCATTTATGTTTAATTTTATTTATGGTTGCTGTTAGCCTTGCTGCTGTTTAACTTGTGTTCTTTTTCTTTTGAAACACAAGGTAACATTTTCCCACTAGTATTTTGTATAATAAGGTTCAGTAAGGTTCTTTAAAAAAAAAAGTAATTTCCTTCAGTGGCATTCAATATAATCTAAGCAATGCGACAACAAGACATGGGATTTAGAAGCATTAACACGTCCCCACTTTAATAAACAGTTAATAAAATCCACATGATGTCTGTGTTGCTACAAATCTCAGTGGTAACACTACTTCAGAAATCTGAATTGCAATCATACTCATGAGTGATCAAACAATGAAATGAGTTTGTAATCTCAAAGGGCAAAGTGTTCAGCTGTTATTAAATAATTCTTGATATATAGTCAATTAAGGACATAAGTACAGTATAGTACTACAGAAGCTAATGCATGATTTCTAAATGATAAAGCAGTAAAGGTGTCTGAGGAAAAGCAAATGGATCACAATCAGGGTATCTATCAAATTATTAGTTTGAGCCACTCAGTGCCATTCCAGCGGACACATTATGCACATGTTAGATAATTACACTCCATCTCATTTTGTTTGCAAGCTACAGTAAGAGCTCTTTATCCTCTGCGTCTCCTGTCACCCTGCTCTCCACAGCCTCCAATACATACTGTATATAGCAATTTGTGAGGATCCTAATTTTGCAACACTCTCACTGTGCAACATCAAGTGCCTGCCTGTTCCAGAGTAGCTTTTATGTTAATGAGGGCATGTGTGGGAATAGTGAAAATTTATTATTTTTTCCTTTTGCAGCAGACTCCCAGGTAACCATTTCTTTGAAAGGCTTTAACTGGTCACAATGTGCTTTTTAAGCCCTTGTTTGCTATATTTAAATATGAACAGCCTGTTGAGACCACAGTTGTGTCAATATGGCTAATGATATTATCATATTACTGCAGAGGTCTGTCACCAATATTAAATTTATTATCGAATATTGAGTCTTAAATAATATGTGTTTTTACCTGGGACTTTAATTAAAGAAGTAGAGAGGTGCTAAATAGCAACATTTTCTGTGAGTTTATTCCACAAGAGTAGGTGTTTGTTCAAGTGTCTTATGGGTCAAAATTTGCTGCAGTAGGTTCAAAGTTTCCCATTTAATGCATTTGGGGTTATAGAAGTTAGAGAGGAGATTACATAATACACCTAACTGAAGGAGTGTGCTTCTGCTTCTACTTTCATGATGCTTTAGAAAGCTACATGATGTTCTTTATTATATTTACAAGGTAATGTCATGTAAACCGTGGCAATGCAGGCTTTTCACAGCACATTCTGTTAAAAGCCTCAATAGGTACTAATGTAAGGATGGTGGCACCCAGCAGTTTGTTTAATACTTTAGTCAAAGCAAGTTATCTACTGGCCAATTTCACATGAGATTTGATATGGGTAGTCATGGTCCCCTGAGGATGATTCCTGGTGGATGACACCTAAACCTTCTGTCTTGTCCAACAATCAAGATTGAAATTTAATCTTAAAAAACACCTTGTTTTAACTTGAAAAGTAAGGTTCTTCTTTGTGCAATCATGGACAGCGGAGGATTACTCCTAATGTTTATGGTTACTTATGCTCTCCTTAAGTGCCGCCACGATGCCAAGTTTTTCACCTGTATAAGAAATATCACAATTTACTAGGCACATTTCCCCCAGATATACTGGAAACACCTCAAAGGATAAACACTTTACATATTGGAGTATGATATTTTTGTCTATAACATCACCTATGGATCAAACTGTCAACTTCGAAACACAAGATCTATTCCAAAAAGTTTAGTCTGGTTAATCAGAGTCCCCAGAGAACTAACCCTATTGTATGTGGTGACCCTCTGACCTTAATGCTACAATAAAGCCAACATTTCCACAATTCCTCAGGCCAAAATCACAGCTGAGCACGATCATGCTCCCAGGGGATACACCCTGTTTATTTTAACGACCCCATAGCATTTTTCTAATGCAATCTTCAGGACACGTGTTTCATTTACAGCCATATGAATAGCAGAATTGTAGGCAAGTCATTTGTTTACTCCAACCAGGCACTATTATGTTGTTACAGCCACAGCTGTGGATCTTTAGGTCTCTAATTCGAAAAGTAAAAAATGCTGATGTTTATCCATTCAGGTGGCACTAATAGAAAACAAATAGCTATTGAAAAATAATTTGCACTGGTGGGCTGCCCAAGAAGGCATAGATAGCGATATCATGAATCTTTATCATACCATTATTTCAGATCAGTAAAATTCACTATGGGCCAACAGGCCCCAGACTAGCCCTCATTTGGGTGGTGGATGTAGCTTAAAACAAACCAAATCAAATTGCCTGCTGCGGTGTTGCCAAAAAAACTAATGGGGTCCTGAGTGCGAGGAGGAGCTACTTGCTGACTATGAAAGCAGCGCTGCAATCGAATAGCCTAAGATTGAACCATTTTTAAATAGTAAATAAATCAGTATGTGGCAGTCAACACTGATAATGTGGCAGGCCACCACAAATAAATCAATGTGTGGTAAACACTGCTTCAACTTGTACTAATTACTTGCAAAGCAATGCGTTATTTGTTCCATAAGTAATAAGTAATGTTTAACTCTACTCTACTCTGTACTGTTCACTGCTATTTACATTTAAGAAGCATCTTTCTTTCTGCCAATATCTCTTCCTGTCAATGATATACCAATCGCATCAGATACATATTTGTTCAGTTTGCTTTGCCTGTGATGTAAGAAGTGAGCAAAAAAACAGATAATATTGGTCAGTTTTCATTTGGCCCTTTAGGTTTTTACTGGAAGCAACTGTGAAATTGTGGCAATAGTATTGGACATCGCATTCAGTGATAGTCATTACAAATCAGAACAAGACACCATAAATAAAATAAAAGTGTTAGAACAAATCAATAATAAAAATAAATAAGTAGGCTACAGTAAGGAAACTGGATTCACTAAAGGACTAGCTATTAGCTTCCTCGTGCCAGAAAGAAACAAAGCATCACCAGTAAAGATCAATATTAATTCCCCATGGGAATTACACTGTCATGCTCTCTGCTTCCTCCTAATTGGGAGTTCCCCTCTCTCTCCCTGTCTGTGTTCTTGATTACAGGAGTGGGATCTGGAGTGTGGGTGTTGGGTGACCAGCTGCTAATTATCTCCAATCTACTCAGCTTTATAAACCGGGCTTCTACTCCACCACACCACCAGATTGTAGACTCAGTTACATAGTTAGTCTCACTTCAGCCTTGTTAATTCTGTCTTCTGTGTTTTGAAATTGGCTAATACCTGTTTCTTGTGTCCAGCAGTTCTCCTAGTCCGGACCCAACTCCTGCCTCTGTCCCACACCTGTTCACCTTTAACTCAGAATACCCTATATCCCTGGATCTCTGGACTGCAACTTTCTCCCTGGATCTATTCCAGTATTGTGTAAATACAGTGAGGAAAATAAGTATTTGAACACCCTGCTATTTTGCAAGTTCTCCCACTTAGAAATCACGGAGGGGTCTGAAATTGTCATCGTAGGTGCATGTCCACTGTGAGAGACATAATCTAAAAAAAAAATCCAGAAATCACAATGTATGATTTTTTAACTATTTATTTGTATGATACAGCTGCAAATAAGTATTTGAACACCTATCAGCTAGAATTCTGACTCTCAAAGACCTGTTAGTCTGCCTTCAAAATGTCCACCTCCACTCCATTTATTATCCTAAATTAGATGCACCTGTTTGAGGTCGTTAGCTGCATAAAGACACCTGTCCACCCCATACAATCAGTAAGAATCCAACTCAACTCTTTCTGGGCTGTCGCTGAGAAACACGGAGTTTGAGCTCCCTCCAAAGATTCTCTATTGGGTTTAGGTCTGGAGACTGGCTCTTTTACCTGGAACTCACTAGCGTGAACACATTACACCTGTTACTGGCCTCACTCCACCAGTCCATTTTAGAATACATTTTAAGATCTTATTGTTTGTTTTTAAATCACTAAATGACAAGTTTATACCCCCCGACGTCACTAAGGTCCACTAATCAGGTCCCAAACTAGGCTATGAAATGATACCTCCACAGGTCAAAATGGCCTCCACCCTCGAAACTTTCATTCCCTGGCTTTCAACCCAGCATTAGAGCTGTGTGGTCTTCTCTTGTTGCCTTTCAATTGTTGAACTATTTGTTTGTGTGTTGCTTGTGTGTTTTATGTGTTTTATGTTTTATTCCTTGTACACTTTGTAAAGCTGTTTTTTAAAATGTGCTATATAAATAAAATGGATTAGATTAGATTATACCACCACCCCTCATAGTTGGTGCTGCTGATCCAGTATGGCAATTCAGATACCAAGTGACAAGAGTTTTGGCACACACCTGTTACACAATACATAATCCAATGTATGTTGGTCTAATGCCAGAGCACATTTTAAAAGGAGCACGTAATACAACTGCTGTTCTGAGAGGTGAATCATATACCCATACATCTCCGTGTCAAGATCTATTGGCTTCAAGGGTCAATCCTAGGGCAACATCACTGTCACTTGGCAACCGGAAGACCTTTCGGACATACATTGCATACATTACACTGACGACGAAAAGGAGTTAATATGGCAAATAGCAGTCATTATGATGATGATTTTTTCATAGTATGTATACTAGAGTTATCTGTATACTAGAGTTATTTTACTGTGTAATTTTCAGTGTTTCCTCACCTACATCTGTGCAGACAGAGCTTGCTGGAATAATGCAAAAGAGAGAGCTCATCCCTTTTTGATGAGCCGTTTGTAAGTACAACTTCCATGTGAATTTCCTGTAGCATTTTTTTAAACGTTTTATTAATAAACTTTAGTTGTTTTAACAAACCGATGCTACATTTTATTGTTGGCACAAAACACACCTGCTTGTTTTTGCTCTATATCCATTGAGTATTACTCAACCTTTGATCTGGTCATCAAACACCAGGACAGACCATCACCAATAGACATTAATTAGTCATGAAGATAAAGGGGAGGTGAGGACTAACTTGGGGGGTTAGACATAGCCTGCACCAGTACCATTTTTATTTGTAGTGAGTAAAGGTCCTATTCAATAAATAAGCGTTTTTAAATTATATGTTGACTCTCAGATAAATAAAATATATTAAAATCAAAATCAGTACAATAACTTACAGGATTGTAGTCCTACACTTTCTCTCATTTTCTGAATGTTGATGTTGACATTTCACCATAATTTTATTGCATAATTCATCGAGTTAGTTTTCGGAATTTTTGATTGTGTAATTTGTCCCAATAGTACAAAACGATTCAAGACAACAACTACGCAATCAGACAGAAAAACAAGCTCATTAGAGGTCTCCCCTAGACTGAGGAAGGACACACACTTTGTCAGTTCCCACACCACTGTCACCACAGTGACACAGTCATGTAATTAAGACACAGTGTGCCAGGGAGCCTGCCTATCCCCCTGCTAAATACTCATTAGAGGCACCTTTAAGGGTAATATTAGCCTGTGTTGAAAACCTGAGGGAAATGAGCTGACAAAACAGACAGCTACATGAACTATCATCTGAATCCTGCTGAACCAAGACAGTGAAGAAAACGGGTGGTTGCATGTCTGTGTGTGTGTGGGGGGGGGGGGTCTTGAGCTATAAAGCTCACAAGTTTAGCTAATGATTTTTGCACCAGCATGGTTCCAGATCAAAGAGACAAAACCAGTTGGGAGAGTGTTAGGTCAGCAGAGCAAAACAAACTTTTTGATTAGAGCAAGGCGTCTTACACACACCAGACATCCTCCTCGCAAAATAGACCAAAGCAACCAATCTGTTTTATTTAGACAGAGTCAACTACATTCTGCTCTTTTTATGAAAATGTCACATATGTAGTGTTGGAGACACAGCAGACTGCAAATGATTACAGTGATTACAGAGGCAATGGAACATCTCATACACCTAATTCAGTAAATCATGTGCTTGGTTACAAATATTTTTTTCCATAGTTAAAATGCATATAAAAATAACTTTGAAATAACTAAGGATGAACACATAAGAGATCGCATCATCACTGAAATCGCAAACAGCGATGTTCAATTCAATTCAATTCAAAAAGCCATCTGCATTGCTTGCCAGTCTGAACATAGATCTGAAGGTTACACGTAAATTCAAGCAGTTCAAATCGTTTAAAAGACATGCAAAATTCAAAAGAACCCAACAGCTTAAAGCAGCATCAAAACAAACACATGCAAAAAAAGTTGTTTGAGGAAAGTGCAATTAGATTGGCCACTTCGAAATTATGTGAGAGACTAAGCTTGTGGGGGCAGTGAAAACTACAGATACTGATAGTGATGAGGGCAGTGCATGGTTCTTAGGAGCCATTTCAGAGATCCCGATGAAGACAAGTGGGTATAGATCTGCTAATCAATGGTAGGCCTGCTACTGTGCATTTTAGAATTGACACAGGTGTAGATTTTACAGTACTATCAGAGCAGACATAAGCCTGCCACTTTTGAGAAACACACAAAGCAGTTCTCACAAGTCCTGGTGGAAAGCTCATTTGCAAAGGCAACATGGACAGAAATACATATTTTGAATATACTGTATGTGATGACAGGCCCATTTACCACTAACCTGCTTGGATGAAAAACAACCAAAAGGGGGAATGTACAAAGTGTGGATGAACTTTGAGGATGTTTTTGGAGACACTGTACTATTGAATTGTACTCCAGTAAATATTGAGCTCTGGCCAGATACTCAGCCCTAAAGTATCGCCTGACCTTGTTGCATCCCTTTCCCCATCCTGCCTCAGGTAGTGGAAAAACTGAAATGATGGGATCTTTAGGTATCACAATAAGAAACCCAGAATGTGTGTGGAAAAACTAAGCTAAACAAAGCTTTGAAAAGGGAGAGGTTTATTCTACCCGCACTTGAGGACATTGCACCACAGCTCTCTGGCGCAACAGTATTCTCCACTGTTGATGCCTTAAGTGAATTTTGGCAAATAACATTTGAGGCTGTTTCTGTTTACGGAGGCTTCCCTTCAGCATTACATAAATATTTCAGGATAAGATGAGCACCTTCCTAAGAGGCGCTGGTACTGTGGTTGGGTATGGATGATATCCTGGTGTTCGGCAAAGACCATGATCATAACCTCAGCGCAGTTAAGGAAACCGTTAAATATTCGGGACTAAAACTGAACAAGGAAAAGTGTCAATTTGGGATCTGAAATCCAGTATTTCACAACATCATTGGGAAAGATGGCATCAAGCACAACACTGAAAAAGTCAATGAGCTACACCAGACAATCGGGATGATAAACTACTTAGGCAAGTTTCTCCCTGACCATTCAACTGTCATGTACCCAATAAACAGTCTACTGAAATGACAGATAGAACGTTATCAGAGAGGCTACTAGCCAGGATGCTGACCTCCAGGCAGTTGCTTGGTACACTCACACAGGCTGACCTGCAGAGTTATCACAAATACCACATACTCTACACAAATTCCATGTTGCCAGAGCCCATTGCAGTTGAATGTACTCTCTCAGATACATCAGGGTCACCAAGGCCTCACTAAGTGTCATAGGAGGTAAGGTGGCCAGGGTTTGGATGGGACATCACTGAGATGGGTGTGAGTTTTGCCTGTGGAACAAACCTACTCAGAGGAGAAAGCCATTGATGACCACGCCACTGCTTCATGGACCATGGCAGAACATTGCAGCAAACATTTGCAAACAACATGGTAAACAATACCTTGTGGTGGTGGATTACTATTCACGTGACATTGAGATTGCACACTAGCCCACCACAAGCGGTCAGCAAGTCATAACTCGCTTGAAAAGCCGTTAACTTTAGATTTAGATTTCGATTTAGGGTTGCTAGAAAAACATTAAATATATATTATTAATATGACTTTATTGCTGTTTCATCACCATTATATGTATTTTTATCATTTATAACACCATTTATATCTATACAGTATGTTTATGATCAAATAGATTACTAGGGCACAAAATTGTTAACAAGAGTGCAAAGTTCTTCATAGATTTATTTTGCTTTTAAAGTGCACCAAAAATGCACTTTACTTTAAAATGTACAAATTTTTCTTCCAGGGTAGCATACCCCCAGACCCCCCTAGAGAATCAATGTCCACCCACCATAGTCCCACAAAATCCTGTGAAAAACACTGAGGTTACCTGCATTCTGTCATTTATTCATCGGGAGAATGGTATTGGATATAGTTACCAGTGTTTTGGCCCATACATTCATTTGCCACTGTGCTTGTAATCTCTTCATTACTCAAAACTGCTGACCGTAGATTTCTTGCTGATTAGCTCATAGTGTCACACATCCGTTCAGATTAAACATATCGAAACACAAGATGGCGCCAGTGCCTTAATGACGTCAGATTTCATTCCATATAATCAAGGTTCATTCAATATAATCAGACAAACTTCACATATATAATTATATGTATATACATAAACGGAATGTTCCTAAACATAACGTGTGTGTGTGTATATATATATGAAAATGTGAAGTGTGAACAATATCAGATACAGTGAGGAAAATAAGTATTTGAACACCCTGCTATTTTGCAAGTTCTCCCACTTAGAAATCATGGAGGGGTCTGAAATTGTCATCGTAGGTGCATGTCCACTGTGAGAGACATAATCTAAGGGGAATCATAGCAGGGTGTTCAAATACTTATTTTCCTCACTGTATGTAATAAAAACATTACAATCATTAGCATTTCATAATTCATATTTTACTGAACTTTACTTTGTGCTATAAGTTGCACTGAAATATTTTGTTATTATGTGCCTGCTGGGTGAACTAAAAAAAAGTGGGAGATGTGATGTGATTTAGACGTAGCTCTATTTACAGTGGACACTAAAGTTCGCTGCAGTCTGTAAGTAGTGTATGTGCTATGAGTGAAGCGATGTAGTATGCTAGGAAAAATGCTAGTATGTTTGTGGATGTTTACTAGCGTTAGCCAAATAAACAGTGAAACTACTCACACATGACAGAAGGAGTAAAGTTTTAACATATAACATAATTCGTATCACATAGGGTTGCCACTATCTACACTAAAGACAGACTAGATAATTTTCTGGTTCCTTATTTATGCCGCCTCTTTTCCTTCACTTGCTCTATAGGTCTGACTCCCACTGTGGGTCAGAGATGAAATACAATAACATTGCTATTGGCATCCACATTACAAGCCTTTGGCATTGACCACATGATCCCATCTTCCATACGAAAAGGTGACAAAAGATCTCCAAATTATAGGCTACTTAACCCCCAGGCCTACTAGAGGACATAGATTGCACTGCTTTTTTTCTAAACATTTATTTGTCTTTTGTATTGTCATTGTTTGTATTCACTATGTTGCTCTTTAAAGTGGCTATCACAACGATTTTCATTTAAAGCAACATTATAGTAATTTTATCTTAAAATAAGCTTCAAAATCATTTTGATGGTAAACTGAATTGTAATAGGGTGAACGACATCTCTGTCATTGGCACTCCAGGTCAGGGCGCTCCTGACACTATGTAACATTGGAATACCATGCATAAAACCTATTGCATTAACGTCATAATGCTTTACGGCACCGAGCAAAAAGCTATAAGAAGAAGCAAAAAGTACATAACATACAATGTAAGTGCTTTGGAAGAAGGTAGCTTGGTATTCTCATTATGGATATTGTGTCAGAGGCTGCGAAGAGACCGAAGAAGAAGTTGACGGAGGAAGCAATGAAAAGATAAAAAAGGAGTGACAGAGCAAGAGACCAGACGAGTAAATATCGAACTGGCTTTTACTCGTGAGCCAAAGAGCTGAAATGATGCAAGACAGATGCTGAGCTGGCCTTCTTGCTATTGTACTAGTAAGTAATAACTTAATGGCTGGCTCGCTGTGTCTTGTGTTGTTACGCTTGTTTGATGTTTGGCTGTGTTAGCAAAGTTGTCAACTCTCTAGCTATAAATCAAGTTATAGTTATATAAAACAAGTTGATGTTAGCAAACTTACTGGATAACACACTCGGAAATCTGTAACATTACAGTACGTGCTCTCTTGCTTGATGTTTGGCTGTGTTACCAAAGTTGTCAACTTGCTAGTTTTTGATCATATGTAATCATAACAAATGAACATGTACGGCTATACTGGCAAAACATTAGTTGACTTTAATTATAATGTAGTCACAGGAAATGCAATGTTTTTGTCAGTGAACTTGACACTGACCGCTATGGTTCGTCAACATTATTTGACAGCTGATCAGTTTGAAATGTTGTAGGGAGTAATGGAACAAGAAGAAGTAGACACGGTGAGCTGTTGGATAAAGAGCTGCAGGCAAAAGGCTGCACACCTCCATCTTCTCAGCGAGGTGACCAACTCCTTTCTCTGTGCCCTGCTGTTCGCAGACTCATGCCGTGTGCAGCATAAAATCTGATCACGGTTGTTCCCAAAAGACAAAAGTAACTAATCTGTATTTAGAGTCAGAAAACTACTTACATTCTGCTCTTTTTATGAAAATGTCACAGATTGTGTTGGAGACACAGCAGACTGCAAATTATTACACTGGTCACTGAGGCCACACAAAAATGGAACAGCTCATACCCCAGAGCTAAACACTAATTCAGTAAGCCATGTGCTTGGTTACAAATGCTTTTTTTTCCATAGTTTAAATGCATATAAAAGACAGTAATATCCTTAAAGAGGTGGTATTATGCTTTTTGGCTTTTCCCCTTTCCTTTATTGAGTTATATATCTTTTTTGTGCATGTAACAGGTTTGCAAAGTGAAAAAGCCCAAAGTCCAGCCCAAAGGGAGTTCCCATCTCCCACAGAAAGCTCTGCTCTGAACCGCTTGAAAACAGCTCATTTGTAGTCCAGCCCTTCACTTCCTTACTACTCCTACTTGTGACGTCACAATGAAAACGCGTCATAAAGCTTTCCAAGCAGCTAGCGGGGGACAGGCACGGCCTCAAACCAAGCTAGTCTGAGCGGAGGCCCTTTGGCTCCACTCGCCTTTGTCTGGTTTTCTATTGTAGTAATGTTGTACCTGTACCTGCTTCCAGGTACTTTTTTTCATATCACCTCACCTCCGTCGAGGTTCCAAGCGAGCTGAGGGAAACTAAAATGTAACATGAAAACACGACAGACTTCTGATTGGTCAGAGAGAATCGTCACTATTCACTGCATCATCATTGCGTGTGTCAGACAGAGGCCAGCAACAGAAAGTTTTATATTTTCGAGTTGTCATATGGAATTTCATCATTAAATCCACTTCTGACAAGTTTTGAGGTGAGAAATCAGCTGTGTAGATTTTGAATATTGACAGTTTTACGAGAAGTGATGGCGGAACAAAAATGTGCTTGAATATTTTCGGAGTTGAGGAGCTTCGCAAGTAGCTGCGGGGAAAGCATGTGCCAACCCGCGGGAAGAGCGTGAGAGGCCGGCCAGCCGCCCGCTCACAGAGCCCTCTGCTCCCGCCGTCACACAGATGGCTGCAGCAACAACGGCAGAGGAAAACACAGCTGGAAGGTTTTCATACCGCTTATCTGTCTTTACATTCTGAGGAATGTTGAAACGTTTTAACTTAACAAAGAGAAAGATGTGTGGATCGCTGGTGTGTGTGTCGCATTGAACATTACGTTGCGGCAGTTGTGTGTGGCATTTTTCGGCAAGGCAGCATAGATCGTCAGAACACCGGCAATAGTTCAACGTTCAGTCCTGATGGTAAGATGTGGAACAATGATGTTGTGTGGTTGTGGACTGGTAATAACTTACACCATCTGCTAGGTTACGGTCGCAGTCTGAAGCGGCTTTGATTTGGATCACACTACCTTGTTTCTTACGACCTGCTCTTCTCTGCTTCTGATTGGCTAGTAGTCCTTACCTGGGAACTGCGCATGTGCAACTCCCAACAAAGATTTTGTACAAGTAAGATGCATCACTCTGTAGCTCAAGAGCGGAGCGTACAACACGCAGGGTGAAAAGAGGAGCTGTGTTTTTTGAAAATGAAACCATGTAAACCTGTTCTGGTACAACCCCTAATTAAGATTTAGAACCTGAAAATGAGCATAATACCACCTCTTTAACTATACACAGTAGTTTAATGTCTTACAAACAAACCTTATCTCTTATGAATGTTCACATGCATGTGAAATGCACACACATGCAAACACAAACAACTCTGCAACATGTTCACTGACAGCTTATTTTGCAGATCACCGTTGCTCAAAGAATGATGGAAAAAAGCCAATTACTGCTTGACTTCACTGAATTGCCCCTGGTGGCTATTCCACCAGTGTGTGAATGTTAGTTTCTGTTTGGAGCACTTAGGCTCAGTGTGTGAATGCAGATGTAGTGTAAAAGCGCTTTGAGACGAAAGACGAAATCGAAAAGACTAGAAAGGCGCTATACAAATACAGAGCATTTACATTTGATATTATTAAAATCTGAACGCATTCATCTTATATATTATATTGTAGTATCCCATTCTAAATTAAATTTCCAGCCCATAGGCCAGCTGATGCCTCTTGATTTATTAAATACCTCATCCTATAGTAGTAGAGACAGCACTTTACATTCCAAAACACTAATGACCTAGTACATTACCTACAATATGAACACATTTATGAAGGGTTGTTCACACATTGTATCTTTCATTGCCTGCGGCAAATTTATACATGATGATGCCTTTCTGGGATCCTCATGAAGATTTATTGTTCAACATCATGTTCTGCAAATGTTGGTAACACTTAACTTTATGTCCCCTCATTTAGCATTTATAAGCAAAGATACAGTGGTGTGAAAAAGTGTTTGCCCCCTTCCTGATTTCTTATTTTTTTGCATGTTTGTCACACTTAAATGTTTCAGATCATCAAACAAATTAAAATATTAGACAAAGATAACACAATTAAAACTAAATTAACACAAAAAAAATCAAACCTACATGGCCCTGTGTGAAAAAGTGATTACCCCCTAAAGGTAATAACTGGTTGGGCCACCCTTAGCAGCAATAACTGCAATGAAGCTTTTGCGATAACTTGCAAAGAGTCTTTTACAGCGCTGTGGAGCAATTGTTGTAATTCAGCCACAATGGAGGGTTTTCGAGCCTTAACCGCTTTTTAAGGTCATGCTACAATATCTCAGTCGGATTCAGGTCAGGACTTTGACTAGGCCACTTCAAAGTCTTCATTTTGTTTATCTTAAGCAATTCAGATGTGTACTTGCTGGTGTGTTTTGAATCACTGTCCTGCTGCAGAACCCAAGTGTGCTTCAGCTTGAGGTCACGAACATATGGCCGGACATTCTCCTTCAGGATTTTTTGGTAGACAGCAGAATTCATGGTTCCATTTACCACAGCCTTTACCAAAGTCTTCCAGGTCCTGACGCAGCAAAACAGCCTGAGACCATCACAACACCACTACCATATTTTACTGTTGGTATGATGTTCCTCTTCTGGAATGCTGTATTACATTTATGCCAGATGTAATGGGACACACCTTCCAAAAAGTTCAACTTTTGTCTCATCAGTCCACAAGATGTTTTCTGGCAAAACTGAGACGAGCCTTTATGTCTTTTGCTAAGCACTGGTTTATGTCTTGGAACTCTTCCATGCAGGCCATTTTTGCCCAGTCCCTTTCTTGTTGTGGAGTCACGAACACTGACCTTAACCAAGGCAAGTGAAGCTTCCAGTTCTTTGGATGTTGTTGTGGGGGTTTTGTGACCTCTTGAATGAGTCTTTTGGTCGGCCGGCCACTCCTGGGAATATTCACCACTGTTCTATGTTTTTGCCATTTGTGGATAATGGCTCTCACTATGGTTCACGGGAGTCCCAAGTTTTAGAAATGGCTTTATAACCTTTTTCAGACTGATAAATCTCAATTACTCTGTTTCTCATTCGTTCCTGAATTTCTTTGGATCACAGCATGATGTCTAGCTTTTGAGGATCTTTTTGTCTACTTCACTTTGTCAGGCAGGTCCTATTAAAGTGATTCAGAACCGGTGTGGCAGTAATCAGGCCTGGGTGTGGCTAGAGAAATTGTACTCAGCTTCGTGATAAACCACAGTTTATTTATGTTTTAAGGGGGGGTATTAGGCTTAGGGGGCAATCACTTTTTCACACAGGGCCATTTATCTCTTAATAATAAAAACCTGCATTTTGTGTTTACTTTTGTTATCTTTGTCTAATATTTGATGATCTGAAACATTTCAGTGTGACAAACATGCAAGAAAAAAAGAAATCAGAACGGGGGCAAACACTTTTTCACACCACTGCGGTTTATAACACACTATAATGTAGTTGTCAGCAGAGATAAAGGTGGAAGGTGAAGCTGGTGGTTAAACAGATAATAAATGACAGCACAGTAAAACACAGATGTAATAACAGAAAAATGTGTCTTCATAAGAAAAGGAATGATTGCAGACAAATACTGTATATTAATTAATTAAAAATGTTTTTATATGTGCTTAAAATTATATTGTAGTGTGTTAAAATCCATTTATTAAATTCGTATTTACTGCTTAGAAATGCAACACTGAATGAATTATAAATATATCATGAATAAGGAAATTGAAATAAAGTCTCTATCTGAAATACTATTCATTTCTTTCTACAAGACTGCAGATCTGGTCCAGTCTTTACCCTCACTACAGTCTCTTTACTTTACTTTTACTGTTTCTCCTCCAAATGTGCTATTAAAATACCATTCCGTATGACTAACGTATGATATGAGAGCAACTCCTTGTACACCACAGGAAACTCTCTGAACATGACCTAATTCAATCATCAACAGGGTAATTGCAGCTCTTCAAAATCCCTATTTTTATAGACACCTGACTGTATGATTGCCTGTAACACATTTCCCATGAAGCTCCAGCTACAGTACACTGGCCATGTATTCTGGGTAGCTGAAATAGCCATGAAACTGTTTTAAATGATCATTTTAATTTTGTGGGGTGTGGAATGGCAGCTCAGAAAGAGTCAGGGTCTAAAGTTGTTTGAGCCGAAGTCAAACTTTAAAACTAAGCCATAGTTGAGATCTCTAAACCACAGGGACTATCTGACACTGAAGGGACGTTACCAGATAAGCTGATCAGGAGGCAGGTGTCTGCATTTTGTTTCTCAGGAGGTAGAAGGTGAGTTAGCAGAGAGTCAGGGAGGAGACTCCTCAATATCATCGGGGACTGGCAAGGAAACTCAATGTGAGTCTACACTGTCATACAGTCATGGAAACGCCACAGTACAGATGGTAGGAGTCAGCCAGGGAGAGGCATTTTCCTCTGGGACAGGTATGCAGGGAGTTGGAAGAAGAGGTGACAGCAGGGAAGAGAGCTGAAGATAAACAGGATGGACTGAAGGAAACACTGAGTAATACAGAGGACAAAATTGTAAACAAAAAAACAACATAAAATAAATTTTAGGAATAGAAATTTTGCATTAACTGTTTAACAACAGTTAAAGGGAAAGTTAAGATGAGCTGCACCACAGATTTGAATTGGACTACACATATTTGCAGTACACAGATTAACTGAGCTGCCGGAATAAGTGTTGCATGTATCTCCCATAAAATACAAATCACAGCTCTGCAAACTGTCAGTTTTGTGTGTTAATCCATCTTCACTTGCCCTCAAAAAGACCAAGTGTAGTCGACCGTTTGTGGTGAAATTGGTTTAGTTTGCGAATGTTCACCATGGCCAGCTCCTTATTTCTGGTGTGTATTCATTCATTCGATGCTAATTCATTAAAACATTGCACTGTGTATTTCCAATAAAAACAACATATCTCTGCAAAATTGCAGCTTCACGTGTGAATTTGTTCAAATTAATAGGACTGTAATTTGGTTTATTTTAGTCTGGGGGACACCTCAAACATCAAAGAGATGCTTTGGTAGTGGAGATATGTTGCATTGAGGCTGGTCTTCAAAGAGCTCAGCATTCATTCATTGAATACCTTTTTTCCAGTAGCATATTCACAGCTTCCTCTGAAGTGACCAGTTGCTCTCATCTACAGAAAAATCCATAAACTGAACCACAGAGATGCGCAGTATAAAGTACACAACGGCTGCATTTGATGCCATGATGCTCCCAAAAAACTGAGACATGTCAGTTTCATGAGAGAAGAATAGAAAACGTTCTTACTGAATTTGCTAAATTGACAGAGTGGCCATGTATCACCATGATAGCCTACTTTTACTGACTAACTACTACGCTATGTCAAAAGTCTTGCAATCCAAATTTTACTCAAGTAAAAGTACATAAATATTAGCAATGAATGTAGACTTTAGATTTAAGTTATGCATGTAAGTGCATACTTTTTTATGTTGTAGTTGCTAGAGGTGGAGATTTTAACTAGGTTAGCCTACTCCATAGACCTATATCATTGGGTAGTTTCTATAACAATGCAACTTTTTCTTTAATAAACTGATGATGTGTTTTGTTTCCTAGGCCTACCTACAATATAGTATGAAAAGTAGTAGCCTAACTATAGCAAACAAAAAATGTAGTAGGCTATAAAATGTAGTGAAGTAAGGTTAGCCTATAAAGGGGCATAAAATAAAATGTAAAGTACAAGTAGGATTCCTTAATAGGCTACTAGAACAGCCTAAATTTGTGTGTTTGGCTACTTTCATCCACTGTTTATTAGTATGCTCTGGACTGAGTCTTTTGCAACAAACTCCCATTACTCCAACAGGTGGTAACTTAGCTAGGCCCCTATGTGACAATTCTAAAAAGTAGGAAGTCCTTTATTCTCTTCTAATCTTTACATGCTCAGTAACTCACCGCTCTGTTGACCTTCAGAGGACTTTTTCTTCGAAGTGTGTTTGCCTCCGTCGGAGTCTTGTCTGCTCAGCACCTCGGACAGCGACTGGCGGGAACTCTGCCGTCCGGGTTGGCTCGCGACGTTGAACCGCGCGCTCCTCTTCCTGGCCCGGTCCGATTCGGGAGCGGACCGACTTCTCTCCGAGTCATGGTTCTCCGGCTCTGAACCCACTTTTACTTGCGCGTTTCTTGTCCTTGTTAGAGCAGAAGTCACCGAGCCCATCACCAAAAACGGTTAAAAGCTTCAGTTGGAATCGGTTTCTCTGACTCTCATTTCACTCAGATCCTGTTGAAACTTGACCCCATTTTAGTTTTACTCGCCAAATCCAATAAACAAAGTGCGCGGGAGGAGGGGGGGGGGCACAGCAACCTCTGTCATTCACAAACCGTGATCTTTTTAGCGAAGTTAACTGACAGAAAGATACCAAAAATGATGAAAGAACCGGTAAACAGAGTTTAACCGGATCATGTCGGCATCTCCCTCGACTAGCGTTTCCTCCGACGGACACGTCACAGGGAGAAAGTTGCTCACACTGATCTCTCGAGGGAGGCCGATGAAAACAAGCGACATTAATTAACTGGCAAGTATCCCGGATTAGCAGAAGTCCAACTGCACTGACTTGAATAGGTTTAATATTGTTAATGTAAAAACAACAGCCTACCAGTAGATTCCCTTTGTTAAAATAGCGTTTTAACGTAACTATGTAAACTATCGCGAGATTGGTCGCCTGGTCCGCACAAACTATTAAATTAAAATGTGATTTTACAAAGTTTCTGCCTGTAGGTATAGGTCTAGCTTGCTGTTCATAATCTACCACTGGAAGTAGTTCAATTGACGTAATCACCAACAGATGGCAGTCAAATACAGCAGGTTGGCAGTGGATTCAGAGATCATTTGATTTGTGAATCAATATCTGTCCCCTTTTATCAACTAGCCATGGGATCGGATCTTTTGTAGCCTGATTCTGATAAAACCATTTCTTATTTTCCATACTTCTACATTAGATCTCTCTGGGACCTGTAGCTTAAATTATCAATATTTAATATCAATATTCAGTCGTGAAAGGGGATCCTTTACATTAAGTAAGCCTATACAATGATGTAAAACAATTTAATTACAGAGTCCTGCATTCAAAATCTTATTTAAATAAAAGTAGGTTACAGTATTGTAGTAGGCCTATTTGCATGACTCATCCAGCAAAATGGCCTATTTACATATATTTGTAAGAGACACTGTAGCTGGTTGATGTGGAGCTAATTTAACAACTTTACACTGTTGGGTAGTTAAATTATCACAATGCATGAACCAATCATGTTTTACATGCAAATTCTTAAACTAAATACAATAGCAGGTCAAGTGAATCTAATAGTAATAGAGAATATTTTTAGAAGAGTAAAGGTATCAAGTAGCATAAAATGGAAAAGTAACTCAAAACTCTCTTTAAGTACAGCACTTGATTCAATGTACTTTGTTACATTATTACACAGCACATTAGATCTTATTATGCAAATTTAGTCTTTATACAACTTTTAAATAGTCTCACCTGTGACATTTAATTTTGTCAAGCATATTACAATTGATATTTACTTATAAGTTGTTGACAAACAATCTTACCTCAAGTTCAGTTTAGTAGCTGTTCTGGAGCTTTCAATCATGTTGTGTGATCATCTTCTTTAGATGGAGTTTGCCCAGCTGTCATGGAATTGCAGATGTTCAAAGGTCCTTTTTTTAACACTTACTTGTCCATGTTGTCTTGAAAGTTCTGACTTGACTCTGCTCTCCTTTTTAGGAAAACAAAGAGTCAAGGCTTGTAAGGTACCTGGGATGCTTATCCCACCAAGTCTCGGCAACTATCATTAAACTATGAAAACCACACGCTATCATAGCTTTATTACAAACACCTGTACAACCTGATGTTGTCCATAACAATAGCCCTGCGAAAAAGCCACTCTGTGAAGCTTGTAACTGGTTTCTGTTGATTTAACTTTGTATTATATTTCATGGTGTTCCTAATACTTCCTAATACTTGTCTCTTTTGTGTATGTAAATGTCTTTAGGGTAAGGGCAGCAGGGTGTGGTGAGTTGCAATCCAAGGACCCTGCTGGAGCTCCTGAATAGTAAGAACTGTCCTGCAGATATGTTCTGAATCCTTCAGGTTGACATCCCTTTAGAAAGCAGTGACTGAAAAATAATTTCCCTACATAGATTATAAGTATCCTATCTATATTACGTGCCTGACATAATGCAGGGCAACTTATCCGACTGTCAGTGAGGACAATACAAGCAATTCACTCATTTACGATGACAAAATGTATGTTCATTTTGGTCTTTAGTGTCTTCTGTCTGCTTTCAAAAACATAAAAAATACACCTGTCTCCAAATTAGTTTTGCTTCTTGAAACAGCCAGTGTTGAATGTTTTTACCTCATTGAAAATGAGAGTGTAAGATTTAAAGACTGATTGCACAATTATATTACTTGAGAACGTGGATGTTTTTACAGTTCATGCATTACTTAAAATCAACCTTTTTTCACATGAAGAAATGTTTTACCTAATGCTTCCATAACGTGTCGCAAAGTATTACACCTCGTGCACAGTACAGAGTTACGGTCTTAATGGTTTATTGCTGCGTACAGGCAATTGTGACATCTTTAGCGTACAGGTTTCCTGGAGTGTGCATGCTGTTCTGATCAAAAATACTACTTTGGTTACAAAGAAAGGTTTTGTAGACCTCAATAAGGATTTCTATTTTGTGCTGATTTCATTATTGTGTCTAAACAAAATGTGACAAAGGATAATACTTTCAGCAGAGGAGGAAGCAAAATACAGTCTGTGTCAACTAACAGGCTTACTGGTTCATCACATATAAAGGCACTTTTAGAAGCGGTTTGCTTTTTGTGTGTTGTTGGTTTGTTTGCTTGCTTGTAGACCCGGTGAAGTGTGTTTCTTCGTATTGCTTTAGATGATTGTTTGGGAAAAACAAAGACATTATTACTCCATGTCATCATGGTTCTGGGTGGACTCATTGATCACCTGAACAAGGACATAAGAGGACAGAGAAAAGGTGATGAGGTGTGTGTCTGAGCTCAAACGACCATGAGAATGTTACTTTGATTTAAAATCGCTTGGAGTGGATTCTACCTGACCATCCCGGGTCTCAATGGTCTTGATGAGAACCTTCTTGGTTGTTGTGCTTTCAACGTGAGGTCTGGAATCAATCATTGTTTCTGAAATAAATAAAAATGTGTGTTGTATTATTAATTGCGCAATTTAAAATCCAAGACTAACATTACTGCTGTGAAATCAACATGGAGAATGTGATCCTACCTCTCACGTTTAGAGACGAGAAGTTTGGCAGAGGGGTGGAGATTCTGAAAATGGAGAAAGTACAGTCCACCAATCAATACATGTTGTTGATGGCATGAATATGTTCACGTGCATATCTGTCAGCTTGACATTGTGAGTGTCTTTTTTGAAGATGCAAGGTTATGATCCATCACCTGCTCTCCTCTCCTTCCAGCAGCTTCCTGTAGGTGGCAATCTCGATGTCCAGGGCCATCTTGACATTTAGGAGGTCCTGGTACTCCCGGAGATGGCGGGCCATCTCGTCCTTCATGTTGTGAATGTCCTCCTCCAGACGGCCGATGGTGTCCTGGTAACCACCTGACTCCATGGAGAAGTTCTCCTCCATCTCTCTCATCTGGCGCTCCATGGACTCATTCTGGGGCAGCAGCAAAAGTGACAGTTTATCAGTGAAAAAAACTTTGGTTATTAAATTGCTTTCAAACGCATGCAGTGTATTTTCTGAACTTTTTGTGCTCTTGATTCCAGCCATATACAGTGGGTACGGAAAGTATTCAGACCCCTTTAAATTTTTCACTCTTTGTTTCATTGCAGCCATTTTCCAAAAATCAAAAAAGTTCATTTTATTTCTCAGTAATGTACACTCAGCACCCCATCTTGACAGAAAAAAACAGAAATGTAGAAATTTTTGCAAATTTATTAAAAAAGAAAAACTGAAATATCACATGGTCATAAGTATTCAGACCCTTTGCCGTGACACTCATATTTAACTCAGGTGCTGTCTATTTCTTCTGATCATCCTTGAGATGGTTCTACACCTTCATTTGAGTCCAGCTGTGTTTGATTATACTGATTGGACTTGATTAGGAAAGCCACACACCTGTCTATATAAGACCTTACAGCTCACAGTGCATGTCAGAGCAAATGAGAATCATGAGGTCAAAGGAACTGCCAGAAGAGCTCAGAGACAGAATTGTGGCAAGGCACAGATCTGGCCAAAGTTACAAAAAAATTTCTGCTGCACTTAAGGTTCCTAAGAGCACAGTGGCCTCCATAATCCTCAAATGGAAGACGTTTGGGACGACCAGAACCCTTCCTAGAGCTGGCCGTCCGGCCAAACTGAGCTATCGGGGGAGAAGAGCCTTGGTGAGAGAGGTAAAGAAGAACCCAAAGGTCACTGTGGCTGAGCTCCAGAGATGCAGTCGGGAGATGGGAGAAAGTTGTAGTAAGTCAACCATCACTGCAGCAATCCACCAGTCGGGGCTTTATGGCAGAGTGGCCCGACGGAAGCCTCTCCTCAGTGCAAGACACATGAAAGCCCGCATGGAGTTTGCTAAAAAACACCTGAAGGACTCCAAGATGGTGATAAATAAGATCCTCTGGTCTGATGAGACCAAGATAGAACTTTTTGGCCTTAATTCTAAGTGGTATGTGTGGAGAAAACCAGGCACTGCTCATCACCTGTCCAATACAGTCTCAACAGTGAAGCATGGTGGTGGCAGCATCATGCTGTGGGGGTGTTTTTCAGCTGCAGGGACAGGACGACTGGTTGCAATCGAGGGAAAGATGAATGCGGCCAAGTACAGGGATATCCTGGACGAAAACCTTTTCCAGAGTGCTCTGGACCTCAGACTGGGCCGAAGGTTTACCTTCCAACAAGACAATGACCCTAAGCACACCGCTAAAATAACGAAGGAGTGGCTTCACAACAACTCCGTGGCTGTTCTTGAATGGCCCAGCCAGAGCCCTGACTTAAACCCAATTGAGCATCTCTGGAGAGACCTGAAAATGGCTGTCCACCAATGTTTACCATCCAACCTGACAGAACTGGAGAGGATCTGCAAGGAGGAATGGCAGAGGATCCCCAAATCCAGATGTGAAAAACTTGTTGCATCTTTCCCAAAACGACTCATGGCTGTATTAGATCAAAAGGGTGCTTCTACTAAATACTGAGCAAAGGGTCTGAATACTTATGACCATGTGATATTTCAGTTTTTCTTTTTTAATAAATTTGCAAAAATTTATTTCTACATTTCTGTTTTTTTCTGTCAAGATGGGGTGCTGAGTGTACATTACTGAGAAATAAAATGAACTTTTTTGATTTTTGGAAAATGGCTGCAATGAAACAAAGAGTGAAAAATTTAAAGGGGTCTGAATACTTTCCGTACCCACTGTATGGATTGAAGACATTGAGGTTTTTGCATCATTACCTTACATTTCTGTGTAAGCCTAAAGTTGCATACTCACAGTTCCTTTAAGGGCATCCACTTCACAAGTCAGTGCCTGAACTTGGCGTCTATAGTCATTGGCCTCTTGCTTGGCCACTCTCAAAGCATCATTATTCCTGGCTGCGGCTTCAGTGAGGTCAGCAAACTGGCAACAACAGTGACATATATAGAGAGAGAGGGATGAAGAATTGAGAGATCAACTGTTCAATAAATGATGAGTCAGAGGTTGAGGGAGAATGAGTATGGCAGATAGCGTGAGGCGTGTAAATTATGAAAGATGTGGCTATTTAGGATACTTGCAGGCATTACACTGCAGTTTGGAGATTGAAGCAGTTTTAAGGACTACAACCCAGTGTTCAAAAGGTCATAAAGACAGAAATGTTCTACTTTCCTGCACTGCTTTTCCGTATTTTAGCAGATGATCAAATGCCTTTTTAAGAAAAAATTATGTTTGCATTTAATTGAAACCTGTACTAGCTGAGTTTTTTGGGGGCCACTTGGAGGAAGTGAACACAACCCTGACACATTACTTGCATTTGAGAAGTCTGTGGCTGACTTTCGCCGACTTGATAGTCAAATGTGCGATGAAGAAGAATGCAGGGGTAGGGTATAAAAATACTGCTGTCAAGTCGGACACATTCTACCTCCCGTAGAGTGCGTGATCTTACTGTGAGCTTAGAACGATGAGTGATCTTGCAGCACTGGCAAAGGCAAATTTCACAAGATCAGGCAAAAGTTGTTGGACAAAAGCAACTGCGATTGGCGGACAGAGAAAACTGCAGCTGCCTTGCTGCAGTTTTAATGTCATGTGACATGGTGACATTTTACAGCGCTGGCAAAAGTTAGACAAAAGTTCTAACCAGCATGCCTTATGTAAAGTCCAGAATGAAGTCAAAAGCACCTATTATCACTTTTTAAGTTGATATGGTGAACTTGTTACGAAACCTATTTACAAAATCCAGTGGATAAGGAGCAACAACATTATTCATTCATTTGGACTTGTGTTTCTGACTGATGAATTCCAATATTACCTCTCCAAGCTATGTGTTTGGCCTCTACCAACTCCTGCAGGAAATATCTATGTCTTCTTAGCTGCTAAATGCTCCTTAATAAGTTGCTTGTTGCTAGTCCTCAGTTGCTAACTTGGTCAGCCATTTAGTGTTGGGCAGGTACTGTAGTGTGGGTTTTTAGACATTCTTCGCTCAAACTGCACTGACGAGATTCATGAAACTGAACCAAAACCGTAAAGTTGCTGGCTAGAAAACCAAAACAAAGAGCTTGGAGCTGAGGGGAACTGCAGAGTCGGTTGACAGTCGGTTGACAGTTTCCTGTGGGTACATCACTATGAGTTATCAGTTTCACACACAAGTCGTCATGTGATCAGTTAACATAAAAATACTGATCATTTGATCATTTAAATGTTATGGATCTGAAATGTGCGGAATTTTATATTATATTCAAGCTGTCATCCATTTTTTATGTTGCTTTTGAAAATGTTATGAAAATCCTCACCTTGGATTTGTACCATTCCTCAGATTCTTGGATGTTTTTGGAGGCCAGGTGCTCATACTGCAGACGGACGTCCCTCAGAGCAGCTGTCAGGTCAGGTTTAGCCATCTCCATGTCCACCTGCACATGCTGCTGCTGCTGCATCTGGTTCTGCAGTTCCAGCATTTCCTGCAATCGAATGAATAGAACTGGCATGTACAAGCACTTTTTATTTCATACTCAAATGACATTCGTTGGGGACAGTATCATGATTCATAGACAATTTATTTTAATGTCCTTGTGTATACCTTTCTATGACTTTCCTGGCTGCATTATAATTGATCTAATGCATCCTGCATGAACCCTACGAATTTGGTACCCAAGGCAGATTAGCAAATGCCTCAAATTATTTGGCCCAAAAGAAAGAAGGTTACCTCATCATGCAGTTTCTTGAGGAAGTTGATTTCATCCTGAAGTGACTCGACCTTCCGTTCCAGGTCCAGTCTAGCGAGGGCAGCATTGTCCACATCCTGTGTGGTGACACTGGCTCTTAATAAGGTAACTTGTCAAGGTGACATCAATTATGCATCATGTGTTTGCTGACATAAAAAGAAAATGCTTTTTCATATGCTGTATGAGCACACTCTCACAACACCTATGTATACAGAATGGCCCATTGTGTAGTGAGGCAAGGTCACAAACACATGCATCCAATTAAGATCCACTGTAGACACGTCACAAGTGTCACTGCAGATCAGCTGTTTTCTTATGATTTCCCATGTGTTTTATACACTGCAGCAGCTTTCAAGCCACAGTCCTTGACTACTCTAATTTTTTTTAATCATGGCCTAGTGTGAATGAGTGTGTGTGCATGTATGTAAAGTGTTTCTTTTGGAGTTTAGGAGTCGGACAGCAAATCTCATTGTACTACTGGTGCATTGACAATAAAGTTTTCTGATTCTGATTCTACATCACAGTCAGATTGGCAGTGCTGGAAAATAAAAAAAGCACATTTACACAGGAACTGCACTGAGGTACAGTTTAGAGGTACTTGAATGTTACTTAGTATTATAAAATTGGCTACATATTGACAAAATACAATATTAAGTAACTAATAAACCTCTGAAATTATTGTTTCAGCATAATGTTTATGTTTAATTTTGATACTTGAATTATAATTTTGCTTACTTTACTTAAATCATTTTTTGAATGCAGGACCTTAACTTGTAATGGAGTACTTAGCAAAGGACATAGATATTTCCACCACTAATGCAGATCGGCAGGATGATGTTTGCAAAATTGAGCCTGAAGGCACTTACTGTACAAAAAAACAAGCAAATCAAACTATAGTTGCATGCCTGCCTGTCCTTACCTCTGGGAAAAGGGTTCAACAAAATTCAGTGAAATGGCTTCCATCCCAATATAAAGGAATTTGATTTAATAAAAAGAGGCACTGTATTCAGGAGGCCCTTAATCCCATTTGTTATTACCTAACTGCATTCTTAAAGTGAAAATCTCTCCTGGTTCTTTTGGAAGAAATGTAGTTAGAAGCTCTGCAAGTGTGTGGTTTAACATACAGGAATTATTGCATCTTACATTTTATAACTTTACTAAACTAAGCAAAAGCAAATAGTCCCTTATGATCAAAAACACTATAATGTAAAACATTTTATTGTTTTCAAAACACCCTACTTTGTTCTATATACTATATTTAATTCCATTCTATCTCTCGTACATACACACTCACTGTGGCACCACACCGCTGTGCTTTGTCAGGGCGTTGGCAGGCTGGTAATTGAGGTATCAGCAAATGAAGCAGCTTTGCCCCTGCTCTAATGCCACAAACAAAGTGTGCTATTCAGCAGGGTTTCCCAAACAGCCCAGAGGCTGGATGAGTGACTGTGTGCCTAACTGAGCGAGAGCCGGCACTGCATTGTTGTCTGAGTGCCACCATGACAGGGCACAGGGACTTCCTTCCTGCCATATTGATAACTGCAAGCCACAAAAGCACATAATCACTGGAGAATTTGTGCTTACTCATATATATCTGTATGTCTTATGCAAATACACCTAATTTTTTGTCTCTTGCCTATTTGAAACTATTTGGACGACTCATCATAACTTCATTATTCACCATAAAACCCTGTGATAGGGAACAATCTCTGACAAGCCCATAAAAGAGGGAGATTTTCATGTGCTGCTGCCCTCACAGAACGAGACAGCCAGGGTCACGTGGTGGCTTGTCTTCTCGCTCTGATAACCACATTGGGTCCACACTGTTGTTGTGTTTGTGTCCAGTCTCATTCAGTGTGACCAGTCAGACTTAAAATGATCTCCTCTTGCTGCAGGCCTGATTTGTCTCAACAGCCAAAACTTGGCCTTTTGTACCAGGCCAGGGTCAGTTCTGCTCCACAGCTATTTCGAATCATGGCTAGAATCTGTTGTGCCATCAGGAGAGCGCATTCCTGTCTCTGCAGCTCATGGGCAAAAATTAGACAAAGATCCAGCAGGAGACAAAAAAACGGACAGTCACGCCACATAACTGTTAAAAGTGAGACTCAGAGAAAATTAAGGTTTTATCTAATCTCCTTGAGGTCATCAACCCTTAACCAGGAATAGCTGGGAGAGGTGGGGCAGTGGAGGGCTCAGGAACCCTCAGCATCTTCTGCTGTTCAAAACTAAGGAATTTTCCCTATTATCAGTCTCTTTGCAAAATCCCAATCTTTTACACAAAAAATATAGCAGAGGCACAGATTTACTTGATGTCAACACGTGTGAAAACGCTCTCTTTCATAACGTGGATCATACTGTACCTGTCTGAAGCTCTGCATGTTACCCTCAGCTTCCTCCCTCTGTGATATCTCATCCTGCAACCTGCAAAGACACACGGAAAGCAGTCATTTTATTTGAACAGCCAGTGGAACTTTTCCACCTTCACAGCCGCCACGACCCCTTTGTCTTCGTCTCCCCAGCTCGGTTTTCCTTTTCTGCCTACACTTCTTGACATTTCCGTGAAAGATAAACTACACAAAGCCGCGGCAGCACATCAAGTCCAGTATTTTGCGCAGTACCTGGCACCCAGACAAGACACTGAGTAATGTCTAGGCTGTATTTAAGTCTACATAACAAGTTTATAGATGATAATGGTGTATTTAGTGATAATAACTGTTCTGGTTATAGGGCCTACACGAGATAACAAAATCTGCATGGGGTTTCTTTATCATCACAGAGTGCAGAACTGAGACGCGCCACGCCTCTTACTTCTCTCTCAGCCGGTCGATGTCGTCTGCCAGGTTATCCCGGTGAACTTCCACCCGGGCCTTCTCGTTGGTGAGCTGGTCCACCTGGCGCCTCAGCTCCCGCATCTCGTCCTCGTACAGATCTCCGACCCGGGACGTGCCTTTGCCCCGCAGCTGCTCCAGCTCCGCCAGCAGGATCTTGTTCTGCTGCTCCAGGAAGCGGACCTTGTCGATGTAGTTGGCGAAGCGGTCGTTGAGCGACTGCATCTGCGCCTTCTCGTTGGTGCGGTTCGTCATGAACTCGCTGTTTATGGCATCGGACAGGGAGAAGTCCAAGTTCTCAGAGGACAGCCGGGGCATGGCTGCGCTGCTCCGGAGCCTTTGGGTCTTCACTGCGTACACACTGGGCGCGGAGGACAGACCGAAGGATACCCGAGAGGAGCGCACCGGGCTGGAGAACTGGCGGCTGGAGTAGCTGGTCCTGGACGCGGCTCTTTCCCCGCCAAACATTTTCTTGTAAGAAGAATGTGGAGCTGATCTGTAAGACATCTCGTTTGTACCTTTTTCACACAATAGCTCAGTGTTGCTCTTGTCCCGAGTGCATCAACGGACTCTGCCTAGGAAGGCGTCTCCTAAACCATTACTTATTTATAGTCTCCTCCTTACGCAAATGAGACAACGGTGACTTGAGTGACACCTTGACCATCCAATCAGAGAACGGAACCACATAAACGTTGTCTTTCAGGTCCATAACAGATACTGGAGCAAACTAGGCCAAACTGTTATTACGCACCATAAAATAAAGATAAGCGAGGTCTGGCATGTTGTGCCACATCAAAGATCCTGATGTTTAACCTTAAACCTCACAGTGCCGGAGCTGACCTATGGGCAATTACATTGGTTTCCTCAAAGAAGCCTTTAACCGCATGAGAGTATCAGGAGATCATGCAGATTGGGCTACTGGTAGTTCTTTAGACAATTTCTTTTGGGATGTTTGCCAGATCTAACTACTAACTAGAAAACCCTTGAACACTTAGTTTGTGGGTTTGATCTCTATAGTATTCATCGGGACACAGAAGATTATAGGTGTTGATCATGAGTTTGCATGGGTTTATCCTTTTCCAAGTTTTTCAATCAGTTTTATGAAGCACTGTGTCATAAGTCCCCCAATCATGCTAACAGTTTAGTGTACTGAAGCATATTATGCATGCAGTTAATTTTGCAGTATGTGGAATGCATGAGTGAGAATGAGATGTACAGAAGTGAGCAGCTTCAAAGTTGTTTCAGAGAATATCATGTGAGACACGACATGCAAACACATCAAGGCTGCCCGCTAATCTGCAACACACATAAGTCTTTGGAGGTCACACACTCAGAGAGAGAAAACAGGGAGGTTGGGGTGGGGTACAAATCAAAGTCATCTAATACAGGACCATTTGCCGCAGCCTTGGAGCGTATGTTTACAGTTTGTTATTAGTCACCCTTTCCTCAGATTGAACTGCAGCAGACAATAAACATATATCATATCTGTCAGAGAAGGTCTTTCCCTCCCTGTCTGTCTGTCTTTCTGTCTGTCTTTCCGTCTTCCTTCTCTGCATACAGAGCCGTGGGTGCTGCAGTGCTGCTGACTAGCCGCGATTCAGTGATTGTGAAGGGAGACGCAGGGCAGCAGAGCTGAGCCAGTGCAACTCTACACCTAAGCCACACTTTGCTGGTGCTACTGGTCGTCCTGTGTTCTTTAGAAAAACATGAAAGAAGAAGTCGGTGAAGGGGATAGCATTGTTTATCGATCTGATTTCAGCCTTGAATGCACAAATAATTCTTTCGCAGAGATTTTTGCCATGAAGGTTTGGGTGATTGCAGTGATTTGAGGTTGGCATGTTGCCCCTGAGATATGACTTTGCAGGGATAAACCTCAGGGAGCTTGTCTATCTTGTCATAACCTACATATCAATATTTAGTTTTTCTCCTGCTTAATGCAGTGGTGGAAGAAGTATTCAGATCCCCTAAAAGTAGCACTGCCACACGTCCTGCATTTAAAATGTACTATTTTAACTAGGCACTTACCTATTTTAAATGGCACTTGATATATTATATATTTGTTATATTCTCATATAACTAGCGATTATTGATTGGATGTAATATTACATTAAGATTGTACTTAAGTATGGTACTTGAGCAAAGGGAGCAAGATCTTAAGGCTCGGTTCCTTTCTGAGAGCCGTTCAAATGAAAAGGTTCATAGTTCCTTTTTCTTTCTTTCTTTTTTTAGTGGTTGGGGGTTACTTGGTTTATCTGCCAAAAAATCACTAGGATTATGATTTGGATCAAATTCAAATTTAAACATCCCACCAATATAATTTGATTTCACATGCCTGGACTAGATTTAGCAGCACTAAATTACTCTTATTGCCAGACCTGATGTCAATGATCTGCATTGTAAACATTACACAATGTGACACCATATCCTTCTGCTTTGTCAGTGAACTTATTACTTTGAATTTAGCCTCTGTTAAGTAGATAAAGTTCCCTTGCCTTGAATGTAATTCATTCAATTATGTAGAAGACTTTTTAACTCCACTCAGTTCAACACCAGGATACAGTAAGTTCAGGTGGACCCATTATCGTGTTGTGAGTCGCAAACAGTTTTTGACTAGAGTGGTAACGTTACTGGTAAGCTGTTCACTTGGGGAGTGGATTTAGGGCAGGACGTGAAATTTGGGCACAACAATAAAAAGAACAGCAGTCACCGAATACGACTCTGACCCCTTTGTTCATACCAAAGAGTGGTTGAAAAGAATCGGATTGTTTGCTACTTGGGGAAACAAAAATTGTATAAGTCTTTGGTGGTTTCAGTGGGAACTGCATATAACTTGTTAAATTGCCTCAAGTGGTGTCACTTAAGTCAGCTTCAGTTAGGGTTGAAGGCTACAAGTTTGAAACTGAAAGAAATCTCCAGGTGTGGAGTTAGAAAGAAGGGAGCTTACCGGATCTCTGAAGCCCGCTGCTTATCTCTGCTTAAGGCTAGAGGCTCAAGGCTACATTAGTCGTTATTAGCACTGCACCCTCTCCATATGAACTGTTCAAGTTGCATTGTGGGGAATGTTGGCTCTGTTTCTGCTGCATTGATATTGATCCTTTTTTTAAAAACCGTCTATTGTTGAGTCCATTGAGTCCCGCAATGCTAAATTGGTTGAATACTCATAAGTAAAAGTAGCAATACCATATATATTCTATTAAAGTTAAAAGTCTTGCATTCAAAATGTTTCTTAAGTAATTGTTCTGTTATTAGTAGTCTTAGCACATTTTAGTACTCAGTACTCAGATTTGTACTTAATTACAGTATATGAGTTTAGTTACATTACATTTCAACACTGGTGTGTCACACTGTGTGCCTGTCTGCTCTGTTTAGATAGTTCTCAGTCGGTTTTGTTATTTTAGGCTGTTCTGTATCTGTTGTTTAGTATGTGCTTTTTGGGTTTCAGTCCTGTCTGCTAGGCGTTAGTTGCTAGTTTGGTGCTAGTTTAGTTGCGGTTGCCTGTAGTTTGGTTTTGATCGGTGCCCGCCTTAGTTCGTGTCTCATTCTGTTTTTTTCTGGGGGGGGGGTTTCATGCTTGGTTTCTGTCTGCCTGTCTGCCAAGTGTTAATTGTGATCTCTGCCTGATTTGTTGTTCATTTGGTTATGATCATTCTGTGTTAACCTGCTCCGTTCTGGTCAGTCTGGTCTCTTCTGTCTTGTTGTGGAGTTGCCTGCATTTCTCTGTTACTTGGTCGGTCTTATCTGTTCTGTGTTTTGAGTTCCAGTTAGATTCTTGCCTTGTGTTTAGTAACGTGTTCTGTCTCTCTCCCCCTGTTGCTCTCTCTGCCTGCCTGTGTGCTTGATTAGTCCCTCATGTCTCTCACCTGTGTAACCCCGCCCTGCTCGTTAACCCTGTGTATATATTGCCTGTGTTTCCCTCAGTCCGTGCTTGGTCATTATAGCTTGCTGTGCTCGGTCTTGTGTGTTGTCGTCCTCTGCCTGCTCGTTTCCCCTGTGCTTGTTTCGTGTGGATTTTAGATTTCCTTTGGATTACTTGTTTTGTTGGCACAGTTTGTTATTTTTGGATTCTTGAATTCTACCACTAGTAAGTGTGTACACTAAGTTTCTTTAATAAACCTCTGAACTGTACCTGCTGTGCTTTGAGTCCTGCATTTGGGTCCTCAACCTTTAAACCACCCGCCAACGCTTGACATGGTGAAGCAGATGGAAAACCAGTGGTGGACGAAGTACAGTATACACATTGTTTTAAACAGTCAATTACTACATTAAAAAGGTTACTTTAGTCAAAGTACATAAGCATATGAAACAAAATGTTCTTAAAATATGAAAAGTACTCATAATGCAGAATAATTGTTTTAGTATTATGTATTATATTATTGTTATATTATCTGGGACCAACAACCATGCCACGTTCAGAGTCACTTGAATCCCCTTTCTTCACCATTCTGATGCTCAGTTTGAACTTCAGCAAGGTGTCTTGACCATGTCTGCATGAATAACTGCATTGAGTTGCTGCCATATGATTGGCTGATTATCTTTTTGTGTTCACAAGCAATTGCACAGGTGTACCTAAGAAAGTGGCATGTGAGTATTAAATGTAAATACATAAGCACAGAAAAGTACCTCAAATTTGTATTTCGGTGAAGTCCTATTTCTTACTAGCATGCACAATGAAAAATAAAGTGGCCTAGATAAACTCAAGCACAATCCTTAAAGAAAAATATTATTATTGTACAAATGCAGTCAGTGGTGTTAGAGGGGCCACAGAAGAGCCCCCAGTATGAGTGGAACCCCATTACAAAAACCAGCAATGGAAATCCACATGCTCAACACTCACTGGGAGGCAGGGGGGCTGTAAAAATTCCTGCTCCCAGGCCCATTATGAGCCAGCTCTGCCAGTGTTGGCCACAGAGACAGACACAGGAGGCCGGGATTGTCACAGACAGAGCAGGGATTGTGTATTGCTGATCTGTCACCTAACTGCAGCAACAGAATGCAGACAGCAGGCCGTAATTATTGTTTGTAGCCCGGGGTTTGCCAGTGCCACACTTTGGACCAAATAGCTCCCATTCTTGGCAATGTTTGGAATTTATTTGTGTATGGTCCTGTTGTTGCTGAGGTTCCTGTTTCTCTCCAAAGCAACAGCACTGCAGGGGAGCTCATTAAAAAGATTGTACAACTAGACTAGAAGAAGACTCAAATAAGACTCAGCATCAGTCAGAGTCAGTCAGCTCATAATGGGACAAGGCCACGGATAAAGTAAATCTTGTTTCTGGGTGTCATCGCTTCAAAACTGGAGGCGCTGGGCAGCAAAAAGGCATCCTTTGTTTCATCTCCCATGATGTTGAATCACAGACCAGCGTGCCCAGTAGCCATAGTAATCGTCCACAACATTATTTAACAAGTCTGAAACCCAGACAGATTAAGGGGCTGCCCTATTCGCAGAGATGAGCTATTACATGACAGTTTGTTAAATTTAGATTTGTTTTATTCATAAAGTTGCAGAAATGAGTGTTTGTAGCGTGTAGTTTGCAAGTTAGTTTTTTTCCCTTGCACTTTATTTTGGTTTGGTCTGAAAAATTGGTTGGCTTCTTTGTCATGACATGGCAGATTTAGTGGAGGGAGTGCTGCAGCACAATGTGTTTGTTGCGCCCCAGTGAGTGCATGGAGATCAGACTGAAGTCCTTGAATGTGAGAAAAAAGGAACAAGGCTGTAAATCTATGCCAGGGGGCCTCCAAAAAGCTTTTGTCAAGTCTGTGTGTGTGATGGTCAGGTTATTATCAGTGCTTGAAAGTAACTTCAGTACAATTACCCTTGCAGTTTGTAGTTTGCAAGGGTATTTCCACTTTCTGCTGCTCTTTCTCCACCACATTCCAGAAGGAAATATTGTACTTTTTACTCCACTACATTTATCTGACAGCTGGAGTTACAGTACTAGGTACATATTAAGATTTTACATTAAAAACTAGCTCTACCTCGACCAGCTATAGGTCTAAAATGTCAGTCACAGAACAAGTACGTTTACTTTTTTAGACTACATTTTGCTGATAATACTTTAACTTAAGAAGGGCTTTAAATACAGAACTTTCTCTTGTATTAGCAGTTTTACTTAAGGATCTTGATACTTGCGCTGGAAATCAAGCGGAATCTCCTTTTCTTTTTCATCTGCTGTGACCTTTTTGTCATTGGTCAGCAAAATGAGCAGAGTAAGGACGGGCGTTCCTTTCGGGGAATGGGGCTTCCACTGGATACCTTTCAACCATAGTAACAACAGAGGAATTAAACTGCAGGGGCTATTTTCCAAATCGCCATAGTGACTGACAAAACCCTTGGAAAGTATCCAGAATGGTCACTTTGTAAAGACCTCTCATTCACTCTCCCTCTCTTTGTCTCTCTCTCTCTTGTGCGTGTGTGTGTGTTTGCAGGGAGCGACTGGGTCAGGGAGAGGGAGGGGAATCAGAGAAACAATAACTTCCCAGCATTTGCCTCTGTTATTAGCATAAAATCATCATTTAGAATGTGTCAAATGTATAACATCAAAGTCTTAAATGACCCGCTGTCATTTGGTCATATTTATTTTCAGGGATTATATCCTCCGGTCACACATATTTGAAGCCAGTCTGTCAGTGAACATCACATCACAAGTGTCATTCGCATATGCCTGACTGCATCAGGGGGACTCACTCAGACCAACTGACAGCTGCGGATGACACTCTGAACACTCTTACCCACCTCAGGATGAGTGGATAAGATTGAAACAAATCCTTCAAGCGTGAAGACAGATAACATACACTTATAATACTTATTCATACCTCATAACAAATGTTTCCAAAGTCAAAATCATCTTCTGTGACACAATGGCATAATTATTTAAAGAGATATGAGAGAAACCCCCTACGAGCTGGGGCTAGATTGGGGTTTGGGAGTTTGACACTATGTTGGACTCTTGTTCCAAAAATAAACAGAATAGATATGCCTAAGGCTCATTCAGAATCCACATGCTTCTATTAGTTAATAACCTTATGAAAGTCAAATGTCACCACAGTCCAGAGATGCTTCTAGGCAAGCATCATAATGTGAATTATTTTTTTTTTACCAGTTTCTACCTCACCCCGCAAACCAAATTCCTAGAAGAAAGGAACTTACTGTTTTTGTGGGAAATGAAATATTGTTTTTAGAAAGAAAAATGCAAGTACCAAAATGTTTTAAAAAGTGTGTGTTACCACAAACATCTGTAGCAGCTATAAACTTGAACTCAGCTTCAATAGCGACTTTACCATTCAAGTAAATGATGTGGTCCCAAAATCAATTTTGTGGTTTAAATTCAAATCAACAGTGACTACTATTCAAAATGTGCTGTTAAAATAAATTCAGTGTTTCTGTTTTTTGTTTCAGATTTAAAAGGTCAAAGAGTTTCTTAAATTAACTTACAGCACAGATATATTTTATAGACTTTTTAAAGTATGTTGAATATTGACTATGTATACAGAAATGTATCCTGAGCTACTGTGTGTATATATACCCAGGGCAGAGGCTGTATGTAGGCAAATAAAAGAGAAACTCAGAAACAAACATTTACTTAGACATGATAACACTCAGATACATGTTAGTAGTGAAGTAATTATAATACAGCAGCAGAAGTAATTCTCCTCAGGATTTGATTATAGAGAATTTCCACTGGAAAATTAAAGTAAAAATTTAATATTTTTCTCAGCAACGGATTAACTCTACTATTACTGTATTGATTATGTCATATCAGTTGAATGTCTACCCAGTTATAAATTAGGTGGTGCCAGATTCGAACTGCAATTGCTGCTTTGGCCATGTGGGGGCAGCGGAAACAACTTGTGAACACAGCACTGACATAGCATCAGCTTTTCATTTCATTGGCCAACTTGTCAGCAAATAGTTGCCTATATATACGAGTATTTTATTTTGATACAAGTAAAGGAACTTTTTTAAAGTATTGATATTGGAATGTGTAAACACATAACCTATTGTAATTACCCAAATCTGAACGGATAATTTTAGTATTACTTATTTAATACACCGTAGTTAAGGGGGGAACTTCACTATCTTACACCTCAGATCAGTTTACCAGTCATGTTTAGTAGGCTACTCCTCAGCCTTTGGAATCATCTGTGGCTCTGGAAGGAGCTTTCCAAGTCAAAAAAAACCCTGATGATGTTAGGGTTAGGGCTTACTTTGGGCTCAGAAACTTATATAAGAAAGTGTTACAAACCTGGGGCTGGAGTTAGAAAGACGTGTTTATTTACCACACAGGGAGAGAACAATGATGCTACCGAGATGCGTTATGGGAGTTTCAGTGTTTTTGGCGCTCGATACATGCAAGGGACTAAAACCGACTAAAATTCAGCTTAACTTGACCTCTGCTGCATTAGTTTTGACTTCTTTGCAATAATAACTCTCTTAGGTGCCCCTTTAACCGTTTTAGTATGGCAAAAATAAACACAATAAAAAATTAAACATGGTTTATTGAATAATCTTCCAAACATTCTTTAGAAGCTGCCTTATGAATGAATGTAGGAATTTAGTTTTCACAGAATAATCAGTTCTCACTTCTTTATAAGTTCTCAATTAATACATGGTAATCTTTTGTTAAAATCCTGAGAGGATCTGGAGAGCAGCAAAGTAAATGATCCACATCTGTAATAGGAAATAGTAATCACTCAGTATCCATTGCACATTCGGAAGAACCAAAACAAGCAATCAAAATAAAAGATATATAAAGATAACAAGCTATAAAATCTGCTTTCCTTGGCAGATACATTAATTTCTAAGATACTGATGACTTGTAATTATAGATAAGACAGTGATGTGTAGGAGCATTGAATCGGTAGAAAAAAGTTCTTATTCGCTGATATCGTTCTATTTTTGATTTTGTAATGACTTTAATCTCCCCAATCTTTACCAAAAACACTGCACTGAACATTTCTGACTACATTCAAACATAAATAAGAGGCACAACTCTCTTCAATCACCACATGGCTGTCGGTCTGCAAGGGGGTTCCAGAAAGGTTTTTGTTCATGATTATTTGACAAAACAAAACATTTCTAGCTGCATTACAACAAAATAATCATAACCAAGACTTATAGAACAGAACCAGCATGTATGAATATTTCTGTGAAACATAATGTCCAGCTTCTATAGGATGGGACAGTATTGGCCACATCTCACGCGTAGTGTGTCCAGGGAGTCTTGTGCTTGCAATACACTCCTTTCACCACTAGATGTCCTTCTTGCCTGTGTCACAGCTGAGGACTCCCCCTCAGGATGCACTTTTCTGTCTGGAATTTTAAACTCTACTGATGCAAATGAAGACAGACTCCCATTTTTATTTTCCCAGCTTTTGGAAGTATCAATCTTAGGTGACACCCTGAATCCTCTCCCCTTGACACTGCTCGTATCTTTTTTACTACTATTGACACTGGAATCACCCAAAAAGGGGTCAGAGTCGCTTCCATGTGGCATGCTGTAGTAGGTGCACTTCGGAGTTTGAGGCTTCGCCATCTCCTCAAGCTCTGATGAGGATATGGCTGCAAGAGGGTTGTACTGGGTGTTATGATGAGGCAAGGAATCTACACTAGAGTTCTCCTGACCGGTATCTATAGATGTGCTATCTACACTGCCGTACATTCCCAGGGAGACCGGAGGAGATTTTCTGATGAGGTGATTCTCCTTGAGCAGCCATCTACCTTGGTCAATCAAAACCCCATCAGTAGAGTCTTTTTCTGAGGGAAAAGAAATGCACTGCATGACCTCTGTGGCAGGTTCGGCATCTGCCTTTTGTGAGCTTGCAGCACTGAAGTAAGACAGGTCCTCCTTTGAGGCTTTAGTGCCTGAGTCATAGGAAGAGAAACTTCCTCCACTTTTTAATCTGGAATTTTGTAAGATTTCTGAATTACTTGCAACTGACAGTCGCTCCACATTTGTTCTCCCATTAGGGATATCAGTCTTACTTCTGCAGACTGGAGAAGGTCTCCCTGAAGCCTCTTCTCCACTCTCTGTGACAATATCTACAGACTCCTGAGTTTTATATCCACCACTCTCTGATGTTTCTGGCCTGTAATCCGACAAATCTGAGGTGCTCGGGCTCGGGAGACACTTTAAGCCATATGAAGTATCTGCTCTACTTTTTGGAATAGCAATTTGTTTGGTTTGTACAACTCGTGCATTATCTGGCTCTATCCTGATGTTCCCCTTAGCATCGTATGTGAATATAAGTGAAGAGGACTGTAGGGCCAAGTTAACAAAGTCAAGTAATTCCTGTGATATTTCCACTGCATGTGGAAGACTGCTGCTCCTTTCCTCGCCAAGCTCACCTACCTCGTCTGTTTCAATTTCATTAACGGTGTCTGTTCCATTACCTTTATCATCTTCACACAGACCCTCAGAGGAATATTTGGTTGGTGATTCAGTGTTATATTCTGCTACCTTAATATCTACATTTGCTTCCCCTTCACAGCTACTTAGCTGCTGCATATATGAGGCCTCCTCTAGTAGACTTTTACAATCCGTACCACCGGCAACACTGTCCGCATCACTAACATTTTCTTCCTCTGCCTCATCGTTTGATTCTTGCTTTTCCACCTGGTCTAACCCCTCATTTAACTCATTACGTTCATTTTCTTCTTCGTCATCTTCCCTTTCCTCTTCATCTTGCATTTGCCCTGCATTGTCTTCAGCCTCCTCTAAAACCTCTTTCTCCTCACCTGATTCTTCCTCAAAACTATTTTCTGTTTTCTCCAGCTCAACCTCACCACACTTTTCTTCATCTACTATATTCATGTCAGTTTCATCTCCTTCCTCAACTGTAATCACTTTTCTTTCTATACTTTTAACCTCAACATCCTCACCATCCTCCTCGTGCTCTTGTTCCTCTTTTTGTTCTCTCTCTTCTTCCTCTTCTTGGTTTTCCTCACTGACTACCTCGGTTTTGTCCTCTTCCTTGTCTTTTTCCTCAACATCTTCTTCTTCATCCTCCTCCTCAATAACGTCCACCATTTCCTCCTCATCCTCCTCCTCCTCCTCCTCCTCAATAACCTCCTCTACATCTTTCTGAGTAACCACACCTGTTTCATCTTTCTCCTCTTCAATCATACTTTCTACCTCATCTTCCTCCTCTTCAATCATACTTTCTACCTCATCTTTCTCCTCTTCAGTCATACTTTCTACCTCATCTTTCTCCTCTTCAATCATACTTTCTACCTCATCTTTCTCCTCTTCAATCATACTTTCTACCTCATCTTTCTCCTCTTCAATCATACTTTCTACCTCATCTTTCTCCTCTTCAATCATACTTTCTACCTCATCTTCCTCCTCTTCAATCATACTTTCTACCTCATCTTTCTCCTCTTCAATCATACTTTCTACCTCATCTTTCTCCTCTTCAATCATACTTTCTACCTCATCTTTCTCCTCTTCAATCATACTTTCTACCTCATCTTCCTCCTCTTCAATCATACTTTCTACCTCGTCTTTCTCCTCTTCAATCATAATTTCTACCTCATCTTTCTCCTCTTCAATCCTACTTTCTACCTCGTCTTTCTCCTCTTCAATCATAATTTCTACCTCATCTTTCTCCTCTTCAATCCTACTTTCTACCTCGTCTTTCTCCTCTTCAATCATAATTTCTACCTCATCTTTCTCCTCTTCAATTATACTTTCTACCTCATCTTTCTCCTCAAAAACCTCATTCATTTCCTCTTCCTCATTGTTTTCCTCAATAACCTCAATACCTTCTTCCGCTTCTTCTTCATCCTCAGTGGAAGCATCTGCTTCTTCCTCCTCTTCCACTCCTTCAATGTTTTCTACTTCCCCACCTTCATCTGTCTCGACAATAACCTCATCTGCTTCATATTTAATCTCTTCCCTTTGCTTCTCCTCAGTTTCCCCTTCCTCCCCCCTTCCTTCCTCCTCTGTCTCATCAACACCCTCTCTCTCATCTGTCTCTTCAACACTGTTGTCCTCCCTTGCTTCTTGATCTTCTTCATCCATTAGTCCCTCCTCTGTCTCCTCAACCGCTTCCTTCTCTCCTTCTTCTAATATCACCCCTTCTTCCTCCTCATCCACTGTCATCACTTCCTCTGTTCCTTGCCCTGCATTTTCAACAGATTCCTCCTCCTCTCCACTTCCATTTCCCGCTTCCCACACCCCCTGCCCCTTGTCATCCATTTTTTCTTCTGTCACTACCTTCTCTTCTGCCTTTTCCTCCCTTTCTCCTGTTTCAGTCTTTTCATCATAATCATCATCATCATCATCATCATCTACCTCTTTTGTATCTCCATCCTCCCTATCGTCCTCTACCTCTTCTACCTGTTCCTCTTCTTTGTCTTTTAGGGGCTCATCTCTTTGTGTCCCCGATAGTTCTGACTGTGTGGCCTGTCCAGAATACACAGACTGCATTTTCTTTACGTTATCTATCTCTCCGTTATCATCGCCCTGTTTTGTCTGAGTAATGTCCTCCTCTATGCAGGGAGTATCAGGCTCTGATGATTGTTTTGCTTCATCATTGTATTCTTCAACAAATTTTTCTACATCTTCCTCTGAGTCCGACTGGTTTCTTTCAGCTTCTACAAAAGTGCTCTCCTCTACAGGGTAAAAACTCTTAGCCTGTTGGATTGTTGAAGAAATCTCTGCTCTGAGGTCTTGCGGCATATTAAGTTCCTCCATCAGCTCATCAATACAAAATTGCTGATCTTCAAATGTCTCACCCCCTTCAGAGAAAACATCCAGGGCAAATTCTGTTTCTGAAACTTTGGGAGACAGTGGTTCACTTTCAAGCCTTTCCCTCAGAATCTGAAAATCCTTCCAGCGTTCTCTGAACCTAGAAGACGCTCTGCTTTGCAGATCGGTCAAACTTGCCCTCTGCTCTTCCTCATCCTCGATGGCAGAAATTTTCTGCAGGGATTCCATCATTAGCATGGCCTCGGAGTCGCTTCTTGATTGGTTACCCTCTCCCAGCGCGGCTCCTGTAAGGTTATCTCGCAGAGTCATCACTGATAAGAATGACACCAAGGCTTTACATGACGAGCCAAACACCGAAGCCACTTGTGTTGGGAAATCGGGAAGGCTACTGGACTTCTCAAGATTGGATGTTGTGTTGGTGTCAGACGCCCCTCTGATGCACTGAATCGAGGAACAAAGCTGCCGCAAGACAGGTTTTATCGTTGCTGTGGGACTTAAAATGTTGGACATAGATGGAGATGGTTCATTATCAGCTGGAGCGATGGCCTCTGCAGATTTGTGTGACCTCAGTCTGTTCTCCTGGTCAACAGGATCGACCCTGACACTCGGCATTGAAACACATAAGCCTCTCACGTATTGTTCATTGTGCAGCAGAGCTGTAGCTGTCTCTGCATGACAAAGTGGTACTGACAGACAAGAAGCTGATTTCTTGACACCCCCACCAGAAGTTGGATAATATTCATCTAGGTTAGTCTGGCATTCATTCTTTTCATCGGATTCAGAATCACCGCCTATCTGAAACACAACCTTTGGTCGAGGCTCGGGTTCATCTGTGATAGCCTCCTCAGTGTATGGTACTGGATCTGGGTTGACTTTCTCCAACCAGTTCTCAACATATTGGTGAATTTCAGAGGGTGAAGGATTGAGAGAAGGCATCGAAAAACTCTCACCCAACTCTAAAGTCCTTTTAGGTGATGATAATATGCTTTCAGTCATGGATTTGGGCTTGCTAATTGTCTTTTTGCCTGGGAGAAGTGCTTTTTTGGGTTGTAAAATGTCTAACATGTTCTTCTTCATTTGAGGCCTTCCAGTTGGAGTATTTACATTATGGCCATTATCTTTAGCAGCTGCCTTATTTATGTTTTGTCTGTTAGATGGGGTCACATTTTCAGTTTTAACTAATAAGGCTTGCTCTTTCTTGGCCATATTTTCATCCTTACTTGTTTTCTTAATTTCATGCTTTTCTGCTCCTCTACTCTTTTGACCACTTTTAGCACTATCTGATGAACTCAGATCTTTTTTGCCCACGGTGGAAGTGCTGCTGAGTTTGTCTTTAGATGAATGCCTGCTTTTTTTTGAGGGGCTTACTATGCTTTCCTTTTGCTTTTTATCTGACCCGCTTGTTGATGTCGAACTCTTTTCATTCCTAGCAGGTTTAATCATTTTTTTCTTATTCTCACTTCTTAGACTTTTGTCTTTTTTTACTTTCTCCTGGGAGTTTGTTGCAGTTTGGGCCTCATTCTCAGTCACTGAAGACCGATTGTTAATAAGCTCATGTGTTGAAGTTATTGGCTCTGATGACAATGATAACATCTCCTCTTTCTGTCTTTGTCGTGACTCAGTAGTGGGTGGCTGCCGGCTAAAATCTATATCACAATCATTGCTTGATGATTGTGGACCTGAGTCAGTCGATGGTTTACTTTCTGGCGCGCCACCATCTGCACTATATTCCTCATTTGCAAAATAGTTGTCGTAGCAGCCTTGACTCTCATAAATATGCATCACAGTCTCTGTAACCTCCATCCCATTATTCTGTATCTGAAGGACCTCAGCTACTCCTGGGGACCTGATGGAGGAGTGGGAGCCTTTGTTGGAGGCCCCTGCAGACACAGTTTTCCGTGGTTTTGGGATAGGCTTGTTGCTGCTGCTACTGCTGTGTCTGACAACGCAGTATCCCTCAGTTGTCTCACCATCAGCCGTCCTCTCCAAGTAAGAATAATGTCCCAGGGTGCTCTCTTTAACCCCTGACTCTGTGACCATCTTCACACTCTCAACAGACGCCTTCTTCCTAACATGCCGAGGTGCAGGACCTGGGGTAGGAGTGCGTTTGAAACCTGTTGTTGTTGCCAAGGCCCTGGAAGTGTAGCCCTCATATACTCGCTTGTCGTTAAAGCCGACGACCTTTCCAGTGTCAGCGGGATGGTTCTCCTCTTTTGATTCATCTTCACTTGTGCTAGAGGAGTCTTTGGCAATGGCATTGTTTGAGTCAGGTGAGCTGTTGCCCGTCTCAGAAATTGAGGCACAAAGTGTCCTCTTGCTAAGGCTAGAGCGGCTGAGTGTGGTAGTCCAGTGGAGCATCTCCTCCTCTTTAATGGTCAGACGAACTTTCATCTCCACTGTCATGCTGCCATCTTGATTCACACGGAAAGACTTTTCTATGTCATCGTCCTTAGGTACAATGCAAGCATGCATGTCATTATCTACCCTTCCAGTTCCACATGTCTCCATGGGGTTGTGACGATGGTTGACCTCTGTTTCAAATGATCCGTTGTTGTGATGCAGGTGGCTGTTCATGGTTCCATTTCGAGACTTGTTTATTTGGTCGACAATGTATCTCTCGGATGATAAGGAAAAATTCCTCGAGCCTCTTCCACTTGAGAAAGATTTGTTGTTCTCTTTAGTTGGAGGTGTTGGTCAAAGAGAGGGGGAGAGACAATGCAAGAGAAAAATATTTAAGGCCATTGTAAAAGCTTTATGGAGTATTGGTTTGGCATATTTAAGGGAATAGTTTGACATTTGACAAGAAATACCATTATTTGCTTTCAAGCTGAGAGTTAGATAAGCAGGTTTATGAATGCCACTGTCATATGTGTCTGTTAAAACTTATGCTGCAGCCGATTAGCTTTGCAGTGCAAAACTGCTATCGCAATGAAACATTTTACATCATTCGATATCGATAATTATCACAATAAATGTCAACCAGAAACCAGAAGATGGTTTATTGTGTGGTTAAACATTTCTTTATGGTCAGAATGGGACAAACACTTGATGCCAAACAGTGGAACTCTTAATAAATCTGAGGGAGAACATTCAAAACTAATTTAAAACAAAAAAATTTAACAAATATGATTAGTAAATCTTTTTCCAGTCCCTTTTCCTCAACAAAATAAATATAAAAAATTAAGTGCTAATTTGTTTGTGATTCAAATTAATTAAACCAAATATTGACGATATGATATATTGAACATTTATTATATTGATATTGAGGTAAATTATATTGCGATAATAATCATTATTTTTTTGTTGCCCAGTCCTAGGTACTAGCGGGCGGATTTTGTTACCTTTTGATAGAGCTAGGCTAGCAGTTTCCCCTTTTTTCCTGTCTTTATTCTAAGATAAGCTTCCTGGCTCTACCTTCGTTCTTAGCTTACAGACATGAGAGTGGTATCAATATTCTTATCTGACTGTTGGCAAAAAAGCAAATAAGCGTATCTTCCAAAAAGGGGTCAGTTTCATTGGATAGGGTTGAAGCAAAAAAGTCAGTTATAAATAAATCTCAAAACTAGGACTGATAAAACTTATCTGCAACAGCTAGATACCACTACAATTAAGTGAGTAAATGTATTTTTGGGTGAACTAACCCTTTAACAATGACTAACTACTGAATATAACAAATGAATTACACTTTAGGACCATCATAAATAAACAGAACTTATGGGATTGTATTATCCCTATTATCACTTGTTACACTGATCGTCAGCTGCGTAAAAAATAAACTGAAAGTTGCTGCCAAAATCCCCATAGGACTACATGTTTAAATGCAGACAAATTCTGCAGACAAATATATGCATCTATACAGTGAAAATGTTCGACCATCTGTAAAGTTTTCATTATTTATTTGTTTCTCTTTTCAGAGCAACACTTACGAGCTGTGGGCTGCAACATAGATGGTTCCACATTATCCGCGTACATTAATTGTGCCATCTGGCCCGTTCTGTGAAAACTGTAGTTTCCTAATCGGAATGGCTCGTTGCCTGCTGCCACAACAACTCCAGCGCACAGGATAAGTGTTGTGAGACTATCAACCTGAAAGAGGAGCAGAAACACTTTTCATTATACTAGTCACTTTCAATTGGTCGCATACATGCACTTACTGTATCGCAGTCTCAGATACATGTAAACTGAAAAGAATTTGCAGAATCAAAAATTGCAGGTACACTTGACATTTCATTGGCCACAGTGAACGTAAAACAGACCAGAGATCACAGATGATGAGAAAGTTCTAAGAAGGAAATAAGCATTTAAATGGTGTCAACACTCGTGACCTTTAACAGACAGCCTGTTGCTGTTAAAGTACTCATGGAAAGAGGGATTACGCTCACTAGGGGGTGGAGATTTTGATAGCACCTCTTAGCACTTCTTGGAATACTTATAATGTGTAATGTAACAGGGTAAAAACCTTGATTCCTATGTCCTGTCATAGACGTTACGGTGAAAAGCATGCCCACAACAGTTATTTATTTTAGTTGTGCAGTTTTGTGTACATGGATATAGTATCTCCAAAACCAAGACTCTCAGAAGCCTGTTTTTAGTTTTTGATGACTCATCTTAAACTTTATATTACATAAATATTTACATATTTCCTATCAAATGTGATCTGGGGTGATTTGCTAACCCCGTCCATCATGTAAAACCACACTTGGCTGTGGGTTAGTAGCAGAGCAAAATCATACTAGGAGGTGTGTGTTCAGATTTCAGTGGGTCTAATTTATTAATTCACTCTTCACCTAACAACACAGGTGCTCACTAAACCACAGCCGATCCAATCAAATCTGAAGGACTTGATTTCAATCTAGTAACTGAACCATCTCCCACATACGCCCTAACTTCTGTGGCTTTAAAGAAGTTTGGGAAATAAGCTCATTTTTCTTGCTGAGACTTAGATGAGATGATTGAGACCACTCTCATCCTTATCCGTTCAAACATGAAGCTGGAGCCAACAGCTGGTTAGCTTTTCTTAACATAAAGACTTGAAACAAGAAGAAACAGCTAGTGTGGATCTGAAGGTAACAAAATCCACCTACCAGCACTTGTAAATCTTACAGATCAACATGTTATATCTCAATTGTTTAATCGGTACAAAAACCGAAGTGTAAAAATGACAATTTGTGTTTTTATGGTTGGTGGTTTGCGGGAATATTTCTTCCTAGCTAGGTGCAGTGACTTCACGGAGTCTCCACTGGTTGCCTCTTTCCATTCTTTATGCTAAGCTGAGCTCTCTGTCAAAATGAAGCTGGAGCGGAAGTAGGAGAGTTTCATTGATATTCTCACCTAACTCTCTGCCAGAAAACAAATAAAAGTATTTTCTAAAATTCCAAAACTATTTGTAAGCACAACCCTTAAAGAATTTATACAGATCACATTGGGCTACACCCATTTCAAAAAAGAAGCCACTTATAATATTTTTTAGAAGTTGCTGTAGATTAGTATTTATCTTCATTCTCAGTTTCAGCCAAATACTTACTCTTCTGCCATCTGTAGAAAAGAGTTTCAGCACTGGGAACTGCAGGATCTGGGAAAGGTAATCTAGTAAAGCCTCAAATGTTGGTGCTGTTCTTCTCTGCAACACAATCGTGCGTTTAACAGTGGGATCCCTATTCTTGATGACCACAAGCTTCTTTGGTGTCCGTACCGCCACTCGTTCAGTGACCTTTGCTGGCCTGTTGGTGACTTCATTCCTTCTGCCAAACCGGAGTCCTTGACGCTTTCGTCGCCCTGCACTGACGGGTCTGGTTGTATTCCACGGTACCTGCCGCCGGTTCACTTCATCCAGGTTTAATGGCTTCACACGTTTCTGATCAGAACACACATATGATCCCCCATCAAGTAAGTCATCTAAAGCCTTCACCAGGTGGGTCCCGCGAGGTGTGGTGATGGTTCTCACTCCAAATGGAAGAGGCACTTTTTTGGAAAGAGCATCCAGTAGAGCATCAAACGTCTTGAAGGTGCGGGCACTGATGACCATGCGATGCCCACTGAATTTAGGGTCACCGCTCTTGTAGAAACATACTCTTTTAGAAGCTGAGGGATCAGAGATTGGCTGAAAGGGTCGGGAGGGTGACGTCTGCCCACTGCCAGACGACAATTCCTGGGCAGGTGGCTCCTGGATGGGTGTGTTGCTCATATTGTATGGAGGTGGCTAGAAAGAAAGCAGAGAGAGGGAGAAATCTTATCATTTGCTACTGCAGATAGCACAGGTAAGATAATTAACAGGTAGGGTTGTAGCTATGATAGTAATGTAGAAATGTTTTCCCCCTAGAGCCATATAAGCAGTAAAATACAAGCATGTTTGACTTATAGCTAGTAAAATTATTTACTTTGATCCACCCTCAGGTGAAAGGGATTGACCATTCCTGAGCTTACCTGTAGATTTGTGGCTTTGTGAATCGAGGTGTGACTTTTGCTTGGCGCCAGTTTTTAATATTGTAAGGCTCTTTTCAAAACAAAGTGACAACATCTTAATTTCTCTTCAGTTACCCCTTGGTACAGACTGTATACTCTTGAAATATGATTCTTAGTCCTTCCTCACAGAATTATTTATCTCCACACTTGCAAAAATATACATTTACAACACATTCTTGTATATTTTCTCTACAAAATGGATCACCATCTCAAAAGCCAACATGAAAAACATTCTTAAACAAAAATAAGTAAAGTAAAATGCACACCAGCTCGTGTAATAACATGGTTCTCCACTGGTGTGGGATGTGGTGCTGAATCAAACGAAGGCCCCCTGAAAAGCCTGACCAAATACAGCACTAAACTCCAGAAACATGAAAACCATCATTCTATAATTTTTCAGAGGGAGTCGTGTCTCCTAATTGCCATGTGCTGATCATGTTTTAAAAACCATGTTTACTGAAAGTTGAATTATTAAATGTAGGATAACAGTGCCGTGATGCATACATATAGTTTTCCATGCAATATATTATATATATTTTTGTCTTTTGTAGATTTATATGAATTCAGTAATAGATAACATAAGTGTAGTTGACGTCATAGTTGCATAATATCAGTAGACTTAAATCCAGCATGGTAGAAAAGAACATATTTAAGAGAAAACACCTTGTATTAGAGCACATAACCTCTGTTGCTTATTCCTTTGTAGAGGTTATATAAGTTATTAGTTGTATAAGAGTCTACAGTAAATCTACACAATCGTTATAAATAATAGCCCACATTGTTACTATGAACAACACAAGTCTAACTACATGTAGATGTAAAGGCCATTAACACATGAAAAATATCAACATATTACTGTAGCCATATTACACTCTGTAGATACTTAAAAAATTAACTGGCTGGCAAAAAACATGTAACTAGAAATGTAATGAACAAGACTTACCGTATATCTCACATTTCACCTTAATTATAACAACTAAAACAGAAAGTGTGCATCCGTTGTACCTCCGAGCGCTGGTCAAAGCCTCTCAGCAGCATTGGAGGGCTATTTTGGGACATGCAGCATCATGGCCAATTTGCTTAATCTTTGGTCACATGTAATCAGCATATCAAGGTAAGGTAACAAATGAAGCAAACAAAGAGGAACTGTACTGCAGATATTTGTACTTTTGTCAGTATGAGATTCAATCACAAATAGATGGCAATATTGTTTTTCTGAAATACTAGGACTTCAAATATATTTGGTCAACTAACAGTTTTACATCATGGCTAATGTGTCCTGTAAGTCTCGATAAAATATTTAACAAATGTTCCGAAAGTCTTCTCTGCCTCATCATAAATTTAAACATAAATTTCTCGATGGCCATTTGTATCAAAAGACAAAGTGAGAGAGTAACTGAGTGAATGGGTGAATGAGTACAGCAAAAGGCTGAGTGAGTACCAGACAAATTATGTGAATGAGGTGGTTAAAGTTCACAAAGGTATATGAACTCTCCAGTTCAAATGATATTAGTAAATTTTTACTGCTCCAGACAGATACCAAGGTGGCTAGGACTATTTCTAATTTGCAAGCAGCCTGCATAATCAGATTTGAGAAGTCTTGGCCTAATAGGGATTAGGTTAAAGATTTTGCGCACTTGCTGACAGCATGAAGCAGAATAAGGTCTTAAGAGAGCACTTTTACCTCACAGCAGGTATTGGAAATCCACCAACAGATTTCAAAACACATGGTGAGTGTAACTGACTACAAATCATGTCAATAATTTTAGGAATACTTTAGCTTTGTATCCAAACTACGAAGGCTGATATGGTTTAAATGTTTGTACCAAATAGTAGCATGAGGGGGTGAGAGCTGTATCACTATACTGCAGTTGGCAGACAGTGTGCCAATTACCAACTGCCCCTGACTGAGTAAAAGCTGCTAATACCTCCCTCTAGCACATGCACTGTCCTGGAAGATGGAGACTTGCTGGAGGGGGGATTGAAGGAATGGCCTGTGTAGGCGAAATAGAGTCCAATATGAGGGAATATTTCATTACAGCAAGTGTTTGATTAGCATAAAAGCCCCATTAATAATGTTTCCAGTGTGTTGTAATTAACGCTAATAAACAGATAAAAAAAATTACATTTTGGCACAGTATTTGACCTTTTTGTTTTGTATTATGTACTGTAATTAGCATCACATAACATGTTTTTGTTCAGGTAAATATTATATCTGTTTTTATTATTTATTTTGTTTTTATTCTATCTGTGCCACATAAAAGCAGTGTAAGATCAACAGTGTAGCATGTAGCATGAACGTGGCCTAGATTCTGTTACTCAAAGGTCACATGTTTGATCTGCACAACAGCCATGCCATCCTTAAAAGCCACTAGTCCTACCAAAGGCACCTAGCAAGACAGAAGCTCGTTCACTGACTGTTAATTACAGTCAGTAATACAGTAATAAAAGTCAACTGCTGCACAGAGCAAAGCAAATATTTTTACACTCTACTGTATATACCTGCAACTGACTTGGAGGAAATATGTCTACAGTACCAAACAACTATTGACTCTATCACTGTAGGTGATCACCTGAGGAGGTAAATGAATCTGGTAATTAACAAGAAAAAAAACCTCAGAAATCAGAGGAATGTGTGAAAATGTACATATAAATTGGGATTTTCTTTTCTTTCTTTTCTTCTTCTTCCGCATAACTATTTATGACCCAAACATTTATGTCAAGCTGAAATAGACGTTGTTGACCCAAGCAGAGATGCAGGTGGCAGTTTGGCGCCATCTAACGACAGGTAGCGATATTGCCAAAATACAGGCTGTGTTGTGGTAGTCGGGGGACAGACAGTAATGTAAAACTTGAGAAAATATAGAGTTATATCTTGGTATTCATAAAAAAAAAAATGTGTCTGATTAATGCACTGGGTGAAGACCACTTACTGCTGCGACAGGTCCTAGATGAATTTGCGTTCCGTCTCGATTAACTCCCTCTGTACTTATCATGCATCAATTAGTCAGGTCTGTTACTCAGCGGCGGGTCAGTGTGCGGTCCCGGTCCGTCAAGTAGACGCCGCCGCTTTCACTTCAGTGGCGTGGTCTTTGTTGCGAATTTTCTTTTCGTTTGCTCCTGACTTTTTGGATTACATCGGATCAGTCAACATGGGCAAAAAAGAGGAAGAGGAGATAATCAGAATTGCAAAGAAGATGGATAAAATGGCGCAGAAGAAGAACGGGGTGAGATGTGTGAGAAGAATGAATGCTCACCGGGTCGCTGCTTAGCCGATCAAGCTGATGTTGATGCTTAGCTAACGCTGGCGCTAATGGGATGTGATGTGGTTAGTCGACTCTCTAGCTAGCTGAACATCTTGCCAGTTTGTCAACACAATGTTGCACAAGTGTGTCAGTCCACCAGAGTATTTTATTACAACCGGTAACTACATCGTTAGCATCAGCAATTAGCTCCACGGCTAATGTACCTGTTGTTGTGACTGGCTAGGCGCAAACAGCTAGCGTGCAAGTATGTTTATGTTAACGGCAGGGCAACGGGTTGCTAGCAGTTAGCCACATAGCAGCCCACTAGTTCCTGCTAGCTTTGTGTTTTGCAGAGCAATAACATGTTGGATGTGGTCATTTTTGGAAAACTGAAAACAAGTAACGTTAGCTAGATCAAAATCTGAAATACAATTATACTGTTATCCTTTAGATTCAAGTTCTGTTTTCAAGCTGCCAAGTAACGTTAGCTAAATTAGCTGCTTTGGACGCTTAACGGTAACGTAACTTAGCCGCCTTATTAACTGCTGTTATAAGTTAACTTGTTAACTGCACTAATTTACAGGTAATCAAACATAATACGTTAATTGGGTTACAACTAAGTTAACGATACGTTTCACTATCGAGTAAATATTAGCTCTTTAAAATGTTACAGTGACAAATGCCTATCACACCCAAATGTCCTACCAACAGTGGTAACCGGACAGATATTCAATTTAATATAACACAAGACGAGAGAAATCAGCAAATCACCAGATTAGTGAAGCCAGTACAGGTTTGTTAGGAAACTATTAAAAACACCCAGAAAGTTGAGTAATTTTCGGTAAGTTGTCTAGTCAGTTAATTGACTATATTCATCTCTGTTAATGTTTGACTTAAATCCCAAATAAAAAAAAAAAATCTGTTTACAAAGTATAATAACTAGTTAACAAGTCCTTAATACATCGATTTTGTCCAACTCACTTACATTTAAAATATTACTGTTAATAAATAGAACTTAACTTGAATAGATTAGTCCAGTAAAGATTAATAAGAAACCTAGATTTGTATCAAACATGTTCACCTATGATAAACCAAACTAATCATCAGTATACAGCTAAGGAGAGGTGTAGTGCAAGATTGATTCAAGTGTATCTAAACGCCCTCTTTCCACTCCCCTCTCCTCTGCAGGCTGGGGCTTTGGACCTATTGAAGGAGCTGCGCAGTGTCCCCATGACTCTCGAGCTGCTTCAGGTATCGTTGCTCATTTTATCTTCAGGCTCACTGTCGGCACAGGCAGCGCTCAAACCCTGAAGCACTGACACGATGTCTATCCACAGTCTACCAGAATTGGGATGTCCGTTAACGCCATCCGCAAGCAGAGCACAGACGACGAGGTGACATCTCTAGCCAAGTCCTTGATCAAATCATGGAAGAAGCTTTTGGGTAATTAGTACTTTTCAGTTCCACCATGTACATAAATATGTTTGTGAATTTGTTTAGTGAGATGTATTTTTTTTTTACTAGAGACATATTTTGATGTCCCAAGCTGTTGTGCATGATTGTATTGGAGCAAGTCATAGTATTTTTTTGTAATTGATGAAGCCCAGGTCAATTTTGCAACGCATTAAACTGTGGATACACCAGCTGTCAAAAATGTCCCGTTGGATTTTATTAAATTGCTTGCATCTGTTCTCAACCCACAGTGAGTAAGAAAAAGATTTAAGTTGAAGCATTTTTTGTAAGTTACAATAGTCACAATATAATATCATGATATTGTTCTTAATATCCAAAGTGTAACCTCTGACACTTAACTGGTATTTGATTGTTGCTCCCGAATCACTCTTATGAAATGTTTGGGTTATGTCATGCCCAAGATTTTATTCAGATTTTGCCTGTTCACATTTGGTTATCACTGTAAATGTTGTTGTTATTACCTCCTTGTGTAATTTTATGATTCACGACTGAACACACATTAGTGGAGATGATATTTTAATTAAAAAGGCAACAGTATTGCAAAAATTAGTAGCTTACACAACAGTATATTACCTAGCCATTAAGGTCGCTTTGCTTCTACTTAAGTGGTATTTTGCTGCTGAATTACTGCTTATGTGTAAATAACATTTTAACTTGTATTTTGTTTATGCCGGGTTTGAAAGATACATCCGATTTCAACTCAAAATGTTTTGCCACAACAATGTTTGACACTAAGCGTAGAACTGCCAAGACTTCCCAATACAGGAGGTCAAGATGCATACCATATTATCACTGTGTGCCTGGTGGTGATTTCTACCAGGGACTATTGCTGCATGTCTTTCCAAACTTTTTCCTCTTGTTTCCAGTCTGCCTACTATCAGCTATTAATACAAGCAAAAACAGTATCTGACACTTTTCACACTACAAAATATTGTAGAAGCTGTGAGGCTGCCTATTACGTTTGTTTGTCTATTTTCAATGGTTTTTTTCTAACTTGATTTTTGTCACTTCCAGATGAGCCTGGTGGTGGAGAGAAACCGTCAGATGAAAAGAGGAAAGAACAAACGACACCGGTTGTCTCTCCATCCCAGGGAAGCCCAGAGGCTAAAGAAGAAAGGTAGAAAGACAGATAATGATATTTTTTGAAACACAGTTTTTTTTTTTTCTCCATTTGGATATAGTAAGGGAATAATGCTATACTTCAAAAGCTGTTTGCCTCTGTAGCTGATCCAAGTTCTCTTCTCTTATTGCTCCCACAGCAGCTCCAGCAGTAACTCAAGCAGCAAGAGTGAGCAGCCTGAAGTTACACCCAACACATTAATCAACACTTTTCCTCGTGCCCCCGGCACCTCCGACTCCATCAGGCTCAAATGCAGAGAGATGATATCCAATGCTCTGCAGACCGGGGGTGATGCTCTTTTTGTATTTATTTATTTAACATTTTTACAGGTTGTTTGTTTAGTTAGAGTATTTGTCAACATTTTCCCCCACCCTCTGACTTTTGTTTTGTTTGTTTTCCAGAGGATTATATTGCCATTGGTGCTGATTGTGACGAACTTGGAGCACAGATCGAGGAATATATCCTTTACATTGAAAGGGAAATGTGTTTGAAGCAGATGTTGGTGTTACTTCAGGATATAATGAGATTCTGGGTGTTGCAGTGTTTTAAATAACTTCTATAATGCTTTTTAGATGAATTATCACATTAGAGCTGTACCTAATGAATATTTTCATTATTTATTTCCTTCTAATTATAATTTAGTTTTTTCAATTTATTAATTTCATAGTCTATAATAAGGATGGGGGTTCGAGACCCGGTTCTATAAGGGCCTGGTTCCTCGGACACTGAAACGTGGTATTAAACGGGGATAAAGACTGTAGTGTTTATTATCAGGCTGCATCCTCTGCCTGCTCTGTGTGTCGGCTCCTAGATACACACACATGCACGCACACAGAGGCCAGCCGTGGTGGAGACAGTGAAGTGAAGCTAACTTAACTCCAAAGTGCTCAAGTTTACGACAGCTTCGTCAGTAAAAAGACAATACTTTATCAATGTATCTGTTCAACAAGCATAAACATGTAGAAAGTGTTATTGTAGTCTGCTCTGTCCATAGTCTCTCATCCTCTATGTTTTACACAAGCACAGCTAACGTAAGCTTGGTAATTAGCCAAATGTTACAAACTAAATTGAAAGCTGTCTGTCTGAAAGTCTTAAATTTTTAGCTTAGTTTGACACGTAACTCAAAATTCTGCTCATTGTTGTAAACCCAGCTGCTGGCTGAGACAAACCAGCCGCTTGTGGAAGAGGAGGTGGAGGTAGTGGTGGTGGAACATTTAGTTGTATTTTGAAGAAAAGTATCCATAAAGACTGATAATGGTACGAATATCAATTCAATTGCTATTGGTGTAGATACCAATTCAATACCACAGTCAAAAAGAAATCAATAAATCCCATGTACTTCAACATACACACTTAATAAAAACATTTCAACATTAAACATAATACAAAAAACAATAAACTAAAAACAACTAACCGCTGTGAAACTTGAGAGAGGAGGTGAGCTGAGAGGGGATTTGATGTTCATAAAGGAGCATGCTATTGAAATTACAAATTTGCACTGTGTGGTTGTGGTTCAGGAGATAGAGCGGGTTGCCCGTTGATCGGTAGGCCGGCGGTTCAATCCCCAGCTTGACCAGGCTGCATGTTGAAGTGTTCTTGGGCAAGATACTGAACCCTGAATTACCCCTGGTGGCTGTTTCACCAGTTTATGGATGTGTATGAATGTTAGTTTCTGTTTGAGCGTGAATGAAAAAAGACTAGAAAGGTGCTATACAAATACGGAGCATTTAAAATAAATGAATTACTGAATTTTCTTAACTTGTTTTTAACAATTTCACAGGTGGTTGACGGTGGTCACTTTCGATATTGCCAGTTTTCTGAGACTTTTATATTGGAAAAACAAAAAAGTTATTGGTGATTGAAATGGATTGGATTGCACGTTTGTGACGGTTCCCAACTCGGCCTACAGTAACGGGAGCGTTGCAGTCTAAATCCCTAAACTATTATGAACATTAAAAAAAATTCTCACATTTTAGAAGGTTAAAGCAGAGAATGTTAAATTGCTTAAGTGCCTAATCCATTGTCAAAAATGTGGTTAAATTTGTTGTGATCAGTCAATCCATGAAATCTTCAACAGTACCACACATAAAAGGCTGTTATCAGTGTACTTATAGGCCCTACTTTCTTTTTATTTATTTATTTTTATAATTAAGCATAACAAATACATGATCACAGTTGAGTTCCTTGACCTGCTATCACGTATCTTCCAAGAGTTTAAGAACACAGACATGAAATACAAGAACCGTGTGCGAAGCCGAATCTCGAATCTGAAGGATATGAAAAATCCCAATTTAAGGAGGACTGTGCTGTGTGGGAGTGTCACCCCTGAGCGGATGGCTAAGATGACTGCAGAGGTTCGTTGGCTGTTTGTTTTTTCTTAAAGACAAACAGTCTGACAAACTGACTAATGGCAAACAGTCAGTAGTATAGTTATTTCAACACTGTTGATGCGGTTACATACTTTCTCTTAAATGTTTGATTAGATTTTGGTGTAAATTAATTATATATTATATTGTGCATCTAATTGTATAGATTTAAATGAGTTTGTTGTAAAGCATCATAAATTACATTTTTCTTTTTCTGTAGGAAATGGCCAGTGACGAGCTAAAAGAAATGAGAAAGAATTTGACCAAAGAGGCTGTCAGGGACCACCAGATGGCCACCACTGGAGGCACTCAGACCGATCTATTCACATGTGGCAAGTGCAAGGGGAAGTGCTGCACCTACACACAGGTACAGACACACATTTACGCTTCATTTTAACTGTGGCAGCAGCAGAAGGGATGATACGGTTGATGGTAAAATTGGTTTAACAAGAATCTACTTTGGAAAGTCTGTGCAAAGTTACAGGTGCAATTAATGATCAATTTCACCACAGTTTTTGTTTGTCCCTGCATACACAAACATCATTGCTTGTAAAGGGGTATATAAATCCATGTACTCCTTTTACTTTGGTTAAAATAACATGGTGCATTATAATATTGGTATGACTGCACGCTCATAGAGTAAATGGGGTGCAAGTTGGGGACTTTTCCATGATTTTTTATTTTTTTGACAGGTTTTGAGCAGCTCTGCTTGTTCATTATGACGACGTGATCAATGGTTTGTGCATGTTTTTGTCATTTCCAGGTTCAAACTCGCAGTGCTGATGAGCCAATGACCACATTTGTCTTCTGCAATCAATGTGGAAATAGGTGGAAGGTGCGTTACCTATATGTTTACTGCCACCTGTGCTCAACGTATCAATGCTATTCAGCCTTTAAACAGAAACCTGTGTCCTGTTGAGATATGAATATATGTTTTTGCTATTTTATATTATTGTAAATTGAACATCTTTTTTGTTTCGGACTGTTGATCAACAATAATTAAAATAATTATTACTTCCAGCCCTACAACATGTATTTCTTATACTTGTTTTTTTGAAGTTGATCATCAGTATTTAATGTAAATCTTCCAGTTTCTAGGTATCAACATGTGTTTGTTTTTTGTCCTAGTTCTGCTGAGTCTGCAGGCATTTCCACGGCACTCCGACAAGTAGCAAACTTCCTGGACCAGGTTCTGTCACTCTGCAACAGATTGGAGCTTTGCATTCTGTGGTACATGGTGCACAACATGCCGTTCAAAGATGCCACTGCGGTTACTGTTTGAATAAATATCCTGTTCATAGATCGAGCTCATTGTCATTTCCCGATGCCCTCCCCCAAATCTTTTACTATTGTTATAAGTTGTTTCTCACTGTCAGATATATGCGATCAGTCTTGTCTCATTCTCTTTTATCCACATTTTTTATATGTAGTTTTAACACTTTGGACAATGTTGTTTTGCTTTCCCCTCACAACATTGCATTGTTTTATTTAATTTCCCAATAAAGTGTAATCCATTTGATTAAAAAGAAGTGCTTTTCATTAGTCTCTTCTGGTTATGTGAATCTTGAACATCTGAGAGGAAAAACACTGTGTGTTTGTGTCAAGGAGTATACATTTGTTATTGGGGGAATATTCATCACATCAAAGTGAATGCAGATGTGTGCATATTTATCTGTCCAGGGACAGGATAATGTCATTGGCTGAACCAGGGAAGACACACAATTGCTTCCCTTTCGTCAAGGTTTTTTTTTTTTAATTGCCAGGTGCAACCACTCCATGTTGAGAAGCGGTTGTGCTGCCTTATCCTCACACAAACTGAACCCAGACCAGAGACATACAAGTCTGTCAGCTAAAATGTCATCTAATAACTACTAATTTAATATTAAGCTGTGTGGAGCATATTTTTTTTCTGTTGTCTGCTAAGTGCCTCAATACATTGATTATTAAGCTGTACATTTGAAGAAAATGTAATCCCATTAAGCCATAAATTTAACATAATTTAAACTGGTGAATTTTGTCTTCTGGATTCATCTATTTAGACTGTTTTGGGGAAACAGTGGGGGTTGGAAACCTCCATGAGGTTTTACAGAATACATCTGAGGGGTAGTTATATCATTACCAATACTGTTAATAAGAAATCATACAAGGTGAGAAGGTAACGTTACTCTAGTTGAACTGCATTACAACTCATAGACAGGCAACCTGTGCTTGAGTCAACGCTAATTCACTTTAAATTGCTTTAACTCTTGTGTTCTGTTGACAGTGGCTTTCCTTACTTACTTTTCTTATGACCTTTACCCCAATATGTACACAAGTATTGAAGTGGTGATCCTTTGCCACAAATTGATCTTGCATATTTGTTGAAGGTGAAATTTAGAAATGACCAAAAATAACATTCTTAATGCACCAAATGACATTGGCTATGCATTAAGAAATGTATATATATCCTGCAGTGATGTTACTTATGTTTGGGTCATAGACCAACTTCCTGTTGGATATCTTATGATCATTATTATAAGACATTTTCATGAAATCAGAAAAGTATAAAGGTGATAAAACAATGCTGTGTATGTTTTGTGTTGATCACTTAAAGAGGGCCCCCTGGGTCTCCAAAAGAACATTAGTGTTGAAGGGTCTCAAGCCAAGAAAAGCTTGGAACCACTACTGTAATGAACACAGACACTTGCTCAGTGAGAATCACTTTGTAAATGTTTATGTTCATTTACCAGTATTTTCCATGTTTGCCAATTTAATGAAAGATCCTATACTGCTACACATCAATAGGCAAGTACAAACTGAACTGTCACTGATCTTGAGTAAAATGTAATTTAGTAACTATTTTATTAATACATAAGAAGCTCAAGCATGCAACATGTCTTTAGTTCTGTGATTAAGTGCCTCACTGTAGTGCTTGAGTATCATTTATTGATGACCAATGGTTGTGTTTTTGAGATCAAATGATTCGAGTCAGTAAAATTATTGTGCTTTATTTTATCTCAATCAAAATGCCCACAAGTCATTATTTTCTTGGAGAGCAGCAGAAAAAAAACTAAACCATATACTGTAAACATTCACATTATTTGTTTTTTTAAAAAGGTATTCATCAGTAAACCCAGCGCAAAATAACACATTTCATATAGTAAACAGAAGAAGAAACAACATTTATAGGCATCACTCCAAACCATTGGCTTAGATTGTGTTTTGAGGTTGATCTACGCGGTGTATCCATCAGCTCAAATTGCACATAGTAAGTTAAAGTTAACTCTAAGACAAGTAGAAGTGCCACTGAGAAGCACGCAGGTTGGCAAGACGTTCAGATCAACCAGCCCTATCCACTGATCTTTGTTTGTCCTCTGCAAATAAAGACATGTGTTGTCATCACTCTCTGCCATACTGCTTGGTAGTGCTACCAAAATGCACTGAAGTAGCCACGACTAAGGAATCAAGACAAAACACATGCAATAATTTGGCCAAAGAGAGGGACAATATCCAGTTAATTGGCCTCGTGCTCCCGTAACCACCCTCATAGCAAGAGTCTGAAAAACAATTGTTGTTGCCCATGAGAAAGATGTCATAAAATTGAATGTCAAGGCACTTCCCCATGTGAGGATCTTGTCTTTGAGTGACATGTTTGTGAGGCAACAAAGTAATTCAACTAACACTATCAGAATACATAAAAGTATTTAACACTTGGCAACTCCAATTTTAGTTAATGGAAACACTCGATAAGCGTATGAACACAGTTTACATGGTAGCTTTGGTGTTCTGCTAACCTGGCAGTCACTTTCATTTAGAAGTCAATTGCATATTGCAGGTGGACTTTTAAAAGATATATTTAAGTCAGAATCTTGCAGGATGATACACAAACGACTCTACCTGCTGTCAAAAATGGTCAATCTCACAAATTTTAGTTTTATTTCACCTGTCTGTAATTTCCTGCTAATTTCCAAGAAGTTTCCTGAAAAGAACAATGTATTCAAGTACGGACTGTTTATAAAAAGGAGACCAGTTGACACACTAATTGTAATTAAATAATTCCAAATCCTTTTCAGCTAAAAATGAAAAAATGTGGGTTTTTTTCCAGGAAAATTTACAAGTTGACATAAATGGAGATTTAAATACTTGTTTTCCACTAAATTACTACCAAATTACTTAGTTCTCTCAGGAAACTTCCAAGAAATTAAGAAATTACAGACACAAAATAAAGTGTAACCCAAATTTCTACATTTTCTGGCAGTGACCTAACAGTATAGTTTACTCCACCGTAGTACTTAAATATAATTTATACGTGTTGTTTTTTCTATATTGGCAATAGATATTAATAAATAAAAAATACTTTATCTGATAAATAGAATTACTTAGGTTCTTATGTCACACTTTTAAAACTATATTAAACCTATGAGGTGTGCCATGATTAACACTTGAATGAAAAATCCTCTCTTAAATAGGCTTTCTTCTGTGGTTAAGATTGAGGAAAGAAAGTTAAAATACTCTTCCATCATTCATTTGAGTTTCTTAAGGAAACAAATTGCACACCGTGACAACAGTTATCGTCACTTTCTGTTACTTCATAACAACACTTGCAGCATTTTCAATCACACACAGTTTCTACATGAACTGGAGTTGCCAAGTTGCAGTCGTGGTACCCAAGTGTGAGATTAGGTAACAAAACAGGGTGAAACCAAGGTAAAATCATACAGTACCCCACAAAGCTGCCTGCAAGTAGAGCTAACATGTAGCCTTTGACTTGAGCTTTGATTTTCATACGCATTAAATAGAACCAGGCGTTTCTACATAAAATACCCACAATTCCATTTGTACTATTTACAAACTCATAAATATATAGTCTACAGTAGGAATCATTTCCCCCCAACAATCATACAAAAAACAACAGACCATAAAAAACTCTGAACACAAATAAAATAGATTATTTCTATCAAAAGAAAGAAAAAGAAAACAAACAAAATGTATTTGTATTCCTTTGGAGTGTTTTGCTATGTTGATCTGTAGCAGTACTTGTGATGTCGAGCCCTCGGGAGATTTTGAGACCTGAGTGTCTTCGGTCAGGTGCAGATCACAATAGCGCTGAGATCCCTGGGAGGGGCCAGGCCCGAGGCCCGGTTCATGTAATCCTACACTGAACATACAAAGAAAATTTTAAAAAAGGGAGGGGGGGGGGGGGGGGGGGGGTGATAAAGAGAGTTAAAAGATCACAGGTCATCACCACCCTAAGATTCGGGGGACTGCTCTGACAGAGTGTTGAGCAGGTTTTTGTAGTCTGGGGAGTTCATGTAGCGGGGATACGAGTCTCTTTGCATTAGTGTGTAGATCTGCAGCTGGGCATCGTCGAACGTGTGCAAGGTGGGTTCCTGCATGTTCCTGTTGATCGACTCACGCACACGGGAGTCAAGGCTCACCTGGGAGTCAAGAACAGGAGAAGATTAGGAAGAACAAGCGCGCCTTTTCAATGACATGACATGTTTTAAAGGAATAGTTTGATGTAAGCATCTTTTTCTTTCTTCTTGAGAGTTAGATGACAAAATTGATAGCACTCTCATGCCTGTATGGTAAATATGAAGCTACTACCAGCACCCGGTTAGCTTAGCTTAGCACAAAGACTAACCTGGCTCTGTCTAAAGATAACAAAATCCATCTACCAGCACCTCTAAAGTTACTCTTAATCCGTTTATAAAACAACACTTTACTTTTCAGAATACTTTGGAATATCAAGTCTGTTCAATTTCTATAGTTCAGTGTCATGCGATTCAAAGGAAATTCATTCTGTCTCCTTTTTCAGTTGTGATATATTGCTAAAATTGCTAATGCTAAATAAAATCTAAAACTGAAATGAATTAACATTCATTATTATTTTATTTTAATTTGTTTCGTAACAAGGCAATACATGTTCATCAGTTTAGTTTTAGTGTAGTTGAGTAGTACAGACATGATAGTGGTATCAATCTTATCATCTAATTCAGACGGATGATAAAAAGGGAATTTCCTTTAATATCAGGGAGAGTGACATGAACATTTGTCAGATGTTCAGTCATGAAGTTACACCCTTGAAATCAGTAACACAGCTGTCACACCTCTTTAGGTGAGAGAATGGAGATGTAGTCCTCGTAGATGACCCGAGCCCTCTCTTCTATCGCGCTCTTATTGGGATCTTTGCTGAACTCCTCACAGGCTAACCAGAAGAGCATGTTCTCCTCGCTGAACTCGGTGCGGAGAAACTGTCGGAAGGAGTTCCTCCCAGCCGGGCAACACATCAGCTTGTCAAACGACTGCCCCCATGAGCGGACCTCCTCCAGTGTGGGCTTAGGACTGCAGAGAGCGTGGGCAACATGTAGTGATTTCAACATTTACTTCCACAAATATGTTTAGGAGATTTGGCATTTTTGTGTGGTGAAATCAACTGACCAGTCTTCACAGTCTGCGGTCCCTTCCTTGACGTCATAGGAAGCCTTTCGGTTCCTTTCTTCCCGGTCTTCATTCCTAATGGTGACATGTAAACGTAGCATGCAACAGCCAAAGTGATTATGAACTGCACATCATAATCAAGGACTTTTTTATTAATGTGTTATATAGTACTCCTCTCACTGTACGTATCTATCATATGCACATAAAACCACCTCTTATATTTATCTCAACATTTGTTGTTATTGTTTTCCGTGCACTCTCACCTGTAGAACAATTAGTCAACTGACAGAAAATGTATCTGCAACTATTTTGTTTATGGATAAACAATCTCAGTAATTTTTTAGGCAAAAACGCCAAAATGTTGTTGGTTTCTCACTCAAAAATAATCTTAGCCTTCTGTGATAGTAAACTGAATATATATGGGTTTTAGGCTATTGGTGGGACAAAAAAATTAATTTGAGGACGTCACCTTGGGTCTGTGAAATTGTGATGGACTTTTTTCACAATTTTTTGGACACATTTTTTAGACGATTAGTTGATTAATTGAGAAAATCTGCAGATTATTCAATAATTAAAATGCTCATTATATATAGAGGATGGGTGGCGCAGTGGTGCAGTAGTTAGCACTGTTGCCTCACAGCAAGAAGGTTGTGGGTTCAAACCCCGGTTTCCCTGGCCTTTCTGTGTGGAGTTTGCATGTTCTCCCCGTATCCGCGTGGGTTCTCTCTGGGTGCTCCGGCTTCCTCCCACCATACAAAGACATGCAGGCTAGGTTGATTGGTGTCAAAATTGTACTTAGATGTGAGTGTGAGCGTGATTGTGATGGTTGTTTGTCTGTTTGTGGCCCTGCGATGGACTGGCGACCTGTCCAGGGTGTACCCCGCCTTTCGCCCGATGTCAGCTGGGATTGGCTCCAGCCCTCCGCGACCCTGTACGCAGGATAAGCGGTTGACGATGGATGGATTATATATAGAGGACATAGATAGTAATACTCACAATATATATGGTTGGTTGTCCAGCTCTTGCCAGTTTATAATAGCTACGTGGTTAAGATTGCTTATATTTGTTTAACTTGTTTACCGTTCTGTAAATGTTTTATTTGTACTGTGTCGAAGTACACCGAGAATTACTCAGAACCGGAGTCAAACTCCTAGGCCAAAAATTCTGATTTTGTTTGATTTCATCCACCTTAACCTTACTGAACACTTCGCAGCGGATAACTGACTGATATTTAGGCACGTTTGACATTGTAATGAGGCTGCTGCAGGACAAGAGTCCATGGATCACATGCAAAAATAACAACACGTGACACAAGCTGGAGCCTGCTGCTGAGACACAGTAGCTCAAGCTGTGCTGTCCTGTGTGCAATAATGTCGACCATGCTGGGCCAGGATGAGTGAGTTCTCCGTTGGGGAAGACCTACCAGGAACAGCTACAGCAGCAACACCAGCAGAAGCAACATGCATTTGAGCCCCGTGGGTTGGCCTGTTCCGGCTGGCCCTGCTGGGCTGGTGCAGTTCCCCCCGCTGCCGACTCCTGCTGCACCGACATCTGCCTCTTTCGCATCTCCATCCGCTCTGATCCCATGGGCTATAGACAGAGGAGAGGGGAGAGGCGCTGAGTTTAGTGTTTAGATGTCAGAAATATCTGAGATTTTACCTTGTGGTAAGAAAATCTCTTGATCCACAACGCATGAAACAAATCAGTGCCAGCACAGCACATATAGTAAGGACAGCACTGGGTGTACTGAGACAAAAGACCAGTGTAAAATCCTGACTGAATCTATTTTTTCCCAGCACTTTGATCGTAATGGTAACGATTAATTAGATTTATTTAATTTACCACTCTCCAAATGACACCTATGTATCTGTTATGTGCTCTCTGCCCGATGCCTGTGCTGGCATGCCTCATGACACACTGTAAAGGAATGCTGTTTGCTCTGTTCAAGGCAAAATTATGGAGGAATAATTTGCTGAATTTGTTTTTCCTGCTGCCAAATATGCACCCACCAAGCACATTTCAGTCCCTCTAATCTCAAACAGGCTGTGTGTTCCCTTATACACTCTGCCTGCATGTGTAAAAAGGATGGATAGTTGACCATTGGCTCAATGTCTATAATCCAAAATTTGAGAAAGCCTGAGTTTCAAAGCAGTGCATTAAAGGATTTGCAATGCTCACTGGGCCCAAGTGGAGCAATACATTAAATACACATGAAAATAAGGTAATTCTTTGTCTTTTTGCTCATCAAGTGTCACTTTGTCATGGACCTTTGGCCTACATTCATTTTGTCCAAGGGAAATCACTGTTATAAATGTGACATCTCTAGCTTATTCAACAGAATCCCCATTGAGGTTGTAGGTCTATACAGACAGGCTATGCTCACAGAATGACTTCTTGTCGGATTTTTGACAAATGTGTCATCGCCAGGTCAGAGACTGCCAAATCCTGTCAGATCATTTATGTAACAAAGCTGTCGCTTCCAACACACGGCATCATCCGGTTACTACCTGACACAAGAAACGATGCTTTTAAAAAAATGTCAGGAGATTTGGTACATGGGAGGAGGGGGGCCGAAGGCGCAGCTTGCAAATCTATAACCGCAGCATCGCTCTATCACAGCCTTTCAGTGAATACAATACCATTTGGTCATTTCTAAAATGGATCCGCGCGCGGTTTCACTCAGATTCGGGGCTGGCTTCAGCTGCAGATTTCGTGCGTCTTGCCAAATGGCATATTTTACGCGTTAGGTGTCGGGTACTTCAAAGCTGACAATTGCTGTACGCTATGGCTTGACTCAACAGCTATAGACGATGAAATGGGGGTGGGGTGGTCGTATCCACTGGAAAGGATAAATCATGATAACACCACATAAACCACCATTCTTGTTCACTCTCACTGTAGCAGAAACGAACTGGGATTTAATGGCCCCTGGAAGATTAAACAGCAGAAACCATTACATTAGCAACTCGCACATAACATCAAGGGAAAGTACCACCATGAAGAACCGTAGAGCTTCATCGCACTGGACAACCACCGAAAAGACACTGCCTAGATCTGTTATAAGCCCACTGTACAGCAAGATAGTGACATGCCATTTAAAACGCCGGGAAACGGCCTCAAACGCTCCTCTCACGACATTTCCGTGCAAAGATACATCGGTTTGCTAACCAGTACTTACAATTTCACCATGTATGCACAGCGAGAAGAGGTAATTCTTGATTACATCCGATGGCACATAAGGCTTTTCCCCCGACCGGCTGCTTCAAGTCACTACGCATGCGTCTTCTCTCCAACTCGTAGTAGCCCAGGGAAGAGCGTAAACCCCGACAGAATGGCACAGGTTTACAGTGCAGCTCCTCTACCATGCCTTGTATGTGAGAGACTCTAGAAACGGGATGTTCAAGCAAGGAAGGCTGCGTGATGTCAGTTTATGATAAAGAACAGGGAGAGGAACTGCACATTCAGCCTAAAAGCGAACGCACCAGTCAGAAAAAACATCCATAAACGTTCACTTGAGCTCTCTTCGCAGTACAGCTATTTATAAAACTCAAAACAAAATAAAAAAGGAATATCCTAAAAAAGCACTGTCCTTGTCGGCACATGCGCCAGGGAGCCTTTGTCTGAAGTCGCTGTCTTTGGTGCTGAAACAGCCAGAGGCTGATGGAGTGCTGCACTTCTAAACTAAACCTTGCTGAAGGAAAGCGTGACTTTGACAGCCAATATTATACCATTTGTGAAGTTTAGTCTTACATTTCTGCTGTCATTTAAGGGCTTTCATATTCTTGGCTGATCCATCCACCAAGAGCACCAAACATGTTGTCCACACACAGTCTGTTTTTTCCTGTTCTGCTTTGTTTTTTTTTAAATCCTGAATCTGTTATATCCGTATGTAAGTTTAGTTGTTTTAACATTAATTTAAAATTCTGCTCAGAGACGGGCAGCTGCAATTTAGTTCAACTCAATTCAATTCAATAGTACATGGGACATTTACACTGCCAAAGCAAGTGTAATATAGCCTATGTGTGTATATTGAATTGAGTTGAATAAACAAATCATATGCTGCCATTTTCCCCAGGCAGGTTATATACAGTAAGTCCTGTCATGTTGCATGTGAGCATTTAGTTTTTCGGTTCGGCTTGTGCGTGCCTTGTGATCTACAGTACAGACCTGCAACCAATAATGATGTGGATGACAACACTGCCATCTGAAGGTAGCTCGAACTATAGCACTAACATGATGCTCTGCCTGCACATAACTGCACCTGATTTTGAATTTGTGAAAGGCTATGTTTGCTAGATGTGATCTCTTTAATATGATACCTATTCTTTTAGAAGCTTGTACTGTGCCAGTGTATTTGCGGTTTGATGCACAATAAAGCTATTGATAGTGGGATGTACATTTTCACACATATCTTTCAACGTGGTCTATTACATGCCTTTATTAATACTTTGCTTTTAGGTGCACATCATGTCTTGCTTGGTAAAAACACTAGATGGCACTCTGCCTGTTCTTTAAGTTTATTATCTACTTCATTTACACCAGCACACTTGTGCTGGTGCCTGTCTGCTTCACATTGTTTGTCAAGCTGTTGATACCATGAATATTAAAGTCACTAGTCCCTCATTGTAATAAGAAGTGCTGCAAAATGCAAGCACCTGTAATAAAAACCTGAGTAAACTACTTGGCTATTAGGCACTCATCTGTTCTGTTATCTTGACAAAAAAGGGAAAATAATTAGATTTATTTGCTGTCCAGATTAGTTACTTTCTGACCGTGCCAAACTGGGGCGTGCCCTGAGCATCCCCACATCTTTATTCCCCTCCAGAGATATGAACATGTGACTTTCTCCAGAACACTTCATTTAACAGCTTCCCCTGTGTTCATGTTACGCAACACAGACCCACAAATAGCCATGTGAGATTGATACATACACACACACACACAAAAGCAATGAATGATACTTTATGCTGTCGGGATTCGATGAACACGCACACCTTTAGCTCTGAGAGCACAATGCCAAGTGGAGGGGGAAGTGAGAAGACGCAAGGTCACACGGAGGAGTAGGTCGTCAGAGCTGGATGACAGGATGAAGTCTTTTCAATATGTGATTAAGGGGATTCAAAGCATTGTGAAGCTCTGAGGAAGATATAATTAACTGTAGATTCAATTACTGAATCTCATATATCACAGGAGAGGAAGTACCTCAAAAGATCATGCATGGCATCTGTGAGCATTCTGAAGGTGAAAATGAATTGTCCAATCACAGCAACAACAATGGTGACAGAACATAAGAAAACACTATTTATTTTCTCTCCACTGGATGTTTATTTCCTGCTGACTTTGTCAAATGTTCTTGTAATGAATTTCTCACTGATTCCCCCAGGTATAATAATCAAGTTGCTTTTTGTTCTGTAAATGTCAGGCTCAATTTAATAAAATGCAATTAGTGTCTTAATCTTTATAACACACAGACACACCAGTTACACAGACATCTGTTCTTTTGTTTTGTTTTGCTTTAACATCACAACTATACGCAATAGGTCACCATGCAAACTGTCTGTCATACTTACAACTCAGTTAGGGGTAAGCACAATTCTGCTGGGCTCAGTTAAAAATGTTTTTCAGACCCTTGCAGGGGAAACATTTTTGTAGCTTTGTACATTCAGTGTCTTGCTGTGATTTTTATCTGAACCTTTTTCCTTGAATGTCATCATTAGAAATGTTGCAGGATGTTGCTGCTGTTGTTGTTTTTGCAATGTTATTTGATGTAACATGTATTTCTTTATGGTCCCACAAGAGGAAATTCCGTTTGCAGCCAGGGAATGAAAAGATACAAATGACAACAATGACAAATAATGAATTTACAAAAGGTGCAAGGAGTCCACCTCTGCTCTCTGGCCCTGATTTAAGACTCGAAGGTATTACAATATGTGCTGTGCCAAAAAAAGCTAGTGCAATAAAAAATACTAGAATAAGATTTTTAATAATTAAAATGTGACATAGGCCTATGTCACATTTGTAAGGTAAACTATACTTACAAATGGTGTACATGATTGAATGCAAATACCACCACCGCCACCAAACCTTAGGTTTCTTTCCTCTACTGACAAGGACTCTTTACTCTATAATAAAAAATCATCTATAAACGGAGTCATAAAGGCATGAAATTACAACTGGAACATAATTAAGCAATGACTTGTGAATGGGTGCCATATATTGCACAGTTGACTATAATTACTCTCCATCCATCTATCCAGCCATTAGCTATACCTGCTTATCTTTGAAGGGATGCGTGTATATTTATGGTATAACACAATTCAGGGAAATATGTTATACAGTATCTAACAAAAGTGAGTACACCCCTCACATTTTTGTAAATATTTGATTATATCTTTTATTGTGACAACACTGTAGAAATGACACTTTGCTACAATGTAAATTGGTGAGTGTACAGCTTGTATAACAGTCTAAATTTGCTGTCCCTTCAAAATAACACATCACTTAGCCATTAATGTCTAAACCGCTGGCAACAAAAGTGAGTACACCCCTAAGTGAAAATGTCCAAATTGGGCCCAAAGTGTCAATATTTTGTGTGGCCACCATTATTTTCCAGCACTGCTGTAACCCTCTTGGGCATGGATTTCACCAGAGCTTCACAAGTTACCACTGGAGTCCTTTTCCACTCCTCCATGACAACATCACAAAGCTGGTGGAGGGGATCATGCTCTGCTTCAGTATGTTACAGTACAATCTGGGATTCATGGTTCCCTCAATGAACTGGGCCGGCAGCACTCATGCAGCCCCAGAGCATGAAACTCCCACCACCATGCTTGACTGCAGGCCAGACATACTTGTCTTTGTACTCCTAACCTGGTTGCCGCCACACATGCTTAACACCATCTGAACCAAATAAGTTTAACTTGGTCTCATCAGACCACAGCACATGGTTCCAGTAATCCATGTCCTTAGTCTGCTTGTCTTCAGCAAACTGTTTGCGGGCTTTCTTGTGCATCATCTTTAGAAGAGGCTTCCTTCTGGGACGACAGCCATGCAGACCAATTTGATGCAGTGTGCGGCGTATGGTCTTAGCACTGACGGGCTGATCCCCCACCCCTTCAAACTCTGCAGTAATACTGGCAGCAATCATATGTCCCATATATAGTATGTATCATATATATGTATTTCCCAAAGAAAACCTCTTGATATAACGCTGAGCACGGGCACTCAACTTCTTTGGTCGACCATGGCGAGGCCTGTTCAGAGTGGAACCTGTCCTGTTGAACCACTGTATGGTCTTGGCCACCGTGCTGCAGCTCAGTTTCAGGGTCTTGGCAATCTTCTTATAGCCTAGGCCATCTTTATGTAGAGCAACAATTTTTTTTCAGATCCTCAGAGAGTTCTTTGCCATGAGGTGCCACGTTGAACTTCCAGTGACCAGTATGAGGGAGTGTGAGAACGATAACACCAAATTTAACTCACCTGTTCCCAATTCACACCTGAGACCTTGCAACACTAACAAGTCACATGACACCGGGGAGGGAAAATGGCTAATTGGGCCCAATTTGGACATTTTCACTTAGGGGTGGACTCACGTTTGTTGCCAGCGGTTTAGACATTAATAGTTATTCAAACTGTACACTCACTACTTTACATTGTAGCAAAGTGTCATTTCTTCAGTGTTGTCACATGAAAAGATATAATCAAGTACTTTATAAAAGATTGAGGGATGTACTCACCTTTGTGAGATACTGTATATATATGTCTAAATAGGTAAATGTGTGCATGTATGAACTGACTGCATGGTCAATCACATTATCTCTTATAATTAAAACTGGGTGTACGGTAATCAATGAAATCTGGAATATAGTTTCCATTTCCTTTCTAGAGTAAGCTCTGACAGCAAGCCATCATTCACAATACCAGATATTGCAATGTCCCTGGTTTAAGTCTGGCTTGGGACATTGGTTGCACATCACACTTTCTCTGTCCCTCCTCCTGCCAACTCTCCATTTTGTACTATATAACAAGGGCTACAATACTTAAATTAAATGAAATAAAATGGGCAGTTAAAGATGGGTGCATATGGATGACAAACCCTCCGTTGCTAACACTACCATACAGCTTTTGGGCCTTTAAACCCCTAAATGTGGGGCATTCCAATAAATCTTTTTCACAGCAGATGTTTTGAGATGTCATAGCAGCAAATGCACAGTTGTAATCAATAACATTAACGACGGCCAGGGGGCCAGTCCCAGAGTGCTATTACTGTGCATGCTGGCTCACCAGGACACTTAACGGAACTGGCCATCATTAGTGTTATTACTTACCAGTGTTATATGAAGTTAGGGCTGGACAATAAAATAATAACAATAATTATCACAATATAATTTTTTTCAATAACAATATAACAAATGTTCAATAAATATTCAATAAATATTTGATTTTATTCACTTGAATTATACACAAATTGTGACTTAATTTTTTATTAAGATGGTTATTTTGTTGAAGAAAAAGGACTGAAAAAAAGCTTTTACTTAATTTTACTTATGCATATGTGTTGAAAAAGATTTTATCATAATTGTTTTGAATGTTCTACCTCAGATCTGTGAAGTGATCCACTGTTTGGCATCAAGTGTTGTCCATAAAGACGAGTTTAAACCACAATCAACCAACAGTTTTGGCCATATCGTCCAGCCCTATATGAAGTATTCAGATCCTTTACTTAAGTAAAAGTTCTAATACCCCCAATGTAAAAATAATCTGTTACAAGTAAAAGTACTGCATTACAAATGTGACTTATGAAGTATGTAAGTATAATCAGGAAAATGTACTTAAAGTATTAAAAGTAAAAGTACACGAATAATGAAAAATGTTCCATGTGACTGTTATACTATTATATATTATAATTAGATAATTATCACTCTTACATTAATGTAAAAGCAGGACTTTACTGGTTGAGGTTTTCATATGTTTTGTGTGTACAAATCGTACTTTGTAAAGTAACTAATACCTGAAGCTGTCAGCTGTTAAATAAAGTAAAAAGTACAATATTCCCCTCTGAGATCTAGTGGAGTAGAAGAGTTAAAGTGTCATGAAAAGAAAATACTCAAATAAAGTACAAATATCCTTTAATTTGTAGTTAAGTACAGTACTTGAGTAAATGCACTTAGTTACTGTCCACCACTGTTAATTACACCTGTGACTTTCCTAAGTCAAAATATCTGCTCTGCAAAATGTCTATATGAGTTTGAATCTTAACATGATTAAAGAAATTAGCCGCTACTAGCATAACACACAGAACTGTCAGCAGTCGACTTGCATTGTCGGGAAATGTAGCATGTTTGGAAGAAGAATGCATGAAATTCAAAAGACTGTCTCCGGTTCTGCTGCATCCATTTTGACCTCTTATTTGTTTAACTAGTACTCTTTCACTGTCATGGGTCTCAGTCTTTTCATCCAGTTACGGTTCTGTTCTATACACTTTTTTATTTCTATTTAGTTGTTCAACAAGCACCAGTTCTACTCTCAAACACCAGGCCAAGCAACACATTTGTGCAATGCATATGCTAATGACTTGAACTGATTCCTCTGTCCTCCCACTCAGTTCTGGGAGCAGCTCCCGTGTCCTCATGGCTCTCTTACAATCCCCTCCTCTCTGTGAATAGTAACACAGCTCTCCTTACTACGGAAATCTTTATTTATCCGTTTACTCAGAATTATTCTGCTGCCAAACTCCAAACTAAATCACATTTTCAGACTATTCTTAAAAATGTACGTAATGCATTCACAACTCCCTAACTCTACGTATTTCTCATTAAATATTGCAGTTGGATGTTCATACAGGCTGCCGTGTATTTTGGCTGCCTGCGTGATTGACTGTGTAATTTTGTTTAGATTTCTAATGACTGGCACCACACTATTTAAGAACACATCATCTTCTTTTAATCTTCTTAGGCCTTGTTCAGACAGGAAGTACTTCCCTAAATAGAGTTTTGGCAAGAAGCAAAAAGAGTAGCTGAAACTCTGACAAGGACAATCTAATTATAACAACTACAACAACAACAACAACAAACAACAACAACAGTGTGAATGGTGTTTCATTTGCTGCAGGTGATTAATGTTAAGAAACAGATATCATTTTAAAGGTGTGTGGATATATATATATATTGCTTCTCTGAACCTCACAAGTTAAAACTCTTTCACTTTCAACTACAGACTTATGCCAATTTGTTATTTGTGGCTGCCTTTTAGTGCAACAACAAACAAGCAACACACTGATTAGCGTGAGCAAAATAAAGTAAATTGCTATGTAGCCTACAGTTGTAGTTTTACTTCTCTGGTCTGTGACTTTGCTCTATGAAAATTAGCTCCAAAGTAATAGTGGTATAACTTAATCAGTGGTAAGTTTTTTATAATGAGGCTATAATCAAAAATAGCAGTGCGTACTGGAAATAAAACTATAACATGCCCATACCTCAAGGCACACCATCTCCTGCTCCTCTTGAACTGGGTCATTGTAGTTCACAGGGTATCCCACACCATGCTGGCAGGCCCGGGCCAGTCCCCGTATCCGCTGCCACATCAGGACCCTGGTCCGCCTGATCCCCCGCAGAGCAGACGTGGGCCTGATCTCCCACTCATTCACCGCTCTAGCACATGGCATGCTCCGACCATTAGGCCTCACTCGCCACGTGAGGCTCAAGTCTCATTGAAATCATAAGAAATCCACACTTCTTGCTCCTTTATTCTATGTTTTCCCGGCGTCTCTACTGAGGAACATTGTGACAGAGATGGAGGAGGAGGGCGGAAAAAGCATCAGCGGCCCTAACGAAGAGAAGAGTGTTTACAAAGGAGAGGGCAGAAGGGGATTAGGACAATGTTCCCACTGGATGCAATCCTGATTCCTCAGTGCTTTACTGCCTATCACCAGCTTAGGCCAGATTAAACCGGGAGGTCTTAGAGTCTGAGCGAGATGGACGGAGAGGAAGACTAGTGACAGACGTGGATTCATTTGTGTTGTGTATGCTCCTTGATGAATTCCGCTGTAATAGAATGGATTAAAAAACATTTGTAAATGGACTCTGTAGAGGAAACATATTCTCCAATGTACATGCAGCGCCATCAATATACTCTAAAGACAACTGTGATGCCAGTCTGTTCTACTGAGGACCTTCTAACGTGTTGGTCGTGTGGCTCATTACAGACTCAAGGATAAACGCAGATCAAAGCTCTTTAGTGTGAGGAATCAACTGACTTCAGCTCTCTAACCTCACAAAGTTAAAGTAAACCGCCAACTGATAACACAGCTGTAATTTATTGGCTGGGAGTCCCACATGGATGCATTAGAAAATACAAGCTTTGTTCAGGGGTACAGAACATCAAACAGTTGCATCAATTTCATGTTTCACTGCAGCGGCTGTTACTTTTCTCCTATTTGGGAAAATTTAGTTTTTGGCATGGCCAATAAATAATTAAAAAGACAACACGGTAGTTTCTGAATCATTCACTTCAACACAGTTAGAACTTCCACATGGTAATTTAACCTAATACGCATATAATAATTGTTTTTTGTTTTAATTAAAGGAACATATTGATGGAAAAGTAGGTCCTAATTACACCCAAATAGTACGTTTCTATGGACTAGAACTAGAACTGGATATTAACTAAAGACAATGGCAGCGTGACAGTAGTCTCCCTGCCTGAGCAGCTCAGGCAAATCAAATCAGTAGCAACTTTTAAATAACTTATTTAAACTCATGTTAAGCTGGATGATATTATTGCTGTAAAAGTGGCTGTAGCCTTTATTGTCCTGCAGAAATTAAATGTATTTTTAAGCCTAGAAAATGAAATGAAATGAAATGAGCTTAATGTACTCAAACAATAGCATAACATTGTGTCTAGAAGAAAAAAAAATAGAAGAAAAACCCTAAGTTTCCTAAATCACAAGTCCCTCTGTGGGTAAGAAGCAGGGTATTACTGTGGCAAATAATTTCTCTTTGAATACTCTTCTTTAATTAACACCAACATGGCAATACAGTGTACACCAAAACTAATTCAGGGGACCTTTAGTCATTACTTAAATGTATATATTGTTGTGAAATAAAAAATCAAGTTCTGAGATACTGTTAGACTTTTTTACTTTTAATTGTTATTTTATTGAGTAGCTGTTGATTCAATATACTATCATGACTTGTCAGAGTTTAACATTTTCAGTTATAAAATAATTAAATTTTAAATAATTGAATTTTAATTTTTGTTAAGGTAAAATACAATTTGTTGACGTTTAAATGGCCCACAGTTTCCCTCTCTTGCATGTGCGGGCATGTTCAAGGTAGACGAGTGGCCACAGGGCCACAACTGAAACTCACTGAAGCTAATGTGTTGAATGGTAAGTAATTTTATGCTTAATTACACATATTTGCATTCGCTCAGGATTCTGTTGGTGATAGCCTACTGTAACCAAATACCGAAATCTGGAAGTCCTTACTCTGAAATGTGAGCAGTGTTGATAGTACAGTCTGTGTGCCTAGGTAAAGTTAACTAGTAGCTGTAGCCTGTATTGAGTAGGCTTAGGCAGGGAAAATGTTTTGGCAAGCTAACTTAATATGGGATTACCCATTAGCCACCGCTCCGGTTAGCATATAGGCTAGCTACGTTTATAAACTACAAGTAGTTAGACATGATTAGACTATGATTCAGATGAGAAGAAATACTAAAACACAACTTAACTCGTGCAGATCAACTTAATTATTAAGTTTATATTTCTTAGAAACGTGTTTTATTGTGGCCAAAAAAAGCTTCTTGACCTAACTTAAAACATTATAATAATACTACAATAATAATATAATAATACTTGCATTCATGTTGACAATTATTAAGTTCATGTTACTTAGAAATGTGTTTTATTGTGGCCTAAAAGGTAATTCACTATACTCAAAACATTGCTTTGAATTAATGTAATTCTGCCAGCAGTCTTAACTTAAAAATTCTAAACGTTAACTTATATTTTTTTGTTGACCCAATGTTTTATTTTTTAGAGTGCAACTGCACTCTCTGGGTTCACAGTAGAGTCTCCCCACTGTTGCACATCAGAGTCTGTTACACACAAGTGGCCATGCTTAGGGTAACATAATATAAAGTAAAATAAATAGCTACAGTTGACAAATTCATTTGTATTTAATCTAATGTATTTTTTAAGAAAAATGCATTTTCTTGTGGGTTAAGATGCCCCCCTAAATCACTTTAATAGGTGCAAATTAAAGATAAAATAAACTACAAGTAGCTGGTTAAAAGCAAGGGGATTATAGACCTATGTTTTAGAAATAAACTTGCCTTGTCTTATGTTATTCGCATCCCTATAATTTATTTCTCAGACTTTTAAAAAGTGAGGTTGGAACTTCATTAGCAGAAAGTCTGAGGTAAAATATGCGCTTGCCAGCATATGTGAGTTTATAAACCTCAGATTTTTACCTAGTGAAGTTGCTGGTTGGCTAAAAGATCACAGGTAAAGCGCTAAAACCTAAGAAAAAGCTACCTAGTGTCTAAATAACATAACTTACAAACGATCAACCATAAAGGGGCTCGGCGACCGGGAGGTATCTTACCCCAAACATACTAATCTCTAACAAATCTAATAAAAATCTCTCTCTCTAAACAATTGCATAACTTATCTTATGGCTCCCCTTAATGTAAATATACATACATATTTAAATTTAACACAATTAAAAAAAAATACAGCTTATTATAACTGACAATAAATGAGATCAACTTAGGTAAGAATGTTTTTGATCAAATAACTTCAATAACTGTGATGAGCAGAGGGCATTTTTAGTTTTTATCACATTTTGTGTTTTTAGTTACAATTACCGTGGGGGGGCGACTTACCCCATGCTACCCTATCTTTTGCCTGTACTAAAGCACTGTAGCAATGGTGCTTAAATGAAGGTGTCCATCAGTATTCAGTTAGATCTTATTTCTAATCTTCAAACTAAAAACGTATCTGCGCTGTCTAACTTGTGCTGAGGTCAGACTGAGGCTCATGTGACAATCTGTCACATGATCGACGCCGCGTTGTAGTCTATCAGCTGTTTGCTCTGGACAGGAATTGAGTGAGTTTTTACTCTGTTATTCAGGATAACATTGATTCAGTTTTCCCGGATTGAAAAGTTTGTCTAATTCTGTGATTCCAAATGTTATCACCTGTTTGGCTGTCGGTGACAGAACGGTTGCGAAGCTATGTTAGCACAGCTAGCTTAGGTTAGCATCCCCAGCTGATTTTGCTAGTTGTTGCTAGCCAATAGTGTAAGCGACCTGTGCCACCTTTAACGTTGTAATTTGATAATTATATATATTGAGCTACAGCCTTAATACAGTTTAATGTCATGGGTTATGCACTGCGTTGCTTTACCTCGGGTCCGGGAAAGACTCATCATGACATGTCGTGACATTGGCTTAAGCTAGTTAGCTAGTATGACCTGCTGCTTCTGGTTTGTTAGCGAGCCACATAATAAAACTTGAATTCAGTGATTCTGCCACACGTCGAAACATTCATGGCAGTAATGGTAAATTATTTGTAGCTCAAACAATCTTATATATGATAACTAATATAGCTTTCTTCCTGGTAACAACTCTGAAACAGCTAGCTTCGTTATGTCTTTAATTGATCAGCATCAGGCGTTGAATTGTTTGCTATAACGTTAGCTGGTTAATGTGCCCCGTCTACAATTTGCAGCTTGTAGTAAACACACCAAACCAGACCTGTAACATTGCCTCTGATGTTGAGTCACTGTGCTGATGTTAATTCTGGTGTTTCCATCCAGGTGGTGTGCGAGTTTTATCCATATATATATACACTGTACTGTAGAAGATATATTAAAAGATGGATATCCGCGGGGATGTGGACGCTGCAGTCCCCACTAATATCATTGCTGCAAAGGCAGCCGAGGTGCGGGCCAATCTGGTCAACTGGCAGTCCTACCTGCAGTAAGTACACATTACACAAGTACACCATGTTCATATACACTCGCAGGACACTTTGTGATCGAGGACGGTAGTGGTTGTGTTGTACTGGACTGCATTATATTGAAAGGTGTTTCTAAGTTTGTCTGCCTTATTAATATAAATTCCTCTTATACTTAAAGAAGTCTGCTTCTTATGATATTGAGAGGTTTTAGCGCGTTACCTGTGATCTTTTAGAACAATATACACTCTTTAAACATTCTGCATATTTTGTTGCGATATTGTTTTATTTCTTCAAGTTAAGCTCATCTTATTTCAGTCTTTCTGAGTAATAATATTGCAGCCCGAGTGCAGTGCGTCAATCTAAAAGCAGCTCTTCTCTAGTTCCTGTGCTGTGATTCACTGTCTGAGTGATACTTCCTCTTTAAACCTGTATGTTTAAAACAGCAGATCATTCAAAGAATCGGAAGAAAGAGTTCATTCCCTGTTTCAATTAGCAAGGATATACTATAAGCACTTTTTTTCTTTACCTCCATGGACCATTCATGGTGTGCTTTTCCTTAACTAGAATATGTGGTATTTCCATGTTAATTGCCATTATTGTGCAAGCTGCCCTTGCAATTAGAGGCAGCATGCTAGTGACAAGGCAAAGTCCAATCCTCCAGTGAGATGATCAGCGGCATTTATATTGTTTGCCAAGGAAATGTTTTGAATGCCTCATGATTAATCAATGGAATCCATCACTCTTTATGAGCCAACACACTGTTAGCCTTGCTGCTGATACAAAAATGTATACAATTATTTAATTCAGCTACATGGTAAACAAACTGTAGTAGCATTGTGCTGAAATATGGCTATGTCTTTTAGGAGTCAGATGATCTCTGCAGAGGACTGTGAATTCATCAAGAAATTTGAGGTGGCCAACTCTGAGGAGAAACATGTCATTCTGACCAATGAAGGACATCAGGTATCAGGTTGTTTTTGTTGTCAGTGCATTTTTGTGGATGTTCTGATCAAACTTGTGCTGTAGCAGTTCTCCATTTCTATACATATTTTTTCAGGTTTCACTAAGCAGAAAGACAGCTGCTTGCATGAAGTAGTCTCAGGGCCCTTTATGATAAATACTGGCAGTTGTCAATAGGTACATAGGTGCTGTGACTTTGTGGTGTGTCTTTCTGAGTTTGTTTATATCTGTTTTGTTATTGCTCAGTGCGCAAAGACCTTTCTGAACCTGATGGCCCACATCTCCAAGGAGCAGACAGTCCAGTACATCCTGACTCTGATTGATGACACTCTGCAGGTATACAGACAGACCCCATTGACTGTGGACAAAAAGGACATGCATATAAATAGACAATTTGAGAAGACAGACCATGGTCACTGATGATCATTTTATCCCCCACCTTTGCAAGAGTTTCAATTCAGGTGTTGTGTGCATTGAAGGTCTTGGACAATGTCATGATTTTATAAAAGGCAAATAAGTAAATAGGACATAATTGTCAATTGAAGATTGCTCCTTGTGTTTGGGCCTTAGGCACATCTGAGGGTTGGTTTGATCATTTAAACAAAGAAATTGCATTTTATACATGTAAATAAAAAGTGGTGGATTTGCTAACCTCCCAGATAATAAAAAAGTGTTGATTGCAATGACAAAACGCAGAAAGTCAGTAGGCTACATTCATGTAGCAGTTTAAAAAAGTGAGTAGGTAGGTAGGTTTATTGTCACAGTCAAGTCTAACCATTGTCAAGTTATAGAGTTGAATAGTGTTTTGTAACTCCCTTCTGCCACATAGCAGACGATAAACAATACAGAATCAATTATAAAAAATGGTGAATTGAAATAAACTATAATCAATGGAGCAGTGCTGAGGGTGAATTAGAGAGTCTGATTGGGACAGCGTGGGGGAATAAGCTGCTCTGCAGTCTGGTGTGGCAGCAGAAACTTCTAGGTGAGTATGCAGATAAAAGTAGTCTGTTATATAGAATTGGAGTATAGTTTGTTCTTTTTCCTTTATCTGGTAAACTTGGTTGGTTAAAATGGTTACTGTGCATCATTTTAATGTTTTTCACTTAAATGCTCCCTCCACCTTTCAGAAGCTGCACTGACTTCAGGGGTTAATTCAGGGTGTAGGCCTGGGATGTAAAGCACTATCTAGTAGTAAAAAAACTGAAATCCCAGCAGCCAGTGAGGTAACAGGGGGGTGACTGACATAAATGGCCACACTTTTAAACTGCTGAGTGATGAGTTATCATTATTGTCTAAAGCCAGGAGATGAATATGTTGCTTGCAAAGATGGATTGTGTTCCATGCTGTCAATCAGTCACTCCAGCTGTGCAGCAAATAAATCTGAAATCTGGTTTACGATCAAAAGCTCATCTAAGACCTTAATTCATCTGTTACTCAGGAGAACCATCAGCGTGTGAACATCTTCTTTGACTACGCCAAAAAGACGAAGAACACAGCCTGGTCCTACTTCCTTCCTATGCTGAATCGTCAGGACCTTTTTACTGTCCACATGGTGAGTTAAGAGATAAAGATATATAGATACCTTAAAGTGCTTTTATGGTATGTATGAAAAAATTCAAATGCACAGGTCACAATTTAAGCTGTTGATGCAACATTGTACTAGTTGGGGCATGTCAGACGTGCAATCCCACAACACAGGCAGCTTTTTACTATTGGTACATGTTCACATGTACGTTGTCCGTCTGTAGATTAAACAAAGTCAATATATGTGCAGAGTGGGCTGTGGACTAGTTGAGGAAATAACTCTTGTCCATGCTTATAAGTTAACCACAGTGTGGTATTTTTGGTAGCTGATGAGATAATTAAGCACAATCTTATTTTCACAGATAAGATGGTGTGTTCCATTAAATCTTTCACAGCCATGAATTTTTCAAAGATATGACTCCGCTTCTGTTTATAGCAGGCCATCAATAATTCCTTACAAAGCCACCTCTCCTCCTCCTTTTTCACGAAAACAGGCAATTAATGTAATAATTTCTGCCTACTACCCTTTTCAAATAAAGGATAACCACCCAACAACAAACTGAGTACTATAATAGGGCGCCCACAGCTTAATTAAAAATACCAACCAGATGGCATCCAGCAGGTGGACACACTGTGACCCCCAAGTCTGGGACACAGCACTTTAACTCTGTCCAACTGCCAGGTTGACTCTTGCTTTTAAATTAGAGCCTCGATATTTCTAGACATCCTCTCCTGGCAAGGAGGAAATTGGAACAACAGAATTTGTTCCTGTGTCATCACAAGGCACAGGAGGCACTTTACAAGCGGAATTGTTAATGCGATAGCTGAGTTGATATAGTTTGGCCTCAGTCTATTGTTTTGCACTTAAATGGGGTTGTAGATCATGTTTTGTGCTGTGGTTCCAGAATGAGGTATTTTAAATTATAAAACAGGTAGCTCAAATCAAGCAATCTGATTGGTTCTTAGTAGTGCTATAATGAGCGTATACAACGGCTGTGACGTCAAATTCCTTTGCACAGATCTGTATCACTCTGCGACAAATTAATATAGTTCTAATAATTTTAGCCTTTGGTGTATGTTGCTTAGCAACCATCACGCACTATGTGGCCTGACTGTTTTTTGTATTCATAAAGAAATGTCTATTGATGAAATAAAACAAAGTCAAATTGTAGTCTGTCTGTTAGCCTACTTTCTTTTTGTCGTACTTGGTAGCCGTTTTATAAAAGCAATAGCTCACTTCAGGCCATGATATACGCTTATTATATCACAGTTAAGGTGGTCACCAGCAACAACGCCCCTTAACTGTGATATAATAAGCGTATACCATGGCCTGTCATGAGCTATTGCTTAATTGAAGAACTTGTTATCTCTGTGTGGCCAGCCATTACCCTTTTTTCTTATTTCATTATTTCTCCCTCTCTCTGGAATTTAAGCTGAAGATGCTGTGTTTTAGCTCCTCCTTAACTTTGTAATCTTTATAAAATAAAGCAGCAGATTGAACAAATTTCACTACTGTTGCTGAAAATATAATTAATCTTCTGTAGTACTGTACATTTGTGCCATTTATCAAAAAGGAATTGCTCTTTATTATTGCTTGCTGTAAATTTCTCCTGTTCATCCACAAAAATATGAATTTAAAATGTCCTTCTTATTTTATTAGGCGGCAAGGATCATCGCTAAGCTGGCTGCATGGGGCCGTGATCTGATGGAGGGCAGTGATCTGAACTACTACTTCAACTGGATCAAAAGTCAACTGAGCTCACAGGTCAGTAAATCAGAATATTGTAGCTAAAATATCTTTTGATATTTAAAAGTCTCTATCTAAATTTATTTAATCTAAAAACGCTCAGTACAGATTGCTTATTAGACAAAAAAGCCATTAACTTCATGTGAAACAGAGATGTCAGGGTTTACATGTGACCTGTTAAATATGTTGCCTGATAGTGGCAGTTGAAGAAAGGTGAAAATCATTTAATTTATTCTTGTCAAGGTCATTAGCTTTCAAGATAGATATTGCACGTTCATAATTAAGAAGTCTGGAGTTCATGATGGTTGTGATGTAGGAAGGCAGCATGATCACATTTTGTGTCTTTGTATATACAGAATACTATATAATTAGTTTTGTAAATGAATAATTCACTTTTAGTTTCTTTTAAATTTAAAATGTTGTGATGTGGATTTATAATTTCTTGGATGCTTGTAGAGACATTAGCTTCTTCTTTCTCATATGAAGTGTAATTTATTCCCCTCTTTTTCCAGAGTTTAATTATCTAAGCAGCTAAGTAATTTCTACCTTCTATCTCTGTTCGTTTTGCCTTAATTCTATAGTTTGGGCTGACACAACCTTATCTGAATGAATGTAATGTATTTATTCATATTGAGTTTGAGCAGGCTTGTCAGACCTTGAAATGGTCTGATGAAAGCTGCACTGTAGGTGCTGGCTTTGCCTTGTCAGATGTATGCACTGAAGAGTGGGCTGAATATTGATTCCCACGTTTCTTTTTTACTTCTGCATTGCACACCAGTATTTCTAAAATATCCGGAGGTGCTGTTCAAAGGAGTTGATCCAAAAAACATTGTTTGTGTCAGTCTCTCTCTGTTCTTCGAAAAATATGTCCTTAAACTGTAACTGCTTCCTGAAATTCCGTTTGATATTCATTACTCTCCTCCACAGCCAATCAACGAGTCAGTGAGCATCCACTATCACTGAATTGTATTTGTGGTCAAGATCACAGCACATGCTGTGTTGTCCAGTGCCACTGTAAATTAGCTCGAATCGATCGATTGTGAACAATTGTGCACCTGTGTCTCTTGTTTATCTCTTATTAGAACCTACATGGTACAGAAACAGGCTCAGGAGCAGGAACTATTTCCCCCAGTGAAGTGAGTATCAGTGAAGTGCGTCTCCGGTCTCCCTGGTGCTTCCAAAAAAAAACAGAAAACAAAAAAACTCCAGATGAAAAGGACAGGGTTTGTGCAAGCTGCCATCTATCAGCTGTCTTTGGACTTTCACATGTTTTCTTTCCCCTCTTTTATCTCTTACAAACATGTCGCTGCACCGTAGTTTTCATTAATAATTGCTGATTGTTATAGGCCTGAGTCTGTTAGAGCAAGTTTAGAGGAATTTTCCATTTTGACAGCATGGCATTTGCTGCCACTGGTTGGTTTTAACTGTATAGCTGGAAATTGCATGCAGTAAGCCACTAATGCTGAAAGTGCATGACAAACAACCCGACAAACAAGGGAAAATGGGAGTGACATTTGCACAGCAGCGGCATCCAACCATTTTATATCCCATACTTTATCAAGTATGGCGTGATTAAGTGTGCTCAGAATTGTATTGACGCAAGCGCTATCTAATAACTGAACATCATCTTTTCCTCTGCATTTTCACCCAGGTAACCTCCTCTCCTCTACTCCTCCGTCGTCACTGCTGCCTGTTCCTTTTGCTGGACTTCTTTGCTTTTATTCAACCTCTTCTAATTAACAGATTAATATGCTCTATTTTCTCCTCCCAGCTTCCTCCACTCTAATCTCTATTTACATTATTCTGCTCAGGTGTGATGGGACACATTTCCCTGCTATTGTTGTGTATTGTACTATTGGGTCTGTGGTCTAGCATGTGTCCATGTATAATATCAAAATAGACTGCATGTGCAATGCCTCAGGTTTGATCGGTGACAGTAATGCAAGTTTTGGACTGGCCTTCCATGTGCTGTATCTGCTTGTCAACTAGTCCATGTTTCAGAACTGCACTAATTGTACTTGACCTCATAACATTTTGGTGGTTTTCCTGATACCACGGCTAAGGCTCACTCTTCTCTTTGGGTAAATGTTTGCCTCTTTCCTTTGCAGAGCTCTCAGTATGTCCAATGTGTGGCTGGATGCCTTCAGCTGATGCTGAGAGTCAATGAGTACCGTTTTGCCTGGGTGGAGGCTGATGGAGTCAACTGGTGAGCAATGACTCCATATAAACATAGTTTCTACAGATTTTACATCAGAGTTGTCATGGTTTATGATGTCCTTGTCATGGTTCTGGTCTAAAGTAGAATATTCATGGTATTTTTATGTATGCAGGGCCCTTTTCCCAAGCAGCACATGATCTACATTAAAAACCCATATTTATACTACCTGTGTTTGCTCCTGTTCCTTGTGTGCAAATATGATGTGAAACCAGTGAAGGCCTATGGAGGTGGAGACCTAATATCTCGACACTCTAAACTAAACGACACTAAAAATTGTCAAAGCTTTTATAGAAACAGATTTTTTTTTTTAATTTGACACTTTTATAAACTGATCACGCTCATCACAGAAAACTCTACTGCGATTGGTGCATTGCGACTTGTAACAATAACATTAATAAAACAGAAAAAGGGAAGCGTGTTGCTCTCTGCTGTGTTTACAGTAGGTTTTAGTCTTTATTGGCGCAATGAGTTAAATGTAAGTTATCACACTTACATTTAATTGACAGCATTTAGAGTGTATTGTATATAAAGGCGACAGTCACTCTCAAACCAGGGATTTTGAGGTTGAAAGGAGTAAAGGTTTAATGTCCACGTGGGGCTATTTGTTTAAAAGACAGCTGTCAAATTTTAATGGAGAACACAAAAATACAGCAATGATCAAAAACTAACAAGTATAAAAAGTACACAGTTTTGTCATCATCAATCATAACCAAAACCTTCCAGAGGGAGCAGCGAGAAGAAGAAGCCAGAAACTAGAGGACCACCCAATCTGATCCAAAGCTAGTAACAAGCCAAATTACGTTTTCTTTAAGGCCAATTACTGCTGGAATAAAAGACCTCTTGTACCTGTTAGTGCCATCTCTATAGAGGTGAAATCTCCTCCTTGATGTGAGCAAATTAAGCTCATTTTGTAAAGGGTGCAGGGAGTCGAGGAAGATGACCTGAGCTCTCAGCAGCTCTTATGTGACACAGATTGACGGAAACTGTGTAAAATATTTAATGGCAACAATTTCAGTTAAGTTTTTTATAAAATTTTCTCTCACATTCTTGATGAAATGGACCTTGTACTGAAAGGGTCTTCACTTTACCCCAACTGAAAATAGGCCTAAAAAAGATAGTGCTGAAGATCCACAAAATACCCATGTTGATGTAAAGTGTACAATTGTTTTGTTTTGCAAATCAGATGGCTGAAGAAAAACTGAGCTGTTAATCGACAGTTTCATATCATATACTCCCTGGTGACATGGATGCATTATATATTCTGCAACAACATTTCTGAACGGAGTAGGTGGTTCGAACAGCGTGAGACAGTGAGTGGAAAAAGAACGGTGAAAAAAACGAATAGAAGAATTCTTAATGATTCCCAACCATCTTTTACTCAGCCCCGTACTTTTTTTCTTAATACAGTATTGTAAAACTAAACTTACTGCGTCATTTGGATGAGATAATTATTGCACGTCTATCAGCTCCACATCTCTGCACTTACCAGCTATTTCTGCAAATGTACGACCCGCTGTAGTCATTAGTACTCTGTATTTTTATCAACTCTTCCCTTATCTAAAGGCTGTCTGAACATTTCATTCTCAGCCATCATCAGAGATAATGAATGAGCAGCATGTAGGCACACAGCTGTGAAAGCTACTCTGTTTAAACCGGTGGCACATATAGATGCAAGCACTTGTTTTTCCAGTTTAGTTTTTATGTATTTATTTATATATATATATATATATATATTTTTTTTTTCCTTCTGTTAAAGCATCACAGCGGTGCTGAGCAACAAGTGTGGCTTTCAGCTCCAGTACCAGATGATCTTCTGTGTTTGGCTCCTGGCCTTCAGTCCTCAGCTCTGTGAGCAGTTGAGACGCTACAACGTAGTGCCAGCGTTGTCCGACATCCTCCAGGAGTCTGTCAAGGAGAAGGTCACACGCATCATCCTGGCTGCCTTCAGGGTATGTGGAGAATTTCTCACTCGTTCCGCGCATCACCAAAAAGTCACTTTTCACTGAAACTGTTTTGACCACGCTGGCTGAATTGCTGTCCCATATTATGGTCCTTTGTTTAAAACAGTGGTTCTTATTATTTTATTTCTTACTCTACATTTGGAAAGTTTACCACATACAAAAACAAGGCAATATTTACATCAGCTACATTTTATATTGTGTTTCCCAAAATATTAAATGCAAGAAATAAGCAATGAACACAGTTGAAATCACCACATTATCAGTGTTGAATATGCAGTCAGGTAGAAGCTAAGATGATAGTAACACAGCACACTTTCCGGCATGCACATTTTCCAGGTACACATTGGTCAGAAAAAGTCAGAGTCAGAGCAACTGATGGAAACATCTGTCACTCTAAATAAGGGTACTGTGAAGGGTTGCCATGATAATGAAGTTAGAAAACCACTAAATTTGCTTGCAAAGGTTTGCAGGTTATAATTTCATGTCATCACTTTTATACTGATATAGAACAGTCCGTGTGTATTTTTTAAAACCTTGCACAGCACTTTGAGTATTTGTATTTAATTAGGCAGTCTACTATATAACAACAAGAGCAAATTGGAAAAAAAATACTCTTGAACAGCAGATGAGGCAGTCTATAGAACAACCAAACCTGTAAAAGATACATAAATATGATCATATCATTATGCTGCCTTTCAGCTGCAGTAATTGCTCCAAACGTCTCTTGAATATTTAATTTAGTCCTAAGAGCTGTGTTCTGGACTTGCTCTGTTGTTTTGTGTTTATGCCAGGTAATGAATTCCCCATACTATACCCTGACAAAATTAAATCAAGGGCAGCAGCCCCATTTCTCAACCCATGCTGTGGTGCTTTCCTTACTAGAGGAACTTAGTGAGTCAAACGGGGCACCACCACTGGTCTGGAACATCTGGGAAATACAAAGAAAATCCATATGATGACTTCCAGGTCTTCAAAGGCTGATGATTGTGTTTGGAAGAGTATAGAAATGATTTCTTAGTCCCAAATGATTACGCATTTTATGCAGATAATCCTCTGTTAGATAACATACGGTCTACTGATATATTTTTTTAACAGTAATAGTCCTCTAGCTGACAGCCTGCATTAACCTGGTCAGTCTCAGCTCACATCATATTGAATACCAAACAAAATATTTATGTTGAGTCAACTAATTATATTTGCCTAGAGAAAATATAGATGAAATAATAAATTTTACATTTATTCATTTAGCTGACGCTTTTATCCAAAGCAATTCCTATACATGTCAGAAGTCGCACGCCTCTGGAGCAACTAGGGGTTAAGTGTCATGCTCAGGGACACAGTGGTGGATGGGTCACAGTTGGTGCAAGCTTCAGTGATATTCTGACTTCGTCCAACGCTCAACACCAGACAGCCTCAGCGACCTTTCTCAGAGCACAGTGGTGTGGTAAAATGGCATTGATTACATGACTGAAACATGAGCTCCTACACCCATGGAGGAAAGATAGCTGATTTTCAAACCTAACTTTAAGGAACTGGTATTCACAGTTGCTTGTACTGCTCTGTCAGCCAGTTTCCATCAGTAAATAGGCATGTGTGTTCCTGATGGACTTCCTCTCTCATGTCTTTTGTTTACTGAAAGAAATTAGTTTGAGACCACATTTTAGAGAGACTATTATACTGTATTATGTTTGCCTCAATGGACTGCACGTGTTCTTGCTTTGAATTTCCTCTATAGCTCATTCATCACACCTCTTATGCCAGCAGAGCTGTCTCATCAAGGGTTTGTGAACGAACCCATAAAAGCAATGGTCTCCATTTCAGAGTAGTTTGTTCTTCAGTTTGACTGCAATATCGCAGCTAATTAAAAGCAACGGTGGGTAACGAAGGGAGACCCTGAACCGTCTTGACGTTGAGTGGGTTTTCCCCAGTTGTATAAGTTACCTCACACTAAGTGTGTTTAACGTAGAATAAGGAGAGCTACAAAAGCATTGTTCCTCATCAGCAAACCAGAGAATTGTTTTCTTGAGACCCAAGGGCTCGCCATAGTGTGTCACGCAGAGAATTCAGTTTTTACAAAATCCTTTTACAAACATATTCCACATTGTTCCGCATGTTGCTATTTTCCCAAATGTCCTAATTATGCAAATGATTCTTCCTACCAGATGGGACTAGCAATGTGACTTAAATTATCTGGACCATCTGGAAGTCCTTGAACACATCCTCAAAGGCAGTATTGCTGTGTTTGTGATGTAACCTAACTCTGGTATTTATAGTGGTTTCTTTATTGTTTTTATATAAAACATTCAATTAGGCTCCAGAAAACATGAAATTTCTTTTAGCCGGATGACTTCAAAGGCAAGCAGGCTCTAAACCTTTGCTGTGACTCAACCCATTTGCTCTATTTGAGAGCGATGTGCAAGATAAAAATGTGTTCAATATTTGTAGTTAGCTGCAGCTACAGGATGCCCACAATGGAGGATTAAAGGGTTCATTCAGAGTAGGGAGTTGGTTTCTTCTTCCTCTTTATTTCTCGCTCAACAACATTGTTGTTGCAACAACAATTAATTCTATTTTCTATTTCTATTATATCTTGTATTTATTGATTGTATTTTTTTATTTAATATGTATTTTCTTATCTGTTTCTTATCTTATCTGCTGTACATGTGTCTTGGGCTGCTGTAACAAGTGAATTCCCCCAATAAAGTATATCTTATCTTATCTAACATTAGGCTTGCTACTAACAATTACTTTCATAATCAATTACATCTTGAGAATTTTTTTTTTTTTATATTTTTGTTTAATCAATTATTTGTTTACAATTTCAACAAGTTCAAAACAAGGGATGTAATTAAACAATGCCTGTTCCTCATACTGTCTCCAGAATCTTCTGGAGAAGTCTGCAGACAGGGAGACTCGACAGGAGTATGCTTTGGCCATGATTCAGTGCAAGGTGCTGAAGCAACTCGAGAACCTCGAGCAGCAGAAGTACGATGATGAAGACATCACAGAGGACATTAAGTTCCTGCTGGAGAGTCTGGGGGAGAGTGTGCAGGATCTCAGGTACTTTCATGAATAACATGCTCTTAAGTTTACCAAAGCATTCATTTTTCAGTCATAAGTAGTTCTGCTACAGAGAGCAGGGTGTGAAAAAATTTAATGGAATAGTCTGTAACAAAATAAACAGGGGTGCACATCACTTTTTTGATCTGGTTCTCAAGAAAGCACCTGAAGATGCTGCTTGGGACTCACACTTTAGGGTGCGCACTTATCAACTACTTCAACTTATCCTATCCACTATCTTCTTTTCTCTCGAACATGGTAGATGATGATGTAGGCCTGGTTAAGCCTGCGATTTGCTGTTTGCATCCAAAAGTCAACAGCTGGCTTTAGGTCAGACGTCTACACATGCAGCACTACTCAGTGGCAGTATGAGTGACAACACAAGGACTTTCTGAATGTTGGTGTAAATATCTGGATTGCTTGTCTTCACTAAGTTGACCAAGTCGTTCACAGAGGAAGCAGCCAGGCGTTTTCCTGCTTGCTTCAAATGCATCCATTCTCTTACAGTGGAGTCTCAAGCAGGCTTCATATTTCTGAATTATGTTACCAAATGTTGTGTTTTCATAACTTTGCAGTTCTTGCATTTCCTGTCTGCATCGGCATTTGAAACATCCTCTTTTCTATATATGCCTTCATTGACAAGCAAAAGTGCCAGCTGTCCAATAGCTACTATGAGCTCATCTTCGCATTCACCAAGCTCTGTGCAGATGTGTTTCAGGTCACTGTCATCACTTGCAGCCACTTGAATTTGAATGGCAGGTAAAAGCCTCCGTATTTTCAACAGTCAGGCCTCCATCAGGCCTCCAAGCAGGCCATCTGATATTGTGAAACTTTTCTAATTTCACAAATGCAATTCCTTTCTGAACACAAGCCTGTCCACGATGTCCTGCGCTGCTCTAATAACATCCATATCAATTAATCCGAAATTCTCCGCTGCTGGACACCAATACAATGTACACAATTTCCTGCTCCACTTTTATGTCTTCTGATCCGTCAAAGAACACACCCCAAAATTCAGCTGCCTTTAATTTTTCACACAGCTGATTGTCTCTGCAATGCACTGCATAATCCACGTGACCCCTTCTCGTGAACGATATGCGGTGCCAACATTGACTCCAAACCTTTTGAAAAGCGGAATATCCTCCTCATATGAGCTCAAAGGACGTGCATGTTTCGCTTTGTGAAAGGCCAACAGAAAAATATTACACAGTGCTCGACAACATTCTTCATTAATTTTGTCCCGTCACCACATTTGGATGAGAGTGGATGTCTGACTCTGGCTGCACTTGTTATCAATAGTTTGCACTATGTTCATGTGCTCTTTCCTCTTGTCATGCTTTTCAAAAGCTGGATGACTGAAATTTTTTGTCCCTGTGTAAAATGTGCTTCTTTTATCCGCAAAATTGGGATTTTCACTTCAAGGCATCTCAGTCCGGTTGTCATCTGTCTGAAGCCAGGGTATCTCCCACTTTTCCGCAAAAACACGTTTTTTATTTTCAGGTTCAGTATGGCGTTTCTTTGTAGGTGGTTGAACGCCAAAGTAATTATTTTGCTTCTTGGACATTTCGATGAATGATAGCAAATCCTAAAACCAGAGAAATAATGTAAGCTAGTTTCAACTTAAGCTAACATTAACTTACTGCTGGATTTAACATTTCACTAATTTGGGGAAAAGCCAACTAGAAAGACATTTAACAGCTAATAATTCATGAACACACATATCATCATGACTGCTATCTTACCAAAGATGGAAAAAGTCCTACTCCAGTAAGTAAACGTGTCCCCAAAAATGTTGGTACGCAAAAGCGCTTCCCGTTTTCTGTGGCGTATAGTTTTAATTTTTACCATGTATGTGCACCTGCGCACCAGTTATGTGCACCCCTGAAAATAAATGCTTGAAACATAGAATTAAGGAGTATCATAATGAAGCTGCATTGATTACTTGTGTGGATGGCCTCTAGATATTCAATAATGTGGTCATAAATATGACCACATTACTCCTATTTTAGCTTCATTACACTGGCTCCCAGTATGTTTTAGAATTGACTTTAAAATTCTATTGATCACTTTTAAAGCTCTTCATGGCCTCTCGCCTTGTTATATTTCTGACCTTTTAGTCCCATACGCACCAGCACGTACCTTGAGATCCTCGGGCAGAGGTCTGTTGTCTGTTCCAGAGTCTTGACTGAAAACTAAAGGGGACAGAGCGTTTGCTGTCAGGGCCCCGAGGCTCTGGAACAGCCTGCCCGAGGAAATCAGGTCGGCTGAGTCAGTGAACTCTTTTAAGTCCCTTCTTAAAACATACTTTTATAGGAGAGCCTTTCCCGATCTTATTTGACTTTATTTTATCCCTTTTATTTTATTGTATTTTTACTAATTTTATATTTATCTGTATTTTAGTCTTTTCAATGTTTTCATGCTTTTATCTTGTATTGTTTTTTGTATTATTGTTTCTTGGGTATTATTGTCTTTACACTTGTTAAAGCACTTTGTAACTTGTTTTTGAAAAGTGCTCTACAAATAAGTATTATTATTATTATTATTATTATTATTATATTCTCTAAGCCTGAATTGTGTACAACTTGGCCTCTCTCATCACTACTCTTCACACCAGATAGGTTGAAAGAAAGTACCCTTTTTTGCTGAGGTACAATGAACCTTTTGATGTTCTATGTATTTTTTTTTCATCAACAGCTCATTTGATGAGTACAGCTCTGAATTGAAGTCCGGCCGCCTGGAATGGAGTCCTGTGCACAAGTCTGAGAAGTTCTGGCGTGAGAATGCGGTTCGCCTGAACGAGAAGAACTATGAGCTCCTCAAGTAAGATGAACCACGTGTCAGAGCAAGATATGTTTATCATAAACTAAGATGTTGCCACTTGAGAAATTAACTTAATTTATGTGCATGTACAGTGTTGCCCATAGGATTTGTGAGACTGTAGTGAGTGGATCTCGGACCCTCTGTGGGGGTTGGGGGCAATTGAAGAAAATGTGTTACAATTAAATGTATAAATCTGGTGCATTTTGAGAGCAAAATTAAGAAGCTAGATCTAATGGAGAACAATTTTGTGCTCTAGTAAACAATTTATTCATTAACACATTCAGGGTTTTCCTTAGGTTTCAGGAGGGCGTAGGTGATGTGGCTGTGGTTTGGGGATCCTCCCTCAAGAAAATGTATTGTTATTTAACTAAATTCTATGCATTTTTACATAATTTAAGACTATTGTCATTACAATATTTATTTAAAAAACGCACACCGGTTGTAGTTTCTCAGTACACTCAGACAGTCAGCAACAAATATGCTCACCACCACCAAGTAAATGTCCTGAAGGAATCCTTCACATTTTTGTGATTATTGTGCCATACAAAATAGTAATCACAAAATAACATTGGTTAAACAGTAAACATAGTGAAGAGATTTGAATTACTCATGCCCCCAAAGTCAGGGTGAAGCCACTAATCAGCTGTAGGGGGGTATAATTAGGATTGTACGTTTTATCATATCCATACACTCATCAACCTGGTTCTTAATCATTACTAAAGAAGTGGGGGGGTTTAAATTGTCATTTAAAAAAATAAATTCAGGATTATAATTTATTTATATTTTAAACATAGCAAAATATTGTTTACTTAGCAACAACAGTAACAGCAAAGTCACCATATAAACTTCATAATATCTCAGTCAAACAAATCTAAAATGGCAGTCAAAAAAAAAAAATCATATTCCAGATATCAAAATACTGAATGAAGTTTAGAAAGAATGAAGAACTCGGACAGCATGCACAACACCTTCATCGGACAGAGGAGTGTGTTTAGTGGCAGACTGCTGTCCCAGCCCAGCTCCACCAACAGACTTAAAAACTCTTTTGTCCCCCTGGACATCAGACTGTACAACAGCTCCTAGTCATGGCAGGGAGGACAGTAGACAAAAGAACAATTTCTACCTCCATCTGCACTCCATTTTGCACTGTTTACTGTTTTTGCACTGTTATAAGTTATTTTAATTTTAATACTATTTTAATATAGGTTTAATGTATGTATGTTTCATATGCTGCTGGATACTTGAATTTCCCTCGGGATAAATAAAGTATATATCTATCTATCTGTCTATCTATCAGTCAGTATCAGTTCTCCCACTGCTGCTGATCCACTGCCGGCAGGTACCGCTGGAAAAGAGAGGAGGGGTTGGTTTGGCAGATTTAATATTTGTGGCAAACTAAGATAAACAGTTAGGCTTCATACAGACAGTCTTTGTTTTAGCTTGTTTGTAACAATTTGCTATTACAGTATCTCATAAAAAGTGAGTACACCCCTCACAGCTCTGTAATTATTTGACTAAATCTTTTCATGTGGTGGCCATGAGGTGCCATGGTGACCACTATGATAGAGTGTGAGAGCGACAACACTAAATTTAACACACCTGCTCCCCATTCATACCGGAGACCTTGTAACACTAACGGGTCACACGACACAGGGGAGGAAAAATGGCTAATTGGGCCCCAATTTGGACAATTTCACTTAGGGGTGTACTCACTTTTGTTGCCAGCGGTTTAGACATTAATGGCTGTGTGATGTGTTATTTTGAAGGGACAGCAAATTTACACTGTTATACAAGCTGTACACTCACTACTTTACATTGTAGCAAAGTGTCATTTCTTCAGTGTTATCACATAAAAAATATAATTTAACATTTACAAAAATGTCAGGGGTGTACTCACTTTTGTGAGATAATGCAATTTAACAAGCACGCTATGTTTGGGTAAAACAACATCCACAAACAAAACAGGTGGAAATCTCACAAAGCACGTATGAAGTTGTCAGGCCACCGCCGTCTAGGTACTTAATGGGAATCACTGATTTATTCTGAATTTGAATGTGACAATTGAAAATATGTGATTTGATTTAAGAAATATTTAATTTAATTTATTTATATATTTTATGTTTTTTTCCCTCTTGCTGCTCCAAGCTGCATGTGAAAATTAGGCTTTGAAAGGCTTAAAACAGCTTCCAAAATTGTAATATAAATTTTAATTAGGGTTAGTTTTTATAAAAACATTTATTAAAACAGAATCAGTTGGAAAAACCAAGAATATAGAGTAAGCAATCGTAATGGACTAAGAATATAAATGATGTTTCTCTAAAAATGGAAATGCAGTGTTTCCTCTAGGATGTTTTTCAGCAGCGGTGGCAGGACAAATTTTATGTTTTCCAATGTAAAGTATGTAATTTCACATCATATTGGGCCATTATTTTCATCATATCTCTGAACAAATAGTTGGAAAAGCAGATAATAAACAAACAACTGCCAAAGATCATTCTACTGGAGGAACTACAACCTTTACATCTGGAGAAAGTAATTTGGTTGGTTCTGTTGCTCCACAGTGATTTTATAGTGATGGCACAGCATGTTTTGGGCATCACCCCTAAGCCTTAACGGCAGGAAACCGCTGTTAATATGACCTCAGAATCATTATAGATATGACTGTTCATGTTTGCCTTTTGTGTCTTCATTTTACAGCTTCTGACATTTATCTGTAGGCATTAATATAAAATATAGGCAACATGAGAAACCTCCTCCCTTCTGAGGTGCATTTTATTTGCATTAAAAAAACGTCTCCTCATCAGCTTAAAAGGACTAGTTGCATCACTAATGAGCTTTACTAACCTCAGAGAGCCACGCACCTCCTGATTCAGAGTTACGCTGCTCTTATGACACCATCTGTCATGTACGTTCTGAATAGAACGAGAAGAGGAAGCGAGCAGAGCATTGAGTGCAGCCGTGCTCGCACAGTGTGCGAGTGAAAACATTTGTATAGCATAGTTTAATGATCGTGGGAAATTTTTTTTTAGTGGCGGTTGTGAATGCGTATAGAGGAAACACTGAAATGTATGTCAGCTGTTTTTTCTGAAAATTATTCCAACTGCAGGATGGATCATAATGACATGAGGGTGAAGTCTACTGACTTTGGTCTCACTTTTCTTCTCGCTCAACCAGCTGGTCTAAAATAAAAAAATACCTGCATAACTAATGACATCAACTTCATATGTGCTTTGGGTTTAGAGCTAATTACAAAATGTTAGCATGTTAATACGCAAAACCCAGACAGTGATTATGGTAAGCATTGTCATTGTTAGCAAGTTGACATAAGCACTTTGCTCAAAGCACTGCTGAATATAGCCTCACAGAGCTGCTAGCATGGCTGTGGACTCTCCTTTGAGTTTGGGGTTTTTTTGAGTTGCCAGCAGCATGTTTGGTGATTGCACAGCCTCTTAACATTGTTTCTTTTTGTTGTTATTGTGTATGTGTGTGTGTGTCCAACCTAAGTACTCAGATCACTGGAGATAAAACATCTATTTGTGCCTGTCTTCTTTTGTTATTCTAGTCACACACTCTGTTGGGCTTATTGACATTGAGTAAAAATCCTGATCTACCCATCTCATTGTCTCATCACTGCCCTCTCTCTGTAATCAGCTCAGGCATCATCTCAGCTTAAATTACCCTCCTTTTTTATTAGTCTCTTTTCCTGACTCTCACACCCGGTTTTGTCTCACTTTGAACCCCAAGGTGTCACTTTTTTTAGAGGATGCCTTATGTTTCATGTCCTTGGATTTAGATTTTAGAGTTTGGGTTTTACCTGAGTTTTTATTTCAGCCTAGGCTTTCAGAGAGATCGTTGCATTTCTACATCCAATGTAATATCAGGTATTATCTTATAATTTTATAAAGCTTTTTCAGAAAAGTCTTTGCCTAGAAGCATCTGAGAATATGTGATTTTTAGAATGAATGAAATCTGCCTTTTGATGCAGTCAGACCTCCCCATTTCAGTGCCTCTCCATATGTCTGCCTTTCTTCATTAGGATCTTAACAAGGCTGTTGGAGGTGTCTGATGACCCTCAAGTCATAGCAGTGGCAGCTCACGACGTTGGAGAGTATGTGCGACATTACCCACGTGGCAAACGGTAAGTCATTTTTCTGTGTAAACCAGTTCACTTATTTATTCCACCTTCATTTATTTATTTATTAAACCCACTTTCACCCACGGATCTAACCATGGAACACTTCAGGGGAATCCATATACATCCAATACATAAAAGCGAGATGGCGTGAGCACTTCTGAAACTTCCAGATCATTCCTCTGACTCCGACTCCGACCTCCACCACTGTCCTCAGAAGCAGCTGTCCTGTCAGCAGCTGCTCCTGAGAAGCTGAAAGGACAGCAAGAGGACACTCTGTCTGTCACTTTGAAAACTTAGGGCACAAGTTCCAAAAAAACACTTTCCATGCAGTTTGCCATTTAGATGAATCGGCTAAGGATTAGGTAATTTTTCTCCCCAAAACAAAAGAGGCCAAATCACATAAAAATGAAACACAAAGTGGGTATAAGATAGAATTTACAGTTGCCCCTACATTGCATACACCTGCTTGTTCCAAATAATTTAGATGGTTGGTTAATAAAATGAAAAATGCTTGTGGAAAACCATATCTCAGTCCTGGATTTATAAAAATAAATTCATGTTAGCTGTTTTACAAGTATTGGAAGAGTGTGTAAATACCTTGCAAGTACTTCAACTGCTTCACTCATCCTAACCATTTGGGTATACTTTAATTATCTTTTCTTCCTGTACTTAATTAACTAATAAATATTACCAAATAAATCTGTTTTTTAAGTGGGTCTAGAATTTAGCTTTGAGATTTCACATTGCCTGCGTCGGATCAGCATCAAACATGTTTTATAATAGAGAAGTCAAACCATACCAATCAGCCCACCTCCTCAGAAATAGCAGAGATTGCTGTCTGTTCCTGTCAGATAGTGCACCTCCTCTATCCCCGCCATGCATTGTTTAGGTTTTCCTCGGAGTTTGTTATCCTTCTACAGTGTGTGATTGACAGATCCATAATGTTGGTCATATTATCGTTTGGATCTTAGGGTTGAAATTTTCATTTCTAGCCTTATGTTGGTCATAAGACCTCACTATGATCAGTTTGCCCAAAGTTGTTATGTAACAGTAGCATAGTTCCTGTACTTTCACCTACTTTTCTTTTCTCTGGTCACACCATTTGCTGTATTATCACACGCATTATGCAGGTCTGTTTTCCTCTTCAAACCATTATATCCTTTTACAAGGCCAGTAACCCTTCATCAGATACATAGGAAATTTCAGCCTGGCTGGATTCAATTATCTGGCGCTAGACCACTGAATGACCTAAATCATGAAAATAGTACCTGTTTTCTGTGTGGATAAAGGTTTTTTTCTCCCATACTTCCTTTTATCCTTCCCATTTCAGGGTGATTGAGCAGCTGGGTGGAAAACAGCTGGTGATGAATCATATGCACCACGAGGACCAGCTAGTCCGTTACAACGCCCTGTTGGCCGTGCAGAAGCTCATGGTCCACAACTGGTATGAACACATTTGTATATATTCATTTATCTTATGCATTCTGCTTGAACTACTCTCTTCCAGATGAGTTGATTAGATTAGTTGAACCAATCTTTCTGACATTAAATAACAATCTCCTACATTTGCACACCCTCACTGGTATTTTCATTTATTTTGCCTGATTAGACGTCCGCCTAGGTTGAAGTTGGGCGTAGATATGCTGGGGGTCATGTGAGATCAATAGACTCTGTGTGCTGTTAAGAATGGTAAAAGCACAATTTGCTCCAACAGGTGTAACAACACTAACAGGAGATTCAGTCACACAAGCTCAGTCTGTACACGCCCACACAGTCCTATAAAAGGTTTAATCAAGCAAAAAAAGTAGGGGTGTGAAGATGAGACGAGACAAAACACGATATCGGGTTCACAAGAATGAGACGAGACGATATTTTAAGACTATTAAGAAATCTTCAGTGACGAAATATATGACTGGAAAAATAGTCTTTTATTTGACTGAATGTCACAAAATTCAAAACAATGAAGGTGATGTTTGAAATGTTGCTTGCATACTGTTTGTGTCTTGTCACTCCGTCGCTGTTTATTGTTTCCACATGGTACCCAAAATGCTGCCACACAAACATTTTAAAAGCAGCGGGGGCATCTTCTAATGTCACCCTCACACTCCATCTTGCTGATATCATGAGACAGCTTTTCACCTCAACCAGAAGTATTGTCAGTATATGTCCTTTCTGTCTACGTACACCGCGGGTTGCCTTACATGGAAGTCGCCATGTTGCGCCGCCATGTTTCTACAGTAGCTCAAAAGGACAAACTATTCTACAGAGTGCGTTTTGTCACTACATTGAATACATATGATGAAGTAGTAGTACTAGTAGTAGTAGTCATCTGGTTTGTTAGAAGTAAGAAGAGAAGTGAAATCTGTGACAAATAGAGGACCACACTTATTATTTAGCGCAAGAGCTGACAGAAAGGCTCCTTCTCCTCCGCGGCTTGCCAAACGGAGGGGTGAGCAGTGACTGCACCGTTGGCTGCATTCGCAACCATCACCACGAGATGCCAGTAAAACTTGCACACTGAACCTTCAATATTGCGAGAGCTTTCTGTTTTGCCTGTTTTGACTTTAATAACTGCAAAATTTAAAGCATCCTAATCAAAAATCCTTGTTAATCTTGTGTTTCTGGAAATATGTTCTGTATAAAATAACAAAATTTAAAAGATCCTAATCCATATTTAGCTCAGTATCAGTTTTTTCTTTAACTCTCAAATATCGATACCTCAGTTGCGCTATTATAAACTCTAATATAAACTTTATTTTACTGAAGCACTGGTCAATACTTCAGCTTTTAAGGCTCCATTCCTCAGATTTTCTCTGTGCCCAAACATTCAACCCGCCCATCATCTTTGTATGTTTTGTCTGTCCGCTGGATTGCTTGGAAACACAAAAAATCAACGAGCAACAAGTGAAAATGTGTATGTTTTGCTGCCGCTATCTAAAACACACTCTGCTCCCTGAGCAACTGTGGATGGAGGCATTGTGTTTAATATCATAGTGTAGTGCTCTTTCTCTTCTAAGGGACTATAATGTTCTGTGTAAACTGTATGTGCACTCAAGTGTGGGCAGACGTTTATTTGTTCACTGTAGCACAAAAGGTTTTTTAGTCTTGTTTCAGTAACGGAGAAGAAAGAAAAGCAGACTCTCATTATCAGGCCTACAATAGAAAAGCTTTTTTGTTTAGTTTTTTGTATTTTCCAGGTCCTGAACTTGAATACTAACTTCCAATGTAAGATTAGATTTTTTTATTTATTTTTTATCTATAATTGCCGGTACATTTTACAGGCTGAAAAATCAGATAACCGTTGCATAAGGAGAAGGGACGGGTGCATGATTTGCACCTTTTGAAAAGTTTTGTTAAAGATATCTTTGTGAGTTAGATACCTGTTTTAGAAAAATATATACAGTATTTGGACATGTGTTAAATTCCAGAAATTAGATCTCATGATGTTGTTGTTGTGGTTTCTGTGATAAATGAAAACAAGCAAACAGGAGCAAATGTATATAAAGCTGGTGATAAATTAAAATGAGGGGAAAATAGATGGAATAAAAATGAAGTACTAAAATGTGCAGGTAAGAGATAAGAAAAACTGAGCGCGGCATAAAAATATCTTACTAATAAGAAGGAAAGGCAGGAATTAAAGTAGCATGTGAATTATTGTCGGAGTTGAAAACTGATGCAAAATTCAGCACACGCCTTTGTGATGACATGCTGTACCTGATTGATTTTTGTTTGTGTTAAAACAATTTAATGGGTTGGAAAGAGACAACGGTGAAAATACATTAGCACTGTTGATGCACGTTGTCAGTTTTCTGTTATGTGCACCCGCTTTTCCGCTAGTTTGTTTATTTTGACGGGACCTACTATGTGAGGAGGGTTGATGTCTTACGGTTGTTATGCCACATTGAATAATTTGGGCTTCCCACACTCACTGCCTTCCTGAAAACAGAAATAATAATAACAACAACTTTATTTGTATAGCACACTCAAAACCAGGTTACAAAGTGCTGTACTGTTAAAAAAAAAAAAAAGAAAAGAAAAAAAGTTGATTAAAATAAATGTAACAACAATAAAATCAGCATTAAATAATTCAATAACAGCAATAATATAATGTTTTTTAAAAAACTGAGGGGCCCAAACAGCAAAGGCTTGGTCACCTTTAGTGACAAGACAGGACTTTGGAACCATTAGAAGAGCCAGAGGATCTCAGGCTTTGGTCTGGCTTGTAGGGGATTATCAAATCACAGATGTAGGCAGGAGCCTGTCCGTTCAGGGCTTTAAAAACTAAACTAAGTATTAAAATGTGAAATGTGTGAATGCGGCTGCAGAATGAGGAAATACGCTGAGGTCGATGCTTTTATTTCTTGGAAGCTGTGGTCTCATTCACCCACAAATTGAAGATATTTTCAAAGCGGCACAGTACACCCACTGTCACCTTGAGTTGGTTGCCTTCCAAGAGAAGATCCTCTCGTCACTACTTGCTGAAGGTCCCTGCTGTCATGACAACAGTAGGGATGAATGTGTGAGCTCCTTGTGCCCTTTTATTCTGCTTTGGAAAATCTTTTTCTTTAACATGTTTCCTAAACGTGAATGCTGAGAGTTGTGAAAGAATGTCTTTTTTTTTTTTTTTTCGCCACTCAGCTCCGTATTGATGGTTTTCTGATCCATCCACTCTGCCCTTGTGCTGTACTGGCCTTGATGTCTAGAGTGACGCACAATCCTTTCTACAAAAGTCTATAGTTGACATGTCATGATACATTATGAGATAGCATATAATGCACCAACCTGGCTGTTAGGCACAACAAAATACTCAAACGTCTATTCAAGATCACCTTGTAGTCCTTTTTAAAAAGCCAGCGGAAGGAATTGAAAAAAAGTTGTGAGAATGGGAGATTGACCTTGGTGAGAATTTCAAGGGACCAAATGCTCTTAAATTCATATTCCTCCTCTAGTCCTCTTACTGAAATTCTCCCTGAACAGAATGTACCGTTGTTAGTGTGTGATTGATAGCTTTGACTTCATTTTTTTATATTCCTGCATTATACATTATTGATACGGTTTCTTAAAATTTTGCAAGCATGCTCTACTTGTTAAGTTTTTATAAACCAAAGATGCCAAAAGTTCATTTTTACAGCAATAATCTACCCACTACCCTGTCCTACACTACTGCTAATTTTCTTTTTCATGTCCTCCTAAACCTTAGACTCTTTGTTACACCTGGTAGACAGGTGCCTATGAAAATGACATTATGTGGAAAAAAGGGTGCAGTATCGGCACATTGGCAGCACTGAGGTTATAGACCTTCATCAGGCATTTACAGTGTGAAACAGCACATCTTTATCTTAAAGCCAACGCTTTAATAACCAATCAATCAATTAACACATCAATGATTGGTAAAAACATCTGTATACCAATGAAAATTTTATAAAAGCATATTTGTTTTTTTAAATCATAAAATATGCAATGCAAGTGTTGTTTATATTAATAAATAAAGTTTTAAAAAGTCACCAAATCTCAGATCCAAACTGGGAAGATCTTCATAACCTAGAAGAAAAAACAATCATTATTCAATTTTACAAATCAGCGTCCCATCAAAAGTATTTACGTCTTACAGCATCGCAAATTTAAGACAAACCCACTTCAATCATTTAAGTAGTTTCACACAACAAAAGAACTAGCCAGTTGTGAATACGTTTTGGAGATTCAGGTCCTGCATTTGCGAAGAGTTACTCTAATGTCAGGCGTGCCTATTATGGCAAGTAAACATGGACAAAGGAGAGACCAGCCCAGAGCCACTGTCAGAAACACCACAGCACAGTTTTTAATAATGTGGATATTTACTGTAAACATTTTGCCATCACAGTCTGAAAGCTATGTGCTCACCTGTTTACCTTTTGTGAGGATGTAAACATGTATAACAAAAAATGTAACTGCTGCCTGGGTTCAGAGTGCCAGTATCTACGTGCAGGTTTTGTGGGCTTTTACGGAAGAGCACCGGCTGCTGCCATATGTAAACAGTTGTTACATTGTCATCTAGCATCAGCAATGTGCTCTTGCTCCTTTTGAGTTCGAATACCTGGTGTGCCAAATAAATGTAATGTTATCACAAACACAGGAACACTGACCTTTATTGCTGCATTTCTGCAGATTGAAATTGCACCTTCGTCTATTCAAAGATTATACATATATATATTCACGCTCCATGTAAAAGGTCGTTTAGATGGGATTCCCTCTGCAGTGATGATGGGAAACTATGGGATGTATTTATTGTAAATTATGTTGTTGATTTAGTTCTGATACAATATCCTTTTTATTTATCTTGCATTTATCTTAGGACAGTCTTCACATACATTCAGTACAACCTGATCATTCTCATTTAGATCGATGATTATTATTAACTCATTTGAAAGCACAACTTTTACTTTATTACATAGCCTTTCATTTAAGTATAACCGGTATCATGCTGTTTTTAACCTCCAGGACTCATTTTGCATTTTGCTGTGCTATCAGTCATACAGCATCTGCAGATACGTTGCTGAGCACTGCCTTAATAACTCCTTCTGCCTTTATGAACTCCCTGGCAGTACTGAATCAACATACAGCAGCTATTTGCAGAGCAGCTAAAAGTTATTATTGACATCTTCATTCTTGATTTTTTTTTTTCTTTTCTTCATGACAGTGAGTAAGTTCTGGTAGGGAATAGGGGATGTTTACCTATAGATGATAGATGATTTGAATTGATCAGGTGTGAGGAATCATGCTCCTTGGAGGAATATGCAAAAACCAGAAACAAATATACTAATACCGTTCATCAAGTTGGGGTCAGCAGACAAAAATTAGATTAAACATTTAAAGGGCAGGCATGGAGGCTTTGACCCGGAGATGAGCAGTGTTTGGTATTTTGAGAGGGAGAGACCTGAGACAAAAATGGAAACATGCAGAAAAGTACTAGAAATTTTCAATATATCAGAAAGGCTATTTTGCTGCTTTCTATGCATATTGTGCTGGATTAACTCACTAATGTGATTCATACTTTAGTTACTGTAAAAATAAAAGTAGGAGAGAGGTTCATAAGGAAATCCTAACAGATTTGTTGCTCTGCAGTTATACAAACTATTATCAACATTCACTGGGCTGAGTTTTGTTTTTAAACATCATTTCCATCATCAGAATTGATTTGCCATCCTTTGCCATTTTGAGTTTTATGAGAGGCATTTGATATTTGTGGTAGCAGTAAGGTGAGTGCCATGAAATCATATCTGAAAATGTAACTGCCGAGAAGAAACCAGAAGGAGAAGTGTGACCTTTCAATGTAATGGCATTTTATTTCAACACATAGACTAGAATCTGTCTGGGTCAAAATAACCGGGAGAAGCTCATATTTTAAAGGAAATTGATGGTCATAATTTCACCTCAATAATCAACTGGATGGGAATTAAAATACATTTATTAAAGGAATATTTTGACATTTTTGGACATCTGCTTATATGGTGTGTTTGTTTGTGTCTTTGCAGAGAAGATTAATACCGCTCTCATGTCTGTTCCTTCAATATGAAGCTGGTTTTGGGAAATAAGTGCTTAGCTTAGCATAAAGACTTGAAACAGGGGAAAACAGCTAGCCTGGGTCTGTCCAAGGTTAACAAAATCTTCCCACTGACTTAATGATTATTCACTAATGTTATATTTTATTTGTTATATCTGTATAAGTACTGCAAAGTCCTGCAAATCACGTCTGTCGGCCAAGAGGTAGTCTGAGAAAGAGCTGAATCAATGTGTCAATAACAGATTAGTCAAATTCCACAAAATAGCAACTCAACAACTATTGATAATTAACCGCTTCAGTCATGGGAGTCTCTTCTTAAATGAGTGGCTTTGCTGCTTTTTGTTGTAATATATCATGGTAAACTGAATATCATACACATAATATAAACTGGGTTTTGGGGCTGTTGGTCAGACAAAATAAGCCATTTGAAGATGTCCCCTTGGGCTCAAGGGAAATTGTGACAGACATGACAAAATTTTATAGACCTTTCAATTAATCAAGAAAATAATGTTCAGATAAATCGATGATGGAATGAATGCTTAGTTGCAGTCATAGTCTCAAAAAAACCCTGTAGAAACAAAACAACTTGACGTTTTTACATTTCAGTTTTTCTAAGGATCAAACAAACAAGATATAACTAGTTAATTTGTGAGATTTTGACATGCTGTAAGACAGATTTTTCTTTTACCTTTGGACAGAGTGGGGTTAGCATTTTGCCCCTGCTTCCAGTCTTTATGCCAAGCCATGCACATACAGACGTGAAAGTGGTATTCTTCCCATCGAACTCTCAGCAAGAAAGCAAATAAGCATATTTCCCAAAATGCTTAACTATTACTTTTAAGGATGGGTTTGTACTGGGAGTGTTGAAGTGTAATTTATTGTACTTTTTTTCACAGGGAGTACCTGGGAAGACAGCTCCAGTCCACTGATCAGCAGCAAACTCCAGCCGTGGCAGCTCGAAGCTGAACTGTTTCTGTTTCTGTGTGTTTGTGTATTAATGTATGTATGAGTGTGTACCGTATGTACATTGGCCCATTTAATAATCAACTGTTCAGTTTGTGAAATGACTTGAAAATCAAACGTTGTGGTTTACTCCTTTCACCTGCAAATCCCAAATGATCCTTGATGTTACTTGATTGAATGTCGTGCTTCGTCGTGACCTCTCAGCTAAGTGATGCGTGGTCATTGAAGTCGCTCTTCATGTCTGTGATTATGTACAAAACTGCATGTTATTTAAGTCTTACCTGGAAAACATTGTATGTATCCCAATAAAGATGCTTATCTATGGTGTTCATGTGTGTTGTATCTGCATTTCCTGTCCAGGACTCAGATCTTGTTGAGGTTATAACTACTGAATAACAATGAGATTTACTAGATTATTGAGTTTCTTATCTGACCATATTGAATAGTTACAGCAGCACATGTCAAGACAAGGCTGAGCGACGAGAAAGTGTTTTTGTGTTTTTGTTTACTCTCATCTGACTCCAGGCCTGACTTGAATGTAACCTTCACTTCTAAAAAAAAAAAAAAAAAAAAAAAAAAAAAAACCTTCAACCTTTTACTGTGCCTCTAGTAGGGACTGGACATTATGATGAATGTAATGATTTCAGTGATCTGTTGTGAAAAGTGGAGCTAATGCAAATTTTTCTTTTTTAATGACTTGTCATTTTTATTTTGAAATATAACAGTGCTGTAAATCAGAAATTAAGAACAGCCTGTTTCCAAACAGAACACACCCGATTACCCATTGGATGTACAAAATGGATGTACATGAACAGCTCTGCCTTAAATTCTACCTTTACAGAGTTAATTATTCAGTTTCTGGTGACATTAAAATATGTAAATTCAATAACATGTTTATTATATATGTCATAATTAAAGGTGGTGTACTGGATATTGGATATATTATATTCAGAGGGTTTTCACAGTTTTAGTCCTCTATTTATATACACGAGGGAGGCAGATTTTTATATAATAATATAGAAAGACCTGAAAATACTATCACTAACAATGGTTATTACTACTTTGTCAAATATTTATTAATATAGTTCTACTTGCTTTGTTGGCATTCTTTCATATATAGAGCAGCAACACTTAGTCCACCAGTTTGCTGATTGACAGAAAATGACTGATTAATCAATTATCAATCAGTTACTTCTTTTTGGACTTCAGGCTGTTGGTCAGAAAAGACATTTGACAGCATCACCTTGGGAAGTTGTGATGGGCAGTTTTCACCATTTTCTGTTATGTTATAGACCCCACCACCAAAAAAAAAAAAAGATTGAGTAAATAACTGCCCTACTTTCATATGCAGCAACTTTGCCAATCTTTCTCCCCCTTTCTCACATTATTGAGAATAATCTGCCATCCAATCACTGATGCCATCTTGGTCCAATCCTTCCATGATTGCAGAAAAGCAGATAACACCTCACAGCCTGAAATCTTCAGGCAACACTGAATCTTCATCCAAAACTGACAAATGTAAAGGTTTCTTTATTTATGTTGATAAGGCAGAGGATGCTTTCTAGCAAGACCATATTAAGGTTTTGATTGTTGCCTAATTAACATGCAAAAGTGCCCTGTTAGCTTACTGAACAAATCAGTAACAAATTTTCCATCTTGCTGCAGATCTCAAACCATCATGCTGAATGGCCAAAACCTTTATTCCTTGAAACAGTATTCATTGCTTCTATCTGCAATCTCCCCTAAAAATTACAATAACCCCCTTTGTTGTAGATGAGTGGCTCTTAAAAGAAATCAATTTTATTAGATTTATTTTCAAATGGTGTTTTGAGTTTCGGTGCACTTCCATCAGAATTTAAATTCAATTTTAAGTGTGTCTGACCTCTTTTCATCCGACCTTGACTATACACATGATTCACTCTTCCTTCAGTATTTCAGCTCATTAAGCACATACAGCAGTTGTAACAGTCACGTGTAAAGTCACAGATTCTTCCTGTATGGGGAAAATGCTGCTGTTTGGAACAAACTGTGACGCACTGTGCGTCCTGTGCGATCTTTGAATGCTGGTCAGATCCAGCATTCACTTTTTCAGTAGCTCGTCTGTTGGATCGGAGTGGTACCGTGCTAGGTTGCCACCTGTGCAATAAGTCAATTTGTGAAATTTCTTCACTACTAAATATTCCACGGTCAAATGTTAGTGGTATTATAACAAAGTGGAAGCGACTGGGGACAACAGAAACTCACCCACGAAGTGGTAGACCACATAAAATCACAGAGTGGGATCAGTGCATGCTGAGGCGCTAAGTGTGCAGAAGTTGCCAACTTTCTCCAGAGTCAATGGCTGCAGACCTCCAAACGTTGTGCGGCTTTCGGATTAGCTCAGGAACAGTGCGTAGAGATCTTCATGGAATGGGTTTCCATGGCCTTATACCTCCAAGTGCAATGCAAAGCGTCGGATGCAGTGGTGTAAAGCATGCAGTCACTGGACACTAGAGCAGTGGAGACGTATTCTCTGGAGTGATGAATCACGCTTCTCTGTCAGGCAATCCAGTTGACGAGTCTGGGTTTGGCGGTTGCCAGGAGAACGGCACTTGCCTGACTGCCTTGTGACAAGTGTAAAGTTGGTGGAGGGGGGATTATGGTGTGGGGTAGTTTTTCAGGGGTTGGGCTCCTTAGTTCCAGTGAAAGACTCTGTTAATGCTTCAGCATACCAAGAAGGAACTGTTAATCAGCATCAGGATACCAAAACATTTTGGACAATTTCATGCACCCAACTTTGTGGAAACGGTTTGGGGATGGCTCCTTCCTGTTCCAACATGACTGCGCACCAGTGCACAAAGCAAGGTCCATAAAGACATGGATGAGCAAGTTTGGTGTGAAGAACTTGCCTGGCCTGCACAGAGTGCTGACCTCAAACCAACAGAACAACTTTGGAATGAATTTAGAGCGGAGACTGCGAGCCAGGCCTTCTCGTCCAACATCTGTGCCTGACCTCACAAATACGCTTCCAGAAGAATGGTCAAAAATTCCCATGACCACACTCCTAAACCTTGTGGACAGCCTTCCCCAGAAGAGCTGAAGATGTTAGAGCTCCATATTAAATCCTACGGATTAAGAATGGGATGTCATAAACCTTCATATGTATGTAAAGGCAGGTGACCCAAAACTTTTGGTAATATAGTGTATATCCCACCCACTGACAGGTGCCATGGTAACAAGATAATCATTGTTATTCACTTCACCTGTTAGGGGTCATAATGTTATGGCTGATCGGTGTATATAATAGGAGGTGTTGATAAGGGACTGAATCTGAGTTTTTAATGTAACCAAGAAACAGCACCCAAGGCTGTTTTTTGTACCCTACCAGGTTCAAGTGCTGCAAGTTAATTTTTCATTTTAATGAATCCCTGAGGAACAAAACAGTTCTATCAATCACCACATTTGTATGGAAAGCCATGGTTTTAATTATTATACTGTTTTGTTTTCTCAGACAAAATAAAGACTTTGTTAGTAATTATTTGGAGCCTTTCCAGGCGTCTAAATGTGATGTTATTAACATGGCGATGTTCGGCATGGCTATATCACAGGATGCATTCCAAATCACCTGTAATGGGTATCCTGGTGGCCGTGGAGTCCTTTCTTGCAGATCATCCCTCCTCTTCCTTCATTTCCTAATTGCTGTCTAAAACATGAAAATAAAAACAACATTACTCAAGGAAATGCTTTTAAAAATTAACATAAACTACTCAAATGGCTGTTGAATGTAAGAACCACATTCCACAGTCTAATGGAACTGCAATCCCCAACTGCAATGTATTAGACAAAGCTTCAGACATGCAAAACAAGAACTTGAATGACACATTTATCAAATTTGTCATAACATTTTTCTTAGAATCAATAGATCAACAGATATTAATAATGTAATCTTATAACACAATATGTTCATAAAATCGCATACGATTGATTATCGCTAACCCCTGCCTGTAATACTTTTACTTTATATATAATTATTAATGTATGTATGTATTATATAATTATTTTGTGTACAGGTGATTATGAAAAAAATCCCATTTGCAACAAGAGCTGCACTAAGTAGACATTTCATTTGGAGACATTAGTATTTACAGCAGCCGCTGTCAGCTGAACTCACAGCTGTGTAGCTAGCCAGAAGGCCTGGCTGGCAGCAGCATACCCATGGGTAATTTGTTTCCAGATGCCTTCAGTGCTCAAGTTAAACTCCATAAGGAGAATAAACATGTTTTTCAACTCTGAATACTCTTGTGGAAATCATTCTCTGAGTTGGTCCAAACAGAACTAAACAGCAAACTTTCAATGTCACTTAAATGCACAAAACACAAGTCTCTTTAAACGTTCCATCAGAAATCTCGATATTCTTCTGAATATCATTTCTTAACCTTGGTAGATAAAGAGTGCCCATTCAACATCACCACCTACAGTTTTGTGATGCATGTAACTGTCGTTCAACTTCAGCAATCATTCAAATCAGATTTCAGTCTTTGCAAACTCTGCGTTGACTTCTAAAATGTCTGGAGTGTTGGGTTGTACACAGAGTCAATATTTATGTAGAGGCTCGCTGCCTCTGGCTGCAGTTGCCTGACCCTGCTTTGCTCTCCGAGGGCTATTTACAATGGCTGGCACTCTGTGGTCCCTGTGCATGCTAACCTGCAACAACTGAGTGAACTCTGGAGCCTGAAACAGATGGGTTTTCTTCCCCCACTGCCTTATTTATTATGCTATCCAAGGTTATTATCCTTCAGGGTCAAGGCAGAGGGTTTTGTCTGCACAGTCAGTCTCTGAGGATGGGTTTATAGATGAAATTCCCCTGAGGCAATAGCTGTCTTCTGTCTTGCCTCAAATTTTTCCATTCAGGTTTGTACCCCCTCTATGAGAATGGTGTTTTTACGTTACAGGTTATGAACTGTGGAGAGCAAACAAAGACAAGTTTCCAATTCATGCTTCCAGATTGTTTGTGTTTGACATCTTCATCTGCCCAGCCTGGCTGACTGTTACTTTAGAGAAAAGAGTATTGTTGCCTTGCTTCATCGATCAGATCTCTTTTCTCTTGTAACCATGGGTCAGAGACTGTCCGTTCCCATAGTGACAGTCAAAACAAGCCTCTGCCAACAGCCATGCAGCGTGAAGCTCAATTTAATGCTGCATCTAAAGAGATGGAGTTGCACTTAAGCCTGAAAATAAAGCTACCGTGTGTAACATAGAGCTGTGGATACCTGTTATCTCATGCTGTGAAGTCAACTATGTCCTATGGACACTAGAATTATCCAATTCCCAAGAAAGAGCTGGACTTCATATTGCTCATGACCGAGTGCAGGTGCACAGTAATCATTTTCACACTGTGTCGTCCCACTAGGTTTGGAGTTTCAGGCTATAGTCAACAATCCTTGTAAATAACAGCTTACTCTTACGGGATCTGCCTGTTTAAACACTATCAGAAAAGTCTGGTTTAAACTAAATGTTGTACCAGAAGTGTTACTGGATCATTTTAATAATGATATTGGGCACACTGTCAAACCAACGGGGTTGTTTTGCACTGAGGAAGTTGAGTTACAGTGGGGTCCAAAAGCATCCCCAAATTAATTTACCAAAACCAAATAACATTATCATTCCTATTATTCAGAAGTGGTTTATTGAGATCCTTAAGAAACAGTTCCACAATTAACAAAATAATGTAATAAATCTTAATATCTTTGACAAACCATTTGGTTAAGTTTTCTCAAATTGTCACATAAAAGCTGCACTAATTATCGGAAGCTGCTGAACCTTATTTATTACAGCTTATTACAAATATATATATATATATAAATATATATATACATATAAGCACAGCAAAAAAAGAAACGGCCTGTTTTCAGGACACTGTTTTTCTGAGATAATTCTGTAAACATCCAAATAACTTTCCAGAACTTGCTTTTTTTATGAATCAAAAACAATCAATGAACATGCACTAAAGACACGTCTCTACTGAAAAAACACCTAAAGAAAGATGCCTGGGGTCCCTGCAAGGAGGCATGAGGACTGCAAATGTGGCCAGGGCAATGAATTGCAAAGTCCATACTGTGAGACGCGTAAGACAGCACTACAGGGAGACAGGAAAGACAGCTGATCATCCTCACAGTGGCAAATCATGCGGAACAACACCTGCACAGGATTGATACATCAGAACATCATCACTGCAGGACAGGGACAGGATGACAAGAACAAATGCCCAAGTTACACCAGGAGCGCACAATCTCTCCATCAGTGCTCAGACTGTCCACGTCCATAACAGACATCACTGGCAACATATGGGCACAAACTCACCTTCGCTGGACCAGACAGGACTGGCAGTGCAAGACAAAAGTGCTCTTGAGTGACGAGGTATTTACTCACCAGGGGTGATGGTCGGACAAATGCTGTGATTTACAGGGAAGACATCCTCCTCCCCCATGTGTTACCCTTGAGGGCTAGGGCCATTCCCCCCCAAAATGTCTGAGAACTCGCATGTGCCTTGGTGGAAGAGTGGGAAAACATCTCACAGCAAGAACTGGCAAATCTGGTGCAGTTGATGAGTTGATGCACTGCAGTACTTTATGCAGTTGGAGGCCACACCAGATACTGACTGTTACTTTTGATTTTGACCTCCCTTTGTTCAGGGACACATTTTTCAATTTCTGTTTGTCACATGTCTGTGAAACTTAATTCAGTTTATTTACTAGTCTTAGTTGATGAATCTTTCATACTAATATTTACACGTGTTGAGTTTGCTGAAAATAAAAGCAGTTGAAAGTTATACATATATATACACACTACCAGGCAAAAGTTTTAGAACAGACCAATTTTTCTAGTTTGAATTGAAATATAAGAAATTCAAATCCAGTGAAAAACCTTAAATGGTTAAAAAGTTAAAATCGTTTACATTGTCACCAAAACAGACAATGTCAGATATAGAAAAATAACAATTATATGGTTTGTATGTGTACGGTGCCTTTCTAGTCTTTGCGACCACTCACACTTTATACTACGTCACATTCACTTATTCACACACTGGCAGCAGAGGCTAAGGTGCCAACTGCACATCAGAAAAGAAATAACATTCATACAAAGATGGCAACGCCTCCAGGATAAGTGTCTTGCCCAAGGAAACTTCGACACACAGGCTGGAGGAGCCAGGGATCATACTGCCGACCCTCCTGTTAGCGGACGACCGCTCTACCTCCTGAGCCACACCTGCCCGTTAGGGAGGTTTGTACATTAATTCACTGTGGGATCAACCAATGACCAATTTTCCTCCCTTCCTTCATTAATTGCCTTTTTAGTTACAATATTGTACAAATAAAGCTTCTTTTATTAACGCAGGCTGTTCCAACTTGTTTACAAACTGGAAAAGCTGTAGAAATTCGTTTTTGCATTAACTTTCAAGGCTTCATAGGGGCTTTTGACCGGTAGAGTGTGTGTGTATGTATGTCTATATAGCTTGTATATACTTTAATATGTGTATTGTGAAAAGGGGTCTCTCATAGTGACAAACCTACAGAGAATTATCACCCTAATCTGCTGTTCTCTCTATGAAGTGTTTTAGCATTTTTCAGCTCATTGTTTTGGTTTTCTTTTCTGTTTTGGTTCACTCACCCATCTCATCAACTATTTACATCATGAAAAGCTCTGGTAAATTAATTGAACTCTGCTAATCAGCATCAAACAGTACACAGACAAAGTTAGCAACTCAAGCTGGTGAACACCAAAAAACGCCAAAAACTGAGGGACAAGGAAAGTGAATATGGGACTTTCACAACTCCAAATGCATGATTATGCGGTTCCATGTTGATTGCCACACATTGACCCCCCAAAAAGGGGTGGGGATCTATAAGATGCTCTAAAGATGCGGCATATTATGCCACATCAAGATTCTGAACATTGTGAAAAAAAAGGTGAATGTTTCAGCCATAAGACCATTTTAGCACAACTCACCGACCACGTCACTCTGCAGACTTAAGTGGGCTTTACTTTGTCCTTTTTGTCAGCATCTGACAGATTGGGAGAATGTTGACAGGCAGAAAGTGTTTCCCCTAGTTGGATGTTGTCAAGCCGTCTCTGAATGAATATATGCACACTGTGTACTGCTCTTTCAATAACTGCCTGACTAAATTTGTATGTCTGCGTCTGCATACAAAGCTGCTTTCACACACAGGCCCACAAATATGTAACGTGTAATTACGCTGCTAAGGTGTTTGCGACGTTTATTCAATGGTCTCCACATTTATGGTTGCATAGATGGTTTTGTGCAGTAATTGGCATCTTACACACAAGACTAGACAAGGGTATTGGTCACTTGTGATTGGCTCTAAAAAAAAGCCCTAGCTTGTTTTTAGGTAAGAGAATTGCAATCTTCTGAGTGCTTTACCTGAGAGTTTCGAGACACGGTAGCAGATTTCCAAAATCATACCTTATTCCTGAGCCAGTAAATTGCTGGAGCATGCATGGGGCAGATTAACTGACCTGGTATGATGCCAATGAACAATTTTAGAGACACACTTTAAAGCACACTGGGAAATGGGTCCACAGATGCAAAGCCAGCTTGACGGACGCAATATACAGGTTAGTGAAAATAAAGATGATTTGCAATCTGTATCTTCAAGTACTTCCAAATTTACCTTTCAGATAAACTGTCCTAATTTTTAGACTAATGAACCGTTTTAAAAGCCCACTGGGTCATCTTACAAATGCATTCTCACAAAGCTTAAAAACAAGCCTTTTTTTTGTAATTCATGAACATTTTGACGATATGAGGTATTTACTGGACAGTGACGAAGAAAAGCTTTCGCCCCTCTTCTTTTTTCACCCTCTCAGGAGGTTTCAAACAAAGCGCTGTGCTGAATATAAATCTTAGGGTAATGAGACATTATTATGTGCTCTACCATGATTGCATATGGATCTTGATGGGTGTAATCTGTAGTTAGAGAACTCAAGAAATTACACCACATCTCATCAATAGGGACAGAGTCAGAGGCGAATGCTTTGGATAGTGGAGAAAATAGGAATATAGGCGAAAAACCCTTGGGAAATACCTCTCTAAAATGAATAAATACACTGTTACATATTAGATTAAGATTATTAAAATTAATGAAAATATTGAAGTCAGCACATGAGAAGTCCGGACATTTGGGTTCAGCTTTACTATTGTAAAAGTTTCAGCCACAAATACGTATTACTATATAATATAACATATTATTTTGAAATTTGAACATCTGCAATTGCATGACAACGGAGCAAACTCTACTGAAGATACTGGTAACGTGGGAAAGAGACCCTAAATTGTCACTTTAAAGCTTCACCAGTCAAGTAACAATGGCTTAAAGTAAAGTAAATGTGTAATGTGAAAGTGGCTTGCCTGTAGTGACAAACTACAGAGATTATCACCAGACTCTGCTGTTCCCCTCAGCTCTACAGAGCATTTTAGCATCTCTCAGATCATTGTTTTGGTTTTACAACCCCTAACTTTATGGTTTGGGTTCACTCACATCACTTTAATCAACCTAATTTCTGTTGTTTTCAGCAGGAGAGGTCTGATAACCATATAATAATAATTTGAATGACAGAATTGCAAACAGACAAAAACAGTAAACTGATGAATTTGTTCTGTTTCCTTATTGTTTCATTCCTTGATTCACAGTCAGCGTTAGGTCAAGTTTACTGCTGTGAAGTCATTTGCTCTCTGAGAAACAGGTAAGTTTAATATCTTCTGTTTCAGTGAATTCATCAAAAAGGGTGATGAGCAAATTGTGCACGCTTATCCTCATTGAGCAGCATTTCTTGTGTACCAGGTCTGGCTGAGCATTGGAGAGGAGGCAGATATTTTGAAGTTTAATCAATAACAGTAGTAGTAGGATCAAATGAGTATTGCATCGCAGATGGGGAAGGGTTTCTGTCTGTGAAATCCACATTTTGCCGCTAGGGCAGAAAGCTTCTTTTATCCTGAAAAGCTGCTCAGAAATCAAAGTGGCTCTTTCTCTTGTTGATGCAATATGGCAATACGTGTTCAGGGGCTTCCACAGGAAACCAAATCCAGAAGGATAAATGAAACACATCAAAAGGAGACAGTAATCAGCCGGTGAAGCACACTTGAAAAACTTTGGCTTTGTGTGTAATCATTTGGGAAAACTCAACTCCTAATACCTTAGTCCTGTCTCATCACGAAACCATTAATTGAAGAATTTTACACCCCACGTCATTATGCAAAGGGAAGTAAAAATGCAAAAATTAATGTATTTTCTCGACCTCATCTACTGGGGGTTACATAACAAACACGTACTCCCCTCTTCTGGAACTCAAATAAAACATGTTTCAAGTGCCGGAGGAAGAGTAGCGCTTTGTATTTGTGTGCAAACTGACCTTTGGCCCTGCGTTACTAGGGTAAACACTGTAACTGTCTTTTTTCCTCCACTGGAGCTCTAATATGAGGAAAGATGCGGTTCACTCTTTATTCACTGCCAGTTCAAGGTTGACGTAGAACCTCAGTGAAGTTGGATCAAACATTTTACAAACAAACATGGTTATCTCACAAAGTCAAGCCTGTTCAATCCTGGCTTTGTCTCTCAAGCAACACCTGACAATGATGGGTCTCTAAGCAACGGGTGTTAGCGCGTGGAGGCAGGGAAAAGAAACAGCACCCACTTAATTGTGTGCTGGTTGAAAACTGTCTCCTATCTGTTTTGGAGAAGGGGGGGAGGTGGTTAGAGAGCAGTAGCTCGTGATTTCTGTCCACAGGGGTGTATTCTTTATTTAGAGCTAGATTTTCTTTTCATTTTGGACTCCCACTGATGCCACATTTTGTGTTGTTGTATGGACGAGTAGTAGAGTCATGTTGTAAGGCAGTGGGCAAATAGTGAATTGATACAATAGAGAAAATGCATATATGAGAAAGGTGCAAATTATGAGCCCAGAGCTGAAAGGAAATTACAAAATGACACTCTCCTCTTCTGTCAAACACTTCTAATTCTGTCAAAACATGCTAATGGAAAACAAGTAATTGTTATTTGAAAGTCTGCAAAATGCATCTCTACAATAGTGCTCATATATGTCCATGTTATTTAAGACATTGCAATTCTGTGCTGCTGGCAGGTTAACAATCACCAAGAAGGTTGCTGTTAAGTGTCCTTCTTACTTCCTGTCTCTTCAACATCTGATAGGACTCTGCATGTGTGCATTGCAGTGGTGGTTCTGGCAGGAGTTGCTAGGGAACATCTTATGGCAGCACGGATGGAAATTTAAACATTTTCAGGAAGATGTGCATGTGATATTGTGACATAGGCTACTTACTTTTAATTTTCCTACAAGTAACTTGTGAACTTAGAGAAAATGTAAAAAAAAATGTTTTTTATATATTTCTAAGATTAATAACGGCTGATGTTTTACTGGACACAACTTGAGGGGTTATTAGTGATGCATTTGACCTGAAATGTGCCAAAAATAACGAAATCAATATAAAGCGTTAAAGGTGTAGGCCTTTTTGTTAAATGCATTTCCTACCGACTGAGGTGCACATAGTTAGAGCCTTTCTGCTGGCTGGATACTGTCACATCTGTTGGCTCAGCCTCTGATGTCACTGACTGAGCAGTGCGGGCTTCTAGTGCGCAACTTCGGGGACGCAGCGGTGGCACAGACAGTGAATTTTCTGCTCGTCCACAACTACCCAGAAACCTTTTGTTTCTGCCATATTTCTAGTGTCCTGATTTTTTTTATTATTTTAATCTGTGGCTGAGCGTCCAATAAGAAAGTCCTTATATGTGTTGCTGTATTTGAATTAACTTTTCAGGAGCAGAAAACCAGGTACGGTGGTGTTACACTTGTGTAATGATGTCCTTGAGCGCGGGCTGTGACGCTCTATTTTCTTTTGGAGCCATAATCTTTACTTACAGACGAAATTTGCTGTTCCTGTTTTTTTTTTTTCTAGCAGTCGTCGGAATTTCAGCTGTCTTGACCGACAGCTATCCAAGTTTAACGGTCCGTTTACGCCCCGCAGCAGCCCGGACGGTGCAGGCAGCGTTCAGCACCATGGAAAGCAGCGTGGTGCACATTTACAAAGAGGACAGGTGTCCCACGGGACAACCGGGGGAGTGCATCCCAAACTTCACCTGGCAACCCGTCTTATCGGACATCTTCAACTACACACCCAACGGCACCTGGGACGCAGAACCCGAGCCCATGTCGCCCATCATCCCCATTATAGTCGCGGTGTACTCGGTGGTGTTTGTGGTGGGCTTGGCCGGCAATTGTTTGGTGATGTATGTCATCATTAGGTGAGTTTTCAGCTTTGCCATTCATTCAAATGGAATACCTGCATGTGGCTCATAAAGCAATAGGAAATTCAGTGCGTATTAATTTTTTAACAAGTCCATAGCAGTCAAATTGCTGTAGGCAGGTGTTTGCTCAGCTACTGTCATGAATGTAGGCTATTGAGTTTGGGATTACTTGCAAACCTCAGGGCCGTAGATGGGAATAATGCTTGATAAGATAGAAAGGGAACTCGTAAGCATAGCCTAATTACATTTATTTATCCCCTATATTTCTTGAGTATCATTGTTGGTGCCCCTATATTGTGTTTCCTGCGCATGTGCACTTGTTTAACGGTGTTTTTTATTGGAAAACTGGCATCCAGCATCCTGAGCTATTTTTTTTATTCAGCACTGACTGCAATTTAACAATGTTTGCAGTGATTGTAGGCTAATGTCAATATTTCCGTTCAAAGCTCATCTGTTCCATGTCGTGTAGGCTCTTATTCGGTTTAAAGCCTCATGAAGGTCTTTTCAGTGAAAGTGTGAGATCAGCCATAACAGAGTATATTTTAAAGCCGTGAATTAGGCAAGAGATGATACTATTTTCCTCCCATTGGTTCCATGTGTGTGTATATAGAGTATTTTGGCTGCTAAATCTGTTTATTCAAGAAAAGAGTTGAGCACCATGGTAAATAATCCTTATATCAAAGGGTGATTTCATTACCCTTGTTCCTCTCTAAAAGGATTTAAACAACAACAAAAAAAGTGACAAATGACAATCAAATCCATTCAAGCTGATCATGTGTCCTCCTTTTCCCCCCGCATTAGATACACCAAAATGAAAACAGCCACCAACATCTACATCTTTAACCTTGCTGTGGCTGATGCTCTGGTCACCACAACAATGCCCTTTCAGAGCGCCGACTACTTGCTCAGCTCCTGGCCATTTGGCAAGGTGGCGTGCAAAGTCTTCATCTCCATCGATTATTACAATATGTTCACCAGCATCTTCACTTTGACCATGATGAGCGTGGACCGCTACGTGGCCGTGTGCCACCCCATCAAGGCCCTGGATTTCCGCACACCCGTCAAGGCCAAGATCATCAATGTGATCATCTGGGTGCTGTCGTCCGCCGCTGGGATCCCTGCCATGATACTTGGCAGCACAAAGACAAATAACGGTACCTTGACCAAGCATACATTCGCACTCTTACTGCTCTGGTGTGACTCCAGCTTTGTTGTTTGACAGGGTTTTAGTCTTTCGGCTCATATTTGTCTGTTTTATTCCATCTATGTGTCTGCTTTGGAGAAAAAAGCTGCTGCTAAGAGACTCTTAAGGCAATTTCAAACTTGAAGCCTCGCTGCATTACAACATCCTTATCTTGAATTATCTCAATTGGCTGCGAGAAGCATCCTTCAAATTATATGAATAGAATGTTCTATAGGTTTGATAAGAGCCAGCTACTTGACTAGATGAAGCTATTACAGTCATAATCGGTCCTCCTAGGTTGAGAATAGACTTTGACAGATGTATTTTTTTCTTTCAGTGTAAGTCTAATAGATATGAATGTTCACAATGAGCCTTCATTCAACAAGCACTTTACCCAGAGCTATGAATTTGGTTCTGCCCTTTACCTCCGTGACAACCTTACTGCATCACATACAATTTCCAATGTAACTTATGTGGAGTAGGTTCAACACTTTGGTTCAGACCAGAGGATGAATGCTACCAACTTTGGTGACTCTTCCTCTAGCACCACTACGAGGTTGACTTTTATGGTTGTTTATCAATCTCGGAACCCATGGGCTATTGTCTGACAACTATTTAGCCTCTACGGGGAACGGCCAATGTTTCTGGGGCTTTTGAGTTGTCCTAATTAGTAAATGCTAACTCACCTACATGGTGAACATGGTAAACATTATACATATTAGTTAGCATTATCATTGTGAACACAGAAGCCTTCATTGTTTAGCCAACATCAGATATTTAGCTCAAAGCACAGACGGACAGCCTCACAGAGCTGCCAGCATGGATGTAGATGTTTTGTTGGTTTTCTCCTAAATTAAATATGAATTTCTGTGTTAACAGGGACTACTGAGTGCGCCCTACAGTTCCCGGAACCCTACATGTACTGGGACACCCTGATGAAGATCTGTGTCTTTATCTTTGGCTTTGTGGCACCTGTCATCATCATCACAGTTTGCTACACACTGATGGTCATGCGGCTGAAGAGCGTGCGCCTGCTGTCGGGCTCACGCGAGAAGGACCGCAACCTCCGCCGGATCACTCGTCTGGTGCTGGTGGTGGTCGCCGTCTTTGTGGTGTGCTGGACGCCCATCCACATCTTTATCTTAGTCAAGGCTCTGTCAGCCAACGTGCCCGAGACCACTGCCGTCATGGCTGCTTACTTCTTCTGTGTGGCGCTGGGCTACACCAACAGCAGCCTCAACCCTATCCTCTATGCCTTCCTGGATGAGAACTTCAAGAGGTGCTTCAGGGACTTTTGCTGCCCCGGTGCAAAAGGACACGGAGACTGTCAGGGGGTGAGCCGGGTGAGGAGCACACTGCGGGACCACTCGTGTCCCACAGAGGCCCGGGGAGATATGAGGCAAGCCAGGCCCGTATGACTAGCCATGGACATGTCCTCCATGCCTTATCAGGGCTGGGAGGACTCCAATGACCTGGGATTGACTCAAATCACAACTGCAATCTGAGGGAGAGGCTAAAGAGAGGGATAGTTGTTACTTAGTTATCCATAATGTTGGTCAGAGAATCGTAAAAAAACAAAAAACAAACAAAAAAAAAGTTCACTTCACACGTTTTTCTTATTGTCAGCGAATCCCATGGAAATACCAAAACCAGAAGAATTGATCCAACTAACTGGTATTTCCTGTGTAGCAAAAACCTGATAAATGCCTTCACCTCACTGTCCATAAACTATTCAACCAGCCCCTGGATGACATTATGATGAACATATACACTGTATTTTAGTTTGAGTTAATCCCACATACACCATAACCTGGAAATGCTCACTGTACCATCAATGTGTATCAATTGGCCGCTGAAAGTAGATCCTAACAAGTACACAATTTACTTTTGTTAGAGTAATATTTGTGAAAATCTACAGTGCTGCTGTATGAAAATTACTTAAAATTAAATAAAAATGAAACAATATATTACACGTTTTTAGTGACAATGAATGGCTATCAGCTTGAGGCTGACAGGGTAGAGAAGTCAGAAAGTAGTGAGAGACAGACAAACATATTGTTGTCCTTTCTGTGGGATTTGTTGACATTAAGACAAATATAGAATGACAGACCTATACATTAAAATTAAGTATAGATTAAAAGCCTATGAGACAGTTATTGACTGGAAGTGCAAAGATGCCTCTGGGATCACAGCCCAGCTACATGCTAAATCACTGCATAGTATTTCAGAATGTATAAAATTTCTTCTTAGGATATTGAGGCTAGTTGTGTTAAAAAGCTGAAATGTAACTCAAAGAAAGTACTTCTTTTTTTACATTATTTCTCACACTGTTGATATATCAACAATGAGAAGTTGATGAGAGATTCCCATACAAGACAAAGTATTTTATTATGTAGATTATTGACTCTTTGTTTACCTACCTTATCAACTGTCCTAAATGCTTTCACATAAAATACATTAATATAGTTCTCACATGCATAGAAATATCAACTGGTATTTTGTGCACAGAATGAAAACAAGTATGTGTCCCTGATTATTTTGGGAACAAACTGCATTACAAACATTGTTTGAAACTGTGTTTAGTGTGAATTGTAGTTTGGTGCTTTGCTGTATCGTAAATTTTGTGAAAAGTCACTTTGGAAGTAAACCCATGTAGAATATTTAATACCTCTCAGGGATCATCCTGTGTAATTCACCACAAGAAGACACTGAATGAAAGTGTTTTCTCCTTGACAAAATGGTTGTATTTGACTTCAGTGTCAAAACAGCGGCTACTGTTCTAGCCTAACTTTGTTCTTTAAGACACACACCTCCACACCTTGAAACATCTCCAGCTGTGATCATCGAGGAGATGTTGAATATTGTACATAGTTCTGTCAACCTGGCATGTTCTCACCTTGTCTGAAATACTAGTACGTGTTTAAACTGGGCAGAGGGCTCCAAGGCAACAGCCGACATGACAATAACATATTGTATCTACAACAGGGCTTTTGGGGTTTTTTGCAATTTGATGTTTATACAGTAAACCTCTGCTCAACATGTTATCCTTTCAGCTTGATAACTATGATGTTTTGAGTTGAGTTTTTTCCTTTGCAAAAAAAATCATGTGACTAGCTTTATAGGAGTCACCAGATCAACCAGAATTATTCAAATTAAAGGCTTGTGAGGGTATTTCGTAATGTAGAGCTAATGATTAATATATATCTGTCAAAATCTGATTTTGATACAGCAGTTATAGCAGAAAGTGTGTTTTGTGCCTTGTTTTGTGTGCCTTATCTTGGGTCTCTGAACTTAGCTATTCTCGTTAATCAAAAGATTAGCAATTAGTCATTTTTTGTGATTATCTTCTTTTTTTTTCCTTTAAGAGTATGAAACTATATTCTGGTATTAGCTTACTGCTTAAAGCTATTGTAGCATTATCTCTAAGGAAGCATTATCTCTAAGTCCCACCGTTAGCTTGGTTACAATATGTGTTACTTAATTGTTCCTAATACTGTGACTTATTCGATAGACACGGTTGTATTCAAATGATAGGCCGAATTCAGTCCAGGTTTGAGCATCATATGTATAAAGTGCTGCTGCATTGTAAATTCATTGTATCTGTTGAATATTTTGCTGTATCTTTCAGCTTTGAATGTCAAAACATGCTTCACACATGCACAACTAAGTCACAATAAAGGTGTAAAATGTGAGATTGCTTGGTTTTAAGAGAACAGCAGGTAAAAAGGGTTATGATTCTGTCCTTAATTATATCTAAGTGGGTTCAATGAATAAAAATATGAAATAACATTACAAAACAGCCATGAGATCATAACCCACCTCCCCAATGATACATTTTTCCCCCAATCCTGTATTAACTCTATTCAAGCCAGACACAAAGTTAGTGTTTCCATGGTGAGCACGCACTGACTGAAAAGCAGAGTTTCAAGGCTTGTTGTACTAATTATGAGGCATATTGTGTTGTTGGCCTTGCACAGGAATTTGCAATGACTGCAAATTCAGCTGCTGTGTGAGGAGTTTAAAGATATGTTTCTGCTACTGTGCCTCACTAGTTTTGGATTTAACAATTTTATTGCACAACTTGCCATATAGAGGGCCAGTACCACATTTGTTGAGAAGTTCTGCACGCAGTTTAAAATCGAATAAATCAAATGAGCAGTTATCCACACTATCACGCTATAAGATTAAGTACTTCTGAATAGTTTCTGCTACACCCAAATGGCAGAAAAAATCAAAGTTATTGCTAGTTAAACAGTTAAACAGTTACTGTTAGACTTGGAAGACAATGACAAATCATGTCTTTTGTATTTTAGTTTGGAGGACTTGTTTAGTAGGAGTAGGTTTAGTAGGTCGCTAATGCAGTGAGAAACAGGTGATCCCTCACAGGCCTCCAAACTGCAACCACTACCAATTGTGAACACATAACCAATGGAGAATTGGACTCCGGAGTCAATGATGCAATTTTAGACAATGATTTAATTTAAATTTTTATCTTTTATTAAAAAGAGTTTTTTTTTTCCTACCGTTGGCATTTGTCGAAGTCTTGAGAAAGATGCAGCAGTCTATACAGTAGAGCAGCTGACAGGCCTAATGGTGCACGTGGATTTTCAGAGGTTTGAGAGGTAGTCCTTGTGTGCATTGATTGAAGCTATCAGCCATAATGACCAAAATTACTGGATTTTTCCCCCTAGTCTCTGTCTCTCATGTTGGGCATTGGTAAGCCATTACATGAAGCCAGGTTCAGTAACAGGCTTTTGTGTCTAATAAGGCTCTAATAGGCTTCATTGTTCAAAGGAAAACTGTCACTCATCACTTGCTGCATAGAAGCACATACAGACAACAGTGGTGGGGTGAAAATGTAACATGAATATGCTATGCATTATGTGTATTAGTAATGTGTCCTAATAAGTGTATCAATATTAACTGGTACTTAATACGTACAACTTTTTAGTGACACACCCATTATAATGGGTTTGTGAGTAGTAACTGATGGCATTATTCATGTTTAATAAATTGTTTGGATCTGTTAAAAGACATTAATAAGAACAAGTTTGGAGTTGCCAGGTTGTGAAAAATCTCTTTGGCTGGTGTTGATACTTTTCCATCTGGCAATCATGAAGCAAATGTGTTTTTCACTTTCTGATAAGCCATCATGTCTGCAGTTAATAAGATATTAATAAATAGATTTTGGTCCAGATTCTCTGCAGACGTTTCCCTGAAGGTAAGTGGTCTGAACGGTCATCCTGATGAATTAAAAAGATAAAAGAGACAAAGCACGTGTCATGCAGGAGGTGGATAAACGCCAGCCAGCCTGCCAACCCAAAAGTAGTATTTATTTATTCTCATCAATGGCACAGATCAGGGCCTTAGCCAGGAGTTTAGAAATACCAAGCTCATATTTTATTCCTCCAAGTGTAACCACACCTAACCCCCCCACCCCACCCCCCAAAAATTTAAATTTTTTTATTTATTTAATTAATTCATTTATTGTGCATTTATTTTAGTTTTGTACAGTTTTTTTCGAGTGCTATTTTCCACGCTACAGAGATGTGAATTTTGTTTGTTGTTTATTAGCTTGCAGCACACAAATACAATCCCAGACACAATACTAAGGAAAACACCTAAGTCATCAGTGGCATCTATGATCCTGTTTATAACTGATCTGTAAAGCATTAGGTTTATTAACCCTGGGTTAAAGACATGAACTACAACTCATAAATGGTGCCTTATTATAAATTGGTACCTATTAATATGCATCTGTGGAGAGTTATATTGCACGTTGAAAATTATACTTTATCATTAGTCAGTATTAATCTGCATGTAAGGAGTCAGGAAAGTCAAAAACATGATTATAAGTCCTATGTAATGCCATCATATCTGCACTGTGGAGGTGTATAACAAAGGCTGGAGATGATCAGGACAATAGGGTTTCACTGAAGCTGCAGTCTTTTTTATCGCCACACGGGGCATGCGCGTGTGAAACCCAAACCCCTCATTGGTCGCGTGTGAAACCCAAACCACTCATTGGTCACAACTGTTTACGACAGCCAATGGGAACCTTTTGCGTCCGAACCGTTGCTTCCGGGTGTCTTCTAGGAAGAAATCCTTTTTGCATTTGATGGGTATTTTTTGTATTTTCTAAGGAAAGCTAAACGCTACGAGCCCATAACACGTTTAGAAAATGAACAGAATATTCGGACGCGGAAAGCCGAAAGCGCCTCCTCCTAATCTGTCGGACTGTATCGGCAGTGTGAGTACTTTCAGGCTGAGATGTATTGTTGTTTATGTCTGGTTATGTGACATAACGGTACCGTTACAAGGCTAGCATGGTCTCAAAAGGGCAGTCAAACCAGCAAACCGTGCTAGCTAGCTAACAATTTACAGTTATCAAGCACTTTTAAATCCTAACAACACGCATACCGCCTCTGGTTTTTCTTTCCTCCTGACTTAAAGTGCGAAAAAGAGATGTATGTGTCAACCACAACCGTCAGTTCTCTGATAGGGGTTTAATGCCCCTCCAGCTATCTTTCCTTTTGTTAATACTCATACAGCACACACAGGAAGGGCATTTGAGCACTTTGAGGCTGGAAACCATTAATGTTGCCTCTAATTGATCTCCTCCTCACTCAGGTGGATGCCAGGTCTGAGTCCATAGAAAAGAAGATTGGCAGGCTAGATGCTGAACTTGTGAAGTACAAGGATCAGATGAAAAAGATGAGAGATGGGCCCTCGAAGGTAACACACAACACGTCAACCGTCGGGATGATGATGGTTACAAGTTTGATTTGCAAAAAGTTTTTTTATTCCTTTTTGTAAATGCAGAACATGGTGAAACAGAAGGCGATGAGAGTCCTGAAGCAAAAGAGAATGTGAGTCCTACACTGTATAAGTTTTTAACAGAGATGCAGAATATGAGTCTGACATGGCATGGCTGACGCTATTGACCAATTTTAGCTTATCACAGGTATATATAATAATATAAAAAAGCACTGTATCAAGACATTCCTGCATAGAAATGCCAGATCTGTTAATGGTGTAGTTATTTAGAAACTGTGACGCCATTACATAGATTGTCAGTAAAAGAGAACTTAGATTTCAATTGTAAAATGTCACACTTGATTAACAATTAAATATTGGCAGATAAATCATATTTTTAACAGTAAAATATAAACCCATGTCAGCCTCAACAATCCAGTATTTGTATGGCTTTAATTAGAACTGGGCTTTTATTATGTGATTATTTGCACAATGCAAGTGTTTTGAAACCAACAGTATTTTTGTTTTGTCACAGGTATGAAGGTCAAAGAGAGCAGCTGGCTCAGCAGTCTTTTAACATGGAGCAGGCAAATTACACAATCCAGACATTAAAGGACACCAAAACAACAGTAAGAACCACACGACTTGCTAAGAACAGTGTGGGTTAGTTTTAGGTGGTCAATCTTCTAGTCATGCTAAACATGTATGACTACATTCTTGTATATATTTATATATCTAAGAAGAGATTTTTTTGTGAATTAATGTTTTGATTTGCTCTGCCATTTAATCAACAAGCAAAACAAATTAATACCTAGATGCAGCTGAGACTGAGTCAAGTCTGTAAATCTGAATGTAATACAGCTCTCCAGACTCAGATCTGATCCCTATCGGCATGCATCTTTACCAGCAAAGACACAATTTTTGCAAGACAGATTATTTCGCCAGTCGTTTTTCCAAGTGATTAAATATACCATGTGCAATTTATTTTCTGTTCCCAGGTGGAGGCCATGAAGATTGGTGCAAAGGAAATGAAAAGGGCTTACAAGGACGTCAAACTTGATCAGATTGACGTATGTTTTTATAAACCACTACACTACATGTCAAGATATGCACAGCAGCGAGTGGGGATTCTGCCCAGATAATGTTAAAATGTATTATTTTGCCCTTCTCGTCCCACTCGTGTAAATAATTTATTATTTTTATTATGTATTTTTTCTTTAATTCCAATTTATGAATAACACAAAGCACATTCTTGCATATATGCTTAAATGTGGCTTGATGAGCAAATGTACCAACTTCATTTACAGTGTCCTGCACCCTTAAACGATTATTTTCTTCTTCTTCATACCCGAAGTAAGAAAAACTGGTTAATTTGCATTGTACATGACAGTCTAGTGTGGATCGTAAGTTAAATGTAATATTGTAGTTTTATATCAGATACCGGATATCGAACATTAAACGCGATCATTTGTATTTGAATTTTCAGGATTTACAAGACCAGCTGGAGGACATGATGGAGGACGCCAACGAGGTACAAGAGGCCCTGAGCCGCAGCTACGGCACTCCAGAGATAGATGAGGATGATCTTGAAGCAGGTATACCTGACCATCTGTGACATATTTCATTTACATTTATTTTCTGAGCAGATACCTTAATCTGTACAACAACATTTAAAGAAGTTTTAAGAAGCAAATTTAGAGCTCTCACCACGGCTGTAAAATTACTTACACACCTACTCATATGTTTCTTGAATTTCCCAGGATAGCTCAAAGATATTCTTCCTTCCTGTGAACCTGCTGTGGCTTTTAATCGGTCTGGTGATAAACTTTATTCACCAGTAATTGATTAGCACTGAACCAAATACCTGGCAACACTGTCTCACATGATGGAATACATTATAGATACAACAGCTGTGTCTTCTAAATCTGGTCACTAGTAGGCTGTATTGTTTGATTTGGAGGAGCTTTTGAAATGGGATAAGCGTTCCTATGGAGTATGGTAAAGAATAGAATTTGACGTTAGTCATTTCTAGGGGCCAGACAAAGAGCAATTCTTAGATCCTACATGAATTGGCCTAAAAAAAGCTCTAGCACCTCATCCATAAAAGGGAAACCGGTACCCATGGTACTTGGCTGGGCACAGCCTGAAAGATCTACATGGAGCCGTCGCACTGTGGGCCCACCACCTACAGGGATAGGCTTTCGGTCTAGAATAAATGCGGACTTCACAGGATTACGCCCCTGACTTGGAACACAATTTGTGTAACCAAACTTGAAGATATGATGGAGTAACAGGTAGAGACACATTTCTTTGCTATTGTTTAAAAAAGCATTGTGCAAGACAAATCAAAGAACCGATAACATCATCATCGTGTCTAGAGTCAGACATAAGCACATTGTTTTGGTGTTTAAAAGCTGCCCACGACATTATGATGCTGAATGTTTAAACCACAGACGACAAACAACCCTTTTTTACCTTTCCTTTTACACCCTGATGTCGTACCCACTCCCACTTTTAATTAAGTAGCAATTATTTTACAGAAGGTACTGCTACTTCATCCCTGTTGCATTGAAAACAGTGAAAATATTTGATATTAAACAATCACGTGCAATTTTGACACAAAGTATAAAGTGCTTTAATAATCAATCTAATTACACAAAATATATATTACCGTAAAACTTAATTTAAAAGCCAAATCCTAATTACACGCCAGTCCCTTTTACTGGCCTGGTGTGGCTACACATTTTGACAAATAAACGCAGGTCGCAGTTAGACACCTGCTCTGGTTTTATAGACGTGTTTTGGATGTATAAAACCTCTTTAAGCGCACCGGGTCACCTGCTTAAGTTATAGTTGTAAGCTGCTTAGATAGCACATACAAATATAAATGTTTAAACTTTTGTGAATATTGACACGCTACACATCATAATATCAGTTAGAGTCTCTACAATATAATCGTTCAGTTCATTTTATGCAAACAATGAGCACCAACTTATTAAATATAACATGGGTGGCATAGTGGTCCAGTGGATAGCACTGTGGCCTCACAGCAAGAAGGTCGTGGGCTTAAACCCTGGTCTCCCCGTGCCTGCGTGGGTTTCCTCTGGGTGCTCCGGTTTCCCCCACCATCAAAAACATGTTGGGCTTCTAGACAGACACTGACATGAGATCTGGAGTTGGTCCCCGGGCGCTGCACAGTGGCTGCCCACTGCTCCCTTGAGGGATGGTTTAAATGCAGAGGATGAATATCACTATGTGACAAATAATTTACATTTATTCAGCTTTACGGTCGGTCTCTGTCTCTCAGGAGTTAAATGAATGATATATTTTATAATTGATATATTATCCGATAGCCTAATTTATATACAAGTTATATTCACGCTAGTTGAAATAAACAATAAAATAGTAGCCTATTTCCCATCATTGATGAGCGAGGGTTTTGTGAAAAATGAATTCAAGGCTTGTCCCATATAGACGCCTGTCTCAAACAGAGGCAGGGTGAGTTCACTGATTGAAGCAACTAATAGCCTGGGCTATTCATTGAAGTTTTACAGTATATGTATATATTATACGTGTGTAACTGCGGTTTCAGAGCTGGATGCACTGGGTGATGAGCTGCTGCTGGATGATGACAGCTCCTACCTGGACGAGGCCGCTGCTGCCCCGTCTATCCCTGAGGGAATCCCCAGTGACAGCAAGACTAACAAGGTAACAGTCTTCCGAGCACAGTGAACACTATCACTGACGTTCTACTCGAGGCACGGGTTGGAGAATTACGGTGCTGAAAATACGTGGAATTTAAATCAGAAAAGGCAAGGTGGCAACATGCTGTTGACTGTGATTGCAATTTTAAACTAATCTGTTTATCATACCCTTAGCATTGTCATTATTACTGCCACCAATGTGAAGTAAATGTTTTTGTAGTGAATGTGTGAAACTATTAGTGTCGTCTTTGAAGCTGTTTACATGCGGCTCTGATACCTCTGACTGAATTCACACTGTTTAACATGAATTAACTGAAAGAAAAATAACACTTGAAATATAAGTGTGTGTGTGTGTGTGTGTGTGTGTGTGTGTTAAGAGGTCTGTTTGTGAGTGCAGTCATTAAAGTGTTTCCATAATATACTTCTTTTGTTTTCAGGATGGTGTTTTGGTGGATGAGTTCGGCCTGCCACAGATTCCTGCCACATAAACAAGGAATGGATTAAAACAACTGCACTTCAACCGAAAACACTTTTATATGTAGAGTAACATTTATACATGCAAAACCATTTTACCTGAGAACACTACTATCTTAAGGCTGTCCTGGTGTTGGGTTGTGCTAGCATGTGGCCTTGTAACATACTGAACCTTTTTTAAAAACACTATTCCCCTTTTCTCCTTTTCATAGTAATAACACTCATCAGTCTGGTTCATCATTTGCCAGTATTACTCAGAAATAATTTATTTATATTATTATTTTTCGTCTAGATTTGTGTGTTTAGAGGTTACTATTGAGTTGGAGTTCCCTAAAGTGGAGATGATTCCCACAGAGCCTGTTCAAATATCTGCAGGTTTAACATGCAAAATAAATAATGTGTTTTAATTTAACCTTGAATTATTGACTTATTGATTACTCAATTCTCATTCTTCCTCTTTTTTTGTGGGTTTTTATTTCTTCCTCATGTTAGTTTTGATTCTTTGCTCTTTGGTACCTGAGCTGTGGATTAAACTGTACTCACAGACGTTTACGCTGCCAGCCAAGAGAACACAGAAGTATGCACTTTATTAGGAGATGGACCACTATCGGCTCTTTGTAGTTGATTATTTTTCGTCAAGGCTCAACTAGGACCAGGTTATCTGGCATGGTGGCACTGAGGAAAAACTGAGATGTGGGTTCCTGTTAAGCCTAACACAAATTTCTCCAAAGAATTTTGCCCAGAGCCCCAGAAACCAAGCTGTAACTTTTCCAACGAAGGTTAAAATCAAGGGCACGCTGTAACTTCTGTAACCAAGCCACTTGTTTCAGTTCAATTCATTGTTGTATAAAAGTAATTGGGAATCTATCATTGATGACCCTATCATACCCTGTGTTTTCCTGCCTTGAAAACATGTACAGGTCATGCATTCATGCAATTTTGGAACGCTCAAATATCTGTATATAACAAATTTGCATTATCCTTTTCATGTCTGTGAATTCGGACTGGTTTTCACTAGGGCATTTTAGGTTAGACACATCACAAATAGTGAATTTGTCCTCTGTTCAGAAAACTTCTCAAAATGACTGTACAACAGGAAACCTCTTGAAAGGAAAATAAATAAAATCCACCTACCTCTAATGCAATATATCTCTTTCGTTTAATCATTACAAAAACTGAAGTGTAAAAAAACAAACTGGATGTGGTTTCTACATGAGCTATGTGCCGGCCTGTTTCTTGGCTGGCAGCATGAATAACTATTGGATGGATTGACATTTGGTAAAGCTCCTCAAGGTCCCCAAAGGATGAATTCTGGAGAGTTTGGTGGTCTTTTGCCCATTACTGGATTATGACCACATTCCTGTCAGCCTCAGCTGTACTTTGTGTTTAGTGTTTATTAGCGAACCTTCTGAACATCAAGCATTGTCATAGTGAGCATGTTAGCCTAGCGAAGTTAGCAGCTAGCATGCCCGAGGACTCTTATTTACTTTCTGTCTTCACCACACAATGCCAAAATTTGTGGCATGAGTAGGCTATCATACAATACCACTACAGTAGACAGGAATCAGTACCCCAATGTTTTCATTTCAACACATTTTTATTATCTTAAGTCACAAAAACAAATAAGCAGAGTAAACACAGTAAATTAAAAAATGGATTTCAGAATGTTGTTTCTGCTTGTAGCGAATCCCTGAGTATAACAGTCATACTGCCGGGGAAACTGGCCTGCTTGGCTCATCTTGAAGGCAGTCCATCTTGCATATTGCTCCTCTGCTTTGAGCCTGCGCTTCTCATTCTTCATCTCTCTGTGGTACCGGTATTTATCAACCCAGTGTCCAACCTTCAGCAGGGTCTCAGTGAATTTGGGTGTTTCTGTTTTTTCTAAAGCAAAAAGAAGATAAACATTTAATTAGTTCTATGAATGAATTGAATTCCTGCTTTAGCTAACAGCTTGCTTTAGAAATGTGTGATTTTTGTGATTGAAAAAGTGAGCTGGTGGTGATATAAATATGAAACAAACCTTTAGGCTTGGGGCCTGGTTTTGCAGCAAAGAGGAGATAGGTGGAGTTTTTTGAGTGGAACTTCTCTTTGAAGGGCTCACTGTCAGGCTTTTGCTCTCCAACCCAGTTGTTGTGCAGAGTTTTCTTTTTAACCTTCAGGTCAGAGGTCAGGAACTCTCGATCAGTTTTGTCTCCCACCTTTGGCAGGTAGCAGAGCTCAGCCTCGTCTTGCCTCGGCTCTTTTTTCAGAGCACTTGAAGTACACCTGGACCATTTGACCAGCTCCTCCTCCACCATCATCACCTTTTTCCACCGAAGCCTTTCTTTCTGAAGTAAGTCTTGTTTTGTTTTCTCCAGGGCCTTTTGTTCATTTGCCTTCCTCTCCTCCTCCTCTCTCTTTTTGGCCTTGTGCCTCATCCTCTCCTCCTGATTTTCTTCTGTCTGTCTCCGCAGACTTTGTCTACCATTTTCTCTCTCCTCTCTTTCCCTCTTGAACTTCTCCATAGTCTCCTGAGCAAGTCTTTGTCTGCGCTCCATCTCCATTGCTCTCAGCTCTACGTACATCTGTCTTCTGACCTCCTCCTTTCTCTCCTCTGGGGTCAGCGTCATTTTGCTTTTCAGAAGCGCCATTTCAGTAAGGAAGGAACTGTTTTGCCTTTCCTCCATCTTTGCTTGCTCTTTCTCTGCTTTTGTAGGTGAGTTTGAACTGATGTTTTCATTTAAGCAGGTTTGTTTTAAACGATGCCACCAGACAGGAGAGTTCGCTGTCATGTGATGTCATGGAATTCTTTTTGTGACATCAAAATTAACATTCTAAACTTGGAACATTCTAACTGAACAGAACAAAAACGTCCATATAAGGCAACATGCTGCATAACTACTGTGTATATGCTGCATAACCACTGTGTATACTTCAGCCATGTTTTCAGCACTGCTTGCAGCAGCATGGTGTTAGGGGTGACAATGCTGGTCTATAGTTGCTAGTGGGTGCATCACTTTGGTGCAGAATGAAATATATCAACAACAATTGGTTGGATTGCCAAGAAACTTTGTACTGACATTGAAGTTCCCGGGAGACTCACGTTTTTCATTGCCCTCTCTACTGGTTTTCTCCCGGGGTCACTAGTCTCCCTATTTCCCGTATGTATCACGGTATTTGACACACAACTCTCTCTTACTCTTTCTGGTATTGTACAGCCTAAGCGTATGTGCGTACTTTGTGTTTAGTGCTAATTAGGAAATGTTACCATGCTAACACACTAAACCTAGATCAAAAACTTTTTTCCAACCCCTACCACTATTTAAAAGCTCAGTAATACTTCACCTAAAAATGCCTAAATGTTTCCTTACTGCCAATAGATCTGGTGAGAAAATATTGATTTATTTTCTTTGTTGGCCAAAAGTACTCAAATAGCCTATAAATGTATTGACTAAAATGTACTAGAAATCTGCCAGCTGTACAGTGTAAATTCCCCCTGGATTACTAAAACTCTAAATTGTCAGAATAATGGCTGAAGCCTAAAGTGTCCTCAGTGAACACATTGTTGCTGTTTGTGTATTATATTGTCGACTGACAAATGTATTACTGATTTGCAATAGTCACAAGAACCACTTTCAATCGGAGATTCTTTTAAAAGTCCGACTCTGGTGGGACTCGAACCCACAACCTTTGAATCACTTCTCATGTGTTTAACTAGAAGTCCAATGCGCTATCCATTGCGCCACAGAGCCAGGTACATGCTGAAAGGGTATGTTACGCGAACAGGAACTTCTTATTTTCATATTAACACGGTCTGATTTTAAAATAAACTTGAGACACGTATGCGGATAGGAAATCTATATGAGGAGTTAGGTGTTAAAAACAAGAAAAAGGAAAAAACTCACGCTGTTTTTTTAATACGATAAATATGCACTTAGGTTATGTTTCAGTACTTGTACTCATACTCATGTTATGTCGATGGTATGATCCGTTTATGAGTGTGCTTAGTTTGTTTGTATGTACTGTTGCGTTAACAAATAATAAATAAATAAAGTTCAAAATATCAATGCTAGAAAACTGTTTCCTGTTTTCCCCGGAAGTAGTTAGCAATCAGCTACAGTTAGCTGTGTGGTTCATGTTGTGATTAAAGGACGCTAAAAAACAAAATGTCAGAGCATCCGATTACAGTGACAGTTGCATACGGTAATACGATTTTGCATGCTCTTACACGATTATTACCAGATAACAAATATGTAATTTCACAAACCATCGACCATCGCATTGGAGGTGATATAGGAAATGTTAGTGAATGTAGCTAAGCATAGCTAGCTCTTAGTTCTGTTGAGTATATTTTTATGTCTCTTTAAAATCCTGAATAAATTATTGCCCTCGGATGAATATTACAGTCCGATTTCACTTATTAATTGTTTTTTTTTTGTAAATCTGACTGAATAGTTATTTCACAGCGGCATATTTATCAAGAAAATGTCTAGTTTAATTGGCTCACGTTTGCTTTAAATTGAAGGTTACAAGGTTGTTTATTTGTCATTAAACAGCTCAAGGCTGCACAACGAAATTAAATCTGTAGTTCCTTCATGCTACACATACAACATATGTGTAGGCCTGTATGAAAATTTGGTAACATATAAAAATTTTTAAAAACAATAGATATTTATATACATATGTACAGACACGTATACACCCAGAACATTCACCAGTGCATTTTTGAATTTGCATCTTGCCGAAGTCTTGCGCTCACAGCTCACAACATGGACTTCTGCCGAGTGCTTGAACCGGGATGTTGATCGGACAGGTCTCTATAACGATGTGGGCACAACAGTCTCTGGTTTCCGTTGTTTGGTCAACATGAGTCCCATTTTGTCAAGACCGGATCTTTAGCAGGAGAATTAAGTCCAAGCTGGACCAGCATGGCTCCTCTCCTGGCTCTCTTTCTCTCCTCTGAACGATCAACGTGGTCCGCGGCGCCTGGGCCGGTTGTTTGGGCCAGGTGGATCGTGGTTTGCCGCTCTTTAATCCAAAAAACCCCGTCTTCATCTTCCATTGACTGTACTTATGTCAGAGGTAGCACATGTTTAGGCAGTAAAGCTGGAAAAAACAGATAAAAGTTTGAAGGAGCTACCAGCTGCTGCTTCTAAAATGTAGTAGTCATCTATATATCCAAGTAATCCACATCATTCAAAGGTTAAACAAAGTCATCTCTCACTGTTTAGAAAGTAATTCCCACAGGAAAGTGCTTATGCTGATATTGACTTTTTTTTCTCCCGCTCCAGGATCTACTAAACACAGCATCACATTAACTGGCCAGGGTGATGGCAAGGGCCCCACTGTCAAAGACCTGTCAGATGCTCTCAATCAAGCTACTGGAGTTCCACAAACCTCACAGAAACTCATCTTCAAAGGTAATCAGTAGGTCTGTTTTTTCTTTCACAGCAAGGTGAGCTTGAATATTGTATCATCTGCATCCAGCTCTAACCTTGCCCTATCCGTCCTGGCATTTTAGGGAAATCTCTGAAGGATGTGGAGGAGAGTCTGTCCAGTTATGGAGTAAAAGAAGGCTGCAAACTCATGTTGATTGGAAAGCGGGTAAGGCCTTTACATTGGGATGTCTCTCACGGGGTGACTGTGTATGTAATTAAACCCTGACAATAATGTACAAACAGAACAGTCCTGAGGAAGAGGCTGAACTGAAGAAGCTGAAAGACATCGAGAAATCTGTGGAACAGACGGCTAAAAAGCTTGAGAAGGTAGACGGGGAGTTGACTGGACTCAAGAATGTAAGCAATCAGTTATGGTTTTTAAGATGCAATTTGGGTCTGCTCTGTTCTCCACTATATTTGTGTTGAAATTTTATTATCACGCATTTTTGTCCACAGGGGTTCCTGGCCAAAGACCTCCAGGCAGAGGCGTTGGGTAAACTAGACCACAGAGTGAAAATAGCAGCTGAACAGTTCATGAAGATCCTGGAGCAAATCGATGCTTTGGTGATCTATTTTGGTTCAAGTGTTTTAATCTCATGTGCATGTTTTTAAATTATTTTTCATATTTCACATATAACGAACCCCAAACTGTCTCTTCTTTTAACAGTCTCTCCCAGACAATTTCAATGACTGCAGACTGAAGAAAAAGGGACTTGTAAAGACAGTGCAGGTAAACCCTTTTTCAGTATCACCAAAAATGTTTTCATTGAAAATCACTGAGAATGCTGACTAATAATATTAAGTATGATCATTCTCTGTCAATAGGATTTCCTGGCCCAGTGTGACAAGATGGAGGCTTGTATATCAGACCACCTATCAAAGATCCAGTCGAAAAATCTTGCTCTGGCGGACTAGAGCTAAAAGGTCTACCATATCATGTGATATACATTGCTCTGTGAGCAACTGCAAAGTGTACAGGCGGCTTCAAGTGTGGAGCAGCTCCTTGTCTATTTATTGTTGGTGTGATATGTATGAAAGAGCACTCGTCACAGAGAACCCTGTGAACAGAAGGAGGCTGGTTATTGGCGCTGACGCTGGGTACATCTGGGATACGTTCTCCTTGAGATATTGGAACCACAGTCACTCTGAGAAAAGGAACAGATGTGCTTTAAATTGTGACAAATTAAATAGATCCCCTTATAGCATCTAAAACTAGTGCTGAATAGAACTGCCACGGCCATCAAATTATCCACAATGTCGGAAAGCTGTTAAGATTCTCTAGTTCATCAAAATGTACAATAACAGAACAGAAATCATTCTCATTGTGATGTGCCACGTGTCGAGTGCCCCTTATCTCAGTTTGTATGCACATGGCCAAAAGTATGTGGACACCCAAACATTAATAAAAAGGATTTTCGCTGGATTTTAGGACCTGGTTGCAGGGCTCATCAGTAACATCAGGCACTGATGCTGGGCGATAAGGCTCATACTCAGTGCGCCACTTTATTTCTGTAGTATTGGATAGGGTTGAGGACCTGGCTCACCAAATTGGGAAAACCATTTCTTCACTGTCGTAACAGGAAAGGGTCCTCTGCCACTGTTTAATATACAGTTGCATAATGTACAGTTGCTGGATAAATTAGTTGATATTAATCAGAAACTATTTTGATAATCATTTAATGGTTTGCCTTGTACAAAAATCCTAAAGATTCTCGCTTGCTGCTTTTCTTCACCATATGTAATAGTAAACTGAATTTTGGGTGGTCACTATCGTCTGACATTTCATCCACCAAAGGATTAATAAAATTAATTGAGATAATAATTGTTAGTTGCAAAACTAGTCCACACAATAAAAGATAGCTCAAGAAGCACACAATGCTGTACGCATAATTTTGGCCATATAGTGTATGTGTGCATTATTCTACATTGAGAGTCAGCACCAGCCAGCACCTTTTGTTAAATCCATTAGTGTGAACTGTTGAATTGGTATTGTTTAAACATCACTAAGACTGGCACATATCTGTTCTTTTTGTTTGTTTTAAAATAAAATCTTATTGAAAAGTGAATAGAGCATCGGTGATTCATCTCAACACAAATTCATCTCAAAACTTTAATTTCCTAAACAAATTATATATAAATGAATTAGTCAAACCAAACCAGCCACAATAATATACTCCTTGTTTATTTCCGGCTTTATCCATGAAGGTCTTTCTCATACATCTTCACTAGCTTATACAGACCCTTTAGTGGTGTTTTCACAGATGTGCAAATGAGCTTTGAGAGTAAAGGCTGTTGGAGCGGGGGGAGGCGGGTCCAGAGGTATGGTCCAACAAGCAGCTTAAACAAATGACCTTCAGTGAGCTATACCACAGTGAAGCTTGTCATGAGCCAAATAACAGTATATAGCTGTACTAAGTGGAAACCCATTAAATATACACACGATTTACAGAATAAGCCTTGTCCAGAGCTGCTTCTGTTTCTAATCATCTTTGTCCTTTGCGCCGTGCTTCAGTATGCGCGTGAATGCTACATAGTTGAAGTTGCCTTTCTTGTCGATGGGCGCCTCTCGGAAGAGCTCGTCCACTTCTTCATCTGTAAACCTGTCGCCCATCGTAGTGAGCAGCTCCCGCAGGTACTCCTCCTGGATCACACCTGTTGGAGAAGACATTTTTTATTTCCAATTGAAAAGGAGGAAAACGACCCCCATGCACACCAGGTTTCTGCTATTATCAATAAAACAAGCACACCAAATTAACTTAAATTACTAGTGTATTAACAGGAAACGGATTGCCAAACAATTTAAATAACAGATCAAACATTTAAGTCATTATTCAAGTAAAGACTTCAGTTTGCTGACTCTGTAATTGACATAAAACTTAAATTTCTTTCTTTGACGTCACCTTGTGACTAAATGGATGTTTCCCATCTAAACACCCCCCAACACATTCATTTTTTATAATCTTTCCCAATTTTATATTTTTAAGAAAATGATTCACTCGTAATTAAAGAAAATTTCAGCATAAACCATACTGGAAAGATCTATTAATTAAGGACTTAAAAAAATGTATGCATTAATTGAAACGGTTGAATGCTCAAAGTCAACCAAATGAATGCATTCACATTTTTAAGTCCTTAATTCACAAACGGAAATTAGTTAAAGCTGCAATTAGATCTTTCCAGTACACTTTTAATAAAACGCAAACATGCCCTGACAGCTTTGGGTCCGGAGACATTGAGAAATAGCGCTGCAAGATACAGATCACAGTATACAAAGCTCACACATGTATAGAAAGCTTGAACTCACCGGTGCCCTCCTCGTCAAAGCAGGCAAAAGCGTTACGGATCACATCCTCGGGATCTGTGCCATTCAGCTTCTCCCCGAACATGGTCAGAAACATGGTAAAGTTGATTGGGCCTGGCGCTTCATTCATCATTGCCTCCAGGTACTCATCAGTGGGGTTCTTTCCTGGGAAATGTTCACAGTAATGAGGATTTATTACACTCAAGCTCACTCACTACCCATGCTGAGAGCATGTTGGCTTTACAAAAACGGGTGTTGATATGTTTCTGCCTAGTTTCATCTCTAATCTTTGTTAAATTACTACTCATTTGTTACTTGAACAAACAGCATTTAGTACTGTTTTGAGAACAGGACATTTACTTGTAATATTTTATGTCTTAACTAACTGTTAAGTTTTACCTAATGAGGCCAGCATGTCATGAAGGTCTTCTTTGTCAATAAAACCATCCCGGTTTTGGTCGATCATGTTAAAGGCCTCCTTGAACTCCTGGATTTGAGACTGGTCAAACATAGCAAATACATTGGAGGTGGCGCGCTGGGGACGCTTCTTGGTGTTCTTTCCCTTGGCCCTTTTGCTCGACATGTTGGTACTTGGTAGGTCCCCCCTCCTGTAGAACCAGATGATATGAAGGCTGTCAACTACAGCTTGACAATATGATCTAAAGTCTATATCACTAGTGTCAAATTTATCTTGATAATAAATGTTTAAGTGCTACAGATGTCTGTTCTTTATTTTTCTGGCTTATACATTTGTGTGGATTGATTACAGTAACGTTTTGACCATGTTCAAATAAGGCTTCATTAATCCAGGCTGGGATTATGTAAGCAAAACAATCCTGTTAATCTTAGATGAACTTGTCTTAAAGTGCAGTTAGAGCAGCAACGATTATTCGATTCATTATCAACTATTAAAATAACTGCCAAATATTTTATTAATCAGTCAAAATTCTCTGATTTCATCTTCTTATGCGAATATTTTCTTGTTTCTTTACTCCTTTATGTCATTAAACTGGATATCTTTCGGTTGTGGACAAAACAAGACATTTGAGAACGACATCTTGGTTTTTGGGGAAACACTGACATTTTTCACCATTCCTTGTCATTTTTTAGACCAAGAAAAGTATTGACATAATAAACGACAATGAAAGGAGTCGTTAGTTGCAGCCCTAGTATCAGTGAGCTTTTGTTTTGAAATAGAAACGCAAGGAGAATGGAAGACAGAAACAAACAAATGACCAAATTTGTAGCAAACTGAGGTCAGTCATTATTAATCTTACTTATATACTGTGATTTACCTATAATTTCTTAAAGTCACTCAGATTGACTGTTTCAACCATGTGTGTTTTGTGCTCCCCATTAAAATATCTTTCCTGGTTAAATTTATCTTCAGTCAATTGAAAGTTGAAATGATTTCACATATGGGGGTTTCGCCTATTTATTATTTAAAGTTTTCATCATCATCATCACTCTAATTTTGAATGTGGCTGCGCTTTTGAACATAGTGACCTGTTTTCTTCAATCAGGGCAAGATTTATTTATTATTTATATAACATTTCAAATGGAGGCAATTTAAAGTTTTTAATATAGGGAAAGAAAATCACAGCAGGGGTTACAATTAGCAATAAAAACCATCAAGCCAACTCAGGTATCCACCTACCAGGAACAGGCCCCAGTTTAAGATATGGACCTCTGTACTGGACTTTTATTTGACAAATGTATAAATATAAAGCTGTTCTGAATTTACTTATATGGAAATCTGGCTGTTTACTTTTTGATAACTGCGAGGAGAGTCAATTTAATTTGGTAAGAGAACCACATTGTTGACATTTCGATTAAATTAGTTTTACTTTCCAGCTTACTGTTAACTGTCATTCGGTTTGCACAGAAAATGATGATAGCGTTAGCCTGCCACACATTAGCTGACAACAAGAAATGGAACAAACGTAAGTGGCCCTGAAATATTTATGGTTCTGAGAAAGTCATTACCTATACTGAGGTTGTAACCACATGGTTGTTACATATTTTGGCCGCCCAGCGTCCTCCACATATGCCAGGTAGTTTCACTTATGAGCTAACGTTAGTCCAGTGTTGACCTATTTGATAAATAACTTGACTGACCAGATTAGCTTGCGCGAGCTAACCAATATCAGGTCTCAGGACAAAACATTACCTTTATGTGCACAAGATTTAGAGGCAATAAAAACAACACAGCAAATTAAATACCCACCTTAGACAATACAAGCGTTATTACCAGATGTCTGCTGATTCCACAGGCTGATGAAGAGGAACCATCAATGTTTTATTTTCTCGTTCCCAAACTGACCAATCACAGCCGGGCAGGAAGCAGCCTGGAAGATTCCATGTTGTCTTCATATGGACCAGTGTGTTTATTTTACATCTGACCAGTTGAGTTGGTTTAATCGTGGTAAGTGGAGATACTTCAAAGATGTGTAGGAGTTTTAAATTCTCTCACACATAAATTAATCTGTTATTTTGATGTTTTTTATTCATATTTGTCCAAACGCCAAATTATGTAGCTCACACACTCCACCACCAGGTGGCAGCAGTTACTAACAAACCTGTGTAAATTGCCCAAAGCATTGATCCAAAGTGGATTCTGTTGCGATCAATTTATGTCTCAATATTTAATTGTGGTGTAGACCAAGTAGTCTATGCTTTGCCCCTTTGCACAGCAGAATGACTGCATATTGTTCACAAACACGTAAGTTGATAAACTGAACTGTAGGTTTAGCGAAATGGAGACGTTTAAAATGCTTTAAGGTGATATTTTGGTTCAACCCTGCCCTTAGAGTTCGCCGGTGAATGCACGTGTTAAGATAGACTCAAAATGTTCGGCAGGGTTTTGGTTCAGGCTTTTGCCGTCGTCTAAACGATGGGAGTTTGTATATACTTTGGAACAATTTGTGTCATATCGTTGATAGCAGCCTCTTACGTACTGCAGCTCTTCTTCAGTCAACTTCTACTAACTAACAAGACCATCGATTACACACCTTCAAGTCCCACATTTCCCCCTTAAGTAACGTTAGGCTACTGTACACGGCGGGGGGCCAGGCCTAGCAGAGGCTCCTCAACTCGCCTGGTGCTTGTCGTGGTCTCATGGTCTAAATTTAAAGCTGTCCCAGCCTTAAAAGGTCCTGACGGTGTCTTGTGCATTCTGCCGAGTGGCAGCATTATTTTTGTTCTGTGGACTGCCGTCCTGTCCACTGCCCCTCACCCTGCTGCTTTGCCTGGATCTGGACTTGCTTTAGCTACTTTTGGAATAGCACACCCTTTCTTTTATTTTCAATTATTGTGGATTGGTGAATTCTTAGTTGTGGTGAGTGACATCTATTGTCTTTACTAATAAGTCTAATATTATAGTTTATGTCAGTTGATCTTCTGTCAAAATCCAGTAAGGCCTGATGGCTTCTTTTTTATTTTTTGGTTTAGTAATTTGTAATTAAAATCTTTTTTATTATCCTCTATACTAACATGGTTATGTTAAAGTGTTTCTATTTTGTCCTTGTAGATTAGATCGCATGTCTCATTGAAGTGAAATGTCTTTCTAATATAAGAGCTAATCTATTCATTTAACAACAAGTTTTTATCACTCTTTATGCTCTCTGTGCCCTCATGGCTTATAGTCCAGTTTACAGTTGCTCTTTACAAATGAAGAGGCATACATAACACTGCCTGTTGTAGGTATCCCTCAAGGACATAACCAACAGAAAACACACTTTAAGTCTATTGTCATAAACTGCAGATCTTATTATTACCATATTGATCTGTGGTTACATGATAATGGGCCTGTGCCCAGTGGGAGCTGCTCATGTTTTCAGGCTGTATAACATGAGTAATATCTACAAGAGGTGAAATGATTCGTCGATTGATCGAAAATTATTTTGCAACAGTCTCCATAAACGATTCATTTTTTGAAGCAAATAGGGTGTTAATTCAGTTGTTCCAGCTCCTCTGGTAATATTTGCTTGTTTTCTGTGACAACTGAATACCTTTTGGGCTTTGGACTTTTGGTCGAACAAAACAAGCAGTTTGAATATGTCAACATTGTCTTTAGGACATTGTGAAGGGGATTTTTTACTATTTAAAAACAAAAAGATTATTCGATAAAAAGAAGTTCATCACTTTTATAAATCCACCTGTGGAGGGGATTGTCATTTAATTTCTCATATTCTCTTTGAAGACACTAAACCAATGTTCATCTGTTATGCTGCCACGATTATTTATTTCCTGCTGCTTCTTCATTTAACACAGTAGAAGTAGATCTTAACCAGAGCTAACGCTTTAGCTGCTCACACAAAACAAAACGTCATCTTTACAACTGTAACATTTACTGGTTGTCTCAACCACCATCCCTACAACCTAATCACCATCTCTCCTGCTCTGATCTAACCCCTAATTCAGAAATCAATATGTAATAATAGCAATGAGATTTGATTGACAGAGCTGGTAAAGTAACACTTGTATTTATTCAACATGACACTGAAAAGGGAAGTCTGATATTATAAGTTGGCGGAGTGGCCCTCAGGATGTCAGGATCATTACAAGTGATGCAGAAGCAGCAGCGGCATCATCACCAGCAGGAGCAGCAGCAGCATCACTATGAGAGCAGCTGTCACCTGAGCAGCAAGTCGTCTGTTAGCAAGCAGTCGTTCTCGACTTACAAGACCACCACCCGTCGGTAAGAGGATGGCAGAGACGCAGATGCTGATGGTTGATATTTGAAAACTGTTATATTAAAAAACAAGGTTCTCTTGATGTAACCTGCCGTATTTCACCTCGTAAGTGGCGAATGCATTCAGGCAGACCTCTCAAATATTCAACCCTGTGCTTTAGGTGCTCTGGTGCGGAGAGAAAAGACATGCATCACGGTGTGATGTGAGGTGGTGCCGGCTCTCTGCTCATCTTGTAGTGATGTCACGGTTTTGTATTTTTATAAACATCATCTTCCTTGAGGCAATTGCAGAAAAGCCAGTTTTTAAGTCTTTTGGGCCAAGTTCAGTCTTTCTATACAAACTAAAAGTCAAGTTACAAGTCTCTCAGGTCTCTGAATTTTGACCAGTGCTTATTTAAGCGCTTTTATGTTAATTGTGTTTGTGTCACAAAGCTTAAAGCGAGTCATTACAATGCAAATTCCTGATTATTGAATATTCTAGCTGTGAGGATATGCAAGACCTGTGAGACATTCACTTAGGTACTTTTTATTGTTCAAAGATTTTTCTTCAGGTCAAAACTAGAGACAAGAGTGTTTTTTGTCAATCAATTTAGGGAATCAAATTTTAAGTCAAATCTCAAAGTGGTCAAGATCAAGTCAAAGCAAAAAATCCTAATTTTTATTACTTATGTCTGAGTGTAGTCCAATTCTTAAGTCGAGTCAACAGCTCTGGGCTGTTGTAGTGTTTGTAACTGTTAGATCTACGTAGCGAAAGTATTGTGCTCATGTGCTTATTTGACAGAAAGAGCTTTAATTTGCACCATCTAAAGCCAGTTAGCATCTTTAAGTATTAGCATATTAAAATACAGTAATGTAAATCCCAGCGAATGCAGTAACACAGAGACAATTACAAGAGCTGAAACAATAAGTCCCTTAATACAAAGTTGTTCAACAACTTTAATCAGGAAGAATATTGATAATGAATTCTTTTTCAAGCAAACATTTTTGGCTTGCCTTTTTTGTTTTCTCTGACATTAAATGAAATATAGTTTTTAACTGCTATATGATATTTGAGTTAATCAATTAATGGAGAAACTAATCAGCAGATTAACTAATAATGAAAATAGCTATAACTGTTACAGAGAGAGATAGATTCTCTAACCCTCTCCTGTCTGAACTTTATACCGCAGGTCAGCTGCAGGAATAAACATTTGCAAAACCAAGGATGTCACTAGAAATTGTAGAGGTGTTTGTAATTATACATGAGCACACTGCTAACACTTCATGTTTGGTCAGATTTTCATTTAATTTTACTTACGTGATAAATTCTGTGTTCGAATCAAAGGAGGCTTGATCAGAGTCTAGTGTGAGTGTTGTCTGAAAGGGGCAATGTCTGTCAAAACATGTTTACAAGCAGCACACCTTAGAGTTGTATATACTGTATATATATTACATGCATTGTGTCAGTAACTCTTCTCAACATGTAGTATGGTCAGAGTTCCTTTGTGTTTCAGGCTGTAGGGCTCAGTGTGCATGTTGGAACCATGATAGGTTTCTAAACGGGGTCATTGAAGGAATTTCAGCTGTAATGAAGGGCTGCCAGCTGTATTCATGGACAGCCAAGCTATTCCTGTAGGCACGACATGAGACGTTGCTGTTAGGCCAACTGTAAAGACACTGTATGGGAGTCATGAAATTGTGAATGGTGCTGGTGTGCCCATTCACTAGCCCAAATTATTAATCATGTTATTCTTAAAGATTTGAAACCAGTTTGTAAATAATCCTACTTGTTTCTGAAATTGCTTAAAAAGTTTCTAATTGGTGTTTTTATTATTTAAATCTTAAGATTTAAGACTGCAGCAGCTCAGACTGAAGTGAAATGCTTTCAGCAGCAGTAAAACTTTTTGTACCTTTGACTTTCTTTTACACCTAACCAAAGATTTCCTTTCAACACACCTGTTGAGTCAGCAAAAAAAACAAACTCTTGACTCTGCAGAAATCTTCTGAAACTCTCTCCATCTGTCTCTGCTGTGTGTTCAGGCCCTTCCATCGACTTGATCCCGCCTTGCCTGTATGGAATAGAGTTATCAAAGCCATGTTATGCCGCTATTCCTCTAGGCCAAATGGACAGACTAGGGCAGACTTTGCAGAAATTTCAAGTGAAAGCAGGGCTTAAAAGTAAACCCTTTCACCCTGCTGCATATCCACCAGTTCCGGCAGCTTTTATAGACCCAGCTGACAATAGGCAGTGTGATACGGGTCAGGGTCCTAGAGGCTGGACAGAAATACATCTTCCATTTCTAAGTTACTGGACTAAATCATATGTATGTTTAGAACTAGCACATTTATTTAAAGTTTTAGAAATGCAGACAGGCAGTATGATTCATGTTTAGTATTTTTAGCATTATATTTATTAGCTTTTCATTCCTTTTAGGTATCTTTTATCTCAGTGTTTGTCATTGTGAACATGTGCTGCATACTGTAGAAGTTACATTTAAATCACTTGATCTACTACTAGTTAATTACATGCAAGTGTGTAATGCTCCTTTTACATATCTAATTGATCAAAATGTTCATTTTTAATTAGAACTAAATCAGTTAAATAGATAGTAATCAGTAATTACCATCATAATTCAGTTTGGAGCAATGAAAATAGTTTTACCGTTCGTTGCAAGATTCAACACTGGCAGGATTTTTCCTTGTGTCAACCAAAACCACAAAATTAACAAAACCATAAATATGTTAGTCCATCCCACAATACTTTTAGTATATTAGCCCCAAGCCTATTCATTCCTACTGCAGGTGTAAATCTTTTTAAAAAAAAAAAGGTTCACAAAAAAGAACATCTGGGCATTGTAGTTTGCAGCTAATGTTACTTAAACAGGAATAAATAGTGTATTTTTGTTGTATGTCACACACGGTGTGGCTGATTTTTGTGTTTGTAATGGACATCAAAGGAGGTACTAATAGGAGGATTGATTGATGGCTTTGACCTTTTCATCGGATGTAGACCTACTGATAATGTATTTTGTTGTGTGTAGTGCAAGTATTGTGATTGTTGTCTCTTACCTCTAAGCCTGAACACCTCTGTGAAGACAGAGAAGGGGCAGGAGGTGGTTAAACTGAGCCCGCTACCCAAGAGAGCCAAACGCACCTACCTGGCAATGGACACGGACAAGGAAGTTATCGGCTATGTCATTCCCGTATTCAGGGCCAAGTGAGTGAAACTGCTGCTAAAAATATATATATGATATTCCCTGGTGGTATTGATAAGTAATCAATACCACTGATGCTGAACATAGATGATGGACATTTTTGTTACAGTTAATGACACTAAATAAGGTATATAAGGCCAAACTGCTCTCACATGTTGGTGGTTTGTTGTATAATCACCAGCCATGATGCTGTTCGTGGGCTGATGGAGGCCCGGGAGGAAGAGGTTACAGAGGAGGGGATTAACTATGTGGCCATGAGGAACCTGTTTGTCAGGGAGGCCAGGGAGGCTGTGGAAGTTAAAGTGGTGAAGAAAACCAGAGCAACGCATGTTAGGGAATCCGCCGAACGCCTGGAACTGAGCAAGACGGTAACCCCTTTTTATTTCCTTTGTGGACTGTGGTCCATTTTCAAGTAATCATATCTCTCAGATGGCGCCTGCAAACGCTCATGTGGTTTATGTGACAATCTGGCCTCGCTCTCTTGCTATAGATGGACGAGTGGGCAGAGTTCCGTAAGAAAATGAACCCTGACAGCTTGACACACCCTCCAGAGTTCATCGTCAAGCCCCGTGGACAGACTGTCTGGGAGGGCAAGACTCTCAAGCTGCACTGCACTGTGGCTGGATGGCCTAAACCCAGGGTTGCCTGGTAAGATATGCCCCATATTCTCCGGTCCCCGCCTTTCTCTGAGTCACAAGGAAAAGAGGCTGATCATGAGAGCAATCAGTCGTGTGTGTGTGTGTGTGTGTGTGTGCGCGTGTGTTTTTGTGTCATAGAGAAGTTTCCATCCAAAGCTCTCATCATCAGCCGAATCTATTTTCCACGGGCGCAACATGAACACACACGCCCTCCTCTGCAGGTACAGACCCAGACCCTGAAGACGACGGTAAAAATAAATCTGCTGTCTTTACTGCTGTCTTCAAGGTACAAAAACAATGTGCTCATTGATGCCAAGGCCCACCCCGAGAAGTACACAGTCGAGAGCAATTACAACATGCACTCCCTGGAGATCAAGAAGTAGGTAATCATTAAGCTCACTCTGCTTGGCTTCAATTGGAATAAATGAAATGTTCCCAAAATACACATTCCACCCCAAGCTGTATGCTTTATGTTAAAAATATTCTGCAGAGTGCTAAATGCAAAATGAGGTGCAGGTAATTCAGTATGTCTAAACGTTTCATTTTCAGCTGTGATTTCATCGACACTGCTCAGTATACCGCCTCTGCCCTCAACGTGAAGGGGGAAGCTTCCACTGTGGCCACTGTTGTTGTCAAAAGTAGGTACCCCTTTCCCACAGATTATTATTAACCTCCTTCTCTGCAGCAGCTTTTTTGGTTAGAGGTCAAAGTTTTAAGTGGAGGTGGAGGTTTAGGTTAACACCTCTGTAAGCACAACACAACAAACACTAAACACACTGTGGTCCAACAACTGTGTCTGTACTGTAGCTCATGTTGGGCTGCAGGAAAGTCCTAAAGCTCTTGTTCAAATAAAAAATAACTTTGTGATATTTTCTTGTCTCTTGTTATTGATTCAAAAAGGCTGCTAAACGCTGTACTTCTCCGCAGGGTACCAGGAGGGCGAGGAAGCAGGTCCACTTGATCCAAAACCACGTGAGTCACATTTTTTTAGTTTTTAAGGAAGGCCAGGCTTGATTTGTATATTAAAATTCACATTTCACATACAAAGGGTAATTAAAAGTGCGGTCACATAAGACATAAAAAGTAAAAAGTAAAGCTGCTCTAATCAAGATTTCTATATAAATGAAAGAAATGACTGTGTAACGTGAAAGTCATTGCACATAGTTACAAACTTAGAGAATTTTCTCCCTCCCTGGAGCATTTTACGGTCTTTCAGCTCTTTCTTTCATCAACCCCAATACTAGCCATGGCTGTAATGGCTGTATACTACTTGCTCATCATCAGACGTCAGACAGACAAAGTTAGCGAGTAGCAAGTGAAGTGAGTCCAAAAGGTAAAAGGAGAGTTAATGCTGGATTCACATTCATCAGGTGGATGTGTAAAGAAACAAAGAAAAAAAAAAACATGTTCACCATAATAATATGTCAGAATATGTCAGTGTTGTGTTTGCAGCTTGTTGCTCTGAAGAGTTCAACCAAGTCAATTAATGTAGGTTTAATGTTTTAAAAGTATTTTTTTAACCTTTTAAATTCTGCAGACGGTTTCTGCCCTGAGCATGGCGTTACCTTTGAAACAACCATCCTTGACAAATTCGAAGTGGCCTTTGGCAGTGAAGGCGAGACAGTGAGTGTGGGCTGCACTGTCATCGTTTATCCCACTGTGAAAAAATATCAGCCTGAAGTCGTGTGGTACAGAAACTGTAAGTTGACAAATGCAACCGAAATACAGAGTCAAGGCAGGTTGTTTTCTGTTTTGGGATTCAATCAGTCTATTTGTTGACCCTGACATTCATGTGTGATTCAGTTTAATTGTTAATTAATATGTATCCAATCAGATGTCTTTTGTTTTTGACTTCTCCCATTAGCTGTCCCTCTGAAGCCCTCTAAATGGGTTCACACCCACTGGTCTGGGGAACGTGCCACACTCACTCTTGTCCACCTCAACAAGGAAGATGAGGGCATGTACACCCTGCGCGTCAACACCAAATCTGGCTTTGACACCTACTCTGCCTATGTGTTTGTCAGAGGTAAGATGGATATTTCAAGTAAAGCGACATATCACAGATCACCACACACACAGACGTGGTAGGGAACCATTCAATTCTGCTGTGTCTTTAAGTGACACAACGCTCCCTCAGAGGTGTTTGGTTTCCTCTGTGGAATGTTGCCTCTATATCTGTCTGCATGTCAGAGAAGTTGCCGCTTCTGTGTGATCTGACATGAAAATCCGTAGGTTTATGCATAAGAGGGAATCCCCAGAATCACCATTAATGTTACCGAGATATAAATAATTAGCTAGCTACAGGGCTGCCACACATGCTGTACTGTAAAGGCCTAAGTAGGTCAGAAAATGGAAACTGAGTATGTAATGGAGATCAGCCTGATTTAGAAACAGCACTGCTCACAAGTGTGTGTGTGTGTGTGTGTGTGTGTGTGTGTGTGTGTGTGTGTGTGTGTGTGCGTGTGCGTCTTGGTATGCCAGATGCCGAAGTGGAGGTGGAGGGGGTTCCTGTGGCACCCCTGGATGTGCGCTGTCATGATGCCAACAAAGACTATGTGGTGGTAACCTGGAAGCAGCCAGCAGTGGAGGGCAGCAGCTCCATCCTGGGATACTACATCGACAGGTTGGTCAGCTCACTCTGTCTTTTACTACGTAAATTGTTTGCCAGAGGAATTATTATTAGTTTCATCTTATTACTTTGGCTATGATAAAATCCTACATACAGTATAAGTGGACTTATTTATGCTGTAAAATAACTAATTCTGCAGGCACATGGCACTAAGCCTAATTCCTCCAAGATTTCTGTAAAACTGCCATCCTGACAGATAAATGTTACCTTCCACTTATCTAAAACACTAACTTACATTCCTATCTGTCAATCATTCTTACTGTGTGGGCTATGCATGATGCTTCAAAACAACATATAAGATGGTAGTATTGCAGTTTGAGTTCACAAGTTTGATTTGTTTTCCTGGCAGGTGCGAGGTGGGCACTCACCACTGGGCTCAGTGTAATGACACCCCAGTGAAGTATGCCCGCTTCCCCGTCACAGGACTGGTGGAGGGGCGTTCATATATCTTTAGGGTGCGGGCCTTGAATAAGGCAGGAGTCAGCCGTCCGTCCCGTGTCTCCGAGGCTGTGGTTGCCATGGATCCCTCCGACAGAGCCCGCCTCCGAGGTCAGAGACACACCAGAGTCCTGCTGACACACTGCTACAAAGCCAACAACTACACTTTTTAAAGGTATTTCTTTTCTTTTTCCCAACAGCTGGCCCCTCAGCTCCTTGGACTGGGATGATCAAGTTCACAGAGGAGGATTCGACTGGTATGACAGCTTCAGATCCAGCTGATAGTCACATGGCATTTTATACCAACTTAACCAATCTGGTCAGATTTTTTGTCTAGTTTACTGATTCTTTAAATACATTATTTATTTCCTGATAGGTAGGTGGACAGGCATGTAGGCCAGCCTGGCTGTACTTATTATATATTGTACATTATTTTTGTGTCAGAGCATTTTTTATTCATTGATTGCTGTTAGGGAGTAAAGAGAAAAAAGAGAACAAATATAACAAAAAATGCTTCTAAAATAAATAGCTCACCACAGCTTTAAGGTATTGAAAATTTGTTCAAGTCACCTGACTTCCTTCCACATAATGTGAGCATCCTCTTGTCTCCTCAGCGGGCGTTGTTCCTGGAGAACCCACTGATGTTGTGGTTACTGAGGCAACCAAGAGCTACGTGGTCCTTGCCTGGAAGCCTCCAGTCCAGAGGGGTCACGAAGGAGTCATGTATTACATTGAGAAGGTGTGCAGAAATAGATAACTGTCTTGTGGAGCTGAAACGTAAATAATGAACTAGTTGATGCGATTCTTCCTTCTCAGGTTCTTTAGATTTTTTAGAGGCTTGAAGAGGTTAAATCCTGAATTCACAAGAAAGAAGAAGAAAACGTGAAAAGTTCAACTAGTAATAATATGTTTTTTCTTCTTTCTGATCTTGTTAATTATATTGTGACATCTTAAATTTATCTCACTACCTTTTAGGATGGGTCCTGACCCCCAGGTTGGGAATCACCGGTCTATAAGATAGTTTAATGCTTGATTAATGAGCCTACAGTAGACACACATTTAGTGAGCAGATTTTTACTGTCTTTACTGCAGTGAAGGAAGAAGTACTCATATCCTTTACTCAAGTAAAAGACCCAATACAACAATGTACAAATACTCCATTACATGTAAAAGTCACTTTAATTTTTTTAAGGAAAAAGTACAAAAGTAAAGTATCAAATGTAAAAGTACTCATGCAACAGAGTGAGCCCTGTCAGTTATATTATTATATATTATACTATTTAATAAATTACAGTGTTACGCAATGTTTTATTGATCTATTAAATGTTTAATTGTAAGTTATTGTTAATTCACTCATTCCAGCTTCACAAATACAAATACTTGATTATTATTTATTTCCCTTTTCTGACATATTATAAATCAAACAATTAATCAATTAATGGAGAAATATAATAAATGATAATGAAAGTAGTAGTTACAAAGTTTCATATTAGCAAAAGCACATTACCTCATTTTAAGCCAAATAGCTTGGGAACCGATTCTTTAAGAAGAATTCATGGTCTCTTCTAGGTCATTGGTTGATTCTATTACTACTAATATGTGAAGACTATCATATCTTAACTTTCTATTATATAGCCTACTGCACAGTGTGTTGTTTTAAATTCCACTTGTCAGATTTCACTGAGTACTGTCATGTTATCTGCTGCCTTACTAACACATCACTGGCTCTCTGTTGACCACAGTGTATTTCAGGAACAGACACCTGGCAGAGGGTGAACACGGGTATGCCAGTCAAGTCTCCCCGCTTTGCCCTGTTTGACCTGGCAGAGGGTAAATCCTACAGCTTCCGCGTGCGCTGCTGCAACTCTGCCGGTGTGGGCGAGGCCTCTGTATCCACAGGAGAGATTACGGTGGGAGATAAACTGGGTGAGGCTTACGTTTATATTATGTATAAGTGTTACAGATCCAAGCCAATTCTGCATAGAGCTGGAGAGTCTGATAAATCTATATCACAATATCAGCCATATTCCTTCATTAGTTTAGAGACTGCTGGTCCTTCCTGTATTATTTTCAGTCTGATCCCAGTCCATTATGGTGCCTCTTTGCTTGCTGTAGTTAGACTTACTTTCTACCTTATTTTTCTTACAAACATCTTTCTTAACAGAACTGCCCTCAGCCCCGGGCAATGCCGTGGCCACCAGGAACACTGACACCTCAGTGGTGGTCTCCTGGGGGGCCTCTAAGGATGTTGCACACTTGGTTGGCTACTATATTGAATGTAGCATCGTGGGAACTGATGTCTGGATGCCTTGCAACAACAAACCTGTCAAGCAGACCAGGTAGGCACAGTTAAAGATAATTCCAGGTTTATGAATTCACAAGTCTTTCAGTCAATCAACTGATCATAATAAAAGAAACAACGAAGGTGCTTTAAATAAACACACTAGATTCAGTGCTTTAAAAGATGTATTGATTGTATAGTTGGTTTTCAGGAAATGTCATTTTCTTGTTGTTGCTTTATTGAAATATATTATGTTAATAATGTGTTATTTAATATTTAAAAATTTACATAGTCGATTTGAAAGCCAAGTTTGATCGGCTAACCTAGCTACTTTGGCTATAGACTTTCAGAGGAAATGGCAAGGGCACATCTGTTTCTAACCTACAGTCCAATCCAAGTCAAAAAGGTTGTCATTTATTTTTACATTTGTATTAAAATAGCAAATCTTAAAGCTCTTACATTTTCTTACTCGTGAAATGATGAAAGTGTAATGATAATGTGAGACTCCTTACACCTTTGTCTGTACTGTTTTCAGATTTGTGTGCCATGGTCTGACTACCGGGACAAACTACGTTTTTAAGGTCAAAGCAGTCAACGCTGCTGGATACAGCCAGAGCTCCCCCATTTCTGATGCTGTGGTCGTGCAGGCTGCCATCTGTGAGTATCTTAACAACTCATCTCCATTATTCACTTTGCCTGTAGCATTCAAGCCATATTCTCCCCTTCTGCTCCATCCTCTTAGCTATTGTTAAACATTTATTTATTCAGAGAATGATTGCTGAGAATGTATGCGCACATTTTTTTTTCGCCAGAAAGCCCTGCTTTAAATTCAGATAGTTCAACGCTTTCACACGCATGGCCTGCAGTCTTCTGCTCTTTGCCACTGAGCCTCTTAACTCATCTTTGTCCATGAACCTTGTTAACTTTCATCACTTGTTTTCCTTTTCCTAACCAAGAATCAATTATCATTATTCTCAATTACTTTATATTTATACTCGAAGATGTTGTTCTCATATAGTTGGCTGCCCAAATATCACCTCTTTTGCAGCCAAATTCCCATACATGCACATTTATATATGACTGCTGGTTGATATATTTGCATGTGTTTCCCTGACATACTCTTCACTAACGCTGTTCATTTTGAGGTTTCCCATTCTTTCATATATGACTGACATGGTTAAATAACAAATTAAATCATGTTTTACAGTGCTTTTACTGTGTGCAGGTATTGACTTCTGTATAAATTTGTTTTTGCTCGAGCTCTCTTTTGCTATCTGATAATTCTTCAGGGGTGCCTCTTGGTGCATGTCCAAGGTAAAGGCTTAAACATTGTGTTCTAAAGAGCATGAACCTAATAAGTCTCATCTGGATTGTGGAGATTTTCGTAGCGTGAAAGTTTTTAAAGAGCGTAAATACTTTATTCATTACAATGACCCTAAAAACTGAATGTTGCTTGTGTGCCCAAATCATGTAGCATGTTCGACTGTACCACTTGTAATCACTGTGATAGTTTAACACTAATAGTAACAAAAATATGTGCAAGATTTGTCTTATATCATACCAGCTGCATGAGATGATGTATAGGACAGTATTTTTCATCAAAGGGAATACAAACAAATAGATCTGAATATTTGAAAAAGATCTTCTTTAATACACTTCTTCACAGTTTCTGTGCTGACAAGCTTATCTACTCTCTTTGCAGCCATCCCTGGAAAGCCCACTGGTGTGACCCTGCTGGAAGCTGCAAAGGACTACATGGTGCTGGGCTGGACTGAGCCTGCTAAAAATGGAGGAGCTGATATCAGGGGATATTTTGTGGACTACAGGACCGTGAAAGGAGACACTGTTGGGAAATGGCATGAAATGAACCACCAGGCATTGACTACTACCTCCTATAAAGTGAGCTGGCAGGCAGTTTGACCTCTAAAGCGCAAATGAGTTTATCCAGCACAAAACAAGTATTTTAATCAGTTCTCATCATCTGAATTTGTTTCTTTTAGGCTGAGAACCTGAAGGAGAACGTCTTCTACCAGTTCCAGGTGCGCGCTATGAACATGGCAGGTGTGAGTAAAGGCTCTCTGCCCAGTGCAGCTCTGGAGTGCAAAGAGTGGACCATTACTGTGGCAGGTATGAGAGACAATATGCTTACCAAAACAGGATAAATTGGGTTGGTAGAGACAATAAGATGATTCATTGACCGATTGACAGAAAGTTAATTGGCAACTATTGATGATCAGTTAATAATTTAAGCCATTTTTGAAGCAAAAAATTGTTAGGATGTGAATCTTATGTGAGAGTAAACTGAACACCTTTGGGGTTTGGACTGTTGATCGGACAAAACAAGCAAATTGATGGATCCCCTCGGACTGTAGAAAAATCTTGAAATTTCTAAAGTATATTGTATTAAATATATTCTGATGGATCGCATGAATTGGCTTTTTATCGGAAACTAAAACTCAATTCCTTTAGATATTAATTCGATTATTTTCTTGATTAATCATTTGGTATATACAGGTGCTGGTCATATAATTAGAATATCATCAAAAAGTTGATTTTTTTCAGTAATGCCATTCAAAAAGTGAAACTTGGATATTATATTCATTCATTACACACAAACTGACATATTTCAAATGTTTATTTCATTTAATTGTGATGATTAAAACTGACAACTAATGAAAATCCCAAATTCAGTATCTCCGAAAATTTGAATATTACTTACAATACAGACCAATACAAAAAAAGGATTTTTAGAAATGTTGGCCAACTGAAAAGTATGAACATGAAAAGTATGAGCATGTACTTAGTTGGGGCTCCTTTTGCCTGAATTACTGCAGCAATGCGGCGTGGCATGGAGTCGACCAGTCTGTGGCACTGCTCAGGTGTTATGAGAGCCCAGGTTGCTCTGATAGTGGCCCTCAGCTTTTCTGCATTGTTGGGTCTGGCGTATCGCATCTTCCTCTTCACAATACCCCATAGATTTTCTATAGGGTTATGGTCAGGCGAGTTTGCTGGCCAATTAAGAACAGGGATACCATGGTCCTTAAACCAGGTACTGGTAGCTTTGGCTCTGTGTACAGGTGCCAAGTCCTGTTGGAAAATGAAGTCTGCATCTCCATAAAGTTGGTCAGCAGCAGGAAGCATGAAGTGCTCTAAAACTTCCTGGTAGACGGCTGCGTTGACCTTGGACCTCAGAAAACATAGTGGTAAATGCAAAATTTACTTTCTTCAGAGAACATAACTTTGGACCACTCAGCAGCAGTCCAGTCCTTTTTGTCTTTAGCCCAGGCGAGACGCTTCTGACGCTGTGTCTTGTTCAAGAGTGGCTTGACACAAGGAATGCGACAGCTGAAATGTCTTGCATACGTCTGTGCGTGGTGGTTCTTGAAGCACTGACTCCAGCTGCAGTCCACTCTTTGTGAATCTCCCCCACATTTTTGAATGGGTTTTGTTTCACAATCCTCTCCAGGGTGCGGTTATCCCTATTGCTTGTACACTTTTTTCTACCACATCTTTTCCTTCCCTTCGCCTCTCTATTAATGTGCTTGGACACAGAGCTCTGTGAACAGCCAGCCTCTTTAGCAATGACCTTTTGTGTCTTGCCCTCCTTGTGCAAGGTGTCAATGGTCGTCTTTTGGACAGCTGTCAAGTCAGCAGTCTTCCCCATGATTGTGTACCCTACAGAACTAGACTGAGAGACCATTTACTGATTTTGGGGCTTTCATAGTTGTCAGTTATCATCAAAATTAAAAGGAATGAACACTTGAAATATATCAGTCTGTGTGGAATGAATGTATAAATTATACAAGTTTCACTTTTTGAATGGAATTACTGAAATAAATCAACTTTTTGATGATATTCTAATTATATGACCAGCACCTGTATGTACCAAATGATTAATCGAGAAAATAATCGAATTAATATATAAAGGAATTGAGTTTTAGTTTCCGATAAAATGTCAATTCATGCGATCATCAGAATATATTTAATACAATATACTTTAGAAATTAACATAACCAGCAGTTCCTTCTAGTAACATATTTAAAATATCAAAATACAATGGAGTTGCATTTCAAACTCTTGCAGGTCTTAAAATATATAGATTTTTTTTTCCTGAATGTGCCTTCCTTTCCTGAAATGTTCCTTGTTTTGTGAATCCTTGTCAAAATACATTTTCTTATTTGTTTTTGCCAGTTAGAGTTTGCGTGAGAATTCAAAAAGATCCCCACATTATTCAAACTCTCATTTATCCACCAAGATGCTCCTGTTGGTCTTCATGTGCTGGAGATCCGTGACACCTCCGTCGTGGTTCTGTGGGAGCCACCTGCCTTTAATGGCCGCACTCCTGTCAATGGCTATTATTTGGATGTCAAGGAGGCCTCTGCTGGAGAGAAAGGCTGGAAGGCTGCTCATGAGAAGGCCAACAAGATGAAATACATGAAGGTGAGGACAATGAAGAGGCTGTTTTGTCGGAGCTTCTACAAATATTCTGGAGTTGAGATCTGATGCATGTCCAATAATGAGGAATGTGTCCTTTTAACTATCGCTCCCTTTGACTGCTCATTAAGGTGACGGGGCTGAAGGCTGGTACATCCTACTTCTTCCGTGTGCGTTCACAAAACCTCGCTGGTGTTGGAAAGCCCTCAGCAGTCTTAGGTCCAATTTTGGCCCAGACTCGCCCTGGTGAGTGTGATTGTTATGTAACTCACACTTTCAGTCTCATACTGTTCCTACGCGAGTCTGGAAAGTCTGGAAAAGTAGAAATAGTACTGATACATGTCTTCACTTTTTATATAGACTGTCATGTATTATATTAAAACATTTGTTGCTTAATCATGAGTTTAAGATAATCTGAAATCCAGTGATGAACACACACTAAGTGTTAACCGTCTCTTCCTCAGGTACCAAAGAGATTTATGTGGATGTTGATGATGATGGTGTGATCTCTATGATCTTTGAGTGCTCTGAGATGACTGAGAACTCTGAGTTTGTTTGGTCCAAGAATTACCAGGCTATCACAGATACCTCTCGTCTGACGATTGTCACTGAACGGGGCAAGTAAGTGTCCTTTATGTGCTCAATTTCTCATGCAACTTCCAAAGACCAAAATTGACCCACTTGTTCTTTGCCCAGGCTTGTGTGCAAAATACAACACTTGTCAGTTATTCCTCTTTCCTCATAACTTGTTGTGTCTTCATCTCCAGGTCCAGAGCTATCTTCAACAGTCCCTCCCTGGAGGATCTGGGCACCTTCTCCTGTGTGGTCACTAACACTGACGGCATCTCCTCCAGCTACACGCTTACTGAGGAGGGTGAGCCACTCCACAGTCTTGGCATCTCTGCTCCTGTAGGCCTGTAACTTGATGCGCTTGTTATTTCTATGGGTGACGTCAGTGGTAAAGGTGTGAGGAAAGCTTGAAAGGCTGTGTATGTACTGATGTCTGTCATCCTGTTTCAACAGCTGCAGCAAATTGACCTCTGTTATACTCAGGGGTATATGTGTGCTTGTCTTGAAGGTTGTTTTTCATTATTCTGTGCTGGATGTCTGTCAAAGTTGTTGTAACATCCAAGTTTGTGCTAGTAGCAGAAGAGTTGATGCTGAAGGGTTTTTGCAGAGGTCAAGACATTCACACATTTTATTCTTCTGTTGTTGTTTTTGTTACTGTACAGGTCTCAAGCGTCTTCTGGACATCAGCCATGACCACAAGTTCCCTGGTGAGTATCCCACCACATCACAGATACTGCCAGTACCACATTTACCTTTTGACTTCTCACGACATTGGATTTTATTTATCACGTGTGCATACTGTTTTAGATATAGTTTGGAAATTAGAATATCCAGCATTATCACTTTACTCCACCAATACACTCTAGAAAAAATTGTAAATTGTAGTTACCAAGCTCTGGTTACTTACTTAGCTACATATATACATACATATGTGTAGTGGGTACTACAAGAGCTTTAAAAAATGTGGTTTTTTTCTCCAGTTATTCCCTTTAAGAATGAAATGGCCATGGAGCTGCTTGAGAAGGGCCGCGTGCGATTCTGGACTCAGGTGGAAAAGTGCACTTCTGCCTGCCATGTGGAGTATGTCTTTAATGATGTCATCATAACCCAGGGAAAGGTAGTAATCATACTCAAAAATAAAGTCCAACATGTCTCTTATTGTTCTGTGTGTCCACTTCTGTTTTGTATTGTCTTCCAAAAACTGATCTTATCCTCACAGCTGATGGGGTTTCTCTGTATCTTGTTGCTTCCAGAAATACACAATGAACTTCGACCAGTCCACCGGCATCATTGAAATGTTTATGGACTCTCTGGAGGTCACCGATGAGGGAACGTTCACCTTTAACCTGGTCGACGGCAAAGCTAAGGGTACAACAAGTCTGGTGCTCATTGGAGATGGTAAGGCCTTAAAATGCAAGCAATTTTTTACTTCCATGTTGAAGTTGCGCATACAGATTTGTTAGAACTTTTTTGTTAAACGTGGATGCAGAATAGACACCCCAACCTGCAGATCATTTTTTATGGTACACACTGCAAACCCTTGCTGTTGTAGGTGGACTGCATTTGCTGCAGTTTATGTATGTGTCCACTGAAGGGCAGTAGAAGACAACCTTTTCTTTACCTTCTTCTTTATTCTTGTCGTAGCTGGCTTTCTGATGAACTGCCTGTCTGAACTTTCAGTTTGCAAAAATGAGGGATTTAATTGAAAGGTTGTGTGGTTTTGTGAAATGGTGATTAACATTTACCTTTTCTTTGCTGTTCAGAATTCAGGGAGCTTCAAAAGAAATCAGAATTTGAGAGGGCAGAATGGGTCAGGAAACAAGGTAAGATACTTTTTCCTTGCATACTTGTGACACTGATTACACAAGTATGTTTCAGTAATTGTTTTTTTATTGAATGTCCACAGGTCCTCACTTTGTCGAGTACCTCAACTTCACTGTTACTGAGGAATGTAATGTGTTGTTGAAATGCAAGGTAAGAAAAGTAACTGTAAATATGTGATTGTTTAAAAGATGGAGCAACACAAATGGTTGCAATTTAAGTGGCACAACTTATTCCTGTCTCCCTTCCTTCTCTCTGCAGATAGGAAATGTCAAACCAGAGACTGAGATCACCTGGTCTAAGGACAACATTGAGATTGCAGAGGATGACGAGGATGCTGTGAAAATCGGGAGAAAGGACGGCGAACTGACCTTTAATATTGGAAAGGTCAGCCTATTAGACGAAGGCCATACTTTGTGAGGAGTTGTGAGCTTATGAGTAAAGGGCTAAAAGCGATGCGTCTGATGCAGCTATGCTTCCATTGTAGACCTAAACTACATGCCACGCTACCAACCACCCCTCTCTGACACACAGAACCATAAATGATTAAACACTTTAAAAAATATTCACGCTCCCAAGTCCTGCCCGTCAGCATGGCGTACTTGCAAATCAGAATAGATGTATTAGGTACAACTGACTTAATTCCTATTCTGATATTGTATATCTTGATATTATAGACTTTAATGATTTGCTTTTCAGCCTTTATCCCCATATGGGAAAAATGCAGTATATAGTTTATCTCCATCCATCCATCCACCCATCGTCAACCGCTTATCCTGTGTACAGGGTCGCGGGGGGCTGGAGCCAATCCCAGCTGACTTTGGGCGAAAGGCGGGGTACACCCTGGACAGTTCGCCAGTCCATCGCAGGGCCACACATAGACAGACAACCACTCACTCTCACATTATATAGTTTATCTGTGTGATTAATTCATAAACTTCATCTCAAACTCTGTATTCAATTTAACTCCCCTGGCCACCGTATAAAAATTCTAAAACTGGTAAGCTTTCCATTTTTGTGGATAATAATCTGGCCTGTCAGTCATTGTCAATGCCAGTGAAGTTACATTGATGTACAAACATTACCCATGAAGAGAGGGTTGGTGTCATTGCATGAGCTCAGGAGAGGCGGCCTGTTCATCGCCACTCCTGTCATTCGCATTTGCATTAACTGGCTTATCTGTCTAATTCACAGTGGGTTATTAAGCAAGAGAAAAAGAAAGGAAAAGGAGGGAAAAAGCCAACTGCAGAGGACGTTCCTCCACCGCCAAGACCCAAAGTGTGGACATAATCTTTGCTGCCATAAGTTCTTATAATTTCTCCATGTGTTCTCCTCGTCTTACCTTTTTTATGTGTTCATTTTGACGCCTGCAGCATCTCAGGCGGGAGAAAAGCTTGCCTTTTCGGTTTAGTCGGTCTTTGTCTAGCTGTTCCACTGTCTGTTATCAGTCCCAAGAATTATACTGTATTCCCCTCTGATTGAGGTAGAAGGGAATTCATTGCCGTCTCAAGGACTCTAAAGTGGCTTTTCCTTCAAACTAGATCTCCAAGACCGACGCAGGTATTTACACGGTCTTCCTGAGGGACGACAGAGGCAAAGATAAGAGCACCTTCAATCTGACGGATGCAGGTAAAGTCTCTTCACTCATTTTGTGAGTGTGTGAAAAATCAAGTGGAAAAGTAGAAATCAGTGCATCAGTGAATATGACATTAATTGCTTTTCTCATCCTTTTTTCCCAAGGATACCAAGCTGTAATGAATGAGCTGTTCAGGGTTATTGGTGAGTCATTAAACCTCACACTTACCAAGCAGTAATGAAGAACCACATATAGAACACACACTAAAGGAAACCACAGAAAGAAGCTACAGCAGTATATAGCATTAATTCATATGGTTTCCGACAACAAGACCAGTTTCCCTTGGGATAAATAAAGTATTGTGGAAAATTTTACTGGACTTTAATATTTGTAACCCACAGAAAACAATCTACAAATGTGTATTTTTACATTTGTGATGTGTAAAATCATATCCACAAAAATACAGAGTAACTTCTACACACAAAACAGTTTTTGCAAGATTGCTTTCTGTCAATTTGTGGGTCATGTTACATTTGTAACTTCCTTTTTACACATTTGTCCAATTTGTTCCAATGTGTACTGCGGAGATCTATAAAAAATATACACTAATATCTCACCTACCCAAAACATGTATTTTTACATTTGTGTTGTGTAAAATCATATCCACAAAATACAGTGCAATTTGTAAATACAGTGATAAAGTATTCAATAATAAACTATCTACACTTGTACAGAAAAATTTAGACTAAGTAGTTTCCAGTGGTCCAGGAGAAGCAAAAGTTGTTGTCTCCTACAGATGTCCCTGGGTACTGCAGTGGATATTCTTACAACTCTTGAGAGGCAATGTCGCTACCGCCATCTGCTGGTGTAGCTAATAAACTGCTCTCACATTTACAGATCTCTGTTTCGAGATTTTCCACAAATGGAAAATTCCACAAATGCGTAAAAAGGAAGTCACAAATGTAACGTGACCTGCAAATTGACAGGAAATGATCCACAAATGTGCAACAACTGTTTTGTGTGTACACATCACAAGTGTAAAAATACATATTTGTAGATAGTGAAATATTTGTGCATGTAGGATAAGCGGTTGACGATGGATGGATGGATGGAAATATTTGTGCATCATAGTACACATTTGTGGATTGTTTTCTGTGGGTTACAAATATTAAAGTCCAGTAAAATCTTCCATAAAGTATATCATTTTATTTTACCTTCCATGGAATGTAGATAATCTCCTGCATTTTTCTTTTTTTCCCTCCAGCCACGTCCTCCTCTGAAATCAAAATCCTCAGTACTGAACACGGCATCATCCTCTACTCCATGATCACATATTACAATGAGGACCTGCGTGTTGGTTGGCTCCACAAGTATGTAAAATCGACTTTATTCACTTACATATTTGACATCCTTTTCTAATCTCCTGTCTGGCATACACATGAAATGAAAGCCACTGGCACAAATCAATATGAACGCAACCATGTTAAACTACGCAGCTCAATGCATATGTTACCAAACCACAAAAATGTGTCTACATAACGTAAAATAATTTGATCAATATAATAACATATTTGCTTTTCTTTACTTTATTCATTTATGTATCAGGGACACCACACATTCATTACTAACAATGTGTGTTAGATTTAGCCAAAAGGCTCATTTTCATCTGTGCTCCCTGGGTGGGTGGTTATACATTCAAATAAAACAAAATAAAACTGCATAAAAGAACATACGCTGTAGAAACTTAGCAAAAATGAAAAGCAAACCTATTTGGCAAACCAGACACATAGAAGCACTAATGACATGCAGAACCTTACGACAACAGACAAGATTAAACATCACAAAAGAATTTTACCAGATAATCCCAGCTTTAAAGTTGATAATTTGGTGATTATGGTGATGGTTTGGCTTTTTGTCAAAGATCTTCAAAGCTTTAAATAGGCTTTAGATGATCAGATTTACATGTCTGAGACCAATTAGTCAAGCAGAATGTAATATGTGGAAGAATCATTGCATTCAAAAATAATTGTTCCACTTCCATAGTTAAATTGTTTCTGATAACTAATATTGCACAGTAAGAAAGTGTTTAAATTGGACTATTTGACTATAGTCACTCTCCGCTCCCCTGCGTAATCTTCTGTTATATGAAAACAATCCACAGATGGGGACGAGCTCTCACCATCTGGTCAGATCAGATCTCGTATTTTGTTACAATACAAGGATGATTTAAATCTTTCTTTTTACTGTACTTGAGCAGATCACTGTATGCTTTCAGTATACAGTCTGGTATTTACTGATCTCTGTGTTGCCCATTTCTCCATTAGAGATGCTAAGATTGCCGCCTCAGAGAGAGTTAAGTCTGGAGTCACAGGAGAGCAGCTTTGGCTTAAGATCAATGAGCCCAATGAGAAGGACAAGGGCAAATACACCATGGACATCTTCGATGGCAAGGACGGTGTAAAGAGAGTCTTTGATCTGACTGGCCAGGGTGAGTGAAACTTTTCAAGTCAAACAAGGAAGATTTTTCAAACTGTCCTATTAACTTTGGCTATGTTTGTGCTAATGTAATTATTGTTTTTTTTCTGGGGCAGCATGGGAAGAGGCATTTGAAGAATTCCAAAGGCTCAAGTAAGTAAACAAACTCATCTGACTGTATTTCTATTCGAAGAGGATGTTAACCCAGATAACTGATAACAGTCAACACAAACTTAAAATAGACTCTGTGTACTTTGTGAACCCTTTGAGAAGCTCTCAAATACATTTCCTGGGATTGTATAGCTCAGGAAGAAAATGCTGCAACTGTTCTGCCTGCGATATCATTTTAAGATGCTTCTGACAGTGTCTGTCTCCTTCCTTCCGTAGGGCGGCAGCAATCGCAGAGAGAAGTAAGTGGTTATTTATTCTTTGGTTTCTCCCAAGAGTCACCGCTCCATGAAATTATGTAACATTTTCCTGGCAGCTTTAATAGAATTTTAAACTTGGGTTCAGTGAAATTGAAAATACATGAGTCCATTGGTCATCATAATATCAAGATCATTCGTGGGAAATGGTTTTTCAGGAGATGAGATGGCTATATTTCTGCAATATGGAATTGAGGAAAGGACATTTCTAGACAAAACTTATTTAAAATATCATTCATGCATAGAGTAGAGTTAAAAATATGAGTTTAAAAGTCAGTGTATATTATTATGTGTTTCAACAGACAAATGCTCCACAGGTTGACTGACATTTGCTTTTTGGCTCACTCTTGTATTTCTTGTTTAGACCGCGCTCGTGTTGTTGGAGGCTTACCAGACGTGGTTGCAATCCAAGAGGGCAAGGTACATAAGTTAAATATTCACTGTGTTAAGCTCTTTGTCTCACCTTCCTGTTTCTTTTTCATTGTGTCATTCCTTGGAGCATCTCTTTCCCCAGTGGAATCCAGTGTATTTGTTTGGAACACATCAAACCCTTGCCGTCCTCTTTTTCTCTTCAGTCCCTAAACCTGACTGGCAATGTCTGGGGCGAGCCCGTACCTGAGGTATGCTGGATGAAGAACGAAAAGGAACTGGTGTCCGACGACCACTACAAACTCAAGTTCGAGCACGGCAAGTTCGCCAGCATCACAATCGCCGCCGTCAGCACGTCTGACTCTGGCAAATATGCCCTGGTGGTCAAGAACAAGTACGGCACAGAATCTGGCGAATTCACCGTCAGCGTCTACAACCCAGACGAGGAGGAGGAGAAAAAAGGCTAAACGATGACGCAGAGTGATGAAATAAAGCAGAAAAGATGAACGACTGGGCTATCTCCAAAGCATTTTACCCCGGCACATGCCGGTGCACCAAAGCAGTTTAAATAAATGATGAATACAGCTGCTTGCTCCTGCGTCTTTCATGTGCTGGGCTAAAGAGCTTTGGGCATTGCTTGTCAAGGAAGCAAACAATGAATGAGATGCAGAGAGGATAATTATGTGCTTGCAGTTGCTTGACATGTCTTCTTGCCACTATCAGCAGAAAAAATCATGTATAATCATGGGAAATGGTTGACCTGTGATTGTTTTAACAGCTTTGAAGGCCAGCTGTTTTCTTAGAATATTACAGTATTTAATTCGGAAAGTCTTTGACCTCTTAAACCAAGGCATGCCTAAGGTTTATGTACTGTAAAAAATAAAATAAAATAAAGGAAAGAATTATGTCATGAACTTCCTACCAACTATTTAATTTGGAAAAATGTGTCAGTGAATATGTCACATGCCAATTAAGAGCTCTTGGTGTTTTTTTTTATAGCTGTTCTTTTTAAATTGCTCTGTGTGCATGCATGTTATGTACCTTACATGTGCTGTTTGCAAGCTATATGTGTCAATAATTGCAACAGCTTGTCCAAGAGGTGGAGCAGGAAAACCCTGATCGCATGTAGAGCAGGCTAGTTTAAGCGTGACAACACATGATGAAACTGGTTCACCCAAGGCGTCTCACGCAAACTACAAAGTTGTGCAGGCACAATACTTTAAGGTCTTCCTGTAGAAGTAGTCATGTTAGCGCCAGATAATGTATGTTAAAAGTGGTGGTAATATTGTATTTCAGGTACAATGGAAGAAAACCATAGAGATAAACTCCCCTGCACCATTTGGACTGGGGCTGTGTGTTTAATGAACAAGTTAAACGTGTCTTTTTTCCTCAAGGCACTCATTCTTGGGGGAAAAAAACAGTTGCACCGTCAGAGGGGTTTCCCTTTGCCATTCATTGAGAGAAATGCATTGCCTTCATTGACGTTAAATTATTTGATTTGCAAAAAGCTCATGGGTTTGTGCCATTAATGATGGCCTATTAGAAAAGGTGCAACTCATTATAAGTTCCCAAAGTTGTCTCGTTAAAGGGGAACCAAGAGTCCCAAGCATCAGAATAAGTATTTATTTAAGAGAGATTTTACCTCTCATCCACATATGCAATCCTTTGTGTAACACTTGTAAATAAATATCCTCTAAGATGGGCTGCTCAGGGCAAAGTCTTACTAAATAGAATGATGCCGCTCCATTACATTGTGAATGAAGTTTAACCGTGCTTGGACCAAACTGTGTCGCCAGCTGTGCGAGTGCGCCGCCACTGTGCGGCTCTGTCCCATCAACTTCAGCTGCCTGTTTCCAGCCACACACACCAGTCAGCCAGCCACGGTGGTCCAAGCACAGACACGTCAGGACGCTTTTGAGGAGTTTCACGGGCAAAGACATGGGGACTCACTGAAGACACCATAAAATCATTCGTCGACAGCATTCCGCTGAAACAACCGAAAGGTAAATAGTTAGCGACACGGTGATTTCAACCCATTTGACTGCCGCTCGCCGCTGCCTGTGATAATGCATATTTCTGATTGTACCGTCAGCTAATGTTAGCTAGCATGTAAGCTGGCTAACAAATTTCAGCTACGATGGATTCATTTAACTCGGAGACGTAGCTACGTGACTGGTAATGCATTCATCACGCAACACATTAACGTGACCACTTTAATTAAAAACCGGCGCCGCATCTTTAGCAATGACTCTTGACTGTTAAAGTTTCACCGTTTGCTATTAGCTAACGGTGACCCCACGATAACATCGAAACTAGCCGAGATGTTAACTGGCTGGCAGACTGCTAGCCCCATCTCCATTCATTTATTTACCTGTTTAGTATTTTCTGCTCCTCTGTGTGCGCTTTACATCGCTACAAATGGCAAATCATTACAGACTCAAATATTCGTTTTTGGTTTCTGTTCTTTTATTTCCGCAATTTCAGTAACGTTAAAGGCTTTTGTGTTTTGGTGGCATGTCAACCAAGCGACATGCGAGCTTTAATCTCTGAAATTAGCATTTTTAGTCCCAAAAAGTGTGCGACATACAGCAAGCTTGTGTCAATTCATGTTTTTTTGGGAACGTTAGCTACTTAACTATTACGTCTTTGCCACCTCATCAAATCTGCCTGCCTGTGGGTGGTAACTTAACTTACTTGAAAACACCTAAACTAGAACCTCGATAGTTTTCAAGTAGGTTAAGATAAAAAAGTTTTACAGGCGTTTTATGTTAATGTGAGATACGTTAGCTCCGCTCCATACTGTAAGTTAATCATTGACACTTAAGTCTATCACTATTATCTTAGGCAACCCTACAAATCCAAATACCTTGCTTTATTAGGACAGCAGTACAATTTAACTCATTTGCACTCAGGTGCCAGTTTTTATTAGGTTTAGCAGCTAAAACGAATGCAGTCTAATACAACAACCATGCATTATTTTTCACAATTGTTCATTTCCTGTTAGCTGTATGTGTTCAACTACATTCATGGTCATTTTGGAGGCTGTAGTTTGTGGGGCTGTAACGTTGTAATGTGTTATGCAGACTAAATACTAGAAGCACTTACCAGTATAACACACAGTGCAGCCGCAAACTACAGCCTCCAAATTACCATAAAGCTGAATAAAAACACATTTATTGCAGGGCTGTTTTAAAGCATCCACTAGGTAGGTGTACTTGATCACATTGCAGCTGGCAGCAGTGGTTATTGCTCAAGGCCAAAGCTAACTTTCTTGGTTGTGACTTTGAGTTTTACACAGTGAGTCTGAAATCTCAGTGAAGAAGACTGCAGTTTACCAAACATGAAAAACATTTGTCTGGATGTCCCTTTCTACGCTTGCCACAGCTGAGGAAGATTGGGTAAACAATGGATTTGAAGTACCTTCACTTAAAAGAAACAACGAACGCTTAACAGTGCTTATGGCTTCTTCTTTTTCACAGGCTGTAGCCTCAATCATGGCCGAATTAGCGTTAGGCTTTGACCACTTCTGCTTTGCGTATCTCCAGAGTTCACATCAGCCATGCATTTCAACACAAGACCTGAAAATAACACTATTTGTCTGGGGTTGTGGTTGTCAGTTTATTTTACACAGACCTTTTGTGCTCTATGGTGTAACCTAATACTCGAAAGAGTGTAACATGATCCTTTTGTGGTCTGGTTGGCCAGCTCACTTGCAGAACTGAAATTATTTTTGTCACTGTCAAAAAAATAATGCACTGGATCTTTCCAGCTGAAGACCATAATTCTTTAGTAAGAGTAATTAGGACCATAATACCCAGATGCCTGGTCTTGCAATTCTTAATAGGGAATAACTTTCTACATTCTTGCATAGTGTCTTCAGGTGCTGCAGGGTTGTTTGTGACTCAGTACACGGTACAAGTAATGTATTACTTTATATTATAATAACTCATAACATTTCATTTCCAAAGGAATATTCATCTGTTTATTCATGACTCTTGTCAAGTATTTGAACACAGAATAGATCCTAGCACAGGAAAAGGATGAACCACCAGCCTTGCACTCAGTGGGATCTCTGTGTTTTATTTGATTGTGTTCACAAAAGGCTTAGCAGATGGGACATTAGCGATGAGGCCTTCTTAGAAGAGCCTCATGCATTATGTTTATCTTAGGCATTCACTTAGAGCTAAACCAGGCTAGGATGCCGGAAGTCGGACCAGCGAGAACCTCTGACAAAAACATGTTTGAATTCATCATTGCTTGGACTGCATGGTCATTAGTGTACCCACTCCATCTGTATTCACTGTAGTGTAGATATGCTTAAAATTAGATATGAGGTATTGATATTTAATATAGGCTAATCCCTGCAGAGATTATCCATTTTGTATTTACAGAACTTTCCTATGTTTACTTGTGTGATCAAGGGGTAATGAACAACAAAATATCATCATGTTGAAGTCCAATGTACTGAATGTCCCATTGGTTGACTCCTGCAGCCAATCAATGTCATCAACTCCCACTTTTAGATTAGTCATGCACAGTGACTAGCACACGAAGTAAAGATTGTTCTGTACATGTGACTGAATGTCACACTGCTCCGTACTGCTTGTTTTTTTCCCCCCTGAGCTTGTACTCTTATCAGGGGAAAAACATTGCGTGGCCGTTCACAGGAATTAGCTGTCCCTTATCAGCCACACACCGCTACTTTAAAGAGGCTATCCTATTGGCTGAACCCTTTGTGTCCTGTCAGCTGACTGGACGAGCAAAAGTGCACATCCTGAGAAGAAGGATGTCAAAATTTATGACAGTGTTGCACAATTGCCACTGGCGTCAGATAGCGGCATAGTGATATTTACCGCTGGCGGGGGGGGGGTTACTCCAACGTGATTAGGTGGGCATATTTGGTATTGGATACAGGATGGCAGGGAGGCATTATCATAATCAGAGGGAGGAAAAAATTGTTCCCGTTGGAGTACCCAGAGGTGGGCAAAGTAAGAGCTGGTGCTCCACTAACAGTGATGAAGAGACATAGATCCTGGGGGGACAGGGAGCTCCTGGGAAGCAACACGGAGGACAACACAGACAACAGTGAACAGGATGAGTCCTTGTCTCTGAGGTCGTCTTGGTCCCTGGTGAGTCAGCGCTGACCAGTCTGTTAGTCGGATGCAGCTTTGGCTTGATGCTGGAGGGCCTACTACTCTTGTTAGTCATCCTCTATTTTTTGTGTTTGCAGGTTACTTGGGTTATTGGCTTTTTAATGGCTTTTTAATGTAGCCATGCATAGTGGCTTGATACCTGACCACAGTGAATCAGATGGATGAGGTCAGTTTTAGGGCTGCATTCAAGACTGTCTCTTAGGAATTTAGTCAGAAAGAAGAGGGTGGGACACTGATTTAGAGTTTTATGTTTGAGATGGTCAAAACTATTTAGGCTAGGTCATGAAACCTGCATCTCCTGTCTAATCAGCTAGTCATTTTTTATCCAAAATACCAAGCCTGTCCTGTGTAGTTTGTAGTTTGGGATTTGGCAATATAGCTGCTACTTATGTGTGTGCTTCTGAGTTGACACTGAAGGAAGAAAAAGACAATGAGCAGAGCCAGGTAAAGCATATTTGTCACATGTGACTACTTTCTAGATAACTGAATACTGGCGCCTTTCCAGACCACTCCTGTGAAACTTTAGAAGATGATTTTTCCGATGTTGTCAACAAAGGGCCTATGATGTACCACATGGTGGTTGACGTTCTTAGAAACAGCTTCCTGTTGTTGACCAATGGCCTCACCTCAAATCATCTAAACCCCTCTTCAACTATTTGAACTTACAGTGTTGCCAGTGATTTCATTAGTGTGTGTTTAGAAGTGTGAGAATTCTAAGTAGCCTGCATATATTATTATTCTATTGCTATGTATTCACTAGCTTATTCTCTGATTAAAAACATATAATGCCAGCTTCCAGTAGTCCATGATGCCACCCTTGCACAAATGCCCCTATTCTCTACCCTACTCCCCACTGCTCTCATGGCTAGGATCTGAACAAAAGGTCAGTGTGAGACAGGAGCATTTCAGGTTACATAAACCCAATGAAGTCAGCAGGGGAATGTGTTTACAACCGCCACTAAACTAGACCCTGACCCGAGCAAACCAAATCATGTTTGTGCAAGTAATAGTAATAGTTATGCACTCTGTTACAGTGCACGTATGACTGCACAAAATCTCATTCAGTAAACTCAGTGAAGAAGACACAGGAAGGCTGGAAAGTGTGATTATGTATGGTTAGCCTCAGCTTGTGTGTAACTTTCTCTCTGATTTTGTAGCTTCAACAGATTGCTTATAGATTTTCTTTACAGTCTTAGAAACTGCTTCTACCAAGTGACAAAAAATGCTTTGAGAGAAGCTGCACAGTTAATTCAAGCACATATAATTATAGACAGAACTATGGTTTTTATTATTGTATTTGACATACTTAGCCGAGAGTTATGAATGTAAACAGGAAGTCACCTGCTTCCATGGCAGCAGAGCAGTGGGAACTCTGTGTGAGGTTGTCTCGCCTCATTGTTGCAGCCCTGCCGTCCGCCCCCCTCTCTGATGTTCCTCATGTGGGACAGCGGCCAGTGACAGGGTTACAGTGCCACTCTGTCAGCCTGTATGCAGGTCAGGAGTTAACAGACACCACAGGGCAGGCAGACAGAGTGTGAGCTAAGAGATGAAAGCAAAAGACAAATGAGACAGTGTCAACTGTCCAGAAGAAGATTAAAAGAAGAGACAACAGTGGATAGACTGAGAGAGGAAGGTCAAGTGGAAAAGTAGGGTTAGGGTTTCCAAAATGCTCTCTTCTTCTAGACTCTTACTAAACATTACTCCCTAATCCTGTCTTTCCCTTGACTCTGCTAATATTTTGTTATTTTGCCCCCTTGCAGGCGGACACCATGAACTACGTAGGCCAGCTGGCAGGTCAGGTGCTGGTCACCGTCAAAGAACTGTACAAGGGCATAAATCAGGCCACATTGTCAGGTTGCATCGATGTTGTGGTTGTCCGCCAGAGAGATGGCACTTACCAGTGCTCACCATTCCATGTGCGCTTTGGCAAGCTGGGTGTACTTCGCTCTAAAGAGAAAGTGGTAAGTTTAACTTTTTTCCTATTATTATTATTATTGTTGTTGTTGTTGTTGTTATTGTTATTGCTGTCATTGTGTTTTCTCTCTCTGACATGTTGAAGTTGTGTAATTGTTGTGATTCCTGACCTCCGTATCAAGAAACCTCCACATAGGTGTTACTAAATGCACATTTGAGAGAATGCAGCTAGTTTTATTTCCCTTTGAAGCACCAGGCCTTCTTCCTAACAATGTGTAGTTCAATTTGTGCTATTTTGAATTGCAATACAGGATAATCAGTCTTCAAGACAACTTGGCACATACAGTAATTGTGGCTAGTACTGAATGAGTTAGAGGTTGTGTCCAAACAAAGCCAGATTGCTTTCAGGTTTTTGGTTACTGACTACTAATTTAAAGGCTGTACACTCAAGTGGTCTGCCACACAAGTGTTTTCATTTATTTGCCCATTAGTCCAATTTTCAGGGCCATGTGGATAAAATGTGCTTGATTGACATCTCCCTGAATGTATAGTCACATTAGCCTCCCTTTCATTGAAATTGGGATGTGGATAATAGCCATAATATTTAGTAAATGCTGCAGTTTTTCATCTGGTAGTGTAATGTGTGGTAGTGTGATGGCACTCTTAACTAACTAGGGCTGGGCAATAAAACAGTAAGGATAATTATCACAATATAATTTTCCTCAATAACAATATAATAAATGTTCAATATATCGTCAATAAATATTTGCTTAAATTAATTTGAATCACGAACAAATTAGGTCTAAATTGTTCTATTAAAATATTTATTTTGTTGAGGAAAAGAGGCCTGAAAGATTAACTAATCATATTTGTTGGAAAATATATTAGTTTGAATGTGCTAACTGGAGGACTGATCCTGACAAATTCAGAAATAAATACAGAAATAAATAAATGCTCAATAAATAAATAAAGAAGCATCTGATTAAATGCACAAAAAAATAAATAAATTTAGGCAGTAATTAAATTATACAAGGAGATATAAATGTATCTATTTTAATTGGCTTCTTTACTTATTCACCTTTTGTAATAATTACCTTATTTATTTATTGTCCGTTATAATCTTCAGCTTTATTTATTAATTACTTCTTTTTAAAATATATTTATTTGTGTGTGTGTGTGTTTTATTCTTCCTTTGCATTTCTACCCTATTTATTTCCCCAATGGTATATTTCTGCCTGTCCTTTTTACATTTCTCTATGCATTTCTGCCTTGTTATGCAAATGAGGAGGGGCTGTGTGTCAAGGGGTGAACTTCTCCCCTATTGGTGGACCAGTCAGACGGGAAAGCTCTAGGCCTACTCTACCTGCACACATCAACAAGCTTGCTCCTCACACAGTCAGATGGCTTCCTTCAGTGCTATTTGAAGACAATACTACCAGCCATGTCTTCCTTCCCTTTTCGTGTGACAGACAGTGTTTTCAGTTTGCGGCGTGCACACAGAACTGCGGTATAGGGAGAAGCACACGGTCAGCTAGCTGCAGCAAAATCTGGAGTGCACTCGTATTCTATTCTGTATGGTAAATTCAGTTTTAATGGCGCAGAGCGAGCTGACAGGCAGAGTTAGAGACTTTTTTCTGTCTGTTTCTCTGCAAAGACGCATGTTGCAGTCTGAGAGTCTTATCTGAAGAGGGCAACGAAGTCTCAATAGCACACGATGCAAGCACCACATACAACATAATTTATCAAATTATATACAGATATATATATAGTATGAAAATAAGATTAATTGGATTGTATTCACAGGAAGTATAAAACATGTTACATGTGTATTAAAAGTAAAATAACACAAAAATGTCAGGGAAATTACTTTACTTAGATTTAAGTACTGCAGTTGTACATTGAAATACCTTCCAACTTTTCTGATAGGAAGTCTTCTTGAGGTGGTATACATACATACATTTCTCCTTAAATTCTGATTTGAGTTGTGGACAACTATGACCACATCAATTAAAAAAATTAAACATTTCACTCTCAGTCAGCTATAACACAAGGCTTGTTCATTAGACTACATGCTGTACAGTATGTTTGGGCAGATTTTGTCCCAGGATTTATTATGCATTTCTCTTATGCAGTTCTTCCTGCACTGCAGCAGCTAATAAAGCCCATTTAATCCCAAAAATGCTTTCCTTATAGACAGGCTGGAGCGGAAAACTTACCTTTCTCAAGTTGTACAGTAATGTCAAATATGTGTATGAAGGTGGATCAAACACAGCTAATCTTAAATGTCAAAGTAGAGGGGAGCCTAGTAGGCCTATTTATTCTCATTACACAAGATGAATAAACCATGCAGACAGTTGTACAAAATCTTGAATGTTTTCCACTTATAGTTACACAGTAATATTAGGGATGTAGGCTGTATTAAAAATATCCACTGCTCTCCCATGCTCTAACACACAGTAACGATGAGATGTGTGCTGTGTCCCATTCTTCCTCTGTATCTACACATAAACAACAAGGCATGTAAAGGGAAATATAAAATTAATTTATTTTATTATTTGGGGATTATTTTCTTTGTTGCCCTGCTGCTGCTTCTCTGACGAATATGGTTATGTTCTCCGCATGCCTCCTATTGTCTTCTGTGTAAGACATAGAAGTACAGTAGCTAGCCTTTATTAAATCATTTCGACTGGTTAAGTACAGTAAAGTTAACTTTAAATTGACTTCACCACCACACATAAAACACGGCTTAATAGCAATCACAATTAACAGAAGCATAAAATTCTTCTTAATGGTAACTGTCAAGTTAGTAGTTTATTTGTTAGTCACCACCACTAGCTTACGAGCTTTAGCCTATATGATATTAACACTACATAAATTAGCCTAGCGGCTAACGGACTTTTACTCTCCTCATAGCTTATTAAATTACATGTATTATTCATAATATTTCTTACTCACTGCTGGTTAAGTCACTGCATCTCCCGGCACAACACCACGGTTGAATTTTCATCCTAAATGGCGTTTTTTTTGAAACAGCAGCTGAAACATCAGAGCAAGGAGCTGCTTCATGTGGGAGCATTTACCGTAAATACTCGAATAGGAGTGCACTCCAGATTTAGCTGTGACTAACTGACCAGGTGACTCTCAGAAACAACAGCTCACTTTCCTGCAGTTATGTGTCACTAAATGAAAACACTGTCTGTCAGAGCGTCCACACGAAAAGTGAAGGAAGACATGGCTGGTAGTATCGTCTTCAAATAGAGTTTCTAAACACCTCGGTGCACTGAAGGAAGGCAGGAGTAGGCTTAGAGCTCTCCCGTCTGACTGGTCCACCAATAGGGCAGAAGTTCACCCCTTGAGACACAGCCCTTCCTCATTTGCATAATGAGGCAGAAATGCATAGAGAAATGTAAAAAGGACAGGCAGAAATAAATATCATAGGAGAAATAAATAGGGTAGAAAATGCAACGGAAGAATAAAACACACACACAAATAAATGCATTTAAAAAATAAGTAATTAATAAAGTTGAAGATTATAACAGATAAAAACTAAGGTAATTATTACGAAGATGAATAAGTAAAGAAGCTAATTAAAATAGATATATACACTTATGTCTCCTTGAATAATTGAATTACTGCCTACATTAATTTACTTCATTTTTTTTGTGCATTTAATCAGATGCTTGTTTATTTATTGAGCATTTATTTATTTCTGTGTTTATTTCTGAATTTGTCAGGATCAGACCTCCATACAAGTGTTTGTCACATCCTGACCATAAAGAAAAGTTTAACCACATAATTAACCATCTGGTTTCTTCAATTTTTCACTCAGGAGCAAAAATCAGCCTTTAAACTTGAAAGAAATATTGATTTGACATTTATCGTGATAATTATCGCCCGGCCCTAGTAGCCACCGTGACGTCACTTGCGGACTACCATTTTGAAGCCTTGAATTTGGCACTTTTGGCCGTGGCTTTGTTGGTAAGGCATCCACAATTTACGTTAACATATTTATTGGGTTGCTAATTTTGGCTAGCAAAAAACAGGTTTAAAACAAATTCTATTTCTTCCATATTCATAAGCTGTAGGAGACAATGTAAAAGATCCATGAATTGGGTCATCTGTGCCTCACTGAATATAAGTTGACCTGTTCAGGTTACCACTTATGATGCTTAGGGCTTTAGTCAGAATTTATAGCTTCAATGGAGTCATCTTTGAATCATTCAAGGAAGTGTCTGGTTCTGTTTGTCGGGCATAGGTGGAATGTTCTCCGTCACTGATAGCAGTTACTACTATACATTTACGCCTGCAGAAAAGATCCAATTAATCACTGTAGAGGGACAATTTTAGCGCTCACTTCTCACTTGAGAAAGCATTTTTGTAGTACATTTTGCGTTAAGCCAAGTTAAGCCTGCTTGCAGTGGTTTTGATATTGTTTGTGATTTAAAAAAAAAACAACAGCTCTCCTAGAAGGATCTTAATAGAAACCTGCTTTAGCTTCAGTTAATAACCCAGCTTGTGTGTGAAGTGAAGGTTACTTAAATTTATCAGCTTCTAAGGATTCAGAATAGTCCTTGGTTTTTAGTTATTAAGTAGTAATGGCTAAAATGTGTTTTCCCACGACATTACTATCACTGGTGAACCTGTCCCTTCTATTCTTAGAACAGTAATGGTGTGCTAGGACTTGACACTTAAAGCTTATTTGCTTGCTTGTGGACCAGAGTGTGTGATGATTTGTGGGGGATTGACACTGTCTCACCACCTACCCAGAATGCTGATGGGCTCAGAGGGAGGACTGAATGAGTGGTTCCTATGGCAACAGCTCTACAACTTGAATGTGTGGGAGGTGGAGAAAACGTGAAGAAGGCCTCAACAATAAGCGTTGTTGTGTAACAGTCATGCATGTGTCCCTGAGCTCACTTATCTGATTCTTGAGGGCTGTGTGTGTGTGTGTGTGTGTGTGTGTGTGTGTGTGTGTGTGTGTGTGTGTTGTGGTACTAGACCAAATGAGTGATGACAGATTTGTTCCTGACATGCAGATATTTTTAAAAATCCAGAATGGGAATTAAGCTATAGTTGCCGGCCAAATACTAATTACATTTGGCTGTGTATGGTTTGTCTGTCCCCATACACTAGTCACTTTGGTTGGCAGCCAGAAATGGGTTTTAAAGTACTGTTTGATTATAAAAAAAAGCATTTGGGATAATAACTACACTCAGCTATTCAAAAATAGTACTTCTTTTCTGCCCTTCTTTGTTCTTCTGGTCAGAACAAAATATGACCTGAGCAGTGTTTCCCCTAGGATGGAGTTGATGCAGATTTTTGCATCAACTCCAGTCCATCCTAGCAAATGAAGCAAACATTTTTTGTGGTAGTACATAGTATGTCTGAATATAAAACCCCAACACAGCATCTCTCAGCAGTATTGCTCTTGTGTCCATGAGCATGCGATGCACATTAGAATAGCTTAAAATTTCAGTGTTTTGACATAGTTTTATGTGAGCTTTAGATGAATGTTTTGGTGGTGGTTGTAGTAGTAATGGTTTAGTTTATTTGTTTATAATATTGTGGACAGTCTCTTTTGATAAAAAGAGCAGCTTTAGCCTCTGCGGCTAATTTCCAGCTGTTGTCCCCGGCCAGTTGTCAATAGGCATACATCCAATAAAATACATTACAATTATATTTACAACAAAACTAAGCAGAAGAAAGTAGACATACTAAGTGTGTTACACACAATTGAGACACAAAAAACAATTCATGCATTAAAACAGTACAAATCAAAACAAAGAATATTCACACAAATGCCACATTGAAGCATATACAGGACATAACATTGGTCAGGAGGGTGGGGGTTTTGAGGACCTCCCCCGAGAAAATTTCCAATGAAAAATATGTAATTTCACATCATATTGTGCCATTATTTTCACCATATCTCTGAACAAATAGTTGGAAAGCTAGAGCAGATAATAAATAAACAACACTCAAAGATCAGTCTACTGGGGAGGAACTACAACCATTAGATTTGGGGAAAGTAATTTGGTTGGTTATGATGCTCTCCACAGTGATTTTACATTTATGGCACAGCATGTTTTGGGCATCACCCCTAAGGCTTAATGGCAGGAAAACTCTGTAATAATAATATGACCTCAGAATCATTATAGATACGATTGTTCATGTTTGCCTTTTATGTCTTCATTTTACAGCTTAAACTTTTATCTGTATAGACATTCATTTAAAAAATAGGCAACATGAGAAACCACCTCCTTTCTGAGGTGCATTTTATTTGCCCATTAAAATCCAAAAAGAGACGTCTCCCCATTAGGACTAGTTTGCTTCACTAACCTCAGCTCCTCCAGTCACCTCCGTCCTTTCTTTTCCTAACAACCACTTTTTCAGACTCATCTGAAACCTGAAAAATAATTGAGGATGAACTAGTCTGTACAGGACAGACCAGTTTAGTCTACGTTTGTACCTGATGATCTCAACATTGGACAAGTCGGTAGTAACTTGTATAGCTATAGCGATATAATAATGATGACATTTTAATAGTGACGCACCACTGCTGAACGCATATAGGGTAAACACTACTCAGTGCTGTCAGAGAGAAACAACCCAATAGTATGTTTTAATTTTGAGCATCTGCAGGCAGCCATTGCAAGTAATTCCAGTAATCCAGCATGGAGTTGGCAAATCCCCAGCCCAGCCATTCTAGTGAATGTAACCTGTCGCTGACTGTGAACAGTTGAAGAGGACCCTCATTTATTCTGGCTCACTATTAATTGGGCATTGAAATTCCCAGCCATCACTCACCATACATACATTCCCCTTAGCAACCTTGAGGGGGTGAAATTAAATCTTGAGGCTGCATGCAAAACCACACTGTCAGCGAAGGACATCAGCAAAAGGAAAGCTACAACACAACAGATTAAAAAAAAACAAGCAGATAATGTTGGTGGTCGTGGGTTGAGAATTAATATTGATGATTTGGTTTCATGTTCTCAGAGTGAGCAGAGCACTTGTTAGTCAAAAACTAGCCTCTGTATTCTCTGCCAGACGTGATCTGTTTTTCTGCTTTTGTGGTGTAAAGTTTCTGACTGGCCTCAGGTCCACTGGGTGTTTGCCTGGCAAACATGAATGGCCCTGTTCTATTGGCAGGCAGGCTCCACATAATTCAAGCCCAGAGGACACATACATTTATTAGGTTTTGTAAAGCCTCAGGAGAAAGATGGGCCTCTAAGTAGCTACAGGACTTTTATGTGCCTTGTTGGAATCTTATTATGTTGGAAGTATAATAAAACAACCCCAATTTGTTTCAAAATCATTTAAAAAGACACAATCTAGATTTATATAGAGAGATTCATACATGCTGTTTAGATGTCAGGTAAACACCCTTTTCAGTGTCCTGATCTTGATTTACTAAGAGAAAGAGCTTCACAATTACTGTACCATTACAGCAAGAGTTCAGCTTGTGTCTTCTGACAAATTCTTCCAGATCGACATCGAAGTGAACGGAGAGCCAGTAGAGCTGCACATGAAGCTTGGTGACAATGGAGAGGCCTTTTTTGTCCAGGAATCCGAGCAGCTGAATGTAAGCACCCAGTTAACTACACAGCTCAATGAAGTCCGCTGTTTTAGAAAAATAAAAAAGAACCTTTCAACGTTTCTCGAATTAGATTGTTTTGTGTTTCAGCCTTAAGAATTTATTTGAAGAAAACTCCATACTTGTTTTGATGATCATACCAGATTCAGCATTGTTTTTGTGCACACCACACCAGAAAGACAGTGTCTCTCGATGCCTTGAACCAACAACAATCTTAATGCTTACAAGAATCTTGACGTACAAGTTTAGGGCAATGTTTGTGTGAGGAAATAATTACTCCACTGTTTTGCAGTTGTGACATTTTGACAGGCGATTTCTCAAGATTTCCAAACTCTCATTGTGATAGCTCTGTTCTCCTGGACTTCAGTCAGACTTCAATAATGCTGACACTGGTGATTCATGGATCGGCTATGACGTCATCCATGTGCACATGTACGCATAAATCATCCACCCGATTTAGAGAATGGACCCGCATGGATATTTCACTCCACCTCTACCAGTCCCTGTCGGCTATATTGCCTATTTAATTATGTTGAGCAGGGCAAGCTTTCCAGATGTTTTTTTTATTGTGTGTTGTATTGATGTATGAGAGGCTGGAGTCAGTAATTTTAATAATTTCCAAGCAGTAATGTCACAGAAATATTGTGAGCATCGTGGGACATTTTAGCAACAAAACTGTAGTTATAAACTTGACAGAAACTCTCCAGACGAAACAGAATTAAAAGTTTAGCTTCTGAAATAGACATTTAAACAGCTCTGATGGAGATCAGGATTAATCGGTCCAGACAATTTAACTTTATGAACCTGGATTTGTAGACAAATACAGAACATTAATAAACATTAGATCCTTACTGATCCTGTCGGCGTGTCGGGAGATTTAAATAATGAATGAAGTAACGCTTCTATACCTGTAAATGCTCACAGCCTCTCTCTTTAATAGGGCTATTAATAATAATGTTCATTCTTATGACCTGGCCTTTCGGATCAGCAGATGTAACTGCGATCTGTGCATCACTGTAGGGGTCATTAATGCTGCTTTGCTTTGCCATTTGTTTAAACATATCCTAAACCTGTAAGTTCCTGCATTCTCGTTTGATCTTTTAGCAGATCGTCCCTGCCCATCTGGCCACCTCCCCAATCCCCACCGAGAGTCACTTGTTCTGGATCTCAGAGGTTGAGCACAGGGCGGCAAAAGATCTGGAGGATGACCCCGCTGACCCAGAGGAGCCTCCCGCTCCGAGCACCACAGCTACAAAAAAGAAGAAGAGACGGAGGAAGAAGCACAAAGGAGACCCGCGAAGAGAGGAGCTGACCCCGCCCATGTCCGTCACTACTGGTAACGCTATTGCTGCTAACGCACCGGCTGCTACGACTGCTGCTATGTCCAACACTGGGCAAAACGAAGAGATCTTTGAGATGGACTTGAGCTCTGACGAGGAAGCCACAGCACGTGTCTCAAGGTAGGTTCCGGGTCGATGCTTGCTGCTGTGACCAAGATCTGTTTAAACAGAACTGGGTTACTTGATCTGTTTAATGTATCTGTTTCACCCTGAATTTAGGTCACCTTCAGCGACTACGATGAGAGACGTTGACCCCAAATTACCCGCAGCCAGACACAACCTTGATGGCTATCCACTGTCTGATGGTGACTGGCCGGCAGATGATAGGTATGTATTGACATGAATGCAGAGACACGTAAATAGACTCTTATCTTATTGTTTGCATTTGCCTATCTATCCCTTTAGCCACGGCTTGTCTCAGGCCTTTTCTCCAAAGAGTGATTCTGAACTGGTGGTCAGGCCCTCAGAGAGTTTGCTCAGAGCTGAGTCCCACATGCAGTGGACCTGGGGAGAGTTTCCAGAAACAACTAGGGTAAGCATTTCTCTCCACCAACATTCTTAAGTACATTGTCTTCAGCATACCCTCGTTTAAGTAACCCTGTAATCCTATATTCAGGTCACCAAAAAAGAGAAACCAGAACTACTAAAAACAGTGACCATCACCCCATCAGAGAGCACCCACTTCCGCGTCATCCTCAGCTCTGAGGCCATGGAGAACGAGACTGAGAATGAAAAAGAAGATGGTGCCACCTCCTCTGTGTGTACCATTGTCAAGCCCGAGCCACGCACCCCTATCACTGTAGCACATCTGAGTCCTTGCGCATCTGTCAGCACCATAAGCTCTGTCAGCCCTGTGACCCCCACAGAGCCCCAGGATGTCCTGCCATCCAGTGTGGCAACCTCCACCCCTTCTAACAACCAACAGAGCGATTCACCCTCTAAGAAGAAAGGTATGTTTGGTGGTTATCAATTGGCACTTTTTCAGCCATCTCCTACTTAGCACTAGTTATGATTGTTCATTAACTGCTAAATAATTGTGCTCTTGAACGAAGGTGTCCCAAAGAGGAGCCAGCATCAGGGTCCTGAGGATATCTACCTAGATGACCTGAATGTACTTGAACCTGATGTTGCTGCACGATATTTTCCTAAGAGGTTAGATTATGAAAAAGACACCTAATTAATGTTGCTGCTTGACCTGTTTTTGAAAAAAAAAATGGAAAGCTAAATGTGGCCTATTTTAAAACTAAACATAGCGTGTTGTACTCTTTTGTTGCTCCAGTGAGTCTGAGGCAGCGACTAAGCACTGGATGGACTCAGAGATGCACTCTGGTTCACAGTCTCCACAGTCGGTGGGCAGTGCAGCAGCTGACAGCGGGACAGAGTGTCTTTCTGACTCAGCTAGCGACCTCCCTGACGTCACTCTTTCTCTGTGTGGAGGCCTGACAGAAAATGCTGAAATATCCAAAGGTACACCAGAATGGCGCTCATAAAAAATGTAGTTAAAAGTGCACTTAGTGCTTTTATGCAGGATAGACAGTTAATCTCAGCCAGCAGAGATATACTGTACTAAATTCATTGTGTAACTACAAAGTTTCACTACTTACAATTACTTATTAGGCACATTAGAAGGCTTCATATGTACATACATTTCCATTTAAGGCCGCAAAGGCTAGACAGGCGTCTATTTTACTAGGTCTGATTCACAACAGTACGTTCTCTCATGTCTCAACCACTCTTGTCATTCTCACCGATCCTTATCTGTGTCAGTACATATGTGTTTCTTAGAAGCCCTCAGCTGATGTGGCTGATAGAAGACAAAGTTTCCTGATTCTTCTGTGTGACTTTAAGGTGTTATGACTCACCACTGACCTTTTTTAATCGGTCTTTAATTAAGTCTTCAATTAATGTTGCTCTCCCTTCTGTATTTGCAGAAAGGTTCATGGAGCATATCATCACCTATCATGAATTTGCTGAAAATCCAGCAATTATAGATAACCCCAACCTGGTAGTAAAGATAGGAAACAGGTAAATAACCATTTTATTTTCACATGTGAATGTGGATGTCCAATGTACAAAAGAGATATATTTTAAGTATGTGGTCTGTATTGTCTCATAACTAATGTCTTTGTTCTCAGATATTATAATTGGACTCTAGCTGCACCCTTGATTCTAAGTCTACAAGCATTTCAGAAGAATTTACCAAAGGTAACTATTTTCCGATGTATGTATTGTCAGTTCTTGCGGATCATTGTAATTTGGTAACTAGCTCATTGTAACTGCCTTTGTCTTCTTGTTTATACTAGGCTACAGAGGAGGCCTGGGTGAAAGAGAAAATGCCAAAGAAGTCAGGCCGTTGGTGGTTCTGGCGGAAAAGAGCGGATAGTACAATCAAGCAGGTGTGCACATATCGAAAACAAAACTTGTGCAGCACATTAAACTTTCAGTTTCACTTTTAGTAAGACTCACATCCAGGCTTTTGTTTTTATATGTACTTTATATCTTGGGATATTTCCCCTCTATTCTTCCAGTCGGAGACCAAGCTTGAAACCAAGGAAGAGTCTCATCTGGAAGAGGAAGGACCCTCCATTTCTCAGGAGAAACTGCCTTTGCCGTAAGTGGTATTAAGAGTTTAATGAGACTCACTCAAGTCAAGTGAGTTCAGTGACACGTTGACCTCTACAGCTTCATAAGTCTGCTGTTTTATGACCGCTTGGCTTAATAGCATTATATTGTGAGAGACGAGAGAAGTCGACAAACAAAGGTGTGTTGGCAGTATTACAAGGCAGATTATGAAGGGGAGAGTATGTTAAGTCAATATGTGTTATGTATTTAATCATCTTAAAGTCTAGAACAGTTTAGAATATGACAAAATAATTTGATAAAAAAAGAGGTAAACAACCAAAAGTGTTGTTTACAATGGTCATAGATTGGTTATTTTATCCATAAGCCTTCATTTATTTTTTTCAAGTAATTAATTTATATAAAGTTTAAAGATTAATTGTTTTTGTTTCCGTGTAGGCCTAAAGCAGGAGATTCATCAAGTGACGAAGAGGCCAAGGAGGTGAGCGCTGTGAGCTGTCAGGAGAGACTGCAGCCGATAGATGGCCAGCACCACCCCAGCCCACACACTTACAGGAAGTCACTACGCCTCTCCTCTGATCAGATAGTAAGTACATTCTCACTTGTATTTTCCTTCCTCAAAATCATATAGCCTAGTACTTAATTACTTCTTATTCACTTCTTCGGAATATCATTCTACTGCCCAATTCCTTTTTACATTATTAAGTGTTACTTTTATTTGTTTATTTTTCATACAAAAATGTTAAGCTGGGTTTTAGAATACATGATTGATCAGAACCAAACTTGAGAATACTACAATAGATTTGTTCTTTTAAGCATTCATTTTGTAGTGTAGCGCTCCCTCTGCTGGCTAGCCATGAACTGCATAGTGTTTGCTCCACTTACGGTCTGTAGGGGGCTCTGAAGACCTGCACATGTTCATTGTACTGTGGCAAAACAAACCATCTTGTTGAGTAATGCCCACACTCTTGGATTACATGTTTAATGAATGAGATTTCCTGTGCCTCCAGATGCCTTCACTTTTTGCCTTGTGTTTACCAGGCCAGTCTGAAGCTAAAGGAGGGACCTAACGATGTGACATTTAGCATCACCACCCAATACCAGGGCACGTGCCGCTGCGAGGGCACCATTTACCTTTGGAACTGGGATGACAAAGTCATTATCTCTGACATCGATGGCACCATCACCAAGTATGTGGCTCTAGGTCACTCACAGCAACCTTCATAACCCCTCTAAACAGAGCAATTATGCAGAGCTTCATTCTGAATCTTACATAGCATGAGAATGTACAGATAAATACTGAACAAGAATTTGTGGCAAAAGCTTTTAGTGAAAGTAGGGAAACACAGTTTTTAACAACATTTTAACTATACTGATTTTGTGGGCAGTACTAAACACCACAGTAAATTACTGTAATTGTTGCAAACCTTTACATGGGATGTTGCTCAGATGGATTCTCTTAGGTTGCCTAAATTATCAGCTGCTTGTGCATCTTCTATAATATATTCTTAATAAATACCAAATATTAGTTAAGCATGTTCATATATGTAGAGTAAACTGTTATTCTCTTTCTAGTATTCATGTAGAAGCCTGTTCCACTTTTTGTAATATAAAGTGTCAAATCATGCAAAAGGCTGAGGAAGTAATTTGTGCATTAGCAAGACAGCAACCGTAGATGTGTAGTGTCATTCCCCCATGTCTATAGATAGCCCATACACTGTGAAATAAGGTTCTTTATTGGGCTGAACGATTAATTACATTTGCAGTATTATTGCGATATGATAAAATCTAATCGCAAAGGCTGTGATTACGCTGTGGTCACATGATACGCGAGAGTAAAGCAGTCTACAAAGGAAGCATCAACTTGGCACGCGACGCTGCACCGTAACTTGTTGTACAATGGCCTCAGGCTTGACAGAACCTGAGACTGCACAAACTTTAGTGTCAAACAAAGAATAAAATTAGCATAAATTGTTGTTGGCGGCAGGTGAAATCATCGGGCAATCCGCCGCTTAGACGGACAGAAAAAATGCACAACAGAAAGACACATGTAGTACGGTTAGCGTATTGTGGCGATCTCAGCACGCGCCTATATCACACATGTAACACAGGCCTGGCCTACAAGAAAGAACAGTGTATGTCTAATCTAATATTGTGTTGGTCATACTACACACTGATTTATTGCTTGTCAGTTTTGAGTAATACAAAAGATAAAGAGCTTAAAGAATTGCATATTAAATTGCAATCGCAATATCGGTAATTTTTTAGCCCTAGTTCTTCATTTGATTATTTGTGTGTACACCACAGATGGAGGCCAGCGGGTGAATGAACAGTGATTTGAGCTGTTACAGAACATTGGATGGGTTGGATTATGTAGAGTTAAATGAACGAAACAAAGGAAGGATTGCAGTTTTCTTAGCTACTTCATTTCTACGGACAATTTTAAGTCGTTCTCAAATGGCGGATATTAAGTAAATAATCAAATTTTTCTAAGTTAAGCAGTTTAATTAGCTTAAAGACATCTCTTTTGACACAAACCTGATGTCTGCTGCCTTAGTTCCAGACTGGATAGAGCTTAATATCTCTGTGGGAATATCTCTGTCTTCATGCAGTGTTTGTTTGATGTTTTAGGTCTGATGTGTTTGGACAAATCCTGCCACAGCTGGGGAAGGACTGGACCCACCAGGGAATTGCCAAGCTCTACCACTCAGTAGCTGAGTAAGTGCACAACAACACTGATTAATCACAGAGGAAGCAAGAACGGTTGTTCAGTGGTTAGCATCTGTCTGGGTTTGATTCCCAATCGTCTCCCTGTGGAGTTGATGTTTTCTCCCAGTGTTTGCGTGGGGTGCTTTGAGGTGGATGACTCAGGAAGTTCAACTCTAATCAAGACAGAATTATAGCAGAAACTAAAAACACCATGAAAGTCTGTGTCATTGTTTGACCACTTTTGTCATTGTTCAAGTTTGAAACCTTTAATCTTGACCTGAATAGAAAATGTAATACACATATCCAACGAAGGTTAAAATCAAGGGCAACTGGACTTGGTTGAAGATACTGGAAGACGTTTCGTCCCTCATCCAAAGGACTTCTTCAGTTCTGACTGACTGGCAGGGAAACTCAGCTATTTAACCTCAGTTGGCCCGGGTCATCGATACCGCTGGTTCGTTAGTGTTCCTTGTTTCTGTGACGACAGTCGTTACAGTCGTTAAGACCCCCCTCCCCTGTTCAGTGACGGCTTCTCAACCCTGGTGTAGTTGAGAAGCTGTCATTGAACAGGGGAGGGGGTCTACGCCACCACTTATCCCCCACTTATCCCCCACTTACAATGCTGTCCTTTCATCACTTCCCAGGAAACTCAACAAACGTAACCTATTGGCCTCAGGTGAAGATGCCAACGATGGTCGTTCAGTCTTGGCCACAGGTAGTCTTAACGACTGTAACGACTGTCGTCACAGAAACAAGGAACACTAACGAACCAGCGGTATCGATGACACTTGCCAACGACCCCACTGAGGTTAAATAGCTGAGTTTCCTTGCCAGTCAGTCAGAACTGAAGAAGTCCTTTGGATGAGGGACAAAACGTCTTCCAGTATCTTCAACCAAGTCCAGTTGCCCTTGATTTTAACCTTCGTTGGATAACTATGACCTGGATGACTGAGAATCTTCATAGACGTAATACACATAGGAGGAAATAGGCTATTGTGACCAATAGTAGTAATAAATTATTTCCTCAGTAAAATTTTCATTGAATTGGTATGACTTCAGGGCGGCAGAGTGGTAAACAATGAAAAAAATCTGGAAGGTTGGGGCCTTGTCTGTCTCTGTGTCAGCCCTGTCCCCTAATCCGCCTCTCACCCAATGTCAGCTGGGAACCTAACCCCCCATAGCTGATGGATGGAATGACTTTATGAAAGCATCTGAACTTATTAAAGTGCTATTCTTAGTAATTGCTAACGATGGTCATTATATCAAACTGTACTGGAACAATGGTTAATGAGGACGGCTCTCCCTGTTGGCAGGAATGGCTACAAGTTCTTGTATTGCTCAGCGCGGGCTATTGGCATGGCGGACATGACGAGAGGTTACCTGCAGTGGGTCAATGATGGAGGCACCATTCTACCCCCGGGGACCTCTCATGCTGTCTCCCAGCAGCCTCTTCTCTGCCTTCCACAGGTATAAGAATAAATGGCTACCAGTTTCAGTGTCATAATAAAAAAAACTCATAAATACTCATCATATACATTAAATCCTCCTTATCATTTTTCAAACAAGCCCATATGTGTCAGTTAATGTCAGAAAATGTCAGCAGCATATGTTAATGTCTAGTTAATTAAACAACCAGAACACTACACATATAGCTGTAGCTTTGCATGTCAGTTGCTTGTTGGCCACATCGCTAAATTACTGTGACCATCTCCTACCCTCTGGCTTACATGCTTATGCACAAACAGACAAAGCGTAAAATGCACGCTTTGTTATGACATATAGGCCCATTCTCAATTTCAGGCACGTTCTTCTCAGTTGTACCCTTACAAGTAAACTTTGTTTAATTAATAGTTGAATGTTGTATTTCCTGCTGTATTTTCATTTTAATTATAAATCATGGCAATTTCTTTCTGACCTTTACCTTGTACTTCATGGTTAATCTGTCACCATAGCAACCTACTGCATGGGGGGGTTTTGAGTGATTTCTTTAACTTGTACATATTTGCATTGTATACATGGCTCTCTTCTTTTGCATGCAACCGAAACGTCCCCACCATCCCCGCTTTTGGACTTCCATCAAGAATGCTAGCTAACCGACATTGGTTTTGTTCGTTTTTTAGATGTTTTGCACAGTTTATTCCTTTTATGTATAAGAAAAAAAAGCTAAAGCTAACCTAAAGAAAAGAGAAGAAAGAATGTTGAGAGAAAATAAACATTTTTCTGGCCAAGTTGACTCTAATTCAGACTTGACCCACAGTTAGGAAATGCACTTGTACGTCGCTCTAATCAAACTGTCTGTTTGCTTCAGGGAGGTAATTGAGAAGAAACCAGAGATCTTCAAGATTGAATGCCTTACAGATATTAAGAACCTGTTCCAGCATAACAAGCAGCCATTCTACGCCGCCTTTGGAAATAGAACAAATGTGAGTTAATGGATGTTTGAAGATGTCAGACTCCCAGACATGAAATCATTCACTTATACATGTCAGAGAGCTGTGTTTTCCAGAAGTCGATGCAGTCATGGTGTATTGTAAGATCAACATATCCATTAGCAGAGACAAACATGAAATCAGCACTGGGCTGAACCTGAGCTGAGGTCACTAGCGGAGTTTGGTCCCTTGTGACATTGTCTGTGGAAGGGAGCTCAAGCTGGGCACAGCGTCCATCTTCAGCTGCATAAACACCAACACCCAGATGAAGCACTGGGTCAGCCATCACACCTCTGTCTGTCTCCTACGCTCGCCAAAGAAAAGCAGAAAATTACACTCACTTTACAGCTCTTGCCCACCAAAACATAAACTCTAGAAATATTGCCATTAGATGGAGCACGAAATCTGTGGTTAATGCTATTAACATGCTTATGTCAGTTTGTACCAGTGTGTATTATGTATGAGCTGTGTGTTCTCAGATGGCATTTAAAGGAATAGCTCCTCATTTTTTTTAACCGTATAAATTAGTTTTATTCACATACTTGTATCTAAGAGGAACAATTTTCATTTTGTGTGTTTTTTAACTAATCATAATTGGAAATACTATCTTGTATGTTGTAAGTCCATGTTTTGAATTCCAGTGGCTTCCATTTTATATACATTTGGATCACAGAGCGAGCCTTAAACTTGTTTGTTTCCACACAGGATGTGTTTGCCTATAAGGAGGTGGGAGTCCCAGTGTGTAGGATTTTTACAGTCAATCCCAAGGGAGAGCTGATCCAGGAACAGACCAAGGGCAACAAGTCCTCGTAAGTACATAAGTGACTGGTTGTGTCTGTCTCACTGTGAAGATTCACAAAAGTAAGGATAACCCATTGGTACCATTAGAGTTTGTACTACACATGTATAAAGTGATATTTTAAGAGATAAAAACATTAGCTTAAAGTTCCACTAATCAATATATTTATGTTGACAAGAGATCAAACTGTGTTGTTTCCAGCAGCTGTTTTGAGCTAAAAAATCTGATTAAGTGACTACCCTTCCCTCCCGGCGCCATACAAAAGAAAGACAAAGTTAGCAACTAGCTGGTGCAGAACGAAACAGAGCTAAAATAAAATCAAAATAAATGCAGCTTTAGTTTTACTTCCTGTATTTAGGCATTTTATTTAAAACCTACAACTTTTTAAGAGTTAACTAGCTAGAAATAATTGTTCCACGTTTCAGTATTTTAATTCATTTACTTATGTCTATTCTCCGTCTCTGTCTATCCCCCCTTTTCTGCCTTTTCTCTGTCTTATTTTCTCCACAGATACAGCAGGCTTAGTGAGCTGGTGGAGCATGTGTTCCCTCTGCTGAGTAAAGAGCAGAACGAGGCATTTGTCATGCCCGAGTACAGCTCGTTCTGTTACTGGAGACAGCCCATACCGGTCATCAACCCTGATGATCTGCTCTGATCCAGCACATATGGATACCAAGGTATTCATATACATGCAGCTGGACTGTGCACTTAAATGCATCTCCAGGAAACACATGGACTGGAACCCTAAACCTTCCTATTTAGTACTCAGACACGCACACACTAAACTCTACAATGAATGTGGCATCTCCAGAACAGTAAATCCTGGTGAATAACCCTTGAAAACGTTCATCCCTGGGAGAAAAGAGACTAATCAACAACTAAATCATCATCTTTCCCTGTGCCTGTTAAGGCATCCTAACCCACAGAGCACTCTTTTAGTCCCCATCACAGTACGGGGATAAAGGCCTGAGACCCATCTTTTCTCTCTGTAACTTCTAGCTAACAGGATGGTCTGTATTTGCCATCAGGAAGGCAACTGAAGCTGCACACGAGGCATTAGCCCTCGAAGGAAAAGACAATTGTTTTCTGAACGCCCTGAAGAAGCAAAATTAAATGTTGAAAGAAAAAAAGACATGCTGTTAATTAAAAAATGAGAACCACTAGTCATGTGCTGGTAATATCTTGCTGTGGCTGCTATGTTTGCCTAGATGCAGGTATCCAGCTTTGATTTGGAGGCTTTATTCTGTTCTAAAACATCAAGGAAAATAGTGATAATGGCTGGCAAATAACTACCACACCACCTAAGAACCATACACAATGGTTAGCTTCCAGAAACCTTCTGTAGAAAAGGCACCTGTAGGTTTGTTTCTGACACCTCGAGTCTGGACTGACTGTCGTCATTGGATCACTGATTTCAGATTGCCACGTTTCCCCTGGAGAGGAGAGCTCACGACGTTCGTACTGACTGAGTCGTGTTTGTTATTGTTAATATTCACGGTCATACCAGGGACTTTTGCCAACAAGTATGTGAAGATGCACACTTAGATGTGACTTAAACAAAATGAAGCAGCTTCATGGTGTATTGTCTTGCTAGTATTTTAATATGTTTATTCTGTTATACAGCCTCTGGCGAATCAAGTGTTTTGTTAACAATGAAGTCATTATTTATGATAATTGAAATGTTTAAGTTATTGATTTCTATCGTGATGCCTTTGCTTGTCTGAAAAAGTAATTTATCACCAATGCAATGTGGAAGTAATTTAAATTGGTGTTTTGTATGGTTGGTCACAGGTTAACACGCACTTAACTGCTAGGCCTTGTACGATTTTTTTGTGTCTTGTATCCCATTTTCACTGCGATCTGTATTCCTTGTTTTTCAGTGAAACTTTAAACATGGAAGGTTCATACACATTCCTTAGCAGACCTCAGAATCTGGAGCTTTAGTATTAAAATATGTGTGTAAGTGTAAAAGATAACGCTTGAGTTGGAACAAAAGAAATAAGCAGATCTGGAGTGAGCTTAAAATGAAGGATTTCCGTTTGCGAGGTCCTCTGTAGGATGACTATGGGATGATGTAAGTGTGTGTGTTTGTGTGCGTGCTGCTGCTGCAGGGGTGACAGTATTATTCCCCCTTTTCTTATGTTCCGTGGCTTTACCGAGACTTATCCAACGCACTTTGTCAAGGCTGCACCCAGAGATGTAGCTCAGAACGCCTCTCACCCACATGCACTTCACTGAAGGTCTTCATAGACCGTAGACCAGAGTATGCAATTAATGCAAGGTGAAGAGTTCTAGTTTTACCTCTTTGTTGTGTGTGAGACCTTCTGACATCAGACAAACCAGCTATTCTGATATATGTTCTAAGTCATTGTTTAAAGGGGATTGGTATTTGTAGGTTGCAAGGCAAAATGTACGGATTTAAAGCAACATTTTTATTTTGGGGGTTGAACAGAGCTACCCCTTAGCGTGTGTGTGTGAGAGGGAGAGCGAGAGAGAATGAGAGATGAAGAAAAAAGACGCGATGCCTCTGGTGAACAGAGGAAGAGCCATTGGGTCTTGTTTGGAGATAAACAGTAAATACTTGATAGTGTACAGGAAGCTTTTTCATGCGCTTCGCTGGCTCACTGGCATTATCTGTGTGTGTGTGTGTGTGTGTGTGTGTGTGTGTGTGTGTGTGTGTGTGTGTTTTAGGAAAAGACTTGTGGGCAGATGTGCCACACCACAGACATGGACCATACCTCCAACATGAGAGAAACCGTGACGTGCTAATATGTGCTAGTGAGGATTAAAAATCAGAGCGAGCCTTGACAGTCAAAAACCATTTAATGAAAAAAAGCACAATTTTACGATGATGCTACATCTAGATTTTTTTCACTGTCATGATTTTGCTGACGTGTTTCCACATTCACTCTGTAGCCCAGATGTTTTTGTGATTATTAAGATGCGTGTTCCGCTTTCATTTATTTGCTTGTTCTCTACAAAGTTTGGTGAAGTCAAATAGATATGTTATGAATAACAAAATTAATTCCATTCTTTCTATGAAAGTAAAGCATCTTGTGTGGAAGAATCACACTTCATCCTCTGTGGTCCTGGGAAACATGGTATATAAAATTGTTTGTTCTCACTCAACTGCTATGGAAAATCTAGCTGATCATCACATTGTTCTGTCTTTGCCTTTTTGTTTTATTATTTTCTTCCTGTAAGTGTGTGCTCTTCTGTGGGACTGTTTGTTTCATTCTGTTTGGAGGTAATACTTGCTATTTGATTGTGACTGACCAACAGAAATACCTTAAGTGTATGCTGTGTTTGATTTGTATACAGATGTGGTTTAAGTATGTTTAAAGAACAAAGTACATTGTATGAAGAAGAAAAAAATTACAGGCCTAATGAAGCTAACAAAGTGTGGCTTGTGGTCATATTTCTATTAAATAAAGTTTCTAACTGAATACATTTGTGTGCTGCACTTTTTTTTTTTTGTCTCCAGTCTGAGTCAAAAGTAACCACCGCTAGTGGTAACTGTTGTTTACATGAATGAGGCTATTGCAGCTTAAATCCACATTTCAGTTTCTTTTATTTTATAACACAAGATTAGAAAAACAGTGAGTGGACTGTTAGAACAGAAATCTGTATTTTTCTCTTTTGAAGGTTAACAGGCTGAACTGAAGGCTAAATGCACACTCCCTGCGTCTTACAGTTTGCTGTTGGAATATTTTAAGTCTCAGGAGTGATGCGAGGGGAAATTTGCTTTTCTTCCACACCCACTGTATGTAATGACCCAAATGGGGTTTTTTGCCTTCTAACCTCATCTTTCTGCAGCCAGCCAAGTTTGCAACATTAATAAAAGCTTGTTGTGTTGCTAAACCTCCTGCTTTCATCTCTTAATGTATGTTTATTAATAATTTTGTCATTCTACAGTGTAGATTACACAGTAAGATGAAGCAAACTCGTACTATAAGGTGATGCATTGTGGTTTATTATCTAACAATATTCTGCTGATGTTGCTCATACTCCATAGTGAGTTTTTGAGATGGTTTTGTTAAAATAATTACATTTATGAATTTTAATGTTAATTTATAAACACTTATTTACACAATACATTCACAATAGCTACAAAACGGCAGCTTGATAATAAAATATATTAGAAACAAATCCTGCTTCTTGTATTCAGGTATATTTGGCAAATGGCTTACAAATTGCAATTTTCTGAATCTTTAACTGAATTTATAGCTGAGGATCTTCACACAGTGGTGCTGCATGGTAACATAGTTGCATCACAGCAAATCAGTGACAACTATACTTTCTTCAACATTTCCTCCAGTCCAACTATCTGGGAACAAACCAGTCCTTGCTGTTACTGCCCAACTGAGCTCCAGCTATCTTTTGGCCTGTGGTGCATACAGAAAGATAGCACTGTAGGTGGAGAGGATCTCCCTGGCCTCTGTGGTGGCCAGCTGGCCTCCGGTCCTCACCAGGCCCACGCGGTCTCCTTTCCTCAGCGGCAGGATTAGACTGAAGGATACTGAGCCTCCAGAGCAGCAGTTACCACCAGCTGGGCCCCCATGTTGACCGGCCACAGGCCCCGCTGAGCTCTGCAGCCTCTGGACACTGCGGTTAGACACGGACAGCACAGCTTGTACCCGGTCACCCTGCTTTGCAGTCAGCAGCCCTGAAATGAGGTATCGGCCATCCAGAGGTACAGTGAAGATCCCTGTAGAGATGAAAGTGTGGGTAAGATCAATAATGTGATGTAGTTTGTTACACACAGTCAGATGGCTACTAATGTTTGTTACTCCTAAATCCTGTTTTTTTTTTAAAGCCTACATGAATAACTGAATTAGGTTAGGATCACAGGTCTTTTTTTAAAAACAATAGTCAGGTCCATATGTTTAAGAGATCGCGCCCTAATGCCCTTCCCAATATCCACAGTCCTCATTCTGTACAAAGTTTTTCTGAAGCTAATGGGCTTCAGCCATCTAAATTAGTCAAGTGGATATCTTCCAAAGTTAGTCTTCTTAATGCAACATTTTGTTCCTTCCACTGAATCTCAACAGGGAAACACTGTCCAGGGAAATCCAAAGAGGGAATTTTGTGTTAAAAAGAAAGTAACTTTGAAACATATCCACTTGATTTTATTAACTCACTACCGAAGCCTCATATTAACTTCAGATAAACTTTAAGGTAAGCCATTATTAACAGGAAGTATGCTTTCAGAAAGCAAGGCTTCAAAGATTGGGAACCTTTAAATTAACTTTGGATGGTTTGACTCAGCCCTGGATTTCTCCATTTTCCAAAGCTGGTTTAAAATTCATCTGGAGCCATTGTCGCCAAACTTGTCCCTAAACTTAAATCTATAAAATTGCAGGCTAATTCCCAGTTATATTGTGAAGACCACAGCCAGGACTTGCATGAATTCTTTCAGATGTGAATGACACATTTCATCCCAATTTAATAATGTGTGATTGTGTAATTATGATTTTAGATTCAAGCATGTGTGTGTTAATGAAAGATCATCACTTTCTATTGTGTAATTATCACAATTTAAACAATAAAAAGAAACATGCATTAATGGGGGCAGTACAGCAGTGTGTTATTTTGATTACTATGTATTATCACCCTGTTAAATTGTAATGGCAAATGGTTGCTTATTTACACATGCAGCAGACACGGAGCATTCATTTGGACTGCAGAGTTAGCTGATAAATGTCTGTGAATATACATTTATTCATTTAGCTAACGCTTTTATCCAAAGCGACTTACAATTGCTACATATGTCAGAGGTCACATGCCTCTGGAGCAACTAGGGGTTAAGTAAATACAGTAAATATACAGTAAATACAACCATTACACAACTGTGCATTATTCTGGGACACTTCATGAGCAAACAGGATCATGTATACATAGCGACATTGCAACAAATGTTAAATATTTTTTGTTTTTGTGTACCTGTGTGGGGATTGTAGTGTCCACCGTCATTGACAAGAACTCTGTTGAAGCGGATGGTGCCAGAGTCTGCAGAGAGGGGCGGCTGCGTGAGGCCAGCAGAGAAGGAGAAGGGATCAGCAAAGGCGCTGTTGACGACTGACACTGGAACGAAAAACATGTATTTAAGTCGTGTAAGTGTCAAGTTTCAAAGATAAATTACAGTGCAATTTCTCAATTTCTCCATACAGTGACTTTAACTTCTTCACAAATCCTCATATTTTGGCTGATGATTTGGATACTTTTTTTTCTTTATCGATACAGTTACTAAATTTAAGAGAGATGATTTCAAGATGGATTTTACCTGGTGATTCAACTGGAGTTTGATACATCGGATTCCACGGCACCTTTGCTGCCAAAGGAACTAGAAGGTACAAGAAAGTGTAAGTTTTATTTATTGTTTAGAGTCACTGCTGTGAGCTGAAGGGTTGACAGCTTTATTTTTAAAGACGTTACATTCCTATGAGTCTGTAGTAGTATGTTAAATATTATCATACAGGATCAATTGATTCAATTAAGAATTTGTGTGCTTTTCTGGGTCGGTAAGTAGCTAAAAGGAAGAAATGGGTCTTTGTTTCAGTAAACATAGCCTATCTACTTCAATGATGCCATTTTCTTAATCATCACCAAATGTCACAGAGTATAACCTCCTGGTAAGTGCCAGCAGACGAGCTAAAATCCTTCCACAGTCCGCCCACACCTCTTTAAACTAAACACATCCAGTTCCCACTCCCTCGCACTCTCAGGCTACAAATTATTCACAGCTTTTCCATTTTTTTGCACTGATGTAGTAGAATGGCAGAGCCTGCTACAATACCTTGGCGGCTGGCTGATTGAGGCTTGAAAGACGCAGGCTGCAGAGGAGGATAACCTGCAAAAGAAGCAGATGACAAAAACATTATGTTTTATCACCATCAGAGGACAAGGTTGAGTGAATACTCTTGACAGAGGCAGTTGTTTGGTTTTCCATTTGAACATTCTGGCAAAACTATGTGGGATAGTTTCCCAGAGAAGGTATAAAGTTAAATAAAAATAGTTATAATGCATCATTTTGGTTTTACAAGTGGCTTTTTGAATCCATTTAATTTTGCTGTTTCAGGACAATCGGATCTAGAAGCAGTCAGGTGTTTCTGATTAAGAACAACCTATAAAACAACATGAGGATTTGTAGCCCTGTAAAGAAAAGGGGATATGGAAACCTACCCTTTAATGGTGAAGAGTAATAGAAAACTTTTACATCTACCAAAGCCTGAACATTTGCATGAATTTTAATTATCAGGTTAATATTCTGGACTAACATGGATTTAAAGCACATTTTTAAAAACTATTCTCTATCCTTTTACTACTAAAACATGCCAATGTTTTAGTAGTAAAAGTTAATTCAATCCAGAAATGACACTGTGACTATCTTTTGCCTCTTCCGTCCAATTTGAGTTGGCCCTCGTTAAAAGCCCCAAGTGTAGCATTCCTCTGTGTCGATGGGGAAAAAAAAAGAAAGAACGTGGATAATTGAACCTTTGTTATGGTTTCCATATGTGAAAAAAAACAGACCCAGGCAATTCCAAATGTTGTCGTTGCTGATTAGTACAGACGAGTATATGTGATGTAACTATGAACTGACAGCAGTTGAAAAGAAGAACATACATATTTTATGTCACGTGTGGTAATGCTGGCTGAGTCTAGCTATCCATGGTGCCAGAATTATGACACAGTCTCATAAAATGTCCTTCTTGTCACTGTACTGAAGACAGATTCCAGTTTCAGCATTCATTCATACACATTACAAGTAGATTCATCAGAATCTTGTGCTTTAGATTCCAGACTCAAAATTACAGCATAGTTATTTTGTGTAAATGGGGTATCAATAACTACTTACTGAATATGTATACCAAGACAAATATTAAGTACAGGGAAAGAAGACACTAAGTTAGAGAATAAGGTGGTTAAAACTTTGTGCTTATGAGGGACTTAAATTACACTGCAAGTATTTTTTGAATTACTGAATATCTGTTTAATAATAACAGGGCCCAGTAATATTATAACTGGGTAATAAAACATGAAAAGTGGGTATTTAGGGTACAGGTGATATTACAATGAAATTAGTTATGGTGGAAAGGTAAATTATATCTGGGGAACAAAACATTAGGTTAGGCATAGGAAGAAGGGTGTACCTCTGTAACTGTAGCTCTAAAATAGTCATGTTTGTTCAGTCATTTTATCAAATTACAGACAATCTCAGACAATTCTTTCACTCACAAACAAATGATGACGAACATCAATAAATTTTCTAGATTTACTAAGAGCGTATTAAAGCGAAAGTGCCACAAGTAGTTTGGCTCCTTCCTTCTACATGTAAAAGAACATGTAGGCTAAACCTGTTATATTAGGTAATTTTAAAAGTACTTACAGTGTAATGTCTTACCCCAGTATTACCCCCTGTCCTTTCCACCTGACCATTATGTACAAAAATCCTTGTGGTCTTTAGTGAAACATACACACACACACACACACACACACACACACACACACACACACACATACACACACGGGCCACTTTATTAGGTACACCTGTTCAATTGCTTGTGAACACAAAAAAGCTAATCAGCCAATCACATGGCAGCAACTCAATACAGTTAGACATGTAGACAACTTGCTGAAGTTCAAACTGAGCATCAGAATGGTGAAGTAAGGGGTTTTAATTGACTTTGAACGTTGTTGGTGCCAGACAGGCTTTTCAGAAACTGCTGATCTACTGGGATTTTCACACACAACCATCTCTAGGGTTTACAGAGAATGGTCTGGAAAAGAGAAAATATCCAGTGAGCAGCAGTTGAGTGGACGAAAATGCCTTGTTGGTGTCAGAGGTCAGAGGAGAATGGGCAGACTGGTTCGAGATGACAGAATGGCAACAGTAACTCAAATAACCACTCGTTACAACCAAGGTATGCAGAATACCATCTGAACGCACAACATGTTGAACCTTGAAGCAGATGGGCTACAGCAGCAGAAGACCACACCGGGTGCCACTCCTGTCAGCTAAAAACAGGAAACTGAAGCTACAATCGCACAGGCTCACCAAAATTGGACAATGGAAGATTGGAAAAACGTTGCCTGGTCTGATGAGTCTATCCCGGCTCTATCCCTGCTGCCCTTAAGGAGGCCACTGTCACTCCGTTACTCAAGAAGCCCTCACTGGATCCTACCGTGTTAAATAACTTCCGCCCTATCTCTGTTTTGCCTTTTGTCTCTAAGGTGTTAGAAAAAGTTGTGCTTGACCAACTCCAGATCTTTCTAAAACGCAATGATATTTCTGAAAAATTTCAATCTGGTTTTAAGTCTGCTCACAGTACTGAATCTGCTCTGCTGAGAGTTTTAAATGACATCTATCGTTCCACTGACACTGGTGACTCTGTGGCTCTTATTCTTCTGGATCTGTCGGCAGCTTTTGATACGATCGACCACTCCATCCTGATATCCAGACTTGAATGTGATGTGGGGCTAAAAGGCATCGTCCTCCAGTGGTTCCAGTCTTATCTCTCGGGTCGTACTTTCAGAGTAAAGCTAGGAAATTGCTCATCGTCTGTTGCGCCTCTAACCTGTGGCCTTCCTCAAGGATCTATCTTAGCGCCTTCTCTCTTTTCCCTCTACATGTTACCGCTGGGCAACATTCTAAGAAGACATGGGGTATCTTTTCACTGTTATGCAGACGACACCCAAATGTACGTTCCAATCAAGAGAAATGATCCCTCTGCCCTTTCATCATTCTTAGGTTGTCTAGATGAAGCAAAATTTTGGCTGGACCAAAATTTTTTGTTCTTAAATGAAACCAAAACAGAGATCATTGTTTTCGGGCCCACTGTTAATCCCCAGGCTGCCACCCTCGACCTAGGCAGACTAGCGGCGTTTAGATCCTCTAGTGTTCGGAACCTGGGCGTTCTACTGGATGAGTCTTTAAATTTTGATAAACAAATCTCCTCGGTAATAAGCTCTAGTTTTTATCACCTACGTCTCTTGTCAAAAGTCAAACCTTTTCTTAATCCTAAAACTCTTGAGATGGCTGTTCATGCTTTTATCACCACACGTGTAGATTACTGCAATTCACTTTACTGTGGTATCTCGAAATCCCAAACTGCTCGTCTGCAATTGGTGCAAAATGCCGCCGCAAGATTCCTCACAAATAGTCGTAAAAGTGATCATATCACCCCAATTCTGCGGTCTCTTCATTGGTTGCCCGTTAATTTCAGAACTGAGTTTAAAATCCTGTTATTTGTGTACAAAGCTTTATGCAACCAAGCACCTAGCCACCTAACTGAACTGCTACAACCGTATACTCCATCGAGAAGTCTCAGATCAGGCGAACAAAATCTGTTACAAGTCCCTCACTGCAGACTTAAACGCAGAGGGGATCGAGCTTTTTCTGTGGTTGGGCCTCGGCTGTGGAACAATTTGCCCTTAGACGTTAGGATAGCCCCTTCTGTGATCTCTTTTAAGTCACTTTTAAAAACGCACTTGTTTTCTTTGGCCTATAATTAAGGTTGTTTATGTATGTGTATCTTTGTATATACATATATCTATATGTATATGTGTGTGTGTATGTTTATACGTCCTTTCTGTTGTTTATTTTTGATAACTCTATGATTGCTTGTGCTTCTCCCGTTCTAAGCTGTTCTTATCTTTGCTGTACTGTTCTATGATGTGCTGCTATGCATGGTGTTAGTGTCTTTTAATTTTGTTGTTCTGTAAAGCACTTTGGTCAGTCATTGGCTGCTATAAAATGTGCTATATAAATAAAATGAACTTGAACTTGAAAATGAACATGAGTCTGGATTTCAGCTGCGCCATTCAGATGGTAGGGTCAGAATTATACAACAAGAAAGCATGGATCCACCCTGCCTTGTATCAATGGTTCAGGCTGGTGGTGGTGGTGTATTGGTCTGGGTGATATTTTCTTAGGACACTTTGGGCCCCTTAGTACCAATTGAGCATCGTTTTAACATGACAGCCTATCTGAGTATTGTTGCTGACCATGTCCATCCCTTTATGACCACAGTGTACCCGTCTTCTGATGGCTACTTCCAGCCGGATAATGCACCATGTCACAAAGCTTAAATCATCTCAAAGTGGTGTATTAAACATGAAAATGAGTTCACTGTACTCCAGTGGCCTCCACAGTCAACAGATCTCAATCCAACAGAGCACCTTTGTGATGTGGTGGAACGGAAGATTCACATCATGGATGTGCAGCTGACAAATCTGCAGCAACTGAGTGATGCTATGATGTCATTGTGGACCAAAGTCTTTGAGAAATGTTTCCAACACCTTGTTGAAAGTATGTCGCAAAAAATGAAGGCAGTTCTGAGGGCAAAAGGGGGTCCAACCATACTAGCAAGGTGTACCTAATAAAGTGGCCGCTGAGTGTATATAAAAAATTATTTATTGTAGGGTTTTCATCTGCAGAGTAAATGTGGTCGAGAACACCAAAGTTCATCACCATTAGCACTACTCACCTGGTGCTCCAGCAAATCCTTTGACAGGCATGCTAGAAGAGTCCTCAGACCCTCTCCGCACAGTCACTCTGCGGATGTACCCTGGAGGTCCTGCCTCGCCCGTCTCCACCACAGGCCTTACGGGAACTAGTGGGAGAGTGTGCAGGCCTGGTTGCTGGGGCATAGACGGCTGGCTTGGCGGACTGATCTTGATCGTGTGTATGTTGGGCTTCATTGGTTGGCTGGGATTGTATGGCTGCGGAGGGATGATGAGAGGGATGTGGATTTGTTGGATTCTGGATCTGTTTGGAGTCAAATCTGGCGAAGAAGAAGGCTTCTCTGGTCTTAAGGTCATTCCTTGGAAAGTAAAGGAAAAAGAGAGACAGTGGCAAGATTGTAAAAATATCAATATACAGTTCACCTTCTAACCATATTATATGCGTACTATCAAACATAAAAAGCTTCTGGTCGCTACAACTGAAAGTTAAGGAAAATGCTGTAACTGCAATCACACAAGCCTTCAATTTACTTTTTTGTTTAGAAATCCCTCTTCCTCTCTCACATTCAGACCACATCCCTCCCATCTCTTGTGAATTCTCCTTTAATGACTTATATCCTGATGACAGGCCAAATTAGACTTGGCTTTCACTGCACCTCTGAGCTTTTATTTAAAAAAAAATAACGCTACCATTATTACCCTTCATAAGAGCAAAGCAGGCGGTCAGTGCTCATTTTAGGCAACCAGAACCATCTGAACTGAACCAGTTGGCATCTTGACAGACCCCCTGAGGGCACAGACATCACCTGGGCCAATGAGGTGAGTGTAGAAAGACACTGTGAGAGTGTCCTGGGGACAAATCACAAAAATAACTAAAGCTGCAAGCAGCAATGAACAGGACATCACACCCCTTCCCACACTGATGAGGACCATGCTGCAGTTGAAAGCTTGAAAGGAGAAATGATGGTCAGCGGACCTTAAGTTTTATAATAATAAGATATTTTTGTCAAAGAATGGACATTCATGCTCAAATCGACAGGGTACGAGTACATATTTAGCATCTTGAAAGTACAATAATCACTTTAATGGCTGTAAGTTCTGCCACATTATTACAATGAATCAAAAGCTGCCTGTTATTTCAGATGTACATCCAGTCTTGCCCTGAGGCAAAGTGATCAATCCAATGGAACATTAGAGTCTGCTTGTTACTCTGGATTATAAAAGTAATCAGCCACTCTGTTCTTATCAAGTAAAACATCATCAACACATGGACAAAATTCTTCCTTCTTAACTGCACGATACCACAGGCTACTTAGAAACCACATGTATGATTAAAAACGAATTAAACCCAGCAATCATGTTGTTTGGAGATAATCAGAAATCTCTTCTTCATTTCCTCCCTATGCTTCCTTCAGGACGCCGGTTGACTGAGTGCATATTTCCCATGAGCTCTCAGTCTGTGTCTCACTAAGGGGGCAACCACAAAGTTGAAAAACACAGAAAGGCGCAGACATACACACGAGTGATGGTGCAACGAAGAGCGTTACCAAAACCAGATGTTATTACTTGCAAGCAGATTTTGACACTGCAGTGGGAGGGATGATGTAGTCACTGCTTCCAAAGATTCGGGTGACAGTGCGTGAATGTTCAAAAGTGTCTGAAAGCGTAAAGGAATATTGCAGCAGACAAGCGGATCACTCGTTGGAAAATGGTGTCAAGGGGCACAGAGCAGGGTGTGGTGGTTACGCGCACGTACAATGATGCGTCACTTGCACTCTGACATACATTCTCTTCTTTTTCCTTCTCTTGCTATGCAAAGGGACATATTTTCATCCTCCACCCCATTTTCCTCCAGTCTTATTAATGATGGGAGGTTCAAACTGTGAACTGCATGGCATCCTTCAGGGACTCCCATTGTGTATCTGGGTCCATTCTCTGAAGACTTCCAGATGGGCTCCTGGGTCAGGGATGGAAACACCTTCAGAAATCTCTGTAGCTGTTGCAGTTAAAGTGCACCAAAATCAAAATTCAGGTTCTGACTAAATATATACAGTGTGTGTCTGTGGCGGGGTTGAATACAATTTTCCATTCTTTTCCCAACACAGACACCCTTTGACTTAAAAAAGCCTTTGTTATCTTGTTTCCCTCATCACGGTAGACAGTTAATCTTACTGCCTGTCGCTCTAATATAAAATAAGAATGATCAATTGCAAAGCATTGATCCATGAAATCAAAGCCTTCATTTTGTTCCGACTTTAATACAGCTGCTTTTTATATTTTCTGAAAGCCTCGCCTGTCAATAGACACTTACAGGACAGAGTGTGGGGGACAGGAAAAAAATGAAAAAGTCCTCTAGCATTCTTGGAAGGACAAACTGGAAGAAAATAAAATACTGGACAGAAGGAGAGAGCAACGAGGGAGTAAAGAGAGAGAAATTGAGAGATAAGAGAGACAGAACGAAACGACAGGGAAGTTATTTGAGCTAGACTGGGATCACCTCCAAAAAAGGAGTAGAAAAAAAAACAGCTTGAGAATCGCATGAGAAAATTCAGCACAAGATGGTTGATTAGTCAAAGATCTGAATGAGACAGCATGCTCTAGCTCTCACAACATAGAAGCATTTTCCATATTATAAGTATTTTCTTTTCATGCTACTTTCCATTTCTTCTTTACTACATCCAAGAGGGAAATACTGTACTTTTTATAAATCAATCAATTGATTAATTGAGAAAATAATCATCAGTTTAATCCATAATGAAAATAATCATCAGTCCAATACAAAATAGTTCAAAATTAGCTCCAGCTCAACCTTCTACAACAGTAAAATCCTGATTTTACAATAATGCAAGAGCAGTAATAATGTAATGATATGATAGTATACCCGTCAGGAGTACATTTTCCTGATTATACTTACATACTTTTACTTGAGTAACATTTTCAATGCAGGGCTTTTACTTGTAAAAGAGTATTTTTACATTGTGGTATTTTTACTTTTTACTTTCAGTAAAGGATCTGAATGCTTCCTTCACCACTTACAATTTCTAATAACCTTTACAGTTGACATTAAAGTCTCTCGCCTAATTTCAAAATGTCTTTGACATATCAGTATTATACTTTTAAATGATGCAACAGAGTCATTGCTGCTTAACCCTACCCTATCTGGAAGAAAACAGCCAGAAACAAACACACACATGCTGTAGTGGCAGACCTCTGCTGCTGCAGCTGCTGCGGGCGAAGCAGTGCCAGCATTTTGCAACTGAAGTCACACAATTCCATTCAGCAGTCACATTGAGTAAGGGCAGAGCTATTCCAGTTAATCTTTCAGTTATGTTCTTACAACACCTCATCTGTTTGCAGCCTCCTCGGGGTCTTCATATGACTGAGTGGAGAATATGAGCTCAAACACTGAGAGGAAACATTTCAGTAGGCTCTCAACTACCACCACACCTACAGAGCTGGGATTTTTCATGGAAATGCTTTATCTCCATTTAGGCTATCTCTCTTTCCCAAAGGAAAACATTAAATCTTCATGCTACCTCAGCCACATGGTCCAGCTCCCTCTCTCATGGGATATAGGATACAAACTATGAGCACAACAAGAGGGAATATCACAATAATTGCCCTTAGAGGAAAAGATTTGGTGAAATAAAGACAAACCATGTCTGCACATCAAATATAAAGCTACCACCAGCAGCCTGCTAACTTAACACAAAGACTTTAAGCAGGAGGAAACAGCTAGCTTGACTTTGTCCAAAGGTAACTAAATCTGCCCACCAGCACTAGTTAACATGGTGTATTTTTTTAATCCTTACAATAACCAAAGTTTTTAAATATAATATATAATGTGTTCATTTGTGAGCTTTAGAGGTGCTGGCAGGCAGATTTTGTGAAATCTTGGACAGAGCCAGGCTAGCTGTTTCCTACCATTTCCAGCCTTCATGCTGAGCTAAGTTTGCCGGCTGCTGCCAGTAACTTCATACTTAGCATAAAGACATGTGAGTGGTATTACAACTAATAAAGCGGGAGCCCTGACAAACATGTTTCACAGTCCTCCTTCAGTACGCACAGTTCTGCCTGATTTGATTCTGGGCAGAGTAGCAGTATGATATTACATATACGGTAATGAAATCAAACATCACGGTCACAGACCATATTTGGCAAAGAGTGAAATGGAATACAATTCACGCTCTTTGTCTTTCTACACCACAACAATTAATCCATCTGCTTTCCTTTCCTCAGGTCCCTATCATTCCATTGTTTTGGACGGTGGTTTAAGAAAGGGAGGCACCAGTGATGGGGGCCCCATTTATGACATCACAGCTGAGGGTAGTGGAAGCATCTGGTCCTGGGTGTGGAGCCCTGCTTTCCCCCCTCTCCATCAAGACTGGCTCCAGCAGTGAGTCAGGGCCCTTAATGAGTACCAGACTCCACATATCAGGCTGAGGTCACCCTACAGGGAATCTCTGGAGGTTGGTATGTGTAAAAGGACAAAGACAGAGAGGGAGGGAGTGCGTGTATGAGCCTCTGTGTGTATATACATGTGTACTGACAGACTGTGAACTGAAATTGGGGTCCGCCATTCTGTGGTATGAGTAAAAGAATCTATGTCATGGTGCAAGAAGGAAGACCTCACAACTCAACATATTCATAAAGGGAGTGGGAAAAATGGAATAGTCTGCTCAGGTGTTCTGACATTAACATAAGGGAGCAGTGAGGCACAAAACACTGAGAGTAAATCATCAGAGTAGTTAGGAGGGGCTGAGCTTGGCGTGTAAAAATTTAAGACTCTATTTACCTGTCCCCTTCCTTATATAAAAACTGGGGAATTCCTAGGACGACATGAATCTAATTCATAGGAAGTTTCCAATGCGGGCCTCTGCCTCGGTGCTGGGACATATTGAATGACATACTCAAGGCCAGCGCGGGAGGCCTAGTGAACGGGAAATACCCTATGGCCATTCATGGGATCTGATCCTTCCCTCCAAGCCTCCATGTAAACCAAGCAAACAGAATTCATTATATGGAGGATTATCTTCAGGAAACATTTGTGTTTACACAGATGTTAATCACTCTCGATAAACTCAAGGAAGTTAGAGAGGAAGCTGCAACTAAGTGTTTTTTATCCAACTTCTTTTGGCTCATTTCAGTGGACTTTTAAGCGGTGAAATTGTACCATAATCTATGTCTAATTAGTGGTCGTGGAGTATATTTTCAATAAATTTGACATTTTGATTATTCTTTCCACAGATAGCCAGTGATGTCAATAAACCATCACCAAACCACCAACTCACCTGGCTCTTTGGCAGTGATGTCCTTCAAAACATGTTTGGCCATCGCAGACAGCTGTCCCTGGAACTTCTGAAAGGAATTCTTCAGTAAGATGATGTCGGCTCCGTGATTTACACAGGTGGCGTTCATCCTGTATACACAGTCCCGCAGACCACCAACATGTCTCTCCAGTCCATCTTTCAGCTCTTTGATATTGACGGAAACCCCATCTAACCTTCCACACACCTTTTCAAGTCTGGTCACGCGTCCATCCACAGCAGACATGCCATCAGAAACACCCTGTGTGTTCTGTTTACATTGACTCAGTTCAGATGACACGTGTTTACTGAGCGTATCAAGCCTGTTCTTCAGCTCCTCCACCTGACGCTTTGTGTCGTCCGCCTGACCACTGGGTACTTCAATGACTGATGCCAAGTTGACCTGTGGTGGACTGCCAGTGCCACTCTGCTCTGCATGGCAGCATGTCGAGTTTATTCTGTACATATCCTGGTTGTATTTGCTTAAGGAGTCACTTAACTCAGTAACAGAATTAGCCAGATTGTTTTGGACATTAATCAACCCCTTCTGGAAGTCCTCCATCGTCTTGGTCCGTCTCTCATTTGCAACTGACTGCCTTTCAACAAGGTCTTGCAATTGCCTGAGTTTGTCTGTGTTGGCATTGACATCTGTGTGAAGAACATCCAAGTCATTCCTATACCGACTTAGGTCCTTCAATATATTTTCTAGACTGTTAGGTGTGTGTGGTGCACCTACAACATTTTCTGAGCCTGAACATCTTGCAGAGCACATCTCTCCAACAGCACTGACCTTTTCATCCAAGCCTTGGAGGAGGAACTTATTGTTGTTGACTTCTGCCTGGATACCATCCATGGAGTCACCAAACATCCCAGGGAAGGAGTTCTTGCTCATTTCCACCAGCATGTTCGTAAGCTGGTCCTCCATGCTGTTCAGTCGCTCATCCAGAAGTTGCCGAAGTGCTGCCACTTCTTCAGCAATTGTACGAGTCAGCTTCTCTTCAATATAGAAACAGTGAGTTTCTGCATTTTGTTCCGTGATATTAATGCGTGCCTCCAGCTCTTCAATCAGTAGGCCAAAATCATTGTCATCCTTTGGTCCAGAAAGGTGCGCCAGCTCATTGTCAATTCGGACATTCAGGATGCGATGAGCCTCTGCAATACGTTCAATCTCACGCCACAGGTCTTTGTGGTCACTATGATCCTCTTCCCCTTTGGATACATCTGTCTGCCTTTGAGTTCGTATAGGTCCATCTGCGGCGGCCATGTCCAGACGTAGTGCCCGGATCTCCTTTCTCAGATCAGCATCCTTGGTATCCACCAGCTCAGTCAGGCTGACCAAACGTTGGTCACGGCTGTCTTCACAGGTCTTCTGCAAGCTCTGGATCTTGTCATTGCATGAGGTTTGTAGCTTGGCCATCTGTTCCTCCACATTCTGGTCTAGCTCCTTCTTCAGCTTCTCAAATTTCCCATCAATGTAGGTCTGTATAACATCAAACTCTGCTATGGCTGGAGTCTGAGATTGAGAAGCATCCATCAAGACACGGATCTGCCCTTCATGACTTGTCATAGCTCCTCTTAGGTCTTCCAAAGCTTCGTCCTTGCTTTTCAGTGCATTGTTGATATCATCCAACCGGGCCACTATTTTATCTATAGCCTTGTCTCCAGCAATCCCACCTCTAGTTGCCTGATGACCATCCAGCACTGCTGGGCTCTCCTCTGTGCCTGCAGCAGTAGCACTGTCTGGCGGACGCATGTTGTTGAGAAGTGTCACCAGCATCTGCTTTGAGTCTTCCTGCAGCTCTGTGCGAAGGTTGGCGGTTAACCCTGTCAAAGCAGACTGAAGATCCAGGACTGTCTTAGACAGGCGCTGAACTTGACCTTCTAGAAGATGGACCTTATCTGTCCCACCATGCCTCATCTCATGATGCCCTGTCTCCCTCCTCTCTGGCCCTATGATCAAAGAATAGGTTATTAGAGTTTTATTAATGAATACAAATATATAATATAAATAATTTTCTCCTCTTTAAGCACAATGACACTAAGGTAGCTTAATGTGGTGATTTAGTGGTACTTAGTAAAATTTGGAAATACATAGATGTGTAACATAAATTGACAAAAACACCCATGTGAGAACAGAAAATGGTGACTTACTCTGTGTGTGTCTTGTTGTATGTCCAGGATTTGATGGGAGGTAAGGCTGTATTCCCTGAACTGTTTGTCGGTCTGGGGCTGGTTTTAAATCTTTGCAGTCTGGACCCTGGTAACCGGGACAGCATCTCCACTCTAACTCTGTGACTGTCTTGAAGGCAATCTTGTATGTGGGTCGAAACCGATTTTGGTATCTGTAAAACAGGGCAGAGTCATCAATATGTTGTCAAAATCTCAAACAAATATGAATATAAATTCGGGAACACTAAGCTTAATTTCCAAGATCAAACCCAGAACATTTGTTAAGTGTTATTCCTGTTTGTGCATACTACAGCTACTCTGCCATTCCAAAAAGAGGAAACTGTTCCAATAATTTATATTTTTATTGGTTACTGTCCTGCAATCACCAAAACATGGACATTTTTTGAGCTTCTCTACTTTTCCCCATTACATGAAAATGTCAACTTTCTAGCCAAGCTTAACAGTTCCCAAAGAAACAATAGATGACATCACTTCCCTGAAGGCAGGGGTCATGTCATGCAGAACATCTGGAAAGTTGATGACTGAAACAATCATCTTTGCACATTTCTCAACTGTCACCCTCACTGTTGTAGCTTGACAAAGAGACAAAAGGAAACCTGTTGGATAATAACATCTTAGATTATGGCTTTAATCAATGTGTGCTTAAAACTCATCCTAACATGAGATAATATGAAAACCAGAGCTGTCTATTATCTTCTTGCTTTACACAGAAACTTGGAAATGTGCTCCTGTGACCTAAGAATCACCAGTTTTCAGGGATCTTTTCCACAACACAGTGGACTCTCTGCATGTGTTTGTCGAAGTGGATTGCAAAGCTAAACCACAGATAGCATGTGTTGTTTCACAACTAATAATGAATCACAAAGGAAAATATATTAAATTGCAACAGAACATCTTCCAGTACAGAATTAATGACAACTGTTACTCACCAATTACTGGTGTAGATGCTCTCATTTACTATCAATTACACCACAACAGGAACAAATTGCTTTGTTTATCTCAACAGTTGTGTAGACATAGATTTTATATATTACAGTATTTATTATTAGATCAAAGCATATTCTATATAAGTCACATATTAGAATACATGCAAAAATTCTACTTCAAGTTATGTTATGGGGTGGCAATGGGGCAGTGGATAAGACACATGCCTTGATCAAGACACTTAACCAATAGTTGCTCCGGAGGCTTGCGTGTGAGCTTTTGAGCTTGTGTAAGTTGCTTTGGATTTAGTTAAATAAATAAATGTACTGTGAATTAATATTTTCTTGAGGGCTATTTAGCTGCTAATGACAAATCCTATAACATACTCTAATGGAAAGTCTGTCTGTCCCAGCTGATTTTCATTCGATGCTTGTTACAATAAGCTCAAGGCCATCCAGAGCAGTACAAGCATGTTAAGAGAATGGATAGATTTTAGACACTGTTTAGTTTTTTGGGGTTTTTTTATAGGTTGATATAAGGCCAGTGCCATAATACATATCCATAGAGCTAGTTAAAACCAATGACTATGCATCTGACTGACCAGAATATGGCCTATAAATGCTCATACAGTAGTTTGGAAGTAGTGCAGGCACGTTGTCCCAAAGTGTGTCCACAGGTGGCCACTGGTTGCTATTGGCTAATAACACTAGCTTGAAACTTGGGAGCTCATATCAGGTGAGTAACCATTTGTATTGGCTTTCAGCTATAGGGAGGGTTCTATTCCTCATTAGTTTTAGACTACTTTTCCAGTTTAACCCTTTGCATTTTCAGTGGATTATTTTAAGTGCAAGAAATATGCCTTTGGTTCTGCCAATGAGTTCCTGCAGCCTCACAAAGAAACATTTTCTTCTCATAGCTTAAGTCTATAACTCACTGCTACATCTAAACATGCACCCTCAACCCCTTCCCCCATGCTCCCCGGATTCTCACGTCACTTGCTGCTGGCAGTTGGGCTGGTAGGCTGGGCATGGGGCCACTACGGGCTCCTGGAAACTCTCCACACTTCCCTGCACGGCACAGCTCACGTTCTTGCGCACCACATAGGCACACCAGTTCCTAAGGAGGGGGGAAGGAATAAACAAGAGCTTCAAGATATACATGTATATGTCAAGAACTGTAGGAAAGGTGTTTGATGAAAACTACTGTCCAAAGACCATGGAATTAGTTATGGAGTTTTTGGTGATTTGGATCACATCAATTAGGTCAATTAGGTCCTTATGGTTTACTGAGTTTTCCCTAAAGATTGCAACAGATTTTTCTTCATGTTTACCTCTATCTTATTTTACCAGAAACCAGTTTCACAGCAAATGCACTTAATGCTCTCTTGTAGATTAGAGATTGGAGTAATCACTGACATTCCAGCGTTTATCACCTCACACTGACCAACTCGAGACAAATTTAGCCACAGGCTGATAAAAGCACAGTGAATGTTAACAGGCTGGATATGACCATAACAGGCTAAATCTGCACCCAATACGAGGTCATTACGATCACTGAGAAGTTTGGGCGTCTTCGTATTTTTGTTGGCCACTGCACAACAAAAGCGCACAACTTTCACCTTCAGGAAAAGTGGGATCAAGAGACGTCCGTGCTATAGTGGTTTACTTTAGACTTTAACTAAAACAGAAAAGTTAAAATGATTCGCCACACAAATATAAAAACGCGTTATTTACCTGTTTCTGTGTCTTTGTACCACGCCAGTGTATGCGGACCCTTGGAACAAGTCATAAGAGGAGGGAGACCCGTAGGTGAACTGAAAGTTCAAAAACAGTGTGAAAACTGTCCACCGCCAGTCCATCGCTCCATTCCTGTAATTCATACTTACAAACTCCTTAAAAATAAATATTCCTAACATAGAAAAGGATCGGCCTACTCTGTTATTATCATGCGCGCTGCTCCCAACCACCAAAGTCACATTGCGCCAGTGACTGGTCCAACTCCAATAACTCAAGTTTGGGGAAGTCCACATTCACTGCAACTCCCTTGGAATGACGTTTAGGGCCCACACCCTCCTCCCAAAAAACTGAGATGGGGGAACTTCCCCCAGCCTTTAATAAAATAAAAATGTTATATCCCAAAAGGTGTTTTTGTTTGTGGTAATTAATTACCAAACTCAGAGGATGCTGCCACCACAAAGGACTTGATTACTTCTTTGTCTGCGAACAGCCAATGAATCACACCTCACTGATGAACATAACAAGATAATGTCTTTTGAAAGCAACCTCTAGTGTAGAAAGTGCTGATGATATTCATGGCCAGGGATAACGTTAGTCATTTACATTCTGTCTGTCCTGTTGGTGAATGGGGATATGGGGGAACACATAGTATGCAGTCTGTTCTTTTCTGCAGCAATTCACTGAGCAAATTACATTCTTTAAGCCAAACTGAGCAATTTGCAGAGCAAAATCTTAATGTGGAGGGAGACAGAAAGCAGCACATTAGTTACACAAGCGCTTCAATTCACAGCACTCTAGGCAGGGATTCATTGTCAGTGCTTTAGCCTGTGTGAAAGTGTGAGAAGGAGGAGAGTTTCCAAGCACACAGTGGTGCTGTGAAAATTATTTTTGTAAGATGGCCTTAAGCAATTTCCCCCCAGTTTCCCAAGGTGCTGTCGTCGGGTATGCTGCATGACTTTTTCCTGATCAGACAGATGCTGTCAGTTAACACAAAAAATTATAATGGTGGAGGAAGAAAAATAGAGGGAGACAGAAGGAGAGAAATAACCAAGGGAGACTGAGAATAGGGTGAGAATTCAAGAACTTTATGTGTTATGATGATTCAGAGGGAAGCATTATCAGAGGAAGAGATGTACAAACACACATGTGGACACACACACGCGCGCGCGCGCGCACGAATACCCCAGTAACAATTCCCTCCCCCAAAATAACCTTTTACCACTGAACAAGCTCTTTCTTTTGAATGGCCAGAGATAGTCCTTCCCAAAATAAGACCGCACTATTTCATCAGGCAGTGTGCACTGGGTCAGCCAAGCCAGAGATGTTGGAATAATAATAATAATAATAATAATAATAATAATAATAATAATAATAATAATAAGGAAGAATGAAGGGGATTTCATTTTCAAGTGTTTTATCAATAAACTTGATATGCCATTAATACACATGATCCTTTATGATGTTATTGCCAATTTCATTTTGTTCATTTCCTCTGGCGTTCATACATTTACTTATGATTCTTACCCACATTATACAATCACCAAACCTCGACATTTACTGGAGGCTACTTAGACCGCAAAAAATAGGCTGTTAATTGGGTTTACGTGAGTCACACGTGTGACAGTCTATGACTGTTTGTTTAGTCACCACAAGAGGGCAGCACAGCAGCAGTAAAGACGGCAAAAAGCCCTTCTTGTAGTCATGGCAATTCTTTTCCAAAAGTGTTGGAGTGAAAACAGGACATTTCATTACTGAGTGCCCAAATATCTCCAGTCACATTTCTCCATCACCTTGCCATGCTGTGCTCATGTCAGTTATCTATATATGCGCTCTGAATAGACCAGCTCATTCATTAATGGTACATTTGACTGGAATGATGTTGTCTCTCCAAGTAAATCATCATCAGCCATACTCTATTTCTGTCTTTGCTTATAAAAGCTATACATTCTGTTTCCACTGCTCCTCTTGCAGCTAGATTAAAGCCCTTACTCTTAACTCACTGCACATATTTTCCATGATGACATTATCAAGCCACACACCTCATACCTGCTCAAGTTAAAAATAGCCATTAACTTCATATATGCCCTGACATTCATGCAGAATGGGAAGCAAGATGAGTCATGACTGAAGGAAAATACCCGGTCATATCTTTCAGTTAAAAAAAAAACATGCTATGATTTCAGCTATAAATCCAGGGGACATTTCCTCGTTTCACCTTTCTCAAATCGATTTCTTATATTTTGACTTTGCAGAAGTTGGAGGACTGATTGGAATTGGAATAGCCTGCATTGAACCAGGGTGGATCCTTTGCAGCATACAATGCATTTGTCATTGAGACATGCATTTTGCAAGGCCACCCCTCACAAAGACTGCTTTTGAATCCTTGAAATTCAATGTGCTCCCACTGAAACAATGATCTTGATCTTTATGTTAACTTATAATAAATGTGCAGGTGCATTTGAGGGTGTGTTCAAGGTTGCTACAGAGGAAACAAAGGGAAACAAAGCATGTTTATTTTTTAAACTCCCTGTTTTGGAGCCGATACACTATGAATACTCTGATTCAGATCATGTGCATCAAATGAAATTGAGCCAGAGCTAACTGTCCATGTAGGTTCACTGTGGATTTTGTGGGCACTGTGGCTTCCTAACAGTGAACGTGCCCTTGTAAACTTATAAATACAAACAACACTCGCTTTTTGTTTCACCCAGGGAGAGTGAGCTGTGCTGCAGAGTTCGCTTCCATTTGGCAAGCAACAGCAATGCACCATGCGCATTACACCGTGATACCGCTGCACTTACACTGGGTGACTCAGTGGGAGAGCCAAGGCCTGCACACACTGCCTACACAGGTACTTTTCAAAGTGGGGTCAAGGGGCTGCCTAGGGGTGCTGTAGTGGGAATAAAACTTAAAATTCACTTTTCTCTCCACACAGTGAAACCGAGATTATGGGACATGGTGTTTTGATCACATATTCCAATTTATTCACTCATTGCAAGAAATCTTTGAGCTGAAGTGAATTCCAAAAAAACAAAAAAATTAGTCTACAGATTTAGGAACACAGTGCCATCACTCCTGATATGAAGATGCTGGGTTATTTGTCCCTTTTAGATACGAACATGCACGCACACACTTTAATAGCATGATGAAGTAGCTGAAGACCCCTCGGTCTCATTGCATAATGTTATACTCTCAGAGGCTTTTTGAACGTGTGTCAGGTGTAAGGGATGCAGAAATGATGATGCCTCAGAGAAACGACTCTACCAGATTCTCTTCCATCATTATTTCAGATGTTTCCCTCTAGTCTCCTTGCCTCCTCTCTCCCTTCTCATTCATTTTGCTTCCCGCAGAAAAAAAAACTCTTGACAGAGACCGACTTGTATCGCTGTCACTTTGTAATAGTCGACTCATCGAAAATAGCTCCCTAATTAGTTGACCTTTCCATTATGTGTGACACTTGCATTTGTGGGCGCTTGGATTTATCTTTTAAGGTTATTAATTGGCATAACACTGTGAATGACCTCCTCTGGATCAAGTTGTAGGTTGGATTTTTCTAGTTTTGCTAAGGAAAAAGCATTATGGGAATGATTCACTACAGTGTCATGATCAGAATAAGATTAAGAGAAAGTTCAAAGAAATGTCATGGTCAGAGACAGACTTGGAGATAAAGGAAGAGATATAGATGCCTGTTGTGGATGTACACAAATCACCCACCCACCACACACACACACACACACACACACACACACTCTCCCCCCTGAGTCACTCGCACATGCACATACACGTGGGCCTGTGCACACACACACACACACACACACACACACACACACACACAGCAGATTGGGAAAGCTGATTTATTGGTTGTAAAATGTTAATATAGCCATAAGCCGTGCTCATGAATTGTTAATTAAGGCCGTGACAGACTCGTCACCTAAAATGTTAATGAGGTGAGATTGCGTGGAGGTAGAGAGATCTCTGTGAGCTACTGAGCAAATACAACAACTGAATCCACAAGACCCCCCACACAATATAATAAGAAACGCTAAGGGCACCTGAGATGGGTTGTGCCCATTCGGCCATGGAGTAATTATATTAATGAATGGCGGTGCGTGAATTAACCAACGGGATAGTGAAAGGGTATGATAGATATGATCCATTTTTAGCATCACCCAGCCTATATCTGTACTGTCTTGTTCAAACTTACTGATCGGTGGTGGAAAAAGTATTACACATATACAGCTATTCTTATCTTTATATCCAGTGCATGATAATAATTCTTAATAAAGTGCCCAGCACTGAGAGAAGAGTAGTAGGCCTACATAATGGCTACTGGGAGGAAGGATCTCGTGTCGGGTTCAGTGGTGCATCTTTGTGGTATCAGTCTTTTCCTCAGGTGGCGCCTGTGTCCAGAAAGGCGTGAAAGGGGTAAGTAGTATTGTTGGTCATGCACTGCAGCTTGAAAACCAAAGAATCAGGTTCCACCCTCATTAATCCACTTTAATGATAATATATTGTAATGACTTAATTAGATTTAATTAGAGTTAATTATATACACCTGTGTGAAGTCCGTGTCTGCTGTGAGAGAGGTCTAGTTGTTTTATAAGTAATGTTGTAGCTTTTCAAGTTGGAACTAATTGTAATTACTTTATAGACTGTTGGGTAATTTATCTTTAAAAACACTCATAATATGTTCTGTTTATAAAACCTAGTTAGTGTAGTAGTTATGTAGCTGTCACATAAAAGTTGTGGGCTAAAACATTTGACTTTCCTCTGAAATGTGGTGGAATCTCAATACACTTTGTGCATTGTGTATACTTTAGTGAGTATTTTATATTTTTGTCAGTTTCAGTGTGAATATATTACATACTTAAAATGTGTTCAGAATGAGTATATAGAATGGAATTGGGCTGTAACAGACCACATATCCAACGCACTCTTTTACAATGAGGCGGGTTATATAAACCTTGGATGCCTGGCCTTATACTCGGTTTATATGGTAGTGCTGCTGAGAAGTGTGGAAAAATTGCTGTGAAGTAAGAATGCTTTCAAAACTTGACATGTTAGTAGATTACATTTATCAGCTAACAAAATGCAAAGTGAGTGAACAAAAGAAAATCTAAATCAAATCAATATTTGGTGTGACCATCCTTTGCCTTCAAAACAGCATAAGTTCCTCTATGTACACTTGCACACAGTTCTTGAAGGATCTCTGCCTCAATTGCTTCTCTCTCTTCATGTTATACCAGACAGACTCGATGATGTTGAAATCACTGTGGGGCCCATACTATCACTTTCAGGACTACTTGATCTTCTTTAAGCTGAAGATAGTTCTTAAAGATTTTTGCTGTATGCTTGGGGTCATTGTCATGCTGCCTCCCTGATGGTACTGCATGATGAATAAGTATCTGCCTATACTTCTCTGCATTGAGACCATTAATTCTGACCAAATCCCCAACTCCGTTTGCACAAATGCAGCCCTAAGCATCCAGGGTGTTGCCTAAATTGAACAAACTGCCTTCTACTACAGCCAAATCTTTGACATTTTCATCAATCCAGATGAACTGCTACCATTTTCTTCACCCCAGTTCCTGTTTTTTCGTGCATAGTTGAGTCACTTGGCCCTGTTTCCATGTTGGAGGTATAGCCTTTTGGCTGCAAGTCTTCTATTATGAGCACTTCTGACCGGACTTCTCCGGACAGTAGATGGGTGTACCAGTGTCCCACTGTTTTCTGCCAGCTCTCAGCTGATGGCGCTGCTGGACATCTTCCGATTGCGAAGGGAAAAGTAAGCATTATGTGTCTTTAATCTGTTGCAGTAAGTTTCTTTGGCTGACCACTGTCTACAGTCTACAGTCCTCAACGCTGCTGATCTATTTGTGCTTCTTCAAAAGAGCTTGGACAGCACACCTGGAAAGCCATGTCTGCCTTGAAATTTCTGCCTAGAAGAGACCTTGCTGATGTTGTATGTAGATGTCTTGTTGCCATGGTGTATGACTTTTGACAGTAAACAGTTAGCTGAGTTTGGCTGTTCCTCACCCAGTTGTAGTCATCCTTCACAGCTGTTTCTGTTTCACTTGTTGTTTACAAACAAAATATTGATTTGGGGATCATTAGCACATTTGTTTAATCATATAACTGATATGTCTTCAAAATAATATATAGTCTATTACAATGTTCATATTTGAAAGCTTTCTGACTTTATAGCATTTTTTCCACACCTGCCTGAAACCTTTGCACAGAACTGTACTTAAAATGCTCATGTTTGAATTTGGTGCAGTGCATTTTCATCCAGTTGTAACTGCTGTTTTTAGGGTATTTTGCTTTTGGTTCACTGACCAGTGACTCATTCACATAATGGTTTCTATGTAATATTGGCTTCATTGAAGCTTTTGTCACTCTCAAGATAAATGATCACAATCACATTTTCCTCCACACACTTTCAGCTGGGCAATACAGTAATATTTCCACTCCAAGCAATGGGATTATGTGCCTTGTTGCTGCTTCGTATCACAATTACATCTAAACTGTTGAGCTCTTCTCCACTCAGCTTCACTCAGTGGCAGCATTAAGCTTGTATCATGTACTGATGGTCAACTGGAGCCAGTTATCAACGCTACATAGCATTTCATAACAAGAGATTGTCTGCACTGAGCCATGACATTGTGTGATGTGTAAGTAAATAATCTGCTGCATAGCTGACATGTCCTTGCCTGCTGCTGTGTATCAGGTGGATTGCTGGGTTTCCATTTATCCAACTCAGGTGCTTTGTTGGGGAATAGGACAGCTGCTGAAGACAAAAGACAAAAGATCTGGGCACTGAACTGGTTGTTCCAACTCAATTCAATTCTAACTCTTCATTAGGTATTGTCAAGTTAACACCACAGAGCTGAACAATATATTTTTTATATAATATATTAGACATATACACACACATCACTCAGGCGGATGTGATCAGCATGAAAATTCTTGAAAATGTAGAACAAATATACAAAAACATACTGGCTCTACCTCACAGAAATTCAATAAAATACATTAACCACATAAATGACCCAAGAAGGAAACAGCTAACATAAAATGATTATAAATCATAGGGCAGCAACAAACAATTTTTAAATTTGCCGATTATTTTCTTAATCTATGATTTAAGTAACTAACTTGAAGATTTTCCTTTAATTAAATGTCTGTTAAGTCACCATCATCAAATTAGGTACACAATGGTGACTGGCCCACTGATTAAGTTAAGTCCTAACTGAACATTTCCTGCTGCAGCTTCACATTAAAAGCATGTAACTGTGGAAACACAAGTTGACTTTTATTATGAAGTAGTCACTGGAAATATAATGTGCTTGTCAGTGAAGTCAGCAATTTTGTTCTATCAAAAATTAATCTACAAAACAATAAAACGGGCATTTCTGACATTTTTTGACAGGATATGAGTTTGAAATGTTGTAAAGGAGGAATGAGAACAGCAACCAATACAATGTTGAAGTGGATCAATGCATAAACAAACGGAATTTGTCATATTTAGAGCAAATGTTGTAGCACGATTAAACATACAGCAAAACTAAACATAACAGCAACATCAGACATCACTGTAGAAACAAATGCAGCCTGTAGGCCTATATAAGCAATAAGCAATCAAGGATGTGATTTTTTGGATTAATCCAAAATTCCGGTTTTCCCATGTGAATCATGCAGTTCAGTAAAAAAAAAAAAAAAGGAGACTATGGTTGCACTAGCTTCTCTGTCCTCTCCTCTAAGCCCGTTCTCATCCCAAGGCATCATACTGAAGCATTGACAAAGCGTGACACAGCCTACATGACTTATTATTATTACTTATTATTCCAGCCCAAATATTTTCCTAAACCTAACCAAGTAGCTTTGATACCTAGCCAAACTGCGACCATTTCACAACATTAACCACATCTTAAAAATACTCTTCATACGGACCCTGAAGGGTACCTTTGTTCGCACAGGTGTCATTTACAATGTAGACGCTGTGGATATGTCCCAACCACTTGTTAAAATTAGCTGATTTTGTCCCCATCCCTTTTGTTGAAAGCTTTTGTTAAAATCTTCAAAAAAAAAAAAGCTTGCAATAAGAAATGTTAAAACATCAAATGAAAATGCATTGAGAAAAGTTTTTTGCACAATATGCAATACTCCATAAATGTAGAAGAAACAAATGTGCATTATTCCAAAAAAGCAAGTACTGATTACTGCATTATTTTCCAACATGTACAGCAGACAGTTGTGAGGCAGAGAGGCTGCGGTGGTGATAACATTATACTCGAGTTGAAAACTCTAGTAAAAAGTAGGAAAATATTAAAACTCCCGTGTGCAATATTTAGGAGGCTCTATTGACAGAAATACAATATAATACACAGTACTATGTTTTCAGTGGTGTATAAAGACGTTACATAATTAACCGTTGTTGTGTTTGTGTTGTGTTTTTATTACCTTAGAATCAGCCATTTCTATCTACAATGCCGGTCCTCTTACATGGACGCTGCCATGTTTCTACAGTAGCCCAAATGGACAAACGGCTATGCAGAGCGCATTTTGTCACTACGTTGAATAAGTACTAGGAAGAAGAAGAAGAAGAAGAAGAAGAAGAAGAAGAAGTAGTAGTAATAATAGTAGTCTGGTTTTTTAGAATTAAGAAGAGAAGTGAAATTAGGACAAATGGAGGACCACACCTATTATTTAGCACAAGAACCGACAAAGTGTGTCAGCCGTGTCGTTTATTTATCGACATTTTATCATAAATAAATACATACATAAATTACATAAGTAGTGGTTGGATCATTTCTTCCAATCCAAAATCGGAAAATGAATACATTTCCTAATGTCGATATTCATTCTTTGCTCAAGTCCAAAAAAAAGGAAATGGAACAACAGGCCACGGAGCAAATTTTGTTTGGATATAATGTGTCTGATTTGTGTGACCAGGAAGTAAGTTACTTCTTCGTGTGTTGCACTTGTTAGGCTTATTTTGCAGCAAATACACTTGAGCCATGGCACTACCTGAATTTAATGTAATTTACTTACAAGAACAAAGTACTTTATAATGTTGTCATGGATACAGAACGAATGGTACACAGATTGTTGCGCTTGCACATTTGAATATCATAGAAGACTGGACTACTGGCTTTCTAGTTATGTTGGCTTTAGTTTATCAAGTTCATCTTTTCACTCACACACTTTCACACAAAGGAGAGGCTACACTCCTCCTTTCACATGAATACATGTACTGCCTTTTAGACATTGCTGAACTTCTCAAGGAGTTTTCATCAATCACAGAAGCACTTCAACCTCAACCTTCCACGTTTAATCGTTTTTAGATTGTTGCCTTTCATTTTTAAATTCTTTCATTTTTAAAATCTTTCCAATCACTCCTCAGTCAGTCGCATGCCTCTGTTCTAATGTAATTTAGTCAAGGACTACTCTGAATCACATGTAGGTGATGTAACCCTCTTTCAGTTTTTGAGATTTTGTTGTTCAGAGGGAACAAACACTTCTCCGTCTGTGCTTTGTGTAAAAGTGTGAAAGAAAGAAGTAGCCCTGAGCTTTGGCTTGAATGCCACAGCATTTGTTGGAAAAGGGTACAGGTTTCCAAAAATCTGACGCACTTTCTCAAGTTTCATTTCACGTCAAACTACTTTTGGTGCATGCATTGCCGTTTGGATATGAAGTTTGATTAAAAAGGTGGAAATATGGTTTCAAGGTTGATAAATGGTTAACGTGATTTACAAACAAAAGTTTGTCATTCTTTCTAATGAAATCAGAAGAGTATTGATCTACATCGTTATGCTGCAGTATGACAGAGTGATGTAAAGGTTTTTTGTGTTGATTCTGGGGTGGGTCGGGCTTGGGATGATAATGTCAGCATGACATCAGAAGTGACCTGTAATGCTACACTTTGTAAATCCCCACTATACACAGTCCCTCAGTGTCCCTACTTATCCTCCCACATGTAGTACACCCCCGTCGTGTGCGGCGTTTCACTCTGTGCCAACCCACCCAGCAGAGATTCGCACAAAAGTAGTCATCTCTTTCAAACAACCTAACGATTCTCTGTTCTTCAGCAAGACACAGGGTAAAGAGAAGAAGGGAAAAAATGCAGATCACCAGTGGTCTCTAATCCATATTGATGCTAATGTAATTGATTTCCAGCTGTGTGGAATCTGTCCCTCAGAATCTCAGATCAAACGCTGACTGTATAGTTGAGAGGGCAGAGAAAATCACAGCTCTGTCTACATTCATTGTATCCCTGTCAAATGCACAGGCAAAGTATAGCACACACAACCTTCACATGGCTGTCATGGCTACATTGCAGCTGTATCTTTGGTAACACTTACTGTATGTAATGAATTCCTGTTTATAGGGATTAGTACACGGACAAGTGGCACATACCACAGCATTTATAGCCTAAGTTTGTGGTGCTCATCAAGAAAACAGGAAAACATATTCAGAACAATATAAGACACAACATTACAATATAAATACCATAAAAAGTATCTGATCATTCGAATGTACAAAACTGAATCTTTCCAAACTGTTTTATTTCTTGAGATTAAGAGTCAGTATCCTGGTTTGTGTTCTGTGGCTATGGAGTTCCACGTATTGATCCCTGAACATAGAAAGTTGTCTATCCAAATGACGGCTTTGGTTACTCAGCCAGAAACTCACAGAGGTTTCACCATGTCACTGAGCACCTTAGGATTCTGGTAATTTATCCATTTGTAGATAAGTCTACTCAGGGACGCTCCGATCAGTCGGAACAGTATTGGCACCACTGCAGACATTGTTAAGCTGCTCGTTGATTGGCAATGATGTGTTGTGTCGTCAATCTCATTCAAAGAGTCATTATTTCCACTAACCATTATATTCATTCAGAAAACAGCAAATCAGTTTTTCATCCCAAACCAATTCCTGGCTTCTAGTAAGCTAACCAAAAATGTATCCCAATGGTTTGGGATCGTTATTCTGTATCTCCTGAGTTGAGGTATTGGAATCAGTATTGGGAGGGAAAAGGTCAGACTGGTGCATAAGACAGGTGAACAATCTGTCTAAATGTGTGTGACTTCACTTTTGCAACCTTTTCTACATGTTTCTCAAACTTTATAAAGAAGTTGACTATGACACTGACATATTTTACTATTGACCTATAATTTAATTTTACTTCCAAAGAGGAATGATGAAGGAAGAGGAATGCATGAAATGCATATTGACATGGGGTTTTCTTTAAAAAAAGCTATTGGTTGCCCCAGAGTAGATCCCCATGCAGTTGGATACAAGATCTAATCCAAGGCGCTACTTTCTGTGTATGAACTTCTGAAAAGCTTCAGGAGGCTTGCTCCTTTTGCCTCGATATACATTGTTTTGCCTTAGTTGCCTACTCTGTTGTAGATACAGTCAAAATGGCCACAATTATGAGAATACGACCACGGTTAAAAAATCCCAGAATTCCCCTTTGATGTTAGACATAAGTTCAGGATATCTCACTTGTTGTTGTTATTGTTGAAAGCCGCAGTACCTTTCAGAGCTGCGGCTCAGCCAAGACTTGGCTTCTAGAAACTCCTGAATGCAGGCGCTGCTGGCAATAAAGGCTCATCTGTAACACTGGAGACGGTGATTAGAGAGAGGGAATCAATAATACATGGTAAGGGACGGCTAATGTACCACAGGGACTGTCAGACAGACAGCGACGTCTCCGATAGCCAGCCCGCCGTCTCATATCCGCTGGTTTCGACACACAAATCCAGACAGAGCAAGCACACGAGGTATGAAAAGCAACAGGGGAAATAAGAACCGAGCAAATGAAAGGTTAGACAAATAGAGATAAAACATTAAAAAGGACATTGGAGTAAACCAAAAATTAACCCAATAGCGAAGAGACTCAAATTTAAAATCATATGTCTGATTTTATTAATAATTTACTTGAATCACATGATGATAAAGGAATTTCTTTGACTACATAAGATGGAAAGCAAACAGCGGCAGACAAACACATCAAGCTTGTTACAGAACCCTGTGTTCAGAAGAGGACCCTTCATCCTCACATGATGTTTCAAAAATCAATATGGGGCTGTGAAACAGGCCAAAATGAAATAAGTGTGCGAGCTATCCGGGAAATAAGATTGGCAGGCAGACAGAAGCGTGCCACCAGTCTCAGGGGATGGATGCTCGCCAAGCGGTCTCTCATCCAGAGAGATTGGGGTTAATGCCTCCTCTGCATTACCACAGTAGCACCACGCCAGCCAGCTGACCTCAGCTACAGAAATACTAGATGAACCCACACACAGGAGAAGATGAGAAGTATAAGAGAGAGTGATGATATAATTAATCAGTGATTGGAACAACTGCATGCTTCCTCTTTTGAATGCCACCCACCATGCGCACACACACACACACACACACACACACACACACAGCATACTCCTGCCCCCACCTTGCTCCCTCTTCATTACACCCCCACCTCTCTGTCTCATTTCCAGTACTGCTTATCATTAGGCTACAAACACACAAACATAGTTTACAGATTCAGGCAGAAAGATGTTTGACCACACGAAGGGGCTGATGTCCTGACAACAGCTTCTGTCTGAATAAAACCTCATTACTAAATTGACTCTCCAGAAGCAGACTCATGCACCCCAACGCCACAGGTTGCTCGTTACTGCTTGACTCCCCCCCCCCCGCAGCTTGAACCTCTACAGTGGCAAACCAGGTTCTTTTGGCTCTCCCATTCAACAACACTGCCTGCGACTTCCTGCTCATCATGACAGAAACACAGCAAAGCAATGACTCATCAAGCAAATATACAAACTTTGCTTTTTGTTTGTCTGATAAAGTGTGTCTGAATGTGGCATTTGACTGACGAATGTCTATTGTATCGTGGAGGATACAGACATTGACGTTGGCATTGAGCAGTATGGGAGCTGGGACCTTTGTGTGTTCAGGTGATAGTGAAAGCGTTACCAAGGAGACATGGGTAAATTACAGAAATGTTCTGATTCTTAACCTTGACTCGGATACTGCAATGTAAAGCTCAGGAGACAAGAAAAGCAGATTTCTGCATTCATTGCGTCTACTGAGAGAATGAATCCAGCTCAGTGTTTTTGTCTGTATTCAATGAGTTGAGCCCATTCAAAACTCTCAATGCAACCAATTGTGTAGGGAGTTTATAAGAACAGCGTTTCAGAAAGTATAGAACAGAAGGAGGAGCAGAAACAAACTCTGAGTGACCAACAATTGTTTATATTCTTCGATTAACTGTCTTGTCTATAAAGCATCATAAAATTGTGAAAAATGGCCTTCGTAATCCTCTAAAGCCCAAGGTGATGTCTTCAAACTACTACTTTTGTTCAAAGATATTCAATTTACAATAACATAGAACTGCAAACCCACACACTGAAAATGTGGAACCAGCTAATTCTGGTCCATTCACTTTAGAAATGGGGCGACTGTGGCTCAGGAGATAGAGCGGGTTGGCTGTTAATGGCAGGGCGGCGGTTCAATCCCGGCTCCCCCAGGCTGCATGTCGAATTGAATGAATGTGAGTGAATGGTGATTGCTGATGTAGTGTAAAAGCACTTTGGGTGGTCAAAATGACTAGAAAGGCGCTATACAGAGCATTTACATTTAAAAAATTTGATTAGTTGATTATCAAAATACTTAAGGATTAACTAATCACTCAACTAATCGATTAATGAACTAACCTTTTCACTCATCATTACAAATATTGAAACCCAAGACTCCATGTTTTTTCCACGGTAACATTTCATAAAATGGAAATATTGTGGATGTCTTGTACATCATTTTTAAAAGTTTCCCCTCAAATTTAGCCTTTAACCCCATCTGTTATCTTTGGAAACTGAGATGCCTACTACTAGAATTTAAAGTAAAGCTCTGTGGGTTTTACAAATGTCTGGCTGCACAACATGAGTTTGTAGTTAGAGATAAAACAACAGTGGCTATCCAATCTATCTGTAAATATTAGTGTAGTTTAGAAATTGTTTCTAGGGTATGCGCCAGTTGATAAGTAACATACATTACAGTACAGAAATGCCAAAGATATGTTTGAGCAAGTTTAAAAGTGTCTCCATTACATCATTTGTCTGCTAGAGAGCAAGTTTAATTTTAGGATAAAAAAAAATTTAATGTAACTTTATTGTCTACCAAGGAGGAGAATTATCTTTGGCCCAAATGGCAGATTATTAAAACAACATACACACACATCACATCACATGTTTGCATTCAGCATTGGTGATATAAATACTAAAAGTAATAAATGCACAATATTTAAGAAAAACAAGATTTAAATTAAGCAAACAAGGTTTTATGTTTCTATCAAGAATCACATGAAGTACATAATGTAACTAGGCCACAATTCTTTAAAATACATTGTGCATTTAAGGGATCCTTAATCCTGCAGTGATGGGACAGAGAGGTTTAAATGACTAATTGATTGATGTTCTATCTGGTCAGTGATGTTTTCTCTCAGTAGTCATTTTTCCACAATGCAAAATTCGATTTTTTTAGGTTTTGGCAGTTTGTCATTTCAGTTTTCCTTTTAATTTGGAGGCAACTCGTACAGAAGGAAGTGTGACACACCTGAGTGTAACTCTCGGACTTAAGTGACTATGGCTGGCTGGTGAGTAACACCACAGGAAGTGAGTGAGGTTGTCACAAACGGCCCGACTGGCACCTCAGCAAACAATCATTGGACCCTCCCCACCCCATCGCCATGAGCCGCCTCTGCTGGGTCCTATGATTCATCATCTCACAAGCAAAGGAGGTTGAACTATAAAGAGACGTTTGTCTGTGTCAGAGTGGACCCGAACAGAGACTGCTGAGCCTGTGGTGACATTTTCATTTGACCCATAGCCAACATCCCTGTAATGAGAAACCATCAAAAAGCAATCTCCTAAAATAGAAAGGGATTTCAATTTGGGGACGCCTATATTGATATGCAAAATATGTCAAAAAAGGCCTTTCAGTTAGATCAGTTGGATACTCTGGGAGCCAGTGGCAGGAATGTGATGATGACTTGGATTGGTTTGATCTGTGTATGCCAGAATAAGATTATGCAAATGATTATAGACTGAGAGAGGACATTTTAAAAAGTAAGAAAAATGTTAATCCGACATTCCATTTTTTTTGAAGGTGTGTGTGTGTGTGTGAAATTGATTTCTCCTCTAGGGTGTTTCTAACTGAAATCAGTTCTATATTTTCCATAATTGGTGCACAATAAACCACAGTGGAGCTTCTAGTCCATAAATCTGTTTGGCAGTAAGAAGTGATATTACGCTGTAACTGGCAGATACCAGATATAAGACAAATAATCTACTGCCTTGTCTCTAAAGAAAATGAAAAAATGCCTTATTATTTCCCCGATCCAAGGGTGATGTCTTTTGTCCAACCAACAACCCAAAACTTAAGGATATTCAGTTCACAATCATATATGATAAAGAAAAGAATTAAAAATTATTTCAAAAGCTGCAAACACCAAATGTTCGGCAATTTTGGATTAAAACGTGACTAAAACAATTAAACAATGAGTATGCAGGATGTCTCTGCCTCTCCAGTCAGGATTACTCAGCACATCGCTTTGGTACTATATGGTATGGTACTTTGGTAATATATTTTTTTGTTAGTTCCCATACACAATGGGAATGTCTTCACACATTATGCAAATTTGTAAAATTTATAAAATTTCTGCTTAAACTACAGTTATTGGGGTTGTTAAGTATAATGCATACCAACCTTGTGCTATAGCATGCTCCACCTCCATGTGGCCATTTCATATGTCTTCCTCTGCAAACAATCTCAAACTCCTCTGTGGAAACCTATATCTCCATCTCATGAACGAAATATACATTGAATCTGCGATTTGAACAAAGTATTGGCGATTACCCCAATGAAGTGGGCACAATCAGTGTCATTGCTGTAGGCTGGGTTTCTGTTTAACCTGTTCTTTTTCATAAGAATGATCTTGGACTTAGTAGAAGGCAGCTCTTCTTTGGTTATAATATAAGCAGTGTTACATTTTAATATCATTTCTGCATCCTCACTACTTTGGTTTGCTGCTGCCTCGTGCTGAAACCTTGCAGGGAGGGGGGCTGCTTTGCCTTTTTTGTAGATGGTAGCCTCTAGCTCATAGTTAGATGAGGCCATCTCCACTGAAGATGTTGGGTCAGGATTAGGCATCTAAGAACCAGGAAGAGGGGAAATGATTAATTAATCTTGATTAAGGGTTTAGTTGTTTGGTCAATTGGTGTTTCCTAAAGCCCAAGCTGACATCCTGAAGTGTCTTATTTTGTTCACAAATATGGGCTGATTTTGAATTGAATCGTTTGAATATGTATTGTTTAACTTAAGTAATTCTATTGGAAAACTGAATCTTAATAATAGAACAGAATAATTTAATTTATGAATTATTAGTTTGAAATTGAATTCCAATAAACTTGAATGAATAATAAACTGAATGCATTATAGTGAAATTGAATTCAGTTGTAACTGAAACTATATTTAAGCCTCACTAAAAATTCAACTCTTTAAGTACTTTCACATTCAGTTCTCTCAATTCAAATTCACTTCTCTCATTTCAATTTCAATCCACAAGATTCAGTTTCAAGGTCAGAGACAGTTCAAAGTCCTTCAGGAAAGCAATCGAGTGCAGTTCAAGCTTGCATACTTTCCAACAGCCAGCAGGGGGTGAGTCCACTGTAAAAAGAAGCCTGGTTCCATCAGAAATAATGGCAAAATAAACTTCTAATCTGATTTATTACCTCAGTTAAAACTTTCCTTACGAGGTGATCTCAGTAGTCAGTTTTAAGTCCTTTTCAATACAGCATGATGCTCATTTAGTAAATTTGTGGTCCTATTTAAAGGAAAATAGCCAATAAAGCAGGTTATGCTTTAGTGTGGGACTACCTTATGGGTATTCAACACCATCAGTTTGAACAAAAGGCATCATTCTCAGGTTTGTATAAACTTATATAATATAAGAAATAGATTTATAGAAGAAGAGAAGAGATCGAATGCCTGTTAGACTCCCTTGTGATTGACAAGTAGATACCATGGCGACCTGTCAATCAAAGTAGAGTGACTCTACTGCACTCTAAATTTAACCACCACCACTGAAAAAACTTATTAGGTTTTGGGTGTTAATTTTTTCCTGTTCCTGTTTTTCGCTAGCCAAAATAATCATCCTGGTTAAAATCACAGTTAATGTGAATTATGGATGCACCTTGCGAACCAAGCTAGATAGCTCCATGGCAACACTTTGGCCTGAATGGGCTTCCGTTAATCCTGCTGTTCAGTTCACTGCACATGGTATGGGTATTCAAGCAAAGCTATAGCATTACTAAAAGCATTACTATGTCCAAAATGAACTTAATATAAACTGTGCCCCATTCACCAGGCATCCTATCATTTGTACATAAATCTTTTTCTTATATACGTTTATACAGTCCTGAGAATGGGGACTTTTGTCATGCTTCACTATGCTGAAAATTGATGCTGTTCAGCGTGAGTACCCATGAGGTAACCCCACATTAAAATATACTCTAAATGGGACCAAAATTTATGAAATGAACATCATACTGATTAGAAAAGGAAACTTGAAACTGACGATAAAGTTCATAAACGCATTAGGAAAGTGTTTACTGAGGTGTTTACTGAAAGTGTTTTTTAACTGATGTTAGTTAAAAAGTGTTTAACTCAGGTGGGAAGCTTATTTTGCCATTATTTATAATGGAACTGGACTTGTTTTTGCAGTGGAGTTGCCCCCTGCTGGCTGTTGGAAAGATCCTTCCCGAAGGACCTTGAACTGTCGTTGACCTTGAAACTGAATATTGTGGAGTGAAATTGAAATGAGAGAAGTGAATTTGAATAAAATTCAGATTCTACTGACACAAATATCAGCCCATACACAACCCAAAGATATTCAGTTTGACTTTTTTCCTCAAATTACACAAACCGATTTAATTGATAAATACTTAAATAATTGATAAAAAGCAATTAATTTAATAGTTAACAACTAAACGAGGAATCATTGCAGCTCTGCCCTTTAGCCCTGGGGGGAAATATGCAACCAGAATTTTCATTTAATTTTCCTCCATGGGTGGAAAACATTACATGCTCTATTGTCACCGGAAGGTTTCATTTTCTCCTGAGTCTTGGATAAAATCTACATTATTGCTGCAACCCCCCCCCCCCCCCCCAGAAATCGACACCCTCCCATACACACACACACACACACACGGCGTAATGAGAGAATATTTCCCCAGAGTGAGAAAGCAGATCCAAGCTGCACTTTTAGAAACTTTATTAAACCAACCTAACCAATTATTTTTGTGTTTGCCTACCTTCCGTCGAGTGACGATGTATTCAATAAGGCTTGTAAATGTTAATGTAAAATGAATTTTCTGTTGCATTAGTGATCAGTGATGTCTTTTCGGGTTTCCAACAGTGCTACCAACAGTGCTACCAACAATAGTTTTCATATCTTCCAGCAGGGTTGGTTTAGCTGTAGGCGCAGTAGAGATGTGAGATAGGTGCTGGAGCAACAACGACAGAAATGTCTCTGACTCAGAGGGATTGCATTTTAATACAAAAGTGTGGCAAGACTCCAGCTGGGGCAAAATCTTTTATTGAATTGCCCAGTTAGCCTGTGATGAGTGTGAACACTTGGGAAGGAGATTGGGTTCTTCAACTGACATTTACTTATTTATCTTTTCAGAGAAGAGGAAAAAAACTTTAGAAAAAAAAAAATCTATCGGGTCTTAGAAATGAGACAACGTTGGCTACAAGCTGATAGATGTCTTGTCACTCACTGTTAACAAGAAGTTTAACATTCAGCCTGAAGAGATGCCCAGCATTCCCTCAGAAAATGATTAGCTGCTGAGCAACACTTAAGAGTGGAAATGCAAGTAATAGGAAGACTGTGGACATTTAATCACCCATCAGAAAATCACCAGCTGCTACCGTTTCATGTGTGAGAAGCTACTGCAGGAATTTTTGGCACCACCCAAAGAGGTTTTAGCCAGCACCAAAGGAAAGTCACCAGCGCCATAATGATAAGAATTGAGAAAAAAAAAATCAAATTCAAATCATCTCTGAATGTGTTTAATAGCAATCAAGTAACTGTTTGACAGGCAGAACATCAACTTAAATAGAATGTCCTTGAGCTCTGCCAGTGAACTCCTCTCATCCTCAGCCTCTAAATTTCACACTGGACACTGGCTGGACAAGTAAGCTAAGCTACATTGTTTTGATTGGGCCTGAATGCTCCACTGTAAAGCTAGTGCTAATGGGAGAGGGGACTTCCTGTGATTTTTCATGAAATAGAAGTTGTTTCAATTCTGGAGAAAATCTTAAGGAAGGCAGCTTTCTGGGCAACCTGTGTGTGTCTGACAGTCTAGCAGGTTTGTTGTGAAAGTGAGTCTTTCTTGCTGTGAAGAATAGTTGCATTACTTTAGTCAGCCATAGAGTGTGTAGATATGCTTTGGTTGCAGTATAACATTTACTTAAAAGCTGTGTGTTGTGTTTGATGCCACAGAAAATAAATAAAAAGTCTATTTATGCAATGTTACTACTGCATAATTTTGCACTCTTCGCAGCGGAATTTGCCCAGACTTTGAAAAGCTAGCTAGTCGGCAGCTATTAGTCAGGCTAAAGTAAATTAAAATTGCCTAAAACCTCCCATATGTTTAGGAACCTGTTGTGGTGTGGACAGAGTGGACCCAAACGCAACGCTCAGGATGAACAGGTTTTATTTTGGGAAAAGGGGTTGAAGGAGTGGAGGTGAGGGAGAGGTGGATGCCGGGGAAACACGGGCACGGGGAACTGAAGAGACTGAGACAGGGGAGCCAGGGGGCACTGGGAGCTAATCTTTACTTAGCACACCTAATTTCTTTTATACTTCTATCTACTATCTCTGTTTTAGGCACTTCAACGGTATCAGCCCCAAGAGGGGAACAAAGGCCAGCCAGAGGAAGGTGGTGTCCAAGAAGACCGGGAAGCTGGTCCAGAAAAAGGCAGCAACTGTGTATCCCTATGTGGCCACCCTTATAAAAAACCTCCGGGGCAGGGCTGGATAAGTTTGCAGGTTTATTCAAATTATGTTGCTGTCAGTGGTAATGAGTAAAGATTACTACTGTAATCCCCTTCCCCCACCACTCCACCACCCTCCCCGCACCACCGCTATCCGTTCAAAACATAGTTGGACTTGCCACCAGCAAGATTGCCCAGCAACATTGCTCAAAAAGTTGCCCCGTGTGTCATCAGCTTTACAGTTACATGAGATGACAATGCTGTTGATGAGTAACATATGGTTAACAGTGGTGGCAGCATGTGTAATGTCAGTGGTGACAGTAAGGTATTTGGGTTCATTAGCTTACATTGTACACAGTATTTACAATATGTTCGAAAGTGGTGGTCTGTGAGTAAGTTTTTTTGTTTGTTTTTTAGCAAAAAGTTGGCAAAGACAACTCTATAAACGTAGTTGCATTTTAAGGATTGTTGCCGAGACTGTGAAGTTTTAGCTATTAGATGGCTTACAGTAGAAAGAAAATGAGGGAAGAGACAGAGGGGAAGGACATGCAACAAAAGTCCCCCAGCTGGAGATGTTTCAGTTTAATAGACAGTGTCTTGAACCCAGATGCCACCAGTGGTACCAATTTTTATTGTCTAAATGTTAGTTCTACTACTAACTTTACTAAATGATTTGTTTCCCTGGTCCTTTCTAAATATGCCCAAAGGTGAAATTCATTATGAGAAATCACTGATATGTGTGTTGGCTATTTACTGCCAATAAGTCTAGTTTGTCTTCCAAAGGTCGTACACTGATTACAGCCGTTATGAATTTATGTCTATAAGTGGTTTATAATACAAGAGGTTTTCAGGAATATGAAATATGTTTGTCTAAAGGCTCTGAGTTTGATTTGTAGCCTACTTTCTGCCTCAGATGCCAACAAAAGTTCCTTTAGGTTGTAAAATATAAAGTCAAGCAAAGGCAGCATCAACAATAAAATGTCCTTATTTGTTGTTCAAAGCAGGTTCTGGATGACAGTGACTCACACTGCCAACAACTTTACGTCACTACACATAGTAGACTGTAAAGCAAATCCCATTCCGTCATAAAACATCCTCCATCAAGCTGTCACAGTGAGGATGGTGGCGCTCCAGTGGATCCACAAAACCTTATACCACCACCACAACAAAATACACCAATATTCAAAGCACAGAACTGAGGTAGCTGTTACCTGGTATTACCAAATGGAGTTTTGCATGTTTTGGTTGTTAAACTGACATTTAAAAGATTTTAGTGTCGGTTTTTGTTACTGTTTTCATTTGCTCTGAATTAAATTTTTGTATTGTTCAAAATTCAGTCCAAATTCCTAAAGCAACAGCTAAGTGGCTTGAAATTTAGAATGGCGATATCATTATACTGATTGATATATAGTCTGGCAAGCTGTAAAAATGAACAAAGGCCTCTATGCAAGCTGGTGTCTCACAACCAAACCTAAATCTCTTCAATCCCACAGTGGTCTAAAAAAATCACCCACAAAAGTCAGTTAGATGAGGAAAGAAACACAATGGAGTTTCATCATAATAACCTATATTAAGTAATTTTATTACAAAATAGTTAGTTTGACCATAAATGTATCATGGGAATAAATTTGACATCCACACCTATATAAAAATGAATGATTAGAGGTTTTTATTAATACGTGTAAGAATTTAAAGTTGGAATATTTTTTGCATGTAGCTCTTTGCGAGGGTTAGTATTAAGGGAACCAGCTGGATTTTCAATTTTAAGGGGCATTAAATAGTCTTGGTGCTGAAATTCTTGTTTAAAAGTGCTACAGTTCATCCTTTTGAAATGCAAATTAGATGAGATTTAACCAAACCATGATTCAACCAAAGGGGAAGGGTAACAGAAAGGGAGAGAAAAAAAAAAAAAAGAATTTCTTCAATAAATTTAGCAGTGAAAATACTACATATTGTTTATACTGAATTCGGTTGAATGCATTTGAAAGACTGAATTACATTGAAAAGCCCTGAGTGTCATTAAAAAACTAATAATAATAACAATAATAACAATAACCATATTGAATATGATGCACTTGATGTTATGATGGCATGTCAAGGCTTCAGAGCTCTGACAAGGAGAATCATCCACCCATACGTATTTTCTCATTAACTGTTGCATTAACAAAGTCAATTCGCACCTTCTCTGAACTCCCCAGCACAACCTGCTGTTACCAAGGTAACCGTGGGAGTTATTGGAGTGTAATGCACCATCAAAGGAGTCTGAACCAAACTGTGTGCTGCGAGTCCTTGAAGTCGATCACGCGACTGACTCAGAGTTTAAGCCTTGTAGTGACAAAAGCTGCATGTGTGAGAAGGTAGGGAGAATTTCACTTGGACAACATTGCCCGCTGTAGAAAGGCAATACAGCTGATGTGAGCTTGGCAACTGAAGGATGGGAACATCAGCGATGTGTTCCCTGAGGGAAATGAGGGACTGAAATGTATGGAGATAATTATTTCCTCCAATCTTCCGGCCTGCCCCCTGCCCTGGTCATCTGTGTGGCATCTGTCACTGACCTCTGCTGCTCCCATGAGACTCGTGTCTGTGTGTGTGTGTGTGTGTGAGGGAGTGAGGACGTGCCCAAATATTGTTGTTCAGTAATTAATTGTCGCTGATTAAAAGAAAATGTATAAAGCAACAGAAAAAAGTGAATTAAATTCACATGATAAAATTGTCACTATATTGAATTAAATGTTAACGGTTAAAAATTTGACTATTTGTATATGAATATATATATTTATTCATGAAAAAGTTACAGTATTACAGTAACATATAAGCTCATTCTTAAATGACATCTTTTAATGCATTTACGTTAAATTGAGCTACCCTCTTATTCTTCTTGCTTAGTAGTTCAGGGTGCATTTGATGGTGATACTGTAGGCTAAGACTAGTCCTTCAGAGTATGAGGTCTCCTTTAGTACAGGTGGACCTATCAATTTTAAAGAAGAATTACAGGAAAACTGTAGGCTAAATAAATTGTGTTGCTGAAAAGTCATCAGGAAAAGACATTAGAGAAGAGAAAAAATATCAAATGTTGTATAAATCTATATCAAAAACATAATAAAAACAATTAATAGAATACACTAACAAACTGAAAGATATGGTTAAACAGTCACTTCATGTGTTTTTATCTATTAATCAGTCAGTAATACTCACAATATCACCCGTTCCAACAGGATGAATCACTATCTATTGAATGCTGGTAGGTCACAGACTGGTTAAAACCACAGCAAACGTCAAAACCAGTCTAAACGAGTTGTGAAGTCTTGAATGGTGACTGGCATGAGGATGGGGGATGATAATAAGCTTCTTGTGACATGGCAGCACTGTGAATATTTCCACCGGTGCGGGGCTGAAGGGTCATCCATCTTTCTACGGAGACAGAAAGACAAATAGGCTGACACTCTCCTGTGAGTGGCTGTCATACATCTATCTCATCATTATTGAGCTGCCGGGGCGCGGCACCCCATCAGCCCGTGTCACACTGCCAGCATTTTCACTCAACCGTGGTCCGCAGGATCAGACAACAGATGAGAGCCTCTTCACAATGTGTTTGGAATCTAAACAACAAGTTTGTCTCCCAGGTTTGGAATTTAGTCAGCAGCACTAAAAAGTTTTGGTTTTTTACACGTGTAGTTATTGTTAGTACAAATCGCCGTTGGATTCGTGGGAAGAGGGCTTGTTTAATAATTTAAGGAAATTTTATTTTCCATTTTTGCCACTTACCAGCTGATCAGATAAAACATAAGCCCCCATGTGCCGAAGAATTTCAAAGCAACTATCTTTAGTAATGCAGAAATCATGAACCAGTTTATCAATTATGTAATCTTTTTGTAATTTTTCTTTCACTATTTTCTGACATTTAATACTCAAACAATTAATCTATTAACAATAACAAAATGAAATAACCGTTAGTTTCAGCTTTTACATCACTGACAATTAAATGTTTTTATTTGTACTTTTGGTTTGTACTTTTGGTTTAGCAGTTTATTCAACAATGAAAACAAAGGTTAGTTGAAGTCCTCCTTTTTTATAGTTTGCTGTTCATTGTTGTTCAGTGTGCATTAAAAACCCTTCAGGTGTACTTTCCCAAAATCCAGATTCTGGAGGATATAACAGGCAGAACGTGGCTAAGAATAGAATGGAGCCCTAAGGGTCGGGAAAGTAGGTCCGTCAGTGGGCATATCCCACAGTCCTGATCTGTTTCGTTTCTGGTTGGCTGCTTTGCTTGGTGTAATCACCATGTGCAAAGAAAACCCATTATCCCGGGTCCTGGTCTCAGCACACCGGACTGAATAGCAACTATGTTTGGCTAGTGTATTAAAACTTTGACCTCAGCCTTAATTGGGCATGACTTGTTGGGTCCTTGAACCAGGAGAGGGGGCGAGGGTTTTTCACTGCAAGGGATCCTCTGCCCTTTGGCAGCTGGCGGGCAGCATGGATAGAGTACCAGGGGACTGAGGGCTGAGGGTACATAAATGCAGCACACGGGCCAAAGGAAATGGTATCTTCTCTTCCACATTTGGTTATCCAATGTGTGCAACCAGAGTATGAGCAGGTAGGAGCTCTAATACTGATATAGGTATCCTTTATTGCTATAAATGAAATGCCAATTTATTCTTCAATAAGACTGACTCTACTGTGAAAGGCCAATAAAATTCATTAAGACAAAGAAGGCAATAACAATGCTTAGCTATAAAGCGGGAGCCTTTGGAGGGAAGAGCCAAATACTGAAATTACTGTACTGTCCATGTGGTCTGTGTGTGTGTGTGCGCACGTCTACAGCTAAGCCTAAGGAGCAGACACGGTTGCCCCTTGAGATTAGAGTGCAATAAAGGAGGATGAACGCATCCGGAAAGCTCCAGAATGCGGTGCAGACACCGCCTTACTGGAAATCAATCCGCTCGGTCAGGCCCCCTGCGTACTGGGTTTAAGTGGGAGTGATGGCAGGAGAGAAGGAGCCAAGTAAATAAAGCGAGAAAGGAAGGGGTGGGATCCCCGTGTGGGAGGGAAGGGAGGAAAATTAGTGGAAAGGCTGAGTGAGAGGGCTGATTGAAAGCATTAGGGTCAGCTGGAATTGCGGGTTACCTCTCAGCACTCAGGTCTGAGTAGAGGTCAGTGTGAGCCAAAGGGACAAGGCATGAAGGCTTCAGTTTGGTCTTGTTTGTTTTTTAGCACTCATCGGCTGATGCTGAGATTCATTGAACGGCCAGCCTCAAAACGCCAATATCTCTGCTAGTTTAATAGCACACACACACACACACACACACACACACAGAGGTGAGTCGGCTCTCTTGGCTGGAACCAAACAAAAAGCGAGGAGGAAGAAAAACATTTTATTTTTCAGTTTTATTAAATTTTCCGGCAAAACTTTCTTCCGCTGTCTTATCCAAGTGCTTGCTGGGGCTGGGTTAGGAGAGCGAAAATGTCAACAATCATATCTGTAGTGCTGCAGTGTAACCTGGCAAGCATAGAGATTTACTAGAGTGTAATTTGCTCTTGCTCCAAATCACAACAATAATCACTGTCCTTTGTTCTTTAGTGTGAATGTGTCAGAGGTGTCAAACGTGTGAATTGCACACTGATGATGGCTATGCTGTCACTGTGAAGAGTAAAGTTCCCACACCAAACACAAAGTAACAGAACACTAAGAAGGTGTGGGTGCTCATCCAAAAGGAGAAGTCTGCTGTGGAGGTGTCAAACACATACACACATACTGTACAAATTCACATTAAAGTGTACATTGTCTTCTCATTTCTTATTTATTGATGTGCTTTAATCACCAAGAGGAAATAAGTGACAGATTTGTCTTCGTGACATTGGTGTACAGACATATTGACGACTTGAAGAGTTTCACACAGCATACTGATAGTCTTAAAGGTCTACAAGGACAACAGCAAAGGACTAATGTTTGGACAGAAGGCACATCATGCTGCACACTGAAGCAAAGGATCATTTTTAATAGCAAATAACTAATCTTTGTTTTTCTTTGTTGTTTTTACCATTAATCAGGGAAATATTTTAAAGATAATGTTTGTGCTTTTCAAAGTTTTCCTTAATGTCAACAACTCCCATGAAAATAGAAAACCATAAATCTTTCGGACTCTTGTGTGTGGCACTTAAGCCCATTGGCTTCTTAAAACAGATTAATCCACATGTTGTGTTTTATTGATTTTTTTTACTCCAGCAGGACGGTGTATGTAAGACTGACTCAAAAGAAACAACAGCGTGTTTGTGTTCATTGTAATGAAGGACCATGCACAAGTGCACTTGTGTGACTCATTTTCGTGCGTGTTTTTTAAAATAATTTTCGAACAATGAATGTCTATGGCAGATCTCCATTGAGCTTTGGTTACACAGGTAATACTTTTTAGTGGGATCAATGAGATGTGTTGAAAATGAGAAAAACCTTTCGCCAGCCGTATACTTTCATCTTTAAAGTGTCAGAAAACTGTGAAAAATTGCCCATTATAAGTTTCCAGGGCTCATCATATTCTTTTTGTTTTGTCAGTTCAACAAGGCAAAGTCCAACTATAATAAATATTCAATAATATAACTCAGAGAAAAGCAATAAATCCTCACATTTAAGAAGCTGGAACTAGTAATCGTTGGGTATTTTTGCTTGATAAATGATTTAAATGATTAGTGGATTAATTACCTGTCCACTGATTAATCAACTAATCATTTCAGCTGCACAAATACATTAATCCACAACCGTAACTCCCAACAATATATATATATACTTCCTACACACAGACAAAATTATTTCTGCAATGCAATATGGCCAATGATGTTTCTTCCTTCTTTTTTGTTGACTCTGTCTCCTGTAAATATGAGCTTCAGCCAAACATAAAGGATTGCGGTATTTGCTGTTTTTTAATTAAATTCCACGAGGCTGCTTCCTTACAATTTTATGGTCTCTAATGGACAATGAAATGTCATTCTTGGCATTATGACAAATAATGGTCAATTGCCATTCAAGAACATTTCCACCTATGATGACTACTCGCCTTTCATGCCATTTTGAAGTCTATTGCCATTATAGGGCCCGCCAGAGTATACATCTATATTTACTAAATGGCAAAAGTGGCAAGCTAATATTTTGAGTGTCATTGTGTCATTGTTTTGTGGTAATCAGTGTATGTGTGTACATAGAGTGTATATAGATATATCAAGAAGGTGTCTGTGAAGAGATAAACAAATGAACAGAAGAAGCAAGTGAGTTAGTATGTGTGTGTTGTGTGTTAGAAATATAGTAATCAAAGATTCTCACTTGCACCATACTGGGGTTTATTCATATGCCAAGCTGTTGCTTGTCATTTGGCCAGGGCCACTTAGAGCTCCTGGGAAAGAAATGATCCACGTCTCTATCTGAATAGAGAACCACATGTTGTCAAGTCAATACTTTGCCATTGAAATTGCAGACAAAGACTTCCCTGTAAGGCAAGAAAGCTTGACCTTCAACAAATCACAACTCTTTCAGTGTGCTTTCTGTCTATCTGTCTGTCTGTCTGCTCTCATGTCTGTCCACCTGGAAGCACAGGAAAACATATTTCAGGTACAAACAAGGTTGGCTGTAGATTCAAGTTAAGTATCCACAAGTATTTCTCCAGTGAAGAATATTTCATTTAGACATTTCCACGGCCAACTGATGTACACATTTTATAATCACACATCTAGATTAGATTAGATTTGAGTAGATTAGATTCTTGTCCTTTCCAGGAAAGTTGTTTCCACCATCTATACGTACATTGCCTCACACATACACAACATGAACATACACCTCACCTAAAGGATTATTAGGAACACCATACTAATACTGTGTTTGACCCCCTTTCGCCTTCAGAACTGCCTTAATTCTATGTGGCATTGATTCAACAAGGTGCTGAAAGCATTCTTTAGAAATGTTGGCCCATATTTATAGGATAGCATCTTGCAGTTGATGGAGATTTGTGGGATACACATCCAGGGCACGAAGCTCCAGTTCCACCACATCCCAAAGATGCTCTATTGGGTTGAGATCTGGTGACTGTGGGGGCCATTTTAGTACAGTGAACTCATTGTCATGTTCAAGAAACCAATTTGAAATGATTGGATTCGATACTGCTGGAAGTAGCCATCAGAGGATGGGTACATGGTGGCCATAAAGGGATGGACATGGTCAGAAACAATGCTCAGGTAGGCCGTGGCATTTAAACGATGCCCAATTGGCACTAAGGGGCCTAAAGTGTGCCAAGAAAACATCCCCCACACCATTACACCACCACCACCAGCCTGCACAGTGGTAACAAGGCATGATGTTCTCATTCTGTTTACGCCAAATTCTGACTCTACCATCTGAATGTCTCAACAGAAATCGAGACTCATCAGACCAGGCAACATTTTTCCAGTCTTCAACTGTCCAATTTTGTTGAGCTCTTGCAAATTGTAGCCTCTTTTTCCTATTTGTAGTGGAGATGAGTGGTACCCGGTGGGGTCTTCTGCTGTTGTAGCCCATCCGCCTCAAGGCTGTGCGTGTTGTGGCTTCACAAATGCTTTGCTGCGTACCTCGGTTGTAACGAGTGGTTATTTCAGTCAAAGTTGCTCTTCTATCAGCTTGAATCAGTCGGCCCATTCTCCTCTGACCTCTAGCATCAACAAGGCATTTTCACCCACAGGACTGCCGGATACTAGATGTTTTTCCCTTTTCACACCATTCTTTGTAAACCCTAGAAATGGTTGTGCGTGAAAATCCCAGTAACTGAGCAGATTGTGAAATACTCAGACCGGCCCGTCTGGCACCAACAACCGTGCCACGCTCAAAATTGCTTAAATCACCTTTCTTTCCCATTCTGACATTCAGTTTGGAGATCAGGAGATTGTCTTGACCAGGACCACACCCCTAAATGCATTGAAGCAACTGCCATGTGATTGGTTGATTAGATAATTGCATTAATGAGAAATTGAACAGGTGTTCCTAATAATCCTTTAGGTGAGTGTATATCACAATACACTCTAATACACTTCTACTCATTTTGTATCTAGAAAAAAACAACTACTGCATTATATAAATAAGGTGTTGTATTTTGTTCAATTAGCTCCAGTTGCTGATGCACATATTTGTAGTGTGCAGCAAGAGGGCAGCAGATGAGCACTCACTCCATCCTCCTGGTAAAAAAAGATGAATTAAGCCCAACATCTACCTTCACTATGCCGTGTTTTCCTCTAAACACTGAAGTGACCACAGCTCATCCCTATGCTCTGATCCCTTAAGCACATTGCCTCTCTGCCCACAGCTGGTTTAATCACACATTCTAGATGTTTCTGAAACACCTGAAGACAATAATCTATGTGGCCAGTGGCCTGTAATGTATCGGGTGCTTGTTATTTCATGCTCCCTTCTGCCCGAGTTTAGCAAGCTCGGGGGATGAGATGATTTGCTTGAGGCGAAAGCTTGGGGAAGAGCCTGAGGCAGGGCTGAGACATCAAACACCAAAGAAACACTGATAGAGAGAGAAGCACAAGAGCCTGTCATCAATCATAACTCCACCAGGACACACTGCTGGAATCCAGGCTATCAAAGATTGTTGTCATGACTACTGATTACTATTGCATGAAGAATCTATGATCAATGGTCAGATAATGAATATGTCTGTAATGTTCAGCACATCTAAATTATAATCCTAGTTTTAATTATACTTTTTTGAATTTTTTGAATTACTAATGTCCAGCAAATTCAGCAGTAGCAGTGCCCGTGTCAAATGCAAAGGTTTTAAGCACTAACACATACAAAATTTAAACAAAAGCTCCGAACATTAAGCACAGAACATTTTAACATTGAGGCTGGCTAAGGAAAACCACCACATTTTGATGGCATGGCCTCTTGACAGTCCACCCCGGTGTAGATAGGTAGCAACAAATGAGCTCATTTATAACAAGACTGTTGCAGCTGCAAGGCTAAAAGTCAGACAGCCAACTCTGACAGATGTCAGTGCCCAGTCACATCCCCAGCAAGGGCACTGTACTGCACACCTGCAATAAGGTGCACTTTCACCCAGGGGTGTGCTTTTAGTGCAGGAAAAGGAAGATTTAGGAGTTACTTTATTAGCGAAATATTGGCACCACTCACAAAACGTGGCACTGTGAATTAGGAATAATGCACAAAATCACGTTATAATCTCTAAATTTATATTTTTATGGGTAAAATTCCACTTTGATGTTGAAACATGTCCTTTACCAAAAGATATTTTTTATAGAGCGATATTCCAAAAACAACCATGTACAATGGCTGATATTGCATGCTAAAATGAGTGATAAAATTATATAAAAACAATACACAGGGATTTATTTACACTAAATACTGAGATACTAAATTTCAGGCTGATGGATTATAAAACCCTGTCCAAAAGTTTGTTAATTTGTCTCAAAATATGGACACAACAACTAATTAACCATAAACAAGAAACCAAACTCTTCTTAACATTGTAGTACGACTTGTTGGACCTGTTGACAATGGAAAGGGCAGTATCAATCCTCCAAGACTTTGATAATGGTCTTGATGTACACATGGACTTCATAAGGCCTTCTTAGTCTGGGATAATTAAACACTCTATTTATCCATTTAGGTTTTGTCAAACAGATGAATTCTTATAAAATTGTTGGTGTATATGTGTTAGCATTGTACTGTATGTTTGTAGTGGGTTTTTTTTTGTTGAGTAAGCTAAAAAGCAGAGTGATGGGTGTTCTTTCTTTTTTGATGTTGCAGTTTGGCTCCTAAAACTATATATAAAAAAACCCCAAAACAATTCCTTCATGAATAGAACTTTTGTTGTCATACCAGATGGCTCTTTTACAGAGCCCGGGAGGTGTCAATTTGTGCACACGATTTATAATTCGTGCTCTCAAATGAGTCATTCATGCTCTTCATTTAACATAAGTTTTCACCTCCATGCCATTGGTCATGTTTTGCACACATCCTTCACACTCTCACTATGGATTGTTTAGATTTAATACAATTTATTTTGATCTTGGACTGAGATATGTGAGTTTTGTGTAATCATTGAGTTAGCTCCCTTAAACATATTACAGGATAACCGTTTCGCCCATAAAAAATATGTAATGACTCAGGGGTTCTGGAGTGCTTCATAAATATATTCTTCATCATCTTCTTTAAACCTCCAGCGAACTAAGTGCACCCTATCAAAGACGTTTGCTGCCCTCTGCAAGACGGGAGGAGACAAAACATATAATACGATCTTACTTTGAAAGCGCAATTATTAAATTGTGCAGACAAATTAGTTTTTCCCCTTTATGACACTGCCTATGGTCCATACTCTTCATATGTGCATGGGTAAGATTCCCCTTTGTGACACTGTAACATGAGTTGTACTTTATCTTAAGAGCATTTTTTTAGAGCTACATTGCATAGACGATCATCAAAGATGATGAGACCTAAGCGCAAGTGGAAAATGTGATTTTCTCATTGAGAGCAAGTACTCTCAGGTGAAGTATGATGCTCCTGTTTCTTGCATTATGTTCTTACTGCTTGAAGACCAGACATAAAATAAAGATTCTCAGAGAAAGAGCTTATTCCATATGCCTACAGAGTTATAGATCTTCCTTATCAATAAGATAATCTACATAACAATTCAGAGAAAACTGCATGAAACAGACATTTTAGTGTTCAGTGCAAATTAGCATGTTTCACATCCACATCACCCCTTCCTGACATGCATTATCAATATAATTAAGCTATATTTTTTCATCTGTTTGTTTTACAATGGCAACAAAACACTTGATAAGTCCAAACACAGCATGTTTTGTCACTGATTGAAAGTGTGAAGCTAGCTTTTTACCTTCCCCTTTCCAACGTTTTCATGCCTGTCTGCTTCCCAGAAAACAAGAACCACAAAGAATCAACTCATGAGTCTAATTAGTGCCACAAAGTGCTAACAATGGCTCTCTGTGAGATACCAAGAGACATTTTGGCAGGCATGGCATGATATTTATATTAATTTATTTACGCTCTTTATTTATCTATCCATTTTTCTTCTCTGAAGACACGGTTGCAAAGTTTCAATGCAGGAAATTACAAACCTCAAAAATAAAGAGTTATGCCTTCCAGTAAATTACCAGCCAGTGCAAGCAAAAGGTGACAAGGTCTATCCAATTAAAAGTAGGGGAATGATCATGATATGGCTGAATGGAAAGTAAACACTAACTGATTATAATAAATACAGGCCTCATCTTTGCTCAGTATGACACATATAATAGCAGTCAGTATCTTTTGCCTCATGTGTCTAAATGCCACTTTACTTCAATACATATAAGTGTTGTATTCATGTGTTATTTTTTATTCAAACTTCAGGGCTTTAGAGTCGGAAGTCACTGGCTGGTATAGATATAACACAAACTGTGAGGAGGAACATTTTGTGGGAAATGATGAGAACTTTTTCTCCTGTGTGTGCTTTTTATGTGTGTTTGTGTATTTGTCTCTAATATGTGCCAAGCTGGAGCACACATTGAGGCTGTGTGTTTGTGTGTGTGTGTGTGTGTGTGTATGTGTGTGCATATGTGTGTACTCTTTTGCTCCCCTGCTGACAGTGTGTGGGTGATGGATGGCAGTTGTGCGTACCGCCTGTTGACACACACACACACACACACACACACACACACACACACACACACAAACATATACACGCACGCACTTGGCTAGTAGTTTGAATAGCTAGTTTTGTTACACAGACATACCCAGGATGACAATGCTCTCTAGTGGAGCATGCTAACATTGTGTCACACTCTCTCCTTGTGCAAATTCCCACTAATGTGGATATATCCGCCTCCAAGCATGTTGATTTGTTGCTAATGAGACAAGCCTATCCAATCTGAACGGTGAATATTAACAGTTTCTCCTTTCACTGTTGAAAATGTAAGATAGATTGCAGTATAGTATTTCTAACAGGTTGTCAAATGATTAGAACAAAACAACACATGTTCCTGCATTACATACATCTGAGATACTGTTTCTAATCTGCAGACATGCAGCCCTGTATTTAATTTGTCCTTCATTACCATATGAGACGTAGTAAACAGCTACTTCACCTTGTTGCATCTCGACATGCTGGCTTTTAGAGATGGAGCCCCACCTACAAGGACATGCATATTGAAGAAAGAAATCTGGTCATCTTATTTTGTTTGCATTTCCTGTAGGTGTCTCTGGGGTTAGATTGAGGCAAAGTAGGATGACGCGTCCCCTGCCACCTTAAAGTAAATATCAAAGAGAAACGAGGAACTGATTTGTCATGTGTGTATATCTGTATATGTACGTGTGTGTGCATACATTCACAGGAGAAAGTATGTGAATCCTTCGGAATTACGTGGATTTCTGCATAAGTTGGTCAGAAAATGTGATCTTATCTTCATCTAAGTCACAACACAGTCTGCTTAAACTAATGCCACACAAACAATGTTTTTATTGAACACACGGTGTAAACATTCACAGTGCAGGGTGAAAAAAGTATGTGAACCCTTGAGTTTACTGTAGTTGCAGATCAGACCTAACAATGGTCAGGAGGAATTTTAGACCATTCCTCTTTACAAAACTGTTTCAGTTCAGCAATATTCTTGGGATGTCCTTTGTGAATCGCTCTCTTGAGGTCATGCCACAGCATCTTAATCGGGATGTGGTCACGACTCTGACTGGGCCACTCCAAAAGAAGTATTTTCTTCTGCTGATGCCATTCCTTTGTTGATTTACTTCTTTTGCTTTGGGTTGTTGTGCTGTTGCATCACGCATTATATGTTGAGCTTCAATGGGTGGACAGATGGCCTTATGTCATCCTGCAAAATTTCTTCATAAACTTTGGAATTCTTTGTTCCGTCAATGATAGCAACCCTTCCAGGCCCTGAAGCAGCGAAGCAGCCCCAAACCATGAAGCTCCCTCTACCATACTTCACAGCTGGCATGAGGTTTTGATGTCGGTGTGCTGTGCGTTTTTTCCTCCACACATAGGGTTGTGTGTTCCTTCCAAACAACTCAACTTTGGTTTCATCTATCCACAGAATATTTTGCCAGTGGTGCTCTGGAACATCCAAGTGCTCTTTTGGAAACTTCAGACGTACAGCAAGGTTATTTTGGCCTCACATGAACTCCATTCTTGTTTAGTGTTTTATGTATCGTAGAGTCATCAACAGAAATGTTAGCGTGTAGCATTTCTGTAAGTCTTCAGCTGACACTCTAGGATCGTTTTTAAACTAATTTAGCATTCTGCACTGTGCTGTTGCAGTCATCTTTGCAGGACGGCCACTCCTAGAGAGAGTAGCAACACTGCCTAACTTTCTTCATTTATAGACAATTTGTCTTACCGTGAACTGATCAAAAACATCAAGACTTTTAGAGATACTTTTGTAACCCTTTCCAACTTCATGCAAGTGAACAATTCTTAATATGAGGTCTTCTGGGAGCTGTTTTGTTCGAGTTCCCATTAGTCAATTCTTCATGAGAATAGCAAAATTAAATTTGTGTGTTTTTATAGGGAAGGGCAGCTCTAACCAACACCTCCAATCTTGTCTGATTGATTGTATTCCAGGTTTGCTGACTCCTGACTCCAGTTAGCTTTTGGAGATGTAGCCTTAGTAGGGATTCACATACAGTACATTAAGTATAAATTGCAAATAACAGTGTAAATTTGCTGTCCCCTCAAATTAACACATCACATAGCCATTAATGTCTAAACCGCTGGCAACAAAAGTGAGTACACCCCTAAGTGAAAATGTCCAAATTGGACCCAAAGTGTCAATATTTTGTGTGGCCACCATTATTTTCCAGCACTGCCTTAACCCTCTTGGGCATGGAGTTCACCAGAGCTTCACAGGTTGCCGCTGGAGTCCTCTTCCACTCCTCCGTGACAACATCACGGAGCTGGTGGATGTTAGACACCTTGCGCTCCTCCACCTTCCATTTGAGGATCCCCACAGATGCTCAATAGGGTTTAGGTCTGGACACATGCTTGGCCAGTCCATCACCTTTACCCTCAGCTTCTTTAGCAAGGCAGTGGTCGTCTTGGAGGTGTGTTTGGGGTCGTTAGCATGTTGGAATATTGTCCTGCGGCCCAGTCTCCGAAGTTGTTCTATGCTTATTGTTTGTTTTGATGTTTTTATGTATGGATTGCCGAAAGTCTCCTGTCGGGACATAGGGGTTCAAATTAGGGGTGTGACGATACACTTAGCTCACATGCACAATTTACAATATTGGATACACGAGAACAAGACAAGAAGATATTTGAACAATATTTGGATTAAATATTCAATGCTGAAATATATAAACGGGGGTGCCCTATTTCCTGCATTCTAGAAACTTTTTCTGCACCAATTTCTGGTAGAATTGTCTTTATTTATATAAAGTGATTCAGATGACAGTTCAAACAGAATATAATGCAGCACTAAGCAGTTTGTTTTTTTCTTTTTTTTTCTCTTTTTTTGGACATGCACATTTGTTTCTTCTATATTTAAATGGCATTGCATATTTTCTTATTGAGCAAATAAATCTTTGTCAAAGTATTTTCATTAGGGTTTTTTTTTTTTTTAACATTTCTTGTTTCAAGCCATTTTTCAGGACATATTTAACAAATGCTTCAAAAAAGTGATGGAGACATGTCCTCAGTATCCCCAGCGTAAATTACCTATGAAATGAATTCAATATTTGTGCACTAAGAACTCTTAAGAGGTGAAATCAAAAATATAAACAAATTGTGCAGAATGAGTTGTTAGTTAGTTATACCTTGGCTAGATAAGGTAATGTAATTTAATATGCCAATTGCTTCAGTGGTAATTCAGCCTGTAGAGTTTTTGCATCTTAAGGCTTGTTGAAATATAGTGTTATATAGTATTGGCTTGAAAGTAGGCAGGGATTAGGAGTTGGGCTCCGGTTTGTTTTTTCCTCGTTCCCGTGATCGGCACATCTGGGTGATGTTTAGTTTTTTGGTTTAAGTTTAATGTGTGTTAGTATGGCGGATGTTTCCATTCACATAACGTTACACTACAACAGCGGCGCAACGCTGACACACAGTCCTCGTCTCATGCACACCTGTCTCTCCATTGCTGCTGTAACATTCACTGACCAGAAACCTGCAGTGGGTCTTCCAGCTCCGCTGTTTCATTAGTGCTTGCCATAGTGTGAGCGCAACTGTCCTCGGTCTCAACCGCCACTAGTCCGTGTCTCTGGCTTTCTGAATTTCAGACACTTTCCGATTCTCAGGCGACGAGCTAGCGTTAGCTTGTTAGTAGTCCATCAGAGACGTTTTGTTTTCTTTCCTAACTGACTGATTCGCCCAGAGCTGGATGCCACTCCACAGTCCAGAGCATAAAGCTAAACACTGAAGTAAACAGTAATGTTTTTGTTTAAGGAGTTGACAGCCCCCCGAGGCAACTTCCCTAACCTCAACCATGGCAATAGTTAGTGCCTATACCTAAGTCAGTAAATGTTTGAATCACAAATGAATTAGCACTTAAATTTTCTATTAAGATATTTTGTTGAGAAAAAGGGACTGAAGAAAGATTTTACTTAATTTAACTTGTGCATTTTTGATGAAAAAAGATTTTATCTGAATGAATGTTGGGCTATTATAATGAAAATTGGCCAATTAGTATAGCGCTAATTACGCTATACTAATTGGAGGATGCATCAAAAAGCCTATAATACTAAACAAATAAGCTGCAGTCAATTCAGAGTAATACAGTAGGCTACAATACAACTGAGTTCATTTTCGCGGGTCGCGGCCTCAACCTGTTTGGTCAAACCTGTGGGCACCATGGAGGCTGATGGTGGAGAAGTGCAGCCATCCTGTCAGTCATGTGATGCGCAGCGTAGTTCATTAGGAAAGTGTGTTCATATATTCTGTTTATCTTGTTAAATGTAAATAAAAGTATGTACTAATTACAATGAAAAATAAATTATTTGTGATTCAAAATAATGGTTGTTGGTAAACAACAACGACCCACAGATGCATTTTACATGATTTTACTGCTTCCATGGGAGATCAGACCACCCTTATGGGAGCTGAGCTCCCACAGTCTCCCACGTAACTCGAACCCCGCCTTACATAATAAAACAAATATGTTTTTATGACCTTAGAATGAGACATTTATATCTCCATAACCGTGGGCACCCCCTTCCGTGTCAAGCAGGCTACAGACTCTTTTAATGTCGTTCAGAATTTTTCTAATTAAAAGCTCAGTTCAACTCCAATACTGAATTACAGTAAAGAAGTTTCTTGCGCTTTTATTTTGTAGGAAAAACCAAAGTTGAAGAGGAAGTAAAGAGGAAGTGATTATGTGAGTAACTGTTGCTGTCATGACTGAGATCTATTTCAGCACCGCTATCATAAAGTATTTATTTATTTATTTATATTTTTTGCGGCTATCAAAGAACCGTAATCTGGCAGCGGGCCAGATATTATTGTTGGCGGGCAGTTTTGGCAATGGTCCATAATCACAGAGAGAATTCATGTGTTTCCCTTGTCAAAGTTTGTTTAAACTTTATCTAATGTGTGGTTTATAATGGACTGTGGTGCAGAAACAGTGACAGTGTTTCACACTCTTAGCTTACATTTTCCATGTTATCTGTCAGTGGCCAAGTCACAGTAACATATGTTTTTACTGAATATTTAAGTAAATCCATCCATCCATCCATTGTCAACCACTTATCCTGTGTACAGGGTCGCGGGGGGCTGGAGCCAATCCCAGCTGACATCGGGCGAAGGTCACCAGTCCATCGCAGGGCCTATTTAACTAAATATAATTTCTTAATAAATATACCTAAAGAACACTAATTTCTTGACTGGTCACTTTCTGCTGTCTCAGAAGAGACACCTTTTGTGCTATTGTCGGCCACCATAGCTGTCCTACGCTCTTTGAAAGGTTAGGGGGCAGTGGTAGACTGGATAGATGGTTGCAATTCACAACCCTTGCCACTAGATGACACTAAATCTTACACACTGAACCTTTAACCAAAAACTAGTTTTGAATCAAAAAATAATTTCTGAATCAAACACATCAAAATAACCTAACCCTAATGTGTGGAGTCACAACCTGATGTGATGCATGCATTATAAAGATATAGGCTCCCAAAAGAAAGCATGACACATGAACTTTAAGAAGAAAGAAAACCTACATTACAATTGCACTGGCATTTGTAATAATACAAATATTGGTTCACTCCATACGTCTAGAATACAATGAGAGGCTAGTTCAGTGGCTGAAGCTAGTCCAGACAGAGCCAAACCATAACAATAGTAGGACAGGGAGGGGCCAAACAGTATAGACAGTTTAGAAATTACAGTTAGAAAACCGTAAAGACAACTGTAGATGAGAATGCGTGTGGATACTGGAGCAGTAATTTTCATTAGCGATTAATTTGCATGTTATTTTCTCAATAAATCATTTGCATATAACACGTCAGAAAATGGTTAAACGTTACCCTCACAAAAGTCAAGAAAATGATTGTTTGTCCAATAACCATAGATATTCAGTTTAAGAACCCATAAGATAATAAAAATTCAAAGTCCTGATTTTAGAGAAGCTCTAACTAAGAAATGTTTGGTGTTTTTCCTTACACCAAACATTGTCTTAAACAATTCATTTATTACAAAAGTAGTTGTTGACCAATTGATTAATTGACTAATTCTTTCAGATCTATCATGTAAGGGGAACAGGCCAGCAGTTACAATGACAAAGTTTTCGCACTGGTAAAACATCATAAAAGCTGTAGTTCAATACAGTTAATATAACTGTTGTTTTAAATCATGAATGGATTGAAGTCTAACTGTAAGCGCTGTAGTGGATAATAATTCATCTTAGAATTCCAGAGAGACAGATGGAAGAAACCCTTAGTGAGAGATTGCATTGAGTTAAAGCGGCTAGCCTGGGGGTGATGTCAGGTCTTGAGCTCTTTATGACAGCAATGTCTAGTGATCTCTGCGCAGGTTCATCTCATTGATCCAGGAACAGTAGCACGAAGTGAAGTCAAAATCAAACCATCCACCGGACTGTTGTAGAATCGAAGACATTTCATTTCTCTTCTAATCGACTTCTCCTGTTTTGTGGGGAGCACCAGCCATTTAAAACACCATGAGGCCACATGAGAGTTGTTAAGGTCACATATGAGCCGTTAAGGTCACACGGAAGCCCTGAGAGTCGTTAGTCACATGAATTCAGGTGTGAATGGATGTGAAACTATCTGAGAAGGGGTGTCAGGATGGCTTTATAACATATCCAGTAATATCTTCACTTCTACAAGTATACACCTGTGGACAGTTTAATTTTGACTTGATATAACTGAATCATGCCTTTTTTCTTGATCAAAATATCTTATTAAAATATTTCTTCTTGATGAAACCTTTTATTATTCTCTTCTGGTACAGAAACGATGCTTTCGGTAACACATAAAAAGGTACAAGGAGGGGATGCTAGATGAAATGTATGATGGGAATATTTCCTCATCTTTTGAAAGCAATTTAAACCAGAGCCCATTATGCACCATTTCCAACGGTAAGTGCTATATTGTTGAGTATGTGGCTTTCACTCTTCATTTTTATTTGAGCATTTGTGTGCTTGTGTATATTCACACCTGATTATGTTTACATGTTCTGGTCGTGTGTGTGTGTGTGTGTGTGTGTGTGGGGATGAGCTTGTGCATGTTTGAACGTGCCAGCTTTTGATAGAGTGACTGGAAATAGAAGCTGACCTTAAAATGTGATGGATGAGTAGGTTGAATGCTGAATACTAAGTCAGGCACTGGCCCCTGTTGGCTTGCAGCTTTAAGGTCACCACGTAGTGACAGAAATGGGAATGGGGAGGGAGGAAAAAGACAATTCATCTCACCGTGGCCTGACCCTCATCAAGACTCTCTGTCTCAGTCTCCTTGTGTTTTTGCACAGCGAGACATGTCACAGCGAATTAGGCAAACTCACTCGCCAGTAATTGGTTTCTGGGGAAAGGTTTTTAGTCTGACATTAGAAAAAGGGTGGCTTCCTTCTCTTGTTAATTGAGTCGATGGTTAGAGTCAAAGAACATGGGAGAGCTGGTCCTCGGCAGTGAACAACAGCATTAAGAGAACCTGAGCTTAAAAAGTTTCTGCTTAACTTTGTCAGGTCATTGAAAACCTGTCTAACATGCCACCTTGTTCTGTGAGGATTTGTATGTATCATTATGAAGAACGATTAAAGGATAATGGGTTGAATGAAAGCTGTTGTACCTCTTGATGCGATTGCAGCCAATTTGTTAAGAATACTGTCGAGCCGTAGGGTCATGGTAGATGGGTCTGGTGTTTAAACTTTCATTTTGCCAATCATTTTTGATGACATGACCTTCAAATGGTTATAGGCCAATGAAGGAAAAGATGATGCTTGCAGTAATATGTTTGCACATGTATGTCCATTATAAATTCATTATGGGGTTCGAGTTCACACATACTGACTAAATATAATTCTAATCATAAAATTATTTCAAATGGCTTCTGTGAGTGTCTGTCTCTGTGCCTGTGAATGTGTAGATGTGGGTGTGCTTTAGCACAATGCGATGTGTGACTTGATAATCTAGAAACACAATGTGTGTGTTCATGTGTATAAAACATATAAGCTATGCACCCACATCTAGAAGAAATATTTGCACTTCTGAGCAAACCAAGGTCTTCTCTGATTAGAAAACAGACAGTGTTGAAAATCACTCAGTCTTGACTATGAAAAGGGTGTAGATCAGGGGTCTGCAAATAAGTCTAACATCGGGTCAATTTTGTTTTAAGCTGTTACATGGCGGGCCAGAACTATTTCAGTCAAATTATTTCAAACCCTTGGATACTTTTGTGCATGTTTAGCACAGTCGGTAGAGTGTGGGACTCCTGTTAGAGGAGTTGTAAGATCGATCCCAAAATCCTACAGACCTTTTTTTCTCCCTTGTTAAACAAATTGATTAGCCTATAAGGACACTTTTTCACATGCTCACAATAAAACATGTGCTGCAGTGTGTGCGTCCCAGCGTTTGATTGGCATTCATAAAACTATGGACACTAATTTTCATTTCCCTGAGGAAATTCAGGAAAATCCAATCACACGTTTACTGACGGCTTTTACAGAGGTGTGTCAAGTAAGCCAGACACTCTTTCGAATGTCCTTCAGAACTTCTCAAAGTAAAAGCTCTCAATGAACTCAACATGAAGTATTCCTTCAAAAAACGTTCTTGCGCTTTTATTTTGGAGGCACAATCACTTAAGAGGACATGTGAGTAACTGTTGCTGTCATAACTGAAATCTATTTCAGCACCAGCAGCTATTAATTTATTCATTTTTTATTTTTCTGCTATCAAAGCAATCTGGCCGTGGGCCGACTATTGCCGACCACTGGTGTAGATCTTTATCCACACCTCTTCAAGAGTGGGTGAAATCAAAAGTAGAGGCACAGGTGAACTACATTTTGATCTATAAAGTGCTCCTGGGTTGGCCCCATTGAAGACATCTGGCCAAATAGTTCTTCAATTGATACGAACAGAGTAGGTTGTTTGTCAGTGCCTTCCAAAAATGATTTATATGGCCCATGAGGTATAGTTAGGTTTAGGAAACAGGGAGGTGCAGACCAGTGTGAGTTTCAGTACAAATTTCCTTTTGGTCGGGTTATACTGTAACAACACTGAGCATTGAATGTAAAAATAAGCCATTTAAAGCTGTGAAATTACCTTTTTTTTGTCAGCCAGAGAGGGATCATGAGTAAATGTAAATTATGTTCATTTTGGTCTGTTAGTGACTCCGTATTCATCTGTCTACTGTTTTGCCTTTTGCCCACCATTGTACACAGGTTCATACTGGTACAGGCAGTTCGAGGTACATCAGTAATTGTACTTTTGGAGGTATAATTTGTATAGGAACAAAAAATGTATTTGCCAGGAAGGGTAAGATAATGTACCTGGGAAAAGGTCCAGTGACAAGGTTTTGTACTCCAGAAAGTACAACCATGTGTGAATACATGTGGTAGGTGTTATTCTGCAAATGAAACCGAAACAGTATTTGAGTTCATGCCCTTTCTCATATATTCTAAGCACAAACAAGTTCCAGATTGTGAAAAGATACAAAAGCAGGACCTTGACGGTGCTCTTTAGTGTCTGTAGTGCTATTAAATACCCCTTTCTCTCTTTCTCCCACTTTATTTGCCACAAGCTCAATTTTCAGACATCATCATACTCGACATCTGGGAAACAGCAAAGCCACAGTCACCCTTCAGCTCATCAGTGTAAAACAGGAATCGACCACATCCATCGTGACACCATCTCATTTCCTGTCAGCGGAGTGGTGGAAAGTTGCCTGATCAAACACTCCTCTGTGGAGTGAGAGCATTCGGTGGCCTTAGAGATGCAGCCATAATGCCATTTGATAGCCAGACAGAAAAAAAAGAAACAGACAGATGAAGGAATGATAGGTGGATAAGTTCTCAGAATCAGAGGATGGCTGGTAAGATACTGTGCTTGTCGGGAATTACAGGCTCTCATTTTGTTCTGGGTGGGCTGGTGTGCTGTGAATGGTGATTGCAAGTACAAATGTGGGCTGTGGGTCTGGTGATATCAGCATCAGCTGGGTGAAACATGAACTCTCAGGGCATCATGAAATAAACATGTGCGTTGGAAAATAAAATCCCTCCCCATCAGAGGATCAGTCTGATGCCACTGCCCTGTTACAGGAAAATAAGTGTAGATTAGTATGCATATGCTCTAGCTTCAGGCATTCAACAACAACAGGATTTCTTCACACTGTGAAAGCATCCTTTCATTGAGTAGCCATAACCTGTGTGAAGGTTTTTAATTTGGCTTGATATTATCTATGTGAATGGTCTTTTCTGTGAATAGATTTACCTCATACCTTCCAATAGGAAATGACTCTACTGAACACAGACAGTGCATGGGATACTTTGCTTCCCATTGTGACTGGAATAGCGAGAGGTGGCATTGTTATTAAACCATAGTGCATACAGGGTCAACCCATTTACTCAGGTTATTTTGAGCTCTCAGGCTGCGGCACGATTGGTCAAGCGTGGGTTACAGCTATAGCTGCAGCCATATCTTTGACATCCCAATTTCGTTTTGAAAAGGATAATGCAGTTATCACTCTTATATCTTCTGTGATGATGATGATGATGTTGATGTGGATGACAGTGGTAGCGACACTCTAGCTAGAATGTGTTTTGTATTCATGAATCTTGACAGAAGCTAGTCTTCAGTGAGCCTACAAGCATTTGTGTGGATTCCTTAGTTTAAAATCCTAAAGCTGTCTCTGTTCACTTCATTAAAAAAGTTTCTTTTCTTACTTTCTCATATATTTATGACTTTTTCTCAGAATATTAACCCCTCCCCTGACTGTACATTTTATATCTTGCATTTTGTTGTCTCTGCAGTCCAGCCCATTAAAGTTAAATTGAATAAATGATTGAAGATAAGGCTGTGACTTTCAGCTTTATGTGTATTTTATTCACTTCCACATTGGGTGAACATTGTAGTCATTTGTATACATATTCCCTCCAGGTTTTCAACTATGCAACAGGACTATCATTTATATATTATACACCTGATATGGTGTGTGAGCACCCACAAATTAAAACCAAATGTTTATACTTCAAATTCTGTGTGCTGGAACACAACAATTCATGTCACGGTTTCAATTTCTACAGACTGGATATTGTTAGTAAGTATTTGTGTCTCTACCCAAAAAGCATTCAAGTCTAAGTATTTCCTTTCACATTTAAACAACAATTGCCTTGAAATGTGCTATACAAATAAACTTCATGTGTGCTATGTGCTCTATTTAGTTGTTGTCAGATTACTTTATTTTATCAGCATTTTTTAACAGTTATAGTAATACAGTGTAACAATATAAGCACTTTGTCATAGAAATATTTAAATAAGTTTTGTTCACATTCATGTACATGTTTATTATTTTAGATTTTTGAATGTTCTATGAATGCTCTTTGTCCATTTCTGTCAAATATGGTTTTGTACATTTGTAGTGTTTTAACATAAACAGTTATATTAAATATAGAGAAGAAGTATTCCTAATATGTGGTGTGTGTGCATATGTAAATAAATGTTAATGATTTCAGCAGTATACTGTAAGCTACGATTTTACAGTGGAGGTATTGTACTACAAAATTACAGTAACACTTTGTTGTACAGCATTATAACTGTATTTCAGTTTTACAGCAATAGTGTTGCCAAGAAGTAAGTGCAAAAAATGTCTAACAGTGTTTTTTGGCTGAGTTTTAGATCTGAGACTCCAGTTATTTGACTTTTCTTTGCTTTTGCATTTTTAATGAGACACTGGGATTTAAATGAAGTTATAGTTATATAAGAAAATTTAGTTTGAAATCACCACTATCCTGGTTCTCAGCAATTTAAAATTTATGGAAATATACTTTCTTGCCAAGATTTAGATGAGAAGACAAATATCACTCTCATCTATCTGTCTATCCTCTTAATCTCAGGCAACCATTGGAAATCACTGCTCATGGCCCAAAAAATGGTCTGGTACAAAATTTCCTGTAACAATGTTTTTACACTTCATGTTTTGTACAGTTTAAAAGAACAAGATGTAACCTGTTGATTAGTTAGCTGACATGTGAATAGGCATAATTCCAGCGTTTGTGAAAATATAGTTGTAAATCATCACATCACAGCATCACAGTGGAGTGGGTCAATCAACCAGTCAAATGTTTTGCTAACTTGCTATCTTACCTCATATCATAAGAAGGCCCTAATCCTTCACCATGTATACGACCACGCTGAATGTTAAGTCACGTCTATGTGTAGTCTGAAGGTCATTCAGAAATTTCAAGGGTCATACAACATAATTCAAGCTATTTATTTCTTAACTTCTTTTTCTTTTCTAATTGAAATGTTTTATCTTTATACAATACAATACTATTTCAATTTAAATGAACTTATTTTTCACTACATATTTTTAGTTATTTTCTTGAGACCCCATTTGCTTATCAAGCAACCTCATGTGGAGTCATGACCCCAAGGTTGGGAAAGGATGACATAGGTTTTTAGTGTCACCACGATTTCACGATGAAAAAGTGTGACGTAAGACAGATGATAAGAACATTTATCAAACCTTTGTTAGTCAACGTCATTAGGCTGAAATATCAGATCTAATGATCTCATGTACTTGTCACATCCTGTTAGTCATTGTGTACAGACTTCTCCTAATCGATGCCAGAATGAAATATGTCTCCTGTTCTGCATTTGGATTTTGTTATTAGGTCTACTTTCTGATTATACTGTATTTGGATTCTGGTCGCATCTCATTGAAAAGTAAGTACCTTGTGTCTTCTGTGTTTTCAATCACAGAAGGCTGTTTAAAAGTTGAGTGAATATAAAAGTTTGCAATGCTGGCAATGGCTGGCTACAACTATAAAACAGATGCTTATACTTGGCTCACAGGATGCTCAGAAACAGGGAGATAAGATGGGACCCCTGTGTGTTTTTATCATCTCTTCACGTTTAATGCCAGCGCCCAGAAAATAGTATTAGACACCCAATAGGTTTTTAATAAGCAAGAAAGTCATTGTGAGGTAATTATCCCCTGTCCCCGTAGATTTGCAATTGCTGCAGTATTTCTCTTGTTTCTCTTCCCTCTACTTTGCTGAATACTGCATCTTGAGAAGCCAGAGCCCATGGTATTGAGAAAAGACATGAGCTGAAATGGTGATCTGACAGGCATTTCCCATAACTGATGCGTGTGTGTGTGAGTGTGTGTTTCTATGTGAATGTGTGGTGTGTGGGCAGTTGGGATAAGTGTGTGTGCGTGCCTTTCTCCGAGCACACATCAATGTGGTTGGCTGTGTTAAACTAAGTGGGATCCGTTTCAGTGTTGACGGTAAAGCCGGGTTTCATGTAGCAACTCTAAATTGCTGCCAGTTCATCCATGAAACTGGTAGCAAACAGTAGACATGGTGTGATGATAAACATGAATAATAAACAGGGTCTTTGCAGAGGCAGTGTTGAGAGAGAGAGACACACAGAGGGAATGAGACAGCCAAGCATCTACAGTGATTTGTATGTGGGGAAGGACCATCCTCTGAAGGTGAACAAGTGTGATAGAATAGCTTTGCTTTTTAATCAAGATGCGTGCAAGTTTGTATTGGCGCGAGACTTATAGCTGAACTGCTTTCAGTCAGAGTTACCTCAAGGAAAGCTCCGTATTCTCACAGCCATGAGGCAACAGAGCGTCAAAGTTAGTTAGTGGGATGTTTTTCAAACAAACTCTTAAATCCAAAAGGTTAGCTATTAGTCGGACCTAACATCTAAGCACCTAAATGTAATGCATAAAACTAATAAGACTGCATTTATAATTACATTTATTTTATTTTTGTTGATCATCATCAAGTATTGCTCATGAGTCTGCCTTTAAACAAAGAGGCAACAGTGCAGAATTCCCATCATAACTTATGTCACACTTAGTTATTGAATCCACAATCTATGCCAAGTGAAGCAGTTAAAGGGCTTTCAGCTGCGACTGTAATATAAGTCAATAGTTTATCTCCCTATCTCTCCTCATTAGTGAAATCTCCAGGCTACCACACTGCAGATTATTGTTTTGTTTTGGAAGATTGCGATCTCCTAAGCACTTTGCGAGAGCCATTAAAGTACCATTTCCTTTACCAGAATCCCTCTTCAAGTCATATTGAATGAGTGTTTTCTGCTTGCTGGATGTTTATAATGTTTATAGTCAGAGAATGAAGTGTTTGTTTTGGTGTTGAGGAAGGCAGTGAATTTTCCTTTATGTGTGGAGTGGTAGTAGTTTTTCTCAACATGAGCAGCCTTAACACTTTAAGCAATTATTGAAGGCATATATCTTGTTTAAGAGAAGAGTATCTAAGCATTTGATGTGCTGATGAGTTTGAAGAGAATTTTACATGAACACATAACATACATCAAATCATTCTTCTTCATTATAGTAATGGTAGTTCATTATGATAACTTGTAAATGAACAAACAGTCTACTGGGAAAATAAGGATTATTATTTGTGCTTATTACAGTAATTATTATAGGAGCTTTCCTATTTTATTAGTACTTATTACACTACATTTGACCAGCGTGCCAATATCCACAAGCTGTGGTGTTGTCTTCACCAAAGGAACGTAAAATATATATTTACACTATCAAAAGCCCTATGGTCATTTAATGCATACAGCATGGGACTTCATTGTTGCCATTTTGCAGTTCAGCATGTTGCCACTAGAGCTCACTCTTAAGCAGAACAATACACTTGGTGAGTGTAATCTTTCTAGTCTCTAAAACAGTACTACAAACTGTTTCCTTTACATATCTGCTTAAACATGGAGAAGCATTTATAAGTTTGGCAACATGATGCCTCCCTACTATATTTGGATCCATTTAATAGTGTGGTGTCCGAACAATAATGCTGCGATGATGTGTTGAGAGGAAACCCGCTTGACACTGTTCTTGATCATAAAAGTTTATTACATCAAGGAGTTCAGCATCAATTACAAGCTCTGCAGTAGCTTGGAGAGTGACCCAGCCCGATGACCACTCTGTTTCTCTGTACATCAAACATTACTTATATAGGATATGTTTAGGTATCTGTTAGGTACCACAGAGGGGTTTGAGTCTGCAAAATAAAAGGTCAAACCCATAGAAGGGTACAGTACTATTCTGAGGTAACAAAACAAGGGATTAGAGGTCAAATTCTATAGAAGGGTTCAGTCCCTACATAACCACCAATCACTGCTCTCCCCGTAGAAGGACACTGACCCTCTGTCCTGCTGCTACAGTGCTATTTTGAACTGTTATGAGTAAAATGCACAAATATTGGACACTAAAATAGCACTCCTGCTACTTAATGTATCTATTAGATTTAGCCTTTACTGCACATGTTTGACTGCAGTGTTATCCTAGATTGTTTCTGTAACCTTTCCTGAAAAACTGAAACCCCCAAAAGTTGTCTTTGTTTTCTTTGTCGTCTTTACAAGGCTAGTCCAATACGCCTGAGTCACGTCTCTGCAAATGACTTACTAAGCCTCTTAAGTTTAATTCTTTGCGTTGCACTTGAAGCATAGAAAATCTTTGATTTCTCAATCCAGTCATGAAATCGTGCAGCTCCAAAACAATGAATATATTAAAATTCCATACCACTACGCACTGGCAAACGCTGTGGCTCTTTGTGTATACAGGTGTATGTTTGTGAATTCAGGTGCAGTCTTTGAAGTTGGACGGGGAAGCCGTGGGACACAGAACAAAGACAAGCAAGCCTAGATGCTTCTGAGCCAGAAAGAGCCACTGTGTCACAAAAGTAATATGACAAGTGCTGACTTTTGCCGTCATAAGACCCAGGGAAACGATCCCTTGTTACAAGGCGGTGGCAAGTTCAGGCAACAAAACACAGGTAAATTGACAGGACAGTGGATAGAGAATGAGTTGAAAGCAGTTTACAGTTACAGAAAACACCCATGGGATAGTGTGGGCAGTGGGTAGCAGGTGAGAAAGAGGGTGAGAGACAGACTTAGAAAAGAGAAATAATAAAGAATGAGAGCAAGTGGGAGGGACCTGTCAAGTCAGAAAGAAGGTGATCAAGTAGGTGTGCGGCTCTGAAGGAGGTAGGGGAATGAAGGGACGAGGTTGGTGAGAAAAAGGCGAGGAGCGACTGTTTTAATAACTTCAACTTACCACAGGTCAATTGAGACAAGATCTCCCCAAACACACAGGTGCCTTAATAAAAGCCTTGCACATCACATTCAATAACTCACCATGAAAAAAACAATGCAAGCTGCTAAGGCTGTGACAGACATATGAACCAATATATAGATCTACCCACCTCCATAAGGGCTGGCGGTCCAGTCATCCAGAAGAGCAAAAAAGAAATCAATACCAAACAGTGGCAAAGCAACTTTATTAGTTCTTATTAGACCAGCTTAATGAATCCCAATGCTGTCACAAAACGCAGGGACATGCGGTTGTGCATGGATTTTTTCCCCCTTCAACATTTCCATCACTCTACCATGTGTTTTTCATCTCATCATTCACGCTGACTACCACAGCCGTCCCAATCCTCTATTGCTCCCAGGTGAGTAAAGCTCTGTGTTGGACGTAGGCTCTAACATCGCATATTTTTTCCACTATGAACTGCTTGTGTAAATGGTGATACATCATGGTAACCGCAGGTAGTAGCGGTTCAGAGGCTGTCAATCTCAGGACAAATACATTCTTGCAGAGATCAGTAGGTTCAGCCCTACTCTATTTTTAAAGGCTAAGACTGAAACAGAAATGCAATCAGGAGAAGCAGCAAATACATTACGTTCTAGAGATCAACCTGTTGCTCTTGCTGACAAACCACATGGTTTTCCCTGGTGAATAGACACCTTTACTCAGGGGTGAGGCTGGGGTTTAAATTGGCAACCTCCACAAGCCCCCCCCCCCCCCCAGCTTTCACGTCACGACTATTTCATTGACTCACCTTTTTAATTAAAGATAAAAAGTCTTGACTTAACTTCCGCCAGCACTCAGTATCACCTTGAAATCTGTTCAGTGGGCCAGATCCTGATGAGCCCTGCTGGGAGGATCAGTCCACGTGTTTAAAAATGTGGTATCTAATTTGTTTCTCTCAATCACAGTTGAGGGATAACACATTATTTTTGTGAAGCGGCAAACACTAGCTGATTTTCTGGGGAATTTTTAGGCCACACTCGTCGAGAATCGCATTTCTGGGTAATCTACACTATGTTACATATAACATTAATGACATTCTAACAAACACATGATGCAGTGTTCAAGTTTCAACGAAACACATTTTTCATTCATCCAAAGTCATACTATGGAAAAAAACTGCCCATGACAGTCAGCTTAAGGTTTGACAAATGCTTACAGGTTGCAAGTGAAAGTTTCAACTTATAATGTGATGAGGGTCAGAGAAAGCAATATTCTTACAAATTACTACTTATGATGAGAAAAAGTGGTGTTATACTATAACAACACTTCTCAGTATCCTCTCTCCAGAGCTTTCTACATTCACTGACTAGCTTATAAAGAATCCATCAAAATTAAAACACATTATAAATAAAGAGTGGCGTACTGAAAAAGGGTGCAATGAGTTTTAATGTTGACAGAATTGCATTGTGAGGTTCCCAGGTTGTCAGGCTACAGTTTCAACACGAACAAAACGTACCTTTTACCAGATGTACACTATAAAGTAATTAAAAAACTTAATGAAAATATAAAAATAGCAGGTACTGTTTAATAATCAGCAAGTTCAGCTACCTGTTGATTATAGCTGAAACAGTTTGTTAAAAATACTCACGTTCTAGGTTCTCAATTGTAAGGATTTGATGCTTTCGTTTATTTTATGTGGAAGTAAATTGAGCATCTTTGGGTTTTAGGCTGTGGGTTGGACAAAGAAGGCAATTTTAAATGTCACAGTAGACTTAAGGTAATTAATATTATTTTTAAATTCATAGGCCAGACATTTGAGCCCTATAGTGTTGAACTTGCTAGCACTGTAATTTATAGGTATCCAACACTTAAATAGTTGTTATGGTAAGAAACTACCCAATGAATGTTTATCACAAAGTACAGAGAGCGCACAAAAGTCTGTATGGAATCTCTGTGTGCTGTGTCACTCTTTGATTTTCTTCTGTGCAGCTGGCAGGTGTAAAAAGCATTTCAATCTTTGCTTTTTTGTAAAAGCCCTACTAGAGAGAGGGTGACGAAATATTCCATCTCATAATAATACATAATCACATTGTTAAATTATATACTTCAGTGAGTGTTAAGCTTGGATAGCAGGTACAAAAACAGTGAAAAATGTAAACGTACTTTACTTCTGGCTGTCAGGTTTAACTTTACACAATGTGATGTGGTGTTCATGTTCAATTTCTATAATATTAGTAAGAGTTTAGGCCACACAACAGGCTCAAAGCCAAAAACTTATTCTTACATGCAGTACGTACTTACCTGAAACTGTTTAGCTGGGGTAGAGCACTTTACTTTGTACAACTCTAACAGAACATCTTTGTCTGCACACACCTGTTCCTCCATCATCATCATGAATTGCTCTTGTAAAATCACCACACCGTCATGCTAAACAACAATTTGACCTCTCGTGCATTACAACAGTAATAGTGTATACATTTTATTTACCACAAATTACTTGTATGTACAGTATGCGTCAGTCTCACCCTGCCCAGAAGATGATACTAAAGCTGAATTCCAGGAGCCTTTAGCAGAGCTGGCACCACTGTTGGACATAATGGGTCAAGTAATTGCGTTGTGAAATCAGTAAACATGAGCTATCCTCATTAGCAGGCTGAACTGCTACAATCACCATTTTTAAAAGCCACTGCTGGAAAATAATGGAAATAGCAAGTGGGACAAACAAGGCACAACAGCTGCCATGAAGATTTTGGATGCCATTATTTCATGTTTGGTTAGTTTTTACTCCACATACATACAGTACATACCCGCAGAAACGCACACAAAGACCATGTACGTATCTACACAGACAAAAAAACTAAGCTTTCATATTTCTAAGTGGATTTATGGATGTTTATTTGCAATAGACATTAGAGATAATGATATCCTCTGGAAGATTGGTGGTATTATTGTGCTTCATGCCTTGAGTTAAGGTTATGAAAGCGACCAAATAAGAAAAGGTCAAGGTTTCCCATTTGGCATTTGGACGAAGTGTGGCCTGTGCTAAGACCTGCAATGTTGAGTGAAATTAGGCTTTTTGTTGTGTGTGTTGATGTTTTTTAAATGTTGCAAGTGCACCCAAATGTCAGAAGAATCAGATGGTGTGTGTGTGTGTGTGTGTGTGTGTGTGGTGGTGGGGGGGGTCTGTTTAATTTTGACAGAAGTTTATGCTGTTAAGAGGACTTGCGAAAAGTTGAGGAGGCATCATTACTCATAACTCCTTGTTGTGTTATTGGTCTTTGCACGACCACCTACTGTATATATTGCTCTGTGTTTATCCATGAGTGGCTAAGCTAAGACAAGAGAACTGGCTGATCCACTGAAGGGATGGCATGACTGATCAAAAGAGCTGTGGAAACCCTGCTGATTTAATGAAACAGTAAAGTGGCTGGCCAAGTTAAACCACATTTGTTATTTTGTTTTTGTTTACCCTTCCTAGTAGCTTGTAGTCTACAGTATTTGGGATTAAAATTACTGTTTTACAGGACACCTAACAGCAACCTAGAAACAACAACAGGTGTCAGCAATTATTTTTGTCTGGGCCTTATTTATTTCACTGGTGCAGTAGAGACATAGACCTTGTAATATTTTGTTTGTTTGAATATTACATTTTAAATTAATTCAGGAAATAATATACAATATATTCATAAAGCTGCTTGAATGATATTGGAATTCAGTGTACTGTGCAGAATAACCCTGCAGGGTAATTTTGCCAGAGGCAGGGTAACATCTCCGCCCTGTTGGGGGATTCTGTCTAGGTGCAGGTGGGATGGTACTTCTGCCCAGGTGGACTGGTTGATTGGCCAAACGCAGGGTGATAGTGTCACGCAGCGCTGTTGCAAATAGCAGGTGGCATTTGTCATTGTTGCTCTGTTTACACAAATCAAAAGCAAACTAGAATGTTATGTGTGTGTTTTTTATAATCACGTGATGTTATGAGATCATGTGTGGTGCTTTTTGAATGTCGTTAATTCACTCAGTAGCAGTAGCAGTGGACGGATATACATGTAGACATCTAACAGGTTTTCATTCTAAATTTCACATCTCCTTCTTTCCCAAGACATTCAATCTACTGAGGTTTAAGCAACTCAAATATCTCAAGTGGTCTGTCAAGATGTTGAAGTGGAGTTTTTTAGTAATGGCATGCAGACACCGAATGACTGCTTCAAATACGGTGCCTATCAGAAGTTCATTGGAACTATGGGGCCCCATGTGCCAATGTATTTATTTTTAATTACTCTATAGGATCTTGTTTTTTTAACATTTTGTTTGCACTGCCATCCTGCCATTCCTGGCCCCATTAACAGTAGCTGCAGGCATTCAGTGTCTGGAAACAACCCAAATAAACGCCCTCCAGGCCACCTAGTGAACTCTATGAGCTTCTATACAGCCCTTCCTAAAATGAAAATTTGTACGCTTTGCTTTGGAAAACACTTGAAAGTAATGTAAAGTACATGGGGTTTGTGGTTAAGGGGTGTTAAAATGCAAATATACCTTTGTGATTGTTTGTTTACTGGTTTACAGTACGATCATTTTCCTTCATTTTACAGTTTTATTTGCAAATTTAGGCACTGCATTTTCTTTACTGGTTTATTAAAAGACCAGAAATAAAGCAAGCTTTTTATAGTTATAGTTTTATGGCCAAAGACGACTTGCCACTAGATAATGTAGATAGAACAAGGAGCAGGATCAAAACAAAGACCTGCTAAATAGCACTCCTTAAAGAAACAGTAAATGTTTGAATCTGATGAATGTTAATAGTGCTGGATATGATATAACCCTATTTTGAGATATATATCACATTAAAAGGCAGATGGCTTACTGTAGCATAATACTATCTTTTCAATGTTCTACTCAAATGGGATAGTGTCTGTGAAGTGTACCTTTTTACAAATATATGTGTGCCACAGGCTGTGCAGACACTGACTAGAATATAGAATATTTTCAGTCTTCACAGCTGCTACGCCTCATCGTTTAGTCCTCAGTGTTCATTGAGGTGATGCTATTAAATCAAAAGTCACATCTTACCGTGCCGTTGGGGAGAACTCCAATTCATCAAAGCTTTTCAAAAGGTTGGTAATCATCCTTAGCTGTGATTTTCCTTTTTAATGTCATTAAGGTTTACAAAACCGCTGAATGCCTCACTGCAAAAGAATGGCCTGTCCTTGGTGTTGCCTGACAACCAGAGCTGTTTTGTGCTAGTAGAATTGCTATTTTGTTCAATGGTCTGGCTCGTGGCTTTTATGGCTCACTCAGTCAAAGGCATCGAGGCATGCAGGTCTGACTACAAAAATCTCACAACATGCATTTTTGTTTAGCTATGCACTGGTGAATTAGTGACATAATGATGCATTCATCCCACATAGAATTTAAGAGCATAATAATGGCTATATTCTAGTTTTAGTTCTGCTGACACTCATCAAGTTGACAACAGTGGACTCGTAGCTTCACAGAAGATGTCAAGTTTTAAATTGCGGCGGTAACAGCTTTGATAAATTACCAATGATGTCAAATAGTTGAATAGGCACTTTTCTCTGTTTCCACAATTATATAGAAAGTATAAAATATGAATGTAATTTGTACCACAAATTAAATAACTAAATAGTTTTACATTGCGATTATTATCATGGTAATCCTGCAAAAGGTCCTACTTATGATTTGAAAACTAATGCTCTACAGTAGCAATAGTAATAATACAACACTAGTGGCTCTGTGAGGTTAATTGTTAACGTCAGGACGCTAACATGCTCACACTGACAATGCTAACATGCTGATGTCTAGCAGGTTCACCATCTTAGTTTATGTTTGCATGCTAACAATTTCTAATTAGCGCTAAATACAAAATACACTTGAAGCTGATGGGAATGGCATTAGTTTCCACAGGTCATAAAGCAAATTAGACAAATTATATATTTTAACCTGATGTGATAGGGTTGATGAAAAGTCAGTTAATCCATCTAATAATTTGTTGTGAGAGATCACTTAAAAACACAAATATCCATCAACTTTTCATGAACACATCTCAATATGTTCATAATTACTTCACAGACCCAAGAACTAAACAATTTAATACCAGCTGTTGCTGATTCAGAGATATTTGAGCAATAACTTAAGTAGTGAATGTCATGTTGAAAGGCTTCATATACTGTAAACTGCTGCTATTATCAGCAATCTGACCTCCCCCTATAAATGCCTTCTATTTTCAGGTTTGGCCCACTCTCAGTCTTGGCAATGTACTGAAAGAGGCTCTGAGATATCACATATCGCATTGCTCCAGTCTGCTGTGACACAAACACACTGCTGCATCATTCAGGTGCACAGGGGCTGGACAGCCTCACAGCCACAAATTAACCAACAGAACTGGATTAAAATTGAGTGACACTCTAACCACACATGTATATAAAAGTGTTGGGTTTTTTCCCCTGTAAAGTAATAATCATACTTAATAATCATAATTCCTCTCTCATATTTCAAGGATTTATGTTGTGCAATATTTCAACGCACCTGAAGGATTAATCAGGTCAATACATAGAAGTGTGTATAAACATGGGCACCAGGATGCCTACAGCAGTTGTTTGCGGTTTCCTCCTGATCTCCTGTCCTTCTGACCCCTCTCTGTTTGCAGGGATGTGGGACATTTGGCAAACCCACAACAACCAGCAGTGGTGACACATTTGCAAATATCATACTTTATCCTGGCATTGATATTGAAACCATTTTAACTGAATTTATCCCCTGCTGATCGGCGTTGCCGAGTGTGGCCTCAATGCATTATGAAAGTCTTTAAATAAACCAGTGAAAAGGGTGTGTGTAGATGATGATAAAACATACTGTATTGTTCTCCATCGTACCACTCTGCAAGCGGCTCCCAGGAGGAATCTCACCTTGCCTGCTTGCAAACTTCTAAAACCAGTTGGAATCCGTGTGGTGTCACATGGATTTGTTTCCATGGTATTCGATTGCCCCATGTGGATATGTTTCCATGGTTTTTGATTTCTCTGTGTGAATCTGCCCCTGTAGATCTCCACTAGTGTATCTTAACTTGTCTCCACTGTGTTCAGTAGTATCACATGGATTCCTAATAGCTCGACCATGTATGGTGTTTGTAATAGTGGATTTGTGACAGGCAGGTGGGCTATAATACACTTTGACCTGTAGCTTCATTAAATTGGCATAAAATGTATCTCTTTCATTCCCGCACCCTCATGACCCCTTTGTTAAGGGTTAGGGTTACAATTTAGGATGTATCCACGCACTTTCTTTTCACATTTTTATTCACAGCATTATATGATGATATTTATATCATAATAGGCTGTATATTAACTTATTGGGAGAAAATGCAAAATCAGACAGTGAGCATCCCCTTTTAGCCAAAATGGCATTATCCTCGCTTCATAACGCGCTGCAAAGATTTTACTGTGAGATTGGCAGGCTCCTTCTATCGAATCTTTGACTATTCGGGGTCACCACATTGGATTACTGTACAAATTCATAATGAATAATAATAATAATTTATGAGATTTTCTGACATTCTCTACACTATAATTTCTTTATTATATTATAGAGACTGGTCATGTAGCGCCCACCTTTTGCTGTTTGGGCGCAGGTAATGTGGTGAGTTTTCAGTAAACGCTGGGAACTGAAGCCGTGGTTGAGATACAGTCTTTATAAATAAAAAGACACAGCCACTGCAGCAGAAAGAATTAGGCTAAAACGGTTATAGGAACACATCTAAGCAACAGATTAATTTAATGTACACACAAATGTAATTTTAGTCAGATCTGCTCATACCCTAATGATGGGGTAGTGGTATTATAAACCTGTAAAATTACGCATAGTCACAGATTTATTGCCAGCTGTCTTTTCTGCATGGGGCTGCCGTGGTGCTTTTAGTCTTTCGTATTTCTTCGTATTTGTGTAATATGAAAGTTTGCTCAGACAGCGCCCCTTTATGTGAATGCGCTTGTAGCTGGATAGGATTACTCTGGGTGGACTTACTGAGTTGATAACTAGTGTTATGTGACCACAATGTTAGGGTTAGTGAAGCCAGTTAATGAGAAGATATCCTGGATATGCTGAACTTGCACCTTAGTAGGCTTCAGGCCCCTGGTCTTGGACTTGCCAGATAGGGAATAAAGTTGTTTACAAAAGTACCAGTTTGTTTGATCTAACTTATCATTTGTACTCTGAACTCAGCAACATTGCATAAAATGTCTTCTTGTCAAAACATTGAAGAAGCATCCTTTGTTGTTAAATATTTAAACATTCTTGCATAATACAAAAAGGCTTCCAGGTGGATTTGTAATTCAAATTGGACCTTGAGGAAGTGTTTTATCCCCCTGCAACCTTTGGTGAGGCTGCAAGGCAAACAACTAAAATTTTAATATCAACTTTGTGACATTAAGTAGTGAAACTTGTACCACCATGTGCAAGCCTGTGCCTTGGTCTGTGTGTCTATGTTTATGAGTGTGCACGAATTTGTATTTGTAGTTGTGTACTAGCTGTCATTTTGGTCTGGATGTTTTTGTTGTTTCATTACATAAATGGAGCAGCACCTTCCGCTTTTACCCCCACCTGAAATGCAACATCACCCCCAATCCAATTACTCTGAAGCTCCTTGTGCAGCTGAGTATGCTTCAAACCTCCGCCTTTGGTCCCAGGTTAGCTCTTTCTCATGTTTTATTAATGCATTGTTGTTATTTGTTTTTGTTTTCTTGCAGCTTGCCCGTGCGTCTGAGGCGAACATGACGCACTCCCTACGCAACAAATCTCAAACAAGACAAGTGCTCACGTGTACATAAAGGACAGATGGGGAAACGTGGAATGGTAAAGCAGGTATCATCCATGTTGTTAATTACAGTAATATAGTGCACATCCAATGTGATTTAATGAGCTGTCCAGATTTCAAACCATGTATGGCTTCTTATGTTGCACCCATCCTAGTTGAGAGCTACTGGAGGCGATAAGATAGACACCATATTGTTTCAACATGTATCACAAAAGATTAGTTCAAAAAGGAGAAGTAACTGGAAATTAATATACATAAACAATACGTATTTTAAAGTTGCAGAGAAGCGTTTAAGTGATTTTGACGTCAATGAAGTATCTTAAAATATAGACTGAAGATCATGATGTAATGAGAGAGGTGGAGAGTTGGACAATATTAAATCTAAACGGGCAGACTGGTGGATGATATCAATGCTATTTAAAGATCAGCATCAAACAACTGATTTGGTTTGTGAAACGTGGGAAGAAAGTTAATTGGGCAGATTCTGTGACGTACATAATATGTGAATGAGAGAAGCTTTAAGAAGGTGGGAAAATGGGAAATGCCTCGAAATTTAATTCGGTTGAAAACAGACAGGAAATTGCATAAAGGGAGTGAGAGAAAGATATCAGGAATTCACCTGCAGAAGGTCGGAAGAGATATGAAAGAAAACATCTTCCACGCTGAACTTTGCCAAAAGCCTTATTAGGGACACACTAGCTGATGATTTTTTTTCTGGTTTTCCTTGGGTTGATTTAGTGAGGCTTCCTCACAGTTTCACAACTTTTGACAGCTTTGTCAAAGTTCAAATAGTATTTCAGGTACTTCAGTGTTAATTTGAAATGTTCCTGTACAGGGCACTCTCATTGTTGAACATGTAGACAGTGAGAGACATTCAATTGTATTAATGTATTTAAGTGAATGACTGTTTGATGGATTAGAATGGTGAACTATGTATCACACACATACACCTACATCGCATTAGGATACCGGTCCTTCAGCAAGATTATTCTAGACAATTTAAAACCTGGATTAAAACTAAGTAATTGAAGAATTTAATTATTAATTTAAAGTTTATTTTCTGTATTTTCTGTATTTGCGTTGTCCTTCTAAAGCTGCTATTATTTTGAGATGTTTGAAAGTAGCATCACATTTTGATATAGGATTGATATAGTGTCAATATATATATATATGAATGTTAATCAATTTGTCTAACTGTGAGAATTATGGTTTAAATGGCATCAATACTTATATTAAACAATAGAATTAATATTAATAATATAATTTAACTTTAACTGTTAAATTCACCTCTGTGCACCACTGAGAGACAAGAGAAAATTGATTTAGTCTAATAAAATGTACTACTTCTAAACTATCAATTTAGAACTTTTAGTTAATTATAGTTATAATTAAATTAATAACTATAACCAAAAGCCAGTAGGTTGAAGGATTAGTAGTTTTACATAGAAGATGTTGGCGATATATTCACTATCAGCGTGCACTAGCATGAACACACGTGTTGTAGACTAAGAAGGAAGTGAAGCGAGAAACTTTAAGTTTTCTCTCCACATATGTGATAGTGTTTTAGGCCAAATTAGGGGTATGTGTGTGATCTGTGAACTGATTATTGTGCCAAGTTAAAAGCAGACCCCACACAGACAAAGAGTCTGTGAGCCTAATATCAATTTAGCTGTGGCTGAGGACTCACGTCATGAAGAAAATCACAACAATAAAACCTCAACAAATCAAATCAACACATGTACATTAACATAAGCTAAACAGTCCTGTGCTTAACCAAGTACACTGTCAAGCTATGCTATGCCCAGTTAAGTTACATTACCATTCTGTAGAGGAAGAGAAGTTGCCTTGGTGTGCTACTTGTTAGCTTGCGGTTATGTTGTGGATTAGCCAGGGAGGGAAGAATTGCGGTTCCATTGTCAAATGGTCTTTGCTGTTCGATGTCAGCTTGGGGAGACTGCCTGATGACGGCCACTCTGTTCTCCTCACAGAGTTAGCTGCTCGCTAAGTCACTTTGTTGCTCTTGTTGCTTGTTAGATGGCAGACCTTGGCACTCACGCTAATTAAGCTTATTAGCAGGGGTCTTAGGTAGGCTCTCACTGCCGAGCTCTAGTTCGGTTCTGCTGTGTGTCTTGTCAGAGCAGGCCACATGGCAGATGAGACCTCTGGCCTCAGCTCTGATAGGTGAGCTGAGGGAGCCAGAGTCCCAGAGAAAAGAGAAACAGCAGAAGGTGGGGTGAGGTTTTGTTGAACTGGTTATGTCACAGGTCATAGGTCTCACTGACCAATTGTAGCAGAAAGCTAGGTACATACCTAGGGGTGAATTCCTGGAGGACTGTGGGAAGCTGTGGGAGTTAAATGGCTCACATTTCATAATGAAAGATATTCATATTATATATTATATATACAGTGGGTACGGAAAGTATTCAGACCCCTTTAAATTTTTCACTCTTTGTTTCATTGCAACCATTTTCCAAAAATCAAAAAAGTTCATTTTATTTCTCAGTAATGTACACTCAGCACCCCATCTTGACAGAAAAAAACAGAAATGTAGAAATTTTTGCAAATTTATTAAAAGAGAAAAACTGAAATATCACATGGTCATAAGTATTCAGACCCTTTGCTCAGTATTTAGTAGAAGCACCCTTTTGATCTAATACAGCCATGAGTCGTTTTGGGAAAGATGCAACAAGTTTTTCACATCTGGATTTGGGGATCCTCTGCCATTCCTCCTTGCAGATCCTCTCCAGTTCTGTCAGGTTGGATGGTAAACGTTGGTGGACAGCCATTTTCAGGTCTCTCCAGAGATGCTCAATTGGGTTTAAGTCAGGGCTCTGGCTGGGCCATTCAAGAACAGCCACGGAGTTGTTGTGAAGCCACTTCTTCGTTATTTTAGCGGTGCGCTTAGGGTCATTGTCTTGTTGGAAGGTAAACCTTCGGCCCAGTCTGAGGTCCAGAGCACTCTGGAAAAGGTTTTCGTCCAGGATATCCCTGTACTTGGCCGCATTCATCTTTCCCTCGATTGCAACCAGTCGTCCTGTCCCTGCAGCTGAAAAACACCCCCACAGCATGATGCTGCCACCACCATGCTTCACTGTTGAGACTGTATTGGACAGGTGATGAGCAGTGCCTGGTGTTCTCCACACATACCGCTTAGAATTAAGGCCAAAAAGTTCTATCTTGGTCTCATCAGACCAGAGGATCTTATTTATCACCATCTTGGAGTCCTTCAGGTGTTTTTTAGCAAACTCCATGCGGGCTTTCATGTGTCTTGCACTGAGGAGAGGCTTCCGTCGGGCCACTCTGCCATAAAGCCCCGACTGGTGGATTGCTGCAGTGATGGTTGACTTACTAAAACTTTCTCCCATCTCCCGACTGCATCTCTGGAGCTCAGCCACAGTGACCTTTGGGTTCTTCTTTACCTCTCTCACCAAGGCTCTTCTCCCCCGATAGCTCAGTTTGGCCGGACGGCCAGCTCTAGGAAGGGTTCTGGTCGTCCCAAACGTCTTCCATTTGAGGATTATGGAGGCCACTGTGCTCTTAGGAACCTTAAGTGCAGCAGAAATTTTTTTGTAACCTTGGCCAGATCTGTGCCTTGCCACAATTCTGTCTCTGAGCTCTTCAGGCAGTTCCTTTGACCTCATGATTCTCATTTGCTCTGACATGCACTGTGAGCTGGAAGGTCTTATATAGACAGGTGTGTGGCTTTCCTAATCAAGTCCAATCAGTATAATCAAACACAGCTGGACTCAAATGAAGGTGTAGAACCATCTCAAGGATGATCAGAAGAAATAGACAGCACCTGAGTTAAATATGAGTGTCACGGCAAAGGGTCTGAATACTTATGACCATGTGATATTTCAGTTTTTCTTTTTTAATAAATTTGCAAAAATTTCTACATTTCTGTTTTTTTCTGTCAAGATGGGGTGCTGAGTGTACATTACTGAGAAATAAAATGAACTTTTTTGATTTTTGGAAAATGGCTGCAATGAAACAAAGAGTGAAATATTTAAAGGGGTCTGAATACTTTCCGTACCCACTGTATATATTCATCCGTGGAGTCTCTGTAACACAAAAGAAAATTACTGTGACAATTTTTATGATTTAATTTTCAAGCAAAAATATCAAATATTCAGTAGTTTGTGAGGGTATAGCTGGAATGTGAAGATTTGCTGCTTTGTATGACATTTACATTTACAAAAACATATGTATAAAGTGCATGATAACATTTTTACTTTGTGCCATATAGATAGTCTATTGTATTTCTTGCTGGTTTTGGACTTTCTGTGTGGAGTTTGCATGTTCTCCCCGTGTCCGCGTGGGTTCTCTCCGGGTGCTCTGGCTTCCTCCCACCGTCCAAAGACATGCGGATTAGGTTAAATGGTGACCCTAAATTGTCCTTAGGTGTGAGTGTGAGTGGTTGTTTGTCTATGTGTGGCCCTGCGATGGACTGGTGACCTGTCCAGGATGTACCCTGCCTTTTGCCCGATGTAAGCTGGGATTGGCTCCAGCCCCGTGCGACCCTGTACGCAGGATAAGAGGTTGACGATGGATGGTTTTGGACATTGTATACACTAGACAATTGATCTGTAAATCCGTAAATGTTAATGGAAAAAATTATCAATTATGAAAACAATGCTTAGTTGCAGGCCTAAATTATAGTATAGTATTGTTTTCGTAAAAGAGTACAGTCATCTTTTTTGTTGTCAGATTACTTTAATCCACAACATGATGCCAGGGTACATATTAATTCACAATTTAAGCAGACTTTATGACGTCCACTTCCACTGAAACCACATGTTGTGGATTTGGAATTAACTTTGGTGGGCAATACATCATCCCACAGGATCTATTCTGGTGTCTGGCTCTAATATACAGCCTCTGTGTTACAGTAAGCTGAGCCAGGGTGTGACAGCAGAGTGACAGAAAAAGCTAATTGGTCCAACTGACAGCGCAGTGCTAGGCTCAACCGAGAACAGGCGAATAGGTAGCAGCTTCTGCCAGCCTCTTACACTTGCACTGCTGGACAGATAATGGGTACTGCCATACCACAAGCCAAATGCAGTTCAGTAAGGCTGAATAAATCTACAGAGCTTTTGTGTTTCAGATCATCTCATCTCTCAGACACATATATTAGGCCAGATAGCAAGGCAGTTGAGGTTTAGGAAATTATGTGTTTAGCTGCTGGTGGTATACAGGGGTGTAAAATACAGCTCAGGGGTCTTGAGTTCACAACTTTTCAGTTTTGAAGAAGCTTGTGCTTTTCAGAAAAGTGCAGCTTCACATTGTGCATGCATCTGTGTCGGCACACTGGAGCTGAGTGGTAGAAACAATGCATATACTTACCTCAGTAAAAACAAAAAATCAAAAAAAAGGAAATGTCAGCATTAACATTTCTTGACAATGCACACACAGTCAAAGTATGCAACTATCCCAGGGACACAGACGCCCAGTGGCCACAAAAGCCCTGGGATTATTGTGTGTGAATCTTTTTTGGTTTTCTGATTAATTGCAAAGTGTTAATATCCAAACATGTCATCCTGTTTTACGGCGGCTCACTGTGGCAAAATCTAATTTTAACACCTTTTATCATTTTAATTTATATGGTTACATGGTTACCACCTTCACAAATTACCACAAACTAATGCACAAAACACCTGAAGACAGGTAGTGTAATTCCAACTCAGGGTATTTAATGAAGCTGCCATGTATAGTCTGCTCTCTCTGCTCTGTCTGTCCTTCACAGGAGTTCAGTGACAGGGTGGATACATACACAATACACAAAGGGTGGGAGGGCGAATTGTAAATAGTGGCCCAACAGCACATTTTTGCAGCTAATTGGATAATCTGGCCATGGTAAACTAAATACATGGTAGTCAATGGCATCAAAAGTGCTGTTGATAGGCACAGGCTACATCAGACAAAACCTTGAGTGTCGGCAAAGAAAGTGAGTGCTCAATAGCCACAACAACCTTAAACATAAAGAAAGGAGATATTCATTTGCAAGGACCACAGCAATATGTCATTTAAAGGTTTAATGAAGATTCTCAATGTATATATGATACGGAATGGATGAATGAATGTAAAGGGGAAGGTCAGATCAGCATCATCAGATGTCATCTGATTGGCTGGTCTGGGAGGATGTATGGAAGACTGGGCGGAGGAGGTGAGTGTATGTGGGTGAGCAATCTGGGACAAATGGGGCAGGCTGAGTAGAACAAGAAGATATACTTTATTACTCTCGCGGAGGGAAACTCAGTGTTTTCACTCGGTTATAATTATGTTAGTATTTACACACAGGTCCGAAAGACACACAAATGCACAAACAGCACCCACAGCAATACACAGAGAGATGTCAGAGCAGTTGGGGGTTCAGGGGCTTGCTCAAGGCCTCCTTTGGCAGTGCCCAGGAGGTGAACTCTCCAGCTACCAGTCCACACTCCACAACTCTGGTCCGAGCAACTCTGGTCCATCCTTACGGATTGAGCTCCTGCCGCCAAGGTGAGCATGGCCCCACTCCCAAACCTAAGTTTACAAATTAACTTAATTTGTAGATTTAAGGTTAAAAGTCATTGTGGTGTATTGTGGTTAAAGGTTAAAGTCCAATACAGATCACATTTGCAAAGTATAAATAAATGTAAATCAAGCAAACAAAAAAAAAAAACTTAAAATGCACAAAAACATCAATTTCATCACATGGTTGAAAGACGTGGTTCCCAAATGTAGGCACAAATGAGGAATTAAAGCAGATGAAAGTAACTGACCCAACACATGAGCTCCTCAGCTGCAAACATCGTGTCAAACAAAGGATTTAAAATGTCAAACTTATCTTAACGTAAATATTTTTGGATGTTAGGCCTGTCTCAAGGACAGCTGTGACTTTTCCAGCGAGTCAGAGGATTTGAACACAACACAGACCACTTTTGCAAGCCTGCTTCTCCAACCATCACATGTAAACTTTTGACACCTAACTCTGAAATTATGAATCATACTGTAGAAAGCATTAATCTGCTTAATTTGTTTTTACTTATGTTTACATTAAATATCTCATGGACAAAAAAGATCAAAACAGCATATCTGATCTTCTGGGTCAGTTCAGACTAAAGTATACCTATTTTTAGATAGTTTATCTTAATTGAACTTGACATTTGTTTTTGCTTGTATTCTGACGTGTCCCAGGTTGATTCTGCTTTAGCCTTGACATTTCTCTTTTTAAAGTATTTGTTATATTCTTTCAGGAGACATGAATTTGAAACGTTTTTGTCCTTGACGCCAGCACTGTTTCTCCCACAATGAAAGACTCATCTGAATGAATTGCTTCATTTAGAAAACAATACATATTAATAGCTTTACAAGACCTGAGAATCAAATGAATGTTTCCATAAAGAATACAATACATCTTTCCTGCATTTCTTACTTCCTCCTGTTTTACATTTTCTTGGACAAAACATACAAAATAGATGACCCTCAATATTCTTCTTGTTGTTTTTTCCACAGTATCCGCTCTATCATTTGTTCTAGCCACCTCCACCAGACATGTTTATTTATAAAAACGCCTCTTGTGCAAACAATTTATTGGCAAGTTGAACACTGAGTAGTAGAGAAACAGGCTCAGAGACATCAGGCACAGCAAAGCCTTAAAAAGCACAGTTTGTTGTAGCTCTTTAGATCCCACCCAACCACTGGAAGGCTTGGGTAATAAAGCACTGCCCAGCTGAGGCCTCTGGGGATGGGCTGTTGCCTGTGTGACTCATTCGCTGAGGCTGATCTTTTCCTGGTTCTTTCCATTAATAACCATCTGAGCCCTTCTGAACTCTAGTTTCTAATAACTTCACACCCTCTACTTGGCCCAGAAAAGAAAAGCATCCATCCCAAATTCTGTAGCCCAGAGGCACGAGAATGAAGCCTCCCTCTCTTTACAGTTTATGCAAATTTGGAGACCATTTAGGATAAATGTACCATGTGTTACTAGCTCCAGAACTTGTTTCTCACTTTTAGCTCAGGTTATGAAAAAAGCAAAATGATTTTTTTTGAGCCAAGGACCATCAAATGTATTTAGGGCAGACAAAGTTTTTAAAACTTACATACAGTAGCACACACTGCCAGCTGGTGCAAACTATTTGATGCACATTATACTGTAGAGTGCAGGACATAAGATACCCAATATAGCCTACGCATGTCATAAATATACATTCAACATTCATCCATGGAATGCAAAATGGCTACAGTAGTTTAACAGCTTTATACCTGCTCAAAACATGATTCATAAAATGAACGACATGATGACAGTGTGATTCAGAAAGTACATTCTGTTCTGGAAAAGCCAGCAGAGTGAGGCCCACATGTTTGCATGCAGTGTAAACAAAATCCCTCTTTCAACGTGCCATGAAATAGCTGGGGGGGGGGTTCTTTTCTTTTCTCTTTTTTTTTTTGGGTGTATTGTTTTGCTGCCAACGTGAAACTGGAAGGAGAGCAGGAAAGGAGGATTCCCACATTCTGTGATGATGCTCATGGTGTCTATTTCTGTCTCTGTGTGGGCAAATTTGTTGTTTCCTTGTGTGGGCAAATTTTGTTGCTTTGATGAAATATTACCAGTGTTACAGTTTTCAATCCCATCAGACCCACTAATACAATCTCTGATTATACTGAATGTAGGAAGTGCATATTCAGTTCACAGAGTTGTTTTTTATATGGCCATTAATTGCAGTCTCATTATTTTGTAACAAAATGAAATGGACACCTCCAACCTCAGTTAGTATGAACAAAGAAGAAAAAGACATGAAGAAATGAAAGAGGGATCCGTATTCCCGGAGAGCATGTTCTAGTCTTAAGGGTGAGGATCCACTCTGTGTAGTGTGTCAAAACATTTGCATTCCCATGGATTTTCAGTGGGAGCGAAATAAATCACCTTGTGGTAACCTACAAGTAAGACAAAAAGAGACATTCACCAAGGGACTGTACCTTTAAGGGAAAGGTTTTGGTTAGAGAGTACCGGGTTAACGGGTTGTAGTGTTTTGATCTCGTACGCTGTACAGTGTTATATGGAAGTGGAGAGTAAAGCTGACTTGACGCACCTCCGTCTCTTGTCTCCTCACTAATTGCACTCCACAACCTATTAATTAATGTGGGTTTGCAGGCACCACAAAACTGATTTGTTATGCAAGTAAAGAGGAGAGATCAAAAGACATTTTCAAAATGTGTGTACAGAGGCGTAGTTCTGCCTCAGGTTAGCTTCTGTTGCACTAACTTCTCCGGACTTTTTCAGAGATGGTTTCTTTTAATCAATCAATCAAGTTTATTTGACACATGTTATCATATAAGGTACACTCGCAGTGAATCATGTATGGTCCGTTCATATTCTACACTTAATGAGGATCTACTGCACTACTACTTTCACATTTTGGCAGCTCATCATTTTTCATCTAAATAAAAAATGTATTATTGTGTTAGCATTCAGCAAACACAACTCCCATGATTCTTAGCCATGGGTGCACTAAAGTAACCAAACTTCATTGTCTTAGCCAAACAATCAGAAGTGTTATAGTGAGGGGGCCAGGAAGTTTCTCCCAGCTATTGCTTTTCTATGACACCAGATTTAAAAAAAAAACAACACAAAAATTTACATGAAATTCAAACAATGTTTGCTATCAATCATTCATCAACGGGTCTTGACCAAGCGTCCATATATGACGAGTTGGGAGTGAGAATCTGTTGTGTATGCGGTTTTGCCTTTTTTTCATTCCAGTGGGTCTTCACAATAATGCTAATTAGAATCAGAAAGAGCTTTATTGTCAAATAGTTTTTTACACGTACAAGGAATTTGCTTTGGAGATAAGGCGCTACACATATACAAACATAGAGTTGACATAATTAAATGTGGAAATATATAAATATGAAATAGACAGATGGTAAAAAAGGGGAACATAAAGAGATGCAAGAGAATCACGCCTTAAACATTACACAAAGGTTTATACTGAAACAAACAGTACATACACATACAATTGCCACTGACAATTATCAACTTAAGGCATGAAACGGACCATCGAGAAATAATGTGTGACCATGAACACTACTCTTCAGCAGCCACACCCTCATGTGGTAAATTCCACTATTCATACAAACGTTTTCACACCAACATGAATGATATTTTCAAAGTGTAAGCAAGTCACTTTGGTACTAACATCCACTGATTATTAATGCTTTTTCTCTCGCCATATTCAAAGGAGCTGTCCATGCTGAGAGGGAGGAAGAGGCCCAGAAGACCACTACTGCAATTTATTTCCTTGAAGCGGCCTTGATTTTGAGCATTGCATGATAACTAGGTTGCTTTAATTTAGGAGGTAAACAATTAGGTGTCAGCGAGACCGTGTATTACTCACTCATTTAATGGGAAGCTGAATTTTTGCTATGGGAGGTTTGGGTGAAACAAAATGCTCAGTGTAGTTACTTGGATACAAAAAACAAACTAAAGAAATTTTTAGTGCATCTGGACAATCTGCTTATTTTATATCCCAGGAAAAAATAATGAAAAGTGCAGAGAATTGGGTGGGTCCTGTCTCACAGTTACAGGAAACCTATTGCAAAATCTATAATAAATTAATAAATTAGAAATGTCTTCCCAGGTTGTAAAGTATTTTCTGACTGAAGAACCCATCCGTTACACAAGAATTTTGTTGATTAGTTTCAGGTTCATGTAATGATTTATGACTATGATGATTATGATTATGAGTGTTGGCTTACATTAACTTAATAATACCTTCACTATCTACAGGTGAAATATGAATTATTCATGCCTTGTTATAAAGTATAAAGAGCCAGGGGTTTTTTTACCTCAATTTCATTGTCAGTTCTGTAGTCACTGCTTTTGTATATTACCTCTAAACCTCTAGCTACCCTACCTGAACAAGTCATTATGTTGTGTAAAGTTTGTGTCCGGGATCTGGTTCAGGTTTAATTATTAGGGCCCGAGCACGAAACGTGTAAGATCCCTCTTGAAAGTGAAGGAATTTTTCTTTCTTTCTTTCTTTCTTTCTTTCTTTCTTTCTTTCTTTCTTTCTTTCTTTCTTTCTTTCTTCTGCAAAGTAAACTCAATTTTGGAGGCCTAAACGTGCTCAAAAACTCACCAAACTTTCACGCATGGGCTTGACAAAATGGCTTTCTAGAGCCCCCTACACAGCAGCCCACGGACAAAGTTTCATCTATGTGTACGACATTTCTGCGTGCGTGTATCATGTCCAGACATACAAAAAAGCCTCTTGGAGTAACACACTACCAACAGGTAGTTGGCCATTTTGTATTAAATGGTAATTTTTGCCGATTCAGACACTCCGTACTTTAACAAACTCCTCCTAGGAAATTAGTCACTGTACAGTCTAAACCCATTGACAATTAAAAGTTGTACAAACAGTAAGTGTTTCGTGAAATGGCGTGCCTGTGGCATGGTGTCAAAAAACGATGAAAGAGGAAGTTGTTGTAACTTCAGTGTACATGCTCACATCTGCACCAAACTTTACATGCTTGATAACAGTCACGCCCTGAATACATCTACATGCCAATATTCAGTTATAGTCATAGCGCCAAGTAGACACAGGAAGTGATGATTAACACCTTTGTGCCGCATGCCGCATCCAAAGCGCATGGCAAATTCACAGCCACACCGGCAGAGCTCCAGAATCTTCAACGCGGCCGCCTCACACCTCAGCGCGTACACGTGCGAGAGCCTGCCCAATGCTAGGCTAGTAATGGATATAATGGAGGACACGGGTATGGGTATAGGAATCACTTATAGGCCCATGGATCACTCTAATTAATTTTCCATGAAATGTGCAGTGAAAGTTGTTATTTTAAGCAGTGTATATGGGTGAACTTATGTTTATTGTTAACCTTGAAACCTATGAAATCTGGTGGCAGTATCCAATGAAGTTTGGAAATTCCTAATCTGGTGAGGGAAATGTGTATCCCTTTATAATGGTGTGTTTACACTGTCCCTCTGCTCCTGTGGTGCTGGTCTAGTGTTGCTTCAGGGGAGTTATAAAAAGATTCTCCAGCTCTCTGTCAGGGAAACCCAGCAGGAATGCTGAGAGGATATAATCCACTTCCGGAAAAATGGTTCCAGTAGCTCAGAGACAAGACCAGGGCATGGACCTGATGAGGCTGTAGGCTCACTGAGAAAACCGTTGCAAACTATTTTAGTTTCTTCCTCCACTTGCCTGACCTGTAACCTTGAGTGACTAACAATGCTAACAACTTTTTCTCAAACTCCCGATGGAGACAACAAGAACTCCCCCAGACTAACAGGGAGTGAGACGCACTTTGTAAATGCAAAGTCTGCTGAGATCCCCTAGGTTCTTTAATATTTCTGTCAATACTGACCAGGTGAGTGAGACTACAATCCCTCTAATGCCTATTGATCCTTTTGTGTGCGCAGCCTTGCACAAATGAGTTCCATAGGCACGTTTAAATTGTTCTCCATTGAAAGTGCTTTTCCTGATTAAAGCAGCCTCTTGTGTGGCTCAGGTCTGGTGCCTGCAAGGATGAATGTGGAGTTCATATGCAGCTCATTTCAACTTTTAATCTAATTTATTACCATTAATTCAAAAATCAATAAGTTACAAAGGTAGTTGCACATTCCTCTCCATTATCTAACCTAGCTGATAGACAGAGCGAAATATAGTGTTTGTCACTCTAATATCATTCTCATTACCTTGAGGGATCACAATTACGGGGTTGAAGTGTCAGGTAGAATAACAGGGGAGATGTATCAAAGAGACATGAAAATCAACATTAGTGAGGCGCACACCATTGGTCTCACTAATGAATCCCGTTCCCTGCTCAAAGATTAGTTTAATAGACACGAGAGTGAGTGTGTGCGGATGTGTGCGAAAGCGTGGGTGGGTGTTTGTCGTGGATGGACTTGCAGCTGTCGTGGTGTTTTCTCTTTGATGCAGAATAGTAAATGAGCTGCAGCAGATGATGCTGCCACAAGTCGCCACAGCGGGTCATCAGCAGTGTCCAGCAGAGGCCACGGCCTTGACCTGTATAACAGAATGAACTGTCTTCGTATATCGCTTCAGTCAAAGCATACAGGAAATGCAGTAACATTGAGAGAGACTGTTTTGCTCATGAATTTAATTGTGTTTGTGCAGAATAAATAAAAGGCAGTAATTCATTCAAAATTTCATTAATTTTCCGGCAGGCTCCCACTTAGATTTAGAGTTTTACATCTCTCTGAGAGGAAGCTTACTTGTATTTTTTTGAATTAATGGATAGTTTGGAAGCAGGTATGCACAATGTTCTTTTTATTATTGTTCCTCAATGACTGCATCAGTCTAAAAACAGCAATTATTGCAGCCAAAAATAGATCTACTAGCACTCTCCTCCACTCCCCCCAAATCCTCCTTATCCGATGCGTACAGTAGATCAAGACTTTCTTGATTATTCCAGAAGTCGTTTGTAGTTGGCAAAGCTCTGACGCAAAAAATCTGCATTTCACATGAAGATGCTTGCATCACTTCACATAAATCCAAGCGAAATTCTTTGATTTCCACAAGGGATGACTTGCAGATAAAGATAGGGATTCTGGCAAATTTTTTGAGGAAATATTTTGCATTTTGCTGTGTTCTTTATACCCCCCTCCCACATGGGAGAAAATTGTATTTTGTAAATTCCTCTGTATGGATTTGCATACATATCAGTCTTTTTTGGTACATTTGTAAAAATGTATCAGTTTCTTCCCTCCTTTGCTGGCTTGACAGGTGTTTCATCCCTTCTAAACACTAGATAGACATTAAAATAATGTAGGCCTATAGTATTTTCGGGGAGGACTTGTGAAAGGTGTGTGTATATATATCTCTCAGGAGCACAGCGGGTTGGCGCAACAAATATATCCGTCATTAACATTTAAACAGCTGTAGGGTTTCTTTTTTGTACAGAAACACAATTCGGCAGAAAAAATAACTTTGGTTCTAATTAGGCAACATGAACCCCTCACCTCAGGAAACAGATTTGGTTAACCACTCGGCTTGGGCGTCTGGCTGTGAGAAACACCATGTCTCATAATTATCATTTTCTTGCAGAAAATACTTACAGTCTTCAAACTTGACACTCCTTATTTTTCTCTTTGAGTGAAAATGTTGGGTCAAACTTGTTTAAAGATTTAATAGACAGTACTAGTCATCAGCCTAAAACATTTGTTTAGTCACACAAACATTTTAAGCTCTGAGAGATGACTGTTTGACTATATAAACACACCGCCCATTGCTTGACCCCTACCAATGCATCGGAGCAAATCATTAGCATGTGGCCTCAATGTGATATTCCAAACCCTAAGATCAGTAAGTGACTCTTACACTCTTACATGGCTTATACCATTAAAATCAAGTTGCAGTGCGCATGCTTGTCACTCTACCCCCACATCCTGCAGAAACGCTATAAATAGGTTTCCTTCTGCATTTCTTCTTCCTCCTATACACCACAGAACTAGCTTTAGAAAAAGGCAATTAAATGACAGTTTCACTGGCAAGAAAATACATGGGTGCAAGTTGGTGTGTGTGGCAAGGCAAACACAAAGGGAAAGTTAACTCAAAGAAAACATTTATGAAAGCAAGTTTCACACAAGGAAGGAAAACATGGGAGACGAAAACCCAGAGTAATGAGCAGCTATTAGCTTGTGGAGCACCTTGTCTGAAGCTAGTGGTTGGGTATGTCCACTATCATATAATATGACATAATCTCAACTCTGAGAAGAAATGGCATTAGATGATAGGACTGATTCAGTTACCGCCCTTCTCTTTTACTAAAAATGAGAAAGGCATAAACTCAATTTCAGCTGCCATAGAATTGTTTTTATATTATTACCACAGACAAATGCCCAGTATCAAGTTGGGGGAGAATGTCAGCCAAAACTGAGGGAAAATCTAATTATGGTGGAGTGATTGACCATTCAAAATAATGCTACTCTAGGTATGGCAAATCTTGAAGGCTAAATGCGTGGATATGACAGGAGATCCATATTACATCTTGCATCTGCGTAATGAAAATGTGATATTGGAGACATAAAGCACATGTAATTGGCAGTTCAGTTTAACAAAATCACAGGAAACATTGCCACTGGAACAAAGACGTAACACACCTCATAGAAAACCACAATTTTTACAATATAATATTTAGTTCAAGATATCTTTGAGATTTCATTAGCTTTCACACTTGCTCACCACTGGAACTCGCGACACATTGACATTCATTAGTACAGAATGCTGCAGGAATTCATTAGTCGCCAGCTGACAAGACATAAATTGCACTTGGAGTGGGATACAAGTTCAACTAAGTCAAAATGACTTTTCACAGTCTCAACACAAGTTACATGATACAATGCAGCCAGCACCTAAGTCTCACGTTTTCTGCCGATTTATGATCACCAGAGAAATAACAGATTGCAAGTAGTCATTTCACTGAAGAAGCAGCCAGCATAACTTCCTAAATTAATATATGCATGGTGAGTCAGATAAGACTCCCCACCCATGTAACAAAAGTAAATCCATATGAATGTTGTACTGATCAGCCTCATAAATGCGTCAGCTTGTATAAAGCAGCCATATTACGGCTAAATAAAGATGAATTTCTTACTTTGCAATGACTAAATATAACAGGTTATTTAATCAAATAGGCTAAAAACTATATTCCACTGAATAGTAATACTAATAAAGTCCCTTGAATGATGAACAATCATTGTTACAGTGCTCTAAAGATAATAACCTCCTGTTTGATATCGTCTATACAAAGAAGAAAAAATCTTGGATCAGACCCACAGCTGCTTGTTAGTGTTGCTTGTCAAGACTAAGTAAGCTGCAGAGGGGAAATGGACAGAATACGAAGCTGCACTAATGAGCTTCATTATCAGTCAATGATTTTAAGAGGCTTTGTGAAGAGATCCACAAGGGAAATGAATTAGCAAAATTTAGATTAGAACACACCAGTGATTCTTATCAAATACCCTTTGATGCATCGTATTATTGATTATTAGAGGAAACACAAAAACAGGGAGAGATAGAGAGCGAGCAATGAGTGAGTATACCACACTAAGTAACAATGTGAACCATTAATGGACTAATCATCATCAACCTCTCTCAACGCAAACATTTGCATCAAAGCTGATGTGATGAACTCAAACTGACACGTGAACAGAGACAGAAGATATAATGCAAAATTCTTTAGCAAAAAAACCCACAAACTTTTTATAGCTGAAAAGTGGCTGTGTTGATCTGTGAGTCATACTCCTGTTCTTGCAGTCCTCCCTCCTCTGCCGCCTTCTCAGATCCTTCGCCCCTCCCTCCCAGACACCCTCTCCCCCTCCATTTCTCACCGCGGCAGTAGGTAGGGAGCATAGGATCCCTGCTGCATTACCGGAGGCTTCTGATCTAATTGTTTTGTAATGCAGGGATTTTGCTGAGGATGACTCATAACTGGGAGAAGCGGGGAAAAAAGTGCAGATGTCACCAAAAATTTGGATGAGTGCAAAATAACAAGCAACAAATCCCCCCTTCATAGCCGTCTCTTCAAATTGATAGTCCTTCCCTCAATTTTCCCTCTTTCCCTCAGTACCATTTTCCTCTTTTCCTTCAGATTTCATGATTTTCTTTTTTTCCTCAGTTGGAAGTAGCTAACTTGAAATGAACCGAAAGCCTGTTTATTCTTGGAGTGTTAAAAACAGCACTATTCCAGCAGTTATTGTCCATCCAATCAGAGTTAATTTAACATCTTTATACAGTTTTAAACATTCAGTACAGCTCATCATACAAACACTGGTCCGCTTATATAACTGGCAATGGAAAGAATGGTGGTCAGTAGGAATTGCTGCATGATGTGAAATGGTCCATTATTAACACAAAAACCACACACAAGTGATATTGGGTTTTGTAAGGCATTTAATGGGTCTTAACTCAATTGAGGATAACATATCTTTGCTGTTGCAACATAACAGCATTAGGCTGGGCGATGTCCAGAAGCTGGTCTCATTTAAAGCTGTACAAAGTCAACACATTGCCTATATTGGCTTCAACAGATACTAATCTCAACCACCATTCCCACAGATATCAGGTAAATTGTTCATTGATCAGTACACAAAACACGCTTTTGATGCTATCTTCCGCTTATATATTTATTCATAATTTCTGAGTGGTAATCCGTGTGCTATTTGCAAATGCCCTGAGAACATGAAAGATTAGTTTGCAATCTTCTGTGAAAACTACTGTACTACTGCAAACATTTATTACACTTTTGGGTTACATTGTAAATTCACAACAACTGTGAAATGTTGTTCATCTAGATAGACCACAAAGGAATATAGACGCCCCAATATGCGCATCATAAAAACGCTACTTGTAGAAGGGGAAATGTGCATTCAAACAGTACTCTAATGTGGAATTCCATGTGTTCCTGTAAGTGCAGATGTTCATACACGAGCACTCTTCTTTATATTCTAGAGGGTTTGTAAAACATTTTGTTATAATTTCATAAGGATGACTAAGGAACAGTATTTGATGTAAGCTGGTCACAGCTGGGAGTCTTGTTTTTGCTGCCCTCCAGTTCTTAAACCTCTCACCTTGCTACAATGATGTGCCAGTGTACTCCAGGGCGTGTCAGTACACTGAAACATCACTGTTGGGTGTGGTTACACAGAGGGCGCCATGTTTAAGTGCTCTTTTTTCACACACTGTGCAGCATTGATGTACTGTTGGGCTACTTTACCATGCTACATCACAGCTGGGTGTGGCCACAAGTAGAGTAGAGAAACAGACCACACCCAGCTGTGCTCAGGCCTGAGCTAAAACAATTAGTCCATTATTCAAGTAGTTGATTGACAGAAAAAATCCACAGTCTTATATTGTAATAGATAGTAAATGCTTTTTGGTTTTGGACAGACAAAACGGATCATTTGCAGACGTCATCTAAGGCCCTGTACAGTCAGTAATTGATGATACAATCCAAGATTAAGTGGTTTGTTATTATGACAACTACTAAGGATCCAGAGCTGTAAGGAACTTAATACTGGAAGGCCCCTAATTCAGCAATGCAGGTTGGACACAATACATTCCACAGTAGCAATGATGTCTAAAATTACATTAAAAATGAAAGATAGCTCTTGCTAATCCTCACACCCCCTATTCCCTCCTCCACAATATGATGACACACTCACAAGTTGATGTGATCTAAAACGATGAATCTTTTGTCCAAGCACTTTTCTCCCCTGGACATCTAATTATGCTAAATGGCTCTCTTAGTGTGTGAGTGGTCCTTTCACAGGCTCCTCTGCTAATCAGGATGTGGGCTGCTGGCTACTTGTTAACTGACCTGCTCATTATTCTTTGGCATTAACTTATCTCATCTTGAGATGCACCTAATTGTTTGCAGCTAGCTGGGGACCCGTCTACCATTCCAACCCAGTTTAACGTATCCCTTAATGGAGCATTTGCCTTTTCAGGATTTTCAGCAATATTATGCACACAAAAAAATTGGTCTTGTTCAGAAATATTGCTCTTTCAATAACTGCATTTATATGTATGCTACTGTATGATTAATACACCGTTGAAGGTATTTATGCGAAAGGAGATTTCTGTATTGAATACAGGATGTTTTTGTCATATCGCCAGTAAAAGTCAATTGATCGAGGATCAAATCTGAACAGCAGTGCTTACTAATTCAAGAACATTTAACCCTATGTGTGGATAATTTAAGCTCTTCAAACAGGAGATCGAATATTTTTTTATGTCTCTGCATTCCAAAGCTCCAGATGGTGTATGTGTGTGTGTTTGTTTAGTACAACTTCTTCTCCTTCTATTACATGACAAATGCCACGGTAGTCACCTGCATCCTAAACCAGAGATTAATCTTGCTTAGAACATTCCACTCTGTGACAGGCCAGATTGAGAAAAATGTCTGTTAGCAAGAAAGCATGTGCGACCGCAGCTCAGCTGAACGTCCTGCCTCCACCTCTCGATCTTCCTTATTCACCCCCCATCCTCAATTGCCCTGTGGGCTTGTCCTGTTTATCCTCAAGACCAGTTGTTAGGGTATACCATGATTTATAGACCCGCTGTGAGGGCTGTGAGGTATGTGGGTATTTGTGAGCATAATTGAGCACTGAAGTTTTATTGGGACTGTGAACGCACATGTGCAGACAGTAGAGGATAGCGCTCTGTGTGTGTGTGTGTGTGTGTGTGTGGTGTGTGTGTGTGTGTGTGTGTACAGGATAGCGTGCAAGAAGACTGAAATACGCTAGCTATCTTTGCGAATGTGTCATTGTTGCAGCGTCTAATTAAATAACTAGCCTGTGGTTCATTAGGCTGTGTAAATTGAGGACTGCATAGGTCCCAGGTCTTGAAGCCAATCTCCTGGACAAAGATACTGGGAAAGAGATAGATTTTTATGCAGCAATTTCTCATTATGTTATGTTTGAGCCATTCAGTTATTAACAAACATAAAAAGCATCATCTGATTATTCGTAAAAGTTTCGGCACAGTTTATGAAGAATATGAATCTATACATAGAACAACATACACATAGAAATGAACAGAAATGCAAATAACTGCAGACACAATGCATATTCAACTTCCTGCTTATTTGTTCAGCTGTTAAACACTGTCTTGATTTCAGAGCCCCACACGGCTTTTATTCCGATTTGTCAACTAATCACCAGCCATGCATACCTACTAATGGCTAATTACACAACATATGAAAGGGAGCGGAGACGCTCTTTGACATCCAAACACCACAGAGCGATCAGTAGGAAACAGAAGCCTGTTAGTGAAGACTTGGATAGCTTGGTTCTGGAACCGCTCAGCATGTGTCGTACCTTTTCTAAGCCGCACTCATCCGTCAAAACCCACACATATCTACTATACTCTCGCTGTTCCCTCAGGTTTTGGGAGGATGCAAAATTTGCACTTCTCCTGGTAACATGTGCAAACAAAAAAAGAAACAGTTACAGGAACACATACCTATATACAGTATATAGATATGTGTGCATGTATTTATATATGCTCACACGCAAGCTTCAGGATCTCTGGTCAGCTTCACTTTAAAGATCAAGTAGAGTAGTACACCGTTGCAGTCTGTCACCCATGTCTCTTAGTTCCCCTTGAAGTCTGTGATAGTGAAGACACATGTGCCTTATGCCTTAATAGTTTCAGATTGTCATCAAAGAGACCAGTGTGATCTCAACCTGCTCAGTTATTCTGACAGTCTAGCTGCTGTGATGAATATTTTAGATTTGTTCATTTCTTTGCACTTGACATGTGTGATGATGATGTTGCATGAAATGCTAACAACTGCTAACGCTAATGTTGAAGCAGGTGGGCAACTTTTTTTGGTACATTCATAATCCCTAGAGAATGAATGAATAAATGAATGAATGACCTGATGATCCTAACATTTCACATAGGGGCATGCAGACATACCAGAGCTCTGGAACGTGCATATCGAAATGGAATGCAGCTCTCATTAACATTAATTAATACTTAATTAAAGTTAATTACATCTGTACTTTTCCTGTTGGCATCTGTCAAAATGTCTGCTGTGAAAAAGCTCTATTGTCTATCTTCTATTCATGCTTTCATTCAACTCTACTACTTCCAGTGGACATCTCATTGTCTCTACATGTCCTAAGAAAATCGTACTCTCTATTGTGTATCCACCACACTCAGTTGCCTTGTTTCCTCTTTCCTTCCCCACCCTGCTACTCTAGTACTTTAAAATAAATAAACAGACTTCTTATGCTAATTGGTGAATGTCCTGCCTCACTCCTTTTTGGCTCCTCCACTATTTGGCTGAAGTGGTATGTAGCCACTGTTGGTTTCTGGACCATAGTTGGTCATCTAGTGCCAGGTGGGACTGGCTGGGATGCACTGCCAGTGATAGGGACAAGGTCAGCCAGAACACTATGAAACCATTGCCAAATTTGGGCCAAAACTCAGTCCACAGGCGTAATTAACCATGATTATATAATTATATTCACTGCAATCATATGAGCTTAGGGTTATATAGTGTAAAAGTAATCATAAGCCCTGAATTTGTAGTGATTAATGGGAAAGTATAATTAGATTTGGAGATTTGGAACAGAATACTCAGCAGAACATTTCTAATAAGAATTTGAAAGTGACAAATTCTTCATTAATATGAATATCTGAATTGGAGGAATACATTAGCATCGTAGTGATGGTGTTGCTTCTAGGTATGATTCAGATTTTTGTTTGCTCTGAAACACTTGGGGAACTCTGACAGACAGTTGGAAAACAGAAAGCAATACTGCATAATAACATCTTACGCATTCGTGCTTGCTCCCCTGGACCCCCGGCATGTCTCCTTCTTCTGTCTTAAACAGACCCCCTCGTCCATACAGACACAGGCGTACGTGTATATCAAAGGAGGCCAGCATCAGTAACGTGTCCTTAGACCCTGAAATGGACAAAATCGAATAAAAAACAGACTGAAAAAAAGATGAAAAACTGCACCTTAAAAAACCATGACTGAGCCTCCAGGAAACAGAGGGTCAGTATATAGTTAAACCTTGTCTTTGGTAAAGTCCCTCAGGCCCAAACACAATTGTGAGCAAGGTTAGCTGAAAATGGGCGTAGGATTTTTCAAAAACCAACAGATATGAGAGGGTAAACAATTCCACAGCTGTGTAGAGGATGAAAAGGAGATTTTACAACTGTATTAAACATTCCTTTTGTTTTATTTGGCAGCTTGTACATTGTATTGATCATAACAATATATAGCAAGGAACATTGTCTTCCATTATCTTTGTGGCTAGCTACAGATGATCCGTCTGTACAACATGTAAGCGTTTATCTATCTGATACTTGATCATTATGCACTTTAAACTTTTTACATTGCATGTTACTTTTTCCCTCCTTCGCCATCTTCTGCCAAATGGTTTCTCTTGAGTAGGATGAGTCTGCTCCAGGATATGTAAGAAATCGTTGTGATGTGTGGTTTCTTCGATCCCTCACTGACTAAATCAGTATGGAGCACACTCCTTAGACCTTTTTTTATGCAACAGAGCCTAGATACATATTGATATCGTTTAACTGCTGTCTCCCAGGCGTGTTGGGTTGTCCTGTGTGAGATTCAGCATTAAGTACACACACACGCACACACACACAATTCAGCCACAAACTTGATGTGCAATGTGCAATGTTGGCGGGTATCCCTTTTACTGCCAACGATTCCTGTCCTGAAGTTATCATCTTAGTGATTCTTGTACGCCACAGCGCATTGACTTGTTTGATGTTGAACAAATATGCTGAGCTTGGAGCGGCCGACCTTCAGTTTGGTTCATTGACTACAATAGCAAATGAAGAGTGTAGACGCTGCTGTGTACCTACATTAGATAAAGATACTTTATACTGGTAGATCTGACGGGCAATATCTTTTATGATAACACTTAACCTTGCTAGTTGCTAGGTTGTCCTACATGCATATTTAACTTAACAATCTATAGAGAACTGTATTTTTTTTTTTATAAGAAAACCACACTTATTTAAAAAATGGAAATAAAAGCTCAGCACGCTTTGTTTTAGTTCAAGTATCTTAGTCAAAATTTGCCTTGATGAAAGTCTATAGACCAAAAGCTTGACTTCACTACTATGTACCACTTGCATTGGACCAAAGTGTGCAGAGCCTTCCTTTCCTTGTATTTGATGTTTGTGGCTTTCCTGCATCTTAACATCATCACAGGATTACATTGTTTTTCTCTTAAATATTTCCTTAAGTAGTGCGTCAGTTTTGTTGCACTGAGGTTAGGGTTAATTCCTTTTATTACGGTTAGGGCAAGTTTCTGGTCAGCGTTTGTCTTACTATATTTAAAAGCCCTGCTTTAGTCCAAAATGTATTTTAATCTGAATCTTATATAGCCAAGTTCTGTAGCTGTCATTAGCAATGTCCTTAATGTAGCCAACACACTTTCTTTACAGGGAAACAAATATAGTTTCACAGAAGTAACTAAAATATGTTTACCGTGGGCATACTAACTTGGGACCAGGTTATGCTAGAAAATAACCAGTTTGTTTGACGTTTTAGCTGACCACATTGGAAAGTGTTTATACTAGGTCAAAGTGTTGCACACGTTTGTAAACACAAAAAGTGACATAGTATGAAAGAATGGGAAAAAAAGAGACCTAGAGAAAGAAGATCAAACTATGATTTCTTTCTTACCTCTGCACAGCTGGTCAATCACTGTGTGAAGTGAGTGTGTATGTCAGATTCATGTCTGTTTTGGAAAGTTTCACAAATTGTCGGACACGTCCCTCCCAATTCTGATGTCGGACAGGAAGAGGGGCTTTCCAAAGCCTTTCCAACATCCAACAAACAGTTCAAATGGAGTATATGCATGCTTTTAGTGCCTATTTTCATCATGTCAGAGCTGCAGTGTGCTGTAGAACAGCAGCAACTTTAATAAAATTAAGGGATGGTCAGATTTATGCGTGATAACTTGCTGGATGTACATACATATTAAACACATGTGCCCTGTAAAGATTGTTAATGCAAAATCTTAAAAACAACATGTATTTAAATACACAATTAGTTTTACAATTAGTATGGTGATACCACACATGAATTACTTTTATTCTTTCAATAGAAAGTCAAGATTGGCGTTGATATGAAACCAAATGTGTATTACCACCTCTTTTTCATTTAGCAAATGAGTAAAGTAATGAGGAAGCCCATTAATCAGCTAATGGAAACATGCCCTTTTGTCATGTTTACTCTGGCATTAGTGCTGAATTATCATGTTCATTTGATTAGTGTAGTTGATGAGCTCAGTGGATTGAATTGGAGATGGCACTCTGCACCTGCAAAATCCCCAAATGAAGAAAAGATTCAAAGGTGGACAGATGCACATCTTCTATCATGAGGAGTTGGTCCAACCTGTGTGCCAACATGGCTGACTGTTGGCTGCGGGTACAGCTATGAGTCACACTCCCACTGCTGCAGTGCACAGTCACACACCTTTGCAGCATGTAGAACTCACTGTGACTTGAGCTTGTAGCAGACCACTGTCACATTACCCAGTGGTGTGAAAATATTAATGGTAAGGAGGAAAGAATCAGACGTGGGACTTTAGGGATGTTAATTTATTTCATCTCACTTCTCAGAATAAAATATGGGATTTTTTATTTTTTGGAAATGTTGAGAAAATGTCAGAATGATCTCACAATCTAAAGAGCAAGGTACAGCAACAAGCACATAAGAGTAGTACAAACAGTATATGGTTCTTTACAACACAAGGCCCTTTTTCAACCACTAGCATTTGGGCCAGGACTTCATTTCTTCTTTACTCTCTAGGGTTCTTTGAAATATACAACCCAAGGCACTGGCTCGGATACAGACTAAACACATATATAATGCTTTCCCTTGGCAACTGCCGACTCAGGAATGATAAAGTCAGTATAATAACTTCAACATACAACTCAAAACTGACACACAGGAAATTCAGTATACCCCCAAAACAATGGAACTCTCCAAGGACAAAATGAGCCACCTTTGTCAACAAGTATTTTTTTACTTCTTCCAGCCGCTTCACACAAGAAAGATGAAAGATAACATAAGGAGATGGACTGCATTCCCTTCACTTGTAATTACTGGTCTCTGTGCATATTTGAAGTCATTATACATTTATTTATGTGCCACTGCTCTGACTATTCAGTCTACATACATTACTAGGGCTGCAACTAACATTTATTTTCATCAGTGATTGATGACTGATTAATTTGCTGATTATTTTCAATTAATCCTTCTGTCCAGAAAATGTCGGAACAAGTTAAAAGTGGCTTTTAGAATTTCCCAGAGCCCAAAGTGACACCTTGATGTAGTTTGTTTTATCTGAGTAATGTTACTATCATATTTTATATACCAAAGAAAAGCATAAATCCTTATTGTTTGAAGATCTGGATTCAAAGAATGTTTCGAAGAATAATGATTAATTGGCTATCAAAATAGTTACAGACTATTGATTCATGCATTAGAAACAGTCCTCAATATAGCGCAGTCCAGTTCAACGCCACTGCAAAGTATAACCTCAATAATAAACACGTGCTTAATCAACAACTCTGACAGTTTCAATCAAAACATTATTGTCTTTGCAAAGGTAGAATGTATGGCAAAACAGCTGTACTGGATTGTATTAGATTTTACAGGTGTACATAATAAAGTATATTGTATACTGGTTAGTTGATTAAACAATTATAGTTTCAACCCTTTATGATATGCACAGCATATTACATTACCTTGATTATTTTAGCTAAAGTTCAAATCTAGCATTCTGTGGCAATAAAAACAGACACTGTTGGCTGAACTCAGGGGTTGGTGGGAAATGGGAAAAGCCCTCTATCATGTCACCAACACAGAGGGAACAGCCCACAGTCATGATTCTACTGGCCCTGAGACCTCCAACAAGACTTCCCTTTTATCAGATCCTCCCAGGAGGTGCACAGCTACCATAACCTTTATCCAGTATGAGTTCAGGTCTGCCCTCCCAGACACAATCACTGCTTGAGACAACCTTTAAATGAAGACAGATCTGCCGTGCCGTCTCACTGTACACTCACAAAATTGTGTCTTGTGTTTGTCTGTTGGTCTACCCTCTCCCCCTCCCCTCATGTTTCAATATTGCCATCCTCTCAAAACAGGTTAGATCGGTGTCAAAGAGTATACGCTTGGATTGCCTGCGGGCAATTTGTTGATATAGATATATTGGTGAGAGAGTGCTATGTGCTATTCTTCGTTTTAAGGTGCCCTTCATAAATTTTGCAAAGCAGGTGGATGGTGCCTCCTCTGTGTCCCCTCAATCTGACCCCTTGTTCACATCTGAATAACAATATCTGGAAGTGAATGTATAATATGCTGATATCTGCTTCGGTAATATGTGCTTGCTATGCAGCCTTGCATTAACACATTAAAGTCATTTAAAAGTGTTATACAGTATTAATACTTCAGCTGTGACATAGGAGCTGATCGCAGCATTAATAGTTCCACATTTCATTATCATTTCATGAGCCAGGATGCTAACAGAATGGCAGTCACTTTACAGGCATGAGGACTGCAAATCATCAACAAGTGTTTACTGGTTTCAATGAGTATTTTTTGCGCGTATTCAGTACTTTTTTAATGTGGTTTCCTTGTGATTTTCCAGAATGCATGTCTCATAGGTAAACCATTAGGACATAGCCTCATAATCAGACTGGATTGCCATTTTGTTCTCACAACATCATTCAGTCTGACAATGTTTTTATTTGAGATGTTATCTGTTTTGGATTGCAGGTTATTTTGCCCTAACTATTCAATAGTGACTGATGTCTACGTCCCTTCAGCGTCATTTCACGTAGCACGTTGCTCGGAGCAGTTAACTTAAAGTTACCCTGGTAGCACTGTAGAGCGATATTGAGTGGCTCCCTGTTTTATTGTATCGGGCACATGCACTGGAACACTCATGCACAATGGGAGGAGCAATTCACATTCTGTCAGTGGTTTATTATTATTTAACTGTTTGACAGTTAGAGACAGTAACATGCTAATAGTAGCATACCAGGTAAACATGGATGTAAACAATATATTCAATTACACATATTTAAAAAAATTAGCTTTGTAAATGCTTTATGAGGAAGGAAATGCATTCAATACATTTAGCTGAAAAGCACCGAAAATAAACCTAACTTTTTTATTGTAATCTGTAATTCGACCTTCAACAAACTAGCTGTGTCAGTCTTACAGAAAATAAATACTTGTAACTATATAGTATATAGATTAAACTCTCAGTATTCATCTTTATGGTAGACTTTGAGAAACACAGAGGGGAAAAAATAAAAATTTTTCCCACATGGTGATGCAGATTCTTATGTTTTCTCAATACACTACATTACGTAAGCTCAGTTGCACAAGGTGGCAGTGGGATGTGTGTATTAATATGTGAATGTGTGACGGGCAGAGACGTGGAAACATCTCAGCGGCGGAAACAGCCGACATCCAATGATTAGTCACTGTGAGAAGGGATGGGCTGCTCAGATGAGGTGCTTTGTCCATGTCAGTGCGGCTGAAAGAAAAGAAATAGTAGTCCACGTGACCTTTCAATGTGTCATTGCAGTTACTCCTTTAGATTACATCTCACCTCGGCTATTTTTTCACACGTGGGTCCTCTGCTGACCCAAGACTTGTGAGATTTCTCCCAGCAAATTGCTTTTGTTATACTTTCCTTAAGCCACTCTGTTTGTTTTTTTTGCAAAGCTGCTACTGGCATCCAATGTAATTTTGAGCTCCATGGGTTAACTTGTCAATCTGCCGTAAAGGAGTGCTCTCAAACATCCAAGTGATGTCATTAACACACAAGTTGGCAGAGCTGGCTGGCATTAACAATTCAGATACAGCATCATCCTCACATTTTGCTCCATATGCCTCTGCTTTAACCCGTCTGGAAGAACCAGATGGTGAAAGAGCTGAACAACACTTGAGTCCTCATCTGTCCCTTGGTCTTACTCAGAGCTTTGTGGCTGGGTTTTCTCTTGACTTTGTACTCCACCCCACAAAAGTAGTCTCTCCTCAATGTAAAGAGCATTAATTTTCTCTCCTCTTACATCGTGTAGCAAGTGACCCCAGAATAACCAGATTATGAGACACTTCAGCATAATTTGCACCTGTGCTATCTTTACAAAGAAAGAATATGCAAATTAAGTGTTTGCTGACAAGACCCTGGCATCTCCAAGCTGTCGCATACTGTATCCCCAAGATGCAGGAATCATCAAAAAATGAGGGCTTTCTTACGCCCTTTCTCAGACAGGTCATCCGTTACAAGGCTCTTATGTATTTTTCATCGCCACCTCCATTCCTTGATTCATCTCACCATAACCCCGGCATCAAACAACTGACATTATCACAGTCCTGAGGGTGCTGGGGACATTACAGATTCATGTGCCCTATTGACTTTGGTTGCTACATCAGAAAAACCACCTGCAGACACAGAGCAGTTTGCAAACTCCACTACAATAATGAGATATTGAGAAGTTTTGAATTTTTAACAGAATGTGGATTATGATGATGATGATGATGATGATGATGATGATGATGATGATGACGATAACGGTAGTGATGTCGAAAGTCATGGGAAATAATAAGCACCTTCATTACCTGCAAAAAATATGGGGACTTCATCGTGAAGAGTAACAGTGAACACCCTCAAATGCCAAGAACTGCATACAGCATGTGTGAATTTGCTGATAATTACAAGTGGGTGTATGAGAAAATGTGTATGTGGGACTGAATGCTTGTGTACAAGTATGCGTGTGAGACCATGTGGCAACCACATCTCCTAAAAAGTACATTTATAAAGTAGTAATTTGTTTTGCCAGTTATGTTTTGCAGGAAACGTAATTTCTGTGTGAATTATGTTAGCCTGATCTGTGACCTTTTTCATTTTTCCTTTTTGCATACGTACTCCTTGATTCAGTCGTATAGTGTGCCCTTTGTGACATTAGGGTATAAACCTAATCAATAAAATAAGGAGATTTTCCCCATAATGTTTGCATAGTGAATGCTGTGTGATCAAATCATGGAAGGGGCACTGACTGGTTCTGTTTTTTCTGAACAAAAGTGCCACATTCTTGTACTGCATGGAACTCACAGGGAGGTGGTTGTGGGCCTGCACTTAGCCACCAGACACTGGGATTCACGTGTGTCCTGTGTTTGGTTAATCAGGCAACAAAAACCCTTCAAGAATAGTAAAAGGTTGAAAAGAAAATCTTAAAGAGGTGGTATTATGCTTTTTGGCTTTTCCCCTTTCCTTTATTGAGTTATATATCTTTTTTGTGCATGTAACAGGTTTGCAAAGTGAAAAAGCCCAAAGTCCACCCCAAAGGGAGTTCCCATCTTCCACAGAAAGCTCTGCTCTGAACCGCTTGAAAACAGCTTGTTTGTAGTCCAGCCCTTCACTTCCTTTACTTGTGACCTCACAATGAATACACGTCATAAAGCTTTCCAAGCAGCTAGCGGGGTCAGGCACGCCCTCGAACCAAGCTAGTCTGAGTGGAGGCCCTTTGGCTCCACTCACTTTTGATGGTGTGCCTGACAGAGGACAGCAACATTTTCGTATAGAATTTTATCACTAAATCCACTTCTGAGAAGCTTTGAGGTGAGAAATCAGCTGTGTAGATTTTGAATATTGACAGTTTTATGAGATGATGCATCAATCTGTAGCTCAAGAGCGGAGCGTACAACACAGGGTGAAAAGACGAGCTGCAGCAATATGCAGTATGAGATGAGAGTGTTTTTTGAAAATTAAACCATGTAAACCTGTTCTGGTACAACCCCTAAATAAGATTTTGAAACTGAAAATGAGCATAATACCACCTCTTTAATAGACACGTGTCTTGTGCTCAAAGTCACTTTTGACTTTTAACCGAAGATGAGAATATTTCCCTCCTCATAACCAAGACATATGACAAAACCAAAACCAAAACCAAAAAATGTTTCCATATTATGTTGATTTAAAACAAAACATAATTCAGATGGCATTCTGCCGTTCAGATGTTTCTCTCAAAATGTGTTTGCTTTTGTAAATTAATAGTACATAAACATAATTTCTAGAAGACAGGGTTGGGGTGTGTGACTAGATACTAACGTACAAGTACGTTGATCCACATTCATGACTATGACTGCAATAAAAGTGATTGCTGGTGTGATTAATCTTCATTCGAAACAGCTCTGCATAGTTATGCTCAAGACAGAAGCATAATTCCCATGTAATCAATAGAACATCAGGTTTTTTTTCTTTAAACCAAAGTCTACCATCTCTTCTTCTGATTAAAATGCCAGAGTGTCTCCAGCTAGCCATCTGACAGACATAACCTTTAAGTGGGCCATTAGGAATATATTAAAAAAGACTCATTTCCTGGGAACATGTCACTGATGAATTATTAAAACATCTAAAACAGGGCAACCATTCACCTCCTTCTCCCCCCAAAAAGATCACCATTGATGAGGAGTTAACCCGTTAAAAGACGAGCACATGAAATTAAATTTAAATTCCCACTTGTAGGATATGGACACAGCCAGGAACCAGCCCACAAAACACTTAGAAGGTTCTCTGATATAATTTTTGTATCGATTTAGGGTCTTGCCCTGCTGACTTCGCCAGAGTGAAACCTCTGCTCCTGCCAATCAGTATGCATTCAAAATCAATGAGCTGAGCAAACACACAAGGGTAAAGCTGGACCTTTTAATTGTGCAACTGCAAAGACACTCTGGTTAGGAAGGAATCAAGTGTGCTGCGTAATTCAAAGTAAGCAAGCAATCAACTTTTGCATCCTGGAAAACAAATTCAGCTTTGGCAACTTGAGACTGATTACAAAGTGAAATAAAATGTAAATATGGGATGAGTGATAAGTTGTGAGTCCACAGGCAGGAGGTCCCAAGCGAAAGGAGAAACATTATGCAGATGAAATGCAACTTCACTGTCAGGTTTGATGATTCATAGTAACCTGCCTTATCTGACTAGCCCCAGAAAGGCCCGCAGAAATGTTTGTCCCTGTTTACTGGTAACTCTTAAGAAGTTAAAGGTTTGGTAATTCAGTTTTACACATGAAATAGGAGTTTTGCACCACCAAATGTCAGACAGACAAAGTTAGCAAATTATGCAGACCATGCAATGCATGCAGAAAGGCTGGATAACCAGGGTTTGAACCCACAACCTCTGTGAGGCCACAGTGCCAGCCAGTGGTCCACCATGCCAGCCTAACTATGCTACAGTTTGTTCTCACCATATTAACTATATAGGGTTTACTATATTTCAATGTTTATAGCTTGTTCTGCCTCCCCCAACTTGCTATAAAACATTAAATAACATACCTTAAAAAATTATGACCAATATACTGTATGTATCAAGCTGGAAACTTATCAACGCTTTGTGGTGGATGGATCTAAATTACTAATTAATAATAACATATCTTTTGCTTTTCTGTCCTGCATCTGAATCTGGCAATATTTTGACTCTGTTTTGTATTTTATTTTGTTTGATGTAAATTTTGAACATAACATTTTTTGGGAAAGCATACCAATGAAAAATGCTTTTCTTTTCTTTTAGTAACTGGTCAAATTGCAGCATAGTTGTTCAAGTGTCTGGTCCAGACTTATTTTTAGCCCTTAATGAGTACACAACCTTATGCACTGCCTCATCATGTTCACATTATAGCGTGATATGTGCAAAGCTTAGAAAAGCTTCCACTGTTTCCCAATTACCAGATTGTAGCAGAAGCCCATATTGTCAGCACTCACTGTGCTTTTTCCTTAATTTCATTTTCCATTTCTCGCTGTGCACCTCATCCACATGCTATGTGGTGCACGGAGTTAGACAGGTGCGTGTTGTCCTCCAAATGTTTCCGCTGCAGGGACTGGGTTTGCGTGGGCTTGCTATGGAGTTAATCTGTCCATAGCTAGGTTTCCAGGCTCAGGGTCCATGCATGCATGGATGTCAGGCAAACAAGCAGAAGGGTAGAAGTTCAGAAGAGAGAGAAGGGAGATGGCTTCCTGGCTGAGCCGGCAGGGGAAGGATTATGATTGGAGCATCGTGCCTGAGCAGCTTGGGCTGAAGGAGCGTGAGAGAGGCCAGCAGCTGGCCCACAGGGCCCGCAGATGGAGCCTCTGGATGGGGAATGGAGAAACCTGGCCAGGCATTTCAGATGGACTTGTGGATGACTCACAAGCCCTCAGCACCCTATACACCTACTCAGAGTCATGAGGCAGCCCATTCCTTTCCTTGTGATGCAGCTTGCAGGTCATGATTACTGATGCAGGAAAACAGGAAATGGAAGTCATTACTTCCTCTGACTGTCTCCCTGGAATATTTCCACATTAAATTGACATATGACTGTCCTATTATGTAGGTTTACAGTGCGATAACTAAGGGTACATCTCATAGTATCAAAAATATTTGGTTAAATTTTTTAAAGAAATCTGATACATTTCTCCAAAATCCATAGAATATGTTCCTTCCTCTGACGTGCTTTGATTGAGTGCCGCAAAATCACTGGGAATATTATTACATAAAATGTGGGTGTGAGTTAACTCACACAGCAAGGAGTTATTACTGCTGAGGCAGTGAGAAAAGCTTAACAGTACAGTGGAAATCCGGGAGATGTTAAATTGATTTTTAGCATCACAAGTGATGGTAAGTGTTTTTGCACCACACTTGCAACAGATCACTGACCAAACCATTGTGTCCTATCCTGTAAAAGTTGTCACGGTCAAGTGAGGCTAGTAAGTTTAGAGTTTTTGTCAGATATTCTACTTCTAAAATGCTGGTGTTTATCCCTTGTGTGTGTCTGTTTAGCTATTTTTGATATCGCTGCATGTGCTAATATGCTCATTCTCATATAAAATATTTTCGGCTGATAGAAGTGTGATCTGCATAACTTCCTTCGTGGCAGATCTTTATATTGTATAAAAGCACTGGCTATGAAAATATTCATCAGGGAAATGTTCTTTATAAAAGAATAAATAACATGGCAAGTTCTCTCTTTTGCAGTTTGAGAAAATAAGATCACATACAAGCTATTCTTCACACAAAACATTTTTATTGGTTGGTTTTATATCCTACATTTGTTCTTTGATGATGTGAAATATTCAAACATCGCATTTATCCTTTGAAAAAAAGACACGATAGGAAAGTAATCCAAACTAACTGAAATATTGTTTTTGTCTTAACTAGAGTGAAATGAGGCAAAAACACATCACCAGGGAGAAAACATTTGGGAGAGAGATACGTTTTATCATATCACCAGGGACCAGCAGCAAAAATATGAAAGCTTTCATAAAGTAGGTATGGGATGAATCAATTTTGCATCTTAACAATCTGTAAACAAAATGAAAATCTGTTTATATAAAGTACACCAGACTACTTGGAAGGACAAAACAAAAAAGATGTAAAGGGGAAAAGGGTGATTATGCAATAAGTAAGCAATAACCTCAATATAATATAATATTCTTAATCTCCCGTTCTTTGGAGGAAAATGGAAAATATGTTTCACAAGGTGCTAAGACAGCCATCAGACTCTCCAGTCCCTTGATAGAATTCTGTATGAAAATCCATTAAAATACTCACATTTCGGAATAAAGTGTAATCTCCATAGGTAATCCTACCACTCCGTGCTGAGCCCCCATAATGCATCTGTGTCACCCAGCTGGTTCAGTTCAGGTTGCCTGTGCACTCTAACTTTTCAGAACATTACGCACCATGTCTGCAGTGTTAGTGCCATTAGCACCCAGTATGCCGTGCAGGTCACGCAAGCCAAGACAGAAATAAACCAAGACCCTGACACACAGACCTCACTCTTGTCTTCTACTATTTGTGTTTTCTTGCCCTCTGTGGTTTGTTGTCACATGATTTTGCCACTCAAACAGTGGCGAGGAGACATCAAATCCTTTATAGACATATCATACATATTTGAAGACTTAGCATTTGGCCCTTAAATAGCACTGTGCTAAATAATTGATGAAGCATTTGCTGAAAATATGTGAATAAGGCTGTGCATTCAGCGTAGTGGCCAAATGTCTCCTGTGTGTGGGATCTGCTGCATGTACTGTATCTGAAGGTGAAGTGCAAGCATGTATGCAGATGTTTGTGTATGTCTCCATCTAAAATGATCCTTTACTGGTTTTATAAACACAGCCGATCTGAGATTATACTGAGGCAAATGGGATTTTTTTTCAGTGATTTGATGCTCCTAGAGGCAGGAGATATAGATAAAATATGTAATTTGATATATTTGGTGTTTTTAATCTTTTGGAATGCATTTGTTCTGACAATTTAAACATCATGGAAAGATCATCAATAAATATGTGCGGGGAGGACATTTTCATGACATTTCCTTGAAAAACTGTTACATAAACCAGATGGTCATGTCGGTTGTGGGTAATCTTCTACTACGTACATCATCACTTTATAATAATATTGACAATTTTGCTATAAAGCAGTTCTACTCACTGATTTGCAACATTGCCTGCAATGTCCTAATACAACCAGAGACAAAAAGCAATAGCTTGGTAGAAACAGTATAATAGAATCTCTGCTAGTTTACAAATGTTGAAATGAGATGGTGGGCGATTCTGTGTGACATATCTCGTCTCTTTATCAATTTAGTTGTTTTAAATAGTTGTCTCATTTATTAATGTTCCCTGTTTTTTTGCAGGTTTAAGCAGAATTTTGAGTTATTTGTACTTTAATGTCGCTACCATGATGTTTTTAGAGGCAAATATTATACTTTTTAATCTGCTTAATTTATTTGACAGCTAAGTTATTTTACAGATTCAAATTCTTCATACAACTTCAATGATCATCATGTTAAACATGGTCCACATCCAGAATAATCTACCCACAGATTGCTCCATGTATAACAACTGTGGCATTAAAATGTTGCTTACAAGTTTATGACCCTTATGACATTTATTTAACCCTGAAAAGGGTCATCCTGCATAATATATTTATATTTGTATTTTGCTCATAATACTTTTAAATAATTAAGATTTTTAATTACTTTGATTTGTTATTGAGTATTTGACATTATGGTATTGATATTTATACCTACGATTCTCAATACTTATTCCACGACAGCTACTGACCATCAAGCGTTATTCAGAGGCAGCTAAACAATTTTCTCAAGGCCACAAAGGGAGCTCATGTAAAAAAGCATTATTTTTTCACTTTACCTTTGCAGACTTTCCTAACCGGTTCAGGAATTCAAACTGGCAACCTTCTGGTCAGATACGCTCTTCTCTAACCTTTAAGCTGCTCACAGCTCATTGTGCTGTGGGCCATTTTATATTCCCACCTCTCTGTCAGTTGTTTGAAACCTTGAGGAAGATACATGTTTGTGGTGAAAAGGAGAGTGCTGTAATAGAAGGCATGCTTTTATAGCAACGTGTTTTGGCACACAGGGGCCAAATGAGGTGCAGGTCTCTTTTTCATTCATACAGTAAAAAATAAGTCCTGCAGTGGAATTAATTTTTTACTGCAAATGCACAGACAAGAATACAACCCAAACGTACCCTCAGTGTTCAATTTCTCACTGTATATTTCATTCTTTGTCTACACACATTGCATCTGCTCACACACATGAACAAAAAGTATACACACATGCAAGCATAGATGCACACATGCACATATGGGTTAGCTGACTGACGCTACTGAATAATTGAGAGGTTTCAATAAAACGAATGGTGTACATTAGTGGCTGAGATGGTTGAGAGAAAGCTCAGGGACTGCCTGCAGGTGAGAGTTAACATGTGAATCATCACGTATGGATGTTAGGAGGAGAACATCACACATTACGGGCTCATGTGATAGCTGGATTCATGATTGTCTTTTTTTTCTTCTCTCTCTCTCTTTCTTCTCTTTTCTTTCCGTCTCTTTAGCACACAGACACACGCACTCAGCAAAGTTCAGTGCACAGCGAACAATTCAAATGAAATGGAACAAATTTAACTTGAGGGCCTTTTCGTTGCATCTGAGATTAAGATGTTATAAAATATGAATATACAAATATTGGATTAATATGTAGCAAAAAAAATGATTCAGGGAATGCAGTTTGCTGCTTTGCACCATGTGTAAAAGTAGAGTGAATTATGCAACTAGGGAAATGGGAGCAAGTGGTGTTTACCATGTTACTTGACTTGAGCATTTTTTGCCTAACAATCAGGTTTTGTATCCTAAATAACAGCTGACTCAAAGTTAGTTTAAGTCCATGGTGCTGCAGGCCCCTGTGAAGTGTTTGGAACATGCATTTTGTCCTCGCAGGTAGTCTAATTTAGGTAATTTTTTGTGCTCAGTCCCCTCCAGCATAGTTTGGTCACGAAAAAAAATTTGACCAATAATAGAAAAATGTAGTCTGGCTCAACTTTTGGCACAGTGAGATGAGGGATGCAGCAATCCAATCCGGAGAGCAGAGACTGCTGCAACTCATCACTTCCTTAATTAGCTTCCTGAAATAAGCGCAATCGTAGACCTTTACAGTAAAAATGTAGGCAATGACTACGCTATTTGCAGTTAGCTAACGGTAACAAAAGTGGACTGGACTTGGATAAAGATATTTGAAGACGTTTCGCTTCTCATCCAAGAGGCTTCTTCATGCTTCACTGTTGTGGGATTGTTATCAAGGTAATGGATGCCGTTTGGTTCATTAGTGTTCCTGGCTGTAACTACAGTCGTCATGATGATGAAGTCACCTGAGGCCAAATCTGAACAACTGTCATTGGCATTGTCACATGAGGCCAAATGAAAGTGTTTGTTCACTCTCCTGGGAAGGGATGAAAGGTGGGTAGCAAGTGGTGTCATAGACCTCCTCCTCTGTTGAAAGATGGTATCTCCACCCGGTGTTAATAGCTCTTTTGACTAGTCTTTCAAACCATCTATCCTCCCTGTTCAGAATATACACATTGAGTGTGTATCTTTTAAATGCAAGTAAACTTCTGAGTTTTGACCTGATGAGTTTGCAAAAAGTCAGCTCTCACTGCTACTCAAAAATGTGTTTTTCTTATGTTTATGTCCCCTACAATGTCAGACATGGACTTCGCTGACTTGTATCTGTGCAAGGTTTGTCATTAGAGAGGTGTCACATTCTCCTTTACTGAAGGGGGAGATATCTCTACACTTTTTCACAGCAAACATGGTAGCATGTGACAATGTCACACTGTGACACTGTAGCAGGTATTATTGTATGTTTCACAATCACTATTGCTGTGTGTCAGCCACTGCCAGTTACAAGCGAACAAACTAACAGACAGCATAAATGGTTGAGTGTAGTTTGCATAAATCAAATATGCTAACTACACTTAACCATTCCATCTGCAAGTCATCGATTACTCCTCCTCATCTGAGTCTGCACCTCTAGAGATGGCTCTAGAGGGACATATGTCACCACTAGTATCAGTAAAGAGAAAAAAAGCTGATCAGTGTATCCTGAAATGCAACATCATTAGCCAGTCAAATTCATGTAAATGCACATTCCCAGTAGATTAGCATGGATTCTCCTGTTTACCTTGGACTCATCGGGACATAGAACAAAATGACTGCTGCCGCCATAACTTTCAAGAGTGTCTGATAGGCGTTAACACCTGAATGTATCACTAAAATTGGACTTCCTGGACTGTAATTCTCCTTCAAACCGATCTGAACATGGCCTAGATATTAACATGCTGTTTTTGGTCAGAGATTACTCATACCCCATGCGGAGCAGTTTATTGGCCAACTTTATTTTCTCTCTGCCTTTGAGTGATACTCAATTGTACAGGAACATTATGCTGTACATCATAGCTGTTACATTATATGCCTGGTTCTCTAGAGTAACCTGCTCCATAACCAAGATTTTATACACAGAGATGAATGAATATAACCTGCATGCACTGGAATTCAGTTCCAATGGAGAGCCGTGTGAGATTAGAAGGGCCCCCAAAGTAATCTGGAGGTTTATTTTACAGTAATTACGTCCCCATAGAGGCATTTCAGCTGAGAGGGAAATGCATGATGAAGATGCCAATATGACCTGACTAGATGTTTTTTATTATATCAGATACATGGCCTTCTTTAAAAAGAGGAAGCAAACAAGTGCTACAAATAAAAAAAACAAAACTTGGTTAAAAGCTTTTTATTATGACTTATCTTAACAGAAATAAGTCTTCTCTGACTTTCAGGTTGTGCATCATTATACAGTTACACAGCTTTGAAGCTAGAATGACAATTATTTCAACTTAACAAGCTCTCTTCTTTTGATCATTGCTGTCATGACAATAGGATGCCAGATTGTGAGGTGTGAGGTTATTTATAAGCAGCCATATCTCTGAATGAGTAACAGGACCAGAATAATACTGCAGTAAAGGTCACCTTTGTGTGGAAAAGCCTAATTTAGCAAGGAGTTTTGAGTTGCAATGACCTCTTTAACTTCACTTTCAAGAACCACCCAGAAACCAGAGAAATCCCACAGATTCAGCAACAATACATTTGGCAGTTAATGAAAGGCAGACACAGGGACTTACCCCAAGACTACAACATTTATTATATATTAAACATATTTGAACAAGCAATACATCCTATCAACCTATCAAATATCAGCTATTTAAAATGAGCAATAATTTATAAATACATACATATAAAATGCAACAAGTGATATACGCTTTGTCACTCTTTCTCAAATCGTCGGTATATGACGCCCTGAGAGTTTCATCCATCGTCAACCGCTTATCCTGCGTACAGCTTCGTGGGGGGATGGAGCCAATCCCAGCTTACATTGGGCAAAAGGTAGGATACACCCTGAACAGGTTGCCAGTCCATCGCAGAGACACTCAGATTCACACCTAAGGACAATTTAGGGTCATCAATCAACCTAGTCTGCATGTCTTTGGATGGTGGGAGGAAGCCAGAGCACCCAGAGAGAACCAACGCAGACACGGGGAGAACATGCAAACTTCACACAGAAAGGCCGGGGCAACTGGGGTTGGAACCCACAAACTTCTTGCTGAGAGGCGACAGTGCTAACTACTGCACCACCGCGCTGCCCAGTTTCATGAGCATGACAAAGTAAAATCTCTGACACAGTCAAATGGTCACAGCGGGCCCAGCACAAAAACACGAGGATCGCTCTTCAACAAGACCTGGAGCATAGCAATGAGCACACATAACACTTAGAAACAACTGTCTTTGGTAGCCTAGCATTAGCTGGAAGCTGCGATGAGGACCCACTGGGTCAGGGGTGTCAGAAAAAGCAGCACAAAGCGTGTTCATCTCTTGTATAGGTATTTTAAAAGCAAAGGGAAATACGGAAGTGGGACATGCTACACTAATAACCCATCAAATAATATGGTTGCTCTAGAGGGACAAATGTCAAGTCAAGATTTATTTTTTTAAATATTGCCCAATATATCTGTAAAACCTCCGTGCTTTACAGCCTATACAGCATTTTCACTGGTGGCTACATTTGTGCTAATATCAACAAGTTCTTCAAGATTCACATTAAACTCAGCTGAAGATATTTCAGTCACGGTAGCTCAGTGAAATGTGGATTTGTGACACTTGGGCTGACCTTTTGAGTAAATGCCTTTCACAGCACATCCCTCTCATGCATTACAAATGTCTTGTGTTATTCAAAAGGGTGACTTTTCATGTGCTCTCCACTCTACCTGATCATTAGTATGATATCAAGCACTTTGTGTAGATGTTTGAGAGATAGTTTCTCACACAAAGAACTTCCAAATGGATACACACAATCAGACTTTGTGTAGTACACAACAGACAAAAACTGTTCATTCTTGACCCAAACAAAGCACACCTGTGAATTAGAAAATGCGGGGGTTTTTTCTACATAAACATTCTGCCAGTTTAATGTTGTGCTATCATTCAATTAATAAACACAGTATACTGATTGACACAACATCTCATATTTAATTTCAGGTACATACAAAAAAGTGCATCTTCTGAATTACAACAAATAAACAAGTCTCTATCTTGTAATGTTATAGCCAAACAATAGATTGCAAATAAGCTAACAATTCAACCATGATCTCAAAGCTGCGGCATGAAATTATATCACATGTAAAGGAGATGTGCATAGTGACAAATCCACAGAGAATTAGCAGTTCCCCTTGCTCTATGGAAAAATGTATCGTCTTTCAGCTCATTGTTTTGGTTTTATGACCAGAAACGTAACTGTTCAATCAAATCAAACTCAAATTAAATTAAAGAACTTTATGTATCTGTTAGTAACTTCATTTGTGCAGAGCATCAGTGTGTGGACCATTCACATTCGCAGAAACCCAGCGCAACATACCAAATACACTACACATACCAGCAATCAACAGTGGTAAGTAAGTAAAGCTTGCAAAGCACAATAAATACATGATTAATAGGCGATAAACATTAAAAAAAGATTGTGTTAAAAGAGATAGATAAATAAATCTTCCTTGAAAAAAAGGCTCTGCTGAGAAGAAGATTTCACTGTTTGTTTGGAAGGTAAGTTTGTGATCAAATTTTGTCCCGATGTATCTGTTTGATTCAACTCTTTCTATTGTTGAGATCTTTGCCGAAGTCAACAACCGGTTCCTTTGTTTTGGAGGGTTTGAGGTCAAGTCAGTTCTGCTTGCAGAACTACGCAAAAATGTCTACCTTGGTCTGTAACTGACCCTGAGAATTGGTGAGCTCCATGATTGCAGTGTCGTCAGAAAATTGAATGTATGTTTTATCTGGGTTAGTGCATCTGCAGTCATTAGTGTATGGTGTGTACAGAACCAGTAACCAGAGATTACAGATTACATGAGATTACGGTGAGTGTTGTGGGGCTCCCGTGGAGACTGTCTTGGATGAACTGAGGTGACCAATGACTCAGACCCTCTGATGCATATCCTCTGATGCATATCTGTCATCTCTCTTATCAACCTTATTCACATCCAGCTTTAATGTTTGATCTAACGGATAACAAAATGTTTAAAGGTTTGATAGCATGGAATATTTTTTTTTTAATTAATTTTAACAAAACTGTTTTTCTTCATTACCAGAAGCCGAGTTGTTGTTTTGATTGTACACTAATAGATACCCATTTAGCTAAGAATATGGACAGAAAACTGCATGTTTCATCTTTTCAGAAGGACCAATGAAAGACAATCTTGAGAAAACAATGGCTTGGCTAAAATGTTAGGAAACTACTGCCTGTATCCAATATTTACTGAATATAGCCGAGAGCCAAGAGAGCTTGTGAATTCATTGTTTGGTAAGAGCGATGAACCAGTTAGTGTGTGAGCTAGAAAACCAAAACAGTGGGCTGAAAACAGATGAGTCATCTGAGTCTATGTTGATTTTCAATTGTAGCTAAAATCAGTTTACGGAATGATTTGTAAAACGTTCTTATAAAATTAATATTTAAAATCATGTGTCATGAACTTGTGATTATATGATTACGAAGCTGATTGCTTAATTAAAAGTGACAATCACACTAAACTGCACTGTGGTTTTTCAACATGTGCCAATTACCTCATCAGCACTTGAAGTGCTACAGTGTTCAACCTCTGATTCCTATGAGAGCATAAAACATGTAAAAACTGCACACATGGATGATTGCTCACTAGTCAGGTCTAGCGCCATTGTCTGTCCTGACAAAGCTGCAGGTCATGACCTTTACTGTCAATGTACTTGGTCTAGAGCTCCTCACAGGCTCTCTTGCTGATAACAGAATGACTATTAGACCGTCACAATGATGCCACTGAAATTAAGTCACATTTAAGTGAGTACCAGTTGCTTGTCTTGGTGTTTAAAGAGTATCTCTTAACTATTTCACCAGCTTGCCTCTGAAAAGTTTTGATTAGCAGCAAGTTGTGTCATCATGCCCTGATGTACTGAGCCTGTCAAAGGTGTCCACCAGGGGAAATGTCACTCCTGTTTGGCGAGAGTAACGTCATTATACCTGTAGGTGGGAATGGTGAAAACCCTTAATTAGAGATCAGATGAGTCTTAGGGTACGCTTTAGGTCTTAGGTTCTCGTGATGGACATTTGTTGTGAAGTGAATGGTGTGTAATTATGGGAAATATATGAGTATCATTCAGTGTGACATTCCAAAATAATTCATTTTAGAACAAAAAATAATAAAGCTGCTTTCATCTAAAGCGACATCCAAATGAGTTACAATCCAAGCCACAGTAGATCAAGGAGAAGCCATGGTTATAAGGCTGCAGGTGCATGAAGTAACACATAAGTGCATCACATTGGAAGAAATAGAGAAGGGTGGAGAGAGATTTTATTTCTGAGAGATAAGACTTTAAAGTTTATACTCACATATTTCAATCGAGGAGCTTCTCCCTTTAGTTGAATGAATTTCTCAAAGAGATGTCAAAGGGCAGACTGCTGCACCCCATAATTGCTACAATATATGGTGCTTTGAGTGGAACTGACAGTCTGAAAATGCAGTTGGTGTTACCACAGGTTGCCTCAAGTATTGCCAAATCCATCAAACAGACAATCTTGAAGATGTCAATGTCAATCTTATGGCAGAAAAATACATTTAATCTTTTATGCATGTTCATTTATTATTACTATTATTGTTATGTCTTATAGGTATATATTGTTTCAATCCCTAACCTTCCACGACAGTCAGCAATAGGTTCTACGAACACATTTTCTTTGCACATTTACACATACATCTGTTTAGTTACTCAACTTTTCTAATGGCTAAATGTGCTGTTATTGTTTCATTGCTCCATTTTTGCCCAAACTTCTTTGGGCCCTTTATGAGTAGAACCAATCTCAAAGTCTTTGTTCTTGAATAGGATGCCAGTAGTGCACCACACCTGCCTCTGGCACTGCTTTATAAACCCTGCAGATCACTCTGGCTGTGTGCTTTGGCACAGCTGTGGATAACACTGTGCCAACACACAAACACACATGCATACAACCCTAAAACAGATCCCAGTTCTACAAAACTGAAATAACTCACACACACACTTTCTCGCTATGTCTCTGTCCCTTTCTCTCCTTGTCTTTGACTGGAAGAAGCCACTGGGACTTTGGCAGCACTTATATTTAGCTGCTGCAGTTCTTTTTTAATGTAGTGACGTCTCCCACTGTCTCCCCCAGCTGTTTTATCAAGTCATTCTGTCAGGCAGGCAACCCCGCACTGCTGCATTATTCATACTCTGCTATGGAGACATGGGATTTGGAAGTCCCGACCACCACTTTGATGACATGCAAAGAAGGGGGAAAGACTCTCTGCAACGTTTACATCTGCTGTCACCTGTGCTTTGCCAGATGCTGTGATCATCAGGTTGAACACAGGAATTATAAATGAGACTGTGCAATGTGGGAGTGGTGAGATTTGGGAGGGTAAATTGGTGCTTACCTATGTGTGTGTGTTCCATGTGCATCGTGCGCGTGTGTGAGTGCGGAATCTTCTGTTTGCATGGGTGTGGAAGATCAAATTTTGTTTAATGTTATTTTCACCCACTTTTCCCTCTGGTATTGCATTTATGCAATACGTTCATTAAAACCATTCATCATCTTCATAGCTTTGGGTTTCCCTTGTACAGGCAACAAAAAACACAGCTCCCTTCTGTACTATAAATACCTTTCACGGTGAAACACCCTCCTAAGGCTCTGCCAGAGACAAATCTAACCACCAGCTTGGATAAAATATGTCTACATACATTATTGGGTAATTATATAATCTTATCATTGTGACAAGGCAACGGATAAGATGGAAAAATGAAAAACGTCTATCCCTCATACATCATATTTCTCAAAGTCTGGGCACTGCTTAGGCTTGATAGAGATTGTGGCTGTAAGGAATGTGGCTGATCCTCCATCATAGAGATTTTTTTGTCAGTCTAATGTCATAATAGAAATACAGCAAAGCCGAATGGATTACACAACAGCACACATACATGCACACACACACACACAACAAAGGTAAAGCACCAGGAATGAAGGCATGTATGAAACCCTGATGTAAAAGTAGGCAAGAAATGGTGTGACTGTGTACGCTGATTTGCGTGTGTTTGCATAAATGAGCAAGCTTGATTGACAGTGTGAGTTCCTGTGTTGACTCAATGTGATTGAGTTGGAGATGTGAGTGCACTCTCCTGACGGCGTTCTCCATTTGTCACCATCTTGAGCTGTGAGATGGGCCGGCAGGCGCCCGTCCGACCGGAGAGCTCCTGTCTGCCTCTCTGTAATCCCACTCTTAGCATGTACAGACACGTATACAGCCCCCAAGAACACCCATCTCATGGAAACTAATCCATTGATCCCTCTTCGTGTGTCAGTCACAAAAGCAGTTAGAGCTATGAGCTACAGAGCTACGCTATGTCAAGTGTGGCCCTCAAAGCTCAGGAATCCATAATGTGGAACTAATTTGCGATACAAATGGTCTAATGATGGCTCTGTCTATGTGTGACGCACAGAGTAAAAGGCTGTGTGGTTGAAAGAGATGCTTTTGTAATTATGACATTTTATTACATTGTGAAGGACATGTATGACTAAGGCACGTTTTTGTTAACAATATGTTATGAATGACAACGGTCTGAGCAAGAAAGCCATGAATGCCACCAGGAAAACCCATTTGTCATTCTCTGTTTTTCTAAAATCAAAGGACAGCCCCCCCGCCCCGTCCACCCACCCCTGTATATGTCGCGTCTAGGAATAAAACCCAAATATAAAGTGATATAAAATGATTTATGAAAGAGGCTCATTGGAGAGAGTAGGGCAATGAAAATGCCATCCGCCTGAAAATCTAATAAGCATCTTCTCTGAATCAGCGAATAGGGCGGTGGCATGTACAGGAAGTCTTTCACAGGATGATCATGTATTAAACAGACTTCCCCTCCTCAAATATTCATGGGCAGAGATTTGCTCATTAATCTTTCATTATCTTCTATCTCTCTATTTTGCATACATCAGGAGCTTGGAGCTGTTATTGGTTACAATCACCTTCATTTTACATTTTCCTTCTTGAGCGTGCTTACAGTTTTGTGGCGTTTGTGTTGACTTTATGTTACAGGTAATGTCAACTCAATATTTGAGATTCTTATTTTGTTTCATCTCATGTTTTCTGTTTGTATTAGAGATCATATTTGAAGTTTTTGTATTGAAAGAGTCAGACAGTGAGTTCCCTGGATGTCTAGCTCAAGGGGCTTAAGTGGGAGAGGAGTGTGGGTGACCACACATCACCAGGTTCACTGAAGCCTAACAGGATCTCTACATCGACACAGATGTTTTTCTCACGGGGTCGTGAGATGATTACAGGGGTATGAAAGAGGAAAGACACAGATCTGCTATACAAATTTGTTTTCTGAACCCCAGCTGTTAAATAAAATGTGGTAAAAAGTATAATATTTCCCTCTGAAATGTAGTGGAGTAGAAGTATAACGTAGCACAAAATAGAAATACTAGAATTAGTGCTTTGAAATTATACATTAGTGCAGTACTTAGTAAATGTACTTAGTTACTTTCCTCCACTGTAAACAGTAAAATCTTTACCTTCTGTACCATAAAAAGAACAGGATTTATATTAGCTTTGAAGTTGCCCTCAAGTGATCCACATTCATTTCAGCACACAGTTCTTTGAAAGTCACTCCGTGATGCCGTGACGTGATGTGTTCTAAATTAGATTTTGGGGGAGAAAAAGTACAAACTGTCGTTTTCGAGATGAAAGAAGTCGGTAGTCTGCAGAGGTCAGCGGTTCACTGACTGCATACTTGGCTTCCCAGAACCGCCCCCAGCATGATTAAGGATGTGCTGTGGTGTGATCCCAGTGATTACCATAGATGACTATAGGAGGGCAACGCTGGGAGATGGTGTGTAGGACTTCAGGGGGACACTGGTGGGCAGGGGCTTTATCGACCTGCTCCCTTGGATTCCTGTTAATAATATACAGGGACTTAACACGCCTACACATGTGGACAATGTGCAGGCAGAAATGCATAGACAAAAGCACACTCCGAGATTGTTGAAGACACAAGCTCAAACAAGGCGTTACGTTATAAATATATCACACATGCACAATCAAAAAAAGAGACATTCATGTGAACTCAATAACATAACAAATCCCTGTTTCCTGCATGTGAGGAAACACTGTTTGAAATGAGGCAAAATTTAAATGTTGCTGCAGATAATGACTTTTCTCACTGCTATCATCGCCTACCATCGTCACCATGGTTCTCAGTAGACCTTGTTATTCTGTCCACTCTCTTTCTTCATGGTCTGACTTACCGATAACAATGCAATTAATCACAAGCTCTGGCTAGAGTTACTTTCAGGCAAAACAGATGTTTTGTTTTTCCACTGAAAAAGTTCATTCTTACCGTAAAGCCCAACACTTCACTGAAACTAAGACACAGCTTTTAGATCATCGAATGTTGGGGGTGTTTGGTTACAAAAAAAGTCTGCAACAAATTGTGAGCTGTCTCTTATAGAACTCAACAATGTAATCTGCTTTAGTTATGTGTTCTTATCTATATCGTGAAGAAAAAAAAGCAACAATGTTTCAAGCCTCTCTGACTAATGTAATAGTGAATCAGTGTCGTGCAGAAACCAGTCAGGCTCATGCTGTTCCCACTGGTCATCCGGCTTTGAAGAGGTATCCATGTCTGCCATCTGTTGTTATTTGAACACCCGCTGGCACCATAAAATGATACATTGATTCATATCTATTGACAGGTTGTCAGAGTTTTATTCAGCCCCACCACACGTCAAAAAATAAATGAAAGCAAAACTTGAGAGGAGAGGAGGTTGTTGGTTTGAATTCTCAGAAAATGTGTGAACTTAACTTAAGATTTGAGCCTGACTGTCCGATATCAGCCAATATTACTGTTGCTTATCAAAGAGATATCAGAATGTATCTTGGGGTGGGGGATGTCAAGTAAAACATGATAGAAAATAATAATATGTGTCTTTGACCTGACCTCAGTTCAATTCCCAGTGGTCCTCAACACCAAAATTGCTGTGCCGTCTTGATTGCATTTACATTTATTCATTTAGCTGACGCTTTTATCCAAAGCGACTTACAATTGCTATATATGTCGGAGGTCGCACGCCCCTGGAGCAACTAGGGGTTAAGTGTCTTGCTTAGGGACACATTGGTGTTTCACAGTGGATTCGAACTCTGGTCTCTCACACCAAAGGGATGTGTCTTATCCACTGTGACATCACCCCAACTGATTGCAACTGACACACACCCCTCACTGACCGGTTAGATGTGATCCTCAATGGCTGAAGTACACTTCAAAGAGTGTACTTCAAAGACAAAATAACAGAGGACACATATCCCATAAGTTTACTTGCCAGGGCTGGATGCATTGAGGCAATCACGACTTGGCTGACGAGAACTAATGGCAAGTCCCAAGATTCATAGAGGGAATAATGAATCAGATTCAAACAGCACAATACAGCACTGTCAGTAGGACAGTGCCAGCTGAAACAGATGGGCAGATGAAGCAGCTGTGTGTCTAAATTAATAGGGTGGGCAGAATCAAGCTGACAGCCCATCTCAGTGGACCTTGTGTTAGTTACTTACTAAAACTGTAATCCGATTACCAACGCTTTTGAAAAAGGGAAGCTGTGTCTTTTGAATTAGTCAAACACATTTAAAAGGGGTAGTCACAGAATTTGACATGGCCGATTATTATTTTCGATGCTTTTCCCTACTGACTGTTAGGGGCTGCCCAGTGGGGCGTTTTAGTACAGCCTGCTCTGCCTGTCAGTTGATTTGTGTGCCTCTGTTAAAGAGCTACTTAGGAAGACCAAACATGAAGATTGTAACTGGGAAAGTGTACATAGTGTCTAAAACATGATGAAGTTCAGGTATAACATGGTAGCTTACTGGCTAGCCTAAACATGCACAATATGTAACCAAACTCTTAAAGCTCTGGCTAGAGCTTATGATGTGCAACTAATGCTATTTTGGGTTGTTTTGTTGGTTTACTTTGGAGAAGAAATCCCAAAGTAGCTGAACATCGTAAACACACTTGACATACCATGTATGGCCTTTATAAAAATGTCATGCCAAACACATTGTTAGCCAGCATGGTTTAATGAGTCTCTCCCAACATACAACGTCAGAACACATGGAATGCCAACACTAAATCTGAAGGGTACTTCCTTTCTGGGGATATGTATCCTTCCTAGATCTACAGAGGTTCACTAAGTGTCCAAATAAGGTTATTGTTCACCCCCCCTATACATGTGTGAAGAGTCTGGTGGTTATTCGTTCAAATCAAGGCACGCTGTGTGTCACTAAAGCCACATGCAACAATTTCTACATAGTGCCACTCTGAAATGAAATAAAATGAAGATAATGTCATCCTTGGGTTACTTAACATATGTACAGCAGTGCTTTTACTTTGAACACTTTGAATTAGTTTGTCTCCTCCAGTGGCAATAGCAGTTCTTGTTTTTGTATTTTACTTATGCTGTGTCTATACAAAAAAAAAGTAAATCTATACTTGCGCTTGGCAGACTTTGTTGACATTGTTAAGCCCTGGATATACTTGCTTTTAACTACGCGTGCTATGCGTATCCTGCATTCCTTTGGAATGTAGGTTGTGCACGTCTCCAGGGATTATGCAGTTCAGCACATGAACGTGGGGGCAGTATGTCGATCTGACCGGCAAGTCAGCAGCACTCTACTGTTCCACACACCAGCCCAGGTGGTGGCAGTATGCAGTTGGTTTGCCAACCGCCATTAAACCCAAAAGAAGAAGAATGCCAGCAGCATATTAAAAGATGAGATTTATGGCGGGATGTTTACAATGAAACTCCTAGAGGTAGTCTGCAGTTACAGAGATCGTTAGTATGCCTCATTAAAATCACAACCTCCTCGAGTGTTGCTATGTTTGGTTTGTTTACGATTTGCAAATTCGGAGGTTGTCAATAAGGAAGATAATCCAGTTTCGGGGAGGGATGATCCGGTCCTGGCCTGCCCCCTAATGGATTCAGGTTTAATCCTCCAGGTATGTTAACAATGCCGTTTTTGTTGCCGACGCCTGTCTATGCCTTCACTTTGTTAAAAAGCAAGTATATCCAGGGCTTTACAGCTCAGAAAGGGAGGAAGGGCAAAGTTAGATGGTGCAGACTACATCCTGACTCAAAACAGAAGTACAAACCTCTCGCATAATAATGAGCACTTGTGCAAATGGGCAACATAAAAACACACAGGATATGTGTTTTTGTTCAAAAAGCACATAATATAATTTGACTAAAATTAGTCAAATATTTCTCTGATAGAATGAACGGTAACTAATGTAATAATATATTTTCACCCACTCACACCCACAAACTTGCGCTGATATTCCCTTATTTGAGACCGCATTTACATACTATATTCCTCTGTCAGTCAGTGTCATCTGAGACTGCTTTGTACCAGCCACCATGAGACGCCTATACAGCAGTATGACCTTCCTGCCTTTGCATCTCACTGTTTTGTTTTTTTTCATTAGATAGATCTTTATTATAGGGCTGGAGACACAGTGAGATGCCTTGTGAGCTTCTCAGAAAGTGCATGATATTTGAACATCCCCTTTTTGAAGTTTACTCAGTGGCTTTGAATGTGAGATTTATAAGCAGTATCCTGGGCATGAAAAGAGATTTTGGAGAAAGAGATTTTGTCCTCTATTTACAAAGACACTCTTTGCTGTTTTATCTGTAGGACATGTTTTATTCCAAAGTTGCAGTGCGGTTTGAAACTCTGCCTCATGGATTACTGGTCCATGAACGGGGTGGATAGGGACTGTATGTGTCACCAGGTTGATGACGTGTTGCTACTGGGAAATGTCTCCGAAGACACAAACATCTGACATGTGGTTTTGATACTGTCTAATGGTTTCTGATGAGAATGAAATCGTCCTGAGACCAAACTTTTTACATCTATTCATAAGAGAGAAGGAAAAATAATCTCTCAAGCTCCAGCTCTTCTGAGGAAAGTATTATTTCATCGTTATGTTATCAGAGGAAATAAGATCTCAGATGTGCTAGTTTGATTTATAATCTATTATGTACGATTTCTCCCAGTTCCTGGACAACGCATGCATATTGTATATGATGATTTGAAAAATACAGCTTTCAGACCTCAGTTGAAATTTTGCTACTTTGACCGTACCCCACTTCTTTCTCATTCATGAGTAGTGAAGGCAGAGCCGGTCCTGACTTTCCTGGGGCCCTAAGCAAAATTCTGCTACGGGGCCCTCATAGCTGACTCATGAGCCGTTTGCCATTACTGCACAGTCACACCTGACACTGCAGTGCTCTCACTACAATCCTCCCTCATTTAAAACAGTCTGTCCCTGTAATAAGCCTGAAGGGAAACCTCTTCCAGAAAAATCCAGTGGTGGTTTGAATGAACCTCTGCGCATTAACTCAGTCCTCATTATGTCTGTTTTGACTGGGGGACAATCTGTTGGGTTATTTGGTGGTGCAGCAACTGTTCCATTAGGGTCTTAGCTGCTTGTATCTTATAGTGGCTGCACATCTCTGCCTGTGCTCGTTCTGGCTGAGGCTCCCTGCATTCCACATGTGGCTGTGTGACCTGCTAAAGACGTCTGGACTGGAACTGTGCTAGTGCTATGATCCAGCATCTACTCTACTGACAAACTTCTGTATAGCCCCAGTAAATTATAGATAACAATACTTGCTAGTTATTAATGTTATCAGCTGCATCAGGCCCATTCAAACTGGCAAACAAACTCCCCCCTGGTTTCCTTTAATACATTTTTAAATATTTATACTTGACTTGACTGAATAGCCTACGTGATTCTTATTATTTACCTTATATAAACCTTGACTGAGAGACAGATAATCAGTGTATTGTTTATAAAGGAGGGGTGTCATTGTTTGGACTGGTCCTCACAGAGGTTGCTGCAGGAATATGTGCACGAGCGTAAGAACACATGCTCAACGCAATTCCCTCTCATTGAGTTTTTTTCTCTTCTAGTGCCAAGAAAGATAGTCCCTCTTCATCCTCTCACTAAAGTTGCAAACAGTGACATTCGCTTTCATCTTTGACGCGAGAGTGAGGTGTGGCCTTAATATGCAGAGCCCCATACAACCTGCATAGTGAGCGTATCCGGCTCCTAAAGGTTCCACTGTCTTTAGGAGTAGTGGTGATCTGATCCTCCTGGTTACTTCTGCACATATGGGCAAATAAAACAGCAATAACATTTCCCAGAAGTAGTATCCCTGTGACCAAACATATATTTTTAGCGTCCCCAGTACGATTCTGTCTGGGGCCTGTTCTTGCTCTTTCCACTTATTTCCTGTCTATCCCTACTTTGAACTGTCAAATATGTAATAACTCAACAATAAATAAAAATTAAATCCCCGAAGTAGTCAACTACTTGAAAATGACTGAATGAATAGCTATGCTTCTTTGTATTTCTTTGCAAATACTAATGCAAAAAAATATGAATCTGCCAGGAGATAGGTATGAAAACTCCTTTCTCCTTGTAGCATGGTTCACTACTATTGGGAAACAAAGCATAGGGTTACACAGAACCTAATGGACAGGGCTTTTCTCACTAAAACCCTGCTGCACCCTGAATTAGCTTCTTCTCCACACAGACTCTCAAGTAAACATATTCATATTTAAGACACTGTCATGTCATTCAGAGTGATCCTACACTTAAAGCTAATTGATTCTAAAAAGTCCAGTTCTCAAAAAAAAAATTATAGTGGACAGTTCAGTGACTAAGCTTATTAAGCCGACCTGGCTGTCTAACTGCCTGGCAGGTAGATGTGTGATGCCTTAGCTAATCCAACTCCTTAGAGACCCAAGTTTTTTCTCCTCCATCCAAAATCAAAAATACAACATTAACTGCCTCATCAACAGTCCTGCATGTCTGTGTGGAATTGACTATGTTGATCAACTAACTAAACCCTGAAAGTCAATAGCTCTGAACACAAGGCTGCTGTTTGCAATGACAGAATGGATAGTGCATTTGCATGCCATTTGTGCTCTATCTACTGAGGCTGCAACGATTAATCGATTAGTTGCCTAGAATCAAATTAATTGACAACTCTAGTTTTTTTAAAGAAAAAAATGTTAGCTTGTTCTTCTTTTTTAGATCTGTTTTTGCCCTTATTTAAGAAGGGCTCAAGAAAAAAAGGAAGAGAGATAGGGGACAACAGTCAGCAAAAGGCCACAGCCTGGACTGCACATGGGGCGTGCATCTGGGTGGGGCATAGTGTCACTGCAGACCTCTGATGCAAGGAAGGCAATTTTTTAAACCTGAATCTTTTGTTTTATTTGAATCGCCTGTGTTGTTATAAATTCACTTTTGCTAGAATCGGGGGACTTTTTTGGGCTTCTTAAGGGGGGTGTGAAGTTCGAGAACCCCTGCCATAGAGTAAGTGATATGACATTTGGGGAGAGGGGTCATCTGGATGCATACAGTTATCTCAGATGAGATTTGCTCAGCTGAGGTTTTCTGGCTAATGACAAGTTTAACCGCTTTTGTTTTCTGTCAGCAATAAGGCAAATAAATCTCTGGTTATAAATTATATCTGCCATGTCCCTGTTCAGTGCTGCTCAGTGCTCTGTTTTCTTGACTCACACTTGCACCAGTCTCTGTGAATGGTCACTCTGTCTCTCACTTAATTTGAAGCCATTACTTGTTTCACTGCCAGACTTGCTCCGAAGACTCGGCTGTTTACCTGTGAAATCATGTTTTTTTTTTATGCTGTTGTTTTTTGTTGGACTGAAAGCAAATGTGACTGTATTCAGTTCGGTGCCATCTCTACATGTGGTATTATGATACAGATTGTGTTTGTCTGTTTGTATATGTGTAAACGCCATGAGCATATGTGTATCCGGACATGCATTTGCATAATGCAACTACTCTTGTGTTCACATATACCTCCTGTCCTCCCTACGCCCAAATGATTCATCTGCCTGCCATTTGAAATTAAAAGAGAACAGAGGACTGAGGAGTACAATCTTTTATTTTTAGATGAAAGAGAAAATTTTACATCAAATGTGACTTCTTGAACATCAGCATCAGCACTAACAATCAGTGCGTATTTTTCCTCTAGGTTTATCTGTCTTCTGTTGGGATCTATTTATAAACTCACCAGGGAAATCTTATATCCGCTCTGATCTGTCCCACTAACTGAGGGAACCGGCTGCAGTGCTGCAGCATCACAGGAGGCTTAACTGTTCTTGCACCACTGCTGGCCAAATCAACAAATCTGCTCTCTGATAGAAACTCTGGTGCAAAAGATTCAACATCTGGAGACCACTGCGCTTGCCAATATTATGCCATTCAGACTCTAGGTCTCTCATGTTTTTGCTTTATATGATTTCAGTTCTCAAGGCAGGAAAACTGAGCAGGAATTGGGCTACTGATAAGTGACCAGACATTCAAGTCTAAAATTTAAAACAGATATGTCAAACTGGACATGTGGCCCATGGTTGCTGTGGAAAATAGGTACATCAAAAGAGGAAGAGAGGAAATCCTGCAAACCAACCGCAAAGCCTTGGTTTAATAGCTTATATATTTTCTTTTTAAATCGATAATTTGTGTGTGATGGAGTACTGAAGGTTACACTTTGCAAGGCCGGAGATACTCTGCTGTTGAGCAAAAATATTGAATGTCTTTGCATACTTTTTTGGGGTTGTCTCTTGTTGAACAGCGGTCACTGTGACCACAAGTTAGAATTACAACATAATAGAAATAAAATTATTAAGATTAATATTCTCATGAGTCAGTTGCTTTAAAGGCAGCCAGGGTCAGTGTGATGAAGACGTTTTGAAGACTTATGAATGCTTAAGCCGAGGAGATACAGTATGCAACTTGTGAACACATCAAATGCCAACACCTCTTGTGAACATTCTTGTAAGACTCAACCTTGCCACATTCCCAAAGAACACCGCTATCTGCTAGCCTGACGCCTGAGCTGCTGTCTCTCCCTAATGAGTCTTAACTGTTATCTCCCTAACAAGGACAATTGCGTGAGAGAAATAACTACTGGAAGGTAAGTGAACATGTAGGGTCAGCTAATGTCTCCAAGCTAGATCTGTCTTACCTTTTCCTGTTCCATCAATTAAGCCCCCTAAGGATATTCTTTAACAGTCCTTCCTGAAAATTTGCCTGAGTGGCCGACGGCAGTAGAAATACTGTGTGGCTCAAAATGAATTCTTCACATAAAAATTCTAAAAGACATCTGACAGCACTCTCTCAAGTGTAAACAAGATCAGTTATTACTTTTTGTATTGTGATTTTAATCAATGAAGGTCATGCCAAAGTAAAGACAATAGACAAAGCAGGTGGGGCCAGCGGAGCAAACCTGGACAAAGAGAAAGAGAGGGAGAGAACTTTATTGAAATGAGTGGGCACCATCTTGGTGTTAATGCATTGCACAGTTCTCATCATAAATGGACAACAAGCAGGAAACAAACAAACATGTCTCCCAGTAAGGTACAGTGTGTTTACAGCTTGTTTACCAAACCATTGTTTATCTGCTTCTAGAGAGTTATAAAGTCGGGGGAATTAATGTCAGTTACACAACAATATAGAGAACATTTGCTAACATTAGGTAACATTAGCTAGTAGTCATACAAGACCAAGTAAGGATGTAGCTGCAAAACCCATTGTTGTATTGAATTGAGCAAGACTGAATTTTATTACTTATACATTTGACTTGTCATAGTAGAGTAACCCCTTTTTTATTTCAAACTTGACATAGTCTAACTTTAAAGCATCTAAATCAAGCATCCACCTAGAACACACTTTGCTAGCTCAGACATGCTTTCACACAGAGCCTTCAACAACTCGCCCGTTTTTACTGAAGCCCTTTCACCACTGCGGGGATCAACAATGTGTGGAAAGTTAAAAGTTTCACCTTTCAAGAAAACTGAATTTGGTGCTTTTATCTCACTTTAAAGGAACGGTATGCGACATTCGCTGCTAACTACATGCACGCACGGCCAGACAGGCTACAAAAACAATGCACAGAGAATCTCGGATGATAACACGCACAGAGGGAGTGTGTATGTCATTCTTTCCTCAGGATGCCATTACTACACTATATCTTTACATAGCAGATAGTTGTTTGCTATTAGATTAATGTTCACAATCTCATATACAGAACCCTTAACTCTATCATGTTTACAGTGTGTTGATAAACCTGAATGTACGAGTGTAATGTCACAGACCACAACATATACAGTACATAGGCATCAGGCACAGCATGCATAAAATTACAGACAAATTGGATATTTGTGTCTGACTTTATTGCCGTTCGTTCATTTCATACTAATGTGGCCACGTGTTAGACGTTGTCACTTGTTTGCATTCACAGCATTGTGCACACACAACCACAGCCTGTCCAAAGCAAAGTGCCAAGTCTATCCAACTCTGAGGGCAATCAAATATTTACCCACCAAAATAAGAAGGAGAAATCAGACATCTTGCCATTGGAATAACAAAAGACTTCACCCTGCTTTTAATAAACCTCAGATTCCCAAATCAATCTGAATTAAAGTATTTGATTACCAGTTTCCTAGCAACCCAAGACCATGGCCATCTGTTGCTTCTGCAGACAGACGAGTCGGCCTGTGCTGTAGCCAGCAGGGAGGAATTCCACCATGTTTTCCATCTCTCAAGCTCATGCAGAGGTCTTTTTTACACCAAAAGAAGAAAAAAAAGAACCCAAAAGGATAGAATTTGCAATATCTATGAACCTCACAAAGCCTGCATTCTGTTCAATAATTTAACATTGGACTGAAGGAAAAAAATGTAATATTCATACAGACAAATGTCCCACTCTATTCCATTCAGGCCCTTGGAGGACCGAGAGGAAGCTGCATACTTCCTCTGACACAGTGGACTACGAGACATAAGAGTAGAGACTCTAAGACAGGGTATCAGTTAGAGTTCAGCAGTTGACACCTGCCAGGAGGACAACTACATCAGAGTGGGTCATTTAAACTCCCAATAGCGTAACTATCTTGTTAAAGGACACTCAAAAGGGAAGTCAAAAGTACATGTCCATTATATATGTAAGAAATTTATTAAATTATTAAGAGCCTCATGATTTCTTAAAAATAGGGTGTTTTTAGGAATTAAGATAAATACATGTTTAGATTCTTCATAACAATCTAGATACATTTTGAACTTTTTAATGGAAATGGAGGATGTGACAGGACAGTTTGGGGGTTGATGTTTGTGGGTAAATGAATGAAGCAAGGGATGATTTCAGGTGGAGATAATAAAATAACAGACCTTTACGCTGAGGCGTTTGAACTTTCCAAAAAGCTTCATATTTAATACAGTGACAAGACAATAGTGTAAGAATATAGACAGTTGTAGATGTTATGAGAGACATGTCCACTTAGTGGGCTGTAGGTGAATGAAATCTACCTGCATGGACTGTACACAGCCAAATAAACAAATAAATAAAGACATATTATATATACCTGTCTAGGAGGGAGAGGGCCAATCCACAATCGGTTTTGAGTCCTTTAAATTCCTGCAGTTCTCTTTATCTGTTCCTGCTCCAATATCAGCCAGAACCACAAAATATAACATTAAAAATGATATTCTCTAAAGAAAAATTTGCATCATGCACAGCCAGTTAAAAACTCCAAATTATCTCCAAATTATCTCAGGTCAAATAGCTGTGGTCCTACGTTCCCCAGATTTAAATGGCACATAATGGCAAAATTACATAGGGTCCTAGGTTCCCAAGGTCCTGACTCTCAAACCCACTTAGTGCTGTGACTGGCCAGTAAGAAAACGAGCCAGGCTTTCAGCTTCTTTCTGCAACTCACATTTTATTCAAGTTGTTGTTTCACTTTTCAAGTGGATAACACTATGACTGTCTTCCAGGAAAGACTGGAGACCATTATCTCCATATTTAAACAGTGTCACATCTATCCGATCTGTATGACGGCTGGCTTTTCATGCCTCTTCTAATGTGGCCATTTGAAACGACTATAAACACTTTAGATTTCTGACAACTAGTCCTTAAATCCAGCTCTAAACAAGCAAAATCCAAACTTCAGTCTCATACTTTCAGTAGAAAAAGACACAAATTGCTGATTTCTTCGTCTGTTATTCAAACTCCAGTATTATTTATACAGCTGAAATATATATTGTATGTCACTTTTTTCTTGGGGCTGTCAAACCATTGATTTTTAAATTTGTGGTGGAGAAATATCATATTCAAATCATTTGCACCTACAACACAGTTTGTCCTAATTTTAACAACATTTCTTGCAGCTTCTTGGTATTAGACTTTATTGCTGCCAGCTGGAGCAGCAAGTGTGCAAAGTTACTTGGTGCCGCTTTCATTTACTTCTTGTACGTTCTTTTGAGACAGTTCATGTGGCTTTAATTTTGGCTTGGTTTGTGAGTTGCTACAGGAATCATGAAATGAGCTTTGTCCAGCTCAGAGTTAGTAGCAGTCGATTTGGCAGTGGGACACCTAAGATGTTTAAAAGCTCTGCCTCACTTTCCCACTCCCTGGCTCACAGACAAAGTGACTTGACTCCAGGCTGTGTTTGCTGTACACCGCAGCATCACTGAGACATTCAATAATGTTTTTCTATAATTAGAAGCTGTAGTAGTGCACTCACTTTCCCTCTCTATTCCTTTGTGGTTGCTGTTGGCTGTGTCCCTGGTGTGATGATATGAGCCATATTTTCTCACCATATGGCCACCTGACATATACATAGACTCTGTAATATATCCACAGTTTTATTACACCACATTCATTTCCCTCACAATCCTGCGAGAACAGTGTTTCCACAACACAACTGGGAGGTGAACCCTAAGTTGATCAGCTCCTGTTCATAACTTTGTGAGTAGCTTTATATTTCATAAAATTAATCCATGTTTTTGGTGACGGACACATTCAACATAGAAGCACTTCATGAATTCAATAGGAAGCACTTAAACATCCATGGAGAAAATCTTTGTTTGCATTTTCTGTTGTTTGTTTGCTTGTTGGATCCTCCTTTTCCCCTCCCTCGGCCACCACTTGCATCATTACAGCATTCAGCCTTGGTGCTGGTGTAAAGGGGGTAAACCAGCCCTTTGGAATCCTTCAATGGCCATTATTAGTATTCTGTGGGGAAATAAAAGGACCCATCTGTGGAGGTGGTGATGGGGGGGTGACAGGAGGACAGGGGGAAGTGGAGGAGGGGAGATGGGGGCGTCCCTTGAGACAGCGAGGGATTAACCACTGACACATGGAGCCTGCTAATAAGGCAGGTCGGAGAACCCCATCTATAGGATCAGTACATGCACGTGTAACACACACCAGACATGCACACACACTCATATAGTTTCATATATGCATACTACATTAGCAGTGTTTCTCACACACTTCAGCAGAGTCTCAAAGTCTATCACACAAGGGTAAACACACACAGCCGCATCTCCGCATCTTTATTAAATTTGTAGTAGGGCCACATCTGGTCACCTAAACGCAGAGAACAAAAGGAAGAGGCGGAGGGGTGAGAAAAGCCCAGTGACAGATATGGAGATTTCATTTCGTGCCGCAGAGCATTAATGTGCATGTGCACGCGCCAAGCATCTGTCACATGTAATTGGAGGGTGTCAGGTGTAGACACGGGGGCCAGATTCAGTCCACCCACAACATGAATTGTCTGCTCATGTGACTGGTAGAATCAGTGTGTCAACATCTATATTTATTATGGCTGACCCAGTGGATCGGGAACGATGACTGTCTGATGGGAGGATGTATACCTCTCAAGATTGTCATGAATCATGCTGCACCACAGAGCAGGAACGTCTCATTTGCAGTGGCCACAACATTGCTGTTGTCAATTTAATCAGAATTCATTGATTGTCCGGAGCTTTTCTCCAGGGAGGGATTTTTGTTGGTTGAGTCAAAACCTTCCCTTCAGTGTCTAGTGTAGGTAAATATGTTCACACTTGAGTTAATAGAGCACCGTTGTTAAAGCAGTAAAGCGAAACTGATTTGTTTCGCTGTCCAAATTAACTCGTCACCATGTGCCACATGCACACACGGGATCCAAGTGCAGTAACATGAGATGATAGGAGAAATCCCTGCACCACCAGGAAGGTTTTGACACTTCCTTGCAGTAGTTGTGTTTGTGAAAGCAGTCCATATTGTCTCTGCGATTTCCGCTTTATCAGACAGTCTGCTAACAAGAGGAAAAGTATTACTCATTACCTTGAGCTTTCTTTCATGCTAAGTATGTAATGTGACACACGGGTTGATGAGACTGCTTGGAGTGGGAATTTACCCAAGGGGCAAGGTAATTAATGCATGCAGACTCAACAAAAATATGACAAGGAGTTTTACTTCCCTCAATCTCCTTCTAACTTAAATTTAACTTAAATGACAATATGGTTTAGAGCACTTGGATAGAAATAGATCACTGGGACCAGAGGAGAGACAAGGTAATGTAATGTCATTCACCACAAATCAGGTCTCGTTGGCTTCCTGAGATACGGTGGATCCAGAAATAGAATTTTGCTGACAGAGGAAGTTGTTGCGACTAAAGATCGATACACTCACTCGCCCCCCTGCTTTAAGCCTAAGGCATTTTTCTGAGCGCTGCATTTTGTTTTCCCTGTTCCTGTCTGGCCGTGCCTTGACTTAAGAGATGGTGGTTTTGACTCTAACAAAGTTTACTGCTGACAGACTGTAGGGCCCACAGAATTTACCTGGGAATTGTGCAGACTGAGGCTACAGTCAGTCAAGACTTTGCTGTTGAAACATACATTTTAGAACATTTAAAGTTATTTTCATTATCAATTAGTCTGCCAATTTCCCTGTCACAATTTCTCAGGGACCAAGGTGACGTCTTGAAATTGCTAGTCAAAGATATTCAAGTTACCATCATGACAAAGCATGACAAAACATGACAAAACATGACAAAACAAAAAGCAGCACACATTTGAAAGATCTGGAACCAGCACAAGCATACTCAAACGATTGATCAGTTACCTACATCATTGCATATTTATATTCTATCAATCAACTACTAGATAATTATTCAAATTGTTTCAACTCTTTTCACATTCCTTTATTGTTGTAGTTTAAAAATTTGTATCTCCAGGAATTACATCCATATAGGATCATTCCACACCTCGCGATTCACATCGAATACCAACATTCAGTAGCAAGGCAGAAAGTAGGTTTAGTGAGTTTATGACCCATCACTGAGCTGCAATTAACATTCTTTATTTTATTATAATATACAAAGGGAAGAAAAGGTAAGAAGAACGTTTTTACTGATTTTAACAAAACAAGTCACGGACCACTAAATCTGCTTAAAAGGTCTTGCGTGTAAGATACTGTATGTGCAGAATATGGCAGAAATTGAACATAACAGTCATAAGTATGTTTTCATTAGTGTATAATCACCTGAAAATAAGATTTGTTAATTCCACATACAATTATTAAATACAACATAATCGTGAACACCCAAATGTTGCCTAACTTTACCCATACCTTAACTATTGTTTGCCACTACCATAATCTTTCCCAAACCTTAATCATACCATAGTTGCCATGTGTAGAGAAAGCAAGAATTAAAAAACGCTGGATGTATTAAGAGCACTGATGCAGCACCAACAGTCAGCCATAATAATTCAATTCAATTAACAATTGTATGGAACATCATAAAGTCCCCTGGAGACCACCATTATAAATGAAACATATGTACAACTGTTGACAGGACACCTTGAACTGCAAACAAGGGTGATTATTAGTCACTGTATAATGAATTTTGAAACCATAAATATTTTATATTTGCAAAACTTTCCTAAAGCAGAGAGAGTTATTGCCATGAATGATTTCATCCCAATGCAATGGCTATGCACCAAGCAGGAGGAATGAATGAGCACCATCTTGGTATCCAGTTTTTACATTGCATCCATGCATTGGACAAAATCCAGAGTTGTCAAATCTCAAGGTCATTGTCGGATGATAAGGGTGTGAAAACTTAAAGTTAAATGTGGCAGTGAGTCCGTCCTTACATGCTGTATTTGAATAGTTCATTTGAACATTGGACAAACGTGGATTCAAGAGATTATGTGCTCAAAGGTGCAATGGCACCTATTTCAAAGTGTAAATTATAGTCGTAAAAGAATGTCGTAAATGAACAGATAGATGGCATCTGTCTGGCGCTGCTCGGAATTTTACATTGATTATTTTGCCTCTCGCCAACATGCGGCAGTCCGTCTTTCCGCATATGGCTCTGAACATGCTCACAAGCTGCTGTCAGTCAGTGACTAGCTGCCTCCTACACCAAACTGTGGAAGTGATATGGGCCTACGCTACACGTCCAGCAAAACAGCAGCAGATGGTGAATATTCTGGATCCACGAGCCATTGTGATGCACACTTGACAGAGTGACAGCTGTTTCTCAGTGCGTGTCCAGTTACTGTGCAATCAGCTGCGGATCAGAGAAGCGACCTGGAGTGTGGACTGGCAGGAGGTTTGGCAAGAGATGCTTAATCACAGATGTGATGTCATCAACATGCCCCCTTTGGTGTATCATTAACTGATAATGACATGGTCAGCATAAAAAAATGTTTTTACAGAGGCTTGGATAATATGTCATTCATTAAAAAAAACATTTTCTGCTATGGATATGAAAGGAACAGTTTAATTTTTTTAAAAGAAATTTATTATATTCAAAGTACAACCACATAAATAAACTCATTAAGTTCTGCTGTTTCTCTGCAGAATGAAACGCTGACATTTCTTTTTCAAACAACACTACATGTACTGCACAAGGCAGTTCAAAGCAGTCTTAACACAGTTTGTAGTCACAGCTGCAGGAATGATGCAAAAATAACTATTTATTTGTATTACTTCCACACTGGCCCTCTGTCGAGGTATCTTATAAGATCCTGTTATGCAGATGTTAGCTGTCAAACCCTTATAAAGTTAGACTTAAAGAAAGACGGCTGCATGTATCTCACCTGCATGAATTATAATCAACTACGAGCTTCAGGCAATAGTAGCATCTGAACCATCTGAGCAGACAATCTATTAGTGGTTAGAAAATCTTAAACCAAGTGAGTTAAATTGGGTCATTAAGTGACATTTCAGTATTTTTAGTCCTATTTCCTTTATTTGTTTTGTCTCTCTCAGAAGACAGGAACTCTGTCCTAACCATTTGCAAGTGTTTCAGCTTTTTTAAACTTTTGCCAGTTACAGAGAGAATACAAGTCTTGTGTTTATGATTGGAATCTGGGATTTTAGCGTGGACAAAAGTGTAACAAGTATAATTTTAAAGGAGCAGTGTGTAGGATTTAGTGGCATCTGGCGGTGAAATTGCAGCTTGCAACCAACTGCATACCGCTTGCCTCACTCGCCCCTTCCAAGAGTGTAGAAGAAACTCGTGACGAACATGAAAGGTGTGAAAGTGTTTGGTTTGTCCGTTCTGGGCTACTGTAGAAACATGGCGGTTCAATTTGGAAATGGCTCTTCCGTGGAAGAGGACCCACATACTCTGTAGATATAAATGGTTTTCTAAGATAATGAAAACACAACAAATCTTATTTCAGGTGATTATACACTAATGAAAACATACTTATGACTGTTATGTTCAATTTCTGCCATATTCTGCAAATACAGTATCTTACACACAAGACTTTTTAAGCAGATTTAGTGGTCCGTGACTTGTTTTGTTAAAATCAGTAAAAACATTCTTCTTCCCTTTTCTTCCTTTCTTCTACTTCTTGTTTTTAACAATTCTCTTCCCAATGTTGTGAATTGAGCCATTAACTTGACAGGGACTCTCAAAGGTGTCTGGAAAGCTTGGAAAGCTGCTGTAGTTTGTTAAATGGCTTCACTAAGCACAACATTGGCACAGATTCTTTTCAGTCCACATGCACATAGTTTTTACATCAAATAAACACCAGTATGAAATTATATTCTTTCCGTTACAAATGCATTTATAACATTTGAGGAAGACTTGTTTTGAAATAAGACAGTTGCGTTCTTAGAAAAATGTGATCAAGCCATACAGGGCTTATCCCAGATTGACTTGGTTGTTGACCTTGACTTATGCTTATTATAGGTAGATTAACACTGTCCTAACAAGTTTCTTTGGGTTGTGTACAATGCACTAAAACAGTGTTTAGATACCTCATCTTCAGCATTTGTGTCTCTCGCTGAGCTTAACATCAGTCAATGAAAATAGCTTAAAGAGGTTATCTGCGGTGTTTGTTTTTATCTTTGGTGCTAAGCAGTCATCGCTGTGTTGTTTTCACTGCATTTCTCGGTAATCACTGTGCCAGTGCCGTGAAGTCACTGGACTGACAGCAGCTGCCAAACCCACAAACAAACAGGCACAAGTTTTTCTACTGAGACTACAAATAACAGAAGGGCAGAAATTATGAAGAGACAAGAATATCTGCACCTTTTTCAAGTGTGTTATATATCTTTAGCATTATAAAACCACGCCTGCAAAATGTAATACATTGTAGTTGCTGATCCAACACAATAAATGTAGTCTAGATTGTGAATAGCAGCTAACGAAGCTATCACTCCACAAGCATACATTGCCAGATTTGCATCTAATCATCTGTCGTTCTCATCCTTGGTTTAATGCAAACCATAAATGCAGTACAGATTTTTATTAATTAACTCTACAATTTATACAAGAAAATAAAGAAACAAAGCAAACATCTGTCACTCTCTATATTAAAGTAAAATCCATGGCTTGCTGTTTATCATAGTAGCTATGCGCTAAACTCACAAGCAAAATCCCATATATCCTCCATGCCAAGACAATGGAGGAATTCCAAATTATTGTCTGCTTATCTCAAGCGGTATGATAGTGCAGCTGACGTCTGCAGGGATTGTCGGAGATGTCCCACAACGGCATGTTTATGTTCAAGCGACAAAGGCCGCTAGGGCCTCTTTCGAGCAACAACATCTGTGTAGGGAGGAAGTTAGGGCAGGAGCGCCATATAGGGGGGAAAACTTAGGACAATTCCAAGGGCCCGTGACTGACAGCCTTTAGTCTGTGAGTGATATTAACCTGTTGGCTTAATGTCCACAGTGAAATAAGCTAGCTAGCTGCAGACTGGTGTTAGCCTACATTTCATCAACATTTAATCAGTGCAGGGAAACGTTTAACAAGATATTCATATTAAATCATTGTCCCCACCCCTTTTAGCAGACTAACAACAGGTGAGTCAGTAGCCTCCCTGTCCCAGTGAAGAAGGTGAGCAACACTGTGTTAATGACATGCCAGTTAGCATCATTCAGGGAGTCTGTGGGGATTTCTCTGTCATTCTTGTTCTTTTTATCATAACAAAAAAGAAATGAAATGTTTATTAATGACAGAAATTCAAACAAATTATTTTCTCACATAATGATCATTATGAAATAAAATATAAACAACCTCCTGTCTGTGCTGGATATCGGACAGCTGGAAACAGTGAGTAGCTTACCTCAGCCTGCATGTCAGTTACAGTTAATAAAATAATCCAGTTTGATACATTCATTTAGATTTAATTATGGCTGTTGAATCACAGTTAATTTTACTATAAAACATACATTGAGACTGTAAAAGATTGCCATAAGGACATTTTTTATGGTAATCTTGCATCAAATAATGAACTGCATACTGTATGCAGACTTGCACAAATCACCAGCAGTAAATATTGTGCTAGTACTAGTATTTAACTACAAGAAACAAGACAGTTGCAAGCCTTTAATTAGAGTTATCTAAAGCTTTTGATGGGACAGTTAGGTCCTAGAGATGTGGGGACAACAGCTGCACAGAGGGGGCCCAGTTAGATTTTTTGTCATGGGGCCCAAAGTTTCTGGCGGCGCTGCTGAGTCAATGTGAATGGATGGGTCAACAAAACATGTTGGTCTTCTGTTTCCTATTTCAAACCGGGAACAAACACAGCCTCCGACACTGATGGAGGCCATTTTGACAATGGGGAATACAGTATACAGTATGAAGGTGATTTACAGCAGCTTCAAGCAGGACTCCGGCGAGAGGGAGCTTGGGCATCAGAGAGTCAGCGATAGCGTGTATAGAGTTGATGATTGTTGGAACAGTGGAAAGACTGACCACAACGGTTTCGTAGAGCTTTATATCGTTTCTGTTGAGTTGGATTTAAATGTGTTTTATGATGAGTTAACAAGGCAGTTAGTTTGGTAAAAGACAAAAACTTGAATTCAGAAGGTGCACACATTTTAAAATAGGTCTAAAAATATTTCCTTTCTTGACATTTTATGTTTATTTTGTTGCTTGTGTAACTTAGTGAACTCACCGCCCGCATACATATCCCAGCTGAAATTACCGAGGGAGGCCTGAGCTAAACTATCAGACTATCACCTCTTGAGGTACGGACTGGGGCTAGCTGGTTAGCATGCTAACTTCAGTAGATATTGTCTTTGATATGACATCAGAACTGTTATTTCTTCCCATTCTGTTGATGTTGGTTCATTTTTAGCTAAAATGCTGGTTATATGTAACACATTGTACCTTTAACAAGTTGTTTATTATTCTAACCATGATGAGGAAGGTCCCCTAACCTGAAGAAAGTAGCTTTTTTTTGCCTTAATCTAATCAAAGCTTAACCATAGCTTTGTGACATAATGAAACAGATTAAGTTTTTTTCCACAGTAAAGTGCATTACAAATAAAATACATTATTATTATTACTATCATTATAACAGTGAATGGATTAAAAAAAAAACAAGTGTGATGTTATGTGGTGCCACTAAAAGTGCTACAAGTAAGCTAACTTACAAATTATTTAAGTTAGTGTGTAGGTTAGTTTTGATAGCCAATTTAAATTTTACATAATTTTTGCAAAAATGCTCCATCCACTGAAGATGATTCGACTTCTACAATTTCATGCATTTCAGGTTTTTCTTTATTTGATGTATTTGATGTATCTGATAGTGTCTTATCTTATCATGGACAGCAAGTTTGTGAACTGATCATTCAGCAAATTAAGTCCAAAATCGAAATACTGGCTTTGGGGAAATTACTGCACAGAATTATATGGATGTTGGGATAGGGTGGAAACATTTCAGTATTTTAGGTTTCAGTAAAATCCACATAATTTTAATCAGAAGAGTTAGAATAGGCCTATGCATTTTTCCCACAAAAGCATCACAAAGACAATGTAATGATTCAGTGGTAATTCAGTCCCACTTAAGATAAACTTTCACCAGAGAGCAATACACAGATACAATTACCATTAGACAAATTTGGATCAGTAAATGCAGAGCATAGTGTGCAGGTTCAATCACAATATCAGTCAGTTACAAAGTAGCAAAACATCTCATTTAAATGTCACAGATTACTGCTTTAGGAGAATGATTGTTTCAGAAATGTGTCAATCAATGTAACAAAAGATCCCTGATGGGCAGAGCTGTGTAGGAGGGGAGTCCTCCAACAGAAGGGAAGACAGAAAAAAGGGAAACTGTGGGAGACACAGGCTGAGCCTGTTTCCTTTCTATGCAAAGCTACTGCTGTAACCCAGGGAGTGCAGGATGTCGCTCACAGGTGTGAATGAAGAGCCTGGTTGGTTGCCTCGCCTCCCTATGTTTCCCACTCACACCTCACTCCTTATCACACAGCCTCACTTTTTATAGAGCTGCCAAAGACAATTCCAAAAGAATAATGTGTTGCTCGGTGACAGGCAGTACCTTTTGTTTTGCATATGTGTGAAACAACGGGTAAAGCCTATGCCTTTGTGCCTCCAACCCTCAAAGTGAACGCTTACCCTTTTGGCATGCATTTGAGGTTTGGTATAAAACAATCTTTAGGATCTCTGTGTGAATTCTTGCAAGCTGAGAAGTTTGCAAGAACGGAGAAGATGCATTTTACACAGATGATATGAGAATGTTAAAACGAGAGACGGTACCCATTATGAACAAAAGATGTTGGGGTAACGCCAACGCCTTGTGCTTTCTTTTAAGATATGTGCAGAGAAAGGGGACTTTACAGCTTCTCTGTTCCCAGCATCTCTTTCTTCAAACACTTGTTGTGTTTCAGTGTCCATAGAGCTTGTTACGCCTGGAGCTGTGCCCTTGGAATCAGTACTGTTACATCCTGTCTTACACAGTCCAATATTTTGATGACATATTAAAGCATTCCTCACCACACACACAGACATCACATACACTCATGTAATGTTCATTAAGAGGACATATGAAAGCTAACATAACCACAAGCTGTGTTTAAGTGTGTAAATTAGACTCTCGTGAGCATATAACCCATGAAGCCTGAACCTGACAAGCACCTCTCTCTACTCAAATATGTTCTCCATTCATTAACACTCTTCTCATTCAGGAAATCTGTCACAAAGAGAAGTGAGGGTGAATGATGTGGAAAGGGATGCAACAGTGGATATCTGCAGGGTGAAGGAGTAATAGGGTGTCGCTCTACTTCATTTGGAGGAAAGTGAGCAAGACGGGAAGGAGAATAAAAAGAGCATGAACATGTTTCTTCTCACTAATCTCACACTGACTTTTCACACCTAACTGCTCCAGCAACCATACATTATTCAGTGTTTGCACAGCCTCGTCCAATCCAGAGCTGTGTCTGTTTATGAGCTACAGGCAAAATAAAAGTAAAGCTGCAAGGTGTCTGTCTGTTCACCTCACACTGAACTCAGAATGTGTGAAGTTTGGATGTTGCTGTGCATGACCTGCAAAAAAAGGAATTTGCACAATGCACTGAGAAGCCAATGGTGACTTCGGAGATTCATACAAAAAGATACCATAACCTCCTACTAAAGTCAAGTTACCACACTCAAGTAAGTTCAAAAGCCAGTAGGCCCACCTGCTGTGGCACACCCCCACTGACGTTGTTATCGAGAGAAATTTTCTGAAGCAAAAGGGACACAACAGTTCTCTGTTCGTGTCTTTTATGGAACCACACCGGGAGAAGGCTGCTTTAAAGAAATTTGTTTGATGTTAAACAACACCAAATCCACAAGCTCTCGGATAAGTACCACTGACTCTACAGGGGATGGGGGTTCTGAGGATAAGCCTGTTAAAAATGTGTGCAAACAAATTAGGTTTTGCACTGGCAACCTCAGTCTTGATGGACTGATATGGGAGGGAAATTCTAGAATTTCCTGCAAATATGATATAATATGATATGTAAATACTATTTAACCAAGGGTCATATTTGCAACCTATTCTTAATGTTCATGTTTGTGCTTGCACTTAGATGGATAGGATTTGCCACCACATGACAATTCAAATGGTGTCAGTGAAGATGTTACATTCAGATTATTTTCTGTGGTGATAAAGACTGTTTGGCAAACGTGTTATTGTCCTGAGAAGCAAATCTGCACACAGAATAAAAAGTAACTGCATGACAGGAAAAACTTCAACTAATGTGACTATTTAATTTCTTGTACAAAATCATCAAAGCTGCTTTTATCATAATTTTTAAAGATGACCCATTGTGCTTTTTCATATTTTCTGGCATTTCTATAACGTTACAATGTCAGATGTCCATGTTCAACATGATCAAAGTTTCAAATAATGAGGTTAAAGTATTTTAAAAGGAATCCATGTGCACCAAAACCTCAGAGGGGATCCCTCTGTTCTGAATGCTCTGTTTTAAAAAAATTTTTCTACTAAGGGCTCGGTATGATGTCGTTCCGAGCCGGATTTCCATATATGGTCATTTGCTCCACGCAGAGAATGTTGGCCACACCCACAAAGAAACATGCAGCCTTATCCCTGCTGCAACCTGGTAAACAGATTAGACAATGGCCAATCAAAAGACAGTGGGCTTTGGGAGGGGGGGGTTCAAAGAGACAAGAGCATCTACAGCTTGTTTCAGACAGAGGCTGAAACGAGGGCCTGCATGAAGTGCCAGCATAAGAGAGAAAGTTCTTTTTTTGAACTTTGAGTTATGCAAAGCTGTCATAGAGGAGTCACACAACTACGACATAGCTCTGGGAATGCAGCAGAATAGGTCTACATTAATGTATAATGGATGAAATTATTATGTGTAACGTCAAATAATTCGCTAGTGACAAAAATATAGAAAATCATTACCAGACAACTCTGCAGTTCCCCTTTAGCTGTATGGAGCATTTTTGCTTTTTTTTCTAAGCTCACTGCTTTGGTTTTACTGTTTGCAACTTTAATATTTTGGTTCAGTCTTACCAGTCTCTCATCAGTGTTGTTTCAGCAGGCAGCGGTTTTCAGCAAAAAAGTCCTGTCCAGCACCAAACAGCAGACAGACAAAGTTAGCGACTAGTTGGTGAACCTAGTGGAGCACTGAGTAACTAAAGAGCCAGATACAGTATTTCCCTCAGGAATTGGTAGAGACCAAAAACATAATTAAAAGGAAAGTAAATATTGGACTTATCGGTTGGCCCGATACAGGACTTCAAATAATGCTGCTCTGTGTCTTCTTGATGTGTAAATACAGTTCCCATATCATCTATTTATGGTGGTAATACAGCAATGTTTATAGCTTGTTGCACTGCGACCCAATAGGCTAAAAATCACTTCAGGCAGGTTTACATTTTACTTGGATCATACCTCACTTTTACAATTGTATAATGCTATTCTCTTGAATGCACAAAAGTGAGTTAAAGCCTGTAGTAATATATTTTTTTAACTCTCTGCAATTCCCCAAACATCATTCATCAATGATACTATTCATACTTTGTAATTGTTTGCTTGCAGCTTGTAATGTTTGTAACATTGTTACAAAACTTGGAGACACATACGTACAGTAGCTGAAAAAAAATTACATTTCAGATGGTCATTTTCCTTCCTGGCTGTTGCGCCTTGTGATAAATGATGGATAGTTCTGGTTACCCATGATTACCCAAGCAGCACAGGTAAAGTGTTTCCCTCTAAGACAGAAGCAACTCTTGATCAGTGGTCCATGTCTGCAAACCCTCACCCACATCTCCCGTTTTCTTCCCCCACTGTCTCTCTCCCTCACGCTGCTCCCAGAGGGGCTGCTGTTCACCGCAGAGCGCCTCCTGCTTAATGCTGGATGTGACAGAGCCCGCCACAAGATGGGATTTAAGGGAGGGGGGGACTGGGGGCTTTGGGGCTGCCATGGTCATGAGTTTCATTGCTGGCATGACCAGACCGTCCCCCCAAACCTGACCACTGAATTATTCAGGAGGTGAAATGCAAGGGGTGGGGGTAGGGAAGAAGGGGTGTGAGGTGTGTATGATTGCATCATTGCCATGTCTGGGCCTCTCTTGTGAATATATTCTTAACCTTGACATGCAAGAGAGATGCCGAAATGAAGGAGAGGCAGAAATGTTAATCATACAAGCAGTAAATCGGCATAACACATGCATACACACTCATGGCTTCACGCACTCATCATACACATGGTGACAAAGAAGACTGGGTGTGGCAGTAGTGCTGGGGGGGTGGGAGGGGGGCAGTATGGGTATCCCCACTGGAAAAGCCCTGAACACAACCTCCCCTTCCCCCTCTAACACCTTATACATAATTAAGATGTGTCTGGAGGCAGAGAGGCATAGTGGGGCAGAGGGAAGATTATTAAAAGCTGTGTATGATTCCAAACTCTGTTGAGTGTGAGCCAGGCAGATTTTGCAGTTGTAATTTTAGGAGATCTTCCATTCTCGCCAACAGAACAAGCCTGGGACACAACTCTCTTAAAAAATTAAGATCAATTGTAAAACAGCTCGAAGACACTAATGGGAAGATAAGAAGTGGAGTGATGCAGGGCTACGAGGAAGGAGGAGCTATTGTTATTGATTCAGGCATTAGCGTACATTATGTACAAATTGGTTCAGGGTGGCCCCTCATGTGAAGCCTTCTGCTGCGCAAACAAATTGGAGCATTTGTCTCAATATTCACTTGTAGGCGTATTAGGGTGTGAATATCATATCCATATCACATCCATATCCAATTTATTTCTGAATACAATTTTTTTTTTTTTTCATTTCTTCTGACTCACTTGCTCCGTGCATCTTTTGTAAAATATGTCACAGGAGAAATATAGGAATCTCTTCTTGTCAGGGGGACTAAGCCTGCTTTTCTTCTTGACAGCTGAAGAGAAAGAAACGGGGAGGGAAGGGAGGGAGGGATAAATAAGGAATGGAGACGTCCTATATATTACACAGGTAGCTCAAACCCTGACAATCGACAATCTGTCAGACTTCTCATAGCAACAGGGCAACTCCCATGAATCGACGTCCTCGGGGAAGAAACAAGGATGTGTCTCAGAATGTGTGTGTGGCAGTTCCCTGTGGCTAATTCATTTCGTTGAATTTCATTAATCATATTTACCACCTGTGCTCGACCGTGCCAGTGACTGTTGGTGTTATTACAGGATCTGCAAGTGTCTCATAGACATGCCCACAAACCGACATGCAGTCTCTCTCATTCCCTTTCCACACATACAAACACACTTGACACATGCATATACATAACCGTTTCCCTTTGTGGACCGTTGCCATGCAACATTTCTCTGATTGGGTTAGTTGAGCTCTGGTGCATGTGCTCACACACACACACACACACACACACACACACACACACACACACACTCATGCTGGCTGATGAGGATCAGATCACAAACATACTCCTTTGCCACACCCATCCTCCTCTCCCACGGGACACAGCTGCACTTCCAAGGCCAAGGATGGAGTGAAGAGAAAGGCGTGGCTGTTCCTGGACAAGGGAAGCTCTCTGCGCTCTGCTGCTCAATCCAGGGTCGTAGCTTATCTTGGCGATCTCCTTGGAGATGTTGGATGCTGCATTTACTTAGGATGTATTCAACCTTTTTCTCCCTTTTCATTCACTTTGTTTCGTATTTTGAAATTCTAAAACCACCTGGAAATGTATGTGAGGAATGATCAATGAAAAAAGACACCAAATGCACCTCACTTTGCTTTTTGCTCATGGTGCAATGTTAATTCCTTTTGCTGATAGATTGGACCAGTTCTGCACAATGCATCATTTAAGTCTCTCAGATTTTCTGTTTCATTTCTGTTGATTTGGCATTGGAAAGATAAATTGAACTTGATAGGACTTCAGGCAATGCAGAACCCACCAGTAGAGTTGGTGCTGTGCATGCTGGGGAATTTTCCACTTTGTTTTTTTTAATGTGACTTTTAATGTGGTTTGTTTTTGTTTCAGGGGACAATCTCTGCTCGGACAAATGCAGTATGTGGCCCTTGGTGATGATGTAAACTCTACTTTTAAATGTAGATTTGTAAGTTTGATTCTAATGTATTGAAGACAAAAGACTGCAGGCTAAAACTATAGCTCTCCAGCTTTGCTGCACTTTCTTTGTTTCACAACCCAAATATATACATATGATGTATTTCAAAGATTAGACATTGATTAGAAAATGTTGTTGTTTACAAAAATTTATTCATACAAATCTTACAACACTTTCATAACATTGAGAAACGTAAAACCCCATATGAGGACTCCTGTGTGTATAATGATGTCACTTGTACTAAGGTTCACTTTTAAAACACATCGTTTTCAGATAGATAGAGATTAAACATTGAAGTAAGGCGTTTGGCGCTTTCAGAAATATCAACAACAGGCATTTTCTATGATCTGCACAACATCTCTGTCATGTTCTGAAATCCCTTTATTCTAGATAGTGATGCACATGTAGATAATATGTTGGGGCTATTTTCTGATTAATAATTTACCGACCAATATCAACATAATCAACAACACCTCATAATCAACAGTAACAAACACTGGTCATTGTTCACAACTCTCACAGACACTGAACACCCCAAACTCATGCACACACACACATTGCCTGTTCCATCAACATTTACATTCTACTATTTTTTTTCTTTTTTTTTTTTACTCAATGAATCATTGGCCATGCTTTAAAGAAAAGCCTAATTCTACTACTCTTGGGGCAGACTAAGCCGAGCGATTAAACAGAGTAAAAGGAAGTTTCAGTGTAAGCTAATGGACTGCAGCATTGTAGGGCCACTGAAATTGCCATCTGTCACTTGTGGCAAATTTTTAATTGTTTTTTTTTCTCACGTTGAAGCAAGGCACCAAAGCCAAAAGCTGTTTCCACCTCCACATGCGCGTTCAGTCACTCATTCACGCAAACAAACATGAAATGCACACACACTCGCGTATAAACACAACTGCAAACATCCACATCCACACACACACACACACACACACACACACACACACACACACACACACACACAAAGCCTGTAGGATAAAGTCAAATTGAAGAAAGAGTGTATTGATAGTTTCTTTGGGGGTGAAGCGGGGGGCACAGGCCACTGATTGGATTGCATGGGTGCATAAAGCTGCATTTGCATAATATTGAATAGATGCGCAATATAACTCCCTAATAAAAGTCACTGGGAAGATCCTTCTGCTGGAGGGCTGGATTTCATTCACCTCCATTGTAGTCCGAGAGGGAAACTCAGAGTGGCCTCGTCCGGCTTCACTCATATACTCTTAATCCCTCAGCTGATACCAAAGTGAAGGGCATTGACCCTGATCTCACTCTGGCAGGTGAGGAGAGGCGGCAGCTGCGGTGCTCTCACCTCTTGTTTCTTCCTGTATTCGGGTGTGACAAGCTTTCTCAGACTTGTGGGTGCCATAACCTGTCTCTTATGTAACAGCCTACTTTGCTTTCTCTCCCTCACACACACTATCTCTCTTTGTCTCCTGCTCTTTCATCCTATCCATGCATACCTTTCTCTCTCGCGTAACACTCTCCTCATCTCTTTATCACATCCTCACTGCACATTCCCCCTGTAGACATCTAACACAGATCAGCTTTGTCTTTACGATGAATCACAGCACTGTCAAATCAACAATTTAGCACGGCGATCTATAGAAGCAAAATAATCTCTAAAAAACCACTACCAGGACAATGGCAATCAGCAAAAAGGGGGGTCCAGTGTCTTCTGTTATGATATCCACAATGACAGCAGCAAGGGAGGTAAAAATTCAACAAGTCAGTGCAGTAGTGGTTTCCACCACCTCCAACCCTCCTTGTTCACATTTCAAACACATCTCGGGGAGGTTGGGGGGGAGTGGTGCTGAAATAGGCTTAGCGCAGCCCCCTTCCAAATAGCACAATCAAAAAAAGCACTATGGCATGCAGTTTCTAAGCAAAATTAGCAAGGTGTCCGTTTCCACATGCACCAATAAATAAGAAATGAGCGTTAAATATTCCTAACTGTAACTCAGATGCTACCTTTCCTCTCCACCTCTTGTCAAAATGCAAATTTCCTGCATCCTATATGTTCTGGGTCCATTCTGAATATTTTTAGTGCTGCTCAAATAAAATCAACAGTTGAAGCACATTCTTCCAAATAATTCTGTTGACTGAATGCAGACAACACTGAGATGAATATGTGCACTGTGTCATTTCTGTACCTTACATAATACACACATATGGAACATTCTTCACACAGTCCTACTGAGCATGATTTATCTCCTACAGTAAATTACTTTGAGGCAAGTGAGCAAGCAGTGTTTGCCGCATACTGTTAACAGCAACTTGAGTGCTTCCTTTATCTTTAGTAAAGGCGACAATGCCCTTGCAAAAGCCTGCAATTCAATTTCTTAAATTCCTTTGGGTTGGATTTTACCACTAGTTCCATGAATGACTGTGTAAGTCAATCAGTTATCCATCGAATGAGAGGCCGCATAACAGAAGCCATCTGAATTCCCCTGGAGGGGCAGCAAGCTATACAAACCCACAGAGCTCCCATTAAGGGAGCCAGGAGAAGGCTGGACAAGGGCAACATATATCATTTAGGATAAGCCGGATATGCCTCACATAGCATGCTCACTGCTTCTTTGGGCCTGTTTGGAAAAAAAACAACACTAAAAAAATAGAACGTTGGTTACAAAAATAAGTATAACATTCAATACTTTGATTGTCTTTTTAAAATCTATTTATTTTCTGCATATGTAGATGACCTTTAAAGATTTCAAGCGCATTACGTTGAAGGTGCACAATAATCTTTTTTTCTGAATTCTTCTTTTTTTTTTTGTCATTTTGTTTTGTTTTCAACATCTTAACATGAAAATAAAATATTGGTCCACAAAGTATACTAACTGTGCGGTATCAAGTGCTTTTGTACAAAAAGAAAAAAAACGATATTATTATTAAAATATTCATTTTAATGGCTTTACTTCATACATAAATACATGTTGAAAGAACACAGGCGCAATCCACTGGTTGGTCAGATATATCTGAATGACTTTGATTTAACGACTGGATGTATATACACAGGAGGGCAGTTTGGGCGCTTTAACAACGCTACAAATAGGCAAGTCGGCGTCCTTTGTTCCTAACTCTCTGTCTGTACCTTCTTCCCAGAACCGCTGCCAGGTATTTCTGCACGGCCATCTGCTTTCTATAGCGACTGTAGCTGTCGGTGAAGATCCCATCTGAATGTCTTTTGGATAAGGGCTCTGACTCTTCCTCCATGCTGTTGTCGTCACTGAAAAAAAAAACAAAAAAAAAACCCCCACAACATTAGTTAACTTGCAGCCTCTCAACAGATTTATGCTCTTTTTGATTTGACATCTTAGCGTTGATACTCTCTTCATCATGACGCAAAGTTGCCTACAATCGTTAATAATGCATTTATGGGCCTTTCATCCTTATTATATATATTTTTTCGTTTGAAAAAAAAGGCGGCAAGCAAGACAGTGTAAAAGAAACAGTGGCTAAAGCGTTTTAGAAAAGTTATAAATGATTCATTTGCAGCCCCATTGCATATTCTGACGCATGGTTTTTCATTAGTGGGCAAACCAAATCAATGTATGGATTAATCACATACAAATCGTAGTGTATTTCAGTCTCAGAGAAAACTGACCCTCATTCCTAAGGGAGCAATCATGAACGCAGTACCACGCCACAAAAAAAAACACATAAACAAAAAGGTGTCATGAAAATGTCTAGACGTTTTTTTATATATATATATAGAGAGAGAGAGAGATAAAAACAAATCATCAGAAAACACGCACATGAAGTGACAGACAGTGATGCAGCAGCCTGGACTTGTGTAGCGGAGAAACACAACAAAATGATGACTGCAGGTGAACGCTTATAAGAAATGCCCTTACCCTGCACGAATTGTCATCAGAGAATGCAGATAATGTCTCGCTGTTAACTGACCCAGGATGTCCCTCAAGGCTCTATCTAATTCTTCCTCAGCATGCCTTTCTGGTCTGAGATGATAAAACGCCAAAACACATAGATCATCAGTGACGAAAAAGCGCAGACAAAATGATCAAAAGTAGCCTAAAATGTCCCCACCAGGTGCAATTATTTCCAATCCTCGTAGCCTTTTTGCACAGGCTATCCTTCCGTCTCTGTCGACCTTTTATACCTTGATTATTTACAGTATTGGAACCAACATTTTAGGCTACTCTGTATGAAAATAACACTGAACAAATAACATGAGAAACTCTGGGGGGAAACAAAGCAAGCAAACATTATCGCAAACAGCAAAGAAAGTCATTAAATGGACTCCAGACCGAGGCTTTAAGCTGTGATGCGAAAGCACATTTACCTCTTCTCTGGTGGATAGTATAGGGTGTACGCGTCGTCGTTCAAGGACGGTGGGCTTCGTATAGCAATCTGATCGCTATCAAAACCCATGTCGGATAATGAATTCCCATCCTCATCGAAGGCGTCGTTGTCAAGTCTGCAAAAGGGAGAACACTCGTCACAAATCTGATCTGTGCACAAGTGGGACGCAGGAGTGAAAAAATGCCAACATGTCTGCATCTGTTTTTCCAAAATCAGTGGGAGGTTAAATGCATTAGAAATAAGGGATGAAAACGAAATAAATTGAATACCTGAAGGTTTATTTAAATTAAAACCAGAAAACGAATTATTTAAATTTGACCAAAAAATGTAATGGATTAAAATGTGTTAAATGTGTGTTGCTTTATTTTTTCTTTCTTTAAAATATTTATTTTTATCGGGAAAATCTGTCTTTAATTCCAACTTGATGTCGCTGCTCTCCTGCTATAGCATACAGCCTCATTAATTATTTACAGATCGAAACAATGGGTGTGAAAATGCTCACATTTAGTGTAGGCGTGGTGCCAGGATTTTATTAAAAGAATGCTGCAATTAGCAGAGAAAAATTAGAATCGATAAGAACCACGCCCAAATTATGGATATGCTTTTCAAAGAAAAAAACAAAAAGAATAAATCTTAAATGGATAGAGCTCTCCTATTCGTTTTGCCTCGCCTCTCTTTGGTGACGCCAGTTCACCGTCATCCCAAAGGGCTATCCATTGCACTGACTGCACTCTCATTTTTAATAAGGGGAGTTCTGTGAACCGTCCCACCGGACAGATACCTCTACGCAATTTCCATTGCTATTTTTTTCATAAGACTTGCATTTTTGAATGTTGAAATTACGGTTTTTCCTTATGTGATTCCTGCCAGTTAAGTGATTTAAAATTGTGCGCAATTACGCACACTTATTTGAAATAAAAGTGCCCACATCCAAATCTTCAAAGACTTTATCATTAATCACAACGCAACATCATCATTGAACAAAACTGATGTGCACTAGCTTTTACAATTAATTAATTACAAAATACCAACATCATCATGTTATAAAGATGCATAAAAATGAAATTCACCTACCTAATCTTAGGGTAACTTAGTCCGATAGGTGTGCAGAAGACGCTGTAGTGCATTAAGATTCCGTAGATGAGCAAGATTAAAGTCGCTTTACTCGAACTGGCCATGCTGTTAGAAAAATGAAAAACAGACGTAACATTAAACAGGTTAGTCACTCCTATAGAATCAACATGCTCGCTCTTTGCTCTGTCAAATGTACACGCTGTGCAACTTCTCTTCTCATAAACTACAAAGCTGCATCGAATATACACTTGTTTAAATTAGAACAGCGTCCGTTTGCTCAAACCAAAAAGGTTTCTGTCTGTTTTTATTCGTCCCATTTCGTAAAAGTTTAACTGTGGCATTGACAACGAATCCTTTGCATGCAGCGCCAAAGTAATTAAAAACAACTGATCTCCGTGCAGTGCAGGAAAGAAAAAAAAAAAGAAAAACGAAAAAGACGAATTTCCTTTACTTTATCTCGCACTCCATCAATGAATTTCTCCGAGTTTCAAGACAATCCGCAGATAAAGCACATACCTATGGCAGGGAAGCAGGGAGAGCGCTGTGCTGTAGGATGTGATCCGGGCGCGGCTGTGGTGGTAGTGGTGGTGGTGTGTGTGTGTGTGTGTGTGGGTGGGTGTGTGTGTGTGTGTGTGTATGTGTTTGAGAGAGAGAGAGAGAGAGGGGGGGAGAGAGAGAGAAATAGACAGAGAGAGCGAGAGAAACGGCTTCTTTCTCACGGCACTTCTTTCCCGGCTGAAGCGCCTTCGTCGTCTCCTTATGTTCCCCTCAGTGCAGCCTATCTCACTCTTATACAATAAGTAGGATTCAAACCAGTCGCAGAGGCAAACAAAAAGTCGGTGGGAAAGTGCGCTGTATGTTCGTCTACATATCGTTGCTCTAAACTTTTGTCCTGTGCTGTGATTGCCTTGGATTTTTATCTGTGTATCGCAAGCCTTGCCCCCCTCCCCCTCCTCCCTCCAATAAGTCACATTAAGGATGCTATAGACGTCATCAAGTCTGCCTCCCGGAATATAAAAGTACAGTTCCTTCCTCATCGATGCATCCGTCAGCCCCCCCCCCAAAGATGGAAGTTTATTGTCAAACTTTCTTCTTCTTTATAAAAAAACAAACAAACAAAAAAATACAGCACTAGTCGTCAATGCATACATGAATTTGTGAACTTTTGCACAGGACGATGTGACAGCCAATACAAATCAATCCCCTCACCCCCACCCCAACCCCCTTCAATAAATCCAATTAGGCTTTTATGATTATGACCGAGCTGGGAAATGATCATGCAGGCCTATCTTTGCTGGTGGTGGCGGTGATGGTGGTGGTTTCGTGTGACTGGATGGTTTTGACTGAGGGGGGGGGGGGAATCAGGCTTCCGCTGACCAAGTTCAAGGTCTCTGGGGAGTCGGGAGCTGTCCGGTCCTGAAATGAATCCTCTAAAACTGTATATGAACAGAAACTTTTCCTAATCATTTCCAGTAATTGTTCACTGGATATCGAGGGGTGGCTTTTAATGGACCTTGCAATGACAGCACTGTAATGCCTCGGCCTGTCCGTTGGATTGTTTAAATGAACGAGGCACGTAATCTGATTTGAACAGGGGCTTGTGACGCAGGATGCCGGTTCAGAGAGCTACCAGCCTACGTGGCTTCATGGACATGCAATGCTTTATGCACATGCAATGCGCTGATTGATGTGTTTAAACGTGAAGGGAAAAAACGGATACGGCGTGTAATACTGTTATATATGTGGCAATTAACCAAGATGCAGTCAGGCCTAATTCTTTCCACCAAATCTGGGCTGATGAAGCCTAATTTGGTAATTGTTTTGGCAGTAAGTCGAACCTCTTCAAGCTCTGTAATATTCTGCTTATTATTTGCTAATAATAGCCTACAGTCAAATAAAATTGCAGCAAAGTATAAACTTGGCCTTCATATTCATGACATATGATAATGGCTTACAGCAGAGTGTGTAGGACGCAAGTTATGAAACTTTTAATTTAGAGGGTTGACGCCTGTGTAAAAATCCAACGCCGGAGTCCTGTACGGGGCCTTGTAATTATCACCAACTGGAGGTCAGCGCACCGTACATCACTGAATCACACCTATAGCTCACCGACCAATTGAAGAGTTTGACAAAGAGGAGAGAGATTCACGTCAGCGTTTTGTTTACTCTGACGCAATATGACGAACAGAGCCAGTCACTGCCCGCAGGGTCCAATCCACAACTTCTTCTTAGCGGGGCGTGATTCCTATGAAGAGCACAACTTAAACCCCCCATATGCGTTAACGGGAGCAGACTTCTAACATTAGGCCTGTTACAGTCACACGCAGCTCAGTAGCCTGGGCAAACGGCGCCACCATGAGGGGAGGACAGAAACTTGCTCTTCAGTCATCATCGTCCGTGCACAGACAGAGAGGGAAAAGGGAAAAGAAGAGTCATTTCTCTCTCATTTGATCGTAGTGAGGCTGACAGCCATGGCCCAAGTTTTCGCAGCAGAGCAAATTAATTAGCCTATTTGTCGTTATGCTTGTTATTCACCTAACACGATAATCTCTGTTTAGAATCCACTGTTATTCTTTCAAATCATTCTAGCACAGGTTTTTGTTTGGACAAAAATAAGACTAGCAAAGGGAAAACGTTTGGGTCCGTTTTTTTTCATAGTATTATGTGGAATTAACAAGGGTTTATCAAAGTAGAGTAGTTCCTACCTATTTTGGTTGTGAACCATGAAAATGAAGCAGTAGGCTATTGAGACTGAAGGTTGATTCTGATGGTTCCATTTAAGAGATCTGAGGAGAAAAGAAGGCCTCTTTCACAAGAAAAAAACATATATATATATATTGGGGAAACATCTATTAAATTTAATTAAAATTGCACAGCAGAAATTGTACAGAAGATTTAAAATGCCTTAATAACACAGAAACATAATGAAATAACCTACAATAGACATTTTAATATGTATTTCCTTTTCCATTTTAGACATTTTAAATCGTCCGTGACCCCTCAGACTTATCTCGTGACCCCTTGGAGAGGTCTCGAGCCCCAGGTTGATAACCACCGATGCAGGCTACAATCTTCTCGCCACACCTGCTTCAAAGGGTCTCAAATAATTAAATTATCCTGCCAAAACTTTCAACCAGCAGTAGCCCATGTATGTTTTGTTAGCCTACAAACAACAGGCATACATGTTTTACTTGAGCATTATTGTTAATATAAATATATAAATATTTATCTGGGATCAAATAATCTAACCTGACACCTGCACAAGTAATATTCACTAAACCTATAGGCCTACAGTTAAAATCTCTGGTAAAAAGTAGTAGGCTAGGCTGAACCTAGAGGTTAATGTATTTTATCACATAGGTTATAAAATTAGGCAAACGTTTTAGAAGTCTGTGGAAACACAAAACAGCTGAATTTATGGCAAATGCACATTTAGTGAAAAAGACTCACTAGGATTTGTTCTCCCCCTTTGTGTTAGTGTGTGGACATGTAGGCTAATATTACTCATGTTGTGGGGACATTAATCTGATTACACAGTCACATAGTGAGGACTCACCTTCAAGTTGGGGACAAAATGCAAGTCCCCATAACGTAAGGGTTAAGGTGTGTGTGTGTGTGTGTGTGTGTGTGTGTGTGTGTGTTTCCTGTTTCCCACAGGGGCCGACTTGTAGGAGAGGGCCCCCAATTGAAACTTGCGGAGCCGCCCGCGTACAGTGCAGTCAGAGTCAGTAGGGGTCAGCAAAGCACTTCAGAATCACTTCAAAACAATCTCAGCAAGGTCTCATAGGCTACATACTGAATTTACAGTGTAGTATATTGTAGTCATTGTTTTTGCTGATACAAAATGTTTAAGATGCGACATCAACATGACCCTCCCCTCTCGATAAAACCCTTTTATTTTCACATCTTTGTCCATAGCTGAAATACAGACGCACTGTTTTTGCCTTTGGAAATGTAGTGGGGCTGATACCACACGAAGTTAAATAGGCTGTTACACACCGTGTGTGAAGTACAGGCCAACCTATAATTAAGTACGTAGACCCAGTTAACCCTTCTTACAACCTAGAGGGCGCCAGATGTCTGCACATTGTGAATAAGTTTCAAAGGTTTAACGGCATGATATAATATCGCTTTTTATGTCTAAATTATACAATTTAAAAATATATTTGCATCATTTAATTGAGTGATACAAATTAGAACAGCTTTATCTATTTGGTAGTGAGCCAGATGATGGATTTTCTCCTCAATCTGAGCCAGTGATGTCGGCCATATTGGGCACAAGGGAAAACCATTCAATAGGATATGATGTGACGTTCAAATGTTATTGGAAATAATCAAACAAGCCGGCATGAACTTTGACAAACGAGCAAACAGAGCAAGAAAAAAAAGAGGGCTGAATTTCCCTTACACATCCAAGTTCTGAAGATGTTATTTGAAGTGTTACTGAATTATTTTAGGGAAATATTTTTTTTCAAAACCTCAATTAATATGTGTAAGGCTGATTTTTTCTTCTTCACTATGCCACTAGTAGCCTATCATTTACAAAGTAATTTATACTAGAGCGGATACATCAGTCGATTCGACAGAAAAGTTCTATTTTGATAATCGTTTTAAGCTATTTTTAAAATAACAAAATATACACTCCTATCTTCTCCAACGTGATCATTGCTTCTCTGTTAAATAGTACGGGGCTTGTAAATTGACTTTCTTTTTGTTTTGGACTGTTCTTTAAATAAAAGACAATAAATATGATGACATTTTTTGCCTTTTTATAGAACAAATGATTATTCAAAAAAAGAAATCTGCAGATTAATCCATAATTAAAATAATCGTTAGTTGCAGCCCTAAGCAGGACAGCAGTAACTAAAGGGATGTAATCATTCATGGTGACGGTCGTTTATGTTATTTAATTGTTCCCAAACTGGAGTTCTGGACACTCTCATACGAGTATGGAAGTTAAATCTGGGGGTCAGCAGATAAGAACGCGCTTGGAGACAACGGGTTTCTGCTACGCAAAATGATAATGCTTTTTTCAGACTTTCTTGTGAATCTTTGTGTCTTTCAATCACATAGCCTACATAAAAAATATTCGAAGAAAAAAAGGGGGGCAGTCTTTGGTTGAATCGGTCAACTACCTAGGCACACTGGTGACGTGGTTCACAAGCAGACACTACTTTATTTGAAGGGCTCATAAACCACTGCGTTAATGAGTATTTTAGGATCAATTGTAGCTGAGAAACTCGGATGTACGAGTCTAATATGAGCACCTGAATGCAGCATTATTCCTTCTTTGGCCTCGTCGGCTCCTCCGTGCTAGTCCGGCTATTGTTGTGTGTCTTTCAGGGCAACCCTAACCTATCAGCGGGCGGTGGTTTCTGGATATTTTAACTGTTTTTCTGAGCCCTCACCCCGCCATATTAAGCAGTCTTTGTCAGCTGGCGGCGTGTCCTCGTGTTAACGGAATAGAAAGGATCCCAGCGGAGGACTTTGGGCTGGTGAAGTAGTTAATCGGTATGGGACAGACGGAACACTGATTCCACGTTAGAGACTGCTTGTGTCGGCTGTTTCCACTTCTTTGGATTGTCGACGTGAAATAGAAACGCGGAAAGAAAAGACCACAGGACGCATGTAGCCAAAGTACAACACTGCAAAGGTCGCTTTTAAGGTAAGCAGAGCTTGTCCAAAAAAAAAAAGTCACATTGTGTCTTGGAAGTGAGCGAGCAGGGCCTTGTGACACTTGGAGAAAGTTGGGGAAATGTAATCAGGAGAGTTTCTACGGTGTGTAACAATTGTAATACAAAGTGTGTTGCGTTATTGACCCTGTACCAGGACTTGAGCGTTGGGATTATTTGTCGATGGGAGAATAAAACTATAAGGAAAGACTCCCCACAAACCGCCCTGGGACAAGACTAGATTGATACATTTGCACTATTTTAGCCATGAAAGTTTACTACCTACCCTTTTCTCCCTGCCTCACCCAGTCTCTCGCTCTCTCTCTCTCTCTGCACGCGCACACACACACGCACACACACAAACACACACGCACACACACACGATCAGCTGCTGTAGGCCTCAGCGGTTACAGGCCTTTTTTACCTACAACAGAGCTTCCAAAATTACAAAATCTCTGTAATTAAAATCTTTTGCTAGTCTATTCTGACAGATTCTCCCACATTAGCGCTCCCCACAAACCCCATGTGTGTTAGAAGACATAAAGTACAGGAATGCTGTTGGTATGTGTGTGTGCGCGCGTGAGCCTGCCTGATTGTGCATGTGTCTGTTGGTGTGCTTATATACTCCGGTGCCACAGTAATCCTCCTCCATGGTAATCCCTCTGTTAGTACAGTCCCAGTTGGCTGGACAGTCATGTCTCCCTCACACACACACACACACACACACACACACACACACACACACACACACACACACAGCTGGAATGGATAGGGTTGTTGGCAGAGGAGTGAGGAGTCCTAACAGGTGGTGTTGGCCGGGGTTCAGAGACTTGAGTTTAACTGGAGACATGAAAGATCCTCGCATACTCCTCGAGTGTCCTCATGGCACGAATGAGACTCTACAGTATCATTACAGTTTGCTGATTAGAAGCTTCCAGTCTCTTGCATCCCAGCAGCACGGTCAAAGTCAGAACGCGAAACACTGCATGTTAGCAAAACTGAACCAATGTTTGGATTTTTCTGGCAACAAAAAGAGAAGAGCCTCAGATTTCAGATAGCCACAGTCCAAGATGTGGGCACAGAGAACAAGCAGAGCTCTTCTGTTTTATAGCTTGAAGATGGCTCATTCTCTCTCCCAGCCTCACTCTAGCCTTTGACAGTCACAGCAGGTGGCCTCTATGGCATGAATGGATTCGGAAGGAAGTCCCTCACCACTGCCAGCCCCCTCCACTCACTGTGATTGGCATAGATGGCAGGCTGCCCTGAAGATAAGACCAGGGAAATTACTGAGTTACGCTTCAGTAATGGTTTATAGCCCAGGGTACCTTCTCATCTCTCTGTGGTTGTGGCCAGTGTTTACAGAGCAAAGTCTGTCAACTTAGCTTTTGGGAATACTGTATGTGCTGAATTTATCTATCGTAGCAAGTCGACATCAAGACTTCACATGCTGCTGTTTTCCTAAGCTCTTTAAAAAAGCCTTTAGAACACTGTAATGTAGGTGCTCAACAGTAACCTGATGACCTTTCTTGTAATGTTGAAAGGATCAGTGGATAGCAAATGGAACAACAGTGGAGTGATCGATAAATTGTCATTTATCAAACAAAAAATGCCAAACGATCACAGGTTTCAGCTTCTCAAATGTGAGGATTTACTGCTTTTCTCTATTTAATCTCATTGTAAATTGAAGACTCTTCGATTTGTTTGTCAGAAATAGCAAGAAGACATGACGTTTGGCTCTGGGACATTGTGACTGATTTTACAGCCTAAAGGATTAATCAGTAAAATGTTTTGTATGACAATAGTTTTAGCCCTGCTTTTTAGTATGTTAAGGTGCTTCAACAATATCTAAGTATCGTATGAAAAGCTTTAATGCTAACATGCTTTTATATGTAACTGCACCCAGTTATGACAACAAGCTGTAGTACCACGCTACATCACAGCTGGGTGTGGTCACAATAGAACAGACCCTGGGACAAGCCTGCGTTGTTTTGTCGGAGCCACCGTGTGCTGGCATCACCCGCTTTGGGAAGTCATCCGTCAAAAAAGTTGAACCTGGCGACGTGATATCATCATACATGCAGGCAGGCATGCGTTTCTGGTGGATTACTTTGTAACATGAGGGTATTACAAACTGTGTAGAGTTTTGGAGTCTGACAAGCCTTTAAATGCACTTTACTGTATTACTACACCTGGACTAATTGTATTTCATGTCTCATCTGTAATCAACGCTGCACGGTGCATTGCTTTAACACAGGGATGCTTTCGCTCACACCTCTCAAACCAAGGAGGCCAATGCAGTTATATTTTCCTTCTTTCAAAATCTAGTTTGAAGCTACTCTTAACATTCAAGAATAGAACTTCACAGAAGAACCTTTCCTAAATATAATTGTCAAAAACTGGCAAAATGTTGATCTAAAACAGGAACTATCTGATCAAAGAAAGTAAAGAAGATCTTTACTGCCGTGTTTTGGTTTGACTACCAGTGTGCAAAAAGCAAACTGACCAAAAGAAAACTCAATTCATGTATCATACTTACTGACTATACACCCTGGATGAGTGTGTCCACGGTTCAAAGGTCGAACGGCCTCTCCCAGTACACTCCTGAGTTGCATCTTATGTGATTAGTCAGAACAGTAACGAGAGGTCAGAGCTGCGTCACGCATGATCACGTTGAGTGCAGTACATAAACTTCTTGGAAGTCCAAGATGTCTCATTTATACACACGTTATCAGAACTATTCAAAACCATTTTTAGAGGGGCAGATACACTTGGTCAGCATTAAAGCTAAACATACTGAAGTGAGACTCTGATGGAGTATGTGAAGATTGGCACATCAGAAACTGTAAAGTATTGTTTTTTCTTTTCATTAACACATTTTCTATGCTACCACAATGCTTTATAGGACGTTTTCCAAACTTTTCACTCATTGCGTAACATTATTCCTCTTAGAATACCCGGATTTAATACATTTCTTTGCCACAGTTTGTCACATAAGGGGTGTCACATCTTCATACAATGCAGACCTGTAAAGGTCTTTGAAAGCATGTAACTAGGTTATACAAATAATCTTGATTCTGGTACAGATGTGAGTTGGCCCTTACACACTTTGGTATACGTTTACCTCAGGTTATGCTTGAAGTTCCGACCTTCTACTCCCGATGGTGGAGTGAAGAGCACACTGTTGTAAAGAGGGGGGACGTGATATCATTTAAATATGGTGCTAACAGAGCACATTTTCAGAGCGTCATCAGTTTGCGAAGATATTTCGCCATCCGACGTGAGGTTCTGACAGAGTATACTGACCCCTTAAACTTAACAGTTTGGCCTGGTTGTGTAGTGGTGGGATTGTTTTTCCTGAATGTTGCCTGCATGCCAGCTACAGCAAAAGCTTCCCTCCTGCAGCTCTCCAGCAGTGTTGTATTCAGCCCTGTGGGAAGCAGCAGCCTGTGTCTTCTTAATCTGACACGGCATCACTGGCAGTCTGGAACACAGCCTCACATGTCCTTGGATGGGGTCTGGCTCCGGCATTTGTCTGAACACATACTACTGCCTTTTGTGTGCTCTTGTAAAATATGCCTGGGAGGACGTGCATGAATTTACTTTCATTGTGTATCATATTCAGTGCAGTTTGTTTAACATTTCCAAGTGTGGTGAAGTAATTGTTAGCACTTGAACTCATCCAAAGGGGGAGGTAAATATGGGGGTAACAATTTCTCGTACAGCAGAGATCTTTTAAGTCGGATTTTAAGTCGGATCCATGACCCACATATGAGCTTGAGGCGGTATTTACTGTGTTCCCTTGGAAGCCACCAAGAGAATGGCACATTTCTTCCAGCTAATCTCATGTTGTATATAACAGCCTCATTTAGGAAACCATCTGAGAGAGGATACAATAATCTGCCTGTAATTTGCTTTCATCATAAGTTAATTTGAGCCGCCATTAGTTTTGGTAGATTTGTCCCACAAGGGGAAAAAAAGTGGTAATGATCCTCTTCACCACAAATACTCTATAGGTTTTTTATATACGTTTTTCAATCTTGGACTTAAATGTGTCATTTTAGGACAATTAAATCTGAATAAAATGCCAATGAATAAGAGCTTTGTGGATAGACCAGGACTAGGGTTGATGGAAACCAATTGAGGAATCCCGTGCTGCAAATGTGGCTCCTTGACGGTCTGTAAAGTGGTTTGGAGAAAATGATCCACAGCATATGCTGTATATTAATAATATTTTTATTTAGTTGGCTGTGACAATAAAACTGCCCATTCATGAGAGCGGTGGTTTTTAAATCTGTCCCTGTTTATAGAGGCATCTGGATGTTTTGGATGTTTTTTAATTGGAGCACTTGGTTTGATTGATTGTATGGCTCCACCGCTCTAAGGACTGTGTGTGCTCTGATTAGCATTTGTGCCGCTCAGCGTTAGCATATGTATGGTATAGTATAGTTCAGGGGACTGAGTGCGCTGTGCTCGGTGGGGGGAACACCACAAGGTACTATCTCATTTTCCATAACAAAAGGTAGATGGGACTGACAAAAGAATATATTGACAACCTTTCTCTGAGGTACTAAACGAGGCTTTTTTTTGTTCTTCCCAGAGCACAATTCTCCATGGGTGGTTCAAAAGTTGGGTAGTACATTTGTTATATAAAAGGTTTTGTTGTTGAAATAAAAAAATATTTTTCCAATTGCATCATTTGAAGGAACTAGAATCTAGAGGATTGAGATTGTTGGGTAAGAATGACTTTGGTAATTAGCTGATTTGGAAGCTTGGGTATTGACAGCAGCAAAATGTCAATTTCTCATACACCCTAGTTGTCCTTAAAGAATGAGCTTATTGCTTTTTGATTAGTACCATCCATTTTTGAGTTATTAATTTCCCACAATTTTAACATGATATCCCTTGATTCATTTTTGATTTCGCTGTATGCCATGTCTTGTATTTTGAGCCAAAGAGGAAAGGATCTTGTGGGCGTTAAACCAGTTTGACACGCCAGATCATGCGCCAACCCTGTGGGCTCGCTCAGACTTGTGATCTGTTCATGGCCATTTTAGGAGCGAATCCTCTGAGTGCATAATGATGAAATAGGAAAGTTTGCCAATCATTAAGGGGGGGGGGGTGTTAACATATTATTCAGCCTATAATTACGTGACAGAATTTGGGCACAAACATCAATAGAGTCTTAAACAGAAAGTGAAACTACTGACAACCGACGAAATGTTCAAATGCTTCTGTTCATTCACACAGGAATAGTTTTGAAATTGCCTAGAGACACTAATCCAAGTCCAGTCAAAGTGCTTTGATCCTCATCATTGTAGTTGTTGATCCTAATAGTTGGCTTCATTTTAAAGCAGCTATTACACAGTATTAACATTGAGAGACAGAATGTGTGTACTTACCTTCATCGTGATCAGCAGTAGTCTGGTTTCATCAGGATTAGAACCAGCCTGGAGTTTATTTGCTTCCAGGACACAACAGAGGATTTGAACCATTGATACCCTCTTAAAACTACACTCACACATCTTTTCAAATGGCCATTAGGGTCAGGCGCTAAGCGCTTTGGACATTTGGAAACATGTAGTGGTTGACATGTGTGACAGGATAAGGTCAAAGGTGGCAGTCATGTTTATGTTGGCTTCTGCACCGATGTCAGTGGCTTCCATTGTGAAATTTTCTTAGGGTTTAGTTCAGCCTGTTGCACAAATACAGTCAAGCACCAGGAAGTTCAAAGCACTTGACTTGAGCTGCAACTAACAATTACTTTCATTGTTGATTTATCAGATGAGTGTTTTCTCGATTAATTGCTGGGTCTAGAAAATGTAAAAAATACTGTACAATGCCCATTACAGTTTCCTTAAGCCATAAGTGACTTCTTCAAATAATTGATGAACTTTTCAACAACCCTAAAATAATGTGTTTACTATCACATAAGACAAAGGTAAGTAACAAATTCCCACAATTTAGCAACTGGAACTAAGGAATGTTAGGCTAATTATATCCAAAATAATTAGGTGTATTGTAGTGGTGCGGTTCACAAGCCAATGCCATACTTTCAGTAGGGACTAAATAAATAGTTTTCTTCACCAGAGGATTTAATCTTACGCTCCATCCACACTACTGCGTTTTTGTTTTAAAACGGAGACCTTTTGCTACGTTTGCACATCCCATCCAGACTAAAACGGCAAAAACGAAGACCTAAAATAGAGAAGTTTGAAAACGCTGCTGACCCCGTTTTTCATTTGAAACTCCAGAGAGCGTTTTAGTGAAGACGGGCAAAAACGGAGGGCTTTAGAAACGATGACGCAGACACTCAGGTTTGGCTCTCTGATTGGGTCTCATAAGTCATGCATAGCAGAAACATGATGCTGCTGACAGAGTTTTTGACAGGGTATTTTTATTAAAATATATTCTTATAGCCTACACTTTTACTCTGTATGTTGCCGTATTTACTTTGCGGTGACTCTGAGTCTGCTTTCTGCCGCTTTTAACTCCCATGTTACATTCAGTAACAGTCCCAGCTCGCTATTGGTCCAAAATAAAATCTAGTGTGGTTCTTCATCAGCATTACTTTATTCTTTCGCCAAATCTTCTTAGACCATTAGACCATCTGCTTCATGTGGACGGAGATCCTATTAGTTTTAATTCTCCGTTTTTAAACTAAAACGGAGTAGTTTGGATGTGGCCTTAGTTCAAGCATGATAGAACAAAGAGCTGCTGAATCAATACATACAATACAAATCATAGAGAGCACGAACAATCTGTATTGGGCATCTCACCTCTTTGTCTCATTTTGTTTGGTGAAGCAAGACCGTATTCGACTTGTGGAAAGGTGACGGATAAAATATTTGTTGGAAAACAGGTTCAAATGAAAGTTAACAGGATTGCCATAGAACATTAGACATGAGGAATAAAGTTCAAACAATACAAGTAGGAATAGAAACCTAACAATGCCTTACACAACATAACAATTGTGTGTGTGTGTGTGTGTGTGTGTATTGAAATGTCGCACTTCATATTGTTGTTTTTAAGGTCATCATCGCCTTGAAAGCACGTAATTTGTGCCTCTGGGGTTCAGGGCTCTGAAGTACCTTGTCCTGTCAGTCTGAGAAGCTAACGTTAGCTCAAGCAGCTAATGCCAGTAACACATCTTTTAACACTGCACTGAAGACAAAATCGCAGAGAAACATTATGACAAAGTAGCTCACACATACATGTACAAGTACAAAAAACAGAACTCGTGTAAACCTGTGCAGGCCGAATAAACCTGCACTGTAAAGCCTCCACACTGGTGTAGTCAATTCATTTGTTAAGTAATTACACTGCATGATGATGTCATCTGAGTTTCTCAATGTGACAAAGACACAGCACCAAACAAAAGACAAAACATAAACTCATAATCCAATATTAGTACACAAAATGTACACGGGTTTAACTCAAAATAAAGCTAATAACCAAAGCGTCACATTTATTGTTTATTGATTGGCTGTGTTGAAAGTTTACAGTTCACAGAAACTTGAAAACCCTTAGTGTTCCACATAAAAGTACCAGTAATCACAGTAAAAACACACAAACTGCATTAATAGAGTTAATCAATTTTAAAGCTCTATATTCTGCCTGTCTTGGATTTGTTGACAGCAGCACACACCTGTTACTCCTTTACCAATGCCAGTGTGTGAGCTGCCACTAACGGGCATTTTAAACTATCATGTAACATTTTGCAAATGCCAGGAAATGAGTCACCGACAGTGGGTCAGACTTGGAGTTGTGTGTTCATCCCTTCATGCAGTGGCAGCTTGCTTTATCGTGTACAGTTGGAGGGACACAGACATGCACAGAGCTACTTGACAAAGAGGCCAAAGGTGACAGAAGAATGAGTAAACAGTGTCAAGCTATGATAACATACACAAACTTACACACTCAAACTGACATGTATTTATCTACGCAACAACTTACCCCCTCTCAAAGTATTAAACATCACTGTAGAGGAGATTTTTCTTATCTTTCTGTATATGTGAAGTAATTTGGTGTTAGTCCTCAAAGTACAGCAAACACACACACACACACACACACACACACACACACACACACACACACACACACACACACACACACACACACACACGGTCTCATATATCAATAAGTTCAGGAGGGCAGAGCACAGACTCTTAACACCATCGGGCATTTTGTCCCTCACAAATCAGCGTCAGTGATAGTGTGATCACAGGGGACAAGTGAAGTGAAGTGGCCATAGGCTGTAATAGGATCTCGTTTCTAACTCGACCGGCTTGACAGGCCTTTGTTGGGACTTGTGAAGTCATATGAGGTCATTGTGGCTGGCTTTGTTTTCTGGATGGCAGAGTTGTGCCAGGACCTCCCTAAAAGCTCCAGCCTAGGTGCAAACAATATCATAATTATTTTTCCCTATTTGTGACATTTTACATGACTTTTAGGTTCTGTTACTAAATTGCACACCAGAACAGAGGAGTCATCGACAACCTGTTAAGGCCGGGACTCGCTTCAAGGTTTTTGGGACAGTTATAGTAAAGCTAAACTGGCTGTCTGGGTCAACATCATGTAACAGGAGAAATAACAATTTAAACAAAATTGGCAAACAGTAAAAAACTGTGGTCACTCTAGTGGAGTTTGTTCACCTTCCAGCACCTTATGTAGAGTTTAAGGTTCCTTGTTACCTATAGATCTCATATCCACTTCTGTATTGGTGCAGCAAAACAAAGAAACAAGATATGATTTGTGTTCTTACAGGATTTTAGGCTTCCTTTCGACTGAACTTTGAGCGACTGAACATACATCATACTGATATATGATGTATGTTGGACAGAGTGTGGAATATCTAGTCTTTGTGTATTTCAATAACCTCCTTTCGTAGCTTTAGCCACCTTTACAACAAGCGTCTTTGGCATTTTATGTTCAGGTTATACCCAAATCTCACATTGCTGATTTCTAACCACACATCTTGTAAAAAAATCCATCTCCATTACAAAGGGCTGTCTTGCATTCACAGTTAGTAGTTGATGTGTATCTAATCACTTACAGAAAGTATTTGCATTTAGTTTGCATTCACGGTTGGGTTTGTTGATCACAATCCGTATCCCAGAACTTGTGTTCAAGTCATATCTAAGTCATCTATGACCGGGATGACTGAGAATCTACACAGACAATCATAACTTACTTTTTCTTCTCCTTCTGCAGGCTAGACGATGGGTTGTGTCCGGAGTAAAGAGGACAAGGGCCCGGCCCTGAAGTACCGACCTGACAACGCAAATGCCACACCGGTCAACACCCACCTGGGCCACTACGGGCCTGATCCCACCCTGATGGGTCATTCCCCAGCTATGAAGACACACAACAACAGCTACAACAGTCACGCTGCCGGCCTCACGCCCTTTGGGGGGGCGTCTTCAATAATGGCGCCCTTTGGCGGGCCCTCCACCTCCTTCACCTCAGTGGCTGTGAACAGTCCCTTCCCCGGTGTCATCACAGGTCAGTTTGTGGAGAAGATTTAAGGTTACAGAGGGAGACATGGTACCGGGAACAAGGGGATTTGCATATTTCAGTATAAAGGCATTGAAAATTTCTCAACATGAATGAAATGTCCTTTTATTATTCAAATAAAGTCACACAACTTTGGTCCTCGAGACAGAAGTATAAAAGCTGTGCTGCCTTTTAAAGAGAACCCAAACTGAAGGATATACTCAACTTAATTGTAAACCCAAATACAGCGTCATACTTCTGAAACATTGTCCTGTGCCATTTTCTAACTTTTATTTCTGTTGTGTAAATGAGCTTACAACTTTAGAATAAACTCTGCTGAACATTTGTTATGCACAGGGCTTTATGAGCAGCAGATGTTATGCAAATTAGACATTTGAAACGAGTCAGCCAAAACATCAAGACCAAAGAGAAGCCTAAAATAGCTCTATAATATGGGAAGCAATGCAGCAGGCATGGCATCTGAGGAGCCAAAGAAAACGATTGCATGCACTGAATTTAGTCATGCAGTTTTTTTTATTTTCCACAAGAGTTTGTCTTAGAATAACTTTCTAATGAAGTGTTTCTTGGGAAGGAAATGACTATCGGTGACATGAAAAGTAATCTCTAGGGCTGTCCCCAACTAAAGATTTACATAGTCGAATCAGAAACGTCAAGTCCTGCCTATAATCAACGAATCGTGTGTTTTTAATCTTAAGAAGCAGCAGAGCTGCAGTGTCTTTTCATTCAACTTACACTGTAAATTTCAAGCTAAACTGAGTCTTTCTCTCTCTCTCTCTCTCTCGCTCGCCCCTGCCATTCACCGGTCTTGTGCAGAGTTGTACGTGCATTACTCGGGGGTCTATTTCAAGTAGCCGGCTATTTATAAACGATAAAATATTGTTGTGTGGTTCATCAACGGTGATAAATTTACCCGAAAGTCCCGCAAGGTGCGGATAACTCGGCGCAACACCAGTGAAGATGGGTCTCCATCTCTTCAGCAAGTTCTCATCTGCCACTGCACACATACACACTACGCTTACACATGCGCACTGACGATCCAGGGTTAGGGTTACAATTCTGGATTTATTCACGCACTTCAAAAACATTTATTGAAAGTCGAATCAGGCTCCGCCCATCGAAGCATCGAATCTTCGACTATTTGGGGTCAGCCCTAGTAATCTGGTGCCGTTCCCTATGGTTAATACGTTATAGATTAGATGGGTAAAATATGCAATAAATGTATGAACGATGTTTGCTCACAAAGCACACACACATCCCTCAGTCCCTGTCTCACTCTCAAGGAGGATAATCTGGCCTGAGGGGCTGCTGTAGATCTAATCCTGCCCGTTCTATTTCCTCCTCAAGATAAACACATCGGAGTCCTGTTGTCTCTCTGCACTCCACCACTTCAGACAAATCAGCTCTTTTCGTTATATACAGTAGATTAAGTGACATTGATTTGATTCATGGACTTAAAGTGATACCCCCGAGTTTGGGAATTTGTGAAAGGAACATTCTGTTTCCCTCGTGTTTACGCGGTAGTTGTATTTTTAGGCCAATTGAAGAATTGTTCTATTCTGCGATACAGTCTTGAATTGCATTAGCATAATCAGTTTGATTATATGTTAATTAAGATAATACCATGACTCAAGTATAAAATATTATAAAAGTAACAAAGGAGGACAATCAAAATGAGCATTTTGTTGCCTTTATCTGACAGTCAAAGGTGTTGGTGGTTTGTTGTACAACATTTTGAGATAAAAAAACAAGTGAATGATTAAAAGAGAAGCCTTTTTTGGTACTCTGTGAGATTAACCAGATATCATATGCACACCTCTAACACTCAGGTTTCTCTTGCTTTCAGGTGGTGTCACATTTTTCGTAGCGCTGTACGACTATGAAGCCAGGACGTCAGATGATCTGTCGTTCAAAAAAGGAGATCGCTTCCAGATTATCAACAACACGTGAGTGCATTTGCTTTTTACACTGACAAACTCCTGCTGTGTGTGTGTAATCCCTCATTGTATTCACGTCTGATATTAAGGTTGAAATCTGTCTGGGGTTAATGGGTTCCTCTAATGGGCCATCTGTTTAGTCCACACCACTCTTCTCCTGCCACAGATCATTCCTCCAGTTTAATGTATTACATGTGGGTTCCTCATTTAGTAAAATACAAGCAATGCACATAATTAAATCAGTAATTGTTATCCAGTTGTTGCAAAAGTCGTATCCTTAACTCTTAGCTCTTTTTTTCAGTTTTTATGGCACTTGTGTTACAAATCCACAATATACGATACTTTGCACCTATAGTATGTCCTTTATTTCCAGAACTGCATTTCAGAGATGCTTATCATAATAATATTCAAGGAAGTGAGAGTAAATTATAATGAAAAGGGAAATACTTCACTACTCCTTCCTCACTACCTACTGCCGCAGCATCATCTTTTTCCCAGGCGTGCGCAGGTGTGAAAATAGGCAGAGCTCCAAGTGCTCTACAAATTCTGTTCTCCTCATTCATCACACACGTCCTCAACCACACTCCATGAACACGTTGCATTTGCAGTGATGAAAATACCATCTGCTTTCAGAGAAGAGGTGGGTTGAGAACAGATTTGCTCTGTTTTTCAAAAAGGCCAGTAGGCAGATTTTCCCTACACCTCAGTTCCTCCTCTTTGAATCAAAGCTTGCACATCTGCTGTTAAACATACCAGGAACTGATTTTTTTTTTTTCTGTAGGCTCTGTTTTTTAAAAGTTTTCATGGAAAAGCTGTGGAAACATAGCACATATTACAATTCATTTTTGACACTATTTTAAAAGTCAGTAATTTTACTTTTACATTGTGCTGGGTATCTGTAAGCTATATTTTAATTCCAATTAAATAATAATTACTTGCCATCAGTGTTGGAAAGTAATTCAGCACATGTTCTCAAGTATTGCATTTTAGCACAGTTTAGAATTTTTTTTCCATAGTCGGCTACTTGTACACTACTACATTTCAGAGGGTAGTAGGCCTGGGCGATATAGCCAAAAATCTTATCACGATACATTTCAAATCATTGATTCACGTTTAAAGGCAGATTTTTTCCTCAGAGTGAAAGTTAAAGAAATCAGGTGGTTAATTGTGGTTTTAAAGTTTTCATTCAACATTAACTGAACATTTGTTGTTATTGAGGAAAATTATATCACGATAATTATCATTGTTTTATTGCCCAACCCTAAGCTGTAGTTACTAGATACTTTCAGATACATTTTTTACATTAAAACACATATGATAGGCATATAACATTCCTGTCATGGCCCAAAGAGATAAAAATATCCAATATTCATACAAACAAAGGTTAGAGATGCATTAATTCATACATAACAATCATGGGCCTTTTTTCTGCAGAACAAGTACTTTTACTCTTGATACCTCGAGAGCATTTTGCAGATGATGCTTTGTGCTTTTACCTGAGTAGGATTTGAACGCAGGGCTTTTGATTGTGATATTGGTACTTTTACTTGAGTAAAGGATCTAAATAGTTCTTGTTATGGCTTGTAAAGATTAGATTCCTGATGTGGTTGAATGACGCATAATGCGGTCTTGTTCCTTTTCTGTCTTTGTGTACTATTATACCGTCTGTCTTCTTTTCGGAGTAGGTGTATTTTTCATTTCTGCTTTTGTGTCTGTATGGTGTGTTTCTAATTTCCTTCGCTCTTCAGGGAAGGCGACTGGTGGGAGGCTCGCTCCATCAACACGGGACAGAAAGGTTACATCCCCAGTAACTACGTGGCTCCAGCAGACTCCATACAGGCTGAAGAGTAAGAGCTCATTATCCTTTTCTAACATTCTGTCTGTCCCTGTCGTTCTCCAACTTGTTTCCCTTCTCATTCCTTTCGTATTTCTCACCCTGCTCAGTTAGTTCTCCTCTGATTATAACGGCATGATGCGGCTGGGCGGTCACACATTGTGACTAAATCATGTATTAACATGGCAGGGAATCTAAACAATCGAGTCTTGTATTGTTGCTGAGAGGCGGTGGCATGCCCGTTGCTGTTCATCCTGTGTGACAGAAACATTAAGGGACTGTGTTGCTTTTAGGCAGTTTCTGGCCTGGTTTCTCTTTGCCTGACCACCATTTTATCAATAGAAGATTTTTAAGCTACACATAAAGTAGCAACAGTGTTCAGGATTTTTGGTTCCTTCTCAGTTTAGTCTTGAAAGAAATATGTGACATTGGAAAAAGAAGTAAAGTTCTATGAGTTTTATGATTGTTTACTGCTGTGAGCTAATTCTATACTTATTTATTCAGAGCAATAGGAACAAACCTTTTTAAGAACAAGCAAAAGATGGTATTGCATGGAGTTAATAATAAGCTATGATTATAGTAGTATGTTTTAAATTATTTTGACTTAAATGAGATATTAAGCTATTTATTAGCCTTTGTCTGACTTTGAAGGTAACCACATATGAGCCATATAACTTCCTGATGCTTACTGTTAACTAACGTCAAATTTATTTTATTTCCCTGTTCATGTGGTCTTGATGTTTAACTTACCGTGAGGATTTATGATTCAAAATTTAAATATCACATCAGCAGTGCCATATTCTTTTTCCATCAATAAGAAAATCCAACTTGTTGGACAGGATATCACATTGAGAGGTCCTCCTGTGACTGACTTTCTGTATTTTGGCAGATGGTACTTTGGTAAAATGGGCCGCAAAGATGCTGAGCGTCTCTTATTGCTTCCAGGGAACCAGCGGGGCACTTTCTTGGCACGAGAGAGTGAGACGACCAAAGGTACGGGAATTTAGTTCTCGAAAGCAAGACTGTAATGACAATGCTGCAGTTTGAATTACTAAGGCAAATGATGAAAGCCTTTCTCCTTATTTGTGCATGTGCAGGCTGTGGACCCTGGTTTTATTGCAGCCATATGTTAATTAATATAGAAAAAACACTTTATTTTATTTAAATGTTGGTCAGAAGTTAAATGTCTTTTCATACTTTTGTTTCTGTTACTATGAAACACAATAACCAAACTTAATTGCTGTGGATTTTAAAGGTGCCTACTCTCTGTCTATCCGGGACTGGGATGACGTGAAGGGAGACAATGTCAAACACTACAAGATCCGTAAACTGGACAACGGCGGTTATTACATCACCACTCGGGCCCAGTTTGAGACACTGCAGAAGCTGGTGAAACACTACACAGGTATGCAGCCATCCACATGAACGACATCGTCTTCTCCTGTAGGTAGCATTTAGACAAATTGTTGTTTACAGCTGGACAGCCACTCTCACTTAGAGCAAGTTGGGTTTTTTCTTCTTTCAGACGCATATTTGGAGTGTGTTATCTGGACAAACATACCAGTGTTTATTATAGTAATTTATACATTTGGTGGTTGTCTGTGTTGTTGCAATACAAGTGGTCTCCACTCTTGTTTCATTTGATATTTTAGCCAATGAATTCGGTGCTTGTAGTAGAAAATGCATTATTCAGCGGCGGATCTGCTGCTGGGATATGTATTGAATATGCTTTACAGAGGGGCTTTTTTGTTCTGTGGTGTTTCTCAAGCTGTGCTTTCACTGACACAGTCGCAGCTCAGTAATCACAAAAAAAGTCCCCAAAAAAGCGTAACCAATGTGAGACTTAAGTCAAAAGAAGCGTGAATATAAAAAATATTTAAAAAACAGTCTTAAACCTGCTGTAATCTCCACAACATTGATAAGCAGAAAGCCGTTCCTAAAAATCTCTTGCAGGCTGTCACAAGAAAGCATCTGAATGACACACGCAGGACAAACTGTTTTTTGAAAACCTTGCAAGAATCCAGTGAAACTCCCAGGAGCAGAATCTAGAAAAGAAGATGTTTGTTATGTGACTCTTTAACATTTAAGGTCTTGTGTCGTTGACTCTGCCCCGCTGGCTTTCACCGCTGGCTTTCACATATTTCATGTAATTCACTCACTGCCTGCTCTTTATAATTAATGACAAAGGTCTACACGACTTTATATTCCCTCTAAAGCCTTTTCACTCTACACGATTTTTAGTCCGATTTGCCGCTCGGCAAGCTCGGCGACCATCAGGCTGTGATCGGGGGTAAATCAGCGGTTGATCAGCGGTCGGCAGTAGTTATGTGTGAACTACTCAATGATGCATCAAAACGGCTCCCCAACACATTTCTGACACATCGCCGACGTCTGCCAGATATCTAGCATGCCAAATTTCCCGTTACACATTTCTCGTGTGTTTTCTTGACAAAACGTGGTTTGGACACCAGCATCATGCAGACTCTGTCACCCGACGCTGTGACCCCCTGTCACCGATCAGTCACGTAGTGTGAACGCCACAGCGACTTCAAGACTCCTGTCACAAGACGGCAAGTTGTGTAGTGTGAATGGCACGGCAATCAGCCGACGCTGAAAATCGTGTAGTCTGCACGACTCTTAAGTTAAGCCTTTGACTTTGAAGTCAATAATAACCGAGAACAAAACAATTTGTAACCTCTTACCTGTTCAGTGGCTGATTTATTACTTTTTCTCCCTTCTCCCCTCCCTTCAAATGGGACATTTCACATGGCGGTTAATTCTTCAGCTGTTTTAGAAAAAGTTTTATACCAAAAACAGCACCTTGATCTTTTTACTTTTGAAATTTTAATTAAATCAACAAGTTCAACACGGTTCACGTCGTTATGGGGAAAATAACTAGATCAATTGAATATTTCTGGAAAGAAAAATCTAAAAGGATTTACGTTTGTAAACGATGGGTCAACAGGTCCAAGCCTTTTCTTTGTTGTGGTTTGATTGTAGTTTACAGCTGTTGTCGTGTAGCAGTGAAATATTTTATTCATCACATGTTTACACTACACTTGCTCTGCTTCTTTGCTAGGATCGTGTATGTACTTCTCACTACTAAGTGGCTGTGTTTGTGTTTAACAGACTGGCTCCAAATTAACGTTCATTCTTTTTTTTGTCCCCCCTCGTGTGTGTCTTTACATGTCTGTTCCTGACCAGAACATTCGGATGGTCTGTGCTACAGGCTGACAACTGTATGCCCCACGGTGAAGCCTCAAACTCAGGGACTAGCTAAGGATGCCTGGGAAATACCGCGAGAGTCTCTCCGACTGGAGGTCAAACTTGGCCAGGGCTGTTTCGGAGAAGTCTGGATGGGTAAGACATGGTTACTGTTGTACTCGAGCGCACAGTTTACGTTTCAGAAACACTCATACATACATATCTATAATTCAATATGGTTAACTGAAGGGATAGCACAGTAAATAATACCTACCAGTCAATTCTGTCTGACAGCTGACCAAAAACTCTGCTGCATCTTTTTTAATTAATTGATTAATCGGATTGATTTAATTAATTAATTTATTGGGTCTGTGTAATGCCAGAACATACCCATTAGAATTTCCAGAAGCCAGAGTTGACATTCAAAGTGAAATTCACTTCTTACACTGAGTAAAAGTCAGCATGAAGAAGATAATGGTTGAGTCATATTTGTGTGAAATCTGTCAGCACAAGTAGATGTAGCCGAAGTGGTTTACCTCAGTAGCACTAGATAGCAGGTGTGGAAGGTTGACTTTGTTTCACGGTCTGTCCTGCCAGGACGCACTCGGATTGGTCCGCAGCCTTCCAATGTCAACAACAACACAAATAAAAAGATAGAATACAATCTGTAGTATTGATGTTTAACTGATCATGAATTAGTAGATAATATAAACAACTGCATGGACATATACTCAAATATAGATTCATATGCATACAGAAACCAAGCTTCCACTGTACATTATTTATAACTTAATTACCTTAAAGTTGAGTGGGACTGATCTCAGTAAAGAGCGTGTCTTGCTGCTGCACTGGCCCACATACTGATGTAAATGCTGATTACTGACCACACACACACACAGCACAGCAATCGCAGGTCACCTCCTACGCTTCAGTCCTCGAGTCTGCATGCGAGACGGGGCCCTTCCAGCGAGCACGACATTCTGCTTTCATCACTGAGTCTTTCACGCTTTTCAAGCCTGGCCTGCAGCAAGCCTCCGCTGTGCATTCCCAGGAATCCCTCTCGGTCTCTCCCCGCGTGCTTGTCGTTGATGGGCTTTCTGCTCGGCTACAACTTCTCCACTGAAAGTCCCTCCCTCGCTCATCTGCTCAACATGTTTTTAAAATGTATTACATTGGCTTGTTCTAGTTGACCTCCATTGCTCTTCTAAGTGTGTGTGTGTGTGTGTGTGTGTGTGTGTGTGTGTGTGTGTGTTCAGTATGATTCATTCATGAAGGTCAGCCTTATGACGGAAGCTGTAGAGCTCATTGTGTGTAAGCAGGCCGTGAGTAAGTGGCTCTCGACCAGGAAGTGGCTGATTATTTAAGCTTGTGCTAGTTCTCTCCCGAGCTGCTATTTACACATGGGAGCAATGCTAGCAATCACTGGCAGGAAAAGGGGTCAAAAAGTCTTTAATGTACCTTCCAGTGTTGTAATATTACAGTGTGTCACTTAATAAATTGGAAATGTTATTTCCTTAGTAATACCTTTCAAGCTGCACAAATGCAACATAGGTATAGGTTTATGGTCTGTGACAAACATAAGTGACCATTTTATTTTCATTCATTTTTTATTCAGGCACATGGAATGGCACCACTAAGGTGGCCATTAAGACCCTGAAGCCAGGCACCATGTCCCCGGAGGCCTTCCTGCAGGAGGCTCAGATCATGAAGAAACTCCGACATGACAAACTGGTGCCTCTCTACGCTGTGGTCTCTGAGGAGCCTATCTACATTGTAACAGAATTTATGGGCAAAGGTAAGGACAGGTCGAAATCCTAAACCAGAAGTTAAGAAATAAGCACAAAGCACATGGAGAGTGTTGAGCAGCCTTCATATTGCCAGCCTCACGCCTGAGCTGGTACGTCACAATACACGATATAAGCTGCTTTTATTTACATGAGGTAAAGTCAAGGGAAACGTCCTGAAGAAAAGATTGAATTGTGCAGTAGATTTTAACTTTTCTATTAGGACTCTAATTAAAGTAGAATAATGGAGAAAGCCTCTTGTGAATCTTTGCAGTCATGTTGCCTCCTAATGCTTGTAGTTATTGTAGCGTTTTCTGATGCTGGACTCTTGTACCAACTGATGCTGCGTTTATTCTTGGTATTTTTTATTTATACAATTCCCAGACATGTATTGATTCTGCTTGACTGTAGTCTCCTAAACCCTTGACAGGTAGTTTACTGGACTTCCTGAAGGAGGGCGATGGTAAATATCTGAAGCTGCCCCAGCTGGTGGACATGGCTGCCCAGGTAAGATCAAAACACCCCGTCTGGCACAGAAACTCCCTTTTGTTTTTTTTACCTGCCCAACTGCTTATTCAACTCTGTGTGAGATAAGGCGGTGTGTGTATGAGGTCAAAAATTCAGTCCTTGTGAATAAGAGTTTAAGTTTGTTCTCCATCTGGCTGTCATGTCGGTTTAATATGCCTCCCCTCCCCTGCCTCCCTCTCTCCTTCCTCCTCCCGACTGTATGTGCCTCCTCTCGTTCTCCACCATTTAACTGCCTGTAGCACTTAAACACTGCTCATCAGAGGCTACTTAAGCTCGTTGGTTCGGTCACCTACTGAGATGTGCTCTTAATTCGCCTCGCAGCCCTCCCAGGCTCCCTCTTCTCCTCACTCAGCAGAGTGGAAAAGTGTTTGTGAATGAGACCGAGGCAGGCTGAAACCTCGAGACGCCTCAGAGGGGGTTGCCAGCCTGTGTGTGGAGATGTTGGATAGTTGTGTTAAAGATTAGTCTTATCATTGTTGTCACAGCTGCATATGATCTCATTTTTTCCCCCATTGTTAATTCTGCATTAATATCTGGGTCAAATACTAGGTCAATGAAGTGGATGTTTCCTAACATGACAGCTCACTGTTACCCATCTTAATTAGTCATATTTGATCTTAATCTTTTCATTTGCGAAAGCTACAATTTCCTGCTTTTTTCTCTGACTGTTTGCTTTAGTTGCATCATGATGCCATTTTGTCTTTGTTGATCCCCCCCCCCCCCCCCCTCCCCCCATCCCCCTGTTCAATCCTGTCCCAGATCGCAGACGGCATGGCCTTCATCGAGAGGATGAACTACATTCACAGGGACCTGAGAGCTGCCAACATCCTGGTGGCTGACAACTTGGTGTGTAAGATCGCTGACTTTGGCCTGGCCCGGCTTATCGAGGACAACGAGTACACCGCCAGACAAGGTGTGTGTGTGTGTGTGTGTGTGTGTGAAGGATTGGATGCTGTTGGTGCACCATGTCTGCATCTGTGCGGACTTGAATAGGCTTTAGTTTAAATAGACGGCAAAGTTATTCTGAACCCTGAACGCCTACACTCAGGCTTAAATTTATCTCTTACCATGACTGTAGATTAGTCAATTCATTTATCAGGTTGTCGTTTCTCAAGCAGAAGCACTCTCTTCTGTTGTTCCTCCGACTCAGCTGTTGTTTATCCTCATCGTATGTGACGGTACACTGATTATCTTTACTGTTGGTAGGACAGATAAAGCACTTTGAATATTTCATGTTGGGAATGAGGAACTTGTTTTTTTTTTTTTTTACTATTTACTCACATTTTGTGGACCAAACTGTTGATTGATTGAGTAATCCAAAATATAGTCAGCAGATTAATTCATAATGACAATGATTGTTATGTGCAGCTGTACTACCCCTCTATGCTTACTTGAACTGAAGCACAAGAGCCCGAACTGACGCTCATTCATTTCATCATACGTTCTGTCTATTTAGGCCACAATGTTTTACTCGTATTTGTTGATAAATCTATTAGTCAATCAACAGAAAGTTCAACGTCTTCTGTCATTTTTTTTGTCAAGCAAAAAATGCTGAACTGGTTTCAGAAATCAGTTGTTGGAGATTTGCTGCGTTTTCTTTTTTTTTACTCCACAAATTGAAAGACTAAACTATGCTTCTTTTTTTCAGGTGCTAAATTCCCCATCAAGTGGACGGCCCCCGAAGCTGCTCTGTACGGCCGCTTCACTATCAAATCTGACGTCTGGTCGTTTGGTATACTACTGACTGAACTGGTGACCAAGGGCAGAGTGCCGTACCCAGGTAGGGATGAGGGCTACACAGATATGTGGTGGTCAGAAATGTGTTTTGATATATTCCGTTGTTCCTTTTCATTTTACATTTTCTGAATCTCTTGTCTGAAGTTCCCCATGTTTCTCCCAAAGAATATGAATGGAGTATTTTGAAGTTTCCTTCATGGAAAACAGGAAGAATTAATTAATTTTTGCCCCTGGATATTTCCAACATGCTACTCTGATTCATTTAATAGTTCTTCTCACACTGCAGATCAGAACAGATGAAATCTGATATGAGTCAACACAGATGTGTTGTGACTGTCAGTGCTTGGGAAAGCACCATCACTCCTTCTTTCTTTCTGTGGTCTGCTGCCTCATTTCTGACCCCTACTGCCTGAGAGCAGCACTGCAGTGTGTCTGGTGTTGACTGTGTCTGACTGGCACTGATTACAGAGCTTGCCATATGGCAGGCTTCACCACCATCTCCTGTTGTGGGCCATCTGGCTCCTGTGGCCATTTGTTTCAGTGTAAACCATGCGGCGGCCTCAGAGCTGCAAACTCTGAGGGCTGAACCCCCTCTTTTCCCCTCTCAAAACTGTATGACTCACCGGACATTTGTGGCTCATGTCCAGCTGTGCTGCAGTCTTTTTGGGGAGCTCTACTTCTATTCTCTTGCTCGATAGCATAGAAGCAGTATGCGGCAGATACAGACCACATACCAAGCGTCTGCATCATCATTTCTCTATTTTAGTCTGTGTGTGTATAAAGATACATGTATACTCACTATATATATATATATGTGTGTGTGTGTGTGTGTCCTTTAGCAAGAAGGTAAAGCCCAATTTGTGTGTGAATGAGGCTATTTGGAAATCATTTTTGATAGAAAGGGCAGTATAAATGCAGTTACTTTACATCATATTTCTTTGTGGGTTTATATATATATATATATATATATATATATATGACAGGCACTTTATTAGTGGAGGTTTTCAGATCCAAAACATAAATCACTCTAACACCTCAGCACCTCAACCCCCGCCACCGTATCATGGTCTCAGCAGCTGCTCTGGGCCTTTCCTCTCTCCAAGAGTGAGATAACCTGATCCCCGCTCTCCCACAGAGAGATGTGTCATAACCTCTTTTAGCTGCAGTTGAGCTCCTCACGGAGCTGTTTCTGCGCCGTGTCATGGGGTTCAGGATCACTGTCTATGGGAAGGAAATCCACAGCTGACACCAGAAGATGAAGCTGCACTGTTTGGTTTTTGCTTGAAATTGCTGCAGTTGATGATTAAGAAACTGGTAATCTTCCATTAGATTTAAACAATTTTTTTTTGTCATTTAGAGGATGCAAGTAGTTAAGATTGCTGGGAAGTCTTACATTCCTAATTATAACGTATTTCTAGAAATTATTTTTTTTTCTCCCTGTATGTTAACCTCGAAATTGACTTACAGTCTTCCAGGAAATAATGACCCGTTCCTTTATCTTTTTTCTTTAACACTGTGGTTTGCGTGGGCATTTTTCTCCTGCTGTCAGGTGCATGATGCCAACATTTTCTACAGCTTCGGGCTGCAAACTGGGTTATTTCTTATCAAAACTTACAGCATTTTTCTTGACCAGAAAACTTTAGGAAAATCTACTTGTCAGAGGTTCACTCAAATAACTTCCGCTGACCCACAGAGGACATAGTCACATTGCATCCCATTTTCAAGTGGCACACCTGTGCAATACCCGTGCTGTCTGATCAGCATCTTGATATGCCACACCTGTGAGGTGGATGGATTATCTCGGCAAAGGAGAAGTGCTCACTAACACAGATTCTGACAGATTTGTGAACAATATTTGAGAGAAATAGGCCTTTTGTGTACATAGAGAAAGTCTTAGAACACAATGTTTTGCCAATTTTGACTGGAGCTAAACTGAAATTACACTCTACCCATAAAGCCATATATGTTGACAATCCCCATGATTATGTTTCCTTACCTTTTGATTGGTCAATTTCCGTCTTGTTACATATGAGGACTGTTCTGTTTTTAAAAAAATAGCTACAAAACAAAATACACATAAAAACAAGCCTATTAGTTATGATACAATGTATGTACTGAGGTTAAATTACTTGAAAGTGTCCTTTAGCAAGAAGGAAAAGCCCAATTTGTGTGTGAATGAGGCTATTTGGAAATCATTTTCGATAGAAAGGGCAGTATAAATGCAGTTACTTTACATCATATTTCTATGTGGGTTTTTTTCCCCCAGGTATGGTTAATCGAGAGGTACTTGAGCAGGTAGAACGAGGTTACCGCATGCCCTGCCCCCAAGGCTGCCCCGAGTCCCTCCATGAGATGATGAGGCAGTGCTGGAAGAAGGAGCCAGATGAAAGGCCGACCTTCGAATACATCCAGTCCTTTTTGGAAGACTACTTCACAGCCACAGAGCCACAGTACCAACCAGGAGACAACCTCTAGTATGGGGGATTTGATGGGGGATATGGGGCCAAACTCTGGCGTCATAAAGAGGTACATCAGCGGAGATCAAAGCTTGGGACAACAGAGAACTTTAACAAATGGGAAAAGCCTTGATGAGGCTGAAGAGAAAGAGGTTTTAATGCTACAAACTAATCCACAACCACACTGGTATATCTGTAAGTGCAAGAAGAAAATGTTTCCTGAAGTAGTGGTTTGTCCCTTGTGTACCCAGGGACCAAATGTTTGGGGTGGGAGGGGAGTGTCCAGCTGAGCAGATTGGTGCTGGTACGTTAAGCTCTGGGAACCCTGTTAATCAGAATAATAATCTATATGGCCACAACACTGTGATCAAAAAGAGAGGGATCCGATTTCAGATCAATGACTTCTTGCAGATGCACAGTTTTTTTAGAACTTTTTTAGATGATCAATTTCCCCTCTCTCCTCCAATGTTCCCCCTTTTTTTATTTTACAACAGAATTCTTTGATATTGAAGTCAAGATCTTTACATGTACATGAGTTTGGTTTGAATATGTAGGTTGATAAGTATGTTTTCTGAGTGACCTGACAACTGTGGCTGAATTGTCAAATATGTGCTGTGACTGTTAAGCTTTGATGGCGAGGAGAAGTAAAAGAAAAAGGGGTGTTCTTTATGGATGCAAGAATGTACTGAGAGATCAAAGCAGATGTACATACAGTATGTGCAAAGAGATGTGTTTTTAGCAGGTGTGATCAGGGGGATGAATGAGAACATGAGAAGTGATTTGTATGATTCTTTTAAACACGGTCACTTGAATGGCAAATCACGCTGATTTATTATGCTTTTTCTTCTTTCTTTTTTTTCATTTAAACAGGGACTTGAAATCATAAAGTGGTATTTTCATTATAAGTGCAAAAACATTTTTCCTGTTTAATGTTTTGAAATGGACATTTCAGCTGTGAAATTTAAGTATGATTGAGTTCATTTCATTTCTGTCTGAAATTAGCATCTTGTCATTTGTTCTGTGCACAACTCTTGATTGCTGTAAAATAATGTTTCTCCTTATATTGCACACATCTACATAGTGTAACATTGCAGTAGACAACTCATCCCATGATAGATACTCCAGGAAACTATTGTTAAATTCATTCATGTATACATCATGTAAATACATGCAGTTCTAGGATTTCTTTCTTTTCTCAGTAAATCCCACCGACCTGTGACTAAACATGCCTTCAATGTCTTTAGTTCTGTGTGTGCTGCAGGGAAAGTTTTAATCCAAAACCAACATTGCATAAAATTGAATTTCTTAATTTGTAAATGCAACTATGCAAAGTCAACAGGTGATGTTTTATGAAATGAAGAGTCTCTCATGGCATTTGCCTGTGTCAAGCTCCCCTTTATGGTTTTCTGATTTGAAGTCCCCCGTTGTAGAGATGATGGATCACTTCTGGAGTGAAGTAACTAGAAGCAGACAAAACAAACACCTTTGTACACGCTGTGGTCAGGTCATGGGCTTTTTGCTTTTATAGTTATTGAGAATATAAAAGTCTAATAACACGTTCTTAGAGGTACTTCCAAAGTCTGTCCACCGGTATGTCATGGGGAAATGTGAGAAGATGTAAAGGCATCCTCTTATTGGCATTCACGAAGTAAGCTTAAGAATTGGACTAAGATGTGAACATTTTTCTGTTTCTTTTTGTGCGTCACTCACAGCCTAATATGTGATTGTTCCTAAACATGGGACTTGAACTAGTGGGGAGATGCTAATGAAATTAAAGAGAATGGTAACTAATATGATTTTGTACAGAAAAAAATAAAGGTTTTACTGAAAGGTTTCCTTTAGCACTCTTGTTCTTGACATTGATCCTCGTGCAGGTTTGAACAACTCACCAAGAAGCCCATTTGCAAATCATTCAAGGCTCCTCTTGTGGAACACATCTGAATGATGTCACTCTTTGTTTGTTTTTTTTTTTACTTGTTTTTATTTATACCATCTGACAACAGGTACGAAGTATATTTTCTTCTTTTTACATTCAATTAATAGCAATGAATGACACAGTGCAATTGTAGTGCATTTACATTTCAATGAGATTATGCTACTATACAGGAACACAATCCTAGTTCTGTTAAAGAAAAAGCTGGTAGAAGCTCAGAAAAACAGACTAGATTTAGTCATCCTCATACCTGCAAAGAAAGAAAGAATGTCAGAATTTTAAGTTGTATAACAGTAAATACAAAACTCAGTATTTAATTTTTTTTTCTCCAAAGAAAATGTACACCAGAAGTGAAAAGCAATTGGAAAGGGATGATGGATGACACCTGCGCATGGTGGCATCAACCCTGTGGTACTACTTATTACATGGTACAATGGAGGTCATTAAAGGTTCTCACCTGACCATCTCCTTGTATTTGCTCAGAGCCTCCTGGGCTACATACTGGACGAAGGCTGGGTCCTGCAGCTCCAGCTCCCCAGGAACAGACAGGATAAGAGGGGGGGAGTTCAGGATGTGGACCTCCACGTTTGTCTCCCTCACAGACATATTCTGTTCATCGTGGCTCTTTGGCGCCACCTGGAGAGTGGAAGAAGTCATCTCTTACACCAACTGTTGTCAACTTCTATTATTGGATGTTGACTAAAATGTTTCGCTACACTTAGCCTATGTTTGTGTATTTTATATTTTAGGATTTATATCGGTTTGCAATTTGTAAAGATTTTCAAGTTTGGCTCATTTATTAGACCAAATTCTTTCATTAAATATTTAAGGGTGCAATGGAAAGCTTCTGCAGCTTCATTTCCTTCCCTCCTCCTCCTCACCATGGTGATGCGGAAGATGTTTTCAGGAGCGTCACTGTTGCTCACAGACTGAGCCACCCAGCTGAATTCAGACGCCATGTTGCTAAGCCATTCGACCGTTTCGTCAGTGTGGCGCTGGACAATAGACAAGATCTCATCATACTGCTCTTTGGACACGTCCAGCAGCTGGGAAACCTCATCCAGTTCCACATGCAGCTCCCGAACATTGGGGCACTCTGGTCGGGGGGGGACCGGAGGAGGAGCGGTCAGTTGAGCTACTGTATGTAAAGATGTACAGCTGAAGTAAACACAAGCTGTGAGGGTGGTGGTACTTCACCTGTGAGCAGGGTTCCCTGGCAGGCCTCGCACTGGTTCTGCAGCTGCCAGCACTCTGAGGTCTGTTTGCGAAGGTCTCTGCACAACTTCCTGTTCTGCAGGAAACGAGGGAAACCTTCCCTCACTACACCAGAAAGAGAAATATTTAACAATTAGATTAGTGTATTTTGTTGATTTACATTGTGTTAAGATGTTTGTTGTCATGTTAATATTCATGAAAAGCAACAATGTGCTACTGAAGCCAAATAGATTGGTTTGGCTTCCAACCAATCATGGCGGCAGCAGCAGCAGCTAAATGCACACATACAAGCAGAGAAATAAGTAGTTATAGTATATTTCTGACATGCCGCTACCTTTCTTCTTCTCTTCCTCCACTGCCTCATGGAGTTCATCAAACGCCTGGGTCACCACAGCTCCAAACTCCTCCACCACACTCTTGCCGAAGTCGAAGAAGGAGTCCAGCACCTCCTCTAATCCCACACCCTGCAGGAAGCCTGAGTCCCGGCTGGGGTTGTAGGGGTCTGAGGTGGTCTCCTCCATCAGGATGTCTGTGTTGTTCAGGAAGGCCCTCTGGAGGACTTTGTCAAGCCTTCTGCGCATCCCAGAGACCAGGGCCACGCTGCGGTTCACCAGCGTTCCCACCTTGCTGGCCAGGCGGTCGAAGGTATCCTTGATGCGGATAATCTCAGTGTCAGTGTTGTCAGCGCCCTGATTCACCAGGATGTCCCCTGCATCCATTTGAGGCTCGCGGGGGCCAAATCGCCTGGACACTCTGCGGAATAAGTTCTCCACCTACAGTATGAAAAGTTATGGGGGTACGTTTATTTTACTATTGTTCAAGGCTCCGGTTGCTAAAGTGGGGGCTGCCAGATTTTCACTCAGGTTCAAAATGGAAAAAAACAAAGTCTGCAACACAATTAGGCTATGGTCCCAAACTGCAAAAGTAGCAAAAGAAGAGGCACATTCTGGGGTTTACATTTAGATAAGTGCACTCATGTTGAATCATTAAATGTACAATCATCATTTATTACAAATGCATACAGGAGATTTTAGTCTCGTATCCTTCTCTCCTTCCTAACCCCCTTTCCCTGCCCTCCCCTCTCTTGTTTTCTCCTTACATTCATTTGTCCTTCCTTCCGCAGTCCTCTCCTCTCTCTTCCTCCTATATGTACTTCTCCCTTGTCCTCTATTCCTGTCCTGTCTTCTTCCCCTGTCCTCCTCTCCATTTTTCTCCTCCCTTCCCGTCTTCCCTCTGTCCTGCTCCTTTAGTTTTCTTCCTCCTCTTCTCTCCTGCCTTTCCTTGACCTTGCTTTTCTCCCCTCTCTTCTCCTTTCCTTTATTCTCATATTTCCCTCCTTTATCTACTCCCCACTTGGACTTTAGTCACTGAACTAAACACCTTGGTCAACAGGGAGAAGACAGCACCAACAAAGGCAGAGGATTTGATTCCAAAAAGAAAACATCCATAAAATTTTCTTTTTGGAAATATTGCTACAAATGTTTGAAGGTTGGAGTAAGAAAGGCAGAGACTGGAGCTGTAGTTTCCATACCTTGGCATGGAAAGTGGCGAATCCCCTGCGGCAAGTGGAGGTGTAGAAGGTTTTACATGCATCTTCCAGACAGGGTCTGCACTCCTCCCACTCTGACTGCAGGGAGTCTTTACACTGCTCTTCCGCCTCCTCCAGCTTCTCAGTCACCTCCTTGGCCAGTTGGGCTGCCCCCTGGTGGCAGAAAAGGAGACATTTTCGTTTGCTTGAATTTCTTTTCCCTCTGTCTGTCTTTCTTCAGGAAGGTTAATGTTGGTCTTACCTTCTTCTTTTCGCTGCTGTGTTGGAGGGACTTCATGAGGTGTTCGTGCTTCTGCTCGTTCCTCCACATCACCTCCTTCATCTGCTTCACCCCATACAGAGCTCTTCTCACCTCCTCATCCACCAGTTTCTCGCCATTCTGGGACAACTCTTAGAGAGAGAGAAGGAGAAAAAATGTGTTTAATACAATGACTACCAGATTTTTTACAGTCAGATCAGGAAATGTAGCCACTGCAATGTGATTTATATGGCAAAATGAAAACATTGCACACTGATTAAATGAAATAAGCAAAACAGTTAGTTGTTGTTGATACTGATTGTATTTTAGAGACATTTGCTGAGGGGCTGCTGCTAAAAATGAACTTTTAACTAACTTGTACAAAATGGCACACTTTTTCTCTGCCATCTCACCTCTCAAGGTGTCCTCTGAGATGCCTGTTGGTTGGTCCTCTGGGGCAGAGTAAAGGACCCCCACTGTCAGTACCAGGACAGCCAAACCGAGCAGGAGCTTCATTCTTGAGCTCAGTCTGCGTCTTGTAAGGCAAAACTCTGAAAGGACAGGACGGGTTTAGTTATGAATGTCGGAAGAACATTTTTACCTTGTGAGCAGTACATTAAACGTTCATACGACAAAATGTGTTTAAATAGGCAAACTTAAACAACAGGTGTTACCTAGTCTGATTCAGAAAGTTAATTAAATAGGATTGGAGCTTGAGCATGATTAAACATCATCACTGTACATGGTACATAAGTAGGTCTGCCACTTGGTGGTGCTAAAAAACTACAGTTGTATTTCATAAATACTAAGACGTCAGACAATACCTGAAAAGTTCATTTTAGTTGGTTACACTACAAAGATGTGTTTCAAAGAAACCTTTAATAATCAATATTCAGTAAAACAAACCAGTGAAACATAAAAGCTAGATATCGTATCATCAGATTATGAACTTGGAAACAGGTTTCTGTGGTGTAAGAGGGGGTTTGAGGTGAATATTTACAGTACTTACAGATTACTTTTCTTCCATGAGTGACAAAGTTTCAGTCCTATATGTTGTACAGCATCTTATTGTTTGCACTTTGTACTGTACTCATTTGAACTACTGTAAAACATTTCTCTCTGTCCTTCTTTCATTGACTTATACCAGCCTTCCCCTTGTTTTGTTTTTTTTTACTTTAAGCTATATTATTAGGCGGTCAACAGTAGGGGGTGAGACACCTAATACGATACATCATAGGGCTCACCTCAGCTTGAAAACTTGGCACGCTGTGTTTATGACTCCACCATCTGCTATCAGGAGCTCCATCAAGTCACAAAAGCATGCAAGAAACCTTCTGAGATCATATTGTTTTTCCTTACCAACCAGTAAACAAGCTAAACTCATCCGCCTTACTTAACTGGAGGCCCTGCCCCAGTTCAGCCGCACAAGTAGTTATACAAGTTGGCATCCAGCAGGGATTTACAGTAAACAGGGATGTACTCACTGACTTATTTCATTATGGGTTTAAGTAGCTGGTACAGTGAGCTCTATTCTGTTGTTTCTAGCAGGTGCTAAAGATGAGAGAAAGAGTGATATAATCTATAGATAAATGTATTTGAATTATGAATTCTAAATAGATATATAAAGTGTCAAATGTTCGAAAAATGAATTTATCAAACTAAAATTCTCTATAATTACATCCTATCCTAAAAACATATGATACTAATAAAATATTCAATTCAACTGAAGTTTAGTTTTTTGTTTTTAGTTTTTAGTTTTTCCAGTCAATTATACTCAGTAACAGCAAACTGACCATACAGTTATGAAAGTTAAATTATACTAAATTATTATATCAACAATACAAACAATATCAAACATGTTATTCTCTGACACATGTTAAATAATCTAAACTAATCAAAAAAGATTTTTAAAAGGCCCAAAGTGGCCATCACAACAAAGACGCTTACCAGTAGACTGAAGGTGCCTCTCCGCCTGGCAGGAATAAATAAAGTGCTCTGTGGGGAGAGTGGTCAACTTGTGCTCTTTCCACTCAAGCTTTATCCAATTACAGTCTTTGCTTGATGTTAATGCCTGTTAATCCAGCATTCAACACGCTGCCAGAGAGGTTGCTTAGTCATGTCAGACACAGGCTGCTGTTTACACACAGGAAAAGTGTATTCATTTGATGTGCCCGCATATGTCACACAAGACTAGTTTAGAGGCCAACCCTGTTTGTTTGTTTTTTGTAGTAAAACAGTTACTATTTCTGCCAAAAGATATTTCAGTTAAAGGTTAATAAAAGACTCAAACATATTTTTTTTAAAGAAAAGGTATCCAGTACAAATACTAAACCCGGTAAAACAGCATGTTAAATTAATATGTCCATAAGCTGTGGTGGGTTGGGCCCTCTTGGTACACTGACATCAGTTCTTGAGTTATCTCTCAGCAGGAAATCCTTAATGCAACACACACAAGGCTAAATCCTAACATGCACAGAAGTGGTGTCATCACACTGAGCTGTACTTTCCATCATGGTGTAGCTGCTATTTGATGGGGGAATTTGTCAGTGTGGGATTATTATAATGTACTTCAGAAGAGATAAGAAGAGATCACATGTTTAGAGAAGATTGTTTTGCTGAAGCTGAGCCATGTGCTGATCTCATAAGAGTGCTAACTGCTGCAGAGCTGCATCCTTTTAACACATAGGCCACTGTAAATATGCAGCTAACCCCTATTTTGAAGTGATGGGTAACTTCACTCTGTCATGTATATACCACCAACTATTCTTAGATCTATACCCAGATGTGAATCCACACTGTAAACCAGAATAAGTTCAGAATCCTCAAAATATTTGTGGAAACTGATTACCTCTAACTTTTAACCTTAACTTTTTTTCTAACTTAAATAGTATGATACATTTTTTTTTAAAACATTTCATTTCTGCATACTAAATTACATTGATTCACTGATGCTTATAAAAATTTAATTCCACTCATTCTTTACTCAATAAATGTAACTGTGCTAGACTCAAATACTAATGGAAACTCAGTCAACAAAATTACTACTAGTCAACTTAAAATTTACAAAATGCCCATTTTCAGATAGTAGTCCTCAAAAATACAAATACAACTCCATTACTACAATTCAAGTTCCGTTTATTAGTATCAAAACCTTAAACATCTGTCATTTCTACATTTCACGGACACAAAATAAGGCACATCTTGTATAAAACTGAAAGTAATTGACTGCTTGATCAGATAAGTAACCACCAACAATTTTGATAATTTGTTTTCATTCTTTTTTGCAATAATGTTGAACACTCTATGAGATTTCTTGGTGTTAAGTGAATCTCTTGCTCAAAGTCCTTTGAACTAAATAAAATGTCCTTTTACTTCTTTACTGTGTTTTGTGGAAAAAACGACTGCATAATTCTATTCCATCAGCAGATAATATAAAAGGGAGCTTTAAATGTGGAGTTTTATGGAATCATAATAAAGATAGCTAATAAAGATTGTTTAAAATAAATTCCACACTATGCAAATTGCTAAGTCAGGTAGACGAGGTAATGCGTTGAGTGTTACCATAGCTTACTGATAATCATTAACGATCGTGTTACATTTTAATAGAGGTGCTCATTCATTAAGCAGCGACAGTAGTTTTTAAATACGTTGCTAAAGACTGGTTTTAAGCCCTAAGATCTGTTTTTTTCACACAAGAACCGATGAGGTTGCACTTCCCCATAGCTGAAGAATAAATCCATTTTATATCTGTGGTACAATCCGAAAGATGTCTGTTGGTCTTTATAGTCGTATCACAGCAAATTGTATTTGGACCGATCTGGACTAGCGACAGAAAGAACTACAGGAAAAAAAAAACATTCTTGGGCGGTAGAGCACCGCGGTGAAATTAGTTTTAAGTTGGATATTCGACAGACATTCGCCCAGGATCCAGTGACGGCTTTTTAGTCAGTTCACCCAGTGACGGTTGTATAAGTGCGGTTAGCTCACCTCTGATGGCTCGCTTTTAACCAACGGGGGTTAGCTTAGGGACCATCAATAAATTACAATTGTGAGAACAGTGTTATGGGAAAATCATTATTTATTTCAATAGCTTCCAAGTCATGTGACACAGGGACTTCAAACCAATGCCGAATTGTAGTACTATACTAGACAAATGAGACACACCCCTTCATATTTGATTTGAGTGCATTTTTTATTTTATATGAATATTTATTCATAATTTATTGAAAAAAGTGCTGTTTTTTTTCAATAGCTTCCAATTCATGTGACACAGGGACTTCAAACCAATGCCGAATTGTAGTACTATACTAGGCAAATGAGACACACCCCTTCATATTTGATTTGAGTGCATTTTTTTTTATATGAATATTTATTCATAATTTATTGAAAAAAGTGCTGTTTTTTTTCAATAGCTTCCAAGTCATGTGACACAGGGATTTCAAACCAATGCCGAATTGTAGTACTATACTAGGCAAATGAGACACACCCCTTCATATTTGATTTGAGTACATATTCGAATTTATATGAATATTTATTCATAATTTATGTAAAATAATGCCTTTTTTTTTCAATAGCGTCCAAGTCATGTGACACAGGGACTTCAAACCAATGCTGAATTGTAGTACTAGACTAGGCAAATGAGACACACCCCTTAATATTTGATTTGAGTGCATTTTTTATTTTATATGAATATTTATTCATAATTTATGTAAAATAATGCCTTTTTTTTCAATAGCTTCCAAGTCATGTGACACAGGGACATCAAACCAATGCCGAATTGTAGTACTAGACTAGGCAAATGAGACACACCCCTTCATATTTCATTTGAGTGCATCTTTTATTTTATATGAATATTTATTCATAATTTATGTAAAATAATGCCTTTTTTTCAATAGCGTCCAAGTCATGTGACACAGGGACTTCAAACCAATTCCGAATTGTAGTACTACACTAGGCAAATGAGACACACCCCTTCATATTTGATTTGAGTACATATTAAAATTTATATTAATATTTATTCATAATTTATTGAAAAAAAGTGCTGTTTTTTTTCAATAGCTTCCAAGTCATGTGACACAGGGACTTCAAACCAATTCCGAATTGTAGTACTAGACTAGGCAAATGAGACACACCCCTTCATATTTGATTTGAGTGCATATTAAAATTTATATGAATATTTTTTTATATTTTTTTCTTCAATAGATTCCATTTCAAATGATTCAGGGACTCAAAACCAATGCCGAATAGTACTACTACCTGTTACACATATTACACACCTCTTGTACAACTGCAGTTGTACCACACATAGTCAGTCATTTTCTTCCACAGCATTGAGCAGATTTCAAAGAAACACTTTATTTACACAACGGACATTCCCAGTTTCCTTCCATTGCCTCTTCATATTGTGTGCTGTCCATTCCACACACTGAGCATGGAACCACCGTTCACAACCATCACACTGGACCTGTGGAATTAAAATAAATCTTTCGTAACATATTATATATATATATATATATATATTTCAATGTCTGTTGCTTAGATGTAGAGCGGTTGTCCACTACATGGAAGATATATGCCCCCTCTGTATTTGCTCAGAAGGCTGTGCCATTGTTGTGTGAGTGTGTGTGAACGAGTATTAGTTTCTTTCTCATCAGCAGTTGGCACCTTGCATTTATTTCTCTGCCATCGTTGTATGAATGTGTGTGTGAATGGGTACCAATAATCTTCTTAGCGGTTATAATCACCCACTGCGGAGCCCTCCTGTCCTGGGCCGTGCACATCCCATGCCAGGTGGTGAAGTTTCCAGTCAGGATGCTTTCTATGACTTCTCTATTAAGGTTGACAAGAATTTGGCATGGGAATGTAGAGTTCTTAAGCTTCCTTTAGAAATTAATTTATTACTTATATAAAGTATCCAACGAGGGTTAAAATGAAGGGCAACTGGACTTGGTTGAAGATACTGGAAGACGTTTCGTCCCTTATCCAAAGGACTTCTTCAGTTCTGACTGACTGGCAGGGAAACTCAGCTATTTAACCTCAGTGGGGTCGTTGGCCCGGGTCATCGATACCGCTGGTTCGTTAGTGTTCCTTGTTGCTGTGACGACAGTCGTTACAGTCGTTGAGACTACCTGTGGCCAAGACTGAACGACCATCGTTGGTATCTTCACCTGAGGCCAATGGGTTACGTTTGTTGAGTTTCCTGGGAAGTGATGAAAGGACAGCATTGTAAGTGGGGGATAAGTGGTGGCGTAGACCCCCTCCCCTGTTCAATGACGGCTTCTCAACCCTGGTGTAGATGGCTTCCTTGACACCTGGCTGTGACATCTCTGAGCAAGGATCAAAACATCACTATCCTACCTGCGGACAAAGGAAGATGCACGGTAGTACTTAACACAGCTGACTACCAGAACAAAGTCAACACACTACTAATGGACACAAACACGTATGAGACACTGAGACGAGACCCAACCAGCGGATACAAGAAAAAGGCCATAGAATGTCTACAACAGTTACAGAAGGACAACACCATCACCCGTGAACAATATTACCGTTTGTATCCTGGAGAATCCATTCCATGCATTTATGGACTACCCAAGATACACAAAGAAGGAGCCCCACTCAGGCCGATTATCAGCAGCATTAACTCGGTCACCTACAACATTGCCAAACACATTTCCACCATCTTAGCTCCATTGGTGGGAAACACGCCTCACCACATTCAAAACTCTATTGACTTTGTAAACAAAGTTCGAGGACTAAAACTGGACCCAGATGAAACCATGGTATCCTATGATGTGACTTCTTTGTTCACCTGCATCCCCACCATAGAGGCAGTAGAAACCGTTAGGAAACGGCTAACACAAGACAACACCCTGGACAACAGAACTAGCCTCAGCCCTGACCAAATCTGCAAATTACTCGACCTCTGTCTAAACACCACCTACTTCCAGTACAACGGTGGATTCTACAGACAGAAGCATGGCTGTGCCATGGGCTCACCGGTATCCCCGATTGTGGCCAACATCTACATGGAAGATGTGGAGAATAAAGCCCTCAACTCCTTCAGAGGAATAGCACCGAGCCACTGGTACAGATATGTGGACGACACCTGGGTCAAAATCAAAAGCCAGGAAGTTCAAGCCTTCACAGAACACATCAACTCTGTGGACAGTAACATCAGGTTCACACGAGAAGATGTTCACAACAACAGTTTGGCCTTCCTGGACTGCGCTGTTCACATTGAAGAGGACAGGAGCCTGCAGATTGGTGTTTACAGAAAACCCACACACACAGACCAATACCTACTCTTCGATTCACACCACCCACTGGAGCACAAGCTAGGGGTCATGAGAACGCTGCACCACAGAGCAGAAAACATACCAACAAGCGCCCAAGCCAGAGAGAAGGAACAGAACCACCTGAAGGGGGCACTTATAGCCTGTGGATACCCTAAATGGACCTTTGTGAAAACAGCCACAATATCCAAGAAGAACAAAACTACAGGGGAGGAGGAAAAGAAGGTCAAACGCAACAACATTGTGATTCCATACGTGTCTGGAGTATCAGAGAAACTCAGGAGGATTTTTAACAAACATAACATCCCTGTGTTTTTTAAACCCAAGAACACACTAAGACAGATGCTGGTCCACCCCAAAGACCGCACACCCAAACACAAGAAAAGCAATCTAATGTATGCGGTCCAATGCAGTGAGGAATGCACAGACCTGTATATTGGGGAGACTAAACAACCACTACACAAACGCATGGCTCAACACAGAAGGGCCAACTCCTCAGGTCAAGACTCTGCAGTCTACTTACATCTGAAGGACAGAGGACACTCGTTTGAGGACCACCAGGTGCACATTTTAGACAGAGAAGATGGATGGTTTGAAAGCGGTGTCAAGGAAGCCATCTACACCAGGGTTGAGAAGCCGTCATTGAACAGGGGAGGGGGTCTACGCCACCACTTATCCCCCACTTACAATGCTGTCCTTTCATCACTTCCCAGGAAACTCAACAAACGTAACCCATTGGCCTCAGGTGAAGATACCAACGATGGTCGTTCAGTCTTGGCCACAGGTAGTCTCAACGACTGTAACGACTGTCGTCACAGCAACAAGGAACACTAACGAACCAGCGGTATCGATGACCCGGGCCAACGACCCCACTGAGGTTAAATAGCTGAGTTTCCCTGCCAGTCAGTCAGAACTGAAGAAGTCCTTTGGATAAGGGACGAAACGTCTTCCAGTATCTTCAACCAAGTCCAGTTGCCCTTCATTTTAACCCTCGTTGGATACTTTATATAAGTAATAAATTAATTTCTAAAGGAAGCTTAAGAACTCTACATTCCCATGCCAAATTCTTGTCAACCTTAATAGAGAAGTCATAGAAAGCATCCTGACTGGAAACTTCACCACCTGGCATGGGATGTGCACGGCCCAGGACAGGAGGGCTCCGCAGTGGGTGATTATAACCGCTAAGAAGATTATTGGTACCCATTCACACACACATTCATACAACGATGGCAGAGAAATAAATGCAAGGTGCCAACTGCTGATGAGAAAGAAACTAATACTCGTTCACACACACTCACACAACAATGGCACAGCCTTCTGAGCAAATACAGAGGGGGCATATATCTTCCATGTAGTGGACAACCGCTCTACATCTAAGCAACAGACATTGAAATATATATATATATATATATATATAATATGTTACGAAAGATTTATTTTAATTCCACAGGTCCAGTGTGATGGTTGTGAACGGTGGTTCCATGCTCAGTGTGTGGAATGGACAGCACACAATATGAAGAGGCAATGGAAGGAAACTGGGAATGTCCGTTGTGTAAATAAAGTGTTTCTTTGAAATCTGCTCAATGCTGTGGAAGAAAATGACTGACTCTGTGTGGTACAACTGCAGTTGTACAAGAGGTGTGTAATATGTGTAACAGGTAGTAGTACTATTCGGCATTGGTTTTGAGTCCCTGAATCATTTGAAATGGAATCTATTGAAGAAAAAAATATAAAAAATATTCATATAAATTTTAATATGCACTCAAATCAAATATGAAGGGGTGTGTCTCATTTGCCTAGTCTAGTACTACAATTCGGAATTGGTTTGAAGTCCCTGTGTCACATGACTTGGAAGCTATTGAAAAAAAACAGCACTTTTTTTCAATAAATTATGAATAAATATTAATATAAATTTTAATATGTACTCAAATCAAATATGAAGGGGTGTGTCTCATTTGCCTAGTGTAGTACTACAATTCGGAATTGGTTTGAAGTCCCTGTGTCACATGACTTGGAAGCTATTGAAAAAAAAAGGCATTATTTTACATAAATTATGAATAAATATTAATATAAATTCGAATATGCACTCAAATCAAATATGAAGGGGTGTGTCTCATTTGCCTAGTCTAGTACTACAATTCAGCATTGGTTTGAAGTCCCTGTGTCACATGACTTGGACGCTATTGAAAAAAAAAGGCATTATTTTACATAAATTATGAATAAATATTAATATAAATTCAAATATGTACTCAAATCAAATATGAAGGGGTGTGTCTCATTTGCCTAGTATAGTACTACAATTCGGCATTGGTTTGAAATCTCTGTGTCACATGACTTGGAAGCTATTGAAAAAAAACAGCACTTTTTTTCAATAAATTATGAATAAATATTAATATAAATTTTAATATGCACTCAAATCAAATATGAAGGGGTGTGTCTCATTTGCCTAGTCTAGTACTACAATTCGGAATTGGTTTGAAGTCCCTGTGTCACATGACTTGGAAGCTATTGAAAAAAAACAGCACTTTTTTCAATAAATTATGAATAAATATTAATATAATTTTAATATGCACTCAAATCAAATATGAAGGGGTGTGTCTCATTTGCCTAGTATAGTACTACAATTCGGAATTGGTTTGAAGTCCCTGTGTCACATGACTTGGACGCTATTGAAAAAAAAAGGCATTATTTTACATAAATTATGAATAAATATTCATATAAATTCGAATATGTACTCAAATCAAATATGAAGGGGTGTGTCTCATTTGCCTAGTGTAGTACTACAATTCGGAATTGGTTTGAAGTCCCTGTGTCACATGACTTGGAAGCCATTGAAAAAAAACAGCACTTTTTTTTCAATAAATTATGAATAAATATTCATATAAATTTTAATATGCACTCAAATCAAATATGAAGGGGTGTGTCTCATTTGCCTAGTATAGTACTACAATTCGGCATTGGTTTGAAGTCCCTGTGTCACATGACTTGGAAGCTATTGAAATAAATAATGATTTTCCCATAACACTGTTCTCACAATTGTAATTTATTGACGGTCCCTAAGCTAACCCCCGTTGGTTAAAAACGAGCCATCAGAGGTGAGCTAACCGCACTTATACAACCGTCACTGGGTGAACTGACTAAAAAGCCGTCACGATCCTGGGTGAATGTCTGTCGAATATCCAACTTAAAACTAACTTCACCGCGGTCACTAGAGCTAGGTAGCGTTACATGGATACTGGAAATTACCCGTTAAATTATTTAAGACGTAGAACACGAGAAATTTAAGACTTTAAGGGCTTAAATTATGATTTTTAAATTTTAGACTTTTTAAGACACCGCGAAAACCCCGCAGGACTTCTACCTGACAGGTGCTGTTATCAGAACAGCTCGTTTAATCTGAAGGTCTCAGAGTGTTTGATTGTCCAAGTGACAGAAAGTGACGGTGAATCTCAGAGGAGGAAAATATTCTGGCAGTAATAGTACGGTGTCGGTGTGTCAGGTAATAAATGCTTTAGCTTCTCCAGACCAACAAAAATCTGTTGCTCCCAAACAATTGGAGAAGTGAAGCAGGTTAACATACATCTCCCCTTCAGACTGGAAGCTGAGCAGGAATCTAACAGAACGTCTTTTAGTTCAATTTATAGAAAGTAACGATCGAGCAGCTGTATTTTATTCCAGCCTACCTGTCCAGCTGAGAGAAAAGAGGTGTTCAGCATCGTCCTAAACACAGACTCAACATCCATGGGGTACCATATTTGGGTCACACATAGCGACTTGTCAATCACAAGGTAGCCCCGCCCTAAAGCCTCCCCTGCTTTCTGGTCTATTTTCCTCTAAATGGGACCATAATTTACTAAATGAACATCATGCTGTGTTGAAGAAGACTAGTGACTGAGACCATAAACTCAGTAGGAAAGTGTTTACTGAGGTAATAAATCAGCTGAGAAGTAGCCACATTTTCTCATAGACTTCTAGGAGTTGCACCCTGCTGGCTGTTAGAGAGAATGCAGGTTTGAGGCTTCACTTTTCAAAACTGGAGGTTCCTGCTTGGTGAAGACACAAAGCTGCACAAATCAGACACATTAAATATCAAATTTTCCGTTGTCAAAGAACAAGACACAGATTCAGGTTGTCCACAGAGGAGCAGGCGGAGGTGGAGCTACGAACCAAGGCGCTGCTGGAGGCGCTCTCCTCCTTGTTGTTGGTGGGCGCGTATCTCATCTTGTGGATCTCGTCACTGGCCTGAACAGTATGGAAGATTTTCTTGGACTTTCATATTTGTAACCCACAGAAAACAATCCACAAATGTGTACTATGATGTGCAAATATTTCACTATCTACAAATGTGTAAAATCATATCCACAAAAATACAGAGTAACTTCTACGCACAAAACAGTTTTTGCACATTTGCAGATTGCTTTCTGTCAATTTGTGGGTCATGTTACATTTGTGACTTCCTTTTTACACATTTGTGGAATTTTTTCCAATGTGTACTGCGGAGATCTGTAAAAAAAAAAAAAAAAAATATATATATATATATATATATATATATATATATATACAAACATCTCACTACCCAAAACATGTATTTTTACATTTGTGTTGTGTAAAATCATATCCACAAAAATACAGTGTAATTTGCAAATATGTACAATTTACTCTGTACACACATATTTTAATTTCACATACAAAGTGTTATTTACACATTTGTGGATATATTTTTACGCCCAAAACAATATTTGCACATTTGTGGATCATTTCCTGTCAATTTGCAGGTCACGTTACATGTGTGACTTCTTTTTTACGCATTTGTGGAATTTTGTCCACTCTGTGCCACAGAGATCTCGAAACAGAGATCTGTAAATGTGAGAGCAGTTTATTAGCTACACCAGCAGGTGGCGGTAGCGACATTGCCACTCATGAGTTGTAAGACTATCCATTGCAGTACCCAGGCTCATCTGTAGGAGACAACAACTTCTGCTGGACCACTGGACTCTATTCAGTCTAAATTTTTCTGTACAAGTGTATATTGTTTACTATTGAATACTCAACCTCTTCACTGAGGCCTATGTGCTTTAATCTCCCCTGGCCTCACACCACTCACCTCTTACCGCCCCCCCCCCCTTTTTTTTGTTTGTTAAGCGTCCTTGGGTTTGTGAAAGGCATAAATCAAAGTTATTATTATTATTATTATTATTATTATTATTATTATTATTATATGCCTCTGGAGCAACTAGGGTTTAAGTGTCTTGCTCAGGGACACATTGGTGGACATGTCACAATGGGGAATTAAACCCAGGTCTCTTACAAGCAAACAATATGGCAAAAAGAATATAGATTTTACCTGAGAAATGGACATGGACACTGAAAATGCAGGGTCATCTTTTCTTTTCAATTTCTTTAACCTAACTTAGGTTTTGTTGCATCAAAATGAAAGATTATGTGGCTAAGACTGAGTTAGCCAATCAAATATATTTTAAACTAGACTAATTGTATAATATTTCATCATTTCGCTTTTTTTGTTTGTTTGTTTACACTTAATGCTGTAATAGATGTACAGTTTTCTCGGCTTTTGATCACTGCCCATCATTTCTTAAAAATTTATAAGAATATATATATAAGAAAGATTTTGAATTGCTAAATATAAATATTCATTATAAAATCTAACAGTCACAGCTGGACTGATGCACTTTTCAAAAACAGTACAATATCCCACCTAAAATATCTTCTTTCATGTTAAAATGTCACCCACTGTGAAATGTTGCTGGCTCCAGTTCTAGCAATGTAGTATTTTTTTATATCCACAGTATGTCTGATTAGGTAGCCAGCAACTGATGCAGAAATATGCAAATTGATAACATACCGGATTGCTGTAGTGCCACTCTGTTTGATCCTGCGAGAGCAAATACAACAAACAATATAAAGATTTCCCATTAGTCCAGTCAACAAGAACATCACCAAATACTGAAAAAAACAACAACATTATTTTATAATTCACTCACCAATATCAGAGTTGCTTTCGCAAGTCAGGTGATTAAGGGCAAGATGAAATTCCTTCAGCAGCACTCTACAGGCCTTAATGGGCACACAATAAGAACACAAACTTTTGATTAGTTTACAAAATAAAGGCCATTTAAACACTTCTCGTGAACATGTGATATGGGCGTTTATTGTTGTGATAAATGTTTTTAGTCTTTAAGACTTACCAGTTACCAGTTTATTTGGTACATCTAGCTAAATTTAATGCAGTCTAATCCAACATTTCTGCATAAATCCTACCTTCATGAAAATGATAATATTTTGTTGCAACTGTATGATCATTTTGGATCACATGGACCGATGTTTCTGAGTCAGTGAGGCCATGCTAAATAAAAGAGACTCAGCTGTTTATAACGCAATCCAGTTCACCAGACCACAAACTACAAAATCAACAAATAATAATATTAATTCTAAATAAAAACTGGACATTCCTCACTAACTTTCATTACCACAGTGGAAAAATATTCCTTTACAAATACATATATATATATATATATATATATATATATATATATATATTAGGTTCACCGCTTATAAAATGAAACATTCTACTATGCATCAACACTATTTCAGGATACATCTTTTCCGAAATGTCTTTGGAGCTCGAGGAAACTCAGAGCTCAGGTACACTTGAGAGGACAGATCTATTAAAACAGATTACAACAGATATAAGTTACATATAAACATATTAAATGCTTATCATACAAACTTAATAATTACACAGTTCCAACTGATCTGACTTGAAAATCTCCCAAGTGGAGGGGCTCTAGGCTAGGCTCTATATTGTTCGACATTATGAATATTTTTACTTTTTGAGGAGCCATACATCTTGCTACAAACACTGCCTTCAGAAACAGCTTGTTAACTTATAAGAAGGCAGAGCATGACTGTCTCCACCGTAACGTTATAGGACTAAAGTGTTAACTAATTTACAGCAGTTCAGTGCAAATGTAATGGAGTTAAAAATGCACTTTAATAATTCATATTTTCAAATTTGTATCTGTGGATTTTATCTATCATTTAATGATTTTATTGAATATTTGTGAATTTTATCTCATTGAGTGGTTTTTATTTATCTGGCTTATGGCTTATCCGCCATTTTTACCATGGCAGATTGGCCGTGTCATTAGCCCAATATGCCGCTTGGCGACCGTCAGGTTGTGATCTTGGGTAAATCAGCGGTAGTCTTATGTGTGAACTACACAATGACGCATCAAAACGGCTCCCCAACAAATTTCTGACGCATCGCCTACGTCTGCCAGATATCTAGCACGCCAAATATCTGGAAGAGTCGGCCGAACCCGACATCCACATCCAGCCAATAAGAGCAGGCAGCAGGCAGAGCAGACAGCTACTTTTTCACGCAAAACACTTTTTACTCACCTTTAGCTCAGAATCAGAATCCGCTTTATTGACAGGTATGTGTACACATACGAGGAATTCGACTCAGGATTGTACATTGCTCACAATGTGCTTACTCGTACAAAAATACCATAACACAATAATAATAAAATAAAATCAGACAACACTAACATACACACTATGAACAAAACAATATAGACATATTGACAAATAGTGCAGTGATCAGAGAGCAAAGGATGCAAGAATAAACTATTATTCTCATTATGGACATGTTGAAGGTGGATATGATATACAGGTACACATGTACACAGTGTGATGGAACATAGTGCAAAGGAAGCTGGAAAAAATAAATAAGACTTATGACTTCAGGTAGGTGTATTTGTATACAATATATACAATATGACATAGTATGAACAGCACTGAAATAGAGAATGGTGAATAAATAAATAAGTGGAAACCAGTAAACAGGTGGCTGATTAGAGACAGAGTTAGAGGAATTGTTCCTGACACTGTGAGTCAGAAATCAGCTCTTCATCAGAGTGAATGCTTGTGGGAAGAAACTGCTTCTGTGTCTGTTAGTTTTGGCGTACAGTGCTCTGTAGCGCCTACCAGAGGGGAGGAGCTGGAACAGGTTGTGTCTGGGTGAGATGGATCTGCAGTGATATTTCCTGCCCGTTTCCTGACTCTGGAAATGTATAAGTCCTGAATGGAGGGCAGGTTGGCACCGATTATTTTTTCTGCAGTCCTGACTGTCCATTGTAGTCTGTCCCTGTCCTTTTTGGTGAACAGAAACTGAGAGAACAGAACAGACAGGATGATGGCTGTGTAGAACTGGATCAGCAGCTCCTTAGGCAGGTTGAGCTTCCTGAGCTGACGCAGGAAGTACGTCCTCTGCTGGGCCTTCTTGATGATTGTGTCAGTTGGGCTCCCGCTTCAGGTCCTGGGATATAGTGGATCCCAGAAACCTGAAGGATTCCACAGCAGACACAGGGCTGTTGAGTATGGTGATGGGGGGCAGAGTGGGGGGGCTCCTCCTGAAGGCCACGGTCATCTCCACAGTTTTGAGCGTGTTAAGCTCCAGGTTGTTCTGACCGCACCAGAGAGCCAGCTGATCAACCTCCCATCAGTAGGCCGACTCATCACCGTCCCGGGTGAGGCCGATGACTGTTGTGTCGTCAGCGAACTTCAGGAGTTTGACAGATGGGTCTCCTTAGGTGCAGTCATTGGTGTAGAGGGAGAAGAGCAATGGGAAGAGCACACACCCCTGGGGGGCACCATTGCTGATAGTCCGGGTGCTGGATGTGATGTTTCCCAGCTTCACCTGCTGACTCCTGTCATTGTCCTGAATTGAGTTTGTGATCCACTGACAGGTGGAGGCTGGCACTGTGAGCTGGGTGAGTTTGGTGCTGAGGATGTCCGGGATGATGGTGTTGAACGCCGAGCTGAAGTCCACGAACAGGATCCTTGCATATGTCCCTGGAGAGTCGAGGTGTTGCAGGATTTGATGCAGACCCAAGTTGACAGCATCATCCACTGAACCGTTAGCCCTGTAGGCAAACTGCAGGGGGGCCAGCAGGGGGCCCGTAATGTCCTTCAGGTGGACCAACACCAGTCTTTCAAAGGACTTCATGACTACAGATGTCAGGGCATCGGGCCTGTAGTCATTTAGTCCACAGATGGTGGGTTTTTTTGGGACCGGGATAACTGTGGAGACTTTGAAGCAGGAGGGAACTTCACACAGCTCCAGTGATTTGTAGAAGATCTGAGTGAAGATGGGGGCCAGCTGGTCCGCACAGATTTTCAGGCAGGATGGAGACACCGTCAGGGCCAGGAGCCTTCCTGATCTTCTGCCTTTGGAAGAGGTGGCTCACGTCCTCTTCACAGATCTTGAGTGCAGGTGAAAGGTCAGAGGGGGAAGGTGACTGTTTGAAGATGGCGTTGGAGTGGGGGAGAGGTGTGACTCTGGGCTTTTCAAACCTACAGTAGAAACCATTCAGCTCGTCTGCCAGTTGTTGAGTACCAGCAGTGTTGGGGGATGGTCTCTTGTAGTTTGTGAGTGTCCGTAGGCTTCTCCACAACGATGCAGGGTCGTTGGCTGCAAAGCTGTTATTTAGCTTTTCAGCATAGCACCTCTTTGCAGCTTTGACCTCTTTAGTCAGTATGTTCCCACGTGCCCACTTCTGAAGGCCTCCTCTTTGGTCTGACGAAGCTGCCTGAGTTTCGTTGTGAACCAGGGGTTTTGGTTGTTATATGTGCGGAAGGTTTTAGTCAGCACACACATGTAAGATGTCACAGTGTCAGTTAGTTTGTCCAGATCAGTGGCTGCAGCCTCAAAAACACTCCAGTCAGTGCAGTCAAAGCAGGCCTGTAACTCCAGCTTTGACTCGTTGGTCCATCTTTTCACAGACTTTACTACAGGTTTAGCAGATTTCAGTTTTTGCCTGTGTGTCGGGATAACATGAACCAGACAGTGATCAGAGAGTCCCAAGGCTGCACGGGGAACAGAGCGATAGGCGTCCTTTAATGTTGTGTAGTAGTGGTCCAGTGTGTTAGTGTCCCTGGTGGGACACTTAATATGCTGTACTTTTGAAGTTCATGACTGAGGTTTGCTTTGTTAAAGTCCCCAAGAACAATGAACAGGGAGTCTGGATGTTTTTTCTCCATGTTAGTTATCTGGTCGGCCAGGTGTGGTAACGCCTCACTAACACAGGCCTGAGGTGGAATGTAAACAGCAACCAGAACCAACGAGGAAAACTCCCGCGGTGAATAAAACGGTTTACAGTTTATAAATAATGTCTCTAGGTGAGGCCTGCATGATTTCTTCAACACTGTGACATCTGTGCACCAACCTTCATTTATATAGAAACAGAGTCCGCCTCCCCATGTTTTTCCCGTGAGCTCCCTTTCGCGATCCGCTTGGATGAGATTAAATCCCGGTAGGTGAAGTGCGCTGTTCGGGATGAGCCAGGATTCGGTGAAACATAGGGCAGCAGATATGCAGAAGTACGAGTTAGTTCTGTTGAGGAGAAGCAGTTTGTCCATTTTGTTGGCCAGAGAGTGAACAATTGGCAGGTGGATTAAAGGGAGCGCAGTGCGAAATCACCTCTGTCTCATCTTAACCAGCGTACCTGCCTCCCCTGCGCCGTTTCCGAAGGATCCCAAACAGAGCTGCCGCTCCTCCAACTAGTAACTCCGGGAAAGTTCCAGGGTCAATAAAGAGCGGTGGAATAGTATGAGCAGTTGAAAGTCCAATGTTTAAGAGCTCTTCTCTGCTAAAAGTTACCAGAGAGGGACAGCAGAAAACAGCATTAATTAACAAAAACACAAAAAGCACTACAGAGCCTAATCCCAAGGCGGCCGTCTGCGGCACCATCTTGTAGTCAGACAATCCCTGCTGCCTGCCTGTGATAATCCATTCTTTCACCCATATTTTTTGTCTTTATAAATGCTTTCTTTATAATAACAATAAATTTGGTTTGGAGACCAGCCTCGGGTGACAGCTCGCTTCCGTAACTGCGTGACTTCAAGACTCCCATCACAAGACGGCAAGTTGTGCAGTGTGCCGATGCTGAAAGTCATGTAGTCAGCACAAGGCATTACCTTAATAATTGCCTTTCTGTTAACATTACTGCGCCTAAAAACAGAACTTTTTCACTTACCAAACCAAAGTGCAGACAGTCGTCAAACCATGTGTTGACGACTGTCTGGAAAGGTTTTAGCCACTGGTGGTAAGTTACGTTAGCTAATGGTTGCTAACGTTAGCATAACCGGAATGCAGGCAAACTGACTCCATATACTGCCTCTGGTCATCCCAGTGGGAGAATGTTATAAAATAGAGTCAGAACAAAAAAAAACACTTTCACAGCACTGCAAAGAAAGCTGGGTTCTCTCAAATTTTGTAAATTAGTTAATAATTAACAGTTTTTCAATCAACATTGTGCAATGTTGGGCAACGGGCTTCCCCGTTTGGTGGGCGTGTCAGAGGGTGTTACCCAATCAGCTGCAAACACATTTGTAAACACAGCTGTGGTTAAAAATGCAGTAAAAAATCAGTGGGCTTGGGTTTGTTCAAGGCACCACCGTTTCCATTTAAAAATATATATTTTGCTATTTGCATATTTCTTTATTGGAAGATTTTACATCATTTTACACCCTGCGAAAGCATGTATTAATCCCCACGGACATTATTTCATGTTTTATTATAACATAACTTTCTGCTTATGGAGAAACTCAGGGGAGCAGACAGGGAGAGAGAGGCGGGAAAGCCAGTGTGTTTGCAGTGAGAGATCAGAGGCAAAGGTGTGCGGAAATGCAGGGAGAAGTCGAGGCAGGTGCAAAGCAGGTACATTTAGAAATAATGTCCGTGGGGATTAATACATGCTTTCGCAGGGTGTAAAATGATGTAAAATCTTCCAATAAAGAAATATGCAATTCCACTTTTGGAACATTGTTACTAAATACATCTGTGAATAACAAGTAGAGTAAGATTTTGAATAAACTACACCCAAAAGGTAAATTCGCTAAATAAATTTAGCTAGTGTACATACAGTAATGAGCATACTTATTGGTTGTGGGGCAGTGGATAAAACACATGTCTTTGGTGTGAGATTTATTATATAAGCGGAATACACTCTACCTGGTTCACTTTACTGGCCCCACCGCCCGTTCAGCGCTGAGCTCTGCTGACTTTGCTTGGTGTGTATGAGGCAGATGCTGCAGCATTATATTAAACTAACTTACACCAAAACTTAAGAAGCAGAGATAAAATAACCAGTAACGTTGCAGCTCATCAATACCAACATTACAATCTTTAATAATTTAGCTCTGGGGTACATTTAATACCCATCACTAAAAGAAACAACAGTTTGTCAAGACCACCATCAATACCAGAAAGTTATGTTTTATAAAGTCACAGAAAAGACGCAGGACTCGTAATTTTTCTGGATATTTCCACCCGTGATCCTTTTTCACAGCAGCAGGTGCACCGCATGCCAGCTTGTTAATTATGTAGCCTATCAACGGTATTGTCCATCCCAGTGATTCATTGTTGACATTGTCCAATGCCAGAGTGTGAGTGTGTTCTCTAAATTAAATGGAGTTTGGTATAAACAGTAACTGCATTAGTTTAAAGGCCCGACCAGAGTCTTGGTGATGACTTAGGTCTAGCTGGTGAACTTAATTAACTGGTGAACTAACTAACGGCTAACTTGCTAATCAGTTTGGCCAGTGCTAAGTAGGGATGGGATCGAGACCTGGTTCTAAAAGGACCTGGTTCCAAAATTTCTCAAAACCCGAAAATCAATAAGGTCCGAGCTTATCAATACTGCTATCGAGACTAGTGGGTCCTATAATGTAACGTTATGTCTCAAGCGTCTAAACTGATTTATCTTGAGACACGATGGATAAGAAACCTAATATTTCTAATGATGGCACCGAAACAGGGTATTAAACAGGCCCAGGATTGTTTATCATCAGGCTGCAGCCTCTGTTGCTCTCTGTCGGCTCACATAGACACACACACACATACACACATAGCGGCCAGCAGAGTGAGATGCCGTGCCGTCGCGGTGGAGACCTTCTTGAGTAAAAAGACAATACTTTAGCAATACACCTGTCTGTAAGGTCTGTCCTCAGTCTGTCACCCTGTAGGTTTTATACAAGCACAGCTAACACTAGCTTGGCATTAGCCAAATGTTAAAAACAAGCTAAATCGAAAGCTCTTGGTCTGGAGCACAGACAGGTCTATAGTCTTAAAAACTCAGCTGCTGGCTGACACAAACCAGCCGCTCCTCCTTCTACCTGGTAACGTTACCTGCAGTCAGCGAGAGAGGAGGAGGGACTGATAACGTTACAGACTGATGTTATTCTTTCTAAACGTCACTCACTACTACTTGTGATGTCAGATAAAGTTATTGAGTTACTTTGCTGTTGTAAACATTAGTTGCTGCTCTAGAAACAAGATTTAGCTGTATTTAAAATATTAAATTAAAAACAACCAGGCAGTTAATATACACATTTCAATATATGTTTATTTGTTGCAAGTGATATATCATCTCATTATATAACATTATCGCGCATTGAATATTTTCCTCATACCGTGCAGGCCTACCTCATGCCCCTTGGGTCTGGTCTTACCAAATAACCATCACTAAATAATAGTAATGTATCGATACCAATATCGATACAGAATCGGATCGTTAAGCAGTATCAATAAGGGTATCAATATCAATAAAAATTAACGATCCTCATCCCTATTCATAATGGCCTTAAAAGTCTTAAATTTGACCAGGTGAAACCTGCTGAAACCTCGATGTTCCATTACCTCGTCTACCTGACTTAGCAATTTGCATGGTGTGGTTAAAAAATCACTTAACACCAAACAATCTCATTAAGGATCTGAAATAGAGAATGTTATTGCAAAAAAGAATGAAAATAAATTGGTTATCAAAATTGTTGCTGGTTAATTGAGTGAGTTTCCATTAGTATTTGAGTCTAGCACAATACATTTTTTGAGTAGATTTTCATCAGAGTATACGTTGTGCAAAGTTGCATTTATTGAGTAAAGAATTAGTAGAATTTAATTTTAATAAGCATCAGTGAATCAATGTAATTTAGTATGCAGAAATTAAAGGTTTTTTAAAAATGTATTATATTTTAGTTAAGGTTTACTCAAATATTATTACCACTACTGTAAAAGTTTGAGGTAATCAGTTTCCACAAATATTTTGAGTGTTCTAATCTTGTTTGGGTTTACAGTGCAGAGTATTTTTAGTAAAAGGAAACATTAGTAGGAAACTGTTTCATATCTCCACTGGAATGTGAGGGGCTTGGGTTGAAAGGTTCCTCTGTCCCCGTCTCTTCACTGGTGCCCCATCTACCACAAAAATGTGCCCTTCTTTGCATGCTTTGACCCAGAAAATAGGGTCCTCACTGGATAATAATCAAAAACAGCCAGTGCTTCAGGTCAGTCTGCATCCTTGCTGACACAGTCGACACCTGGTTCCCATAACACTGCAGGGATAAATGTTCTTCCCATGTTCTCCCGCGGTTGACCTAAACATAAAACAGTTGACTATAAAAAGATCTGAGGCTACATGCACGCAATCACTCATAGAGGAATAAATGTGCATTAAAAAAAAAGTTTGTACACAAGTTGAACTTTTTAAGAAATTGATCATAGAGAAATAACATTGTTTGTTAATCTGATGTTTGCATTTTAGAAAGATTTATAAACTTCAAGGTGTAGCAGTAGGGCCCTATGACCAGCTCACTTAGTGTGCTTGTGTTTCATTTTGTGGTACTGATCAAAGCATGCAGTCCCAAACTGAAGAGATAAACAGGTGCAGGGGATAAACTGGTACACAGAGACCTTAAGTAATGGATGAAACAGTTAAAGGGTGGGAACCAGAAGGTCTGAGAGAGAACTAACAGCAGATGTTAAGAATAAATATACCTTGAACTTTGTGTAATAGCCTTCTGTGGGCACATGAAAAATGGCACTGAGTGATCACTGAGCCAGTGCATTTGTGTAATTTAAAGCTGCTGTAATCCATATAACAAATGACTGTGTATTGTGAAAGGCACCCCTCATTGTGACAAACCTACAGATGATCACCTGAGTCTGCAGCTCCCCTCAGCTCTGCAGAGCTTTGTATCTTTCAGCTCATTGGTTTGGCTTTGTGGCTCACAACTTTTCTGTTTGGTTCAGTCCCACTGCTCTTATCAGTATTGTTTTCAGCCGTAGCAGGCAGCTGTTTTCAGTGAAAACGCTCTGATAAACCTACTGTGCAATAAGCCAAATGGCAGACAGATAAAGTTAGAGAATAGCTGGTGGACCAGGTGGAGCATTTAACAATTAAACAGCCGGATATTTCCCTCAGGAGTTGGTGAAGACCAAAAACGGAGCTAAAAGGAGAGTAAATATTGGATTTACATTCACCAAGCTTGTTGTGCAGGGTCCAAGAGTTTCTGCACTTCTGGAATTAAATGTTGCAAAATGTTGTAGTGGAAATAGTCATGTATAAATCATTACGTTATTTTTAGATGATCATATATTTTACTTCAAACTTAAATGAGACAATTGTCCAATAGTTACAAAGAGTAAAATTTAAGCAAACATTAATTTATATTTAATTTACTTTTTCAACTTTTCAAACTCATAAGGTCCAGCCAGACATTTTTTTAATTAAAAATGTAATTTACAAAGGAAGGAACAACATATAGCCTAGCTTTAGGTGTGGTTGTAGACTGACACAGCTTCTTTTCCCTCTATTTAACATTCAAATTGGGGCAATCACAATGAATCCTATATTGATAACACAGTGGCTGCGATTTTAGTGGACGAAAATCCTGCAGTATGTCCTTTTAATGGGAATGTGACCAAACACAACATACAGGTCAACTGCTTTTATTTTGACATCCACAACCCCACATGTTGCACCAAGTAGCATGGTGTTGGTCGCTGATTTGCCATGTAGTGCTACTATAGACGTATAAACAGTGTGTTATACGACACTACTGGTTCTTATTCAGCGTAATTGTGCACAATCTCAAAAATACAGACACGCACACACATCAACCAGAGGTGCAGATGGTGCGTACAGATGTGGGAACACGTGGTTCCTTCAAGCAGCCTTACGGGCGCACTACTTCCTCTCACGTTTGGATTCCTTCACTTTTTGAGTTTCTCCCGTTACTGCTGCGGTTACCACAAGAGTGCTGAGCTGGACTAGGATACAACCTCACTTCGGCATCTTTCCAAACTACCAGATAAATAAGAAGATCGTGCTGTTCTCTTGCTCTTGTAACTCCTACTTGCAACAAAGTGCTTTACTTTTTTTGTTGCAGCATCTGAGGCGCATCTGAAGTTACCTGCGCTGTAGGAGATCGTCCGCACGGTGAAGAGTCACGCATGGAGCTTTGAGTTGTAATTTCTACTACTCTAGAAAACAGTGGATATTGGGATACTACACAGATCCAAGGTGCCGTGCGCTCAAAGGGAGCTTTTGGGCAAATGCCATTGCGATGCTGTGGATGTGACTTCAAACAACAGCTTCACAACGGTAGAGTCCTGAAAACCACAATGAAAGGTAGGCTCTTTTATTAGAGGCATATATAAGACTAAAAAAAAATCGGAAATGAGCTGAAGCGCACAGCAGTATCACTGACAATCATTTGATCTATTATTTCTGCACGTGCAATATTCCTCTCGCGCTTCCTTTGTCACTTTTCTGCCTCTTTCTCCCAGTCTGAGACCTGAGGAATGCGTGGGCTACAACTTGCGTCTGACATCTGGCTTCAATTAAGGGACTCTGTCTGGGATTGTTTGCATCTGGCTGCTGCTGCACATCAAACGCTAACCTACACTAACAGAACTATTCACAACAGAGCCAAAAAATACGATTATAGCTTCACCAAGAGACAGCATTTTTAGTCATGTTGTGTAAGTAGCCATAGCCTATAAAATATGCTGTTATTATAATTATTATTAAACTGCTTTCTTTTCATTTTTATGTTGCGCTTTTAAAACGTGCATGTGTTGGATCAAAGGTTTGTATTGGCTTAAAGAACTCACTGAAGGAAATACTGAGTCAGACTTAACTCCCGTTCTTCCAACTGCTTTACTGCGGTACCCTATATGACTTCGCGCGCGCGCGCGCACTTGCGCTCACCCGGGCACTTAACCCAGTGACTTGCTGCCTTTATGCTTTCAACACATTACTGCGAATTTTACAGACCGAATACTGGCTTACATGAGTCATCGTGGTCAACAACTCAGGATTTTAAATAAAGGTTTATTTTGAGTTTGCCTAGATGGGAAACTCGTGGTGACCCGATGTTTTGGACGCTGCTAAATGTCATCCAAACCCACTGACGAAGGCAGGAGACTGGCCCCTTATCGCCATATCCAAACACTACTTGACTCCCGCTGCCGTGTGGTCAATCTTAGAATAACACAAAGCTCCGCATTGTGGGCATTGATAACAACTCACAGTAAACCCGTGATGTGAGTGACTGGCATGTTGGCCGCTTCCTGTTACTACTGTAAGTGCACTGAGAGGCAATGGGACTTACCAAGAACACCATTATGTTTTTGTTGTTAAAGGACTGGAGCTGGAGCTATCACTTGTTTTGTGTATTTGATTTATTCCAGATATTTGTTTAGTGTTTTGCTTTTTGTAGTTCTTTTTTTTTGTATTTGGCAGCACTATAGACACCTTGGGTTTATATATGTGTAGGTAGGTAAGTGTAGGCCCTCTGCACGACCAGCATGCAGGTCTATCATTTGTCCTAATTTTGTTTTTACCACAGCTGGAAAGTCATGATTTCTTTGTTATTTGTTTGTTTGATTGTTAAGGATGGACAGAACACTTCTGGAGCTTGATGGTTTATTCTTGACCCTGGAAATAGCACTTTGGCACAAAAAATAAAAAATCTAAGCACAAAGTCCTTTTCTTGATTTTTCTGTCTCTCTAGGCCTTCACCAGCAGACATAATTTGCTCATCCACTGAAAAAGGCCATGGAAGAACCATGAAGAGGATCTTATTATAAAAAAACATCTCTGTCAAACTGCTAAAACTTAGTGTATGAACAATGGACTTCTTCTGCCTGCATGCAGTTTATTTCCATGCACCAGTGGCCTTCTGGTGTCAAGCTTGTTTGATTTTGATTATGGAGAAAAAGTCACTGCAATGACAAATACTGACATGTTATAGGGTGTAGGAAAGCATAATAGTCAGTGGTCAATAGTCAATAGTCAGGACATATTGCAGTATGTCATCAGTCCCTGTGATCACATATTTGGTGATTTGCAAGCCAGAAGAGAAGTCTAGGTTAAGGCTGAGCTGAATTTGCTCAGAAAAATAACAGTTTTTAGTCTAGTTACCAAATATAACAATTGTTTCATCATTTCAGTGAGAACATGTTAATATGAAGCAGATGCTAACTATATCTTGATATATACATTAAAATGCTGTCTGACCAGGAATAATGTGTAATTTTGGCATCTAAAACCTCTCACTTCTCACCCAAATTTAGCTCAGATTTAGCCAAGATGCATAGATATCTTTTTGACTGCAAAATCACCAAATCAGTGCTCACTGGGCTCTAGTCCTGTGATGTTGAGCAATCCGTCTTAAGTATCATGGCCCCATACAGCAAAATATTTATTCCCAAATCCAAAGTACACTGAGTTTGACTCACATCTATCTATCTGCAAATTCGCTCAGTTTTAAACCCTTTGGGTAAAATGTGATGAACTCCATTTCCCCTGAATGGCTCTTGAACAGCCAAACATACTTACGGTAACATTACCATTGTAATGGGAAGCAATCATGTAGCTTGGAAACACAAACAGGAAACAGGGTATTGGGAAAGCTACATTCCTCAAGTAAGATGTGGTTTCAAATTTTTTACAACTATTTAGATTGTTCTTGTCACCTCTTAACTCACGCTGCTCTCCGCCATGAGATGTCTGCTCAGAAGTCAATGTGATTTCTTACAGTTTTAAGACCCAGAAACAGACCTTTCTTAGCATTCCCAGATTACTATACATATTAACCTCAGGAAGATGAACACTCTATGAAGAATACAATGTCCCATCAGCTCTCCTCATTTGTCTGTTTTCACTATAAGGACCTACTCTAAACTTCTCTGATGGGCAGCCATTGCTCTCTTCTCGCCACACCTCACTGCTTTTGGCATTATAGATGAAGATATACTTTTTTCTGAAGATCTTTGGGACATGTGGTGTTTCTTTATTTTCATTGGCCATGGATGATGACACAGACAAAAACCTTTGAAGTTGGCAAAGTACTTTCCCACAGGCATAAGAGCTGCTTGAAAGGAGGCAACATTTGGGTCCTGTCAGGCCATGGGAGATGGGAGTAATTCCACCAAGTGAAAGAAAAAGAAAGTTTACTTAAAAGAGCTGAGCTAATCTGAGCGAGACAGGGTGTATTTTTTTGTTCAATATGACTGCACAAAGAATGGCTTCAGTGGACTGTAACACAGGGATGGAACATGTTCTGTATCACTCTGACCTTATAAGCACTGAAAAATAGATCTTTAAAAAAAAAAATACAACCTCTATATTTAGATACTTTGACCCTTTTTTGTCTTCTCCCTCCAGACGAATTTGCTGATGAGGACGAGGTGCAGTCCTTTGGATATAAGAGGTTTGGTAAGTATCAAGTGACTTCTCAACTTCCAGCACTTAACGGACCACCCTCACTGGTGGTGAAACATCATTGATGTCAATTCTCCAAATTATTGCATAAAGAATATATTCTTTAAAAACAGTATTTTTCTTGGCTGTAACCCACCTACAATAATCCACAAGGTTAAACCGAGGCCACACCTTATTTTCCAGAAACAAACTTATTTTTGGCTGCTGCTTTCATTTGTATTCCTCTGTTATAACAGCAGTGGGGTACAGTGGAAAGGGAAACCACAGCATCCTGGGTGTTCCTGACCAGTCGACTCACTTTGCAACCTTATCAGCATCTCAGTGTACTTTTTTACTCAGCAAAAAACTGAACACAATAACTTGGTCTAAAACCAAGACAATCGGTCTCAAAATGGGTCTGCTGATTTCTGTAAAAGTATTTGTTTCTCAGAAAAAAAAATATTCCAGACAGGTTCATAATCTCACACACTCATCAAGCAATAAGAATTATACCCACTGGCCAGATGTTGGTAACTCCCCAGCTGTGTGCAGCACTTTCAAAATGTTACATTAACACATTCCTTGTGTTCATGCAGACCTCCTGACACAAGCCACAATCATTTCCTCCAAGAGAGACTTAAGAAAAATATGCAAAACTTACTTTTGGAAATAGTCGAAGGTTTTTGCCTGAGATACTAAACTTGGTCTGAAAAGAAAAGATAACTTTCTATTTAATATGGATAATTTGATACTTTACTGCTGGACCAGCTGCAGGCCTATGTTTTAAGTTCATTTTTTATTGCTATTTCTCAGTTTTTGATCTGTAGCATCAATGGCATGACCAATCATATTTATACTGGTGCTGTGCTTGAATCTAGAATTTATCATATGTGGCAAAAGGAAACAATACAACGTGCTTTATAGTATTGCCATTTATGTTTTCTTATTTTTACTTAGTCATTATCATTCACATGTCATTTATCAATCAAATACTTTTTTCTTTTTCTTTCTGTAGCTGTACAGCTGTGTTGCTGTACCACCAAATCTACACTTAAATTTAGTGTGTCCCACTGTTCCTACCATTTGCGGCTTGCAGCTATATTTCTTTCTCTCTTTAACTTTAGTGTGATGTATTAGTGTCTCCCGATAACTTTCTCCTCCTTCTGTCCCAGAACACAGATTACGTTTCAACACTTTGGGTTGAAATGGTCACAGTGGTCCCTCTGGTTTAAGAGGTGTTTTAGAGTATGTGTGTCATCCAGGCACTCAGCAGTCATATGTCAGGATGTGTGGGTGCAGTAGGGGTCCACGTTGTGTGTCAACGCAATCAATTTACACATGGACACAAGTCTTACTGCCTAACCCCTGAATATGTGTTTTTAAAGAAAAATGTATGATTCAGACATTATTTATTCATAAAATCTGTACTTTTTACTCACTGTGGCTACTAAGCAGATGTGCAGGAGCAAGGGTTAAAGGAACACTCCACCAGTAATGTAACTTTTGAGTATCAAATACTCACATGTAGGCTTGTCAAAACATCTATATAAGATTCTCAAATAACACATCAACAAGGCAGTATAACTGGTGATGCAGATAGGCAACAAATTAAATGAAAAATCAACATCTTAGTTAGATTTTGGGCCATTTTGAGCTACAACAGCATCTTTAAAGCTACTTGGCATAGTTTATACATGTCTCTGACCACTACTGCAGGGATGAAAAATAATTCATCAAAAAATACAGTTCAGTACAGTTGGGTTGAGATCTGGTGACTGTGATAGATAGCATATGATTCACATCATTTTCGTACTCATCAAACGATTTAGTGACCACTTGTGCCCTGTACGGAAGCATTTGCATTTGTTGTTTCTCCGCACATTTGTTCAGGGTTTCTTTTAAAGCAATAGTTTGACATTTTGGGAAATACTCTTATTCGCTTTAGAGTTAGACAAGATTGACGCTGCTCAGTGCAAGGTAGAGACAGGAGGCAATTAGCCTAGCTTAGCATAAAGATTGGAAGAAGACAGCTTGCATATCCACGCAGTGACAAGACTCTAGGAACTCACAACTATGGCTGTTGTTTGCCTAAAGTAGCTACAGCATTTTTCTCCCCCTAAACTACATATTGTTGTTTTTACATTTCTGTTTGTGTATATATCAAAGACACAAGATAAAATGTGGCAATTAGTGAGCTTTAGAGGTGCTGGTAGATGTATTCTTGAACTTTGGACAGAACCAGGCTTGCTGTTTCCCTCTCCTCTTTTAATATTAAGGTAAGGTAATCACCTCATGGCTCCAAATTCTACACACAGACATGAGAGTGGTATAGATTTTATCATCTCACTCTCAGCAAGAAATAGAGTGAGAGTATTTTCCAAAATGTTTAAGTATTTCATTTCATTTGTCTTCTGTCTGTAGCTAACACACATACTTGTGTACTGGAAGAGAAATATGTTGTCCTGCTTCTCCAATGTCCTCAGTGCGGAGAGAAATGAGGTCTTTGACTCATTTTGACATCTGCTTTCCACAAGAGGTCTATTATCCCACCGAGAGTATGTCCAAACCTGAGAAGGTGCTGAGCCACTTCCTGTGTCCATACTGGAAGTTTATTCAGTGCAAACCTATGTACTCAGAAAGAGAGGTGGAGAGGGAGTCGACATTGTGAGCCTTCAGGGTCTATGCTTTTGCTGTTTCAGCAATGTGCCAAGGAGAAAGGGGGAGGAGGGGAATGGAAAAAGCGACAAAAACAACCTCAAGTGGAGATGATTTCACACAAAAATATTCTTTATTTCTATATTTTACAATTGCTTGTATTATTTCATCATTCCTCACCAGTTTATTTTTTAATTCAAGGGGGGTAACATTTGTCAACAGTTTTATTTTGAGCTGAGGAGTTGCATTCCTTGGCCAACTTATTTTTGGAAGCAAAACAGCAAGTGGTTTTAATTTACGGGGACTTTATTACTAGAAAAGAATGTTTTCAGAATGCCTGCCTGTTGCTTACCCCCCACCTCCCAGGGTTCATGTTCTGTCATCCTAATGAAAGATTACTCGCTCATGTTTTCAATAAAGAGCGTAGTGAGTAGGACGAGGAGGAGACAATAAAACTTTACAAAGAAGTAGTTAGTAAGTTAACAAAAGGGTAACAAAAGGAGAGACAGATAAAACAACACAGAGCACTAGTGGTTTGACTTGTTGCTGATCTTATCCCAGACCTGCAAAGTCTTGACAAACGATCTGCAACTGGTCAAAAGGATGGGGGGTCAGTCCTGGATTGGCCAATGACTGGCAGGCAGGAATGCATCATAGGTCAGGCACAAATGACTGCATCCCGGCAGGGGCCAGCATTACCGCTAAAACCCACTGACTCTGGCTGCGGTGCGGTTGCCAAAGCTCATCGCGGCCATTATAGTCAATGCTTTTGAGTCCACCAGACGTGGCCACAGCGCGTCCCAGAAGCAGCTCTCCACTCCGCAGAGAATAGATAGCAGGTATATTTTTGATGCAAGCTGCATCAAGCAGCGCAGAGCAGATCTAACCAGGCAGGAAGTCAGACATGGAATGGTATTGGGAATCCGGTCAATTTTCAAAATAAAACACCCTGTGCAGACTCTGTGTGTAAAGCACCCTTGCAGACTCCTGATCGTAAACAACAATAAACACGGTTAAAACAAACACAAAAAGAAATCTACTTAATCATAGTAGAAGCACAAAAAGCAAGCACTGATTATCAAATCAACAAAATCTAAACACGTCAGCGAAATCAGGCAGGCAAAATGCTCTGATTCTGAAATGCTCCGTGTGGGAAATGCAGCCTGAAGTTGTAGAGGCACAGAAAGGACAAATTAATAAGTCAGTAACGTGGGGCAGGCTACACGCTCCACTGCTGAAATGCTTCTGTGTGTCCAGTGGACTTTGACACAGGGCTATGGACAGATCTAAACCAGTCAGTGGATCCTGGCGTTAAGCATGCTATGAGGATTTCTGCTGAGAGCATTAGTGGGGGGCGCAGCCATAGGGCAGCTGCAGGTCGGTCGAACAAACCCCTACACTCAAGAACAGTCCTTTGTTTCACACTGCTGATAAAGCAGTGGCAGTTTTTTGTATTTCAAAGTTTAGTTTTTTGTCTTCTATTACATCCTTAGTGGTCAAAGAGCAGACCAACATTTATTTTGTCCAGTATCCCTACAAATGACATTAATTCTGGGCAATTCTGTCAGGCATAATTTATGTCTCCTGCCAATGTTGGACACCAGTGCAGGAAGTAATGTGCCTTTTATGTAATGAGACAGGAGTATATGTGTCTCCACGCATTGTTTTTCATATTCAGGTCCTGGTCGCTCGTTAACGTTATGTCGTGAAGAATTGGGATGTTGTTGACCTTGACAATCTGCTTTTCTCCATTTTGTTTCTAGTACTTTAATGTTGTTAAAAGGAGAGTAAGTGATTCTGCAGAAGGATTGTTGATATTTGAACTCAGCTGCCAAACAAATACACCCCTCCTGTCAAGCTCCCTCAGGAGCTCGGTCCCCTAAATTTCAAATCTCTGAGGTTTCTCCCGCGTTGAAATGTCTTTACTCTTGGCAGTTCATATAACTGTTTTCTCTGTTTATACTCCTCAGACCTTTTCCTCTTTAGCTGTTTCTCGGCCATCTCTCATTCACAGTGCATAGAGTCCAGTATGTTCAAATGTATAGAACCCTCTCTCTCACTGCCCTCTCCCCATCACTCCTGTGCATGAGCACTAACGCTACCTGTTGCTGATTGGCTGGAAAAATGATGTGTGGCAATGTCCACACCACTTACAGAGCCAGGGCTGTGTAGGAAAACTGGATTTTTTTTTCAGAGCACACACAAAACGGAGAGCTAGCAAACCGTGAACAAATATTTGCTGTATTTAACAGAAAGATTACATCACTTACTATCGCTTGAAGTGGAGTAGATGATAAGTATGTGCTTCAGCTTCACAAGGGAATACAAAACGAGCAGAGCTAGCTGTCATCAAGTTGTTGGTCCCACAGGTCAGAAGACATAAAGTTGAACCTTTCTAGACTTCATCTTAGACTTCACCACAGTGTCTTACAACTTCTGAGTCTTTGAGTAGTAGTAAACTGCCTCGATTCACAATAAATTGCATCATGTGTTTAATTCTGTATGTGGGTGTAGAAGAAAACAGACACATAGGCCTGAAACACACACACACACATATACACACACGCACGCACACACACAGACACACACACACAGACCCCTACACATGCTGTTAGTCAGAGAGTTTAGATGTTAGATTGTTAGTCATGGGGCAGTTTGCCTTGCTAAAGGACACCTGCCTGTACTGTTTGTGTCAGTATCCTAGAGGAGAACTGGCACCTCTCCTGCTTCATGGTTTACAGTCACGTGACATGCGCGGTGACCTAGAGGACCAACATAGCGGCTCACACGGCAACTCCCCCGTAGAGACGCCGCAAAAGTAGTCAAATTTTATTTGGATCACCTTACAACTTAAGAAAAAGAAAGATATGAACACAAACTACAAGTGTTGGGCATATCCGATCCATATAACGTTACAGCATCCGCTGCTGTATTTCTACCTTTAAAAGCCGCCACTCGACTGCTGTAATGTTTGCGTTTACCTTGTGAGGAATCCCTCACCTAACACAGCACAGGCTTGTCTCCTCCTCAATTAGTGCATCATAAAAGCACAACAACCATCCAGCATTTTGGCAACGCAAAAGTAACAAAGTCAAAGAGTGGATCACTTACTTCGTGGTTGGCGGGCAGTGGAAAATAACGTCTTTTTTGCCCTCCAAGGGAGCGTTTCCTTGGGATGTGACGTCACGTGAAAACTATCAATTGCTGTTGGATTTCTTGGTCATTTCTTTTCGGAATTTTAGTTACCTAACCTAAACCACACTGACTCTGCCATGACCATATCTTACACATACCTCACTTTCTGTCCCTGTACACCCCCCTGGCAGATACTGAAGCAACATTTGAATTAACATGAACAAGTATTAAGAAAAATATTTAAAGTGTATTTAATTTAAAGGGACTGTAAAGCGACGTCAGTCTCTGCCTGAAGTACTGCGTGGCTCCATTTGTTGTCAAGCTTGGAGATCAAAATGTGTTCCAGCTGCCTTGATTTCCATTTTATCTGTAACAGGCACATATTAGACACATACAATGTAGGCATTGCTATGCAGACATTAAAGAACGAATTTCTATTACCAATATGTCAATGAAAAAGGATTTAAAACATAAAGCATGATAGTTTTGGAGCTGCAGTGGAGCTTCTTTCAGTAAGTGGTTTTATATATAGCCGTAGTTGTTTTGACCGAAATCGGCCTAACCACCTCATCAAACTTCTTTACACCACTCAATGCTAGGTGTCCCTTAGGGATATGTTGGACAATGGTAACGACACGCCTGCAACCAACTGTCATCTCACAGAGTGTCGTCTTTCACATAATGGATGGTTGCTAAGCTCTCCTTTCACAGCAGGTTTTGGCTCAGTCACAAGAAAAACACACACAAGTATTGGAAGTGTCTGACTCCATTTTCTGTCAACAGTGTCAGATAAGCTGGGTGAAGAAGTTCTACATATGGCTCAGCATCAGTGTTACACTTAATGGAAGTCTTCTTGGCTCCAGAGAGAGCCAACATCAACCTCGCTGCTTCCCGTCTTTGAAAAACAGCAGAAAGCTAGAATGAAAAATGAGTATTTGTCTTTGTTCTGCAGTGAGTGCTGCTCACTATCCAACTCTCAGACCTGGCTGTGCTGGGTTTGTTGCTCTGGCTGTGATTATGTTGGCCCCAAACCAGCACTCCACTCAGTGTTTTCCTTGTTTATGCTTTAGTACTTGTATTTTTGGAGATATTGAAAAATGTCTGCGTGTTGCACAAAGAAGGAAGCCGTGTAGAGTTTTTTTCCGTTGACTCAGCTCTCAAGTGTTTCAGATGAACGTTTCAAATCAGGCATGTGCTTGTGTATTCACATCTGTATGGCTGCTGCAAAGGAAAATATCAGAACTACTTGATCTGCCTGAGCATACTTAGAGCAACATCTGTATTAGCAGGATTAGCTTCACATTACACAAAAACAGATTTTCTCACTTATCTCTTGAAGTCTCTGGTTGTGGAAATAGTTTGGATGTTTTTTGGCCAGATTGTGACAATTTCTGGCCATTTCTGACAATACTCCAATCGAATACAAGTGATTGAAATTTTATTTGTGCAGCTTAAAGCATTAAAGTGGTTAGTGACAGCTAGGAGCAGTTGGGTTAACATTTGTCATGTAGCTCAGAATTAGGTTTACTGCCAAGTAGGCTTTCACGTTCAAGGAATTTACCTTAGTTTATTTGTGCATAACAATAAATGTAGTAAGTAGAAAATTTAAAGAAAGATAAAGCAAGTGCTGGAAGTCAAGAAGCATAGATGGAAAATTGACAATAAAATATAAAAATAGAGAGAGAGAGAGAGAGAGAGATCTTATTTCTATGCAATGATTCACAACAACATGTGCTGTATACAGTGTCAGTCACATCCCAGCTTGCTGCCATTTTTCTGGCACGGACAGAGGAAGATGATGTCCTCATTCTTAAGATTCTGTTGTCCTTAGTTGTTTAACAGCCGTCACTGAGCACAATATACAAATTTATTGAACTGTTTATATGTGAAAATCAAAGATGTGGGCTGCAATTTAGGGGTCTTGAACCAGGCTAATTATTCAATGACTTGGGAGCACAAATGTTTTTCATATCCATTGTACTAGGTAGCAAAACGAAATCTCAGGTGATATCTCAAAACATCAGCAGTTGTCTGCATGACTCAAAAGCACCAGCAATAAGTGAGAAAATATGCCATTTTCTGTACTTGGACAATTGGAATATATCATCTATGGATAAAAAGTTGGTTTAAATTACATAACTCTTCTATTAGTTTCCAAAGAGAACACTGGCCTGAGCCTGCAGTCAGACATCCCAAAAGTTACGCCAGACTTGGCCGAACGGCTGGCTCAGTCCACACTATGTAGTTTTATCGGCTCAGCTGGGTGATGAAGCTTGAAACTGGTGTCCTGATTGGATGAAGTACAGCACAGATCAGGCTGGTTGGTGACTGTTGCTGATTCAGTATCCTAAGTGCCTCCACCTCGGGCCACCCAGCAGGCGTGACCACACAAAAACCCAACTGCACAGATGGTCTGTGGAGTTAACTCCAGTGTTCAACTTGGCACCCGAGCAGTGGTTTTGGGCTCAGATGAGTGTGTAATGAAATATTCTTAACCCGCATGACAAAATATGTCTCTGTTAATTTGTGTTCATGTTGTTGTGGTGAGATAGACATTAGGGAAAGTCAGGCTTTTTGATTGATCTCACTGCGTCTGATTTTTAGATGTCTTCCAAGGCACAGATAGTTCCCTTTGTGAGGCTTCGCTGTGGGAGCCATCTTAAATAAAATGGCCTTTCTCTAGACTAACATGGTTACAATTATAGATTCGTTTGATATTGATCACACTTATATAACCCACATTTCACAGAGTACTGTTTTCCCTGTTAAAAGGAAAATGAGTTAGACAGAAACGAGTCCTTAAGAAATAATGAGTACATTGCTACATGAAAAATACAAGATCCCGTAAGTTCTCGCTTTACTAGTCCCCCTTGTGCACTTTTTCTAACCCTGTAAATGACTTAAACCAGTGACAGAAACTGTTCTATATCTAATGTGGTTTTTGTCATTGAAGTGGCCAGTGCTTGTCCCATGTAGGTTCTTTTACAATAACCATGTTTCATGTGTTGGTAGAATTTATCATTCACTGTTTCTTTGGAACACAGTCTTAAATTGGATTGGTGCTTTGAAGGATTGAGATTGGGTTCCTGAGCCAAACCTGATTCACTGTTGCAGGACTGGATCTGAGAGAATAAATCATTTGGGGACATTTTATAATTCATAAGCTCATATCCCAAATGTATTCTGCCGCCAGAATAACAACATTCATTCATTCTAACATTATGTTGGAACAACTACTGCCACAGTTTCATTAAGCTAACAGGTTTTTTGCACAAGTAAGCCTATCTTTTTGTCATATCTGTGACCAAGTAAATACAGACAGGAATCTTTTATCTACTGCCTAAATGCCCTTGTTAAAGCATTATCTGTAGGTACTTTTTTATATATAGGCGGCGGGGTTGGGCTAAATGTTGGTGTTATGAATGTATTATTTTTTACTTATCTTGTGAACTCTATGTGTATGTTTGTCGTACTTCTACAGGGACTTAATTCACTGATTTCACTGATGAAACTGTATGTTGTTTATTCCTGTCATGGGGCAAAACATACAGTAACTAATTTAACAGTTAGCTAGTGTATACTTTTGTGAATCCAGTTTGCTCGTTATTATACTAATTAATTTTACAGTGCCTTTAGTCTAACTCTTGTTTATGGCATCTCATTGTTTTCTGATTTGTAACCACTCTCACTGAATTTGTTGACCATTGCTGTTTTCACAGTTTCACAATTTCTCCCAGTGCAAACTTCAAACGCCAACTGATGGCTTCAACCTTTTTTGGTGTTTAGCTCGCTGCATGGCTGTGGAACTACTCGCATAATGAGGGCAGAAGAACATGTATTGCACATTCTTATTGTCATAAGTCAAAGATTAGAGAATAGATGCATATGGGCTGTGCCTGACATGGTGAAAGTGAGGATGAATGACCAACCCCCTCTTCTCCCTCCCTCTGAGGTTCACATGCGCCTGGTTTACTTGAAATGACCTAATTCCAACATGCCAACACTGAAACATGAGCAGGAGGAGCCAGGGGGTCTCTATTTCTCCACTCAGGCCAATAAAATTAGGTTATGGCTTTCATGTTTTTCTAAATTCATGGATGTCAATGACGGTAATCAAAACGCCGGTTTTGAAGGCATGCTTTTTCTTATTGTCAGTGTCCCAGATTTTAGTTGGAAATATTTTGTTGCAGATGCACATGGGATGAAAACTTTGCAATGCACAAAAAGTGCATAAGATTAAGAACTGCTTGGAATGTAATGTGTAACTTTTTTAAAACCTTGACTCACTTCTTGGTCCCTAAAGAGAAAGAGACTTATGATTTTACAATGTTGGTTTGTTTTCACTTGTGTAATAATAAATTATCAGGCTTGACTGAGCATCCTAGACCAAGTTTAGTAATATCATGGCATATTTATGTAGAATAGTCTCTTCTCAACACAAGACTGATTAATTGGATCTTTAAGGCATGGTTGGTTCAGTCCCAGTTTTATAGCACAGGTATATAGAATAAAAGGTTATCAGTCATTATAACCACAGACTTGCATTATCTTTATTTTTAATGACAAGTGATGAGAGAATTGAAATATATCATAAGTTAGTGAAGTTAGTTTGTGTGTGTGTGTACACCTAAGTGTACTGTACACTTGCATGTGCTGGCAAGACATTCCTTTTTAATAGTGTAGATGCAGGTGCTATTTGAGCATTTTACAGCTTTCCCTGGGAATATTAACTCTCAATTACATTAAATCCTGCCTGCCAACACCACCTCTGCTTGCCAGCCTATGGTGGACCTCCACCGCTTGTTGTATTCCATAACACAAGTCAATAATTTGTATGTCCTGCTTTGAAATTTGTGGCAGCAGTTCCGACTCCAACTATTTATCTCTAAATCTCACCACAGTTAGACGGAGACACAGAGTGAGCCTGGATTTCTGTCTTCAATGGAAACTGCTGCTTACTGGAACACAAAAGCTTTTTTGATAACCAATCTTGCCCCAGTAGTATCCCCAATACAGTGGCCCAACTTTGTTTATGAGGCACACTTGCGTGCTTAAAAGTCTGTCTTTTGAGATTACGATATATGACCCATTTGTCATAGTCTGTCTTCCTCTAACCAAGCACAGATGGAATGACAAAACCCGATCTAATCAACTCCATGTCCACTGCTTCATTGGATCTGAATCCCGGTTTTAATAGGCCATCTAACTGTTTTCTCTACCAATTAGGCACTGTTTGTGCCTTTTAGCACTGAGAAAAAAACAGCAGCCTGCTCAGTTAACAAGAAATGCATCATAAAGTTTTCCCTCTACCCTGAGCTCTGTTCCACTGAAGGATATGTTTTTTTTCTCCTTTTGCACGGTCCTGTCAAAGTATACACCGCTGTTCATTATTTCCTCTCTTGTTGTTGCGCAATTTCCATGAAACCTGCCTGTGTCAAGTATGCCAGAGTACTTAAGTATGACTAAAGTCATCTTTGAATGTTTTTAGATGACATAAAGGGTAGGTAGTTACAGACAAGATTGCAGTGGCTTTTGAGTGGTATGTAAACACATTAAAGAGATTTAGCATTTCTACTTTTACAAATATCAAGTAAAATATATATAATTTCCAAAAGCTGATATCACATTGTTCCAGTTCATGTAAAAACTGCAATTTTCAACAAACCAACAAAGCATATGTATTAAGGGACTGTACGGAAATGATTGGGTTGGGTTGAATCTTATACCTCATTTGTAAAAAGCAAGACCGTCCCCAGTGTTTTGACAATCCACTTGACATAGTTAAACGACCCTACTCCCAAAAATACCTTTATGGCAGACATAACAAAATGGTGAATATTCCAGCCACTCTATTTTTGAATAAAGAGCTGCTAAATAAAAGTTTAATACAGCCGCAGATTGAGTAAAATGCCAGAGATTCTACTTTCAAAAAATACATTATATAAGAATTAGATAAGATAATGCCACAGTCTGAGATATATGAGATCAGATATGTGACTGTTCCTCAAACCTCTTATATGATGCCTGAGTCGCATAGCTGGCCTTGTTGGGAGACAGTTCTTCCAGACAGCACAGAATTAAATATCAAAATGAAAGATATTTTTGTGGCTTAACTATTGTATTTTCAAAAAATCTTTCAAAATAAATCTCACAACAGACGCATGAATCTTGGATGAGGGAAAGTTAAAAGATCTTCCCCTACTCTCCCCCTCAAAAACCAATTACTTTTCCTTGTGCAGAAAGGATAAGTACTTTCCCCTCTAATAATTCAGTTACAGTCCCTAAGTCGATTTTTGTTGGCCTATATAGCACAAAACCTGAGGGATGTGCGCTGAAGAGGATCTTTTCACATTGTACTGCTGTATATTTACTGTATATTTCCCAATATGGTTTTGGGGGCCAGGCCTTCAAAGGACACTGACTGTCAGCTTTAGTGTGTGTATGTGTGTGTGTGTGTGTGTGTGTGTAATAAGGGCTTCTCTTCCTGTTCAGACATGCAGCATCTATGTGGTCTATGTTATATTTCAAGCTCTGTAAACAAGCCAACATACAGATCTCAGGCTTTGAATCACTAATCACATTACTCATCATGAAAAGGAAGTGAGTACCACAGAGAAGGTTTCTTTTAAAAACACCCAAAATAGCCTACTGAAGACGACGTTAAAAACATAGCCCTGTCTTCTTATGATGCTTGGCATGAAGGGATTATGTATCAAATGTTTGCATGCGTCCTTTGATTTGGTTCCACTGTAACAAGGTCCAGATGTTCTAGAGGCCCATTTTGAAGTGTCATAAACCTGTTAGCAGCGAGTCAGAAAAAACATGACCCAGGCATGCTAGGCTAGCTCAGCAATTCAAGGACCCTAATGTCTTAGTAATTTGTCATAGTGGCAACTTCCTCTATGGATAGTGTTTACTTGTTAACATTCCAGTTGGCAACTGGAGTAGTTATAAGGGGGATACCACAACACCAGCACAGTTTGTTAGCTTAGTCGAAGGTTCAGTGTTGTCTCAAGAATAAACTCAGAAGCACCACTACTCACTTCTTCAAGCCCAAGCTGCACTAGGCAAGATACATTAACTTTCATTCACTTTATTTACCTAAAGTCAAGTGTAGAACATGGACACATCTGCTGACAGAAAGTAACTACACTAAACTCTGGAATGAAAAACAAATTGTCTGCTAAGCAATGACCAAGTTCCCAGCTGGTGGCCCAGGACTTCTAAAGGCATCACCAGATCATTAAAGGGAAAAGAAGGGTTAATAATATGGAATAAATATGTTTATTAATTTTTTTTTTCATTATTCATTTGTAGCTACCCTAGCTGCTTGGACTGAAATACGTCAATAACGATCAGATGGCTTGCCATGAAAACATTCAGTCACAAAAGGATGAATCATAATAACTTTCACCCTCAGCTGTACTTTGTCTTTAGTGCAAATTGATGAATGTTAGCATGCTAACACGCTAAACTAAGAACTAAGATGGGGAACATGCTAAACAGTGCCTAAAAAACCCTCAGTTTAGTAGTCTAACATTACATGATACGCAGGTATACGCTGTATATGAACAGTCAAAGATTTCCGTATACCCACTTAAAATAGTGAGATGATACGTAACAACATAGTTTCGTTTCACCCTGTCTGTTTTGCGACACACTGACGTTTGGGGCTTCTGTAGCCTGTGTGCCTGCTATGACTTCACCTACCAAACAACAACACAGCTCAGCGCAAGTTTGAAATCAACTAACATGAATCACTAAAGAAGAAATGAAACAAGAGCAAGAGCCGCTGAAGCTGCGGGTGCCACTGCAGCTGTAGCAGATGACACGGACGTTATCTGAAACTACAGAAAACGAGTCAGATGAGGCTTGTGCTATCGTAAAGTTACTTGGTGAGTGAAAGTAGCAGATATGTTATTTACGTTATCATGAATGGAACTGTAACAGCATTGTTGGTTGCTCAAATTCTTCTGGGGGAGGACCCCCAGACCCCTCAATCGTATATATTTCATCAATATTTCTTTAAATAGTATTAAAATATCTTCTAGTCTTGTTCTCGAGACCCCAATATTCTGCTTTTTGCTTTAAACTGAGCCCTTAAATGTCCCCACACTGAAAAAAAGTCTGTTGAACTTACATAAAAATAATATGTACATCGGTTGCACATATATTTATTTTTAGTCAAAATGATTAATTTCAGTTTAATATACTGAATTCTTACATGTGAAACCAACATGATTTGATTATGTTCATTCAAAGTTATTTGTTAATGTTAAATATATTAAATTATTCTGTAAAGACCCAACATTATTTGTTTGTGTTAATTTAATAATTAACACAAACAAATTAATAACGTTTACCTTACAAGAAGAAAGGGTACTGTTGTATCCAGGTTGCCTAAAATGGCAACGGCTCACTTATAGTTTGTTTTTGAGTCCCTGGGCTTTCTTTGACAGCGTGTTGTCGTCCAGCTCCATCACAACTTTCTGGAGCACTTTGAAAGAGTACTTAAGTTCAGGAGGGTAGCTGAGGTTCAAGGCATACATTAGTCCAAACAACATGGCAGCAGCTAAGGCAACGTTTTCCAGCTCATGCAGTACCACCTGGCCTTCCAGGACAATCCCAATGTCCTCTGGTCCATCAGTGGCATCTCACGTATTCCACCATGGTCTCCTAAATGGCTCCTTGGTTCAGGTCTGTCTTCTGCCTGCAGAATGCACAGTAACAAAAGAAGCAATATGAGAGGAAAGAAAATAAAACCTTAAGCCTATTATGCACCATCATACTAAGTATCTGCGTGAACTGATAACTGATTCTTCAAATTGTGGCCTGAGCCTCTATTTACCTTTGCAGCAAAGGGGTACCACCATTTGTATAATAAGTTTGATAAAAAAAATGTTTTGCTCCTGTTAGGACTTTTAAAAATATATATATTAAGTCCTGTGTTGTTGGGGTTTTTTTTTAACCACTTCTAGCCAGTTTAGATTTTCCCTAAAAATACAGTTGCACAATATACCTAGTCAACAGCTTGGCATTAGGAAATGTAACCAGTACCAAAGCAATACTCTAATGTTTTGTATAAAAAGGTCAATGTATTTTATGTAACTACACAGGATCTGTCAGTGAATGTTTATGAATTTGAATTATACTGTGTCTAATAAATGGAATATCAAGAGGTCAGCAACTAACAATTTTGTCATTATCAGTTAGTCTAATATTTCTCAGACTTTACTTGGGTATATTTGGTGACACATTTTAACATTTTGCAGAGAAACACAGAGTTGTAATCTATTGCTTTTAGGGCTGGATGATTCATCAAAAAGTAATTCAAACCGAATTTAAATAAATAAATATAAATAAATAAATATAAATTTAATGCCAACTTCACGTCATACTGGCTAAAGTATGAAGGATATAATGGAAAATCAGTATGGATTTTAGAAAATATTTACCATTAAGAGTCCCCACCCCTCTCCATGGCCTCACATAGTGCCTTTTGGTCAACAAAGGCTCAATTTTGAACTGAAGCTAACACAAGCACAAAGCAGATATATGTGTCCTGTCACTAACACAGACTTCAGTGTGCAAATCCACAGACTTCACTGATAAACCACAGAAGTGTTGAATAACAACAGGCTGCATGAGCCCCCGGCAGGTGTCTGTTCTCAGCTGTTCTCACGTGTCCAAAATACCTGGACCGACTGGTGAATGTCTCCTTCCTAATGTTATCTGCCCATCTTGCCCTTTTCTCAGCATCAGTTTGAGTGAGAACTTACACACAGACTGAGTAAAACTCCATACAGCTGACACCACTCCTCATAAGCCATACTGCTTTTCTTCATTTTAGTAGCCGACAGGCTTGCTGAATAGCTAAGCAAGCTTGCTTTCTGAAAATACTGAGGTGATCAGATTGATGAAAACACTGCTTACAAAAACAAACAGTAAATACTATCAACAGTATGTACAAAGTAAGTAAGGAGATCGATGGTGACATTAATGGTACTGTAGAGGTGACGTCAATCTCAAAGTACTGAATCCTAATAATTATACTCAGTGTATTCTCTCGCTCATATTTCCGGGTCTTCATTGAGGTACACACACAGCCCCTTGAGTATGCATTCCCGCCGAACATCAATATCATCATCCTAAATCAGGGGGGAATAAGCAGAGTTGAGTCATGGAGTTGAAAGTCCTTAAAAATTTCATCATATACACAACATTTCTTTAGTACCTTCATTACCAAACATAACCAAAATGCTGCATAAATGTCAAAACAAAACTACAGGCAGACTCAGTAGAAATTGTGGTCTGTGACAACAAATACTGCACTTTATAACCTTCATGGCAGCAGGATTTATTACAGGACTGTATTAGACTACATAAAATTTTACCTAAGATTGCAGCAAGAAAATACCCAGGATCTTATGAGAGTCTTGACAGTCTACTTTAAACATCTCCAGTGTTTCCCACAGAATGACAGTGCAGTTGACGTTGACTATCAGCTATATACAGCGTACTAGCCTCGAAAGTCCAGCTGCATTCTAACATTAACATAGCTCTTCTTATTAGCTAGGCTCTTTACATGCTTGCTTTTTTTTTTTTTTTTTTTAAAGCTGGGTCTCCGACATTGACAGCGTTGCGTTGGACAGCTTTGTGCAGCTGTGTTCATGAGGGAGAGGGAGAGAGAGACAGAAAGAGAGGGACAGGTGAGCGAGAGAGAGGGATGAGCAAGAAGATGTGCTGTGCAAATGCGCTATGGCGCCTTGCAATCAAATATGATTTAAAAAAAAAATCGAATATCAATATGTGGCCGTCAGCGTTGATATTGTGGAGGGCCACCACAAATAAATGAACGTATGGGAAACACTGATGTCAAATAAAATGAAAACATATTACTCACCATTTACTACATGGCCTAAGGTACGAAGCGGAGATCTCAACTGGAGGTCACCAAATACCTATCCAGAAAAAGATATATACATATTATTTCTACTAGCTGGTGAAGCATCCTGTTTGTGCCACAGTGTATCCAAGTTTAAAATTAAAATGATAAAGGTATTTGAATAATACTCATCATTCATCCTTTATCCATCACAATATTAAACAAAAATAAAACATTTTAAATCAGTAAACTTGATGTGCGATTAATTTTCTTGCCAATTTAATCTCAGGCAGCACATCCAAGCTTTAATTTCAACAGAAAATGTAAAGAATTATTAAACATTTAACGTCAGGAATAAGACTGGCGATAAGCGGTTGATGATGGATGGATGGATGGATGGATGGATGGATGGATGGTTAGGAATAAGGATAGTAAGAATCGCTCTAATCAGAGTAATGCACCTCCTCTACATGGAGTTACTGGAGATAAAGATATTGAGGACGTTGGAGGGATATCTATGTATTGTAAATCAGTGCTGATGTTATGAGCAGTTTACTTTCATCAAGCTATATTTAGAAAACACAGAATATTAACTTTACCGACTTTATCAAGTGCTGCTTTCTAATTAATAAGCACAGAGCATGTGCACTGTCATAAAAAAAAAACTGCAGTTACCCTTTAGCCTGGACTAACCTTATGAAGAATAAGTTGTGAAGAATGTGAAAGTTAAGTCTGAATTTTAACATGACATTTCTAGAATGATGCTTAACGTTACTGATAAGTGTGACATTGCATGTTGAATTTCATTGTGCAGCAGTCTGCAGACCAAGACTACATTAAGCTAACTGTTACTGAATATCTATAATGCAGACTGACATTTGACAAGATTTAATTACCTTTACCTTGTGGAGAGCTCTCCAAGCATTGAAGGGCTTTAGCAAAGCTAACGCTAACGAGTGGTAACGTTAGCTAACCTTGACATTGACTAATTCATGTTGCTCGATGTTACTGGCAGATAAAAACCACAACACAGTCTAAATGATGCACCTAACGTGACTACATATGTTTCTGACCAACATATGACAAAGTTGTATTACCTTTACTGTGTGAAGAGCTGGCCAGACTGATGAATTCAACCGACCGAATCGAAAAAATGGCGCCCTCGGTTAGTTAGTAGTACTAAATTACACATTTATTGTAGTTATGAGGCAAATTAATTCCATTTCATTTGTCTCAGGAATAATAAAAAATAATATTTCATTCTTAGTAATCCACTGTGGTATATGTTTGTTTTTATGTATTTTAGTTTGTTAAAGCAATTTTTTTAACCAAATTGATTCAGTATGAGGTTGATTATGGAAATTATAACTTGAGCCACAATTAGATGTAATTGTAATTTTGTAGACAAATACCACACAGTAGTGTGACCACAAATGTGTGTTCCATCTGGAAATGTGAGATGAAAATGCCGCATTTGGCAGCATTGAAATCCTTCAGACTCCATCCAGGTGACATATAGAGGCCTGGCCTGTCTTGTGACTACTTCTTTTTGGATTTTGGCCATATTCAGCTTTCATATACACAAAATGGAAGGAGGTCAAAAGAAAGAATTCCTGTGGTCGCCACCCAGTTACTGTATATAACATAGTATTAACACTCTGCACAAAAGGTCTTCACACACTGGTCTGTACAGGCTTTCTTTGTGTTGCCATGGAAGTTTCCACTGCCAGCCAGGAGAGAGACTGGGCATGTAGGAAAGTCTAATGGCAGGTACATGGAATAAGGGAATAAGTGTTGAGATTTTTTTTCTTTGACTGACTCAGAGTCCAAATGAAATGCAGCTGTACAGGCACAACACAGGACTGCCCTTATGTTTCTCTCTCTGCGTCTTTTCTCGTTTTTCCTGTCTCTCTGCCTCTGTCCTTTAGTTTCATAACAATGAACGATGAACTACAGTTGACCATAACTTCTTCTTAGTATCAATACCATCCTTGATAACTCTAGAGCATCTACTGTAATGTATCTGACCAGTGTGAGAGCTGCACAAATTACATAATGCTGCTTGCAAATGTTTTTTCAAATAGTGTCATTGTCAAAAAGGATTTCACCAAGACGATTCAGAGTCTACAGCCATGTTAGCGGCTTTGTGACCCTATACTTCTCAGCACAGTGGTACTTTGAGCTTAATGCTCATTTCAGCATGCTAATATTCTCACAATGACAATGCTAACTTGTTAATGTTTAACAGGTATTCTTTTTGTAAAGGAATTAGTAAAGGTAGAATGACACAATGGGTCAGTGGGTCACGATTGGGTCATTTGCAAACCTGAGTCATGTTCATCTTTTAGAACAGCTCAAGTCTCCTCTGTGTCTCTGGTCCATTTGTGCTTCACCTTAGACCAAACTGACTAACACAGAATTAGTGGAATGGGATTAGGGTTAGTATAATGAGTAGAAGGCAGCTGTAAGTGACATAGAATGTAACTTTGGTTAGCTCAAGTAAGCATTGCAACATCTTTAGGATCCAATATATAATTGAATCTTCACATGTGTATGGCTGGGTGAGAAATAACCTTATTCGGACATGTAGTGAATCTCGTAGGATAAAATACTCCCCCTTAGAAATAGGTGGCACACACACAGTGATTAACTTGTACCGCTTCTCTAGGCATTTGGTCATAAACCATTGCACAGTATTAGAAAATGACTGGGAAATTTGAATTCTGGCACTGGATGATGGCACTGGATGATGTCTTTACCGAATCTCAAGACAATCCATCAAATAGTAATTAATATATTTCACTTAAACCCTTAAATGGGGTGGTGATGGGCAGTGGATAAGACACATGCCTTTGGGTTCGAATCCACTCAGACGCCATCGTGTCCCTGAGCAAGACACTTAACCCCTAAGTTGCTCCAGAGGCTTGCAACCTCTGACATATATAGCAATTTTAAGTCGCATTGGATAAAAGCGTCAGCTAAATGAATAAATGTAAATGTCAACCTTATGGTAATGGTGGCACTACAGTAATAGTCAGGGGATCACAAAGTTAGGATGGGATTGCTTAGGATACATTGTCTGAGTACTATTAATGTCTGTAGCAAATTTGTGCCAATCCATCTAGAACAAGTTGAGATATTTCACTGGAAAAGTAAATATTTTGACCTTTTGGGGGTGCTAGAGGAAATGTTAGGAGATCGCCAGAATTATTAGGATTCATCCTTATGAATGTCTGTAGCAAATTTCATGGTAATCTATTCAGTCTAAAGTGGTGGGGACCAACAGACTAACAATGTAATCCCTAGAGCCACAGTGCTAGCATGACTAAAAAGTAGTTTTGAGATAAATGCTCATGGAGTTTTGGAAAATAAATGTTTTTTTTTGTCTCAATCCTTAAACTCAGCCCATGTAAATGCAAAAAAATAGGCCAAAATATACAGGCTGTCACTTGACAGCAGTAGTATGTAAGATACAGTATTCTCCACTTTGCATCTGCTCTTTCTAGGTTTTTCTGGCATTTATTAACCTCTTGGGGAGAAATCTGGCTGGATTCCACTTTTTTGATTAGGACGTCCTGGCTGCTGTCCAGCTTCTCGGCTCTCAACAGGCTCATTCCTCTCGTGTTCTGTACATTGGGTGTAGCAATGTGTTTTCAGTCAGCTCATGATCTGTGTGCGTCAGCATGTTTATGTACTGTGGTAGTTTCAACAGCAAGAAGTCACAATGGCCCCTTTGGATATGAAACAGGACGCAGTCTCTAACTAATAGGGTACATCACGAGGGGATGAAACACAAACTTGTCTAAGCAGTACACGCAAAGAAGAAATAATGGTGACTTTTGGATTTTAAGGATCTATTTGATTTTCTTTATCACAATTGAGAATCATATTTTCAGGACCTTTGGAATTTGCTTTGAAAAGATTGTACATGATGTTATTAATTGTCCAAGATTTGCTGTCCTGTATTATTATCATCAGCATAGTAGACAGTATGAGTTCAGTCAGAAATGTTTGCTATACTTTACCATGATTACTTTACCATACCTTACCATACTCTGTGGATGTAGTTACGACAAAACAAACCATCAATGTGTTTGCAAGAACTACTTGGCCCTTCATCGAGTATGGATATAGAAACCCAGTAGTTTTTTCTCTCTGGATTCTATGTAACACAATACTGCAGCTACCTTGGAAGCATTTGCTCTTTATCATTATTGTGCCACATCACTGACAGAATTGTTGTTCAAGCGAAATCCCTTAGAGAAAATACACTCCAGTGACAAGCAGTGGTAAAATGGTGTGACACTGGAAGGAGCTACTGGCTGCTCTGCCCATAATGAAATTCCATGTTAGTTCAGTTGAAGCATCATTGCTGTGAGAACATGACAGTCAGAGTTTGTAACCTGCCAGGTTCTGCAGCACAGTATTGCTAAGTACTGACAGTTTAAACTCTAGGAAGTTGACAACATTTGCATTTAGAGTTTGGACAGTTAAAGCCCCTTTATCTTGGATTAGCTTGAACATCCATTTTTCCGTGTCAGAATCCAAAGGTGATTGAGCATTTTCCATTTCTACCCCCTCACTTTGGAACAGTTTGTAAAAATACAGTTTGATAGGCCTTCCCCAACTATGGCTTTTTAAATCATGTCTTAGTAGTACTCCCCAAGACTTGTAAAAACACTTTGATGTGGAAAATTAATGGAGTTCCCCTTTGAGACATTTGGATATAATTTTTGACTGCTTTTGAGTGTTCACAATTACTCAAAAATTGTGATGTCATGATTAGCCTGCTTTTATTTTGTCTATTTTAAGGTTAACTATTCCAATGATGGCCAAGTTTAACAGGGGGAGCGAAACATCTGATGAAGACCCTGTTCTGGTAGTGTAATTCATTTCCCTAGTGCCCTATATCTATGAATGCCCTTGATTTTAACCTTTGTTGGATAACTAGTGCCCTATAGTGCCCTCGTGATGTTTAGTTTGAATATTGCAAAAATGTGGTTACAACTCTGTTAACTCTCAGTAACCAGTAAGAGTGCAGCAGGTGTAACAACATGCTGACACACAAATATAGATTTAATCAACAAACATGGTTAGCCTGAGTCCCGTCATACAGTCTCTTTTAAGATTCATGCACTTATTTTTATCACAGAATCTGAGATACAGAGTAGAATCAGCATTAGCTCAGTCTGTGGGGACTTGGCTTGGGAAGGACATCTAACTGCTCCCTGTTCTCTGCGCATTGGCTGCCCACTGCTCCTAATTAGGATGGGTTAAATGCAGAGAGCAAATTCCGCATGCGTTGGACTGTGTATAAATTGTATGTGGGTGATAAAGTTGATTAAAGAAGATTAAAGAAAAGTATGTGGGGGGATTGTACAAGAATCTGTTTGTAGTGGGGGGTTGTAGAAAAGTTAATTATTGAAAAATCTAGAATGGAAAAGTGAGTGAAAGGGTTTTGACTGTGAGAAAGTATTTGAAATTAAGTGACCCTGCAAGCATGAGGAACACACATATGATACAGCCACCATGGTCAAGTTCATACTCTAATGAACACTGAAATACCAGCCGTGATTTGCTCTTGACCCAGAACCTGCAGACGGTCAGCTGCTTGTTTACATGGTGTGATGTTGTCCTTTGAGCAGCATGTGGTCAGGACCAGTGGGGAGGGGGGGTCCTCTGATGGAGCTCTCCACACTGGCTCCCAACATGAGGCTCTCAGCACACATAAAGACAACAGTGGTCTGCATATCCTTGTCTGGGTCCACGGCTGGGCCCCTTTGAGGTGGTCAGAGATGATGTTTGCACAGATGTGTAGGTCCAAAGCTGAGAGTCCAAACCACCAGTACCCCTCTGGTGGTCCTGGCCACCCCCTGACTGGGAAGGATGGAGCCTCTTGTTGCCTACACATTCAGTCCCATCACGGGTGACATGACTTAAAGGGACAGCATGAGGCTGATACACTTAGTGGGAGGAAGTTATATCAAGATGACAGATGGGGAATTTTTACAGCTTCCCGCAGTAGAAACAATAGACCTACCCAAAATGCCAAGGTGCATGTTTTGACCAGAGCCTGGTGCTTTAGAGGATGACATAACCCAAAAGGATTACCTAATCTTTTTGCCTAATAGACTTGTATGTCTGTCAAATGAGAATTTAAGCTCAGTGGTTCAGCATAATCTTTGTATAGCATTGTGATCACATGTATTTATTTTACATAACTACATGAACTACATGAAAATGATTTCAGAACTTTAAAGCGATGCAAAATGGTAAAATAATTTACATTTTTGTTGCACAGGGCCATGTTGAAAACCTTTGCTTGGCTTGGGTAAACAACTCTGTGTAAAGATATAGATGTTGCCCTGTTTCAAGATAACAGCAATCACTTAAGTGAGTATTATTATAACTGATGGAGCCACAGGGAAAATAATACCCAAGTTGTAAGTACAAAAAGTTTTCCTATAAGGCACACTTTGGATAGCCCAGTTTAAGTGGTGTAAAAAGTATTCAAATCATCATTTCCTTAAGTAAAAGTACCAATACCATACTATTAAAATACTCAAAATTTGACCTTTTACCAAATTTGAGTAAAAGTATCAAAGTATTAACAACAAAATGTATGTTGGTAGAATGGTCCATGTCAGTGTTACAGCATATTGTTGCGTAGTTTAATCTATAATAATGCATTATATTTTATTAACTGTTCCAAGCACACATATTTTGTAAGTAAAATCATAATGTAGTGAAGTAAAAGATCAACATTTCCATCTGAATTGTAGCGGAGTAGCAGTATAAATACCCTTAAAGTAGAGACACTCAAGTAAAAAGTATCTCAAAATTCTGTACTGTGCGTGAGTAGATGTACTTTGCTATTTTTAACCATTGCCAAATTTAAGTTTGAAATTGTAACAAAAAGTATTTTACTGTTTTGTTTTTACTCAGGCTATTTATTTTATGACCATCTTGTCTGAAAAGGTGTTACAGGTTTCTCCAAATTCTCTCTTTCTATATCATCTGATTGGAAGTTTGTTCCATCTGCAGAAAGATCTTTTGCCTGAATATACACTAGCTGCCCTCTCACTCTGCTTGCCTGAGGCTACTTGGTCAGTTCTAATGAAGTCAAGTAAACATCCTGCCTGTAGTAGAATGTTTAGCATTGGATCTCATTGTGTTGGTGTTTTTCAGGACATAGTGTCAGACTAGTGAACATCTGTGACATGAATGACCAAACATTTCACTGCACTGTGGGATTAGGTTGGATGCAACAAGGAATGACACAGAAGTGGAATGGTACTTTTTTGTTTTGGTTTCTCTGTTGTATGGCTAACACATGTGCAGTGTTTTTATAGTTTTATAGTGAGTCTTCTTGCCTATTTATGAACGCAAGTGTTTTCAATTGATTCTTGGCTGAAGAAAGGCACAGCGTGTCTCACTTTAGACATGCAGTACTAAACTTAGTTATGAAATGGAAAAAAAAAAACATCCCTTGTGAATTCATTTTGAATGAAAACCTTGTAGCGGTGTATTTTTATTAACTCCCTGCTCTAGTTGCGCATTATTTGAGTCTGACACAAATTGTATTGTATGTTTCAGGAATTCAGGAGGGTACAGAGTGCACCAAGTGTAAAAATGACTGGGCACTGAGGGCGGCTATTGCACTGCTCTATGTGCTCTGTGCCCTGCTCACCATAGCAGTGGCTGTCCTCGGATACAAAGGTAAGTCATAAATTTGAATACTCAGTTTAATGATTTAGTTTTAGTTTAGTTTCTGAACTTTGGCCTCCGTAGTACAGATTTTAAAGCTGTGGTCACATTCTACAAATCCAAGTACAGTCAGTCTTACATTCAATGTAGACTGCAGAATTACTCAAATAAGACAATGATAACAGTGGGTTTTAAACCCATAGCCTTAATTCACTTTAAAGTCCACTTTCTTTACACCTTACTAGATTCCAACAGTTCTGAAAACGTGAGAAAGTCTTAAATTGTCATGTTTGAGGCATCAATGAGGTGATCTTATTCTATACCAACCTTCTGTTGGTGGCTTTGGCTCAGGATGTAGAGCGGACGGTCCAGTAATCAGTAGGTTATGTGACCTTTAGCAAGATATTGAACCCCAAATTTCTCCCAATGGCTGTGTGTGAGTCTGTGTGAATCTATTCATTACTGTTTCTGATGAGCAGTTAGCACCTTGCATGGTAGCCTCTGACATCAGTGTGTGTGAATGGGGTGAATGTGACATGTAGTGTAAAGCACTTTGGTCAGAAGACTAGTAAGGTGCTAAACAAGTACAGTCCATTTACAATGTTGTTATTAGGCATGCTAGCGTTGTAGAATGTAGAATTGTTGTAGAACTGTTGTAGAACTGTAGAATAGCAGTCGTGTTATCTCGTCTCTTTTGATTAAAAACTTCAAAATGGTCACTTTTCGGTAGGGTAAGGGTAACAAAGCCTTGATGTTGTTATTTTCAGCATAGCAATAGGTTTTTTTTAGATAATTTCCTTTAAAAACTCCATAAATTAAATATCAACAGGGCACATCACTGGAAGAATGTAAAACTAAATTGATCCAAGTCTGAGCTATCACTTGAAAAGACTCCCTTTTACAAGATCCATAGTTTACTAAATTGACATATTTCGGAGATTAGCCATAGTTTAAGATTATAAACACATTTGTTGTGCAACATTGTCCTTACTGCATTTTTGCTCTTTCTCCCTGTTTGAACTGGGGAAATTATGTTAAGTAGAAACAGAAATGAATTCCAGTTATCACAGGCGCCATCAATATGGAATGCACTTTGTGCATTGTCCAATATTACACATTCATGACCCCAATCAATCGTAGAAAACCTGTCAAAATATCCTTAAGCAAAATATTGAAGTCCCACCTGCTCCACAGGCGCCCCAACCTGGGGAACCATGTACCTCAACCAACAGACAAAAACTGCATTCACCCAATGGGAAATGATTCTATTCTAAACATGGCCTACAAATCCAGATCTAAATCTGAATACTGCCTTGTTACTGCTATCAGGATTGTTTTAGGTTTCCAGCTTTGGATCTGTGTTACTTTGTAGCCCATGTGATTTTGATGGTTTGGCTCTAATGTCTACCAGATGACCATGCAGCGACTACCCTGGCTTAACAACCCAGAGGAGATTTTATGGCTTGGTAACAATTTGTTGTCTCATGAACCACAGGCTGACTCAGAAATGGCTGCAAGTGTCCAAACTGGTTAGAGTTTGCAAGAAACCATTGTAGACTGGCTTCTGTGTTGTGTTTATCTCTTCTACACCCTTTAAACGGTATATACTGTAGTTAACCTGCAAACATAAATATAGTTCTCCGCACTAATCAAGATATTTCCTAGTCTTTGTCCTCCAAATTACGTTTAAAGCATTGTTTGCGTTACCTGCTGTTTCTGCTCCTGTAGCATTGATCAGCGTTAATCTGCTTGGCCTCGTGTTGGGTAACTGCCTAAGTATGGCTCATAACTTGGGTCGCAATAAGCAGTCAATAAGCCTTACTGAAATTAGCAAGCTTATATAATGCCTAATGCTTTTCCAATACAGGACTGTCGGGGGATGGAAAGATTAGTGGGATAAGAAGGTATGTTAGACATCAGGGAAGAAAAGATTCGGTTGCAGGCTCAGTGCTGTAGCAAAATTATTGGCAACAAATAAGGCATATACAGTATTTTTAAGCACTCAAAAAGATAAAGAAATTAGCATTTTAGACGGAAAGAGAAAGAGAGGAGATATAAGCTGCATACTCCCAACAGCACAACAACACACAACACTGGACCCATATGTGTTTATGTTCGTCCCAAGTGCAATGTTATTGCTTCGTGTTTTTGTCACTTCTGGAATGATAACAGTGAGAGCTTAGGATGTTTTCCAGTGTAGTTTTTAGACACCCACATACTGACAAAAAACAAACCGTGGAGGAGGAGAGGAGACAGACTCTAGTTGCAGATGTGCGGAGGAGATAGAGAAAGTGGAACCAGAGTTAGAGTGCGCTAGTGTGGTATTCTTTATGTGTTTGAATTTGTGTATACTCAAGAAGTGGAATTTGTGAATGTGCTCTGAAAATTGTAATGTTCAACAGATACACAGTTGGCCAGTTACAAAAACAAAACAAAACTCTTCACCCTGTTCATCATCCAGTTTTCAGAATTGTTTCCAGTAAGAGGAATGAGTACAGCAGCACCCTCTGCTGTTCAAAATCAGCTTGGCCAGATAACTTCTCTGGCCACAAGTTCTGTTTTCATGAGATCTATTTAACACATAATGATTCAGATTCTTTGCTGAAGTAAAAGTAGCAATAACATGTAAATTTACTCCATTACAAGTACAAATCTTGCATTCAAGAACTTTCTTAAGTAAAAGTATTTAAATATTATCAAAATTTAATTAAGTGATCTGACTTAAAGGATTCCTTAAGCAGCAGAGTGGCCTGCCAGTGTTATGTTATCATATATTGGATTATTATTACTAATGCATTATTGTACAAGCAAACGACAGTGTGTCGTATTTTGTTCATGTGTTTTATGTAAAATCTTAGTCAGAAAAGTTACTAGTAACTACAGATACATATAGTGAAGTATAGTATTTGCCTCTGAAGAGTCTATCTAGAGTCTAGATATCTATCTGTCATATCTCCTATAGACCTCTAATAGTCAGAATGTCACATTCCACATAAACTGCACTTCCTGTGTTAATGTCTTAGTATGTGTGATAGTTGTATAATGTGTTCCTCTTACCACCAGCAAGGCTAAACACTGCATCAGCATCATAATTCTGTCTGTTAATCTTGAATCATTGCTTTATAAGTGTATATTCTTTGTGTATCTATTTACATCGCACCTGCTCTTTCCTCTTTTGTCAGTGGTCCAGAAAATGGACAATGTCACAGAGGGCATGCAGAATTATGGAGGCAAGATCAATGCTGTGGAGACCGACTTAAAGAAGCTAGGTAACATAAGACTACATATCAAATATGGATAGTTTTAACCCATAAACCGGTAACATTTTGAATGCTATGTACAAGGAGTTGGTGTTATTTTCTATAACCGCAGATATTTTTGTGTGTCACCTTTTCAGATGATCAGGCAGGAGAGAAGTCTGTTAATGCCACAAGTGACATTGAGACTTTCAAGTCAGATCTAGAGGCATTACAGAACCAACTGAATGAAATTGCAGTCAGGGCAACAAGAAACAGGGACATGCTGGATGAGCTTCGGATCACAGGAGATGACCTTGAAAACGGCCATGTCTCCCTGCAGAGTTTTCTGCAAGGCAACGCTGCCTCACTGCGTGGGGTCAACCAGACCCTGGCCTCCTACAGCGGCATGATTGATGACCTCCAGACAGACACCGTGCGGCTCCAGTCAGAGATACAGGGCCAGGTCAAAGAGCAGAGCCAGACCCAGGTTAGCATCAGTGCACTAAACATTACCCAGTCCCAGCAGCGTAATCTTCTCGGCACACTGCAGAAGACAGTCGAAGACGCAGGCCAGGCAGTGCAGAAACTGAAGAATGACTATCAGGGTCTGCAGCAGACAGCCAGGCAGACCCGGGCTGACACAGAATGGCTAAAGGAAAAGGTTCAGAATCTCCAGGTTTTGGCAGCCAACAACTCAGCCCTGGCCCGGTCCAATGGAGAAGCTCTGGATGACTTGGGGGCTCAGCTCAGCACGCTAGCCAGCCAGATCCAGAACACCTCAGTTCTCACCGAGGGCCATGACCAGAGCCTGCGTGAGCTGATGGACCACCAGAGAGACCACGATAACGCCACCTCGTCTAAGTTTGACGAGATGGAAGCACGATTAGACAGACATGAGAATGACATGGACCGCGTGACTGGAAACGTGAGCTTTGCCTCGCAGCTCCTGGGTGCCATCAGCTCCGACCTGAATGGCCTGAGGTCCTGTGCTGAGACAGTGATGCGACATTCAGACCTGCTCCTGGGGCTGAACGATAGCGTGACGGAGGCCAGGGCAGACAGCAAGGAGCTGCGCGCCCAGCAGGATGAGCTGACAGCCAGGCTGGACAAAGAGGTCAGCAACCTCTCTATGGTGATGGAGGAGATGAAGCTGGTGGACAGCAAGCACTCGCAGATCATCACCAACTTCACCATCCTGCAGGGTAAGAAGAGAGGACATACTGTGTCCAAAATGATGAAAGGATTTAGATCCAAAAGAACCATATCTTTGAATTTAGACTATGACTGGGATTATACACCTGCTGGTCTTTAGTACTCTGTTGTATAAATAATAACAGATAAATAATAACTACAAATATTAGAAATAAAAAGTACAAGAAATAAAAGGCCTGTGTTCCCTGTGAAACATCTTAAGACCTTAACAGTAACAGCGCAGTCTGACCCCTATAGTCCTCTCATCTGCTGTTGTTATGTTTCAGGTCCACCAGGTCCCAGGGGCCCCAGGGGTGACAAGGGTCCACAGGGGCCAGTGGGCCAGTTAGGACAGAAGGGTGATAAAGGAGACAAAGGGATTCCAGGGTTGCTTGGACCTAAAGGAGAGAAAGGTGCTGCTGGACTACCAGGTATTCCAGGTCCAAAGGGCGCACCTGGGGCTCGGGGTCTTCCTGGTGCTAAAGGGTCGAGAGGGTCTGGAGGACGACCTGGAAGCCCTGGTGAAAAAGGTGACCCCGGGGCTCAGGGGCTTCCTGGTAGGGATGGACAGTCAGGAATGGCAGGACCACAAGGGCCACAGGGGCCCAGAGGAGCAGCAGGACCTGCAGGGTTGGAGGGGCCTCGTGGTCCTGTTGGACCCATCGGCCCACCTGGTCCTCCAGGGCTACCAGGGATACCGGCGCCTTTAGTTCCTCAAATTTCCAAGGCTCCTCAGCCCACTCAACCCACTCAGGTCTCTGAACCCCCCAAACCACCTCAACCCCCCAAACCAGCAGAGGAACCACAAGGCACCGTCTCCCGGCAGGTCCAGCCCCCTGTCACTGTTACTCCAACAACTGGTCAGTTTAATGATTACATAAGAGCAGAACATTTTTACTTATTCTGATACAACATATGACATGTGATCTAACTCCTAAATTGAAATGTTCTGTAAATGATTGGTTCCAGGTTGCCCATCTGGGTTCAGAAAGTTTAGAGACAGCTGCTACTACTTCTCCTCTGGGGCTCAGAGACTCAACTTTGACGAGTCCAACCAGTTCTGTACTAACATATCGTCTCATATGCTCATTATTAATGACAACGAGGAACAGGTAAAGAACATTTGACCCAGATAGTTACTTTAATACATTCACTGACTTTATTTACAAAAAACATTTTTATAAAATAACTTTAAATTTCAGCCTTGTTTTTCTGAAATAACCACCCTGTAAATTATCTTTTGCTCTTCTATCCGTAGCAATTTGTGAGAAATGCAATTGCAGGAAAAGGCTATTTCTGGCTGGGCCTTACTGACAGGGTGGAGGAAAATATCTGGAAATGGGTGGATGGAACTATACCTGTTTTCAAGTGAGTAAATCTGCCAAATTGTTTTTTTACAAATGTATAAATCTCTTTTAAGCAATTGGAATTTGTGTGTGTTTAAGTTATTTCTGTCTTTATTCTTTGCTTCATTCTCTTCAGAACAGCAAGCTTCTATGAATGTAACTAACAAACACCTTGTGTGATGCTTGAACATTGATACATATTGCTTGTGTTGTTGCTATCAGGAAGTGGAAGCCTGGCCAGCCTGATAACTGGACCCACGGCCACGAAGCAGGCGAGGACTGTGCTGGCCTTATCCATAATGCCAACTGGAATGATTTCTACTGCACTGACCGCATCGGGTTTATCTGTGAACGTGCCTCTGACTGTCAGTACCTTCTATGTATCTGACCTTTTTGCATTTTGAAATCTCCTGTGTGCATGTGTGTGCGTGTGTGTGCGTGTGCGTGCGTTTTTTCTATATTTTTCTTATTGGCAACAGATACCATCTAAAGGCCAAAACCAACAATGTGTCTGTTCGTCTCTCTTACTCAGTCTGCGGTACTCAGCCCCAAGTCCATTCATTCCTACTCATGATGTAAATATTTAAAAACTAGTCACAGATATATATTATCCTGAAACCAGCTGGGCACTGTTGTTTTTAGCAAATGTTACTGAAACAGGAGTAATTTGTTGGGGACTATTTTATTCATATTCCCCTGATTAATTTACTTTTGGTGCTTTAGTGAGTTGTGGTATTTACAGCACGGGGACTGTAAATGGGATCGACTCAAAATAAACTACAGTCCCCACTGACAAAACAATCTCAGGTGAAGGTCCTGTTGTTCTGGAGCTTTTGAGCGAATGGTGATCATCGGGAGAATTTACTCAGTTGCCCTGGAAATGTAGATGTTCAAACTTTCCATGATTTGAGGACTTCTCATTCTTGACCTTGGAAACACCTTGGAAACAATCAGGATCAGTGCTAATGTTCATAACAACGAAGAAACATGTCCCCTACTACAACAGTGTGACTCATTAATGTGTTCTTAGTCAATTTTGGAAAACCATGATGGTCCTTTAGGAAGTACACATCTGACGTCTGAGATATGTTGTTCACATTAGAATTTGATCGCAGATTTTGAGATAAATGTCATTTTTTCTGTAATTTAATGAATATACACACAGTGTTGGTGTACTGTGATGACCAATGTCTACTTTTTATGAGCTATGAAAAACCACTCTGTATACAGCTTTTTAGCTATGCAAGTTTTAGATTATCCAAACCAAAAAGGAACACTTAACCCTTCACTTTCTCTTGGAAATACATGGTTTTCACTGGACAGCGGCGACAGGCTTGGTAAGGATGTTATCAGTAACAGTCAAAAATCTCAAATATAAATATCCAATATAGATTAAAGGTCCTGTTTGGGTCATGATACTGGTTTGGCCCAATGTCTGTCTGCAGATTAACACAATTAGTTATTACTGTTGCTAAAACTGTTAATATATCAGCATGTACGCACATCATAAAGGTGTTAAAATGTACCTTATGTGTTTTATTTTTGTTGTTCTCTTCACAGTGACGGTTCCAGTTTTATAGCATCCACCTAAGGCAGTGTGAGCTGTCTGTGGGAGAAAGGTGAAGAGGCTGAAATTGAGGTTGAACATGCAAGGATAATGACTCTCTGACACTCTGATGAACTCAGCTCAGTCGAGCATCACTGAGACTTGGACTGATCTTTGTCATAAAGACACTTTAAAACACAGTATGGTGCAAAAGACAGATCATGCACAGACCCAGCCGACTATTGTATTGATTTAGTATTTGTACTGAAGGAACATGAGAATATAGGCATTTATTGAGGCTATGCTAAGTCATTATTTGGTGCAGCCTATGCTAAGTCATTATTTGGTGCAGCCAATGTTGTACAGGCGTATCTGTAAATAATACACACTAAAGATACATTGTTGGTTGGGATTAAATTTCATACCATTTTATTTCTTAACTACCTTTTTAATCTTTAAACTTAAAATCTATATCAGAGGATTATGTTGTTAATAAAGTTGAACTATTTTTATACTGTTAAATACTTCACAGAACAAGAACTGTGATTAGAAATAAGTTCCCGTGAAAATGCTAAGCAGCACCCACTCACCATCAGCAAATGACTGCAAACTCAGATAATAAATAGAAATAAAGCTAATGCAATTTTACATTTCTACAAACTAAAATGTCAATGTAATTTCTTTTGGTTCTACTTCTGAGAATAGAGGCTCAGTGTGAGCATTGCTGCTGTTGTATGAAGGACAGTATTTCTTAGACTTTAGACTGCCAGTATGAGTTTTATACAGTATGAGGCACACATTAACAATACGTACATTTTTGTATCCATCTTATGATGATTTATTCATTATACCAAATACAATATGTGAAATATGTAACGTGTTTATAATTTGCATAATCAGTTGTTATTGTTGTGTGATTTTTTTCCAATTCATATAATGCTCAAGGACTGAGTAGCAGTTTGTAATGTGGCTACAGGCTCATTATGCCTTAATGAAATTACCATGTTCCTATGGATCACAATAAAATGGGAAAGAAAGTGTGTGTGGATTCACTGCTCTTTGGCCTATGAAATATTGTAGTAAATGCATTAACGGGATATGAAAAGACATTTATTTGTCTATAAAAACAAAAGAAGAAAGGACACTCCTAATTAACGCATTACTGATATCAGGCGCATCTGCATCCTTTAGTTTATTTATATATGCAGCTTTTTATTAATTTTTAACAAAACCAATGTGCAACAATCAAACAGTTCAAACAAAGGTAACTACACAACAATTTTAAAAATGGCAGTACATATTCCATATATTTTAGACAATTCATTTTTACTTCCTAAACCTTGTGATAAGATCATTCAAACAGAAAAACACTGACAATTGGGGAAATGCAACAATCTTTTGGGCTTGGAAGATTACATTCAAAGTGGACAACAGGGACTTAGCTACTTAACTATATTGCTGTGACCTAAATCACCTACGTATGTCTGTAGATATCTTCAAAATGTCAGTGAAAAATCACACATAAACAATATCAAGTCTAGTAATAAGTAGTATTCTTTCTCATAAAAGGCACGCTATTACTAATATATATTTATAGGGGATATATTTTGTGAAGAGAAATTTTTATTTATTAATTTAGTGTATCTTTTTATTTGTAGAATAGTCAATGATGCAATCATGTAAAGCTTGAATTCCTTTAATATAAGAAGTTAAGATCAGAAAAGAATTTCCATTTATGTCAATGGTATGTGGTTAATATAATTAAGGGAAATTAAGGTACAATTGTTTATCTTAAGATATCTTGAAATGATTGAGTCCAAACTGTACATTATAGTAATACAGAGAGAAATATATAATCATTTACCTACCCCTACCTTTACCAGTTGCAGCATTAGTGATGCTTACACATTGATGTATTAATAATTATTATCCAGTGATATTATTATTCTGAAATGGGCCAGTGTTTTTACGTTTGGCACTTTAAATATATTTTGCATACTTAGTACTTTTACTTTTGGTTACTTTACGTATAGCCTACTTTTACTTAAGATTTTTAATGCAAGACTTTTAGGCTACTTGTATCAGAGTAATTTTACACTGTTGCTCCTTTTGCTTTTACTTAATCAGAATATCAAAATATTCTTTCACCACTGATCATTTAAAATGATCCACATCTTACAAGATAGCAATTCTTTGTTAACTGCTTAGAAAAAGATTTAACTGGCATGAAGAGTACATCACAGTTGCACAACATTTTTCACAGTTTTTTTGTTTGTTTTTTTGCATTGCCAACAGACGAATAGAGTTCACATGGGATATAAAAAGGTATATAACAGTATACTATTATAAAAGACACACAATAAAACATTGCCAGGGGTAGCCTGTATTAATTAAAGAAGGAGGACCATATCTTTACAGTTCTTTTTGTTGTTGGATTCAGAAACCAAACTGACACAATGCACAACCTCATGGACAAAAAAAGGACAAAGTAATTTTGCTGAATTTGCATTTATGGATGTAGAATTTTGCCATGGAAATCACTCGCGGCAGTTCCTGTTTTGTGGTCAACGCGATGAGATGACGTCACGTGATCGCCATCACCTGACGATGACATGTTATTTTTTTACTGCAGTGGTATTTTTTTTAGCTCGTGATTCATTTTCTCCTGTGTAAAGTCGAGACAGACGCATTAACAGCTGAATGACTGGCTGTTAAATTACAGTCGAGGACAACAGTTTGTTTTAACACTGGGCTGACGGCTTCAATTACCCAGAATGCCTCGCTTGTTGCCGTCTGGCGAAGGAGTGACTGTGTAGAATAGAAATATTCAGCTACATTTGACATTCATTAAGTTGTTGTTACTATGCATTTTTGCTGCATGAAATAAGACGCCAAGGGAAAGAAAATAACTGGGGAAGGCGAAATCTGTTGTTGTCAATACGTCAGCAATGCCTCTCTTCACGACCAACCCATTTGACCAAGATGTTGGTGAGTGATCAGAACTGGGGGCTATTTCTAGCAGGCTAGCTGAAGTAGCTTTTATCAGTCAGCTTTGTTTGTGTTCTCAAGCTGTGTGCACCTCAAATATTACCCTGCAGAGGCGATGTCTTGGTGTATATATTGTAGGCTGTATAATGTGACAAACTGTAGGCCATGTTAATGTTTTTTTAAATGTATGTTTTGCCTGTGTGTTTTTTTTTATGATTCCCTTAGTTAGCCAGAGAGCTAACTAGCTTGCAACCTTATAATGTGGAGATTTAGTTAGCTGTAGCAGCAACTAACATTTTGGTGATAGCATCCAGAAAGCTGGGGAATAAACAGTTCACATAGCTTGCAATATTGAATTTAGTTAATTAAGTGACATTATACATAAAGTTGATATTTTGGTCAGATGTACAGTATGTAGGCGTGGGAAACAGATGTTGTCATCAGATCATTTTAGTAAGCTAGCTAGCCATCTGCCTCATCATTGCCTCACTGTATCCCATTGTGTGTTAACCAGTATGATGAGACATCTCACAGTTGCTGCAAGTGAAAAAGGATACGATGGCGTGTGAAACCATAAAGTCACTCTGTTTCCCTTTTCACTCTTTGTTCTGTGTCGAGTGGTTAACCACTTCATTAACATCTACAGTGTGCAGGAGGTGGCCAAAGTACACAAACACTTCATTATACAGCACCACTACCATGCACAACCAGCAATAAATGCTACTTTGGTAAAGTTTATGATGGGTAGCACCATCCAGTAGTCATTTTCAGGCTGTTTATTCTGATCTTCTTGTACAAATGCAGTTTGATGTCTCTTTGGGAGTGTTATAAATAAATAAGATCCTCTATTTTGGTATTTGTAATCTGATACTGCAATGTCTATATGAATATTAGTACATAGTACATTTTCTGTAAAACAATTGAAAATCTGTTAATGAATAAATAGCCTGCAAGTCTGGTTTTTGGCTAATTCATCAAATTAAATACCTTTTTGTTAAAAATCACTTTTTTGTACAAAACTAATAATAATAATCCGATATGATCATAAAGAATTCCTGCTTATTGATTTGCCGCATGGTTCATAACAATACACCAAGACATATTGAACAAGTCATTATCAAAATATGAAAGAGATGTTACTAGTACAACAAATACTTACAATATATAATAATAAATAATAATAATAGGCTAATTATGTCAGGTATAATATTTATTCTTGATGACATGTTGGCACCTTTTGATATATTGAACTTTTTTATGTATGGAGCATGTAAACATAAGCTGCTTTTAAGACGGGCCTTTACTAGCCATTTGCATGGGACAACTGTTTTTTGCATGTTTGCAATTATGGCCCACTTACTTTACTGGTTCACTTTGTATTTATGCAAACAAGTCATGGAATGATCTGTGATAAGGCCGTCTGATAAAAGAGTTTCTTTTTCAAAATGCCTGCGTTATTGCGCTGATATGGGCTCCAGACAAACACCAACATGAATCTGATGGTGCTCCATGATGTAAGATATCCAGGTAGAAATGTGGGAAGGTTTGTAGTCTTTTTACCCGCCGACTGTATGACCAATAATTGAACAACATTTCCATCAGGTGGCTTTTGTTTACAATTTCTGGACCTTTTGAGTTTTTGCTTTTGTGAATGCAGATTGAAACGGTGTATCATCCTGGCATTGGTTCAATTCAGGGGCCGGCCTTTAGGTGTGACTTTCACTACTTTTGATTAGTGATTGGCTTTATGTAAACATAATGTAACTTACAAGACAAGAAAAAATCAAGTGCACAGAGGCTTGAAACTATATTCACTGCACGAACTGCTGGTCTGTCAAACTCTGTCAATTCACCTCTCTGTCACTGAAAAGAACAGGTCATGAAAAAAGATCTTGAACTTTTCTCCTTACGTTTGTTGTTGTGCTTCTTTCCTGCAGAGAAAGCAACCAGTGAGATGAACACAGCTGAGGACTGGGGCCTCATTCTGGACATATGTGATAAGATAGGGCAGTCACGCACTGGGTTAGTTAACTGTCTTCATACTTACATTTACATTTATTCATTTGGCTGACGCTTTTATCCAAAGCGACTTACAATTGCTGGGGTCGCACGCCTCTGGACACATTGGTGTGTGGATTCGAACACAGGTCTCTCACACCAAAGGCATGTATCTTATCCACTGCTCCATCACCACCCCCATACTAAACCTGACACACACAAGTTCCCTTTAAGGTTTTCCAATTGTAAACATGCATATCCCAGGGTGGGAGGTTGAACCCAGGGTGTGCAAAAGTGTACAAAATGTTAATATGTTAATGTTCATAAAAATGTCTATGGTGACATATTTTACTTAACATAGCTGGATTGTTCTTTCGTCCTTGCCAAGCAGTTAATCAACTGCACAAACTTTTGATTTCTCTCATCCTGTTGCAGGCCTAAAGAATGTCTCCGCTCTATAATGAGAAGAGTGAACCACAAGGATCCCCATGTGGCAATGCAGGCACTGACCGTAAGCAGGCTGTGAACAAACAACCATGATTGGTATAAGCGTGATGGTTCGGTTCATGTAGTCTTTTTGTCATCTACCCTTTATGAACTTTTCACTGGGGTGTGTACTAGTGGAGTAGTAGTAGTATTATTCTATAATAAGCTCTATCCTAATATGTGTCAAGTCAGTTTTGTTTATATTGCCCAATAACAGGTGGCTTTACAATCTGTACAACATACGACATGCTCTATCCTTAGACCCTCCATTCAGATGCGGAAAAACTCCCTAAAAAACTTTTAACAGGTATTAAAGAGTAAGTCTGATTAATTGTTTGTACCACTGTCCTTACAGCTCCTTGGCGCTTGTGTTTCAAACTGTGGGAAGATATTCCACTTGGAGGTGTGCTCCAGAGAGTTTGCCAGTGAAGTCAGTAACGTCTTAAACAAGGTATGTGATGTAATCTTTTACTTTCAGCGTGTTGTCCACACAAAGCCCGCTCATTATTTCTGATTACTCAATATGAGCTCACGCTACATCCAGCTCCCTTGTCCCGTGATGTGTCTTCTTATGATTGTCCCCAGGGCCACCCCAAAGTGTGTGAGAAGCTGAAAGCCCTGATGGTGGAGTGGGCAGAGGACTTCCGTAACGACCCCCAGCTCAGTTTGATCTCAGCCATGATCAAGAATCTACGTGAGCAGGGTGTCACTTTCCCAGCTGTAGGGTCCCAGGTAGGTGTGTAGGGTTGAATAGGCTGTTTTTTGTGTGTTGTTTTCAGTACAAAAGTTCTTTTGTCACATGTCTCATGTTTCATGCCTGTGTCTATGTTGTTATTATCTAATAAAGCCAAAGAATGTTGTATTTAATTGCGGACATTTGAGGTTGTTTTGCTTAAACACCGAGACCCAGACGCATCCTTTTGTTCTTCTAGTTGTTGGTGCACCTGAACATGTGATTATAATTTGATTACAGGCTGCAGAGCAAGCAAAAGCAAGCCCTGCTTTAGTGGCAAAGGATCCCTCCACCTCAACAAACAAAAAAGAAGAAGAAGACCTGGCCAAAGGTAAGGAGGCTATTTTCAATCCACAGGCGTCAGTGGAAGAAATGTATTTGAAGAGGCATTATCCTTAAAAAGATTCACACTAACACCTTTTTAATTCTTTATTTGCATTGCATAAATCACTGTTTACATAGGATTAAAGCATTGCAGATGTGCAGCAGTATTTAAGGACTGTCAATGGCAAACACATAATTCCACACACCTCTTTTGTGTGCAGCTATTGAGCTGTCGTTGAAGGAGCAACGCCAGCAGCCACAGGGCTCCCTGTCGAGCCTTTACCCGAGCACCTCCAGCCTGTTGTCCTCACACAAGTCCGATGGCAGGAAAGTCCGCGCCATCTACGACTTTGAGGCCGCTGAAGACAATGAGCTCACTTTCAAGTCGGGAGAAATCATCACTATCCTGGATGATAGGTACGTTTTGCCACAAAGCAACAGCATACAAGGATTTGTCAAATGACTTGGTAGTCTTCTGACTCCGGGGACCAGTCCTTGTTTAGCATCTGCCCTTTTGAATGCCATCGAGCAGAGCACTGTATCTACCAGCTCAAAAGAAGCTTTATCACATCTCAACCAATCTGAGGAACAGCTCCTGGATTCAGTATGATGACATACTGTTTGTCTCTAAAATTACTTTTCAGGAATTAATAAAAAATATTCTGATGTTTTAAAGAAGCTTGACACTGCAAAGAAAATAATATTCTTTTCTGATCTTTAATGTGAGATCTTAATGCAGCACAGAGAAGACAACAATTTCCATCTGTATAGACGTTTCTGATCATTTGAGTATTTTCTTTTCTGTCGTTTTTTCAGTGACCCCAACTGGTGGAAAGGAGAAACATACCAGGGAGTGGGGTTGTTCCCCTCTAATTTTGTCACAGCTGACCTCACTGCTGAGCCTGAGATGAGTGAGTACACACACACACACACACACACACACACACACACACACACACACACACACACACACACACACACACACACACCCTTTAAACACTTATGTCCTCTCTAGTTCTTTGATTGCCCATTTAGTCCATTAGCAGTATTGATGCCAGGGTGGGACATATTTTATTACTTACACACAGCTGGTGCAACAAGCCAAAGAACACAGTAAAATCGAGACATTGGTTGCATAGACAGAAATCAGTGGGTTATCACATGTAATAACAAACAACACTGCCGGTACTTCTGGGAAGTCATACAGGAATCAATCTGATAGTATTTTAGACACATTTCCTCTTATTAGAGAGCGCTTTATACTAGGGCTGGACCCGAATATTCGACCGTTGGGTACACATTTGATTTTCAATTATGAGATTCGATTATTGAGGGGGTTTTTTCGCACGCCTGACCGCCGCCGACAGCAGCGGAAGTAAAACTCCAGTTCACATCAAAGGGAAAACGAAATGAAGCCCTCAGCTTTGTGGGAGCACTTTAAACTGAGTGATGACAGCAGTAGTGTGGAAGTTATTTATTTTACAATTGCTTAATTTAATTACAGATCAAAACAGTCAAATTTCAAAAATCTGTATCAAACTGTAGGCTGGAAACAAACGGCAACAAAATGAACACATTTAAATAAGCCTAATTATATTAGGCCGATTGTAGAAGAAGAGCATTTTGTCGCTATAATTAAAATTAAAAGTGAATTTTGCATAATAACGTGTTAGATTTAGTTCCGCTACCGGAAACACCGCTCATCTCGTGCGCTCTACAACTGGACTTGCTCGGATCAGACTCTCTCACTCTGGACTCTCAGCTACGGTTCCCCCTGCTCTGTACAGCAGCCACCAACCCGGTTCGGCACGCATCGTTTATTCGCTCTTAATTACTATCAAAGCGTTGAAGCTCAAAAAATGACATTCGGGCCGGGCCTAATATATACAAATTTTTCCATTTCTGATACTGATATAACAGCTTGTCTGCTGTATTGACACAGGCTATTTTTTCTTCTGTAATTGCTGACCTGTTAATAAGTTATTCAAATGCTACTTTTATGCATTGTCTCATAGTATGACACGCGCTTTTACTTCACCGTGCATTTAGCATCATTGCTGCCAGAATGGATTCTACTGTGTGTGGCCACAAAATTCTATATCATCTGCCATCTCTTTTTGCAGAGCAACATTTCTGTTGTCTATGCAGTGTTGTGCCAGATGTAGTCATGAAATAGGAAATTTGAGCTTCCTATTTCAGTGTTAAATTCTGTGTTGTTATGTTGTTAGTGTACATGTATTGAGATGTTGAAATTGTCAAAATCCCACAGAAAGGGGTTAATCATGCAGCATAATGGATTCCATGGTTTTCACAGAATCAGCTTTGCTTGGTTGCCATCTGTTTGGAGTTTGTCACGCTTCTTAATTACATCCAAATGTTTTGTTGCTTTGCCACATTTTTGTTATTATCGCTTGTTGCTTGTACGGCTTTGTCATATTCTTTTGCATGATGCTTCTGCGAGCATGTCATCCCTCAAAACGCTGCACTTGTACATGTACTATTAGCGTAAAAGACCTCCACTCAGCAAACTTGATGACTTTTACTTAAGACTGTGTTGCTTGTTGTTTAGTCTTGTTACAGCAGATTGCACAAAAAAGAACTAAACAAATCAATGTGAGATTTCAAGACGATTTGTCAGTAGTTTGTATCAGATTGTAACTCTTATTTTCCTCGGATATCCAGACCAATCTATTGTGCTAGTACCGGACCATTACTGAATGTGAAGTCAGCACATCCTGACCTTATGTTTGTGTAACTGATTGCTCCTGTTACGTTGTTTTGCTGCTGCCGAATCCGCTGTAACTTTGGAAATCTACAGTAAAGACAGAAAAGAAGACGGTACAGTTCAGTGAGGATATCCAGGTGGAGACCATCGAGCCCGAACAAGAGCCTGTCTATATCGACGAGGTGAGTCCCCTTGTGTAAACACTCAGTTTGTTCAGTCTCATTGAAATCTCAATGTTTCATCAATAAGTTAAGAGTTCTGATGAAAAAATAGGATCTGCCATTTAAAAATTGTCACCTGCTGACAAAATGAGACACAATATGAAGTCAAAAATCATAGACTAGGTTTCAATAGTAGAAAAATAAATTGTGATTAGTTTTTTTTCTGAACTGGATTGAAAAATGTACTCATTGTATGTTCCTGGAAAGTGCCATCACATTATTGAAATATTTCAGGACAAAATGGACCAGCTACTGCAGATGATCCAGAGTGCAGATCCCACGGACAACCAGTCAGACAGTGTCGAGCTACTACAGTTGGAAGGTAAACTGATGTTTGGGTTTAATTAAGTCACTGTTATTGAGACAAAAGTCATTGTCAGTATACAGAAGAATCTGGTATGATTTTTTTTATTTTTGTAAAGGTGGATTATTGTTGACTTCAGATGAAATCAATAATTGTTCAATTTATTGTATTTATCAGGTGCCTGCAATCAAATGGGACCCCTCATTGACCAGAAGTTGGAGGATATAGACAGGTACATTGTGCTGACGTGACATGTTTTGTCCATAGAAAACTATAAAATGAATTTAAGCTGAAGAAAAGTGATGCAGACGGGAGACATAAAACATGTAACACTGACCGCTTTTCCATAAATAGTTAAGCAAATCTAACTGTCTTTTTGTGTGTGTGGGTTTGTTTAATCAGGAAGCACTCAGAGCTGTCAGAGCTGAATGTGAAGGTGATGGAAGGTCTGTCTTTGTACGCCAAGTTAATGAATGAAGATCCAGTTTACGCCATGTATGCCAAGCTGCAGAGCCACCAGTACTACATGCAGCAGCCTGCCAACGCAGCACAACAGGTAAAGCCAACTTGTTATAGATGTGGCCCAGCCCATCAGGGTCAGGTCTTGAAAAACATATACTTACAAGCTTGGAAGTCAAAACCTTTCACCATACAAACTACCACAATTTACTAATTCTTAAAGGGCAAGTTCACATAAAAACACAATAAAACACATTTTTTACTTATAGTACCACTTTTCTTAGCACAAAAGGTAGACACTGTTCATAACTATATATTTGACTGATCCAGAGGTAACCATGTCTTATTTAAGAAAGGATAATACTTTTGAGCTCTTTCTTATGTATGTTTTAGGCCATTGCGTACCACTGTATTGTGTTGAACTACAGTCTGTTTCTTGAAAACTTACAAATTATACCAAAACTATCTGGATGGTATTCAGCTGCTCACCAGATAAGAAGACTGTTAATTATGTATTGGGTGTTACATTCTACATGCATAATATGCCTCTGTACTTTCAGGAGGAAATTGTCATAACTAATACATTTTTCTCGATCTTAGAAATGTAGCACCCTGCTTTAAGATAAAACCAATTTGCTTTTTAGTAGGATTTTTAAATTGCTGTGGATCTTTCCACAGACTTCATTAACACTATGTTCTCCATGCATGTTTGTGACCACAGGTCTACCCTGGTCAGCCTGCATCAGGTTCGTATGCCATGAGTGGTCCAGCCGTGCAGGGTTACACTGTTCCCATGGAGCAGCTTCCAGCTGGAACCTCCATACCTGGTCAGCCAGCTCCCAGGTGAGTTTCATATTCCACAGTGGCTGGGTATGTGGCTCCCTTAAGACATTACAAACAAAATATAAAAACATCTCCTCATTTACATACTTTGTATTCTCATCTGGAATGTATTTACCTTTTTTATTTGTCCATGACAACTTTGTTAGTATGTACTTTAAATTCTCAGGTAATAGCTTGGGCCTTTTATTTACCCCAACTGCAAATAGAACGAGGCTTTTACTTGTCAAGAGCATATGCAAGAGGCATTTCTTTCTTTATTGCCCCTGTTGTAGTCAATGTAAGTCATTTTAGCATATTTTATTATGAACCCTCCTTGTTTTCTGATCTGATCTGGGTTTTTTCTGCTGTTAATGCAAACTCAAGCTTCTTTCACATTTACCTCTAACAGAAATAGTGTTTATTCTGTACATTCACTCATTGGAATTGCTGTTACGGAATCGTCCATGACACTTCCTACAGATGTTTTAAAATGAAAAGGCTCCCAGCAGCTCAAATGGCATAGTCCCTTGTCCTGGTTGGCTTTTAAATTTGCAGGAACTGGTGAGTTTTTTTCATGCTAAATGAACAGCACTGAAAACCAGCACAGCAGCAATTTTTGCCTTTGTGAATGAAAACAATATTTGTGTTAAAAGAGGTTATAAAATTACTCGTTTGTTGTATATATGGCATTAGAGCTGTGGAAATCTAAATTAAATTACAGGTTAATTCCATGCCCCTTAGCGTTTCCAGGCCTTTATTAGCCACTAGTTAATATAAGACATACTGGCTTGAATTATACGGTGTAACGAATTCTACCTTCCATATACTATTTAATGATTCCATGTTGCTGTAGATTTGTAATGAATGTTGCTTCACTCTTTTTCATAGTGACGTTCATATGTACATGGGCCAGCCGCCAGTCTACACTGCAGCTCCAGGCAGCATGGCCCCAGCAGACGTTCAGTGTTACCAGACCCCAGCCGGCGCCCCAGGCACGACTCACGCAGGCATGACCCAGACGCCAAACTACAGCAACCCCTCTGGCCCGAGCATAGCACATTCCTCAGACCCCTCACAGACCCCCTACTCAGAGAAAGCCTTGCTATAGGGCCCCCCCAAGCTCACTGTAATCCTCACGCACACACCAGACCTGATCAAACAGTGGTGGTAGATCATTTCATTTATTAGGTTTTTATCATTTGTTTTATCGTGGAACACCAGATTGACGGGGGGGGGGTTCAAATAAAGTAGGCTAACCTTAACAATTGGCACTCTAACATATAAATAAATATACAGTTGCACTCCAGGTTTAGAGATGATCAGGAGGGTTTGATCTTGAAGAAGTTGCATTTTCACTCTTCTTCTTCTTGTCTTTACATGACTCAGCTGTGAAGACATGAAGGAGCTTTCAGTTGCACTTTTATCATTCAGGCCTGATCACTTCCAAATCTAGATCTGATAGCAATAGTGTCCATTTCTATGTACATGACGTGACATTTATCGCTTCCTTTTTATGATAGGACTATTGAAAAATTGTGGTAGAAGGAACTACATAATTTGGGACTACTTATTTAGGCTTTTGGGATTTCCTTAAAAAGATTATTTTTTAAACCCAAGTAAATATTCATTTATTAGTCATTTGTTGCTGGACGCTTTAACCTTCATACTAGATATAGTTTTGGATGTTCAGCTTGACCTACTGTGTACTGACTTAAGACTTTTTAGATTACACTTGCAATTAATTGGAAGTGAATGGAACTGTTTGTCTACTGTATTTTACTCATAATTAGTCTCAAATCCAGAATTATTCCTGGAAAGTTCCTGGGAAATTATTAAGAAATTGCAGACCTGTTAAATACAGTCTTACCAAAATTGCATTGAGAAAACAAGTGTAACTGTAGCCACTTCGACCTAACAACAAAAAAAATTATGCATTTGCTGTCTGATCAAGTGTGAAACAAACCCACACAGACATCACCCCTCAACATGTCCACTGGAGCGACAAACGCAATACTCACACACACTACAGGCAGGTGTACAGCGGTGGAAACACACACAGTTGCACCAGTTGTTTCACACATCCTCATCATGTGATCATTTACCTTCACTCACACACTAATGTGGAGAGAAATCCGCAACATGCCACAGCCTTCTCACCCACTTAAAACAACTGCTAATCATGTAACAAAAAAAACGGGCAACAGCTTACATTCACGTTCTTTTTTTTTTTTTTTTTTTTTTTATCAGAAAAAATGACTTTTGTTGTTGCTGAAAACATTGAGCTACTACATTCTGTATATGTCGCCAACATTTAGAAGTACTGAAAACTGAAGCCACTTTGTTTTTTTTCTTGGAGGGAAAAGAAACCAGAGGAATTGAAGCATGCACATGACTCTTGTATATACTGTACTGAACTAGTAGTGAAGCCACATGATGACCTCATGAGTGGGCCGTATGTTAGCACAGCCCCTGGTGTTTCTCTCAGCCTTAAAGGTGAACTCTGCAGTCAAGATGTCCCTGCTGAATTAAGGGTGTAAAAGCCAAAGAGAACAAAGTTGCGGGGTGGGGGGAGGGCACTCACATGATTTTTGAAAACAAGATTTTTGTTCTTTTTTTTCTTTTCTTAACATGATCGACTCCTAACTTAATGCTGCAGAGTTTTCCTTTTTCAAAATGAGCAGCTCTTGATCCTTGTTAGTGGATTTAGGATTTGCTCTGTCCATTCTGGGGCTGTACTAACAGACTCGTACGACAGACTTGGCTACTAAGGGGCAAACGCTCTAAACAGCCCCAGTGTCTTTAAAGCATCTCTTTAGTCAGTGTGGAAAAATGAATACTATGTTTTTGTAGTGCATTTTAATTTATGTTTTGATTATTGTTATGCTATTTTAAATGGAGAAGTAGTGCGGGATGTATGTATTCAGAGAAAAGCGGAATATGTGAAATTCTGCCTAGCTGTATATTTAAATCGCTCACATGAAAACATGGACATTTCTCTGTGTTTGATACATGCTTATCGTACTGTAGGGTCAAATGGTAATGTGAAAAACTGATCGAACCTCCCCGTGCATTTAAAACCTCTCAGAGCTGTATAACACTAAAAACAATTTCTACCTGAAGCTGAACTGAAATAAAGTTTCTGATTCTGGAAAGTACAGTTAGGAGCTAACAGTTACAGTGACATTTTGAGGCATTTAAGATTAAATGTTGTACAAACTCTACTTCTCATACTTTCCGTACTACTACTTACTACATGTTAAAAATCTGTAGGAAAGGGTTAACAAATACTGATTGGATTGCAAACAGCTGATGAAACAGGAAAATAATGTATCTGTTGTATAATATTGAATGATGCTACATGAAGGAATTATGAAGATATTTTAATAGGTTAAACCACATTTTCCAGTTGCAGGGCAAGTTGTTGTTTTGCTCTGACTGTAAATTTCTGTCATTTCAATTTTTCTTGAGATACTCTGTTTCAGATGTACTTGTCCTTGCCATCCCTGTGATGGAATATAAACAACCCACAACTTAAACTTGGTACCTGGGACTTTGCATTGAAGAAGCCAGAACCTGATTTTAGCATTAATATAGTTGATTCATTTTGCTGCCTTCAACTAATAATGCTAGAGTGAAATAGTGTTAATCTGTTGAATCAAAGAGGGCTGATAATATAAAAAATAAAAAGTAGCAGCTATTCTGGGACAACAGGACCAGGAGCCAGTTAATCATCACACACACCATCCAAACGTAACATCTTGTTGCACCACAGTGTTGGACTGCAGCCCCAATGTAACTTTTATTGCACAGTGTTGAGATGCTGCCTGTTTTTAAGTTTTAAAGACATTTATTATTGTTATTGTAAAGTTTCTGTCTAAACTTGTACCCTGCTGTTTGTATGTATTATTTTAACCATACTTATTAATTGGTATTCACAATAAAACCAGGCCAAATGTACAGAATAATACGAATGTTGTTTCTTGTTTTTAGAGCACATTGTAGACCAGTGAAATACATTGCGACGTTCAATATAACTGAATAAAAACAGTTTTCTGATGACTGGTATTTTCAGGATATTTTAAAGACCCTGAAAATGATTTTTCTCAATCAGCTTTCACTATGAGCGAATGGACCCAACATAAAAACAATAATTTCTTTTTTATTTCTCATGAGATTTCTGCTGCTGTTTTTGTCTGCTTTTTTCACTGGTTTGAAGTAGGCGTGGCCCAGAATTTTGCAACATTTCAAGAAGTTTTTGAGTCTTGCACTCAGTTGCCAGTTTATTAGGTACAACAAGCTAAAAATAATGCAGTCCTAATAAAACAGTTCTGCAATAAATCCCACCCTCATGAAGGTTGTAATGTTTAGGTTTTGTGTGAAAATGTGTTAGCGAGGTGTTGATTCTATGATCTATGTGCTCTATGATCATTTTGGAGGTTGCAGTTTGTGGTGCTTGGCATTTAACTATATTGTGTTATATGGGTGTTTCTATTATTTTGTCCTCCCCATTATATATAATGCAATACAGTTCAAAACCACCACAAACTACATCCTCCAAACATGATCATGAGGTTCAAATCAACATCTCAAAATCTCATCACCTATTACAAGGACTGTTACATCAGACATCATTAGTTTTAGCTACATGTACCTAATAAACTGACAACTGTGTAGGTGATTTTCCCGCCGAACTAACTCTAATTGTTGTCTATGTCATTAAATAAATAAATTTTATAGAGAAATATTTGAATCAGATTTGAAACAATGTTTTTAAAAGTTGTCCTCTGCCTTGCCACTAGATGGAGATGAGTGGATTTCCTAATAGGACTAGATGGAAGAAATTGTGTGCCCAACAGAAAAAGACAACAGTTTTGCTTAGCAGCCATAGAGCCTGTCACTGTAAATTTCAAAGTGGTAGGGAATTATGAAGAATAGTTCAATTCCCCGTGACATTTTTAAACAGAAATTTCCGTGTTTCTGTGATGTCATTTTGAATATTTCCAAGTTTGTCTTTATTATTGGGTTTAACAAACATAGGTCTCAGCGTTATCAAGTACATTTTTCAGAGCTTGTGTTTCTGTTCAGTGGACGGCTCAGTGCAATTTTCTCCTTGAAATTATGGGATGAGGGTGCTCTTCTTTTTGAGCCCATAAAAAAGCGAGCATGACCACCTTATTACCTCAGCAATAAAAGAGTACACCCTCCAGTGCCGTATAAGCAATGTCAGCGTGCAGAGTCCAACAGCTCGACTGGCTCGTTTTGTGGGAGATGATTATCAAAGTTTTCCTGTCCAAGTTCAGACCAGCAGCTGGTGATCAGGGACCATGCCCTCGGGGAAGACACTCAAGCTCATCCTGTATGAGGTGCTGCAGTTTGCAGCTCTTGTCGTACCCATCTTTGTGATTATGGAGAGGTTTGCTGGCCTTACACGTGATGTGAAAGGACAAGATCTAATGGCCTACTGGCTAGTGGTGGCTGTCTCTATCGCTTATGTGACCTCTGTGACCCTACTTGTGTGGGTTCCTCTGAAATATCTGATCCTGAAACGACGCAGGTTCATCTCAGAGACCACACAGTGGTGAGTACAGCTCTTGGGAGGTAGTTTAGTCAATGTCTCAGAGATTAAGTGTCTACATGTACCGGACAAAGCATCTTACCCTAAAAACAAATGAGAGAGATGACACGGAAAAGTGAACAAAGCCAAAATGACTAGAACACAAACCCTTTGGGGCAAATTTGGAATATGTAAATATAATTAAAATTGACTAGACAAGGAGCAGAACACTTGAATAACAATGCAGGAATGGAATGAAAAACTGAGTGATTAAAAGGAGCAATACTACAATGTCTTGTTATTAAATTAAGTCAGTGTTCAGACGTATTTTAAAAACAAAATACTTAAAGTATCAAAAGTAAACGTGCCCATGATGCAAAATGAGCCCTGGATAAACATTGTAGCTTGATGATTTGGAGCTCATTTGAATTACTTTGTACTGTTTTGTTGTTTTACCTTAGCAAAACATCATCATACCTTATGCATAATCTTAAAGTGAGACTGTGACTTTGTAACTTGAAAGAAGAATTAACAAAACGATCAAACAAATGAAAAGTTGAATTCATTAGCAATAAAAAATCCAGTCTTGCCTGTTCCAAACACCCAGGGGTTTTGCCTTACTTGGTCTGGTATGACCACCATCTTACGGGGGCTAATGTTAGCCGACAAACTTTAGCTTGAAATCACTTTGACTGACGTTGCTACGGACTTTGTGACTCTTGTTTACTTGTGCTAATGTTGCACTGGTGTTTTTCTTTCTCCCCTAATCACATAAAGCATATAAAAAGTGGCCTTTGTTCAACAAGTTCCATGATCTCATTTTACTTAATATAGATATCATACAAATGTAATGTGTAAAAAGTGCAATAGTAGCTTCTGAAATTTAGTGACGTGCAAGTATTAAGTAGCATAAAATGGAAATACTCAAGTATCTAACAATTGTACTTAAGTACGGTACATAAGTAAATACATTTAGCTCCTTTCCTTCACTGGAACTATGTAAGCCTGACAATAACGTAATAAAATGCAGTATATACACTGAGAATAGGATCAACACTTGTTTCGATTGTGCCTTTCAAATGTGAACTACGACATCCTATTTTGTTTTTCAGGAGACCAACAGCGCTGGCGTTTATCATCCTGTGCACGTTACCGTGCTTTGCTATTTTAATAACCAGCTCCAAGGTAAAGTCATCAAGACTGATCGTTTTTGTCCCCTGTTGATGTTGTCTTCTGTCATGCTCCGACGAGGTCCTTGGACATTTGTTATAAACAGTCCATTTGTGGCACAACGCTCATTTTATCACCCCCTTGTGTAGGAGAATGTGTTTAGAGCACCATAATTATTCACTTAGTGACGGCTGACACGGCGCATTGCACCACAGACAAAGAAAAAGATTGCTTGTCACCAGTTCTACTCAGTCTCTCGAGATTTTTCCTTCTTGAAGTTGCATCCAAACATTCTTTTCGCCATGCACTGAGAAGGACTTTGGCACTATCACAAAAAGAAAAGGGCAGTAAGAATGTGTCCACCGTCACAAGACTATACTCTCTGTCCGGGGTATTCAGTAACCCACAGTGGACATAACAGGTTTGCCATTAAACGAAACTTTAATAACATCCACCACAAAAGACTGGAATTTGAGCACATATTCCTCATGTGTCTAGCTGTTTTATTTCTAGACAAGCAAGGACAAAAATAAGAGCGATGTTCCACAAAGACTTGTCAGACATATTCATACATTTAATATTTCTTAATCTTCTGTTAAGGGCATTCGGAAGCATCTTAATGTCCTTAATGACTGGGTAATAAAATCGAATGGCTTCATAAAACCTGAAAGGCAGGAGCTCCTCTTTCCCAGTTCAGCCAAATGCCATAATAACAAGTTTCAATTTAGTTTCTCCTTGCTTCATCTCTCATGATTTCTGAGTGGCACACATCACTTCTTTTTACTTTTAAATCCACATTTATGCTTGCTGTTATCATTTGTACTGTAGGTGCAGGTGGACCGAGGACACAGTCTCGACCATTTCGCAGAATTGCCCGTTTCCTTGGTGCTTGTCTCTCTCATCTGTGTGGATATGATAGAGAGGATTCGCCCCTGCAGGCTCACTGGACAACGTAAGTCTCAAAGCTGTTGGCATCATAAAAAAAGTGTATGTGTCCTGCATTTTAAGTGTTTACGTTTATATATTGATTGCTCTGTGGGATCAAATCAGAAGATATGCTTTTTTCATGGTAGATATGTTGATAAAATAAAATAAAAGATAAAATTAATGATGGTTGAATTCCATTTAGCTGCTTCAGTTTCAGGGTTGTGGAATTGTGCATGCTGGGCAACTGTCACATTGTCATGACTCACTGAGGCACTTGAATATAACATAGTCATTTATTTTATTAGTACACTTTTGTTTGTTTATGTCACCACATCAATCATTCTCATGCAACTTTAGGTCGGCTCACCATCCACGACTCCCCTGAAGCGGCTCTGCGCTACCCAGTTTGAGCTTTCAATGTTGTTGAATGTTGTAACACTTGTGCATTTCCTACGATGTCTGTTGTGAAAAAGTTGTGACCCATTACAGGTGGACAGCTCATGGACACCTGGACTGACATCTCCGTTGTAATGTAGATGGTATTTAGTTGACTATTCAGCATTTGGTCAGCTTCTTATTATTCATTAGTCAGTATGTCTGCATTACCGATGCAGTGCATGCCCTTAGATCCTCAGAGGTCCCCAGAATGTCTTTGTGGCAATTACTTTATGGAAATGTGATTAATTACAGATTTGTAATATGCCTCACTGAAAAAATAAGCCCCTTAAGCATGTTATATTTCAACACGCTGACACCTCTTTAATGAGACATATATATATATTTGATTTTCAGTTTATCCACAACCTGCAACTTTTACTGTTTCATGCGTATTTTTTGGTCAGGGTGGCCACAAAGTTAAAAAGAAACAGCTAAATGAACGACTTGATTTTTGTTCTTCGGTTGTTTTTTAAGCGATCTGCTGGGAAATACATGCTTTAGTTGTTCGAGAAGTGAATTATTTGGGCTCTATATGTTGAACAGCAATACTACAGGAGCTCTCTACAGTCATGAAAAACACAGCTTTACACTCAGTCTGTTCCCAGTTTATTAGAGACAGCTAGCTAAAACTAATGCCGTTTAATATAGCAGTCCTGCCAATATTCCTCCCTCCATGAAGGTTATAATGTTCATGTTTTTGTTGAAATGTACCGTTGAATTACTGTATATTGTGTTATACGGACAGGTGGTCCTGTTATTTTGTCCACTCCATGTATATCAAGGAGACTTATTCAGACACCTAAAACAGAAACACCTCTCTGTATGATGTATGGTGTTGATAAGAACTATTTAGAAAAAGGCAAGACCCATGATCTTGACATTGGTGAAACAGTCTGTATGTGTAACAGCTGGTGGTTGTGTGTGCTCTTGTCATTTGCAGCAAACAGCCTGGATGATTACCTCGATATGCCAGGCCCCATCCTCACCCACCTAGAACAGGTGACCACCGTAACAGGCCGGCCGCACACTGATGAAGGGCAAAACGATATGACCCAAGGCCGTCCAGAGGCCAGGAATGGCAGCACCTCAGGCAGATGGCGGGACCTCGCTGGCTCGCCCACCTGCTCTACGTTCAGCTCACACGCACCCAGCCCTGCCTACCCGTACTCCTCATACTCACGCCCCCGATCCTACTCTGGTAATCTGGGCTTCCTGTGGAGGAGAGACAGAAGGTCAGAGGTGTTTGTGGATAGTTTCCTGTTCTGGCTAGACACTGTGGAAATGGTGAGAGTGGCAGGCGAGCCATCAGTCTTCGACTCAGCCTGGGTGTTCCCCGTCTACATCCTCGCCTTCATGTCTTCTCTCCGTGTGGTCATCACTCCTAACAACCCTTTATTGTCTTTTGCTGGAGTTGCTCTGCAGGACCTTCCTTTTTTTATCCTTAGAGTCGCTCTGATTGTTGAGTTTGGTTATGTAACTCCTGTGTTGTACCCACTGAAGAATGTGCTGGTGAGCCTGACTTTTGTCTACTTTACATTCCTGACCAAGCTGAGGATTTTCAAAAGGCAGAGCATGTTTTGAGGAGGAGTGGCACATTCTGTTGTTAATGAGCGATCTGCTTTGATTGTGGATGGTTGAACAGTTGGTATTTATGTGTGGGGAACAGCACCAGCGAAACATGGTGCTGGCACTGATGATGAAGAACGACATGATTAGAATCGTAATGGCTGAAAATGTATAGTAAAGGCCATTCATCCAAATCAAAGTGTAAAAATTATTCTGGATTCTGTTGGAGTGCACAGTAAGCCACCTGTTCTCATTTCTCTGTGACATATTTGAATCCAAATGTATTTATTGATACTTAATGTTTACCTGCGACATTTCTTTCTCATTTTTTATCTGTACAATATTTGTTAAACTGCAAAGAGTAATGAAAAAACATTTGTTGTAAACAAAAGATTATAAACCAAACAACCTTTACTAAATTAAATCAACATTCCTTCTTTTAACACCGGTTCAAAATTTTCATAATATTTTCATACTAACAATGGATCAAATGTGTAATGTGAAAAGAGTGCCATGAAGTATTATCACCGGACTGTGCAGCAGGGCAGTACTAGGGTCAGTGGAGATCCGGGCCGTAGAATCTTTGAATGAGTCTACAAGCTGCAATCAATGAATATTGCAATACAAGTAAGTCATAAAAATTAACAATGAACTATTATTGTTATACTTCAAACACACAGTTAAACAGCTATTTAACTTCATTGATTTAAGGTGGCATACCTTATGGAGAAAAACATTTAATAAGAAAAATCAACATAATTAAAAACGCCACCAAGGTCCTCATTAGAATAAGTTATGTAAAGAACTGAGCACTCTAATGACACACATAACAAAATGCCCTGTACAGCTTTAAACAAATGTTCCAGCTTTGCTGTGTTTAAATGAACAACTAGGGTGCACTGGGTAACATTATATATTAAGGAATGGCATGTGCAGACCACAAGGTTTTTTGCCACAATTTGTCTGCCTCACACATATTTCTTTGGTCTTAGACAAAAACCATCAAGTCAGCACAGAATCCACACTTGGGCCTTGAGGATGGGGACACTCTCATTCTGGAAGAGACCACTCACTTTGGGATAGACATATGTCTTCATAGGAAAAAGATGATCACTCCTATCAGAATAACTTTGTATTGATTTGCAGTGACCCCTCCACAAACCATGCCATGAAAATACAACCTGTATGGAAGCGTTTCCTGTCATTTTGGTTCTCCACTCATTTATTCAGAGTTACCCATGTGCATATGGTAATGGCATTTTCCAAACCTGAGCTCTCGTGTTCTTGTCATAATTTCGCCAACCTGAAGAGTCAAACCAGTGTACTCATCTCTACCACCAATCTGTGTAGACTTTGCAGAGGACAGTTGCAGTTTTCTTCTTCAGCAAATGCTTGCCTCTGTTGCAGTGTGACCTAGAGTGTCTTTGTTTAGTGCCACGTACTTGCTCTGTTCATGACTGTTGACAATTAGCATCTCACTCCCGTCTTTTGCCTGTAGTGTTGGCACCATGGTGGTTTATGTGTTTTCATGGACATATAACTCACCGAATTGTAGGTGTGGTGTGGTGTGTGGTGTGTGTGTGTGAGTGTGTGTGTGTGTGTGTGTATGCATACTTGTATACTTGTACTTCCTGCATAGAGTGGACGGGAACAATATTTTAACCACAAGAGTGAGGACATTTCTGGGAAGTGACATTTTAGCCGGTCCTTACTACTTCAAAGGGCTGTTTGAAGGTTAAGACTTGGTTTTAAGGGTTAGGGTTAAGGGTATTAGGTTTAGGTGAGGCGTAGGGTAAGTGTTAGGGTCAGCATTGTAGTTGTGATGGTTAAGGTTATGGTATGAGAATGGTATCCATGGTATGACAATGCATTATATCAGTAAGGTTCCTTACAAAGATAGAAGTGCAAGGGTGTGTGTGTGTGTGTGTGTGTGTGTGTGTGTGTGTCAATACAGAATGCCACAGTGACACCACAGAGAAACGCTGGTGTATAATCGCTAGTCCTCCACAAGCACTGTGGACAGTCTGACAGAATTATGCCCCATGGAGCACTTGGTCTTTGTCCCTCTGATGGATGAGCCAGGCCTGCAGGACAAACTGTTTGAGGGGATTGCCAAATCGGTGGCTCCAAAAAACAAGGAAGAAAATGAAGGAATTAAAATAACAGCAAACATCCTGCTGCATCCGTGGTGATAAATTGGGTGAACCTCAAGCTGAAATTTATATCCACTTGATATGCATTGCCACACTGGGGGGGTGAATTGTTAAAGGCGTTATTAATGATATACACAGCCAGTGACAGGACACCAGACAAGCAGCTGTAATTCACAGGGAGGGACCAGAGCTGCCCTGCTTTCATTTACTGGTATGAAAACTAAAATTAACTTCCCTTAATTTCCCCATAGCAATGATCATCCTCCTCCTTAATGATTCATACTATAATCTGCAAGAAGGCATTAGTGCAGCTTCAGTTATTGTGGCCATTTTACAGTACGCCATGTTAGCAGGCTGAATGAATGCTCCGAATGATCAAAGGAAAAAGCAACAGCCTGCATCTATTCCTCTTTATCTGAGTCTGTAAGAGCCACGTTCAGCTTTAAAGAGTTTTCTGAGGCACAAGCTTTCATTTCTCTTTTTTTTTGTCATCAAATGAACATTTCATGCATGCTTAGGGAAGCTTTGCATGAATTAATCTAATTTTAGACTCTTTTCTCTCTTTTTCAACTGTATCTACAGTTTGTGTCTCTTGTACTTAGTGGTCCTGTTAGTTAGGTGTTTAAGGCATATCCTGTGTATTGCATTTTATTATTGTTGTTGCCACAGTAGCTGTGTGTTTCACATCATAGCAATTTTGGTCTGTCAGTTGGTCAATTTATCTGAGTATGGTTTATTGCTTTGGTCCAGACTGAAATATCAATTGGATGGATTGCTGTGAAATTCTGTACAGACATTCATGGTCAAAATAGGACGAACCTTAATGAACTTGGTGACACTGAATCTTGCCCCACCTGCAGGTCCCCAGAGGATTTCCTAAGACTTCTCTTCTACCAGCAGGTATAATGTGCCAAAACTATTGGTCAGATTTCTGTGATATTTGGTACAGAATCCTACTGTCCCCTCAGGATGAATTGTAATAATGTTGCTAATTGACTATGATGGTGTAAACATGGCTTGCTAAACATTAACATGTTAACATTGTCATTGTGAGGATGTGAGCGTGCTGATGTTAGCATTTTGGTCAATGCATCACTGTGCAGAGTTACAACCTCGATAAAAAGAGTCAATTTTCTCTAAAAAAAAAAAGATGACAGATACTCATCTTTACTTTTAGAAACAAGTTGATTACATTTGAAAACCCGTTGGAAATATTCTCATTACACTGACGGGTTTTCTTCAGTTGTGTCAAGAGGTTTTTGGACTCAATAATAGACAGAAATGGGTTGAAAAGAGTGAGATCTGGTTTTTTTTTTGCAGCGTTGAGCAGAAGCAGAATTATCCTCAGTTCAACTTAACATGAAAAATAAGAGAGAGAGAGAGCGCGGCAGCAGAGGAGAAATGTCAGAAAAGGAAGCAACAGAGGAAGGAAAACACAGCTGACATTGTGGACAGAGATGAGGAGAAGGCGATAGGGTGGGGGGGGGACAGATAGAGATGACGGAGGAGGAGGGACGGGGGGGGTTGCTGTTAAGGATGGGTGGAGACTTTGTAAATCTGAGAGGCTGGAGGCGCATTTGAATTCAGGCTGTGTGTCTCCTGCGCTAGCCGAATGTTACCTGCTCTAGCATGGCAACAGAGAGAGAGGGGGAGCAGTGAGCTTCAGCTGCAGCCTCCACACACACACACACACACACACACGCACACACGTGCATACACAGGCACAACAGAAGTGCAAAGAGTGACTCAGGTAAACAGGTACAGTCCTGATAAGAGAGGACCCTTGAGAGGGGAGCAGAGTGGGGGAGTGAGAGATACTGGAGGAGGAGCTATCTGTATCTGGACTCCCAGGGTGGTCTTAGACAGGGATACAGGCAAGACGGATGTGGAGTGATGCGGGAGCTCGGATTGGATGAATCTGACAGACCATAGAGCAGTGAGAGACACACACAGAGAAGAAAAGGACATTTGGTTTTTGTTGCAAGACTACTCGGGGGGGCTTAAGCCGGGGTGGAAGGCTGGAAGGGAGGTTTTTCGCCAGGGTGAATCGGGACAGAGAGAGAGGGGCGGGTGTGGTGTAGTAGTGGGAGGGTAAATAAACACAGGATGGCAGATGAACCACCTGTCCTTCTGAGATAAGGTGAGCACACACATACACAAACACATTAAGACAAGAAGACATACCAACACACTCCTCAGCACATCAGACTGGCCTCCACGACAGTCATTGGATTCCGGATTGATTGGATCCCGGCTAAACACAGAGCTCAGGACTTTAAAGATGTTGTGAGACCATTCGGACATAACTTATTAGAGGGACCAGCCACTGGGCCTCCAGCTGATCCTCCCCTGCGAGATCCTTTGGACATAAGAGATTGGATTATTTTTCTTCTTGTGGGATCTCGTTAACTCCCTGAAGAGCTGGCAATCAGGTGGGTCACCTGTGCCATGAGGATCCGGTGTGTGAGCCTGGCCTGAAACGACCCACCCCGGAGGCTCCGTTGGCCTGTCCTTTCCTCTTCCCCCAACTGGATGTCTTGATGTATTGCTGTGGGCTGGGACACTGGCGGAGAGTGCAGTCCACCTATGTAAGTTAAGTTATCCTATAGCAACAGTAGAGTTGTCTTGTGTGTGTGTGTGTGTGTGTGTGTGTGTGTGTGTGTGTGTGTGTGTGTGCGTGTGCGTGTGTGTGTGTGTGTGTGTGTGCGTGTGTAGTCACTATATATTTTACAAATAATGCCGATAATTCATTCACATTTATAGCACACATGCAGCTGTGAGTGTGGCTCTTGCAGCCCGTGCTAAGGTGTTCACTACTCAGTGTGAGTTTTCAGCTGGGCTGCAGTTTATCAGGACAGACAGTGGCATTGTCAAACAGCTCGCTGTATCGATCTCGGTACAGGACTCCATGAAAGCATTACCTAAAATGCCAATAACCTGCATTGGATGGTTTCACCTCTAGTTTGTTTTCCACTGCGAGGCAACAGTTTGACTTCATCACCAAGCAAGTGAAGTGAACAATTTATGAAAAATGTTTGTGCATACCAAAGCAAGGAGATTTTAAAAACATGACAGCTCGTCAGAAGAGCTTTTCCTCTCACATCATCTGTCCCAGATGACCTGTATGAAGGAGGAGAGGAGCAGGGGAGGACAGACAGGTGCAGTTATCTCATTACAGGCCAGGTTTTACTGTCCTCTCAATGACAGAGAGGAGGATGGAGGACAGTCTCACTCCTCTCCTCCACCTGTTTCTCTTATTTGCTTCTTGTCTTTCCACTAACTCTCTCTTCCTTTCCATGCTCTCCTCTCTCTCAGTCTTTCTCCCAGTCTGTTTGCTGCTTCATCACTATAGTCATTGTTGCTTCTCTCTTCCAGCCTCTGTTAAGTCCTGTTGCAGCTGATACTATGGAGCCTCAGAGCTGTGCATTGTGTGATGGCGCTGACTGCAGAGGACCCGTGTCGTAACCACATTCCTACATGAAATAGGCTTACTGTTAGCCCTCAATACTCAAAAGGCTGTTAGCGCAGAGCCTCGCAGATTACCACAATCTGTACTACACATGCAATGTGTGCCCACCTCAGCAACAAGCCAGGATAGAAACTTACAGAATCAAAAAGCCAGGCACGACTAAAAGCAGTGACACGTCATGAAGTTGGACATGGCTCCTACAGTTGGCATCGCATCATTGATTTTGTGTGCTTACAACAAGTAAAAACCCTGAGTTGAGCACATGCATGTATCCATAAGGAAGCTTAAAACATCTACAAAATATGTTGTTTAGATGCACTCGGGGCTGAAAAGCTTATGATAAATGGTTAAGACCTTTCTGCCTAATGTGGTGCAAGTACATTACTCATCTGTTATTTTCACTCCATTTGCTACAGTACATTATGTGTTGTGTTCCCAGTCCCACATTCATCAATTCATCAGAGATTAAAAAAAGGGATCAATCTAAGTCACAACTTGTTTTAAGACAGTAGTTCACAACCTGTCACAACCTGGCTGTAAGCCCCCAGGGGGTCGAAGAAAATATGACTAACAAGATAGGGAATAAATATTTTATACTGCACAATTTATGTTTATTTCTTAGTTTTCCTCTAATCGTTGCTTCTTTATTATGTAATACTGGATACTTTTCTCTCATCACATTTCCAAAGACTATTCAAATGAACCTCAACATCACTCTTTGGTTGCAAAAAAACCCATCCAAATCTACAGATTTTATAGGGTATTTTTCAGAATAAATGTCAGTTTTGTTCAAAACAACAATTAAAAAATATTGTTAGATTTTTTCCAGCACAGCCTTAACCACATAGACTTTCTAACTCCTTTATTTATTTATTTTTTTAGAACTTTTCCTCCAGGTGTGGCCTTTGCTGGCAAAGAACAAAGCTGGATTACCTTAAATGCTTGCTTGGCTCTAAGAAGGAACTTAAGACATCTTACCGTTCTCTGCTTAGCTGCTGCTGCGGCCAGCAGGTGAAGGATAGGGCTCAGTCATCCCCATTATATAAATAGTTTAAAACCTTCGTAAAAAGCAAAGACATTTTAGGGGGAAAAACTTTCTGAACCTCACATTCCTCTCCACTTGTTTAAAAATTGTTGGAGGGAAAGGTTAAGTCTCTATTCGTGTGAATGTTTAATATCTTTATAATTTGAGCATTACATTTGGTTGTTAAGCTTAGCTTGTCATTGTTTCTGTTTAGTGTAGCGTATTTCAAATTTTTTAATGAAGAGAAGCCAGATGAGACATTTATACTATATTTTGCTAAAGAAGTTAAGAAATGTGGCTCCTAATGTTATTCTTGATGGAAGCACTGTGTGTTGCAGCGAGGATGGAATTTCACCTTTTATCTTTTGCCTTTAATAGATAGCATATGTAGTCAAGAGGCAGACAGGAAATGTGGGAAGAGAGAGGGGAAGGAGAAGGATGACATGCAACAAATCCGATCCAAACTGAGAACATAATTGGTGCATGTAGAGTGAGTGATAGTCCCACTTTTAATAATGTTTATGTTATTGTTTAAAGGGATTCTGTATTTTAGCTTTGCTTTGACTGTTGGGATAACCTTAAGCATTCAAATGAATAGATAACGTCACTGATGGAAGTATTGTAATTGTCTGATTTTCAGTAATGACAGTGAGTTTCTTAAAATGTGGTTACTGAGCTGTATATTTAGCTGTTCTCATATGTGTCAAACTTAAATCTGGAGGACAGGATAATCTACAGCTGTCAAAAGTGTTCTCTTTCTCATAGCATGACCAGAATAGCACGCTGAGTTCTCTCATAATACTGTTCCACTTCCACTGTTTTTTAGACATTGTTGGTTGTGGTACCACATTTCTGCCTCCAGCTTCACTTCATGTGCAGGGTGCAGCATTAAACGCGTTCTCTTGAATTTTTTATACTGCAGAGGTAGTTGTGATTCTTTTCCTCCTGTAGCCAACTCCTGTCAAGGTGAATCTATAAGGACCACAGATCCATATAGTGTTAAGGTGGACATTGATTATAACACTGAATCAAAATCCTGTGGATTTGGTAAACACGCTGCAAGCTTGGTATTGACTTGTTTCCACACTCACACTGCTATTTCCTACTTCACCGCAGGCGATGGGATTGTAGATCACAGATGAGCATCTGTGTAGGACCAAAAAAACTCTTCAGGGCTGTTCAGCCTCAGCACTTTTTTTATTCTTAGAAATTCAGTTTAAACTAGTAAAGGTGTGTAAGATTAATAGCTTATAAAGTACAACAAAAAAAAAAAAGATAACTAGAAGCTGTTGCAATTAAATATGAAGAGTCTGACTAGAAGAGGCATTTAGGTTGTGTTATATGTCCTGTGATATATTAACTGCTATCTTTTAAGTTTAATACATTAAAGGAACATTTAAACATTTTGGTAAATACACTTATTCTCTTTCTTTGCATGAGGAGATTGATACCACTCGGTGCTAAGTAAGGATCTGGAGCCAGGAGGCAATTAGCCTACAGGTGCTGGTCATATAATTAGAATATCATCAAAAAGTTGATTTATTTCAGTAATTCCATTCAAAAAGTGAAACTTGTATAATGTATACATTCACTCCACACAGACTGGTATATTTCAAGTGTTCATTCCTTTTAATTTTGATGATTATAACTGACAACTAATGAAAACCCCAAAATCAGTATCTCAGAAAATTAGAATATTGTGATTCAATTCAGGTTCAATATTGAAGACACCTGGTGCCACACTCTAATCAGCTAATTAACTCAAAACACCTGCAAAGGCCTTTAAATGGTCTCTCAGTCTAGTTCTGTAGGCTACACAATCATGGGGAAGACTGCTGACTTGACCACTGTCCAAAAGACGACCATTGACAGCTTGCACAAGGAGGGCAAGACACAAAAGGTCATTGCTAAAGAGGCTGGCTGTTCACAGAGCTCTGTGTCCAAGCACATTAATAGAGAGGCGAAGGGAAGGAAAAGATGTGGTAGAAAAAAGTGTACAAGCAATAGGGATAACCGCAGCCTGGAGAGGATTGTGAAACAAAACCCATTCAAAAATGTGGGGGAGATTCACAAAGAGTGGACTGCAGCTGGAGTCAGTGCTTCAAGAACCACCACGCACAGACGTATGCAAGACATTTCAGCTGTCCCATTTCTTGTGTCAAGTCACTCTTGAACAAGACTGGACTGCTGCTGAGTGGTCCAAAGTTATGTTCTCTGATGAAAGTAAATTTTGCATTTCCTTTGGAAATCAACGCCCAGAGTATGGAGGAAGAGAGGATAGGCACAGAATCCACGTTGCTTGAAGTCCAGTGTAAATTTTCCACAGTCATTGATGGTTTGGGGTGCCATGTCATCTGCTGCTGTTGTTTTCTGAGGTCCAAGGTCAACGCAGCAGGAAGTTTTAGAGCACTTCATGCTTCCTGCTGCTGACCAACTTTATGGAGATGCAGACTTCATTTTCCAACAGGACTTGGCACCTGTACACAGAGCCAAAGCTACCAGTACCTGGTTTAAGGACCATGGTATCCCTGTTCTTAATTGGCCAGCAAACTCGCCTGACCTTAACCCTATAGAAAATCTATGGGGTATTGTGAGGAGGAAGATGCGATATGCCAGACCCAACAATGCAGAAGAGCTGAAGGCCACTATCAGAGCAATCTGGGCTCAACACCTGAGCAGTGCCACAGACTGATCAACTCCATGCCACGCCGCATTGCTGCAGTAATTCAGGCAAAAGGAGCCCCAACTAAGTATTAAGTGCTGTACATGCTCATACTTTTCATGTTCATACTTTTCAGTTGGCCAACATTTCTAAAAATCCTTTTTTTGTATTGGTCTTAAGTAATATTCTAATTTTCAGAGATACTGAATTTGGGAATTTCATTAGTTGTCAGTTTTAATCATCACAATTAAATGAAATAAACATTTGAAAAATATCAGTCTTTGTGTAATGAATGAATATAATATCCAAGTTTCACGTTTTGAATGGAATTACTGAAATAAATCAACTTTTTGATGATATTCTAATTATTTGACCAGCACCTGTAGAGTGGAAGCCAGGGGGAAACAGCTAGCCTGGTTGTCTCTGAAGATCAGAATTATGCAATAAATGCGCCTCACTGTGCGACAAGAATCTCAAAAGTCACTCCGGTTGGTTGTGGTCACCAAGAAGAAGTAACAGCTTGTAAATCAGTGTAAAACCAAAACCTGTTGATTTCAGATTTAGGTTTGTGTGTATGGATGTGTATACTTTTTGTGCTTTGGAAAAACTAGCTTTTTCCCCCTGCTTGCAGTAACGCTAACTAAGATAACTGCCTCTTGGCTCCAGCGCTGTACTTTAAGTACAGACACGGGAGTGGCACTGTACAGTATCAATCTTCTCATCTCACTCTCGTAAAAAGAGAAATAACAGAGTAATGAGCAAATTCCCAAAATGTTGAACTACTCCTTTAAAAACATACGTTTTCCACAAGAGGCTCATGTTCAAACTGAGTTCAGGATTTGAGCTTGGCAGATACCATCAGTCTCTTTTTCAATTCATCTCTTTCACCAATCAGTCGTGGAGCTCAGCAGTGTGATTACATTCAAAAACATTCATGCACGATGACAGGAACAGAAACACAATCACAAAGAGTGTACAAAATTACAAATGTCCATGTTGTCTCCATCTGTCTCCTCTCTGTCTTTCTGGGAAATTAAAGGGCAAGTTATGGAGACACATACTGTCATTTCACAACAACCAATTCAATGCAACATGTTTTTTCTTTAATCTCATGTCAGGGATCAGTAACCTGCCCTCCAATCTGTGTCAGCCCGCTGCGCCCTCCTCTGACTGGCCTTCTCCAGTCATCTGTTCCTTCTCCTCCTCCTCCATTCCTTACTCAATCTCCCACCATCCCGATAAACTCAGTATCCACTCCATCTCTCTAGCCCTGCTCTCCTACCTGTCTCACAACACTATCACTAAATTCCTTCCTTTTCCAGGGTTCTCCATCCATCCATCTCTTCTCAATCTCTCCTCTCTTAGATGTTAGGAGGGCAGGATTGGCTGTTTGCTAGCCCCAGCTTCTGGCATCACGGAGGAGGGGCATTAGTCAGATGTTTGGTTGCATATTCATACATGGTTTATAAATCAGAAGAGAGTAGTCAACCACTGGCAAGGAGAAGAAAGAGGAGGATTCAGATGAAAGATTGATGGAACTTTTCTGGATGTTCTATTTCTTCCTCTGACGGGCACTTTCGGAGTCCTATCTTTGTTTTGGTCTCTCACTCCCACTCCTCCTCCTTCTTGAGTCAATTTTGGATCATGTATAGCCGGGTGTGATTGGAAGGCAACGCTGCAGGCACGTGTAAATCTAGTGAGGGTTTTTGGCACCGGGGGAAACAGTATAGGACGTCAAATGAAAAGCCTGTGTCCATCTCCAAGCAGGCTGCTGCTGCTGCAGGTGGACTGGGATCTTTGTGTGTTTGAGGACTTGACTGAGTGTTTCGGGAATCAGGGCCTTGGCCTCTGCACCCGCAAGCCATGTCAAAAATGCCCAAGAACAAAAATGTCTCCTGGGTGAGTACTGCCTCTCTGGCTGGTAGGAGGGGGGGAGGATTTGAGAGGGGATGATAGGCAGGGCTGTATGTGGTGGATTATAAGAGTCCAATTTGAGTGCATTTTCATTTCTGTCGGCGTTATCTGCTTTAGAATTTATCTTTGGCTGTAATTTCTTAAAAATGATTACTACATATATGTGTTCAGAAATTTCAACATGCAGCAGTTTGGTGTCATTGTTATCCAAAGCAGAGTGGCTTCCAAGAAGGAGCATTTTATAGGCTATAACTTAGTCCAGATAGAAAACAAAGCAATTACTGATGCTTTTGCACATCTGCCTTGATGTGTCCAATAGCTATGTGGTCAAAACTATCCTACATCCTACTGTGCTCCTCTCCAGCCTGCCCATTCAGCTGAAAAATAATAAAGAATATTTAAAAAAAAGATACCGTAATGATTAGGCTCTAATCAATAAATCTGAAGTGGGAGGAGTTACCTTGTGCTGACATTGCATGACTGCAGGTCACAGTTTAATGAAAATACCTTCACCACATTTGGTAGTGTCCAATTGCAAGCAATAATGAGTTCTGGAGTTATTTTTTTAGGTCAGGGCAGATGTGTGGTTTCCAGCTGTGTGGGCAGAGTTGAGGGTGGAGTGAAAGGCCGAGGTCTGGAGCTTTGCCCGAAAGTGTGCATGCCATCCATCTGTGCGCCGGCAGCCCTGCCCTGCACTACTGGCCCCAGCTTGACAGCACCCACACACATGCACACACACAAACACACATTCTGGATGTAAGAGGCTTAGGGACAGATGTTTGTTTATGTATGTGTGAGAGCACAAGTGCACATGGACACGAGTGCTGTGGTGTGAGTGAGGTGACTGACAGCTTCTTCATGGTGTTGTGTGATAGTAACTCGATACAGTAACTGTACTGTTTGTCTGTATGAATAAGATGTTTCTTTATGTCTTTTTAACCCAAGATGTGCCGCTAGTTGAACCAACAATGAAAAATAATATGAGCTTGCATTCCCTCACTGTGTTAAATAATGTCTATGTGTGTATGTAATGAAAATTATCCAAATGGCGTGAACTATACTTTGTGCAGGATTTGATTAACAAAATATAGCAGTACATTTGAAATACAATACACATGTTCTGAGACCATGTTCACATTATGGCAGAAAAATAAAGTACTTCCGCTGTTCATGCTGCTTTGCTCCAAGTCAGGACTACATCGGCAAAATCACTATACAGACTCGAACTGCATGTTTGTAACAAACCTTGGAGTTGAATCCTAAGGCTATTTCCCACAGAAAACATTTTCAGTTTTGTCTCAGTGTGTGACCAAGAAAGATTTTATCCCTTTTATTTTATTCTATTTTACTAATTGCATATTTATCTTAAACTTGTATTTTAGTCTTTTCAATGTTTTCATGCTTTTATCTTGTATTGTTTTTGTATTATTGTCTTTTGGGTATTATTGTCTTTACACTTGTTAAAGCACTTTGTAACTTGTTTTTGAAAAGTGCTCTCCAAATAAAGATTATATTATTATTGGTTATTGCAATATTACATGTTAATTTGGTAATTTGTCCTCCATCTTTAATTGAAGCATGGTTCAACAAACTTTCCGCCCCGCTCTGCACTGTGCACTGCATGCATTAGTGCAGGACTGTTGCAACAGATGAGGGTGGGTGTGTAGAATATTTCTTCATATATTCCATGTGTATAGTTTGTTTCAGCAGCAAGGGAATGATATGAGGTGTCATGGAGCAGATTTAGTAAAGCCCCATGTCTGGTTCAATCCAAGGTCATGGGTTAAATATTGGGACCTTCCATTTACAGTCTTTCTTTCTTTCTTTCTTTCTTTCTTTCTTTCTTTCTTCCTGTGTCACAGCTTGGCGTGATCACATTGGTTTGATCTCTGATGATGATGTCCACTCCAGCAGTAGAGCCATTGATAAAGACATGTATGTGTGCATCTGTAGCCTCTGTGTGTGTGTGTGTGTGTCTGTGTGTGTGTGTATGCAGATGTGTGTATTGGAGGTCCAGCTGTGTGTCTGACACAGGGGTCAGTGTCACAGCTTCTTGCTCTACACTGTCACAGCCTGGCCCAGCTGACGCCAGCCCTGCATGCTTCCTTTCCATTCTCGGTTATGTAACACTCTCATCTGTGTCCCTCGCCTCCCAAAGCTCTCCCTGGAGATTTTGGTACCTCACTGTTTTGCCCATCTGCTGATGTCCCCTGCCTGCCTGTCTGGGTTACAGGCCACATTGACATATGGACTATGCAGTGTTACTTACCTTTAGGCTAAACAGTGGTGAGGGGAGTTTCAAGATTCTTTACTGAAGTAAAATTAGCGATACCACAGTGTAGAAACATAGTCCTTCATTCAAAGATTAACTAAAGTATTATGGCATAAAGGCACACAGGTATGTTCTGTTTTATTTGTCCAAGTTTTGAGATATGAGCTGACAATTTTCATCGGAATGACCTTCTACAGGAGAAATAGTCACTATGAAAGTGACTGACAGTCTGTTCTGTGGATTGTTAACAGGGAACCTGTTTCTAGATGTTGCTGCTGAATTTTCACATTTTTACAGCAACACACATCAACATCCATTAACCTCCATTATATTGGGTGGAAGCATAAGATATGAAAAATTAATCTCTATAATTTGGGTGAACCGACCCTTTAATTGCGTAGCTGGTACATGTGGCGCTATGTCAATTTATAGACTGTAAATTAGTAATCTTGTATATTTACTATACTTGTGGGTATTAATTGTGGAGTGTCTTTTGACACCTCAGATTTATATTTGGGTCTCTTTGGGGTGTCCCATGGGTCATGGGGAAACAATGCGTTGATGGTGCTTTCGCCTATTACACATATTTACACGCGGGTACGTGCAAAGGCTGCGCAACAGGACGGCATGAGGGTGACTTGAGGATATAAGAAGAAAAGCAGTGAAGTGCGGAGGGCGGCCTCTGTGTGGGGTTGGTACTTGGCGAGTACAGAGTTTTAATTAGTGACATAATGATACAGAACAACTGTGGTGAAAAAAATTCAGGTCTATCTGAGTAGTAGGTCTGTATGTAGTTGAATGCTGTAAATCGGGTAAACAGAGGAATTGTGTTGTAGCTTTTTAATTTCATCATTCTACTTTGGAGCCAGGCCACTATAATACTCCCATGTGCGCAGCCAAACCCCAGGAAGTTGCTGGGCGCACAACCACCCACCCACACACACACACACACACACACACACACACTCACATTAGTCAGGCATCACACGCGCAGCGGACGGAGCCAACTCTGGTCAACATAAATGAGACACTCTTCACTTTGCGATATTTAGTGCGCTTGGACAGTGCGGACGGTTTGGACACGTTCTTGGTTTGTTCGGTGTTTGAGGTCAGACTGAGCGGTGTACGGCTCAACAGATGCCGCACAGAGACATAAGCCTTTAATACCCCTAGGACTCTGGAAAGGGTAACTACACTCAACTCACAATACAGACTTAAGTGAAACCACTCGCGCAACTCATCCGTGTCTCCGACGGTGTCCCGCGCGTCACGGTTTCTTGGGAAATATTTCACCTTTACGCACAAAAAGGAGCTTAAAGAGAAGGGGGTTTTGCTGCATTTAATAGCATCCTCGGATATATCCACCTGTTTTAAAGGTGGACTCAGTCTCATGGCATACTTGTCCATGTCTCATTTACTGGAGCCAAGTGAATAATAATCCTACCGCGTCGTTGCAACAGTGGAATAACACTAGAGGACCGCGTTAGCCGTCATGCCACCCAAGAAAAAGGTAAAACATGCAACATTCTTGTGTTTCTCGTGTGTGTGTGTGCGTGTGTGTGCGCGCCCGTGCGCTAAACAGGAAGGGTAGGAGAACGCACCATCTGTTGCACGGGCGTTAATCCTTGTGTGAGGCCTTTCCACATCATTGGACTCACTAAAACAGCCACAGTGTGCAGAGCAGATAGAGATGCATATCCACGTGCATTTATCATGTCATGTGTCTGGTTGAAAACTACCAGATTCAGAGAGAGTTGCATAACCAATAGCCTGTGAAGCAGCAGGTGTTGGCAAGGATCCTTTCCTCATGATGTGCATGCCATACACATACTGTAAGATTTCCTGAGAGACAGTATTTTCCTCACCTAAGTAGAACATTTCAGTAATTATTTAGTATCAGTTTTTTAGTAACCTGCATCATTCTCATCATATGCCTGAAAAAGGTATTTTATTTACAATTTGAATAGCAATATTAAAGCCACATTCTGAACTTCTGTGAGACCCTACTCATGTATTACCATTACATTCAAGTCACAGAGCTAAGGATCCACTGATCAATGTTTGAAAAACCCAAAGGTTTGTTTTACAAGACTTACCGCTGTTCTGAATGGCATTTCCAAAATCCTTTAATACTCTTCCAACCACCTGGGTGAAAACATATTCTGTCTGTTGCACAATAAAACATTTTTAACTTTTGCAAGTTGCAGTTCGTTTGAGAGAAGATATTGAACACAGTGAAGCATTTAGCAGCTAAAGATATTTCCCTCAGGAGTTGGTAGAGACCAAATCAGAGCTAAAAGGAGAAAAAATGCAGGTTTGAAGATTCATAAAATACTTAGAACAGCATTTATATTACAAGACCTGGATTTTTCTAAGTTTTATTTTTCAGAACCATAGCTCTGTGATTCAAATGTAATAATAACATATGAGAAACACAAACTGGATCTTGGGGAAACCTAACTAGTGAACTTAGTCTCTGAATGGCCTACTGCCTTGTAGTGCAGTGTTCTGGTAATTGCTGGCCAATTGCTTGTTACCTAGAATAGTAAAAGCCTCTTAGTAGCTGTCACTGGGGCATTACATCCAGATACCTGCTCTCCTTCCAGGCAGGAAGTGGAGCAATAAGTCAGTGAAGCTGTCTGGAAAATTCCACAAGTATACTTGTTCCTTTGGGATTAGGATTGTATCCAAGTTTATGATAAAGATATTGGAAACCACCTACTATATAACAGTAGGCCTACTGATTTTGCCTAAATGTTGTATGCAGTATGCAAACAAAAGCAAAATCAGTAGTATGCATCAGCCCAGTCTACCTTGAACAACCTGTCTTTTTTTAATGTAATCTAAGGCTGAATGATTTGGGGGAAAAATCTAATTGCAATTTTTCCAGATATTGCGATTATGATTTGATTTGCGATTTTTTAAATTAAGTTTTGCTAAAGTTCAATATTCACTGCCAGTCTATTTTTGACAGAAGCAGCTTCAAGCAGCATAGAGCAGACGAACTGGGCAGGAAGTCAGACACAGAATGGCATAGAGAATTAAAACAGACAAAAAAGAAACCATATAACTACGTAGCCTACCTAATCATGACAGAACCATAAACTTCAAGGACAGCTTAACAAATTAACAAAAACTGAACAAGTCAGCAAAATCATGCAGGCAAAACGCTCTTATTCAGAAATGCTCCAAGTAGCCGTGCAGAGAGTAGAATGGAACAGACTCACAGAGAGCCGTTATCCGTAGTTGAAGCACACAAAATGACAAATTAACAACGTAGGGCAGCTAAATGCTCCGGTGCTGAAACACTTCAGTGTGAGTTGACGCCAGACAAAACCACGGCACAGCCACAGCCAGGGTCTGTTTGGCTGACGCCATTATCCCACATTTTCTTCTAGTTTCGTTTGTTATTATAAAATGTACACACCCTGTGCCCGCTCTGATTGTCGAGTAGGACTGTAACAGGAGGCGCATGCCCATAAGCGGAGGCAGCATGGGTACCCCCCCCAACGCGCTCGTCACAGTTACTCTGTCATTTTGTGGGAAAAACTGCGGTAAATCAGACAGGTTGGTAGAAAACATGTCTCAACTTGTCTCAAATTTTTGTTCAACGGAACTGCAACATAGACTGTATGTAAAAGGTCTGCTAGTGTGACCCTGGTGTGACCTTACAACATTTCAGTTTGGCCAAGTAATTAGTGTTGTGTTGTTCATAAGACCTAATCGTGTGTATGACTCGGGAGGAACGGGTTGTCTCAGTGAGTGATTCGTTTATTTTCACGCATGCGTGAAGGATCTTGGACTCTTACATTCACTCGTAACACGGCAGCTGCATGGGCTCCGTCAGCACAGGAAACAGAACTGATTAGTTCACGACTCTCAACTGTGGGTCTCTAGGTCGTTTCATTTGTCACGTGACAGCTCCTACTGTGGAGCAGGAATGAACGACTCACATGGGTCCTCCTCAGTCTTTCGTTCACTCGGCAGGCTGAGTGCTGCCAGCGCCTGAGAATGAGAGGCAGGTCGGCTGTCAGGTAACAGTCACTGGACTGACATTATATCTAATATCTATTTTGTGACATTTAATAAAGCATAATGTTATTACAGCGCAGTTATGTTGTGCTAAGTTATAGTTTTAACAGCAGTAACTTTAGTCCTGCTACTGTTTAACATTACAGCTAACAGCTGATGAGAGTTGTTGTGGGTCCGCTCCACTTCAGAGCCCTGACAGGGTTCTACCTGGAGCCGAATTACCACAGAGGTCGTCTCCTCTCCAAAACAAACAGACCCGGTCATTAAAACATTAAAACACAGCCACGTAGCAACGTTAGCGTTAGCCCTGTAAACAGCTAACAACTGATCCAGTCCGCCAGAGAACGCAATGTAACTTTTCCTTTTTATTTACCAACAGAGCCGTGCTGTTGTTTCACAGCTCGTGACTGGTGAACAACCTGGCAGTGTTTGAGAGCGATGTGCTCATGTGTGTTTCTCTGTCTGCAGAATCCGGACCTGATGTGGCCCATTCTGCATCCAGAACTGCCAAACTGTTGTGTTTATATGTGTTTATTTCTTTGTTCGTCTCTCTGTGCTGGAGTTCTTTAAGAACTTGGTGGCTTGATCTAGATTATTAATAAATTGGTTGAATTTTAATAAGAGCGTGTTTATTCATATAGTGTATCAAGCTTATTACTTCAGTATATTTACTGCAAATCTGATATTAATATTTTACTCATGGATAGGGACGTTAGGCTCCTGTATGAATGAGCACTTTAGAGATAATGATAGTAATTATATACGTAAGCCTTTATGTGGCTGGTCTGGTTGTACACTCGGGAAAGATTGTGAAAATGGAAGGATTTAGCCGGAGTAGTGGTGATTACATATTGACAACATATTTCTGTGGTTTTTACATGGTTTGAATTTGGTTGTAGACCCAGGGGAGTTTATATAATGATGATAATGATGATATACAGTAATCAAGAGATGAATTTGTGCATTATACTTTGTCAAATAAAGCAAGCCAGGCAGCCTTCCGTGTTTGAGAACGGCGCTGTTTTTTAATCGCCCACTAGAGGGCTGCAGCGCCACAATAACCAGCCTAGTTCAAATGAACGAAATAAACGAAATGACTCAAAAAAAAGATTAGTTCATTTTAATCAAAGGGATTTGAATGAACGAGTCTGTCAAAAGATTCGAACTTACCATCACTACAAGTAATGCTTCTTTTCTTCAACTGGCAGCTAGGGTTATTTACTTGTAACAGATTGCTTCGGGATTTCTGCGAGAAGATAAGTTAGTACCAGAGTAATGCACATGCGCAGTACCATTTGTTTATATTGTTACCATTAAAAGCATCTATCATGGATACGAACTAACAACAATGGTATGCAACATTAGGCTATACTGGGAGAATTCAGCAGCTCTTATGAAGGGAAACTGTCCCTTCACTCATGGTTTCAATGATAAACCACTACAACAATGACAATTACCAACAAACATACTAGATTCTAAGGAGACACGTTTTAATAAACATAAATCATAAAGTAACATTTGTATTTCAAACAAATGGTAAACTTATTTGCACATTTTAAGAAAACTCCCTTCACCCTCATGCATCATGGGAATTCTGAGGGAGGGACGTAGGCTGCGTGTGCACAGCGGTTTATTTACGGCATCATCTTCCACTGGATGCCTCTCAGGAGCATTTCTGCTGCAGCGAAGCGTGTAGCCTGCCCCACGTTAATGACTTGTTTTTAATTGTCCTTTTTGTGCTTGAACTACTACATTCTTCAATGCTCTAGTTTCTCGACTTGACGGGTGCATCTAGCGACTACCACAGGGAGCATTTCAGAATAAGAGCATTATACCTGCCGGACTTTGCCAGCATCTTTACATTTTGTTGATTTGGTGATTAGTGTTTGCTTTTTGTGCTTCTGCTATGATTAAGTAGGCTACGTAGTAAAAATGTTTCTTTTTTGTCTGATTAAACTGTGTTTATAGTTTATATACGATTGGAAGTCTGTAACGGGTATTTTATTTTGAAAATTGACCGTTTCTCTGCCGTTTCTGTGTCTGACTTCCTGCTCAGTTCATCTACGCTGTGCTGCTTGATGCTTCCTGGACGCACTGCAGCGCTTCTGGTGTAAGCAAAAACATTTAGTAGAATGGCTGCTCCGGCAGCAGCGAAGCAGACAGACTGGACTTTCGGAGTGAGTCTGGGGTCATGTAAACTTGGTTAATATGTCTTTGTAGCAGGTGGGTCCACGATGAAGCTCCGCCCCCACTGTGCTGACAGTGTAGCTCCGCCCCCGCTTGTGATGACAACATAATTAACCTGTTACTGCGTTACGGGTCAGATGCGCTGTATAATTAATCTACATTTTAATTGCCATCTTCACGATTAGCTAATCGCGTTCTTTCAAATTGCAAATTTCAAATTAAAAACGATTAATTGTTCAGCCCTAATGTAATCTTTATTTAGTCTCAACAACCGGTCATTGTTGGAATGGCAAAACAGCAACATCCATGCGTCAGTGGTAGACAAAAAGGAATGTAACTGCTTTGTCCCTGATAACAAAAAATATGACTCACTGTTAGCGTTATGAGGTTGTGTGGTGTGGGGACAGAGAGGACCCAAAAGCAGCACTCTGAGGGAAGGAGGTTTATTGAGGGATAAAGGGGTAGAGGGACTGGAGTGGAGGGAGAGGTGGATGTCGGGGAAACACTGGCACGGGGAACCAGGAAGAATGGGGGCCAGGGAGCCGGGGAACACTGGGACCGAGGAAGCGAGGAGCGGTGGGGGAAGTCCGAGGAGGAGAGGGCCGGTGGATGAGCCCAGCCGACTGAACGGAGGTCGAGGGTGAGTGTACCTGGGAGGGAAACAGACAGAGAGACAGGGTTAGAGGTGACGGCGACAAAGCACAGGGAAAATGTGAAAAAACAAGAAACATGAAAGCCTGAACACAGAGGTGGCACCGGGTATGGAGCAACGACGATCAAGCGAGGATGGTGTGGAGAACCGGGGTTGAAATACAGGCAGGCATGAGGTGACTACTGGCAGGTGTGGCAGGCTGATGAGGTGGCTGATGAGGTGCAGGTGCAGGTAGTTGGCTGGGCTCAGGAGCAGAGGGAGAGAGAGCACACAGGGGAGATAACACAGGGAGGCAGGCAGAGAACAGAAAACCAAGGAAAAGGCAGAAAAACTCATAAAAAAGGAGAAAAAACCAGGACACTCACCGTCAGCCGGGCTGCCACCACAACAGTTAGGTTGTGTATCTTGCGTTGTTTTCTTATTGGCAGCTCGTTAAGGTTAACGTTGCTGTCTTCGTGATATTAAACATTAGCTTAGCAGGTTTATTTAGCGTTATGGCTTTGTTATTGGTTGTTGGACAAATGCAGCTAGTTAGAATGTTACGTTTGTTACAGCTGTTCTCCTTAAACAAAATTAACTTGTGCAAGTGGTACGTTTATATTTCTCCAAAACTGTAAACTGGCTAAGCCTGGCCTAGCATGCTGAAAAATTAATCGATTTAACAGTTTCATAATGTATACCTTTATGAAATACAGTATGCAGTAGAAAGCACATACTGTGGTCACTGGTTGTATGTAGTAGACAGCCATTGTTTTATTTTGCTGCACATCTTTTTTGTGCTTAACCTGACAAAAATGTACTCAGTATATATCATACTGCAGAAGACTGACATAGATGACAGTTCCAGTAATAGTGTTGGTTCAGTAATTGCCTCAGTGTAATAAGTGGGAAATGATCATATCAGGAATGGTTGTCAATTTCTTTATAACCTCCACACATAGCCGTTCTTATGCCAACAGTAAACATGTTGCATCATAATGTTATGCAATGCAGAAGAGCAAAGCCACTTGGCATCTAGGTGCTATAGATGAAATGTACCTATTACAAAAGCCAAGAAAGCCAGGAATCAAGTTGTCTAGATAATATTAATGCAGCTATTGTATCTCTATCTGATCACTGTCAGGGAACCCGAGCACATGCCGTTCAAACTGCAGCGTTGACTGTCTGTGAGGAGGTTGCATTTGTCTCTCTCTCTTTAAATCCCGGATTGACGCATGCTATCTTAATCCCCTTACTCAGAGACAATCATGACCCAGAGAGAGAGTGAGAGAGAATGAAGAGAGAGAATACACATTGGCCTGTAATGATATTTCCCAATTTAGTCTTTGGTGCTGGGATTTTCTTTGAGGCAAATCATTTTTTCTTTTTGATGTTCCTTCAAACGTGCATATGGTATTAGTTAAATGCAATGAATGATAAGTTATTAACTCTGAAATTATATGAAAATTGTATATGACTACTTTTACATTCAGGGTACACTAAAAAGATAAAAATTAATAAGGTATTGACCGTGAAACTCCTCCCCTGAACTTTGATTGCCAGTCATACCTTAACAACTACCTTTAACTCACTTTCACCACTGTGTTGGAGCTTGTTCTGGATATCAGAAGTATATAACTATATCAGAGTTTAGGCTAACATTTCTGCCTCTATCCTGCTCTGTAAGATTTGGGGAACCTTACACTCCAACAGCCACAGGCAAGATTACACAAGACAGTGTCATTTACCACGTTGGCTAGTCTTCAACTTCAAAGTCTCTTTCTTGTAGGATTAAAAGTTAAGCATACTGTTTGAAAGTACAGTCAAGACAGTGAAAGGACTGACTGTCTGATCTCAATGTATTCTATGCTCTGGCCTTAAAGAGTAGATGAGAGGTAATTTTCAAATTATTAGTTTGCCTATTTTTATCAAAACAGCATTCTACACTTACATGTAAACTAGTTGCTTCTTCCATGTTTGTTTACTGTTTTTTAACGCTAGGTTCCCTTGGTAACCCCATGTTTAACATCACACCGCTATGAACTGTGGGTAATTCCCTTAGGTCAAAGTCTGTGGCGATGCAGACTTAAAGAAATTGTGTAGAAAGGGCTCCAAAAGTCTGCGAGAGAGCCCTCATGCACTAGACGATTTGACGGGGGGGGGGCCCTAAATCCTCACAGACTTACCTGAAACTTACTTTCGGAGATCCATAAAGGAAAGTTAAAATTTTAAAACAGCTTCAGCAATGGAATTAAGGGAATAGGGTTGGATCAGTGTGTCTGTCTGCAGAATTGCTGCTCTAACAAGTTTCACAATTGCAGAAGCACAGCCCGTGGTGATCTAAACCGTGACAACCTGTCCAATCTGTCCCCTATATATCAGCATATCGTCACTCTCTTCCAAGGGCCTGACGCACGAAGGCATCCAAAAGATTACGCTTCTAGCTGACTTTAATATATACAGAGACAAATTAACCTTCAATTAGTGCATCATTTAAGTCATTTGATACTAGTGTAAATGAATGATGACATTACTAGGCTGTATAAATACTAGGGCCGAACAATTAATCGTTTTCAAATCGAAATTGCGATTTGAAAGAACACGATTAACGTGAAGACAGCGATTAAAATGTAGGTTAATTATACAGTGCATCTGACCCGTTTTTAACAGTAATGCAGTAACAGATTGATTACGTTGTCAGCCTTGTGTAACATACCTGCACACCAATCACAAGCGCCATGCACCTCTTGTTACAGTCCTACTCACCAATCAGGTGCACAGGGCGTGTACATTTTACAACAACAAACGAAACTGGAGCAAAATGTAGGGTAATTACGTCAGCTGAACCGACACAGGCAGCGGCTGCGCCGTGGTTTTGTCCCACAGTGAAGTGTTTCAACGATGGAGCATTTAGCCTGCCCTACGTTGTTGATGTGTTGTTAATTTGTCATTTTGTGTGCTTCAACTACGGATAACAGCTCTCTGTAAGCCTGTTCTGCGCCGTTCAGGCTACACATCCCACATGGAGCATTTCAGAATAAGAGCGTTTTGTCTGCCTTATTTTGTTAACTTATTCAGATTTTGTTAATTCCTTGATTTTTGTGCTTCTCTCATGATTAGGTAGGCTACATAGTTAAATTATTTATTTTTTGTTTGTTTAGATGTGTTTATTGTTGATATACGATTGGGAGTATGCACAGGGTGAAATTCGATTGGATTCTCTATGCCGTTCTGTTTCTGACTTCCTGCCCGGTTCATCTGCTCTGCGCAGCTTGACGCTGCTTCTGTCAAAAATAGACTGGCGGTGAATATTGAACTTAAGCTCAACTTCTTTTTTTTTTTAAATCGAATCATAATCGCAATATCTGGCAGAAATATCGCAATTAGATTTTTTTCCCAAAATTATTCAGTCCTAATAAATACATTAAGAATTATATTATAATTTGTGTCAAATTATATCAACATAATTATGAAGCACAATTTATATAGGATTTCCAAACTCAGAATTGCTTCAAGCAATGAAATACACAATCCTTTGGTGAAAAACTAAAAGATTAATTGCACATGACTCCTACGACAGGTCTGGACAACTCATAAATTCTGTTTATTGAAACATTAAAAGTCAGCCAGAGATATAAGCTAAATTAGTTAGCTACAGCTGATAAATTCTGCAGCAATAGTCTTTTCAGCCGACGAAATCCACGTATGTAAGCAAGAACTGTAAGTAACTGTCATTGTCTACCTCTGTCTGAAATCAAGGAACCATTGTTTAAAGAATAACTGATCATTTTGAGTGGTAAACTTGCCACAGTTATCATTGTAAACTGCATGTGTGCTTTTATGATGGAACAGAAGCTTGACAGGCATAGCAAAAGTAACTAAGGGGGTGGGGCTTAGTCAATTAAGTTAATTAGTTTCTACTTTTAAACGCTTTCATTTGTAACCTCAAACTGGTGACATCAGTAATAATGATCAAATCCATATTAACACACTGCGTAGACATAAATTACATTTACTGCAGTACAGATGCGATGCCACTCTTGATCTATAATTGGAGATCTAAAGAGCGGTGATGCAGCCTTTAACTCCACAGACGGAGACTCGTGCCAAAGTAAAGGTGGCGTTGCCAGCTCAGCCAGATCTGCTCTATGGTAGCATCAGGGAGAGGGCAGGGAGCCAGTCTCCTTCAGACAGATGATGCAAAGCAGCTGATTAGACAGGGCTTGGAGAAAACTAGGTTGGAACACACGGCGCATGCAAATGAACGCACTGTTCATGAAGAAGCGAGTGGCAAAACAATCACCACAGTACACAAAATAACACATCAAAGTAAATGAACAGCAGCTAAAGTGCAAGAGGGTTGGTGTTATCAGATACAATTTCACTGTTCCTCAGCAATGGAAAGAGGCAATACAAGAAAATATTTATAAGTTAAGTATTTGTGAACACCTGGGCTCAGTGCCAGCAGCTCATTGAAGGGCTGACAAGAAATTAGTCACCATTAGATCTGTGACCTGCTCCATAGACAACAATGAACTGTAGTAAAGGGTGTTTGGGGACAAGCAGTGCTTTTAGCCTTTTTGATGCATAACACTATCCACTGAAGCTTACCAGCAAGGTTTTAATAAAGCTTATTAATTTAATACCAGCAAGTGTTTCTGCAGATCAAACAGAATATCCTGATTTATGAATAAACAGTTTTGATCTTTTCTCATGACAAATCTTTTAGTTGTTCACACAAGAAAACGACATCTTTTAAAAAGGCGCCTTGAACTGTTACGGTTGTAGTATGGTATTTTGGTACCAGTACGAGCACCAGCACTCATGACTTCAGATTTTTGAATGGGAGGAGTTATTTTGGGGTCTACGATTTCAGAAATAAAACCTCTGTTCATCTGCTGCATGGTCAGTTTTAGGGGACTAGCTGTTGGGGCTGTTATCTCTAAATTCCTGGAATGTATGCAGAATTAACACTCTTTCTTTGCTGCCTGACATCATTTCTCCTGTAAGTCTTGGTTTTTCTTATTTTGTTGAAACTAAATCTCCTCATTTGGGGACAGAGCAACAACTAACCCACTATGGACTTGTGAACTTGAGACAGACAGGATGGCCATGTCACAGTATTTGAAACATGACATGTCAATAATAACATGTTGAATACAGTAAGTTGCATACTGCATTGTTATACCTTTTTGGCAGTTTGACCTCTAACAGATGAGCGTGTTGCAGGTTTAAATGTCTTTGATCATTTTTATCATTGTGATTCCTCAAATGTTATTCTACATTTGTCAGTGTTTTTTTTTTCTTGTAAACATTTGCATGCACCTGCACTTACATTTTTTTCATGTAAGCTGGGCAGCACCCTCACTAGTTGAGATTCATCAAAGTTAGCCATAAAATCCTGCTTGATGAACCTATTTGGCAGTGGATGGTGTTAGTGCCATGGTGTTTCCACACACAATCAATTACCAAGCTCTGGAGTTGTTCATTATTCTTCAAAAAGTTGTCACTTCATCTTTGGTTATAAAATGTTTATGCCACAGGGCTGAAGGAATCTACTTGTACTGGAGCTGCTCTGCTCTGTAGTGGTGAGGAAACTCTTAACCCTAGTTGTCTTTTCGTAGCTACAAACGAGACCGATAACGCTGCTGCTGGGGAGCAGCCAGCAAGGTGCAAGAAGCTGCAGGAAAGTGGCAAAACTTTTTGCAAGAGTACACACACACACACACACACCGCCTATAGTCTCCCAGCTATCTTTCAGCTGGACAATCTGTGAACCCCACTCTCTCAGTCACTGGAGTTACATTTCCACATATTGTAGTATAGATAGTTCACCTCACTGATGCTTCCATGTCTAATCTTTGACTATTTGAACATTAGGTGTTTGACTTCAACTGTGAGAAGTACAGTAGCAATGATGTTGAACACTGCCAAGCAGACTTAATTAGTCTTTATTGAGTTCTGTCAGTTCAATGGCCCCTCTATGGATGCCCCATTGATTTCAATGTACTTCTTTGATCAGTCTATGAGGGTGTACTGGATTGCATAAAACACTTGGAGTTGAAGACAGTTGGAGGATGATTTTCTGTCTCTAAGGATTACAGCATACAAGTCACAACAGGATACATATTTTCATCAGTGGGAGTCATTTATGCTTAGCCGGCATATTTCTTTCAATGGTTACCATGGAAACGTCTCCCCATTCTGTTGAGGGAGGGTGCAGCAGGATCTGGTAACTGTAGTGACATAAGTGTATACTATCTGCTGCAATGGATCATTGCTAATTGTGCTAAGCTCCGGATATTGTTAAGTGGAGAAGATGACTGGAAGGATAAATCATTTGTTCTTTGAGATTTCATCACAGATTTTTCTTCTACTGTATACTTTTTGTAATACTTAGTGAGAGAACATTTTCATCATTGTCAACGCTTTACAGGTTATATTAAATTCCTTTGAAAGCTCCAAATAATGCCACAGAAGGGCCAAATTACAGCACAATTTCAGTGTTTACAACATGGGTCTTATTTTTGTAGTTTTCCTATTGGCAATGATGATCAGTTAACCAGACAGGTCGTAAACAAAAAGCACACTCTAACTGTAATAGTTGAACCAATTTATTCCAAGTGAAAACAATTCCAGTCCATTTTGAAGGTTCAGTATGTAAGTTTTATTGGCATCTAGCGGTGAAGGTTGCGAGTTGCAACCACCAACTCACTCACAGCTCACCTCTCCCTTTGCAAGCATGACCCGCTCTGTCGGCTCTTGTGCTAAATAAAACGTGTGGTCCGCCATTTGTCCAAATTTCTCTTCTCACTTTCAACAAACCAGATGACTACTACTACTTCTTCTGCTTCCTTCTTCGTACGTATTTAACGTGACGAAATGCACTCTGTGGCACAGTTTGTCCTTTTGGGCTACTGATGAAAACATGCCACACATAAAAGGGGACCCGCCTTGTATGTAGATAGAAATTGCTAATTTTAAGGGAAAAAAAACGTAACAGTTCATTATGTAAAGGCTTTATACACCACTGAAAACAAAGACAATAGATCCTCCTAAATATTAACACTGGACCTTTGCAGAACTTCCTTCAAGTTCAATTTAGGAATTTTATTTAGCAGTAGACTATTTTCATTTCTACTTTTTCACTGCAGCTGTCAAAATACCATGGTTTGGTTAAAATGGCTGAAATATGGATTTATTTGCAGTCTCGTGTTACTTGCCCTCGAATGTAAAGCAGTGTCTAATTTAGGTGCGAGTGTACCGAAAATAAACCTGACATACCAATATGCCAAACCAATTATTTAATCTTTGTCTTTAAAGACTTTTTTGTAGAGCAGAATAATCCCGTTTTAACTCACTTGGACTTCTTAACCATTCTGAATGCACTCAAAACCAAACTTTTACAAGACACACAAAGCTGAGATTTATGCATTACTGTAAGTGTTTTCAAATTGTTACGTTTTGGTTTTACAAGATAAAAGACTTCCAGGATGAGGACTTACTGGTTGCATTGGCAAATCTGCGTCAGTTTAACTTCCTCACTTTTGATGAAGAGCAGTGCACAGCCACTTTTCTGAGCTTTTCAATGGAAAATGTCTCTCATACGGATAAGTCAGTTACAAATGTGGGGCTATGTCTTACTAAGACTGAAATTAATAAGTTTTTAAGAAAATTGAGGATGAGCTTATTTAATTAGACAAAGTAACATCATCTTGCCAGATTAGAGACGTTGATTTGGGGTCAAAGTGAATTCAGTAAGATCAGTGTGAGTGTAGTTAAGCATGAAAATACCCATTTTCTCAGATGCTCAAACAATAACAAGGTAAATATGAAACGTTTGGACAAACTGTTTCATATATTGTATCTTTAATGTGATCTCAGCATTTCCTTGAGAGCCAGGATAGAGTTCAGTTTGTCCTCTGGGGAATCGCAGAGCTCCAGGCCAGCCAGCTGGCTCCTGGTAACTCGATGGCTCTGATTATTTCAGTTTAGGGATGGAGTCCATCTCCCCAATCAGACACTTCTTTCCTAATGTACTCCTCTGGCGCTTGTCTGAAAGAGCTGTGTAAACGCATTTGAGCAGGCAAGAAGTCACCTTCAGGTAGCCCATGAGAAAACCTGGCTTTACTTGTTCACCCACCCTCCCATCATCCTTGTCCTCCACATTCCTTTGCCCACCTTCCAAGCCATGTAATCACATTAATGGGCTGGGATGGCTCTCCAACAGATGAAAGGGAGAGGAAGGAAGGCGGATAAATGAAAAAGTGGGGTAGAGAGTTTGATAAAAGACTGGATTTGAAAATTTGTGGAGCCATATTGGACAGGGCATGATTTAAGAAATAGGTAAGAGATATAAAATACTGCACCATATAATAGTATTATAGCTTATTCATCAATAAAGAGGAAGCTGTTCTGTGATTCATAGCAAAGTCCTTGTTTTTTAATATCACAAAAGGTGCTCTGTAAAATGTAACAATATGGTTGCAACTAATGATTATTTACAGGGAAGATGGTCTGTATATTTCATACCATAAAACTTTGAATAATATCCCGGGCTTTTATTTGCTAAAATCACTGAATTGACCCTGCCTTTATTTGGGACAGGCGTCCATATGGGACAGGCCTTTAATTCTTTTTGCACAAAACTGAAACTACTATGAAATAGTTTATTTATTTTAAACAGAATAATACTTATTTAAAAATGATCAAATAATATCAAATACACGTCATTTATTTGATCTAGCTCCGACAGACTGCTTATGCGCTTTTATTTTTGAAGGCAGCAACCTCACGAAAACAACAACACGGTGCAGGATGAGAGAAGTTAGAAGACAGAGAGCGACGGACTTTACATGACAGGATTCACAACTTGGATAAATTTTTCTGAAAAGCTGTTTTCATTCTTTTGATGGGTGGACCCTTAGAGACTAAAGGAATAAATTAAATACTCAAGGAATGAACACATTCGGGCTTAACGAGCAGACTTAACGCGCGCTTCAAAGTTAACGTGAGTCAGCAAGTTTTCCCCATTTTCCTCTCTTGTAGCCATGCAGGTAACACTGATAAATCTAGAAGAATTAGACTTTGGGTCTTGTTGTTTCGGTTAAATGAACTTAAGAGTGGTATTGTGGAGATTCTAGCATTCTAACGATGTTCAACATGTCCATATTGACATATTGATCATACGTTTAAACATTAATATTTGTATTAACGATCTGAGCAGCTTAGAAGCAGGTAAAGTGGCGGGGTTTAAGAGGTTTTATACATCCAAAGAAGTTCTATAAAAAACAGACCAGGCGTTTAATTAAGGCAGGCGTTTATTTGTGTTATGTGTTCCCACACCAGGCCAGTAAAGGAGGTAGGAGGTTATTTGGGACTCAGTTTTTAATTGAAGTTTTACGGTATATCACCAAGCAAAGTATCAAATTCTTACATTGGAGAAGATGGAGTAAGAGAATGTTTGACATTTCTGCATGAAAAATGATTGAAACAATGAACTGATTATCTAATTAGTTACAGATCAATTTTTTGTTGATTGACTAAATGATTCAGCTCCATTTAAAATAGACTTCCTTGGTTCAGCATTCAAAGTAACACTAATGCAGAACAAAAAAGCTAGTATATACATATAATTCCTTAAATTTTGCATTTTTCTCCCCTTTTCTCAGACATTATCTCTAAGTCACCTGCAGCAGCGAGTTCAACATTTTTTAATAATTCAGCGGTGGCGTTTTGTACTATTGGCTGGGTGACATTGGCTTGTAGGAGAGGCGGGTGCTGGGCGAACAGATGTCTACACCAGCCATGAGTAAACAAAAACCCATGCCTGGGCATAATTCTGCCCCAGGGAGATTTGCTTCCTCCTCCTCTCTCATTCCCTCCTGATCATGTTAAATTCTCTGTCTTGAGATTCTCTGTACTGCATCCTCCTGCTTCTGTACAACTTATTCTCTCTGCTAATCACCAACACTATCCCACCGTGTTAATATGTAAATCATTTCAACATCCTTCTTTTGTCACATTACCTGAGACCTTAATTGCCACAAAGGTTAATGTAGTTTTTCAATATATTTTTTATTTCCTATTTTAAGGACTTTTTATTTTAAGTTGTGCTTTTGACCATTTCTATTTTACATTTACATTATTTTAATAATCACAATTGTGTGATACTGTTAGTTCATTTTGTAATTGAGCAGGTATTTTGTGTTCAATGTGGCTCTAGCATACTTTTTGAATATGATATTTGTCACCAGTACTGCTTTTCTCTCTTTATGTGGTTTTCCATGCAATTGAGATAGATTTTGACACTGGATAGGTTTATTCTTTTTAGTTTAAGTCCAATAACATTGCTGCCAGAAGACACATAGTGTTGGCCGCTCTTGCTGCATACACTAGCTGCTACCATCGTCAAAAAACTGAAGAGCCTGCCAACCTCAAGGTCAACCAAATACTCATCTGTGCTGCCAAAACTGCGTGTGTGATAGAATTAGCATTGCGACTGACTCAAGGAAATTATTTTAAAACTAAACTAAACTTTGAAACTATATTTTCCCCCACATCCACCACCTACAAACCTGTCTACCAATACTTTTGCCTCCTTCTTCACAGGCAAAGTGGCGGCTATAACTAGAAAATTCTCTAAATCCCTCTAAAATCAACTGGTCCACTCCAGCTCCGGTCAGCTCTAATTGTGTAAGCATGGCACAGAAATACCTACCATGCAGCAATCCTTGTACATGTCTGTCTTCATCTCCCTCGCCAATGGCGCAAAAAGGCTCGACACCAAGCCTAACATGTAGCAGTCCTACTACATCTTTTCCTCTGTCTTCCCAGGTCAATGGCACTTTACTCTCCTCATTTACTATTCTCATGAAGAGCAAAGTATCAGAACTACTGACCTGTAGCCGTCCCACTGCATGCCCACTGGACCCGATTCCTACCAATCTCCTCCAAGCCATCTTCTACCATGGTGCCAGCAATCACGTGCGATAAATGCTTCTCTTGCTTTGGGAACTTTCCCAAACACTTTCAAAAGGTCTAGTGTCACACCCCTACTTAAAAAGCCTTCCCTCAACCTTAAAGTTGGGAACTATCGGCCATTTCCATCTAAAGCTATCGAAAGGGCAGCCTTCGAACAGGTCTCAGAATTCCTCTCACGGAACAACCTCATAAATCCAAATTGGTCTGGTTTTAAGAGTGGCCACCCCACTGAAACGGCTCTGTTATTTGTGACAGCCCTAAGGTCAGCTAAAGCTGTAGCCCAGTCCTCAGTTATTATCCTGCTTGACATATCAGATGCTTTTGACCCAGTCAATCACAGGATCCTGCTATCCGCACTCTTGGCAATGGGCATCTCAGGCTAAGCACTCCTGTGGTTTAAATCCTACCTCTCTGGATGATCCTATAGTGTGCTGTGGCAAGGACATTTGTCCTCCTCTCAATGCCTCTCCACAGGGGTGCCCTAAGGCTCGGTGCTAGGGGCCCTTCGCTTCTCAATTTACACCACCTCACAGGGACTCGCATGGCTTCTCGGTTGTGCCACTTTACAACATAAGAAAAGGCTCTAACTTACTCCACCACCCCGCTTTTGGTACTGGAGTGCCATAGTGACGCAGGGGGCTATGCTACCTCCTGGCTATGAGACAGAGAGCATTAATTACCCTGTCTTTGAGGGGACAGTCTAATCTTTGGGACACATGCCACATAAACCTGAGTGTCCCAGTAGGGATCTACTGCAACACTTCCTGAAAATGAAAGGCAGGAGGGTTCTGGGAAAAGCAACAGTAGATGAGACGGCATGTCTTGGAGATGTTATTAGGTCTAAATCTTAACAGCAAAGTTCTCAGTCAGTTTGAATAAGGCTGTGATTATAGCAGGTTCTCTCAGGTGAACAGAAAGGGAGACAAGCGCTCCATGTGTGAACGGCATGCGCTCTATGGATAGTAACCATGGCAACGGCTTCTGTGCGCTACACAGCCGTAGCCTTTTTAACTTAAATTAAAATTATACATAGGCTAACTTTACCTGATAGGCCTGCATTTAGTTTTGCGGGGATGCTCTGCCATGTGAATTCCCTCCTGTTGATGTCCTGATAACTATTTAGATTCTGGAAACTCCCAAACAGCGAGGATCAGTCTCATGGGAACGCACCCGCTTGTCGCTACACCTTGTGCTCGACCACTTCACCTCACTGTAACAGGGACACTTGCTACTGAACATAGACTGTTTGTGCCGCTCCCTGATAAAAGAAAAATGTTTCTGCTGATACCTGCTCAGAAAAAATCCCAAGAAAACTGGACTCTGATGGTAACTTATTTTAACAAGCTACATAAAAGGTAATGGCCTGGCAGTGGCAAATAGCTTTGATTTAATATTTGATTTGATTACATTAATGTTTAAGTTGAGATTTGCAAGAAATATTTTATTGCTACTGTGTAAAGGGAATACTGCTGGTAAAAAGCACCTTATTTGTTTAAAGTGTTTGCAAACCACATGTGTGCAATACACTACTTTAGAATTCATTATTCAATTTTGCGTGTAACAATGCGATTAATCACGATTATTCGCAAGAAAATCATGCGATTAATCACGATTAAAAATTTTAATCGTTGCCCAGCACTAAATAAAATATATATAAATAAAATTGTAACTGCATTACCACTGGAGTTGTGGAGTTTGAAAGATGCGGGATTGATTTTTTAAGCATGTACTTCTACTTTATGTACTTCTTTGAGGACTATCTCTCTCTGTCTCTTGTTTTGTTTCTTACTTTTTTTATTAAATATTCATTTACAGTGAATTCCCTAATACAGTGCAAAGCACAACAATCAACACACTGCAGAGAATTGATTAAACTAACTGTCATCTCTCTCTCTCTCTCTCTCTTGCAGGGAGAGCGTCAGGACTCAGACCACGTTGAGGAACGAAATGCTCAGGTGCAGCTGGAAAAGGCCAAGGTACTTTCTCACCGTTGCATCATGGTATCCCCCAAACCGACCCACATGGCCCTCATAGACTCATTTTTCAGAGAGGCTGCTCTCAAGGACATGATTACATCACAGACAGGAAACATAGACATCAGGACATCGGATTAGTGGAGCAATATTCTGCTATTAAAATGAGTCACTGCAGTCTTCCTCCTTATCATCCCTTTACATGCTCAATGTCTGGAGAAAGATAATAATGAAGGATACTGATTGTTGCTGATTCAGTTCAAATGACACTTTATTTGGCAGACCGCTTTGTAGTAATATAGCAGTATAATATATTTCCACTGAAAGAAACCAGAATCTAATGCAACAATTCAACAGGCCAGCTTATTTTGCTTTAGCAAAATTATGTAAGTGGACAGAAATCTGTAATCCAGTGTGCATATGAGATGTTATTCTACTTTAATGACATTGTCTGGCACATTTGTCACATACAATTCAAGGTTATAAAAGTAGACTTCCGTTGAGTGTTGATACGTTATTTACTTTTTTATTAGTACACTGGTTCCCAACCTTGTGACCGATCACAGCCATTTCATAGTTTGCATATGTCCATGATATGTGAGCAGTTCATCCAAAAAGTGATGTTCTCAGATTGCTTAATTTTTTGTGTCCTGAAAATTATTTAACTTAATATATTTTTTAAGAACTTGAATGAATTAAGAATTATTTTGCATAGCAGAAATGTTTTTCCCTCTTCTTTCTTATCCCCTAATCATCTTTCTTCAGATTTATTTAAGCAAATAGAGAAATGGAAATAATCAGTTGACACTGAAAACTGCTGAATACGCCAACCACTTTATTCCTAACAGCCACACAAGAGGGCAGGGGGGAGGGGACAATACCTCCTGGAAGACATTTATAGTGTTGCACTCTGTTGTTAACATTAAAACTGACTGAGATGTAGAGAGAGAGAAGCTCAAACTGTAGCTCCTTTCTCACCTCAGCACAGCTGGCCAATCAGGGAATGAAGTGGGTGTGAATGTCTGATTTGGAAAGTTACAGAAATGGTCCGACAATACGTGCTCTCTAAACCACCATATATAATACTGGTATGTCATGTGAAATACAAAACACATACTGTATCTGAGAAACTATATGTGGAGTGCCTTTTAGAGAAAAAGTCCCAATCCTGCCAGAATTCAGAAGCAATTTGAAACCAAGTTCAACTTTTGCAACCTCCTTAAATTAAACGTGTTACCAGAAGGTCCCCTGTACTGGCTGTCACTGTTTACTGTGGCTTACATACATGCAGAAGGTGGGGTACAGTTCTTTTTATTTTCTGTGGGTATAATCACCATGAAGGTCATTACACAAATATTTTTAAAATATCACAGCTGACATTAAACTCTTCCCCTCTTAACGCCTTTTAAGCAGTGCCTGCTATATACACGTCCCATTGAATATTTAATGTGCTCCCACTGGTGCTTTGTAATTAAGGTGGCAAACACACTCGGCCATCCCCTGCTGACCTCATAACCTCTCCCACAGCCTCATCCCTCCAAAGTGGAGTAATTAGCAGCCTTATCTGCATGCCACTGACATTTGACTCTGATAGGATTACAACTCCAACAGGCATTCAGTCAGAAGGAAACATACAGTAGCTACTGTGCTGCAAATGGGAAGATGGAATAAGTCTTTTTCACTGCAGACATTTTGATTTGTCATAGTGAGAAACAGGTGTCACTAATTATGTAAACAATGTTCTATTAAGTGTCCTGGTAAGCCATAACAGTGTGACGGGGATCCATGACTGAAGTAGCTAAATTGAATCAAAAACAGAAGTGTTTTTGTTATATCTGTTCAAATTCTCTTTACATGCACCGACACAAAAATGAAAAAATACGTTATCTGTGGCTGTCACAGGACTGTAATAAATATGGCCAGTCATTTCATTTGGACGGAATGAAATGGTTGGCTGAGGTGGGATTTTTTTCAGTTGGATACTTTCAAAATCTAGCCGTCTCTTGCTGGTTTTTCCAGTGTTGCCTACCGTAGCTTTAACATACATTTATATAATATAACAGAAAGTTGTAAGTTTAAGCTGTAATTTTAATATTTAAGGGATGTCAAAGATAATGTTCAGCAGGCAAACAATTAAAACCCTAAGTATATCCACATATCTCTTGCTCATTTAGATTAGATTTGCTATGTAACTGTCACAGATGTATATGTGCACATGATAGCAGCCAAAGCAGACCAGTGTTGCTGACACATTGACCAACTTAGTTACACAACTCTGCAGAAAAGAGTGACCAAAGGACAAGGAAATGTCATGAATATGATAACCTAAAGATATTAAGATGATGGAATGATTCTCCTATTTGTAGGCACTGAACACATCAGTTAGCCTGTCATTAAGGCTCCTATTTATCTGGCCAGAATAGCCACAACAACCTGTAGCTTAATTTCACTTGATATTGAGTTTTAGCTGGAGATTGATTAGATTGGCAGCTTGTGGATAATGTAATCCAAATCTTAACACAGTGTCGTTTTGATTTCAACGATCAGATATGTGGCTATACTTGGAATTTTGCCTGTTTAACAATGCTGTTATCTTTAATATCCCTGTTAAACTCTTTAATGCTATATTTTATTTTTTAATTTGACAGCACAAATGAATCGCAGAGCACAATTAATTAATTTCTGTGCAAAAATGTGTTTTGTTTATTCTTATAGAGGACCCACATACAATACATGGCCCACACAAACACACACATCCACATACTGTGTGTATACAGAGCATGCATACAGGTACATAGACATGCTCCCAGGCATGCACATCCTAATTATATCCTAAATGTGAAATTATGTTGATATAACAATAAATAATATATAAAAATTGAGTGTTAACCAGTAAACAGGTGGCTGATTAGAGGCAGAGTTACTGGGTTATTGCACAGGAATTGTTCCTGACACTGTGAGTCAGAAGTCAGCTGTTCATCAGAGTGATGGCTTGTGGGAAGAAACTATTGTTGAGTCTGTTGGTTTTGCCGTACAGTGCTCTGTAGCGCCTACCAGAGGGGAGAAGTTGGAACAGGTTGTGTCCGGGGTGAGATGGATCTGCAGTGATGTTTCCTTCCCGTTTCCTAACTCTGGAAATGTATAAGTCCTGAACAGGATGGCACAGATGATCTTTTCTGCAGTCCTGACTGTCCGTTGTAGTCTGCTCCTGTCATTTTTGGTGGCAGATCCAAACCAGACAGTGATGGATGTGCAGAGGACAGTCTGTATGATGGCTGTGTAGAACTGGATCAGCAGCTCCTAAGTCAAGTTGAGTTTCCTTAGCTGGCGCAGGATGTACATCCTCTGCTGGGCCTTCTTGATGGTGTCCGTGTTGGGCTCCTACTTCAGGTCCTGGGATATAGTGGATCCCAGAAATCTGAAGGATTCCACAGCAGACACAGGGCTGTTGAATATGGTGATGGGGGGCAGAGTGGGGGGGCTCCTCCTGATGTCCAAGATCATTTTGTGTGACAATGTGGCCCCAGGTGAACTGTAGGGATTAAAGATGACTGTGACATCCATTAGTAATAACATTTTGTTATGAACACCTGTCCTGTGTCCCTAGTACAAGCCTGTGGCGTTCGCAGTGCGTTGCAACTTCTCTTACACGCCAGCAGACGATGACAACGTTCCTGTACCGGGCCAGGCCGTCACCTTTGAGGCCAGAGACTTCCTCCATGTCAAAGAGGTTTGAAACAAACATAGACTATTACTGAGTCACACAGAGGTGAGGTTATTATAAGGACTTAACTGAAAGGCTTGACACATAAAATTCAATAATGCGGTGCTGAATAGAGTCATTAATGTCATCAGAGTAAAAATATATGTGAGCCAGGCCATTGCATCAAGCTTTGAATTTACCCTCAGATTTTTTTTTCTTTTTAACAACCAGAAGTTTAACAATGAGTGGTGGATCGGCCGGCCGGTGAAAGAAGATGGCGTGGTGGGATTCATCCCCAGTCCAGTCAATCTGGAAACCATTCTCATCAGAAGAGAAGTGCAGGCGAGGAAAGCTGCCAAGGCCTTAGCCAAGTATGGACAGCATTTTTCCCTTTTCCTCTGTCTTCAATACAAAAGGGTTACAAACAAGCATACAAGGCCGATGCTGTAATGTGCTGCTTCAACTTGTAATCCTAATAATAATCTTTATTGGTCCAGCACACATACAAACATCACTACAATGTGAAATACAGAGGATTATATGACATTTTAGGTGTTCAACTGATGCTTTGTGAAAACACACAGAGATTAGTCAAACTACATTTTGACCAGAGAGGTGGTATCAGTGGGAAAGGGTCACGCCAAGAATTGTTTTGTAGATAGAAGCAAAGCAAATGTAGCTGGATTAACACCGTGGAGTGGCAAAAATGAGTTTTTCTCCCACTGTCTGTGCATTAGTGTACAAAAGTACCTAACAAATACAAGGCACACAGTTATGGTTCCTAGGGCTGGTTCCATTTTTGACCTGGTTTACTAAAATAAACATTCACTAGCCAGTGTTACATTAACATTATATTACTTTTATTACTCGGCCCAGCTCTGTAAAATGGGCATTTTAAAAGCTTACTCTCCACAGCACCTAATTCTGAAAAGTTAGTTAGGTCATTCCTGAATGTAGGTATACCCGCTGCTAACATTAGCAAGCCAGCTAAAAACACAATCATCAACAAATCATCAACAATCATCAAGGCTAACCGCCTTGTCCCACCTCCAGCCCCCAAAACCTAACCAAGTTGTTTTGTTGCACCAAGACTACTTGGTTAGGTTTAGGAAAATATCATGGTTTGGTGAAAATAAGTAGGTTAGTTATGTAATTAAAGGTACCATTATAGAAATTTGTTTGTAATCAGACCAAGACCACTTCCTCTGAAGGGTCTTGTGGCATTGTTTTGTTCTGGACCTGAATATGATTGCTGTGTTCAGATCTTCCCAAACTAATTGTACCAATGGGGAAAACATGCCCGAGTCTGATTCAACCTAGTCCCAGTTGATGCCTCTCATGTATTAGCATGCATAAGGGTCACAGAGGTACCCATCATTTTTAAAAGATAATTAACCGACAGTGTTTTGAAGAAGCCAAAAGGTCAAACATTTACTGTTTCATTGGTATTTTTCAGAATCCTCAAAGACTCTTGCAGCCATCTGGATGAAAAATTTCAGGAGAATCTCCTAGTTAAACATTTCTGCATATCATATAAATATTTTAAACTTATCAACTAAATAGTTCTTAACATTACATTTATATGATGCTTTTATCCAAAGAGACTAACAATTGCTATACATGTCAGAGGTCGCACGCCTCTGGACTAGGGGTTGAAACTAGGGGTGTCTTGACTACAAGTGACTACAAGTGTCACAAGGCATGTGTCTTATCCATTGCGCCATCACCACCCTACAGTTAATCATGAACTCCAGTATTTAGAGTAAGTGGCTGATGAAAAAATGCGTGAGGTATCAAAAGGTGTCAGAGTAAGAAGTCTTCTAATGGCTTGGATACTGTAAATATTGAATCAACATTTGTTGTTAATCTTCTTTTTAGTTTGTAGCCAAGAAAGGCCTCAGATAACACAGAACGCATGCACTGAGAAGTTAAGTCAGTTTTATTTATATAGCCAAAATCACAAATTAGCTTTAAGGGGCTTTACAGCATACAACACCTTCTCTCCGTTCAGTGGCGCATATTCCTTAATAAATCAAATACCACTAACCAATTGACACACAGTGTTTCTGTAGCCCAGCTGGTAATCTTGTCTTGAAAGATTAAAACATGAAATGTAAGATATCAGAGCAGAACATTAAAAAGGAGTTCAAGGACAATCCGCAGGAAAACCTCCTACATAAGAAAGTTAACAAAAACGACAATTTTAACAGACATTTTGAAATATAATGAGACCATACCAGTGATTTTACAAGTTTTAGCACATTAACTACACATTTCACTTACTGTACAGTATATTGCGGATGATCTTTTTCCAAAGCTATTATTTTTTAGGTTGTTTAATACATTTTCCCTAGCTGGTTTCTTTTCATTTCAGCATGGTAAAACCTCAACTTTCAAAGATATTTAACTAGTTTGAGATTTAAAAGTAGGAATGTTTTCCTTTTGTTCAGTCATTAGGTTGTTCTTACTTCTAATCAGCCTGGCAGGCAAGAAGATCCACTACACACTGAAAGATTTTTACTTGACCCAGTTAGGCTGAAAGAAACACTAGAGGATCTTGGAAATGTAGCTTTGGCGACTACCGTGTGTGCTGAATCACATTTCTCTCTAAGCTTAATTTGGCTGTGTCTTATATACATAGATATACAGTCTGTTAGCACAAATTATTTTATTGTATAGGCACACAGTGCTTTGTTTTCACCATGACTGAATTGATTGAAATTTAGACTGTAAAGAAGCTCCTGCATGTCTCTGTCTTTAGTGGGAAAGATCTTAGGAAATTAAGGACATTTCTCTTATTTCAGCAAATCATCTCAAGCGGCTCAAGATATGAACGCAAAGAAATACACTCCCCCATCACAAGGTCAGTGTGCGTGTGTGTGTGCGTGTGTGAAATTGTGTACAAATACTTTTCATTGTATATTTTTGATGACTGGTGAGTTAACATTAGATACCTCTCTTGTCATTGTACATGAACAGCCAATCAGCAGGTCAAAAAGAAACCGGTAAGTTACTCAATGTTGTTGCTGTTGATATCTCTTTCAGCCTATTGCTTCTCACTATATAGACTGTCCTCCTTGCAAATACACAGAATTATTTTCCACATCCGTCTATGGAAAACGTATAATTTATCTTTTTATTAGAAAGAGCTTTTTTTTAAAAAGAGGACAAGAAAAGCAACTCAAATTTCATCCATGTTCACTCAATATTTGTACTGCAGGCAACATGCACACAAGTGCCTTTGTTAGGATTCAATGTGACAAGTATGACAGGTGCAGCAAAAAGCTAAGTCGGTTTGGAGTTAAGAAGTCTTCGTCAAACTAAGTTCCAGTTTTGCGAAAAACATTTGAGAAAGACTAAATAGTTTATATCAGACAGACACATTCAGACCATGTTCTCTTGGTCTGAATGTGTCAAACACAGGTCACTGAACATGGCTTTGTGACCAGATACTGTTTATTTTAAACTTCACTAAACATCTCAACTCAGGGTCCTTTTACTTGCCTGTTCGTAGAGCTTTCGACATACTACTCCTTAGCAGATTGACTTTGCCTATTTGACATGAAACAGTAGGTGTTCAAACTGTCCATGATTCAGAGCATCTCATAGACTTCTTGTCCATGTTGACCTGAAAATTTGTTTTAGGTTTGGTTTCTAGTTAATGTAATAGATAATCTTTTTATGTTTGTATCAGTATAATGTGACATGTCTTGTGATGTGACAAAATTCTCTAAAGTTACACCATGATGTTTTGAAGTGTGAAGATTGCATTGACAATTGCATCATGGTCAATGGTCAAAATAAAAGTAATAGTAGATTAATTAGTCCATCAACAAAGAAGTAATTAATCAACCAATCATTTTAAAGGTCTAATATTCATACAAGGACTGTTATTTCCATGGCTTAGCAGTGACGAGGATAGAGCCACAGTTCACAGCTGCTCCTGTGTCTTGTGTGAATTACCAATGAGGGATTTGGATGCGACAAACATGGGGTGAACTTGGGTTCATCATCCTGCATCAAACACAAAGCTTGTTTATGGAAGATAAGAGCCATTTATCTGATAATAGATGCGAATGTTCTGCTATACAGTCCATGCACTAGACATAATCACATTGATGGGAAAACAAAGTGCGGAAAGAGGATTGATCCATTCACCAAGAAAGCCATTTTTTTTGCCAGTCAGTGTAAGGTACAAACTGAGGCTTTTACATGAAAATTCAATGTACCTTTAGTGATAGTAATATGTTGCTTGCAGTGTAAACATGCATTCACAGACATTCACAACTTTCCCAGATACAACCATGTAAGTTTTTCTCATGTACTGAATTAAATGTTTGCTTCTTTGTTGCTATAGGGGGAGCAGGTGGCTATGTATGATGTAGTGCCTACAATGCGCCCCGTGGTTCTAATGGGACCATCACTGAAGGGCTTAGAGGTGAGTCTGTCTAAAACACTTTTTAATCTCAGCTCTTAAGACGTTTCCTATGAGCCTATGATGCTGTAATGCGGAGAAACCAAATCTAGAATTTAAAAAAAAGAGAGTTAATAGAGAGAAGTTTATTTAAAATCCATGTTTTCTGTAATTTCAGGTTACAGATATGATGCAAAAAGCACTATTTGACTATTTAAAACATCGATTTGAAGGCAGGTAAGTTCTGATTTACTGTAAGTCTTTAGACACACCTTGTATGTGGAAATAAAACATAATAACAATCATGACTATGTAATAATCCTTGTTTCTCTGTCTCCTCTGCAGAATCACTATTACACGGGTTACAGCAGACATCTCTCTGGCTAAACGGTCTATCCTCAACAACCCTGGCAAAAAGGCCTTAATGGACCGGTCAAACACCCGCTCCAATTTGGGTATACAACTTTATCATCCCAGCATAAAGCCAATAGTCTGGGCAAAGTACAACTTGGCACCTCTTTTATCTGTTTGGAGAGCAAGATGGTTGTGGTTTGCCTCATCAGGACAAATCAGTAACAGAAAAGTACACTAAATTGATTTCTGAAATAACTTCTTTTAATTGTCTTAGCTTTCTGGCCCTCATTGTGTTGTCCCCTGAGGGAAACCGCACCCATTTGCAACCCTAATTAGGTTGAACCAGGTCTGAAATTAATGTGTCAGACTTTCGCTTTTTCTTTATCTCATTGAAACACTGTAAAGTTAGCATTCCCACAATTCTTTGTATATATGCTGCACAAATAACCCATTTTATTCAGTGTGATAATGTTAGAGATCACTGTGTGCACCACAATGAAGACAAAAAAAGATAATAAAAGGAATAGTTCGACATTTTGGGAGATAGGCTAGCAGATCAAAACACTCATATTTGGACGTAAAAGATGAAGCTACAGCCAGCAGCCAGTTAGTTTACCATAAAGACTGCTAAAAAACAACTAGCCTAGCTCTATTAAAATATAAAAAAACACAATCCTACAGCACCTTTAAAGCTCCGTAACGAACGTGTTATATCATGTTTGTTCAAACAGCTGTTCCCTCCTTTTTCTATGTTTATGTGTCTTTATGCTAAGCTGATGGTCATGGCTTCAGGGATGGTATTGATATTCATCTAACTCTGGCAAGAAAGCAAATAAATTTTAATATTCTTTTAAGCCTTAGATATAAAACAGGTTGAAATCTGACACATAAGTCAGTCATTGGATTGTGTCAGTAAAGATTGTATGATAATACGTTTAATGGATATTTACTGGGCATTTGCTGTCTTTGCCCCAGTGACATTTTGCAGTAGGCTAAGTGAAATTCTCCCTTGGTTACAAAAGAAAGGCACAAAAGGGGGATAAGATTTACTTGGTTTTCTCTACTCTTGTCTTTCTCATTGCTCTCTCATCCCAGATGCTGCCGGTATGTATGACTGAAAGCACTGGTCGTCCATGTCTGTTTGAATGCTCCACCTCCCTTTCATCGCCTCATATCAGTACCTTGTGTTCTGACACTGTTCAATGTGTAAATATATACAGGCACAGGCACAAACACAGATGTTCGCTGGTTTGTATTTGTTTTAGGCTTGTTTGGGCTATGTATAAAACATAATTCCCTGTTAGAACTTCTTTCTGTCATAACTTCTTAAAGGAGTGAAACAGCCACTGCCTCTTTTCCACTTTCCTGCTCTCCCTCTAGCGGCCAATCTTTAAATTACTCCTGCCACGAGTAAAACATCCTGGTTCTCTTAATGGATTAGTTACTTACTAGGTAGTTTCATAAAGTAGGCAAATGTTTCGTGTCACATTTACAGTTTTTATTTCTGTTTTGTGAACCATTCCCATTTTATCATGTGAGTTTCTCATGAGTCTGTACTTTTACTTTTGTCTTAATTTCTACAATAGAAATAGGAATATGACCGACTGCTTTTGTTGTATGTGTTGAATTGAGATGCAGAAAAACATTTGAACCAACATATTGTACAACTGTTACAAAACAAGCTCTAACCAGTTGTTCTAGAGCTTTCAATCGTATCACATGGTCTTGCTCAGTAGATTCAGGAGTTTCAGATTAAAAAAAAAAAACAGTTTTTCTGAGCAATTAAAGGACTTCCATGTTCACTGATCAAAACGTTCCGCAACAGCTACTACAGTAAATGGGCCTTGTGGTGAGATTATTTTGTCAACTACAGTTCTGAGAATAAACTTTCAATCTCAACATATAACTTGAGAACTTATTTCTGACCTTGCTTCAAAATAAAATATTTCAGATGGTAGCCTCATTTCTACATCTTGATTAAAATAAAATAGAGAAAAACCAAATAAATCCTCACATACCAGCTGTGGCAATGCAAATACATTCAAAATTACACACAATGACAATGCAGGTGTTTCAAATAAAAAAAAAATAATAATAAATTACAATTCAGACATCAGGGTCAATGACTTTTATGAGTAACCTGTGAGATATGACATCTTATTTTAAATGTGAACAAGGAAATTTAATATGCACAACTGATGGATTTCTTGGATCTTAAGGACCAAAGTCATGCTTACTGTCGGCTTTTGCAGCCCAGATCCAGGGAGAGGTGGAGCGAATCTTTGAGCTCGCCCGCAGCCTGCAGCTGGTGGTTCTAGATGCAGACACAATCAACCACCCCCTCCAGGTGTCCAAGACCTCCCTGGCACCGATCCTCGTCTATGTCAAGATTTCCTCACCAAAGGTGAGCTTCTCCAGAGACCTACACCTTCTTTTGGACAGGCTGTTCCTCAGTCCTGTCAATATTGTGTACCGACTGTGTATACAAAAGCTACACAATCCTGTAAAATGTTAACAGACACTGTAACCGTGTTTTTCTCTACTTCTTTTTCCTCCTTCTCTTCACTTATTTTGTGCAGGTGTTGACAAGACTGATCAAGACTAGAGGGAAGTCACAGACCAAACATCTTAATGTTCAACTGGTGGCAGCAGACAAGCTCGCTCAATGCCCGCCGGTGAGTGCCATCTAGTGGCTACTGAGTGAAACTGGTGCAGTGGTAGTTCATGTTTAGTAATACTTTGTTTTAGTTGAATAGATGGATTGTTGTTATGTTGTATTGTTTGATATTTCAGTTGTTGCACATAATTATACATTTGGGTTCGTCTCTCTATTTGAAGTTGTTACACAGACCAGAAATGGGAAGAAAACAGTAGTGAGTTAGGGTTAGGTGCAAACTGGAAATAGTACTGTCAACAATATATAAACGTACACATGATAAGTATCTTTTTAGGCTGAATCCAGTATTTTACAATACTCTGTGTATTTTAATTTCACTACTATTAGGCAAACAAAAATAAAAGTGCAGAAGGGTAGCATTGAAACAGCATTTAGATCTTCATGTTGGAAATGGCTTAAAGTAATTAAACAGCTAACAGAATTAATAAAATAAATAAAATCCATAAAAATCCAAATGGAAAATTTTAGACATTTAGATTTTGGTGTCCACGCATGACCTCATTATTTTTAATCTATACATACTATAGATATCATAATTAATGTTGTAGTAAAATTCTGCACATCACAACAACAAAGAATGTTCACATGGGTGACCCATCTCCTTATCTGAATCTCATTAAAAGACCTAATCACAAACTATTTTAAAACCCACCAACACTTCTGCCTCACTATTAGTGGTGTCACAGATTATATATATATATATCTACTCCTTTGTTGCCTACTGTTGATCTTTTCCTTATTCTTGCCCTTATTCTTATTTTCCTGTAGGAAATGTTTGATGTCATTTTAGATGAGAACCAGCTAACTGATGCCTGTGAGCACATTGCTGATTATTTGGAGTCTTACTGGAGAGCCACTCATCCACCAGAGATGGAGCCTGTCAACGCACTAGTGTCCCAGCTGGCTGAGAATACACTGCCCGCCAGTCCTTCAGCAATACCGGTACATGAGACACACACTACATAAACAATAAAGCTATAGGATGTAATGTCATTTTCAAAGATTTCATACTGTCATCTCATCCCACCCATCTCATCTGGACAGAGAGTGTGCTGAATGTGGAAAAACCGTTTGGATAGCAAATTATGAGCTCAGGCAGGACTGTTTTATAAACAGAGGAACTTCACACTACGCTGCATCTGTACTTGTTTCCAATCATTCATCTAACATTTTCATTTAATTTCTCCTCATCCTATTCCATTGGAAAGTTGAAGAAATGAGATAAACCTGTCTCTGGTGAGTGAGATACCTTCAAATTCTACTGTAGCTGACTTTTCTCCATTCCACCTCAGTAACAGATATGAGTTACAGTAGCGCCTTCTTTAGCTGGAAGAATTGTGTGTAGTATGTATTGTTTAAAAAAAACAGATGAACATAAATGGGTTTTCTGTGTACAAACAATCCAGGAGGCGGAAAATGCATTGCTAAAATGTCATGATAGCTTATATATGGAATTATTATTTGTACATTTTTGTAGATTTTGTACAAATTTAAAAACCTTTTTACACACCACATGCAGCCCTAGCTAGCTAACATGGCACATGGAAGTCCACAGAGAAACCTAAGCTAAAACTAAGGCAGCCTAATACACAATCCTGAAATAAATCCTCCCTTCATGAAGGTATAATGTTCAGTTTTTAGTAGACACTGGAGGCTGTAGATTGTTGTGCTGTTCAAAAGATGTGTTTATTTAGTCTACTCTGATCGATATAAATGGGTGGACAAAATTATTGCATTGTACTGACAGATGTTTCCAGTATTTTGTCCACCCCATTTATAGTTATTTATAGTTCAACAGCACAACAAATTACAATCTTCAAAATTACCATACTGTTGAATCACCACATCACTAAAACAAAAGTTTCAACAAAAGCTGAACATTATAACATTCATCAATGTGGGATTTTTTGCAAGACTGTTGTATTAGTTTTAGATAGGTGTACCTAATAAACTGGCAACTAAGGGTATGTGTCTGGATAGCAACAGGTTAAGATCAAAGAAGCATAATTGAAATTCCTGCTATTTGCCATCGAAATCTATCAGACATTGGATATTGCAAATGTCTCAAGTTAGTAGAAAAACTTATATGTTAGATTTCTGCAGTTTAGTATATAGGTAAAACTTCACTCATAGGAAACTATGTATAAGCGTCACTTATCAGCCTCTTCGTGTAGTTTAGGTGTTGACTGATTAAGACAAGAGAAAGGTCTCAGACCAAAGACCCCAGTGTCACACGTCACAAGAATCTCACACAGTAACACAGTAACAGTACGTAACAGTGTGAGTTGTCTTACTTTAAAACTGACGTTCCTTTCTCACCCTTATCTGTGAAACTATCCAAAACCTTATTAAAATCCACAGCCCTGACCAGGTTGTTGGACACAAATAGCTCATTCTGATGTCTAAACTGAAAGTGATGTTTCCATTACCGTTGCAATTTCTACAGTGTATGGCATACAAACAACTAAACGTTTTTGAAGTAAGTTACTTAAAATGTATTATAATCTAACTAATCACTAGTTTTAGTGAATATTAGTCACTGTGTTACTGATTTAAGATTAGCTTGTCTTATTTTCCTTTTTGTCTGCTAATCAGAATAAGTTAAATATAAGTTATACATTGTCTTGCTATGTAACTTTGCCCCCTTTGCTCTGAAGAAATATATTAATTAATTGAAAAAAATCTAAAGTTAAAAAGGGATCAATTAGTTGAAAGTGAAAGTAAACAGTAGTTGCTGCAGCTGTAGAACAGATGCAGAGAAGCCTCAGGCAGCATGCGTGTCTGTTTACATGTGAGTAATTGCACAGGGCTGTACTGAGTAGCCCATGGTCCCGTGATAAAACTGAGTAATGTCATCCAAAAATATTGTAATTGCCTCTGGTATGATTTCTAGTTGATGCACTTGAGGGCCAGCTGCCTCCATAACAGCAGCTGTGTGTACATTTGTGGTTGTGCATTTGGACTTGCAAATACAAGTGTCTAGGTGAAGACATATATTGTAGGCTTGGGCACTGTATGTTTTTGTTTGGCAGGCTTTCTATGTATGCATGTCCTCCATGTGCATGTATGTGACATTACGTTTCACTTTCTTGTCCCAGGATGGACAGAAAAACAAGAAGTCAGCTGCCCCCAAGAGGAAAGGTTCCCGAGAGAATCATCTAGACCAGGAGTCCTCTTCAGCCCCAGCACCGGAGCAAAGGGCTGAGGAGGGCCAAAGAGAGGAGGAAGAGCGGCTCATGAGGACTGACCCAAAGAGACCCCAGCACACCCGCCACCATCACCATCACCACCACCGCCGGATAGAGCATCACGGCCACACCCAGCACAACCAAACATCCAGTGGCATGGAAGTACAGTCGAGCAGAGATTATGGCCAGAGGCTTCCCCGCAGGCACCTACCTGAGGAGAGGGAGGAGAGGGAGGAGAGGGAGGAGAGGGAGGAGGAGTTGGAGGATGTGGTGGAGGAGGACCAGGAGGAGACTCGCATTAACCACCGGGGCCATAACCACCACCATCATAACAGCAACTACCATCATCACCACCATCATCACCGTGGGAACAGCCAGCCACAAGTCGGTGAGGACTATGAGCAGGAGCACAATGAACGCAACCGGCAGCACAGGCACCACCAGCATATTCCTCCACGGACACACCACACAGATCACTATCCTGCACACAATCATCAAAACTACTACGGCAGAGACAGGGACAGAGACAGGGACAGAGACAGAGACAGACGCAAGGACAGAGAAAGAGATAGAGATAGGGACAGAGATAGAGATAGAGGCAGAGATAGAGACAGAGATAGAGACAGAGATGCACGACAATGGCACAGAGATTCCTATATACACTAGTGGTTCCTTCTGTGGGTTGCTGCATGGTTTTATGCTGCTCAAGTTATAATGCACTAATGGACGAGGCAGAGTGTGTCATCTTTGTAGACAGTGTTTCTCCTCATATTGTTTGCTGTTTTTTATTTGTACACTCATGCACTTTGTCCTTCTTTCACTTGCCTGTCTTAGTTTTACCTTTTTCATATGGCTCTGGGTCTATTTTTGAATGTCAATGGTTTGCTCATGCAGCATCTGTTCAGAAGTTTTTAATTTTGCTTTGGTCAAGCAAATGTACAGAGTCCAAGAACAGTCATGGTTGCAATAATTTTATTATATTCATTGTCTCGGGGTCACGTGTGGTGCTGTTGAAAGTGTATTGCGTTACACTGATAGGTGTTTCTGTTTATTATTATTAATATTATTTAGCCTTAATTAATATAAATGGGGTGGACAAAATAATATTAACACATCTCAGCTTTCTGTAGGCCTAATAAACTGGCAACTGAGTGCATTTTGAGAGACAACTTGTTTCCCCAAGATAAATACCCTGTGTAGAGATTTTTAAGAAATATTTTCATATTTGATTAATTGTTTCAGCCTCTCAAATGTAAGATTTGCTGTTTTATATAAAAATTGGATATGTTTTTGTTTTGGACTGTTGGTCGCACAAAACTAACAATTTGAAGACATCACCTTGGTTGGCCATAGTGATGGGCACTTTTTCACAATCTTTGCCATTTTATAGACCAAATGGCAGACTGATTAATCAAGAAAGTAAAAGGAAGATTAATCAATAATGAAAATAATCATTAGTTGTAGTCCAAGCAATGTTATCACTAGAAAAACAACTGTTATCCTGACATAATAATGAACTATTATTATTATCATCATCTTGAGTTAACAGGATAAAAATAAATTACTGAAACAACGGCTGTTCTTGACTTCAGCACAATTAATGCCTTTTTATGATTTTTTTTTTTTCTACAGAGTTACACAAAGGGATGTTTTGTCTAATAAAATGGTCAAATAACTGTGGGGAACAACAGACTTGTGTGTTTCAGTGTCATATCTGATTCTGCCCCATGTTCAAACCAGTATATAGTCAAAAGCCAACAATTTATTTTAAACATTGGAAAGGAAAGTCAAACTATTTTTGTATATGATTCTAAAAGGAAGTCATACTTTGCTTCCTACTTTTCTAAATGGTGTTCAAGCATATTTATTGACTTGCATTTGCTCTGTTTGGAAGCATGAAAACTCTTTTGGTGACACTGACCTGTGCTATGTGCTGGATACTCTATGCATCTTCTTGTGATAAAATATATTGCTTGAATACGATCTCTATGCATTTGTACATACTTCATAATTGCCTTGTTAGGTAAATGTAAGGAGAACCAGAGAGCCTGTTGCACTGTTTGGTAGAACCTGTCCTACTGTGTATGATTGTTTTGAGTTGAGACTGAATTGATTACGTTCCTTTCAAAAAAGATTTGTTTTGTACAGCATCCAGAAGTTAATTTTGACAAATATGCAGTCTATTGTTGAAGATCATTAAAATATATAATGAAGAATGTGTTAAGTGTAATTTTATATAAAGATATCATTACCTTCTTTACTACTGGCCAGACCACTGAATTTGTCCTTGACATGACAGTTTTTTCAAATTGAAATCATAATACTGTGACACAGTTTTGCAAGAAGAACAGTAGGTCATTTCCTGGTAAGTTGAGGGTATTAGCAACCAAGGTGGAGATACATTGTACACTTCAAAAAAAGCTAAAAATATAGGCTTATTACAGTATTTTTTTAGGTTTAATTTGGTCATTCCGCTTCCTTACCCAGACTTGTTCTATTTCTTTAATAATTTTGCTTAACAATATTTGCTTGTCTTTAATCAACATTTATTTCTATAGCACTTTACAACAACCGTAAGGTATCCAAAGTGCTTCATATCATAGAATATAATAAAACAGCATATCATACAATAGATACATATAACAAAAAAAGAAAAGAAAAGTTAAAAAGAAACAAGAAAAAGTAAATTGTCACACCACTACTGCGTATTAAAAGCCATTCTAAACAGGTGGGTTTTAAGTTTAGACCTAAAAATAGTTTCATCTGCAATTGTGCGAATATCAGGTTGTAGCTTGTTCCAGAGTCTCGGAGAAGCAACTGCAAACGCCTGATCACCCCATCGCTTATACTTCGACGTTGGGACTTCTAAAACCAATTGGTTTGAAGACCATAACGACCGGCTGTGCTCATGCAGGGTTAAAATCTCAGCTAAGTACTCCGTGGCCAGGCCATTTAGGGCCTTAAAAACGAACAGCAAAATCCTAAAATTTATTCTATACTGCACTGGGAGGCAATGTAAAGTGTAGAGGACGGGAGTGATGTGAGCACGCCTAGATGTATTTGTTAAAAACCGAGCAGCAGCATTTTGCACAAGTTGAAGTCGTGAGGTGAAGCTTTGATTTAAACCAACATAAAGAGCATTACAATAATCCAACCTCGAACTAATAAAGGCATGAATCACTTTTTCTAGGTCATGCCTGTTAAGAAAAGGCTTAACTTTAGATAGAAGATGAAGCTGGAAAAAACTCATTTTGACAACATTACTGATTTGCATGTCAAATTTCATGTTGCAATCAAAAGTAACCCCCACATTTCTGACAGCAGGCTTAAGGTATGGAGCCAGAGCCCCCAAATTCACTGCTGAACCATTTGTGTTACTGAAGATGATACACTCAGTTTTTGCTTTGTTTAAATTAAGAAAATTTTGTGACAACCACAACTTAATATCATTAATACAACTAAGTAGGGAGTCTAGTGCGACACTAACATTCGTTTTTAAAGGCAAATAAATCTGCAAATCATCGGCATAACAGTGAAAGGACAGGTTGTGCTTTCCTATAATACTCCCTAATGGCAACATATATAAAGAAAACAAGATTGGGCCAAGAATTGAACCCTGGGGTACCCCACAAAAAAGAGGAGCAGCTGACGAAGAGCATTCACCAATCATAACAGAGAAGCTCCTATTTGCCAAATAGGAGCTAAACCATTGAAGAGCCAAACCACGAATGCCTACATCATGCTCAAGGCGAGAGAGGTGAACTTCATGGTCCACTGTATCAAACGCCGCCGTGAGGTCCAAAAGCACTAAAACAGCAGGATTCCTGGCATCCACAGACAAGGCAATGTCATTGTGTACTCAGTACTATGACGTGATCTAAAACCAGATTGAAATTTTTCAAGCACAGAATTTTTCTGCATAAAGGCTTGTAGCTGTATAAAAACAACTTTTCCAAGACCTTTGACAGAAAAGGCAGATGAGAAACTGGTCTAAAATTAGATAACACTGAAGGGTCAAGATTTGGTTTCTTAAGTAGGGGCCTGACCACAGCATGTTTAAATGCAGCTGGGACACAACCTAGACTAAGACAAGAATTAATTAACGTGAGTAGACTCGACCCAATGGCGCTATTAAAAACTTCCTTCACTATCCTGGCTGGGACAATGTCGGCGAGCCAAACGCAGCGGCGCCATCTTGATCCTTATTTTTGCGTCCTCTGGTGCCCCGCAAAAAGACAGTGACTGCTCACAGCTTGCTGTTGCTTTCAGTTCATTTAGGGTAAACACATACATAAACTAAACCAAAATACTTAAGGGAGGAGGGCTATTACTTATTTTCTATCACAGTTTTAACAAAAGAGTTTCAATTCTGTAGCATGATGCTCTTGCATTTGTGCTTTCTTCCACCAGACAACACCTGACTTCCCAGGGTTCAGCAACCAATCGACAGGACAATACCAGCTATGTGACCATGACAAAATCTGTGAGTGAGTGAACTTTTGATCACTCTCTTTGAGCAGTCCTGTTCATAGTTAGCTACTTATTGCTGCACGTGAAGTGTACCTCTGACAAGAAATCATTTATAAAAGGAAATAAGCCTAACATGCTATACAGATTGATACTGAGGATAAGTATACATGCATTGGTGGTTTTTCATGCAAACATATACATCTGTGGAGATTCTCAGTCAATCCAGGTCATAGTTATCCAAGCAAGGTTAAAATCAAGGGCACCTGGACTTGCTTGCTAACATATGGCATCATGTGACAGTGCCAACGATGATCGTTCAGATTTGAGGCTTCACTCAACTCAAACGACCACAACGACATTATCATTACAACAACTAGAAACACTAATGAACCTAGTGGTATCCATCACCTTTATAATGACCCCACAGAGGTTAAAGGGCAGGGATTCCCTGTCAGTTAGTCATAACATGCCTTTGCCTTTGCCTTCAGTGCTAAGTCTCTTTGCTTCATTAACTTATGTTACCATCTCTTATATTATGAAAATAGTATGACTCTCCATGATAACTTTATATGGTGATTATATTGTGTGTTCAACTGTTTTTCAATCAATTGATGCAGTTTTAAATTCTCAGCCTAATCTGTTAAACACAAGCTAGCATCAAGAAGAAAAGTGAATTGTTTTAACTGGGACTCCACATAAATTGCCCATTGCTAGAAGCCTCTTGGTAGATCTTAGATGTCTTCCTCTAATAGCGTTGTCCTTATCCTGTTTCTCCATGTTATTTTATTGGTTCTCTGTAAACATTTTAAAATTTATTATGAATTCAAAAGATGATTCAATGTTCAGTGTTTATTTTTTACGTAAAACCTTAAAGACTAAGCAGTAACAACAACCACCAGCAGATTAAAGGGAAAAATATAAAAGTACAATATTTGTGTCTGAGAAGTGATTAAATTAAATTGTAAACACTCTACAAAATGAAAACAAAACAACTTGAACTTCTCAGCTGTAAGACATATCTTCACCAGGATTTCCACACACAATGTAATCTAAAATACCTTTATGGTTGATAAAATGCAATGGTTACTGTCTGTCTTACTATGATCCAGCAGGAAAACATTTCTTTGCCTTGTCTAGTAAACATTTCACAATCCTAGCAGGTATACAGCAGAATTCTTAGTCATGCAAATGAGTGCCATCAACCCTCTGCCTATACTGTGGATCAGTAGATTCTGTTGGTGTTATATCAGACAGTTTTAACAGGGCCAGGAGTCTCTTCCTCTGCATTTGCTACCAGTTTACTGGTGTCGACAAGATCAGGCTGAGACCGCTCATTGTTGAAGAAGAGTGGGTTGTCAAAGGTTGTTAAATGGTCAGGGATAGGTAAGCGGCGGCCGGACTTCTTGAAGAGAAATAAGACGATGACCAGGCCTACGGCAATCGCAGCAATGACCAGGGCAACTGCCAAAATGATGTGTCCACGGCTTTGATGATGCACCCCAGGACTTACTGTACAGATTCAACATGTAGATGATGAGTCAGAAGAAATACATAATATATAATATAATTATGATTCACATAAAAAAGATAAAGAGATGTAACTTACCAATTGTTGGTGGTGCAGGATGTAATACTAAAAAGATAAACATGATCAAAAAACTTTGCAAAAAGTGTATGATTTCTGTATTGTTTCACTGACATTAAACTCATTTATTTATATATTCTTTATTTAATTTGTGAGTTTTAACAGTATATGTGTTACACATTCCTTATTATTGTAAAAAAACAACAACCAAAAAACCAACTTGAATTCAAGTTATTCCTAATAAGTATGATGGTCTCACCTTTGGAGGTTTTGCAAATATATGGTCTGTCATACCATGGTCTACCTGTCGACCATCTTCCATCTGCAATTTGAATTGCTCCATAACTGTTGCTAGAATATTGACCTTCACCCCAGTTAGTGTAGTCCATGGCGGTTTTATCCAACCACATCCACATGCCTGGATACAAAAACAATTTCAGTATTTATTTTCTCCGGAGTTTCCTTTTTGTACCAATTTAACACTCAATATCTTTTCTTTCATTGTAAATGGAAACAAGATTTTGCAACACTGAAGTTTTCAAAATATCTTAGTGTAACATTTCAAACGTTGACATATTATCACTGTAACAGCAACAGTTACATGATGCAAATCCAATATTCAGTATCCTTTTTACCCTGTTTTAATCCTAACCAAACTGAAGGGAAATATATTACTCTTTGGTTGCTTAATGCTCCACTATGTTCACCACCAGGTTTTTCTTTTGTTTTTTGTTGCCTGTCAGTCTGAAAGATACACTTTTTATCTGCCTTTTCTGGCTTTATTGCCAACACATGTGTTACCTATAAATACATACATAAATACAGTCATTGGAAGATGAAGACAGGGTTTTTTCGATTAAAGAGCAGCAGACCACGATCTGGTGAGTGCTCAGGGGAGAGGAAAGAGAGCCAGGAGAGGAGCCATGCTGGCCCAGCTTGGACGGTCTGAACAAAATGGGACCCATGTTGACCAAGCAACGATATTCAGAGGCTGTTGTGCCCACATTGTTGCAGAGACCTGCCCCATTAACATTCCGAATCAAGCCCTTGGCAGGTGGTCCATGTTCTGAGCTGTCAGCACAAGACTCCGGCAAGGTGAAAGGAAGTGACTCTGTTTCCCAAATGTCAGACGGTTTATTGTGAAGATGAAACTTTCATATTATCATCTGTTTGCTGCTGTTTACATTCACCCCAGATGCAAATTCAAAAAATTCATTGTGGAATGTTCTGGGTGAAGGCCAATTCATAGTTTTCATGTGACGTCACATCGCTCCCTTGGAGGGCAAAAAAGACGATATTTTACTAATCGACAAGGAGACAAGTCTGGGCTATGTTAGATGAGTGATTCCCTACAAGTTAAACATAAACATTACCGCAGTCGAGCGGCGGCAGGGACCTGGCGGGTTTTAACGGCGGAAATACGGCAGCATGTGCCGTTTATGGATCGCAAGTGCCCAACGCTTGCAGTTTGTGTCCATATTTATCTTTTTCTCGATTTGAGAGGTGATCCAAGTAAAATGTTACAGTTTTTGCGGCGTCTCCACGCTTGTGACCCACAACTGGTAAAAACTGGTCTTACATCTTGGCTAGACTCTCACCAAGAAGAGCTTGTCCTACGTGGAATGTGGTTTCACAGGGCAACCAACTCCTTCTTGTGGGTTTGGTGGGTGGAGCTTAGCGGAGTCGCAGAGCAGCAGAGAGAGATGCGGAGAGTTTTGCATTGGATGTTCAATAGTTCAATAGTTCATTCCTCATTTTTTGTTGATCAAATGTATTTTTGCCAAACTCACTCTTCTAATGAGATTGTCAAACCACTGCATCAACATAGCGGTGTGTGTGTGCTACACATTGTGCAAAAACTGTGCAGTCTCTCCTTTGCGTTAAGCGTGTTTGTAGCTGTAGCTGCTGTGGACTTTTTTGTCTACAGTGCCATGTTTCCTTCCGTGGTGATGTTTTATTCTACTGTCGATTCAACTAGTGTCAGTCTATTTAATTTATGTGGCTTATAATATATACACACACACACACACACACACACACACACACACACACATATATATATATAAATAAATAAATAAAGGTTGGATATTTTACTGTCAGTTGTTTATTCTGTGTTTGTCAGAGTTTTGTCTTCTTGTCTACTTAATTTTAGTAAGGCTATTCAGGAAGGTGGTTGTATATAATTGATAATCAGTTGTATTCACAGGCTGCAAAGTGCCATATATAGAAAAGTTATTTATTGTTTGTTTGGACATCAGTGCTCATGTTGCTATGTTGTTCCACTAGCATGTAAGCTGACATTTAATGCAATTTATTTTGTAGCCTAAAGATGATATTTAACAGTAATATGTAACAGTAGTATCATATATTATCATTTTTCCATACTGCTAACTCATTTAAACATTTTCATTTTAACTTACCCACACTTTACTTTTATGTAGGTACATATTACACATACTTCAATAAAATAGTAAAATGTATTTTAAAGTAACAGTACTTTTACTTGTGTACAATATTGTATTACTCTTTCCAACTTATCTGAAGTGTAATATATGGATGTTTTGTATAGCAAGAGGTACGTCCCTGCAGTTAACCATTATGAATATGAAAATATTTGCCTTAACAACATTTCTCGTTCAGGTTTAGATTTTGTGTGCCCTGTATGCAACATTAATGTTTTACTTTTGAACAAAGCCAGGTCAACGCCCTAGCACTGCGAGAGTTTTTCCGCAACCACCAGCCAGCCAAAGTACTCCGGGAGAACCCCATCGGCTCAAAACCCGCTCGAGAGGCTGTGTGGCGTGTGTAGTGTCCAGTGCTTGTGCATTTGACTCATAACAGTTCAAAATAGCACTGTAGCAGCAGGACAGAGGGTCAGTGACCTTCTACGGGGAGAGCAGTGATTGGTGGTTATGTAGGGACTGAACCCTTCTATAGAATTTGACTTCTAACTCCTTGTTTTGTTACCTCAGAATAGTACTGTACCCTTCTATGGGTTTGACCTTTTATTTTGCAGACTCAAACCCTGCTATGGTACCTAACAGATACCTAAACATATCCTATATAAGCTATGTTTGATGTACAGAGAGACGGAGTGGCCATCGGGCTGGGTCACTCTCCAAGCTGCTGCAGAGCTTGATGCTGAACTCTTTGATGTAATAAACTTTTATGATCAAGAACAGTGTTATTGTCTGGACACCACACGTGCCAAGCCACGGAGGCCCTAAACACAACGAATGAGCCGACAGTGAGCCTTTGTCATCCAGATGGTGGCATAAACAACACGCAGTAAGGCAAAACCAAAATCCTGCATTCTGTGGCCAAGTTGATGTCCTCTAGCTTTTAATCCTTTAGCTTTAGCTGTAATCCTTTAGCCTAAAACTCCTAGCCAAATTTAACTTAGTTACAATCATAACTCGGGTCCATTTGTCTCTTATTCCCTTAGAATCAAATTCTTTCCCACAATAGGACTACAAAATTCAAATTGAACTCCATTAATCTCATTGATTACATTCCTAGTTGTTTAATCAGTATTGTTTTATGTCTTTGATATATTTAACCTCACTATGTATTCACTTTAGTTAGTTAATAAATTTCACCTTAATCACAGGAACTGTGTGTGTGTACTGTTTAACTCCGCGTCACTGGACGGAGAATTCACCTTTTGATTTGAGACCGACTGATTGATTAAACTGATTTAAAATAATTAAGCAATTATTAACTAGCTGATCACTAGTAAAGAATTGTGTAATTATTAAGCCATACCTAAGGCATCCTGAAAGCCTTGGGTGAACAGAAATTCAGGTGGTGCCCCAAAACGAGTGCTTAAGACAATAATATTTCTGAATATTGTTGTGAACTCAAGCAGACGCACTTCAAAGAAGGTCAGATGGTGTCAAAAGAGGGAGGGAAGAGAGTTGACCTTTTCACATGCAAAAACCAGAGTCATTGCCTGGTGTTTGGTAAGGACCGGCAGAGACTCTATCAGACAATGCATCGCTTAAGGATTGTGTATTCAAAGAGCCTTAGTGAACCCCCCTGGCCGTAAAGGTGTCACTAAAGACAGTCAATAGGACAGGAAAAGGGGCTATCTGACCCCTTTCTCCCTCCCGCAGGTCAGCTCCGGCCTCAACCTGACTCTTTTCTCTCCACAGAGCGGCTTAGCCATAAACCACCATTTTGTTCTCTAATAGCCAATGCGATAAGCCAGCAAGACAACCCCTGTTTCTCGAACCAAGCAAGGTTCAGTGGCGTTTGCCTCTGAGTTTAGTAAGTAATGACCCCGTTGTTATCCTTTTAGTGATGTTTGAAAACTAGCAGACCCATAAGAAAGTAATCTTGAAGAGTTCCCTAACCTCTTTCTGTTTTGTCTTGATTCATCCCTGTTACTCACTAATAATCACTGTCTGTTCAGGATTAACTAATACTTTAGTTAAATGTTTCATATACAATTTCCTACTAAAATATCCATTGATATACCAGTGTGTATCACCAGCCTCTCAGTTAAAGTGGTAAATCTCACAAGTGGAATGTCTACTGTTTTCTCGTGTGACCCGAGTGCCACCAAGGGGACAGGAAAGGTATAACACGCAAGTGTTTAAAACTCGGCTTACACTGACAATGATCGCTAAGTAGGCCTACCTATCACCATGTAATTGCATAAATTAAATTTTGCTGCCACGCTTACATCTAAATTGTCTCTTGAGTTAAAACCGGTAACCAGCAAGTATACTGAGGACATGTAATTAAGCTTTGTTACGTTTATATAACCATTATAACCTTTTTCCATAGTGTTTAGCTTCGTTTTAATTGTCTTTATCCGAATGTTTAGAACAGAGTATTTTTCCAAATGTCGATATTGTGGAGAGAGAGATTAAAGGAAAATACGTGCAACGTATATTTCTTTATCCCAAAAGAAAGTTAACACCTTTGGGGTGACTTCCCCTGAGACCCACTCCCAAATTGATGTCACCACTGCCTAATGGAGTCAAATAAAAGGGCCTTGTTGTCTTTTGTCTCTCTCTGCTCTTCTCTTCTAAAAACTCTCTTTAAACTAAACGTATACGCTCTCTTAACTTCCTTTACTTTTTGAAATTCCGATCTTTTTTCGTTTCGTACTTAAATTTTCTTCAGACGAGCTGAGAAAGCTACGACCTTGAATCCCAATTTTGTTAGCGGGAGATTTGATTTTTGATTTTTGTTTGGAGCTGCCTGGGTGAAACTTTCCCCAGACCTGTTCAATCTCAGCAACATTAAATAGCCTATATTCCCAGGGCCTCACAAACCTACGGCGAATGTGTGAGTTTATTTGATTTTGTTGTTGCAACCTCATCTGATCGTTTTGAACAACTTTGGACCAAAAAATTCAGAAGCCTTCATTTATGGCCTTGAATGAATGAAACCACGGCTCTGACGACAGAACCCTGAGTGGGCTCCGCTATAGCGACACCAAACGAACTGAGATCACAGTAAAAGCCTGGGCTGACGGCCCGTTCAAGCGCTGCAAGCGCTTCCCACAAAGGACTCCGGAACAAATCCACCGGTTTCTAACTCAACTCGAAAACGCCACTGGGGTCGGGCCAGAACCAACTCCACAAGCCAACCGACAGTCGAGCCTTGCTACACGACCTGCGGCAATGGTAGGGCAAAACAAACCACACTCTGTGACTCGTTTGTGTTCTCTAGTTGGCTCCATCCACAGTTAATAAACCCCTAGATTAGTCAAACTAAATCTGCAACCTAATTTCGGTCATTCGTTCCCTCGTAGAATTCTCTTCCTCTACAATATAAACTGAAATTCAATCGAACCTTACATAGGCCACCCTGTTCATTACCTCCTGGTTGTCATATTGACGGTTGTCCCTGTAATATCACCACATTTACCCACTATTGTACTCTCTTTTGTTAGTTAATAAATTCACCTTGAGCACAGTGATGTTGTGTGTGAGTTATTAAAAATCTACAGTCCCTATACATAGAACTCACCCTCGGATTTGAGATTGACTGATTGACTAGAGATTACGATTTCAGAATAACTGAACCAGTAACAACTAATGAATTACCAGAAATTCGTGTAATTCTCAGGCTATACTCAAGGACCTAAAGCCTTGGGTAGACAAGCAAATCTTTAGGTGGTGCTCCTAATTTTGAGGAATTGTTTGTGACCTCTTTGTTTCAGAGCTTCTGTTTTACAAAGATCATTTTCCTTGTGTCGTGTAGCTCAATGTTTGTTTTCATGAAAGAGTAGACAATGTTACTTTACCTTTGTGAGTTTTATACAAGCCAATCCAGAAAGATTTGTGCATGTCTTTGTATCTGTCGATACTGTTTTTAATGAAGGCTTGCTCAAAAGGATCTTCAATGCTGGCAAGAGTTCCACCTTCATAAACAACAAAGAAATAAACACATAGAACAGTAGGTACTTAATTAAAGCTTAGTGATGAAGAATATGTATCGATCATCCATTCAAAATCCTTACCATGTCTGACACAGTTAGCAGATGCATCTGGCCACTCAACCCTTTCTGTGAGAAAGAGGTAACAATGACCCTTAAATGGTAACCAGCTGTTACGCTGCCATCTGGGTGAATCTGGGTCGTCAGGGCAAGTTCCAGGGAAATCACTTGGCACTGTTGGTGGCACATCTGTGGATGTGAGAGACACTGATGACAATGGGATCAACGAATGTACTGTTTAGTCCATCCATCCATCGTGAAACGCTTATCTGTGTGAGCATGCTAACATTTAACACTTTTCTAGCTTCTTCTCCTCCTTCATCAAAGGACATCTACGTGTCAGCTGCTGTTAAAAATAGCAGAGTTTTTAAGAGCGCTGCAGTGTGTGTGCGTAGTGAGCGAAGTGAGAGAGCAAGTGGTAGAAAGTAACGGTGAAAGTGAGCGAGTAAGTTGTCAGTCTGGCAGTAAATGTGCAGTGTAGGTCACAGTGTGTCCGTTAATTAAAGTCTGTCTGTTGTTTCTCCAATTGCTGGAAAGTGAAGGTGGTTAGCGCAAGCTAACATCTCTCTGTGCTTCAGACTCCAGTCTGGAAGCTGAGCAGGACTGAACAGGAGTAATGTGACATCATATGGGTATCATGTTTTTAAAGGCAAAAGTACATGAACACACGTAACCAAAATAACAGATGTGGTAAAATTACTTTGGTTAGAGGCTATGAATTTTGGTTTCGATAAATGTTCAATTAATCGTCCAGCCCTTTTTAAAATGTATGTGAGCCCTACCTGTAGACTTCATACAAACGCTGGTCATGTTCTGATTGCAGTCAGCAGTCTTCCATTTTCCCTCTGCATTCACAAACACACAGGGTTGGTTCATTCTTGGTTCTAAAGCATCCCAGTTGCTTTGGGTGATAGGCCAGCCATCAATATATCTGAAATATCCGGAGGTCTGAAAGCAACAATTAATCAAACTGCATTCAGCATCATTAATTTAAAATACTGTCATTATGAAGAATTCCATTATGAACTGAACAAAAAAGTCTAACAATTAGCTAGTCTCCCACATTGTTGAAAAGTTACATGTTTTCTTTTGTAATTTTTAGCTCTTGCGGATCTAATTGATCTACACAAGTACGTTATTGTTAATCAGGATGTTATACTACATGTCATGGATTTACAGGAGTCAGCAAATGTTTCAAGTTACAAACAAGGGTTAGTCGTGTTTGCTGAGTGAGTTTGCCCTGTACCTCCATTTTGTTCACTCCAATCCACAGAGGAGCTTTTATCGCCATTAGCTCAACATAGACCCGTGTCCACTCATTTCGCAGGTTAGCCAGTTTGGCACCATCCCCCTCACAGTGCTTCTTTGCTTCCTGCCAGGTCATTTGTTTAGTAACAACCTTGATAGAGTCGTTAAATATTTTGACATAGTCTGTAGTTGTTGGTTCAGGGGAGTCTGGGAGAGAGGCGTCTGTTCAGGGAGAGAAATTTGACAAATTTCAGGTGCTCTGTTCTATTGATACTTAACAGTTACTATTCTTTTCCACTTTTCTGAGAAGAATTAATTAATTAATTAATAACAGTATAATCAAGAACACATGTCTGAAATTTGTATTGTTGAAATCATACTTTTGATCATTGGTGAGTCTTGATTACAATACAATAATAATAATAATAATAATGCGAGTCATGACTGAATCATTTGAAATGAACAACTCTTTTTGCTGACATGGGAGTCACTAAAGTAAGTCCTTATCTCCATGAAATTACATTTGTCCCTTTTAGTTTAGTGCTACTTAATTCTGATCGATCAATCATGAAATCCAACGGTCTTTCTGATTAGCAGACTGTGTTGCTATGAATGCTGGGCTGATCATAGATCTAAGGGACTTACTTCCCACATCAGTGGAAAAGGAACATCTGTAAAACAGTGGATACATTTTTTTTGTAAAAACACTATTTTTAAGAAATCTTCAATAATAAAATATATGAAAATAATGAGCATTAAACACTTAATTTACTGCATTCTGGTGAATCTTTCTGCACCCATTTATGGTGGAATTGTTTTTATTTATGTGAAGGGAAACAAAGTCCAGGTGGCAGGTGACAATTAAAAATCTAAAATTCTAATAGCAAGGCTCTCAGGCATTCTGTATTGCTCACAGATACATTTCCTCCTGTAGATCAGCTTTTCTGATTTAATATAATTCCTGTTGAGTCAACACACACACATGCAGGAATGATTTAGTCTTCCCTCCATTTTTGTTTGGGAAAGTAACCTTTTTAAAAAGGTGCATGTGACACTTTTTCACCTCAATGATAAATTCATTCAATTTAATTCAGTAATAATGCCCTGGACTTTAATAGTTCCTGTTTCAGCAGGTTATATTTGTTTTTCACTGTGTGAAAAAAATTATTGTGTAGCGTGACACAGCATGTGAAAAGTGTAAATTGTGAGAGTCTTGCAAGAGCTTTTTCCCTGTTGAGAAATATTGTCACGTTTTAATATTGCAAAATCTTGTGGCATGAGATCTTGTCACACTCCTAGTCACAACTCCTGTGAAATGACACCTTTCACAATCTGGACGAATGGAATTTGATCCATTCGTCCAATAACATTTGGCAGATTGTGAACCACACAATAAAATGTTTTAATCCTATATGACTTAGACGAGTGTTAAACTTGAAGTTAGCCAGCTTAATCGGTGAAAGTCTCTGGTGCGTATGCTCAATGGGTGTTGGGGCCGGTGAGGGATTCACCAAGCTCTGGGTTTCTAACTCGTTGACTTCAGGGACTTAAAAACTAGACTCTCTTTAGTCATACAACCTCAAGTCAGTAAAAAGAGTTGACCGTCCTATCTCAAGTGTCTAAAAAGTCAAACACAACTGCAAAGTGGGTCCTGAATTCTTTCCTCACTGACAATTACTTGTACTAAAATAGAACATATAACAAATAAGAGTTTCTCTCTTAGTCATGTACACTCCATATGCAATATGCCTGCTGTTACTGTGTAGTGCAAGCACCCAGAACAACCCTAGAGTGCACACTGTTCAAGCAGGTGATTCTTGGCTGATATTTTTACCTTTTGTCAATTTGGGAAATACAGAACATCAGGTAAAAATAAAAGTTGGCTTAATGATAGGATAGAAACATTGGAATATAGAAAATCATTCTAGACCATAAGAGAGAGGCTATGCTCACCAACATTTCGAAGACAGACATATCCTGTGGTGTCATTGCAGTCCTTTTTTTTCCATTTTCCAATACCAATTTTGGAATCGGCAGTTATCGCAGCACACTGATTCTGGTAAAACACAGCAATGGTGAGGTAAAGGCAGGCAGGTCAGGCATTTCAACAGCAATGCATGTATTGTGAATTGTCCCCTTTTAAATAGGTGTTCAATGAACTCGCATCTTGCATATGCCGATCTAGCTCTTGCTAGTGTGCTGACTCTCTTCGATATGACTGTGTGTGTGTGTGTGTGTGTGTGTGTGTGTGTGTGTGTAGGAGCCGCTGAGCCCTGCCCTTCGAGAAACACGGAGCAAAGTATTTTCTGTATATTTGGCTTAAGTGTTAAGTTATAATGCTATGGGAAAATTTTTATAAATTGCATCCACGTTTTGGCAGATTCCACAATATTCTGCGTTTTACAGTTGATTAAATTTTTATTATCATATTCTGCAATTCCACTGAAGATACATATTAATATTATGCGTAAAGTTTTTTTCCCCTATTATCGTCCTTGCATTTCACATTAGTGTGTCAAGAAAGTATTACCTGGTCTTCCTCTAGCAAATATATTATGCCATGATCCATCTGCACTGTAAAAGTGCCAGGAATGTGTTTGGATGCACAAAAAACATTTATTAAAGAGGTCTTGTGCTTTTTGCCCCCCCCTCCTTTATTGAGTTAGATATCTTTTTTGTGCATGTAATAGGTCTGCAAATTGAAAAAGACCAAAGTCCACCATGAAGGAAGTTCCCATCTCCCACAGAAAACAATCCAATGAATTGCCTGACAACAGCTCGTTAGTAGTCCAAGGGGAAAAACACACCGAGTTGCAGCACACAGTGACAAGACGGTGGCCTGCTGCCTCTCCTCTCCCTTCCAAACACTAGTGGTATTATGTGAAAAATTTAGATTTTTTTTGCCAGGGGGTGTAATGATATTCAGTAACATGTAATATATCCATGTAGCCACAAGGCAGCGCTGTGATAATTTTCTGTGTTAACTCAGAGAGAGGAACTCTTAAGTATACTTCTGCGTCGAATCGACGGCGTAGGCTACGTGCTACGCAGAGGCTTCGCCGTCACCTGACGTGCACCTCTTCAAAAATGTAACTACACGTTGAGTCGACGCGGACCGTAAGCGGTGTGATTGGTCGGCTGAGTAGCCTCGCAATGCCTCCGAGCCGACCGGAAGTACTCTGCGCTTTGAAGTAACATTTACTAATGGCTAAAACGGCGGTTGTAACACAGTGAATCAATATATTTGACCATTGCAACCCGAGCGAAATGACTCGTTTCGCTATCAGAATGTGATCCATTTGGTCAGTAACATTTGAAAAGGCTACACCAGCCGCACGTTTACAATTTTACCCCCATTTATGGTAGCGGAGCGCTAAACCGGAGGTTAGCCTGCTCAGCCAGCAAATGTCAATACAGTAGACACTGTAGCGCTACTGCAGACTAGCGTTTGGGGGTGTAATTACAGAATGACGGACACTACCTAAGTATAATACGGCGTAGATCGTATGCAGGAGTGTTTTATGTTATCACCGGAACATGAGGTGGAAAAATAAAATGACTAGCACAAGCTAGATGTTCATCACAACAATGTGTCATCGTTGAAAAAGGAATGAACATTACATGGTACCAGGACTGGTTACTTAAGTTAATGACGTTACGCCAAGGACAATTGTGAAATGCAACATGGCAGCAATTCGAGCTGTACATCTCGGCGATCGGGTTGGAGATTAAACCAGAAGAACGGAAGATAGCATTACTGCTAATCGTAGCAGGCCCACGTGCGTTCAACACGTTCGTGTTTGATCAACCTGATGATGACAAGAAACTGTAGGAAGTGATAAAGAAATTTGATGCTCATTGTTCTCCGAAAGAAAAACTAAACTTATGAGAGGTATGTGTTTCGTTCACGGACGCAGCAGCAACATGAGACGTTTGATAGCTTTCTCACAGATCTGAAATTGAAGGCACAGACATGTAATTTTTCGGATTTGGAAATCGTCCACGATACGTGATCAGATTGTCTTGTCGGAATATATGACAGTCAGAGAACAGCTTTTGAGAGAAACTGAACTGAAACTGGAAGATGCTGTGAAAATTTGCCATGCCAGTGAATTGGCTCGAAAGCATGCTAAGACTTTCAGTGACATTAATAATGGTACAACTGCAATTGATGACAGTGCAGCAATTGGTGCTGTACCCTTCACGGGGAAGAAGCATGTACAGTACAAGAATGCAAAGAAGTCGCAGGACGAGACATTCAGTTGCAAGCGGTGTGGTTTCCAGCATCAACCAAGGCAATGCCCAGGTCTACATGGATGACATCATCTGCTGGGGCTCTACACTACAGGAACACAATGACAGACTGACCAAATTGCTGCAGAGGGTCCAGAAGAATGGGCTGAAACTCAACAAAGCCAAGTGTCAGTTTGTCATCCAGGAAATCACATTCCTAGGAGATAAGCTGTCTGCTCAAGGAATAGAGCCAGATAAAGATAAAATAAATGCCATCCTGGAGATGCCCTGGCCCACAGACAAGATAGGAGTACTATGGGTCATGGCAATGATCAACTTCATTGGAAAGTTCATTCCTAACTTGTCAGCAGACTGCCTGCCTGCGAGACCTCCTACATAAGGAAAACGAGTTTGCATGGACAGCAAAACATGAACAAGAGTGGGAAAACTACATCTGTACTCACCTTCTGTGACCCTACCAGGAGAATTAAGGTGTCCACAGAGGCATCGAAAGATGAACTTGGCGCAGTCTTACTGCAAGCAGAGTGTCTGTACGCTCAGATAGAAAAGGAATGTCTAGGCTTGGTGGTTGGACTGGAAAAGTTTCATGGGTACATCTTCGGCCTCCCCACCTTTACAGTTGAGACAGACCATCGACCACTGGTTGCTATCATAAAAAAGAACTTAAATGAGATGTCTCCCGAGGATTCAGCATCTCATGATGAAGCAAAGATACGACTTTGATCTAATCTACACACCAGGCAAACACATAGTGCTAGCAGATGCACTATCCAGTGCACCCACAGTGTGTCATGTGAGCTCTACTGGAGACGATGTTGAAGTTCATGTGAGCATGATCACTGCTACCCTGCCTGTTTCAGACACAAAATCAAGACAAATATCAGAACAAACAGCAAAAGACACAGAACTGTTGTACAGAACATTCATACAGGTTGGCTCTATGTCAGGAAATGCTCACAAGGATTCATGAGGGACACCTCGGAATTGAAAAACGCAAAGCAAGAGACACTGTGGACATTAAGATAAATAACTGACACCTGCCAGAAAAATCACAATAAACAAGCAAAAGAGCCTATGAAGGTGGCTGACCTGCCAACAGCACCATGGCAAAAGGTTGGTATGGATCTCTATCATTTGAATGGTAAAGTTTATTTAATTGTGATTGACTACTATTCCAACTTTCCTGAGATGGCACTTCTCAAGCATAACAGCAAGCAGTGTCATAATACATGTCAAATCCATATTCACCAGACATGGAATTTCAAGGATTGTCGTCAGTGACAATGGGCCATGCAACATGGCAACAGTTTGCAGGGCACTCTGACTTTCAACTTGTCACATCAAGTCCCTTGTATGCTCAGTGAAATGGCAAGGCTGAGGCGTCCACATTCTCAAGCAGCTGCTGAAGAAAGCTACAAACAGCAAGTCTGAACAAACGTGTACCAGCGGTGTAACCCCAGCTTGTCATAAAAGTGTAATGTATTCTGGCTCCAAGTCAAGACAAATGAAGTGTTATTGCACATCACAAACAAATGATCAATAATGTTTTACCTCCAAACGATGTAAACTGTAGAAATCGTGATCATGCTGCAATGGAAAATCCAGATGTCAGAAATTTTAAGCAGTACAGCCAAAGATGTATTATAAACAATACAGATGTCTGATCCATATCTTGCTCTGTTAAGCTATCGAGCATCGCCTCTGGACTGTTAATGGGTTCGTAAGTTACACACCACACTACCCTGCTGGGTAAAGGAAAAACAGAACAGACAACTGAGAAAAAGACTCCAGCTGTTAAAGCAGAAACAGAAATGACATTATGACAAGTCTTACCACCAGAAGACTCACATTCAGAGACAAACACACCAAACTCAACTGTGTTGAGGAGATCCACAGGTGTGGTAAAAAAGCCTAAGAGACTAAATCTTGATAGAGAACTAAGTTGTGTTACTGATATCATCTTTATTATTTCTTAGAAAATGTTGATTACTGAAAAGCCTCAAAGGAGAGGGGGGTGTAATGATATTCAGTAACATGTAATTTATCCATGTAGCCACAAGGCGGTGCTGTATAATTTACTGTGTTAACTCAGAGAGAGGAACTTACTTTTATGTTCCCACCAGAACGTGGGGTGGAAAAATAAAATGAATAGCACAAGCTAGCTGTTCATCACATCAATTTGTCATAATTGAAAAAGAAATGAACATTACAAGGGGCGGGGCACGATGCCTGTTCAACCATCTTTCAGGCCCAACCCTACCACCCTACTCTGTTTCTGATTGGCTAGTAGTCCTTAACTAGGAACTGCGCAACTCCCAACAAAGATAAGATAAGTAAGATGTACCACTCCATAGCTATAATGAAGCGTTCAACACACAGGGTGAAAAGAAGAGAAGAGCTGGATTAAAGTGCAGTGTGTGTTTTTTGAAACCATGTAAACCTGTTGTTCTGGTACAACCCTTAAATAAGATTTTGAACCTGAAAATGAGTATAATATGACCTTTTAAAGAGGTGGTTTTATGTTCATTTTCAGGGAGATGGGAAATCCCTTTGGCTTTTTCACTTTGCAAACTTATTGCATGCACAAAAAGGGAAACTCAATAAAGGAAAGGGAAAAGGCCAAAAAGCATAATACCACCTCTTTAAGATTTTCTTTTCAGCTGCATAGAATTCATCAGAAATTCTGAACAAACGTGTACCAGAGGTGTAACCCCAGCTTGTCATAAAAGTGTAATGTATTCTGGCTCCAAGTCAAGACAAATGAAGTGTTATTGCACATCACAAGCAAATGATCAATAATGTTTTACCTGAAAACGATGTAAACTGTAGAAATCGTAATCATGCTGCAATGGAAAATCCAGATGTCAGAAATTTTAAGCAGTACAGCCAAAGATGTATTATAAACAATACAGATGCATATCATTGATCACAATGCTGCATAAAGGTTGAGTGTACACAGTACAGCACAGCACAGTTATGCCTCAAGTTCAGTAAAGTTTAAACATGTTACCATAAAAGGCCTGTGATAAATTAGACGATGTTGATTCTGCAACAATAGAGAAACAGTCAAATTTTAAAATACAAAAAAAAAAAGTTGTATTTTGTAGACCAACACATAACTCACGTACTTAATATTATACAACAAAAATTACAGTGTCCACTTACTTCAAATCCCCAATTGTTGTATCTCATTGGTCGCCCATCAGTCCAATAAAATTGGCCACCTTTTATATTATGCAAACCAATCCACAGGTCTTTGGTAGGTTCCTTAGCCATTTTAGTTGTCAAAAACACTAAAAACAAAACATATATTGATGATTTAAAGGTTCAGTGTGTACGTTTTAGTGGCATCTAGTGGTGAAGGTTGCAAATTGCAACCAGTGCCTCACGATGCATTCTCATGGTCCTCCGATAGTCCCATTTCCCGAGCTGTGAAGTCGTTCTTCCGACAGTGTGTGTTCATGTGCTCTTAAGTTGGAATGTGGAATCATGATGGACGCGTATAAAGATGTGATGGATTAGCATTATCAGAGCATATAAACACGCAGAAATCTAGTTCACTCTACATGGACAGAAAACTAACCGTTATAACCATATTACAAATTACATGGTTGCAAAATATGTACAGTATTTCCCAAAGTTGAGTACACCCCTCACAGTTTTGTAAATATTTGATTACATCTTTTCATGTGACAACACGGAAGAAATGACACTTGCTACAATGTAAAGTAGTGAGTATACGGCTTGTAAATTTGCTGTCCCCTCAAAATAACATCACACAGCCATTAATGTCTAAAACAAAAGTGAGTCCACCCCTAAGTGAAAATGTCTAAATTAGGCCCTATTAGCCATTTCCCCTCCCCGGTGTCATGTGACTCAGTGTTACAAGTGTAACGGGAAACACTGTACACACACACACACACACACACACAGTGTGTAGGGCTGCAATTAACAATTTTTTTCATTAATTGCCCATGACCGGTGACCGGGGCCGAGCAGCGTCCAATTAAGCAACAGTTAACACAGCTGTTGATGCTGCGTCATTCATTACCACAGTGATCATGATCGTTAAACAAAAAAAAAAAATTAATAACAGAAATGGAATCGCAGGTGAAAACATTCAAAACGCAAGTGATCTTTATAAAACTGCTGACAAATTAAGTCAAAGTAACAGACAGATAGAAGTAGAAAGAGAGAGAGGTGCTTGTGAGCAGATTACTGTAGTTAGTAAACACTAAAGTAAGGTGGATAATGTCACTCAACACTGAGCAGTGTTTTTCTGCAGCTTATTTTCAGTTAGATTTTATTTGAACAGAAAGCTCTGTCCAGCAGCCTAACCTGGAGCACTTTTATATTTGAGATGTGTCTAAGTGAGAGAAGGTCCTGTATCCTGGTGCAGTTTTGGTAGTTATTTAATAGTCAGTGTTTTATAATGAACATACAGTTGAATGAACCCAGTCAGGAAAGCCAATGGGATCCTTATCAAGAAAATTTGTGAATTAAGAAAGTTACAAAAATGTTTGTGTATGCTGTCAGTTATAGTTCTTAGAAAGAAAGAAAATTGGAATAAAAAAAATATATGTACTGGGAGTCGGAATCAGCTAGGAAAAATGCAATCAGTGCATCTCTATTAATCAATAAGTTGTTAGGTTCATATAATTGTGAAAAAATGTTGATCAGTGTTTCCTAACACCCAAGATGATGGTGGAAGTGAGACAGAGCACCAGCAGCGGCTGTGATGTGCACAGTTGTGTGTGAACTTTGCAGGACGGAAATGTAAATAGTACTTGGAATCGACCCGTGGAATTGTCGGTGGGAACGCACAAGACCAGTGAATGGCATGCAAGCAGAGCAGACAGAAAAGGGTCAACAATAAGCCTGTAAATGTACAGTGGAAGTTACAGTGACTAATTAATAGAAACTGCAGCCTTGCAGCTTCTCAAGATTAAAGTGGATTAAACTCATCAGGGGTGGAAAAGGAGAATCATATGCATTTCTCTACAACAATAAAAAAAAGTTTTCTGAAGAAAAAATCTTCCAAACAAACCTTGCACATGTCTTGAAAGAATTGAGGCCAGATTTCCTCCCATTGCTTTGCACTGTGTCCTCGCTCCCTCCCATGTCTCATTCTGGCTGGTAATGATGTTGTAACACTGTAGGTGAAAATCAACAGCTTTGTGTGATACAACAAGCAGTAGCTTTTTTTTTTTAATGCAGATATAGATCAGTGATTTGTCAGACTGAAGGTTCATTTCATTGCAGGCACTGAGATTTTAATTCTATGCAACACCAGTTCTGTGACCAAGCGGCCAAACATCTAAAGAATTAAAAATGACCTCTGACCTTTGAGTCAAATTTTTTCCAGTTTTGTGGACAACCACCTGTTGGAGGAACTGTCGGTGCTACAGTGGTGTTGACAGGTGGTGAACCACTGCGTTTACATATGGATTTGTGCTCATACCCACAATTATAATCATGCCAGAACCCTGTGAGCCAAACCAAAAATATTCAATAAATATTTCAACAAAAGCAATATGCATTTTTACAAATAAAAACTAATCTCAGACTATTTAATATATATTGTGTATATACATTTTACGTTACTCACCCATAGAGCCCTTCATGACAGCACAATTCTCATCATTGTTTAGGAAGTCAGGTTGATTTTCATCCCACCTTTGAAACACCACTGGAGAACCATCCATCCACCTTTTGGAACACAATATAATTACTTGAAAATTTCCGATGCATTCATTGCCTACTCTTACTTTCATTTCCATTTGTTTTTTTAATATTATTAATGGTTGTGTTGCAGAATAGTTTGAGAAAATGAGCTCTGGTTGAATCTTTCACACCGATGCCTGCACTAACAAGGCGGCTAAACATAAAATGTCTGCAGACGCATCTGTAAGCCACCTTGTCAGTGTGGCTGATATGGAACAATTTTAGTGCTCCCCCTAAAAAAATTTGTTACCAGAACTAAATTTCCTTCCATCATGTTTTCTAAATGTTTACATGTTTCCCCCATTCCTAAATGACATCTTATCTAAAACCATAACTGGCTAGTGTTAAATTTATATTATTGTACTGTAGAGAATACAGTTGAATGACGTCACTTCTCCAGTGTTGGGCAGTAACGCGTTACAGAGTGATGAATATAATTACAATTACAAATCCAAGTAACTGAAGCACCATTCTGACGTGACTGCGCGACTATGCGGCAGGTCAGCGACAATGTTGTTCAAGTCAGCTGCCTAAAAACTAAAGAACGAATAGAGAACGAGGGAGGTTGCCATTCTTTCGACAGCTGTAAGTAGCTACTGCCATTATTGTGTCACAGTCTAAGATGCAAAGAACATTGTAGTCCGTTGTAAACTTTGTGCGACCAGCAAAAACCTTTCAACCGCAAACAATTATGCATTTAATTTATTGAAGCATCTCAGCACAGCAACATGAAACAGAAAGAAACTCCAGCCGCTACTGATGTTTGGACTCGTCGGAAGAGAGTGGTGTTCAACGTTTTGTAAAAGCACTGAATACTGCTCTCATAAATACATGTGCAGAATAACAGTAGTTCAAAAGCTGGATTTACTTGTTTTTTTATAATTTCATATTCATATGTATTGTAAAAAAAACAAAACAAAAAACATACTCCTTTCTGCTGTTATGAATATGACATGCTTTCACTATCTCTTTATACTACCCTGTTACCTGTTCAAGTCTATGTAAAAACTTCAATAAAGAAATTTGGAATAAATGAATTTGATATTAGTTAAAAAGACTCCTTTGTTTGGGGGGTGGGTGGTAGTGAAGGTAATATAGTAATGTAATGAGAAACGGAACTAATACTTTTATCACCCAGTAATAAGTAAAGTAATATTACTTTTTTTTAAAAGGAGTGATAAGTAACTTATTACAATTTCTGAGTAACTTGCCCAACACTGCTTCTGACAACCTTGGGCAATCTTCTCTTTTTTAATATCATCTAATCATGGCTACTTGAGATCACTGATTGTCGATCTGATTGCCAGGGGACAGTGTTACATTGCAGCATGCCAGTGAAATGCCAGAATGGAAGAAATAGGCTTATTAGCTTTAAGAGAAACAACCAGAAGCAATTGTAAATGCACAGTGCAGTGTTTCCCACATAATTACCATGTAACTGTGGCGGCGTTTTTTTTTAACACAAACACACATACGCTTTGATAACTTTACGCTTTAATTACTTATTTGATGAAATTTATGGGGTTGATTGTTCTTATGTAGTTTGTATGATGCTTTGGCAATATTGTTGTTACACATTCATGCCAATAAAGCTAATATGAGTAATGAATTTACTCATATTAAATAGTAGCTTATATAGTATGTGGCAGTCTGCGTTGATGCCGTGTCTTGTCACCACAAATAAATCAGTGAATGGGAAACACAGCAGTGTGGTACAGATTTTAGAGACCGTTTTTATGTCATCAAAAACATGTCAGGTTCATCAGTCAGTGCCATTGACCAGGGACACTGATACAGATCTGGAGTTGGTCCCTGGGGGCTGCACAGCGGCTGCCCACTACTCTCGAGGGATGGGTTAAATGCAGAAAGTGAATTTTGCAACATGTACATTATGTGACAATAAAGTACCTTTCTTCCTCCTTTCTTTAGTTCTAATAGTGAGTTAGTTAAAATCGCTTTAATATCACCACATGAAAAACAATCGCTGATCATCCCTTCAATCGTTGATCCAATTGGCAAAAGCCACACTAACTTATAAGTATATATATTCAGTGTATTTTTCTATTTCATTCAATTTCATCTAAAACACCACATTTCTGTAATAACCATGTATATTACATTGTACTCACTCTGCATGGAATAATGGAATTATACATGACTTTTCTTTATTTTGAAATTGGCAATAAATATCAGCCAACAACAGCCATGCTCTCTAAATATTAGCAGCGGCTATTGAAAAACCCATTTCGGTATGAATCCAGGCAGCTGAATCCACTGAATTTTGCTTAAAGAAGCTGCACTAATCAATACTTTTATAAATGAATGTAATGTGTAAGAATTTGCATGTAATGGTTAATCTACAGAACTACCACTCTACCCTACAGTACCACTGAGCTCTAGAGAGCTCTTTAGTCTGTTTTAGATCATTGTTTTGGTTTTCTGACTCTCAAACTCCACTCTCATCAGCCTCCTTACCTGCCAGGGCAGGCAGCTGTTTTTCTTTGAAAAGTTCTGCTAAACCAATCACGTACCTAATTTCTGTGCCACAGATGCTAGAGCAACCAAATTAATGATATTTACAAATGGCACAAATATCTGACTGACAGTCCGGTTGAGCACTTCTGGTATCAGGCCAACCTTGCAGCAGTAACTATTCAAAATGCTCCAATGAAATTATATAAAGCATAACTCATTGTTCAACCCATCAAATTGATACTTTTATACTTAATCCTCAATTTCATTTAATCTATTATTTAATTCATACTCACCCAAATGTACTATCAAGATCTACAGTCAGGCCTATCCAGTAAGAACTATAACCTTTGGATATCTACAAACATAAACAGAGGCACATGGTAAAACCAACAGTACTTACATTACAGTACATTGTGAGCATAGACTGTATATAAGAAGTGGACGTAGCCGCAATGACTTAACTGACTGGTTTGTGGGCTACTGTTTGGAAGCCTTGAGTTTTACCTTTTGGCCACAGCCATCTTGTTTTGTTGGAACTAGAAGTTATTATATTTTAACGAGAGGGTGGAGCTGGGTAGGATCACATTGCTACATCTCTGTCCTGATTGCCAGGTCACTGTGGTAGCGATTTGTCAATCACAAGGTAGCCACATCCTAAAGCAATACGCTGTTTTTTTTTTTTTATGTACTTCACTCTAAATGGGATTATAATTTACAAAATGAACATCATGCTGTATTAAAGAAGACTTGAAACTAGCGATTGAGAATATAAACTTGTTTTTCTCAGTGACTTCTGTGACTCGTTTTTGCAACCAGTAGAGTCTCCCCCTGCTGGCCATAAGAAAGAATGCAGGTTTAAGACACCTAACGCATAGGCTTCACTCTTCAGACTCAGAGGCTACGTCCACTTCTTATATACAGTCTGTTTCTGAGATTAAATGCTATAGCTAACGATTAATGTCAGGATTTTAATGTCACTGCTCACCTGTTTCCACAGAAAGACACTTTCAGCTTCACTGTTGATAGTTACCAAGTCACCATGCTTCTGCTGGCAGTAGTGACGAGCTTCTTCCATGGCCATCGACATGCTGTTAATATAATACTGATTCCCATTCCATTCCAGCCACCCGTCTGAGGTCTTATTGTAATCTGCAAACATGTTAGAAATATACTGAAGTACATGTGTAGGTTCAGATTTTTTTAGTTGCTTGTTAGCTAAAAAGGCTAGGCAAAAAATTTTGCCCATAAAATACTAATAAATATTAATATAAAATAAAATATGCACTCAAATCAAACATAAAGATTTGTGTTTCATTTGCCCAGTGTAGTACTACAATTCGGCATTGGTTTGAAGTCCCTGTGTCACATGACTTGGACGCTATTGAAAAAAAAGGCATTATTTTCCATAAATTATGAATAAATATTAATATAAAATAAAAAATGCACTCAAATGAAATATGAAGGGGTGTGTCTCATTTGCCCAGTGTAGTACTACAATTCGGCATTGGTTTGAAGTCCCTGCGTCACATGACTTGGAATCTATTGAAATAAATAATGATTTTCCCATAACACTGTTTTCACAATTTGAATTTATTGATGGTCCCTAAGCTAACCCCCGTTGGTTAAAAGCGAGCCATCAGAGGTGAGCTAACCGCAATTATACAACCGTCACTGGGTGAACTGTATAAAAAGCCGTCACTGGATCCTGGGTGAATGTCTTATTTGTATGTATTTGTCATCAGTATGTTTTATAAGGACCCAAAAAAACACTCGCTTTGGATTTTTTCCACACGCACTTTTTGCACTTCTTAACAGCACCGACAGTTGTGTTCACTGTTGCTTTACCTGGTCCATGCTTGTAAAATATGCACTGTCCCTGCGTCTTCTAATGTAATACAAGAAAACGTCTCTCACTCTCTCTCTGTGTTTCTCTGCAAAGTCCTGAAATGGGTCGCTATATGTAGGCCTAGTCTACTTTAAGTAAATTCTAACGTTATGTGTGGGGAAACACGGCTTATGGGCGGATTAAGTATCACTCTTACTACAGCACCTTTTAGCAACGCACATCAGAAAGGAACTAATCATTCACACATTCATTCACTGATTACCTTTAGGAGCAAATTGGGGTTCAGTTTCTTGCCCAAGAACCGTGAAGAACTTCCATGTTGATGACATGTTTTAGCGTGTTGTGACAGTTTGACTCTTAATTTATTAATGTCTGGGGTGCCAGTCAGGTCTCTCTCCTGACATATAAGATAGGCTACTAATGACTTTTGTTTTTTAATCAATTGACACAAAGGACCCATATATATAATATAAAAATATAAATAATTATTCACTAAATTAAGGTTTGAGTGGCTTACGACCGGGCGGTCTGCTGGCAAAAAGATCCTGGTCTGGGCATTTGGTTATTGCGTTTGTTTGTAGAGTGATGCGGGATGAGGAACAGTACAGAGGCCGACGCTTGTGCAGGTGAAGAAAACGATTCATCAAGGGATTATACTACCTTACTTTAAACGTTTTCTCACAAGCAAAAGAGTTTTTTACTCCGCCACAATCGCGCTCAATTCACTGCTCTTACGCCGTACGCCAACGTCCATATTGATAAATCTCAAAGTCATTATGGTTTTGGGTGTACGCCAGGTGTACGCTGGAAATTTGGTGTACGCACTTTTCATAAATGAGGGCCAATCTCACGCACAAAAATACGCCCGTTTCTACGAAAGATTGATAAATGAGGGCCACTGTGTGTGTGCCTATGCCACTTTTGTTCCTTGTATGGCCCACGTACCTCGAGAAAGTTCTGGAGGTGGACTTGGAGTCACTCCTGTAAGGGCATAACCAGAAGATAATTCAGAACACTGAACAGAGCACTGCAGTGATAGTAGGCAGTTGAGAATAGTTTCACCAAAAAATGAATTGAGGAAGGCTTTGTTAGAAAGCCAAGCTTGCTCAAAATAACCTTCAGCAAAGGTTAAAAAAGTGTTACATGCTCTTCTTTGATACCTTGGTACAGTAACCAAACAAATGAGAAAGAGAAGGTTTCTGTCCCTCATTTTACCTGCACGGATCTGGCACAGCCAGTTATGGCTCGTCTCACAGTGCACATCGTTCCAAGACCCACTGCTACTACGCTTATACATTTTGAATTCAGTGCAAGACTCTACGTTGTTTTTATTGTTTGGCTCTCCATCCTCCCAGTGTTGAAAGTTTACCTGTAAACAAAAGCAAACAATACAAACACAGTGATTTAGAATTATATTGTGTATTTTATCGAGTCCCCTAAACTAAAAATTATTTACTCAACTATTAAAGCAGAAAACTGCTAACTCACTGGGGATCCATCACTCCATACATAACCGGTGACTGGGTCAGGGGCACTAAGTCCAATCCAGACTGTTTCATGGCTATAATGGACAAATGTATATTAAAGATTTAAATATGAAATCTGTTTTTAAAATGTTAAAAGAAGAAACATTTTTGTATTTTTTTCTACTTTGAAAGGTCATACCGTCCTGGTAGCTGTTGTAGCTCAGCCTCGCTGTGGATGCTGAGCAGGTCTCCTCCGATGGCCTTGCAGTAATCTCTGGCCTCATACCACGTCCTCTCTTCTGAAGAGGACTCTTTAAACCACTTAAAAACAAGACATAGAGCTTCAACATGGTTTGGGAGTGTCACTTCACAACAAGCTCTGATGAGTCATTTAAAGGGACAAACTCTCAACTGTCTTTTTGGATAGTTATATTTGAGTGAGGAAAAAATTTAAGTATATAAAATATTAAAATATTAACACTACTGAGTAACCAGCTAACAGAGAGGAGAAATTCAATCACATAAGTCAGGCTGAAAGGACGGAAATAAAATTACTAAACCAAAAATCGTAAACTGAATTGATCTTTAGGCGGAGGATTTTATTTTTAGACCTGTACCTTGAAGCAATAGTTTCTTGATCCTATTGGAGTCCAGCCGTCAACACACCTGGTAGGGGCACGAGTGGGTGGTGGAGGGGTCAAAACCGCGCCCTCTGCCAGGTGTTTGCAGATGTATTTCACCTTATTGTTGCAGGGCAGCACATCCCAGAGGCCAGCAAAAATCCCAGTTTTCATGGCAACACAGCCCTGTTGGTGACCTTGCATTGTTGAAGGTAAAATTGTGAAATGTCAATTGTGAAGCCGCTATCTGCCACATATGAAGTTTAAAATTTCTCCTTACCTGGCATTTCAGCATTCCAGTGAGTAAATCTCACTGAGTCTGTGTTGGTCCACTCAAATTCGTCAATGTTTTTCTGGTTTGAGAGGCCCAGCCAGAAGTATTTCTCTGGTCTCAACCCCACCAAGCTGACGAGGAATGCATTATCCACCCTGGAAATGTTTGCACAAGCAAGATCATAGGAATTCTGGTGTCAGAATTTTGTACTGCAACAAAACATTATATGGTTTAAATTGTATTTGTTAATACTAGACATTTAGGTAAAAAAAAAACATGCTTAGAACATTTGGAATTAAAGAAATTGTTCTTACCCATTTGAAACATCAGCTAAGTAAGAACCTGAACTTTTGCAGTCATCTTTAGCTTCATCAAAAGTTTTGATCTGTGTGCTTATAAAGTAGCAGTATGAGCCATGTCTTCTCCAGCCCTGGATTGTTGGAAAACATAGTTAAGGCAGATGGAAGTTCAGGTACAACCCCCAGGTTAAACTTTGGGGATTATTTCATGAAGAAGAGATAAACAGTTTTCAAACAGATAAAATTAAGTAAAGTTAACGCACAGGTTTGCAGCCGACATCCTGCTCCACTTCATCTCCAGTGGGTTTTGAGGCACTCATCTTCATACAAATGAAGCCATGCTTCTCTTCACACACACGGTCAGCCCAGTTTCCATTCTGCAACAACCATAACATGTATGTGGAGAAATGTACTGGAAAGTACTACAGTGAATGTACTGGTATTTTAAACATCGAACAAAAACGTCAGTACTTAAAATGTACAAATATAAAATCATACAGACATATACTGTAGGCAATGTATGTACAATTAAAGAAACTGTGATGTGTAGCTAAACAATTTGCCTTTTTGCTGCCTGACTACTGATAATCAGGTTTGAAAGCATTTTAATGCCATTTTCTCTCAATAAGTGTATGTTATGTGCCTATAATTGTAATATGTGCACTATACTACATATATGCTTCTTACCTCTCCACTGATGAGAACACAGTCCTTTATTTCAGTAGAGACAGAAGGTTTCCCAAATTCCCAGCTAGTGAAACTGACAGTAGTGTGGTCAATCCAGTCAAACAACCCCTCTGTCTTTCTGTCATTCAGTCCAATCCAAAGCTCATCAGCGGATGCTGCAGACATGAACAAAAGTAAATAATCTTTCTGTAAAATATTTGCCTAAAAATTAATATGTAACATTCGGTGTACAGTTTAAATTAACTCAGTGCTACCTGTTTCAATAAACTGACTCCTAATTGGTTGATTGTCACTTATTATTATTGCACCATTGATTTTGGCCTTGGTGCCCTCCAGTTTTACCACGTTGCCCCAATAAATTTGTATTTATCAAAGGCCAAAGTGGCCTTGCCCAATCAAAAGAATTAATTCCAGGCCTTCATGTCCTTTTTGTGGTGAACTCACTGTACTGCACTTGCCTACAATGCCTGTTATTTATAGAATGGAAGATAGCATTTGTTCAGACAGAGCACTGAAGTCACGCTTGCATTAGTTGATTGGAATCAGCTGGTTCATTTATGCTTCTATATCACTGACTCATTCTTTATCTGTTTGGCTACCAGCTGGCTAGTAGCATCCAATCATATTTCTGAAGGTTTACACTTCTTATTATTGCTCTAGTCTGCTGATGCACTCATGTCAGTGCTGCTGCTGCCACCACCACTCCAATCTCCTCCTCATGTGGTAAATGTTTGTTTGTTTGTTTTTTTAAAGAAAAAATATTCTTCTGTCCTTTGCCTGAAAGACCACCTCCAATAACAACATTGCTAAGAAATAATTACAAAGGCCATTCATAATTGGGTGGGCTAATTGTTTAGACCATCATCCAGTAAGTAAAAGATGCGTCAGGATCTGTTAACTTCAGCTCAGCACATGACAATGAATGATTGTATATTGTGATTCTTTTTTGTGGTAGCTGATGAGGGCAGTGCATCACAAGAAAATCCTAAAGAAAGGCCGGAGGTCTTAAAAGGTTGGTAATATTTGTTGTAAGGGTTTCTTCTTTACAGGTAAACTTGTTTGTTTTTATTGTCTTCACGTACCATATCCAAGTTGAGAGATGACAAAGCTTTGGTCCTCCACATTGCGGATGCTGACCAGGTCTCCTCCATCATTACGACACTGTCTTTGGGCATCAGACCATGTTTTCTGAGTGCGACTGAGGTGGAAGCAATGACCATTGTAGGGAGTCCAAGGACTTGAACAAAATCCTGTCTCAGTAGCTGATCATGAAAAGAAACAAAGAAATCCAATGATTGATCGACAGTATTGGGTAGTATCAAGATGTTACGGTCTCCCAACGGTACTTCAAAAATACGACGGCTCCTCTTTCTATTAAACTGATACGGAGATGCTATATTGAGATGTTATACTGTAGTGCACAACGGAGGCAAGCAACGCCCCATGAAACTGCCTGACATCATCTTCAACGTAACAACACGATTATCTCTTTCAATTTTCCAGCATTTAGTAAACAACGCACACACTGGAGCTTCAGCTTCAGCCTTCATTCGCAGACAAACACTACACTGAAGATTTACTGTTAAACTTCCCCACTCACCAACGAAGGTTAAAGTCAAGGGCAACTGGACTTGGTTGAAGATACTGGAAGACGTTTCGTCCCCCATCCAAAGGACTTCTTCAGTTCTGACTGACTGGCAGGGAAACTCAGCTATTTAACCTCAGTGGGGTCGTTGGCAAGGGGCATCGATACCGCTGGTTCGTTAGTGTTCGACAACGTCTTCCAGTATCTTCAACCAAGTCCAGTTGCCCTTGATTTTAACCTTCGTTGGATAACTATGACCTGGATGACTGAGAATCTTCACAGACTTCCCCACTCACCTTTCTCTGCTGCATTCACCTGCCGCTCACAAGAATCTATGGAAGAAGGTTCTTACCTCCTATCTGTTTAATTACACAATTACAGTAATATACTGTATCTACCCCAGTGAAATGTCAAGAAGGTATGGAAAATGGATGTATACATAATAGATACTGCAAAAGCCTAATTGATAGGTACAAAATACAGCTATATCGTTCCCAGGAAATGTGTAGAATAGATTTCTTTTTTACCTTGCGTAGGCTGTTGCTCAGCCACTTCACTGTAACAGATGTACCCAAGTTTCTTGCTGCAAGGTGAACTTTGCCAGGAGTACTGTACAGCAGGATCAAAAATTGCACAGTTGTATCCCGGATTAGGAAGAGGATGTCCTAAAACAAGATGACAGTTATGCTAGACATGTTGATTTTGCACACATAGCACATATTCACTTTAATTTAAATTCAATTTAATATTAATCAAAGGTTTGAGATTGTAGAGAAAACTCTGATAACATTAAGAAAAAAACACAAATGTTTTAATGATGTTTGTTTGGTAGTCACAGGTTTAAATCAGGAGTATTTTACTAGCCAGCTTCCCTCTGCTTGAGCTTGCAGGTGTTGACTGATGATATATTACCATTATTATATCCAAATAGAAACACAAAGTCTCAAAGTGGTGGAAATACCTACCTGAGTCCCATTTCAGATAGCGGTAAGGCCTCCCAGAAGACCATTTCCAGCCATGTTCTGGATCCAAAATCAGCCCAGTCCAAAGCTTATTGCCCCCTGTCCCTAGTAATGCTGTTGGGGGTATGGGAAACAAAAATGATACAATAATGACCATAAGTCACCTGACCTGTGCCATTAGTCGTTGGAAAGGCTCAATGATTATTTTGGAACATGTACACATTCAGATTTTTCAATGCAACAATGCATTTCAGAATATCTAATTACAGTAAAGAGTGGTATTTTATCCATTAATGGAAAAACTTCATGCTCCATTTATCAACACATTGAGTATAGAGTCAGTGGCTCCTTACCTGTGACATAAGCCTGCTCGTGAGGATTTGTGATACTGAGCAGGGAGGCCCCCTGCTGTTTGCAGCTGGTGTCAGCCTGGGACCAGGTCAGAGCGGAGTTTGCATTGAGCTGGTAAAACGCTCCTGTTGTTGGGTGTATTTTCCAGCCCTCTTTGGCTGTAAATGTACATAAAAAATATGGATATGTTAGTATAAGAGAGTATAATAGTCTCTGTAACCTAAAGTTTTGTATTTTCATCTTTATTACAGTTTTTCTCGATTGCTTAAGCACATTTATTGAAATTATGCCTCTTTTACTCAAAACTCTAAACACAAATCCACAACTTCTCACCCAATTCCGCAAGCATCCTATTTTCAGGTCAAAATTAAGCTTTCCACTCAAAACCATTCAATCTTGCTGAAAAACCAAACTTTGCCCTCAGACATAACACACAAGCCCTCAAAAACACACAACACACTTACACACTGGTGAGATAAATTCAAAAAAATACTACAAAAACTATTAGTAATTTTCCTTGTAGTTCTCCTCCTCAAAAACCTTTTCACATGATGAAAGCAACAAAAGAAATGTGTAAATTTACACATTATTTATTCCTTAGTGTACTGTACAGTACAACACACCAAACAACTAATTATTGTTCCCCAGCGTCCTGTCTTTGGTCTTGGACAGGCCAGAGATTCTTGTTCTCCACCTCCTCCTCCTCTCCCTCCTCCTCCTTCGTTTCCCTCAACCTCCTCCTCCCTCCGCTTCCTACTACTCCTCATCTTCCTCCTATCCCATCTCCTTCTCCAACTCCAACCATTCCCCTTCCTTCACCTCCTACTTCTTCTCCTTACTGCTCCTCCTCCTCTTCTTCCTCCTTGTTGTCTCTGGTGTCCTCTACCTCTTCCTTCCTTGGATCCACTGTTCCAAAACTGAATGAACTGACTCTGGCCCTTTTATCTATCTATTGAAGCTTCTGATTGGTGTGTTATCAATTGTTTGTGTTTCCACCTGGGTAGCTGTGTGCTAGTTGAGCTCAACCTGTGCCGATTGAGTGAAAAATATTGAATGTCAGTGTTTTCTCAATGACCACATGGTGTAGGCAACGAGAAATGTAGGGATGTGTGTGTGGAGTTTAGAGAAATGGGTGTGCTTTTTGAAAAATGGATTTATGGTTTTGAAATTTTAGTTCAATAGCCTGGTTATAGTGTTGAAGCAATGGAGAATCTGTAGGCAGGGGACAAGATTTTAGTATCGGATGCATTATGGTTTCTGTTGGTAGTCCATTTGTAGTCCGAGTAATATTGCCTAATCATGTTTAAGCAGGCTTTGGTTGCAAGCAGATAAAGAGGAGTGTGGAGAGCAAAATAGGCAGAACTCAATAATAGTTAATGATAAAGCTAATAAAAAGTCAGTTACATTTAGCTTGACTTTATTTTAACATTATGATGTCACAGATATGCAAATTAAGGAGTGAATTTAGTAGTTGGCAACACTGTCTCCTGAAACCTTCAGTCAGTATATCAGTATATAATCAGTATACACTAGCATCCTAAAAATCCTTCTCTCATTGCGGTATAAATATTTTTCACAGCTTTTCATGCAGTACTCACAAGTAACTGGGCAGTAGCCCCAGCGTTCATTTTGATATTTAGTTTCAACTGCACACCAAAGACCCTTTTCAGAGGAGTCAGCCGTAGTGCAGTCAGAGTACCACTGGTCATGGTACAGGAAGGGAAACATGCACGGCATTCCAGCTGCATTTCCACCAATGGCATAAAATTCTAAGAGATGAAAGAAAAAAAAGATTAGTGTGTACCTGCAGTGATTTACCTAACAACACATGACAAACCACTTCAAAACGTGATGTTAAATTTTAAATGCAGGATGGATTCCTGAGAATGTCAAATCCTGTCAAGTACAAGTCCTTCAAAAACAACACTGTTTTATACTGTACAGTACCTCTGTATGTTCTTGTGCAAGCCCCGCTGGATGTCCCTGAGATTGTGAGGTGGTTATTGGGTCCAATTGTTTTGGAGAGAACTGCTGTATTATCTGCAGTGAGCTCAATGTAAAGCTCTCGGCCTTTGAGGGCGAGCACTGTGTTATTCTTGCATTCCCACTTTTGGACGTCGCTGTTTTCATCACAATCGTAGAGGCTTATTTCACTCCCCACGCTTTCCCCCTGGACTCCCAGGCACTTCTTCCTTTGCTGAACAAGAAGTCGGTCCCCAGTTGTCCAACGTATGTCAGTGCAGTGGTTATTAGTTTTAACCAAACAAAAACCAGTGGCTGTGTTAGTTAGTTGAAATGGTGAATCTGTTGAGAAAGAATTTCACTGTTTATTTCAGAAGAACTCAAGAGAATCCAGAACAGGCCCCTCTCCAGTTTACTACTACTACTCCAGTTTTAATTAAGAAAAGACATCTTTATCAGTTTATGCAGAGATATGGTTTAGCCAATACATGTGAAAACCTCAGGAAATGAAATAAAATCAAAACAATGTCCGAATTCAGGCTAGTCAACCCATTGGACCCTCCAACGGACCTTTCCCTGCCTAGACCCTATATCCCTAACAACAGTTCATCACTGGGGTTGTGTCAGTTGTTTCTCATATTTAATGGTATTTACTACTACTAAAAATTATTTACATAATAAACAGAAATTTAATAAGCAAACAAAGTTACAACAATTGGATGTATGTAAAATCTTAATACCAAAAATAAAACAGCAATCACCTCAATACTTAACTGCTGAAAACAGTTTTTTACCACAGGTGACGCACACTGACAGCATACACAATGACAAATGGTAAAGCACACAACAGTCTCAAACACAGAGTAGAGTGCAAATACAAACAATCTCACAAAAAACTCCAAATTGTTTTGAATACTGTACCATCAGAAGCCAAACACTGCAATGTTTGGATGAGGAGCACAAAGGCTGTACCAGTTATCTTCATGGTTAAAAAGATGGGAGTCTTACGGCGGAAGACTTGATCCATGCATTTCTTGCAGAGGATTGAAGAGTTGTGTGAATGACTGATGAAAGTCAGTCTTAATAGTACTGACACATTCTCTACTTCAGACGAACAAGGAGGAGCAAATCATTATAACAGTTGGTTTTTTTTTTAAACGGAACCCAAATGCTGATATTTGCAGTCTTGGTAGTTTTATTGCAATACACATATCATTCCCAGAACAGCATGCCCGTTATTACGTGTCATTGCATAATAAACAGGCAATGTGGGAGACAGGAAGTGCTAGTATTATGCTTCATGGTCCTGACCTTTTAAATGACAGTCAGTCTACCAAACACAGCCCAGAGGAAATCATTTCTGTTTTTTGACTGCAATAGTTTTCCTTTATTTGCCATTAAGGTAACCACCAGTTGTTCCACATATTAATCATCAAGATTTTGCCACTGTATGTAAAGACAGGAGAAGCAGATGTGGTACAAAGTATGGTTGGAGCAGCCAAGCATGATTGACGCATATTCTACAGGACGTGGCGGTTGGCCGTTTTGTGCAACATCCACAACAAGGAAGCTACCATAATGCTGACTTTGCCTTTTTATCTATGCATAAGCAAATACTGGACTTTCTAGAATTCATTGCCACAAAGTCCCAAAATCCTTTTTGTGTACTTTTCGAACATCAGAAACTGTTTAGTGTGTTTCATGGAATGGCTTGTTTAAGTTACACTTGAGAATACTTCTCAGCAGACAGAAGTTCAGCAGGCCTAAGTCCATGGTACAGAGGTACCCGAGCAGAGGTAGTGTGGGTGCGTGGGGGCGGCTGACACAGGGCCCCGGCTGGGGGCCCTTACGTGGGCCAGGAAGTTAAGCTCAGGTGTTCTGAACACAAACGAACAACAACGCTGCATGCCGCTATGCTGCATTGGGAAGATTCAGCAGCTCTTATCAAATGAAATAGTCCCTTCACTCCTGTTTTAAATGGTAAATCCAATATTATGTAGCTGCAGTACCGGAGGCTGTTGTTCCGGTCCTAGGATTACGGTCTTGAAACTGCACCCTCCGGTACTGCAGCTACATACTACTTGGTAAACCAACACTATATTCTAAGCAGACATGTTTTAATTAACATAAACCATAAAGTAACATCTGTATTTCAAACAAATGGAAAATATTATTAGCACATTTTACAAAACTTCTTTCACCCTCATGCATCATGGGAATTCTGAGGGATGGAGGCTGCGTGCACACAGCGGTTTATTTATGGCATCAAAGTCCACTGGAAGCCTCTCTTAAGCATTTCTGCAGCGGAGCTGATTAAGCAGGCTACATAGTTAAATTGTTTCGTATTTGTCTGATTTAACGGGTATTTTATTTTGAAAATTGACCGGATTCTCAGCACATCTGCTCTGTGCTGCTTGACACTGGGACGCTTCTGGGATGTAGGCTTCTGGTGTGAGCACAAACATTTACCAGAATTTCGGAGTGAGTCCGGGGTCATGTTAACTTGGTTTAAATAACTTTGTAGCAGGTGGGCCCCGTGATGAAGCTCCACCCCCACTGTGCTGAGTCTAGCTCCGCCATCGTGTGGTAACTTTATTTGCAAGGAGAGATGGCAGGCTTACAGTCAATTAAAAGAAAGTAGTCAGACCACATCAATTTTCTCACGCGGTGAAAAATAAATGTCTTACTGATAATGTCGACTGAGTACAAATCAACTCCCCCAGCTGATACGACACCGGCATACGGCGTATGAATGAAGTGGACCCCCCCTCTCGCGCCCATATACAGTTTGAGACAGAGTGGTAATATAACTAGGAGAGTTTTGCAATTAACGGAAGCACAAACTTTTGGTTTCAGACTGTGAGCGCCACTTATCAGAGGTGCAGAAGTTAACATGCATGTGAATTTGTGGTGAGATTTCTGCCTGATCTGAAGTGTTTTCAGTTAGTTTTGTTTACCACCTCATCTCGTCCAGTACAGTCCTAAACGGCGTGTGTCTGTCAGAAGGAATACTACCATGTCAATAGAGCAATAACGTAATGCACAGCACAGTTTAGGGCAGGTAAACTTATTAAATTAAATTATTATACATTCTCAATAAATGATGACATTAGTGTCGTAATATTACAAAAACATTTTCAACATGTCAGAGAACACAGATATGAGGGATAGATTCTGAATGAACATGAGCAGAAAACCTGCTGAAACAGAAGAGGTTAAAAAGGTTCAGTATGTAATATTTAGGAGGATCTATTGACAGTGTGGTGTCCGAACAATAATGCTGCGATGATGTGTTAAGAAGAAATCTGTTTGACACTGTTCTTGATTTGGGTTTGAGTCTGCAAAATAAAAGGTCAAACCCATAGAAGGGTACAGTACTATTTTGAAGTAACAAAACAAGGGATTAGAGGTCAGATTCTATAGAAGGGTTCAGTCCCTACATAACCACCAATCACTGCACTCCCCCGTAGAAGGACACTGACCCTCTGTCCTGCTGCTACTACTACTGATATTTTGAACTGTTATGAGTCAAATGCACAAATATTGGATACTACAACAGAAATGCAATATAATATACATAACTATGTTTTCAGTGGTGTATAAAGACCTTACATAATGAACGATTATGCTTTCATTACCGCGACCTGATGGGATCTCAACTTATTTGACAACATTCACCTCCACCCGCCCCTCCCTCTAGAAAGCCAGCAGTCATCTGCTTTTAATAGCCAAAGCGGTAATATTATATTTCAGCCAATCGTGTGGTTCCACTGACGTAAGGGTCTGTTATTCTTCTACTGCTCATGCCTGGTAGTAGTGACGCATGTAACGCATATAACCTGTTAACCAGTTGTGCGCAACCTTCCCATCAACGCATCCGGATGTCAAGCAAGACTTCAGTCATTATCTCTCTTTAGCCTTTTTGACAGGCATATTTATTCAAGAAGGCGAACACGTTTTTATATCTCATCATTAGACAGAGAGGGATGGCTGCTGTCCATACGCATGTGCCACATAGAGCGTAGTGACATAACATCAGGCCGTAACAACAAACTTTACTACCGTATTACATTGAGTAGGGGCGCCATCAGATAGTAACACTGAACAACACTTAACATAACCAGTCAGGAAAAATGCTTTTAAACCTTATTTTGGGTCAAAGTCGTCAAACTTTTTAAGAGATTTTTTTTAGATTGTTCTGCTTATTCTTGTCATGTAGTTTTTATGTCTCGGTCACCAGTAAAACTGCAGTTCTGGCTCACTCCCCATTCATTCAGGTAGGAGCCTGGTCTTGTTGGTCCAAAATAGCTGCCCGGAGGCGTTGCCAAGATGGCTGCCGAGTGGCATGACTTGCCCTATGAGGACTTTGGCTAGACTTACACAGGCGGTGTGTGCGCCACGTTAAGGCTGCGTGGCGGTTTGGACCCGTCCTCAGGCCTGCGTCAACTCACACTGGAAGCGTCTCAGAAGAGTTTTAGCCGTGGAGCGTTTACCCTGCCTGACATTTTGTGTGCTTCTGCTATTGATCACAGCTGTCTGCGTTATTATAATATACACAAGAGTTCTTTTGGAAAACTACAAATTATAATACAGACCAAAATCCATTTGGAAAACTACCAATTATAATATGAAACCGATTCCATTCAGAAAACTACCAATAACAATATACACCAGAGTCTTTTTGGAAAACAACTAATTATAATATTGACTCAAGTCTATTTGGAAAACGACCAATTACAATATACACCAGAGTCCATTTGGAAAACGACCAAATATAATATACACCAGAGTCAATATGAAAACTACCAATTATGATGTGAACCAGATTCCATTTGGAAAACTACCAATTTTAATATACACCAGAGTCCTTTTGGAAAACTACCAATTACAATACACACCAGAGTCAATTTCGAAAACTACTAATTGTAATATAGACCAAAGTCCATTTGGAAAACTACCAATTACAATACACAACAGAGTCAATTTCGAAAACTACTTATTGTAATATAGACCAAAGTCCATTTGGAACACTAACAATTATAATATAAACCAGACTCCATTTGGAAAACGACTTATAATATACACCAGAGTCAATTTGGAAAACTAATTGTAATATAGACCAACGTCCACTTGGAAAACTACTAATTATAACATACACCCATGTCAATATAAAAACTACAAATTACTATTAACACCAGATGTGTTCATTGGGAACAATGGTACTGGATATGGTTACCAGTATTTGGGCCCGTACATTGCTGACACTAGATTTCTTCACTAGATTCACTCATAGTCTCACACTTTTCATCTTGTGTTTTTGATGTGATTTGTATGGATAAATTCAGATTTCATTCCATATATTCAGGTTTCATTTAATATATTCAGACTTTCATTCAACATGTTCAAGGATCATTCCATATATTCAGACAGACAAACTTACAGTTTTTCTTAATTGCACTATACACTATAGCCAGGCTATTGAACTAAAATTTCAAAACCATAACTCCATTTCTCTAAACTTTTTACACACGAATCCCTACATTTCTCGTTGCCTACACCATGTGGTCATTGAGAAAACACTCAGCACAGGTTGAGCTCAATTAGCACACAGCTACCCAGGTGGAAACACAAACATTCAAAATTGGTAACACACCAATCAGAAGCTTCAATAGATAGATAAAAGGACCAGAGTCAGTTCATTCAGTTTTGGAACAGTGGTTCCAGAGAAATCTGAAGGAAGAGGTAGAGGACACCAGAGACAACAAGGAGGAAGAAGAGGAGGAGGAAGAAGAGCAGTATGGAGAGGAGTAAGAGGTGAAGGAAGAGGAATAGTAGGAGGAGATGGGATAGGAGTAAGATGAGGAGGAGGAGGGAAACGAAGGAGGAGGAGGTAGAGGAGAAGGAGGGGGAGAACAAGAATCTCTGGCCTGTCCCAAACCAAAGACAGGACGCTGGGGCAGAATAATTTGTTGTTTGGTGTGTTGTACTGTACAGTACACTAAGGAATAGAAAATGTGCAAATGTTTACATTTGTTATTGCATTTGTTGTGTTCATCATGTGAAAAGGTTTTAAAGGGGGAGAACCAGTTTTTGTAGTATTGTTTTGAATTTATCTCACCAGTGTGTAAGATTGTGTTGTGTGTTTTTGAGGGCTAGTGCGTTATGTCTGAGGGCAAAGTTTGGTTTTTCAGCAAGATTGAATGATTTTGAGTGGAAAGCTTAATTTTGACCTAAAAATGGGATGTTTGGGGAATTAGGTGAGAAGTTGTGGATATGTGTTTAGAGTTTCGAGAAAAAGAGGCATAATTTCAAGAAGTGTTTAAGCAATATAGAACCCTAAATTGCTAGAACACTAAAACCCATTGGCTGAACAAAGTTCGCAGTTGCCTGAACTCATTTAGCTAATTGTGCTAAGTCTGTTGTCAATACCTTAAACCATTTCACATGGTAAAACACAATTTGCAGATCTCACTTAGACTTTTCAGCAGAAAACATTCTAAACATCTAAACATTCTCATTCTCAAAACACATTCTGCACTCTAATGCACATGTCACCCATACTGGTAAACACAAGTGGAAACAATCAAATACAAATAGAGAACACGTCATTGATTAAACACAACCACTCAAAATTAATTTCACTTGTTTCAAATCATGTGACACAACCAATATAAGCCAGTTCAGACAGGTTGTTGAAGGTGGGGTGGAAAAAATGTCTGGCCTTGAAGATTGTGCTTTCCATTTGAGCACAGGTAAAACTGTTTTTGTAAATAGTGCTTGAAGCTGAGGTTTTATGTTTAATGTTTTCAGAAAATGGAGCAAGGTTTCAGAAATTGTGTTTTAGCAATTGAGAAAAACTGTAAATAAAAATCCCTAAATTATGGCATGCCATATATATATATATATATAAATTATGACATGCCATTTAGGAAATAATATATATATCTATGATGTTTATCTATCTGAATATATGGAATGAACCTTGAATATATTGAATGAAAGTCTGAATATATTGAATGAAGTCTGAATATATTGAATGAAGTCTGAATATATTGAATGAAAGTCTCAGCATATGGAATGAAAGTCTGAATATATTGAATGAAGTCGGAATACATGGAATGAATAAATATTGTAATTGATTTGGCTGAAAGTAGTAAAGAAAATGTTGTGCTTCCAGGCCTCCTTATGATTTCCTGTTTTGTAATGTTGAAAGTGAGATTCTTGTTTTTTTGTTTTTCCAGTAAAACTGAGTAGTTAGTTAGTCTAGTGTTTTGAACCATTTGTCAGTGGGGGTGATGGGAAGCACTGAGAACAGGTAATTAACCTGAAGTAATGTTTTCATTTAAACTGATGTGATTCGTCCAATGAGAGTGAGTGGAAGTTTGATCCATCGTTTAAAGTCAATTTCTATGTTTTTTTAACAGAGGGGTATAGTTGAGGTGGAAGAAATCTGACATCTTAGTAGAAATATTAATGCCTAAATATTTTATGTTGGGAGTCTTGAGCTACAGAATCCCACGCATGTAGAGGATTTATTCCAGTTTATTGTGTAGTGTGAGATTATTGACAAGTTATTAATAATGTTGAATGTTTCCTGTAATGACTCCAATGGATTTTTTTTAGATATAATAAAAGGTCATCTGCATAAAGACTAATTTTATGTTGTCAGCTGGTGTCCTGGATTCCCTCAATTTTATTATTTTGTCGTATTGCTGCTGCAAGTGGTTCGAGGAAAATAGCAAATAGGGATGGTGAGAGAGGGCATCCTTGTCTGGTTTTGTGTGAAGCTAGGTGAGGTGATCTGGTTTGTGATTATTGAGGCTCTAAGTGACGTGTACAGTGTTCTTATCCAATGGATGATAGACTCTCCAAAACCAAACTTGCACAGGGTGCTAAATAGAAAAGTCCAGTTTACTTTGTTAAAAGCTTTTTCGGCATCTAATGATACGATTATGGTTTTATTCTTTGCAGTGATACCGTTAAACTTTGAATAATAGCCCGGGCTTTTATTTGCTAAAATCACTGAATTGACCCTGCCTATATTTGGGACAGGCATCCATATGGGACAGGCCTTTAATTCCTTTTACACAAAACTGAAAAATTAACCAATAATATCAAATACATGTCATTTATTTGATCTAGCTTGAACAGACGGCTTATGCGCTTTTATTTTGAAGTAACATCACGAAAACAGCACGGTGCAGGATGAGAGAAGTGTAGCTGAAGTTAACAGAGAGCGATGGACTTCACATGACAGGATTCACAACTTGGATTCATTTTATGAAAAGCTGTTTTGATTCTTTTGATTGGTGGACCCTTACAGAGTAAAAGAATATAAGTAATCAAGGAACGGACACATTCGAAATTGACGAGCGGCCTTAAGAGCGCTTCAAATGTAACGTCAGTCAGCGCTTTTTTTTCCTTTCCTCTCTTGTACCATGCAAGTTACACCGGTAAATATATCTATAGGAAGGAGATTTTGGGGCTTGTTATTTCTGTTAAATGTTCGTTCTCCAGCTGTCACTAAGTCTGTTTTTTTTTATTATATCAGTGGAGTGCTAGTGTCTTAAACTACCTGGGGTACTTGAATGGTATAGTGTAGGGTTGATAACAGTATTGTAATCTCCAGCTATTATATTTGTTGAGTGGCAGAGTAAGGAAATTGTGAAAGAACAATGTGTCACCCTTATTGGTTCCGTAGATGTTGCCAAGTTTCAAATTTGTGTGGTTAATAGATGCATTGATGATGATAAATCCACTGTCTGGATCAATGAAGGATGTATTGTGATTAAAACTGAGACACCTCTTTGTTTACTCTTGTATGTGGATGAGAATATTTTGTCATATTGTTCAAACTGGAGATATTGTAGTTCAAAATTTGTTAAGTGTGATTCTTGTAGAAAACATATATCAGCCTTTAATTTTATGAGATAATCGATTATTTTAATTTTTTTTTATGGAGTGCGGAAGCCACGTACATTCCATGTTATGAAATTGAGTGTTTGCATGATTGTATTTTAAGCATGCCTTGCTTGGAATGGCAGAAGAGAGATGGAGGGAGAAAAGAGAGTGAAACACTTAGAGACGAGGAAGTTTATATGTTTGAAGTCCAACGAAGATTAAAATCAAGGGCAACTGGACTTGGTTGAAGATACGTTGAAGATACGTATGTTTGAAGCCATCAACAGTGACTGAAAGACTGGATAAACACATAACATAAACTACAAAGTGTTCACATGATACTGTACAAAGGTTATGTGGTGGAAACAAAACTAACACAAACTGAGCAAACAGAGAGGGGCATTGGTCAGGGCTGTAGCAGACTAGGCCTACAGATATTTAGGGAGTAAGCGATGCCGGGTAACTTTAGGAGGTTTAAGAGTGTAAATAATATGGATACCTTGATTAGTTTGTTTTGTTTGCATTTTATGATTGACATTGACACTGGCAAAAATTAGCATTGAACACAACTATACACAACATTATCCCAACAGGTATAGTAGAAGAATATTGAATATGGTGACCACAAGACTCTAGGAAGTCCCTGCACCCAGCCAAGATATCATCCTGTACATATTACTGTACAATATCTTCTTGTTTTCACACTTCCAGTAAGCAGATTTTGTTTCAACAGAGCCAGGCTAGCTTCCTGTTTCCAGTCCTTATGCTAAACTAACTACTACTACCGAATGCACCAAGGTTATGTGTTTTACTGCACATGAGTGGAGACATGAGTGGTATTCATTCTCAAGAAAGTGGATAGTTTATTTTTCAAAAGGTCAGACTATTCCTTTACATATAATTTCAAACTAATTTAATGGGACAGTTATCACCAAGTAAAACTTACCCCATCTCAAAACAAGCAAACGTGAAATAATTATGCCTGTGTATCGTGTTTGTAATACCTTTGTCCCCCTTCTACAGACTTTGTGCTAAGGTAAGCTAAATGGCTACTGGCTGTAGCCTTATTTAACTTTTTCCTAAAATGTTGATTTATTTCTTAAGTCAATATTTTGCTTGAAGATTTCAGTAGTCACACGGATTTGTCAAGTTATTTTTGAGAGGTTTTCTTCCCATTTTGTCCAGTCTAGTCCACTGAGGAGCTTGGAGATACAAAGCCAGCAGTTCAACATAGACCTGTGACAACTTAATTTGCACCCTAGTCAGTTTGGCACCATTACACCCTTGATTAAGTAATTAACTAATCTGACTGAGTTGTTGGGTTAGAGGAGTCTTAATGAGAATTCATTAAATGTTGAATTCTACCTGTCCTATAGCCTACTCTACTGAGGATTATGTTTTTCCTCCGCTGGTAGTAGCCTATCCCCATTTGACCATTTGGCAGACACAGCATGTCGCATGTGAAACCGAAACCAACCAAAAACACTTCTGATCAGAAAGAAATCTCACCAAATATCCACATTAACTAACTTCAGCAGCTTCGACAAAGTGCAGCTCACAGTCCCAAACAGAGCAAGGTTGCGCTTCAGTTATTAGATGTTTATATTGCAAATCTCTCAACGTGCACAACAAAGTGTCTGGATAGGACCTTAAGATGTGAATATATAATTCAGCAAAACAGATGATGTAGGCTACCTGCCGCGATTTGCATCCACCTCTTTTCTAATAACAAGAAATAAGCGTTACCACCCACGAGGTGCAGGTAATTCTCGGCAGGCATGCAGAATCTGGCACAACACCAGACTCACAGCGTGAGGTGCACATGATTATAATCGCTCATATCGCTTCAGCTCGGTGGAATTGATTCACAATGAGTCGAAAATTTTTTCTTGCGGCGCCCCCTGACATTTTCTGCCCTAAGCAACCGCCTATGTCGCCTATGTCACGGGCCGGTCGTGCTGGGGCGTCTTGGCAACATGCTTATCAAAAGATTGCAGCAACTGCGATTTGGATATTGTGCTTGGCCGTTTTGATAATATTTTGCATGACTGTTCAGCACTCATTTTAACTGCGTTACACTTTTGCAGGAAAGGGCCTGTAGGGTAGACCTATATTTAAATAATTTGGAAATATATCTGTTTTGCATTTATTGGTTATTAAGCCACCTGTTGACTCTGTATAATCTGTGGATGAGCATGTGCAGAAGCTCAGTAAGTTGCTAGGGCTGTCGTGGTAAATTAATTTCCCCAGCGGTGATTTGTTGTGGCTCAACAACGTGGTATTTGTTATTATTGCCATTTTTGCAGCTTTATGGTCTGAGCGAGTGAGCGAGCTGCTGTGTGCTAGCTGCTGGATGTTCAAAGTTACACAACATTGCCAAGCAAATTCATTCCTGCAGTTTGACCATTTTTGAACTTAGCTATATTGTTACATTCAGGACATGTCTATCAAGTCAGTTTACATACCACAGCAATGCACACGTATAGCCATGCACACACCAATGCAGAGCAGAATGGGCGTCCTTTAACTTTAAAAACTGTGCTGTAGCAATGTTATAACTAAAGTTCCACACAAAGCAACATGAAAACAGCTGCAAGCATCCAACATACTATTATTATTGTTATTTTGTGAGCTTCGCATGAGGGTTAACATTCAGTTTCTCCTGACTGTCCATAGTATTACAATGTTAGTCTAACGTCATCGAGCCCACTAGCCACATTAGCAATATACTAATGCCAATTTAGTTCAAAACAAACAACAACAACACTTACAGAGCTCATTACACTTGAGGAATTTCTGAAGCACTTACATTAATTTATTAATTTAACACGCACTGAAGTGTAAAGCAAGAAAGTATGAACATTGCTGTTGTTGCGGTACAAGCCAACCTCTGCGGTTGGCTTGGCCAATGGCAGGGTACTTCATCGTGAAATCCATAGTTGCTTTTGAGGATAGTTTTCTCCTAGTACTGTAGAGCATGTAGAATCTATGCCATGTATATAGTTAAGCAGCATGTTCTCATCTCATGTGTCATATACCCACACTCTGTGTGTGTAGGACGCCCCAGGTACGTGTGTATGAGACGCCTCCAGGCATCTCACCCACACTGGTAAGTTTGTGTTTAGGGCGTTGACAGTCCACCGAGGCGCCTTACCCTAAACCTAAGTCAGTAAATATATGCATGTCGACCGACTTTCTGTTGCAACACAATAGCAAACTGCTGTGTTTCATACACATGCAGAATCAACGTTTTGCGTGAAATAACTACGCTTTGTCAAGCATGTGTAATTGACACCTGAGATGAGAACGGGTTGAGTTAAAAGTGTGTAAGCCTGCCATGTATTGCGTTGGTGCTTTTTATAATTTTAAATATTTGTAATTTTTTAAGAAAAAGGACAAGACAAAACTGAAACAAAACAGTACCATAAAAACATACATTACAATGAAAAAGATAGGACATTACAAGGAAGGGGGTGGGGGGTTGACATTGGGGAAGATGATGCCAAGTATACATGCATTGGTGCTTTTTGAAGTGAACATAAACCTCTGTGAATGTCTGTGGAGATTCTCAGTCAATCCAGGTCGTAGTTATCCAAGCAAGTTTTAAATGAAGGGCAGCTGGACTTGCTTGCTAATCTCATCTTGTCACCTTCCCCCTCTGACACACTACCAACCCCCCTCAAACTCAAGATCTGTGAAGAGGACGTGAGCTTCCAAAGGCAGAAGATCAGGAAGGCTCCTGGCCCCGACGGTGTGTGACCATCCTGCCTGAAAATCTGTGCAGACCAGCTGGCCCCCATCTTCACACAGATCTTCAACAAATCACTGGAGCTGTGTGAAGTTCCCTCCTGCTTCAAATGCTCCACAATCATCAACCCTGCATCTCTGGACTAAATGACTACAGACCTGTCGCCCTGACATCTGTACTCATGAAGTTGACGACCTGAAGGACATTACAGGCCCCTTGCTTGACCCCTGCAGTTTGCCTACAGGGCTAACAGGTCAGTGGATGATGCAGTCAACTTGGGACTCGGGACTCTCCAGGGACATATGCAATGATCCTGTTTGTGTACTTCAGCTTGGCGTTCAGCACCATCATCCCGGACATCCTCAGCACCAAACTCACTCAGCTCACTGTGCCAGCCTCCACCTGTCAGTGGATCACAAACTTCCTGAATGACAGGAGTCAGCAGGTGAGACTGGGGAACATCACATCCAGGACCTGGTCTATTAGCACTGGTGCCCCCTAGGGGTGTGTGCTCTCCCCACTGCTCTTCTCCCTCTACACCAACAGCTGCACCTCAAGAGACCCATCTGTCAAACTCCTGAAGTTTGCTGACGACACAACGGTCATCGGCCTCATCCGTGACGGTGATGAGTCGGCCTACTGATGGGAGGTTGATCAGCTGGCTCTCTGGTGCGGTCAGAACAACCTGGAGCTTAACACGCATGTAGGAGCCAATTTGATAGTTTATATTTAATTTTGTTAGTAAATTTGTATATTGACATGATTTTGCGTGATTCGTTAATGCTCATGTCTTTGCAGGTCCAAAAGTTATAAAGGAGTGTGCTGCAGCCTAGTGGGGGGCGGACTGAAGGAGCATACAGACCTTGCGTGGTTTGTATAGATGCCTTAATATCTCAGTAAACTTTTAGTTCATGTAATCATTTTCTTTAAACCTTTTGTAAACACGAAGTAAATAAAACCCATCTCACCCTGGACGCCCTACAGAGCACTGTATGCCAAAACTAACAGACTTAGGAACAGGTTCTTCCCACAAGCCATCACAGCTGATTTCTCACTCACGGTGTCAGGAACAATTCCTGTGCAATAACCCATTAACTCTGCCTCTAATCAGCCACCTGTTTACTGGTTTCAACATATTATTTATTTACCATTCTCTATTTCAGTGCTGTTCATACTGTTATATTGTCATATTGTAGATACTTTATACCAAATCCACCTACCTCAAGTCATTACTCCTGCACAAAATACATATACTTATTTGCACTATGCTTCATCGCACTGTGTACATGTATGCATGTATATGTACCTGTATATCACATCCACCTCTGACATGTACATACTCCTGCATTCTTTGCACTCTGATCACTGCACTATTTGTCAATATGTGTATATTGTTTTTGTTCATAGTGTGTATATTTGTGTTGTCTACACTGAGGTCTGTCTGATTTTATTTTATTTTTATTATTGTGATTTTGTATTTTTGTATGAGTAAGCACATCGTGAGCAATATACAATCCAGAATCAAATTCCTTGTATGTGGAAACATACCTGGCAATAAAGCTGATTCTGATTTGCAATGACCCCACAGAGGTTAAATGGCTGGGATTCCCTGCCAGTTAGTCATACATTTCAGTGAATGTTTTGATTTTCTCAGTGTTCAATAATATCTGATGGTCTTTCTCCACAGGGATGTTTTTTGGACATGAGGGGTTGTGCCGATTCCCAGCATTGGACGCTTGATAGGGCATGCCACTATAGGCAGTGTCACGATAAATACAATCTATATTTTCAACCCACCGCAAACACGAACAATCTCAGCAATGGCCATTCTACTACTGACCAACAAAGGCTACCCTCCTATAACCGCACAAACACTCCTGGCACCTGACTGGAGGAACACTATCACTCATCTGCTCCCAGATTTTAAACCAGATCAGCATGGCAGCTTGTTTGGAAGCCATCTCTTATATTATGAAAATAGTTCACTGAAATGTGTCTCTGAAAACAATTCAAGGCGAGATACAGTTGCTGCATCGGTCTTCATTTTATATCGACAACGGTACAGGCTACTTTTATAATGCTGTATTATTCATAATTTTTGTTTGTTGATGCCACATAAGAAACATGTCAGACTGATGGATTTTAAAATGTATTTTTCCATTGAAGAAACATGAATCTAAAATATGCTCTCCATGATAACTTTATATGGTGATTATATTGTATGTGTTCTACTTGTTCAGCTTTCCCAGAGGGGACAAGGAGATCAATTGACGCAGTTTTAAATTCTCAGACCTAATCTGTTAAACACAAGCTAGCATCAAGAAGAAAAGTGAATTGTTTTAACTGTGACTCCACATAAACACGGCCATTGCTAGCAGCGTCTTGGTAGATCTTAGATGTCTTCCTCTAATAGCGTTGTCCTTTTCCTGTTTCTCCAGGTTGTTTTATCGGTTCTCTGTAAACATTGCTTGCCTCTTTTAAAATTTATTATGAATTCAAAAGATGAATCAATGTTCAGTGTTTATTTTTTTGTAAAACCTTAAAGACTAAGCAGTAACAACTGTCATGGAAATTATATTCCTGAGTCCTTGAGTTACAACCAAACATTGTCTTTGAAGAATTTATTTAACAGAAGAGAATAAACAGAGAAGTTCTTAAACACATATACAGCTGGTCCAGAGTCCTTTGCTCATGATGCTAGCTTTGGGCATCTGGACAGTCTAGGATTCTATGTTTTAGGGAACAGAGATCCTCTCTCTGCCTTGAATGTACATTCCTGGAGAGGAGAGGAACAACAAGAGAGGGAAAACACCAAAACAATCTCACAGCTCTGACCTAAACCCTAGTAAATGTGGACAGACTAACATAAGGAGTATAGGAGAGGAAAGGTTAAGGATAAAAACACAATATATATCTAGGATATATCTAAGACATAACAGTAATAGTAATAATAGAACATACATAAAAGATTAAATGTAACAGGACACAATTTTCTGCCATAACATTAACAGCCACCAGCAGATTAAAGTAAAAAATATAAAAGTACAATATTTGAGTCTGAGAAGTGATTAACTGAAATTGTAAACAATATACAAAATGAAAACAAAAAAACATGAAATCTAAGCTAAGTAAAGCCAAGAATAAACCGTTTAAGCTTTCTCTGTAAAGTTTAGTAAAAAGTCACATGACATTCAGTGTAGATTCATGGATTGCTATTTATACTGTCTTTTAATACAATTATTTTAGTTCTAACTTGTAAGACATATCTTCACCAGGATTTCCACACACAATGTAATCTAAAATACTTTTAAGGTTGATAAAATGCAATGGTTACTGTCTGTTTTACTATGATCCAGCAGGAAAACATTTCTTTGCCTTGTCTAGTAAACATTTCACAATCCTAGCAGGTATACAGCAGTAGTTTAGAGAAAATTGAATTCTTAGTCATGCAAATGAGTGCCATCAACCCTCTGCCTATACTGTGGATCAGTAGATTCTGTTGGTGTTATATCAGACAGTTTTAACAGGGCCAGGAGTCTCTTCCTCTGCATTTGCTACCAGTTTACTGGTGTCGACAAGATCAGGCTGAGACCGCTCATTGTTGAAGAAGAGTGGGTTGTCAAAGGTTGTTAACTTTTCAGGGATAGGTAAGCGGTGGCCGGACTTCTTGAAGAGAAATAAGACGATGACCAGGCCTACGGCAATCGCAGCAATGACCAGGGAAACTGCCAAAATGATGCGTCCACGGCTTTGATGATGCACCCCAGGACTTACTGTACAGATTCAACATGTAGATGATGAGTCAGAAGAAATACATAATATATAATATAATTATGAGTCAAATAAAAAAGATAAAGAGATGTAACTTACCAATTGTTGGTGGTGCAGGATGTAATACTAGAAAGATAACAAACATGATCAAAAAACTTTGCAAAAAGTGTATCATTTCTGTATTGTTTCACTGACATTAAACAAACTCTAAATTAAAATGTAAATATATTAAATTTGTGGGTTTCAACAGTATGTGTTACACATTCCTTATTACTGTTATAATAAAAAAAAAAACAACTTTCAAGTTATTCCTAATAGGTATAATGGTCTCACCTTTGGAGGTTTTGCAAATATATGGTCTGTCATACCGCGATCTAAATGTCGTCCATCTTCCATCTGCGATTTGAATTGCTCCATAACTGTTGCTAGAATATTGACCTTCACCCCAGTTAGTGTAGTCCATGGCGGTTTTATCCAACCACATCCACATGCCTGGATACAAAAACAAATTCAGTATTTATTTTCTCTGGAGTTTCCTTTTGTACCAGATGAAGCACGTCTTCAATTTAATATTCAATATCTTTTCTTTCACTGTAAACGGAAACTAGATTTTACAACAATGAAGTTTTCCAATACATAATTCCTATAGTGCTTTGCAGTGTGTGTGTGAGACAGGGTTACTTGTTTGTGTGTGAGGTGAATTGATGGCCCATCGCTATTCTACTCGGTAGTTGTGGTCTATTGTTACTGTAACAAAATTGTACCATGGCCACTGTGATCTTTTCTGTACATCAAACATCGCTTATATAGGGTGTGTTTAGGTGTATGTTAGATACCATAGAAGGGTTCAGTACTATTCTGAGGTAACAAAACAAGGGTTAGAGGTCAAATTCTATAGAAGGGTTCAGTCCCTAGATAACCACCAATCACTACTCTCCCCTTAAGAGGTCACTGATCCTCTGTCCTACTGCTACAGTGCTATTTTAAACTGTTATGAGTCAAAAGCACATATATTATTCACCACATCTAATATCCTAACGGTGGATCCTCCAGGTGACTTCTGTGCTCACAGAGGAACCTTTTCCTTCAGTGAGGCCTTTCTAAAGTTTTTGACAAAATCCCTGATGTGACTGCAGAGCCCCTGTCAGCTCAAAATGTTTTGAGAATCTCAGTGGACTGGTTATATTATGCTTTGAAAGACTTGCAGAATGCCATTCAGACAGGTGAAGACCACTGCATCAACATAGCGTTGTGTGTGTGCTACACATTGTGCAAAAACTGTGCAGTCTCTCCTTTGCGTTAAGCGTGTTTGTAGCTGTAGCTGCTGTGGAGTTTTTATTTTGTCTCCAGTGCCATGTTTCCTTCCGTGGTGATGTTTTATTCTACTGTCGATTCAACTAGTGTCAGTCTATTTAATTTATGCGGCTTATAATACTAATATATATATATATATATATACTAAAAAGGTTGTATATTTTACTGTCAGTTGTTTATTCTGTGTTTGTCTGAGTTGTGTCCTCTTGTCTACTTAATTTTAGTAAGGCTACTCAGGAAGGTGGTTGTATATAATTGATAATCAGTTGTATTCACAGGCTGCAAAGTGCCATATATAGAAAAGTTATTTATTGTTCGTTTGGACATCAGTGCTCATGTTGCTATGTTGTTCCACTAGCATGTAAGCTGACATTTAATGCAATTTATTTTGTAGCCTAAAGATGATATTTAACAGTAACATGTAACAGTAGTATCATATATTATAATTTTTCCATACTGCTAACTCATTTAAACATACTTACCTACACTTTACTTTTATGTAGGTACATATTACACATACTTTAATAAAATAGTAAAATGTCTTTTAAAGTAACAGTACTTTTACTTGTGTACAATATTGTATTACTCTTTCCAACTTATCTGAAGTGTAATATATGGATGTTTTGTATAGCAAGAGGTACGTCCCTGCAGTTAACCATTATGAATATGAAAATATTTCAACAACATTTCTCATTAAGGTTTAGATTTTGTGTGCCCTGTATGCATAACATTATGGGTTTATGTGATGAACTGCAATATGTGGTTGTTTTTAGACATGGTACTTAAATATAAAAGCAGCAGTGGGGAATTATTTTAGAAATCAACTTTTTGTTTACTTGCTAAAACTACTAACACTATATCCTGAAAGTAGCACGAGACGGATAATTTGTTAAATTTATTAATTAAATTGTTTGATCCTCGTAGTGCTCCTAATAGCATTTGCAGTCCACCACAAACTGAGTCAAACCAACCAATCAGTGCCAGGAGGAGCCTCTAATGCAGTGTGGTGATTATTATATTATACCAAAAGGAAAGAATCCAGCATCTCTCTCTTTGTTTCTCCCTGAGAGAAAGAGGGGGGTGACTCCAGGCCCTTAACTACCCCAAAGGAGGGGTGAAAGGTTTGCTCCACTCCAAGTGCTGTTTGGGAAACCTACCACCTCCGGTGAAGTTGAGATAACAGACTCTCTGCATGACAAATTGACAATATTAACCATGTCCAGATACTAACGTCATCCTGAACCAGGCTGCCAGGACCTTTTTCATGAATCTCCACCCCACACACAGACACTCCCCAAGACCTAAAAGCCAGGGTAACCATAGTAACGATTTTCCCCTTTTCAAATTACTTCAGACATCAAAGAACCCCTTTCTTCAGTCCAGATCTCTACCCCACCAAAGAGCCATTAACATGTTCCCCTTCGAGGGAACTCGAACTGCGTCGGTGACCACACTATGGGAACGCTTCTGGGCGTGGCAGGGCTGAAATCATGAATGAAACTACTCCGATCCTATTGGCGTTGCTAGAATGGTAGCGCGTGACGGCGTAACTGGAGGTATATATAAGCACGCCGGCACACCGGATACATTAGCTGTTTTCTATTCAGCAGGCACTCTGGCATGTTTGAGACTACGCAGAAGAAAGCAACCACAAGAAGTTACCTGAAAGGAGAAGCAGAGGAGATGGCTGGTGAGCAGTTCAGGCAGTGTGTCTTTCCATGCCCGCGCTACATCATGGCTGGGGACACTCATGCCCTGTGTGACGATAGCCCCCCGAGACAACGGATCTGAGGACCGTTCTTCAGTCTCGCGGGGGAAGAAGTCCTGAGTAGCCGCTTGGTGGAGCCTTGCCAACATTTCCCCGTGGGTCCTGCGCACCGTCATGGAGGGCTACAGGCTGCAGTTCCGGGTCCGCCCCCCCAGATTCAACGGGTTGGTCTGGACTGCGGTTCACTCAGAGCAGAGCCAGGTGTTGGGACAAGAAGTTCGCTCTCTGCTGGAGAAAGGGGCCATAGAACTAATTTCCCCGCCAGTCTGTTGTCCCTCAGAGACTCCTGGGACCCAGAATCAGGGAGCAGACCTGCTGTCGAGACAGGGGCCGAGGCCCGGGGAATGGAGACTCCACCCCCAGGTAAATGTAAATGCTCCGTATTTGTATAGCGCCTTTCTAGTCTTTTCGACCACTCAAAGCGCTTTTACACTACATCTGCAGTCATTCACATTCATACACTGAGCCTAAGTGCTCAAACAGAAACTAACATTCACACACTGGCGGAGCCGCCAGCCGCGGGGTTCAGTATCTTGCCCAAGGACACTTCAACATGCAACCGGGGGGGGCCAGGGATTGAACCGCCGACCTTCTGATTAACGGCCAACCCGCTCTTCCTCCTGAGCCACAGCCGCCCCAACTGTGGTGCTATTGAAGTGATTTTGTAACTGTGTGTGTAATAACTGGTGGAGTTATTATGAGAAAGGTTCGGCCCCATAGACGTGTACTTGTTTGCGTCTCGAGAGACTACGCACTGTCCGCTGTGGTTCTCCCTCTCGCCCCCAGCCCCGCTAGGGCTGGATGCCATGGTGCAGACGTGGCCGAGGCGGGCCTGACGGCCGGAACAGTCGAGACGCTGCTCAGCTCCAGAGCCCCATCCACGAGAAGGACGTACGGCCTGAAGTGGAATGTGTTTGCCAACTGGTGTAGAGAACAGGCGGTGGACCCAGTTACCTGCCCGGTGACTATGGTACTGGAGTTCCTCCAGGACCGTTTCTCTGTTGGCCTTTCCCCATCCACACTCAAGGTGTATGTGGCTGCCATGGCAGCGTTCCACGCCCCTCTGAGGGATGGGCCTCTGGGGAGGTTTCCACTGGTCGTGCGCTTCCTCCGTGGAGCCCGGAGGATGAGACCCGTGACTCGTTCCAGGGTTCCCACTTGGGACCTGGCGGTTGTTCTCGAAGCGCTGGCTGAGACCCCTTTGAATCCCTGGAGTCGGCTGAGACCAAGCACCTGACCCCTAACTGAGTTTGCCCGGGGAGGGTCAGAGCCATCCTGCACCCCTGTCCGGGCTATGTCCCTAAGGTTCCGTCCAGGTTGGCAGGGTCTACGGTGCTGCAGGCGTTTCATCCCCACCTCATTTGGCGGCGGAGGACGGGAGACTTCATCTGCTCTGCCCTGTCAGAGCACTGAGTATTTACACTCTGAGGTCCTCCCAGTGGAGGAAAGCTGACCAGTTGCTGGTGTGTTTCGGGTCCCCCAAGGCTGGGCTCCCCGCTTCTAAACAAACACGATCACCAACTAGATCGTTCAGACTATTTCCCTGGCCTATCAGGTGCGCGGGTTACCTTCACCTTTGGCCATAAGGGCGCACTCTACTCGAGGCATGGCAGCCTCTAGGGCCCTCCTCGTAGGGGCTTCGCTCCAGGATATGTGTGAGGCAGCTGGCTGGGCCACTCCTCACACTTTCATCCGGTTTTACAGTCTGGACCTTCCTTCTGCACCCGGCACCCATGCACTCTCCTCTTAGTCGTGCCTACGGGTTACTGCACGCTGGGGGGCAGGCGGAGTTACGCCGTCACGCGCTACCGTTCTAGCAATGCCAATACGATTGGAGTAGTTTCATTCATGATTTCAGCCCTGCCACGCCCAGAGGCGTTCAAGGGGAACAAGGGGTACGTAACCCGAGACGGACTCTTAACATGCCCTCTCCCTTTTCAGGCCAATGTGGAACCGATAAGGAAAACCAGACACCAGAGAAATGACAGTCCCAAATGTTGTCTCCTTATATACTTGCCTCATTACTCTGTTTAGCTAAATAATCTTTAACAGTTATCTAATAGTTCTCCTCACTTCAATTTTGAGTAGTTTATTACCATGTTGTTCTTGTTAGAAATATGTTGAAAAGAAGAAACCATGAACAAGTTAATTTGCAGTGCTCTTAATCTACATCAATGCTCAGTTACATTCCTGTGTTTAATTTATATTTAACTAATGCTTTGTTCCAACCCTTTTATATACTTTCTTAGAAATGATATGGTACAGAAATATTATCATGTGTTAAATAACTAATTTTCCCAGCTCCTGGGCCAAGGATTGAATTAACTATAAATTAAATAGTCCGTGATTTCCAGGTCCTCTCATGGAACCAGGGTCCCCACAGAGTACAAAAAGAAGTATTACATGCCATTGTTCCTCTGCCTCTCCTTGTGCTTAATTTATATTACTGTCGGTTTTATTGTTAGTAATCTGATGCGTTCTTAAAACTTTCTCAAATATTTTCTTAGTAAGAATGTTTAATAATCAGTATTCTCCTAGAAGTTAAGTTAAGAGGCTCCTTCATCTGCTGTGATCACTATGAAATGTTAACTGGTAACTATTCTAATTGTTATGGACGATTAACAATAGCTTTTCTTTTCCTTTCATCAAATGCTTAAAACTTTATAACTGTTTATGACATCTAAGAGTTGATTGTGGAAAGATATTTGATTAAAACATGGGCTAATAGGCTTAAAGTCATATTAAAAAGTTAAGACACAGAAACCTCAGAGGGACCAAGCCCTCCCCCCCTGGAGATACGTCCCAGGCAACAAAAACACAGCGCATTGAGCACTCTTTCTCTTCTCTCTTATGCCCTGTTCTCTACTCCGAGCAACGCCAGCAACCAAGAGTTCGGTGAATTTACTTTTCTTTTGTTTTGCTTGTTAAAGTTATCAGACCGTTTAAGTCACGCAACTTTGAATGCAAACCTTACTTCAGTCAAATTAACTTTCGCTACTCCCACCGAAGTTTGGACTCAGCCACGTGGGTTAGTCATGCCAGCTGTAACACCGAGGACATCAACCAGTGAACAAAGCCAGGCCAACGCCCTAGCACTGCGAGAGTTTTTCCGCAACCACCAGCCAGTCAAAGTACTCCGGGAGAACCCCATCGGCTCAAAACCCACTCGAGAGGCTGTGTGGCGTGCCAAGCCATGGAGGCCCTGAACACAACGAATGAGCCGACAGTGAGCCTTTGTCATCCAGACGTTGGGATAAACAACACGCAGTAAGGCAAAACCAAAATCCTGCAATCTGTGGCCAAGTTGATGTCCTCTGTAATCCTTTAGCCAAATTTAACTTAGTTACGATCATATATAATAATAATATTTCTGAATATTATTATTCATAACTTTATTAACAGTAAGTAGGTATGCTACAGCAATGTCAATCACTGCTGGTGTACATGTTGTGCACTGCTTCAGAAGATTTGCAAATACAGTGGCTGACAAACAAGAGTGTATAGTACAAAACACGTGTGTGATCACGTCCTGACTCCACACAGAGCTTCAGGCTCATTATGTTCTATGCCATGGCACTTGTGTCAACAACTGGCAAAGAGGCATGATGACAAACAGTGGGGAATAACTTTTTAGGGGAACAGCCTCTTATCCTGCTGTTAGATGTTGTGGCAGCTGCTTCTGAAGCCTGGGGCTGAAGCCTGAGATGCATTGCGTCGTTTAAAAGACTAGTTGAAGCGAGAGGGATTGGGGTCTTGGCGAAACTCTCGCCATGAAGAGCCCTACGCGGGATGTGGTTTCACAGGGCAACCAACTCCTTCTTGTGGGTTTGGTGGGTGCTTAGTTGAGTGATACGAGCAGCAGAGAGAGATGCGGAAGGTTTTGCATTGGATGTTCAATTATTACAGACTGCAGCTTTCAGTCTCTCTTCAATTTCTTCTTTTGTTGTGATCAAATGTATTTTCTCTGCCTGTTTCAGGTCTTTATTCAGCAGGAATAAATAATTAAGCTAAGTTTGTGACCTCTTTGTTTCAAAGATCATTTTCCTTGTGTCGTGTAGCTCAATGTTTGTTTTCATGAAAGAGTAGACAATGTTACTTTACCTTTGTGAGTTTTATACAAGCCAATCCAGAAAGATTCGTGCATGTCTTTGTATCTGTCGATACTGTCTTTAATGAAGGCTTGCTCAAAAGGATCTTCAATGCTGGCAAGAGTTCCACCTTCATAAACAACAAAGAAATAAACACATAGAGAACAGTAGGTACTTAATTAAAGCTTAGTGATTAAGAATATGTATTCAATTCAATTCAATTTTATTTATATAGCGCCAAATCACAACAACAGTTATCTCACAGCGCTTTGTACTCTGTACGGTCTAGACAGGTATCAGATCATCCATTCAAAATCCTTACCATGTCTGACACAGTTAGCAGATGCATCTGGCCACTCAACCCTTTCTGTGAGAAAGAGGTAACAATGACCCTTAAATGGTAACCAGCTGTTACGCTGCCATCTGGGTGAATCTGGATCATCAGGGCAAGTTCCAGGGAAATCACTTGGCACTGTTGGTGGCACATCTGTGGATGTGAGAAATGGGAATGGGATCAACAAATGTACTGTGTGGTCCATCCATCCATTGCCCGCTTATCCTGCGTACAGGGTCGTGGGGGCTGGAGCCAATCCCAGCTGACATCGGGCGAAAGGAGGGGGTACACCCTGGACAGGTCGCCAGTCCATCGCAGGGCCACACATAGACACACTCACATTCACACCTAAGGGCAATTTAGAGTCACCAGTTAATCTAGGGAGCACCCAGAGAGAAACCACGCAGACACGGGGAGAACATGCAAACTCCACATAGAAAGGCCGGGGCAACCGTGGTCCATGTTTTCAAATAAAATGCACTGAATTAGCACCTATTTGACAATACTGTAGTACAAGAAAACGGCACATCTAAAACAAAAAACTACAGTAACAATTGTAACCGTATTTCAAACAGGTAAAGGCAGGAAAACATTTAGGACGAGTTATGTATCAGTGTTTCCCCTACCATTGTTTTAGGGGGGTGGCCTTTCCCCCAAAACGACCCCCGCTCCGCCCCCTGAAATAAGCGGATAGAATTGTGGAATTCATAAATGGATCGACTGTAGGCTACAGTTTGTGTGCCGGTTTATGACGACCGACACCATGTATGCGTAACTCATCCACTCTGCGACACTAGTAGTTACGGGGGGCCCACCACCCCCCCCTTAAAAAATTCCTAGGGGAAACACTGCACATGAATATATTAAAATTAGGTGTGGACAATTTGACCTAAAATCTAAATCACAATTAATTGAACTTTTTTACCTCAATTACGATTAATTAACGATTATTCAGTGTCAAAAATCAATTGTGTAAATGTAAATGCGGTGAAAGCGTGCGAGTAAGTTGTCAGTCTGGCAGTAAATGTGCAGTGTAGGTCACAGTGTGTCCGTTAATTAAAGTCTGTCTGTTGTTTCTCCAATTGCTGGAAAGTGAAGGTGCTTCAGACTCCAGTCTGGAAGCTGAGCCGGACTGAACAGGAGTAATGTGACATCATAGGGGTATCATGTTTTTAAGGCAAAAGTACATGAACACACGTAACCAAAATAACAGACGTGGTAAAATTACGTTGGTTAGAGGCTATGAATTTTGGTTTCGATTAATGTTCGATTAGTCCAGCCCTTTTTAAAATGTATGTGAGCCCTACCTGTAGACTTCATACAAACGCTGGTCATGTTCTGATTGCAGTCAGCAGTCTTCCATTTTCCCTCTGCATTCACAAACACACAGGGTTGGTTCATTCTTGGTTCTAAAGCATCCCAGTTGCTTTGGGTGATAGGCCAGCCATCAATATATCTGAAATATCCGGAGGTCTGAAAGCAACAATTAATCAAACTGCATTCAGCATCATTAATTTAAAATACTGTCATTATGAAGAATTCCATTATGAACTGAACAAAAAAGTCTAACAATTAGCTAGTCTCCCACATTGTTAAAAAGTTACATGTTTTCTTTTGTAATTTTTAGCTCTTGCGCATCTAATTGATCTACACAAGTACGTTATTGTTAATCAGGATGTTATACTACATGTCATGGATTTACAGGAGTCAGCAAATGTTTCAAGTTACAAACAAGGGTTAGTCGTGTTTGCTGAGTGAGTTTGCCCTGTACCTCCATTTTGTTCACTCCAATCCACAGAGGAGCTTTTATCGCCATTAGCTCAACATAGACCCGTGTCCACTCATTTCGCACGTTAGCCAGTTTGGCACCATCCCCCTCACAGTGCTTCTTTGCTTCCTGCCAGGTCATTTGTTTAGTAACAAACTTGATAGAGTCGTTAAATATTTTGACATAGTCTGTAGTTGTTGGTTCAGGGGAGTCTGGGAGAGAGGCGTCTGTTCAGGGAGAGAAATTTGACAAATTTCAGGCGCTCTGTTCTATTGATACTTAACAGTTACTATTCTTTTCCACTTTTCTGAGAAGAATTAGTCATCCAGTTCTATAACTCAGTTCAACAGTATAACCGAAAACACACGTCTTAAATTTGTATTGTTGAAATCATACTTTTGATGTAAATGCTCCGTATTTGTATAGCGCCTTTCTAGTCTTTTCGACCACTCAAAGCGCTTTTACACTACATCTGCATTCACCCACATTCATTCACTGAATGAAACTAACATTCACACACATTCATACTGGCAGAACAGCCGCCAGAGGGAGTTTGGGGTTCAGTATCTTGCCCAAGGATACTTCTACATGTAGCCTGGAGGGGATTGAACCACCGACCTTCCCGCAATGCGGCAACCCGCTCTATCTCCTGAGCCACAGCCTCCCATTGATCATTGGTGAGTCTTGATAACAATACACAACAGTCACGCAACAAATCATTAGTTACTTTAGGACTGCTGTTAAATATAGAAAAAAAACCAAAATAATAAGTTTAATTAATATTTTGTCGAAGCTCCATCAAGGCTTGTGTAAAAATCAAGTCTTTCTCCGAAGCTGTGAAGTGAATTTCTTTTCAAAATAAGTGCATTAAATGACAGTCAGTGTGTCCTCAAACACCTCACATGGAATAGACATATACATCTTTTAGTGATGTGCGAGTCAGTACTCAATCATTTGACACATACAACTCTTTTTTCTGACATGGGAGTCAGTAAAGTAAACCTCATCTCCACTAACTTGTTCACTGACTCGCCCCTCCTATCTGCTACTAGCTAGTGTGTACTGCCAAGACGAGGGAAGACCAAGTGTCAATCACATCATTGAGCAACTCTTATAATAACTGTTTGTGGCAATGCATTAAGTTATTTACTGTATTAACAAAGCCCTGTCAGAAAACTAACCACTTTGGCGCTTGTTTGAACTCCGTACTTGCTCTCCCATCTTGAAGCCTGCCCCCTACCCTGAGCTGAAGGTCTGACTCCGGCTGCATGATTTACTCACTCACACCCACAAGTTCCATGCCACAGTCAGAAACCGTACATGAAATTACATTTGTTCCTTTTAGTTTAGTACTACTTAATTCTGATCCATCAATCATGAAATCCAACAGTCTTTCAATTTTGATTAGCAGACTGTGTTGCTATGAATGCCGGGCTGATCAGAGATCTAAAGCATTTACTTCCCACATTATTGGAAAAGAAACAGTGGATCCATTTTTCTTTTGCGTTACACTATTTTAAGAAATCTTAAATAATGAAATAAATAAACACTTTGAGCATTAAACACTTAATTTCTGGCATTCTGGTGAATCTTTCTGCACCCATTTATGGTGGAATTGTTTTTATTTATGTAAAGGGAAACAAAGTTCAGGTGGCAGTTGACAATTCAAAATCTAAAATTCTAATATAATGCAGCAAGGCTCTCAGGCATTCTGTATTGCTCTCAGATATGTTTCCTACTGTAGATCAGCTTTTCTGATTTAATATAATCCCTGCTGAGTCAACACACACATGCAGGAATGATTTAGTCTTCCCTCCATTTTTGTGTCTTTTGTTTGGGAAAATAACCTCTTTAAAGGTGCATGTGGCACCTTCTCACCTCAATGATAAATGAATTCATTTTAATTCAGTTATAAACTCCTGGACTTTAATACCTCCTGTTTCAGCAGGATTTCTGTTCATGTTAAAACCTTCTGCCAGAGCTGCTCACAAGTCTTTCAACTAGAATCCAAGTGAAGTCTTTCATGGTTATAATGAATGTTGTAAGAAATTCTGTAAATGTAACCTATTAATCACTTACAGAGCATAACCCTGTAATGTGCACTGCAATTAATGACAGCTTCATAACCACTGTAAGTGGTAATTATTATTATTATTATTGCACTTACCACATGCACACACACACTCACACACACACACACAATAACTGATGCTTCTATGTCTTTTACTTTAATGGAAAGAAAACTCCAAAATACACATTTAGATGGAGTTTGTTTTAAGGGAAAAGCCTCTTAATGTAAGTCATTACATTTTCTTGAATTTCCCTCGGGATAAATTAAGTATATATCTATTAACTGGGGAAGTTCTGTGGTATGCTGTAGTTATTTTGTTTATCCTATTCACCTGCAGTACCATGTCAAATTTAGTGAAATTGGCGCATTGTAATTAGTTAATGCTTTTTAATTTGCATATCAATGTGGTGATCGTTTTTGCACTTATTAGACACAGATTTTACTGTATTCACCTGTAGTGTCTCCATAAAGTACAGTACATTAGCCTGTATGGCCATGATATATTGCCCACCCAATCAAACTGCAATCGCTTCACATCGTCAACAAAGCCTCTGGCGCTAACTTGCCATTTGGGTCACAGAATCTGATAGGTCACACATTTTGGCCGGTGTTTGTTGTCCTCTTCCAAGTGTGGCTGTGCGCAGCAGATACGTACTTAGTATGGGTTACGTAGGCAGGTTATAACTAATGCAGGGAGAGGAATAACGACGAGTCCCGAACCTCGAGTCCGAGTCAAGTCTGAAGTCTTTTGAGGACGAGTCTCAAGTCAAGTCTGAAGTCTTTTGAGGACGAGTCTCAAGTCAAGTCTGAAGTTGTGTGTGACTTAAGTGCGACTTGAGTACCAGTCTCAAACTCGAGTCCCCATATCTGCTTTCTGCACATTCAGAATCTCTCCCACATGTGTTCTCTGACATGTCGAGAAAAGTCGTAATATTATCAGACTAACACCATCATGTAATGAGTCTAGTCTCAAGTTCACCTGCCCTATACTCTTCTGTGTATTATGTTATTGCGCTACATGATGAGAAATGTCGTCACATTTTAATATGCAGAATCTTGTGGCATGAGATCTCGACACACCCCTAGTCACAACTCCCTTGGAATGACAACTGTCACAATCAGAATTTGAACCATTCTTCCACTAACATTTGGGAAGTTTAAAAGTGCCACACAATTAAATGTTTTCATCCTATGTAAGTTAGCCAATGGCTAAACTGGAAGTTAGCCAGCTTGATCAGTGGAAGTTTCTGGAGGCATGTTTCACTCTTTATCCAATATGCCTGCTGTTACTGTGTAGTGGAAGCACCCAGAACAACCGTAGAGTGCACACAGTTCAAGCATGAGATAGGTGATGCTTGGCTGATGGTTATACCATCTGTCAATTAGGAAAATACAGAATATCAGGTAAAAATAAAAGGTTAAAAACAAAATACAGGGTACCCCCAGGATTGTCAAAGTTAATCTTTTTTAGACCTTTTTAATACCACCTAGGATGAAATTTAATACCATTAACTTCGGTATAATGGAAAATCTATATGAATTTTAAGCCTGAGAAAATTATTTACAAAGTTACATGAATTTAATAAAATATTTTATTATAATACATTCATATTTAACACACTGTAGCTTTTTGGAGTGTGTTTGTACTTTGTTAAGATAAAATGAATCAAGAACATCACTTTGTGTTGAAAAGTGGTGGGGACATAGGGGTTCAGATTTGGGGTGTGACGATACACTTGGCTCACATGCACGATTTACAATACTGGGTTCACGAGAACAAGACAAGAAGACATTTTAACACTACTTGATGAAATATTCAATGCTGAAATATAAAAATGGGTGGTCTGGGGGTCCCCCAGAAAATTTCCTTCATTCTGGAGACATTTTCTGCACCAATTTATGGTAGAATTGTCTTTATTTACATAAAGTGATTCAGGTGACAAAATAATATAATAGAAAGAATATAATGCAGCACTCAGCAGCTTGTTTTTTTTTAGCTTAAGAATCTTTTTTTGGACAATGCACATTTGTTTCTTCTATCTTTAAATTGCATTGCATGTTTTCTTATTGTGCACATAAATCTTTCTCAAAGTATTTCATTTGTTTTTTAACATTTCTTGTTACAAGCCATTTTCAGAACGAATAACAAACAAAATTTAACATTCTTTAAAAAAGGAATGGATACATGTCCCCAGTATCCACAGTGTAAATGACAACTATGAAATGAATACAATATTTGTGCACTAAGAACTCTTAAAAGCTGGTGGCAAGTCCAACTATGTTTTGAACGGATAGCGGTGGGCCGTGTTGGGTGGCGGAGTGGTGGAGGAAGGGGATTAAAGTAGTAATCTTTACTCATCACCAGTGACGGCAATATTGCCCAGCACCATTGCTCTAAAAGTTGCTCCGTGTATCATCAGCTTTACTCTACAACAGTGGCGCAGACACCGTCTTATACACACACCTGTCCTCGTTGCTGTTGTAACTGACCAGTAACCTGCAGTGGGTCTTCCAGCTCCGCTGTTCCATTAGCGCTCGCTCCGATCCGCTAGTTGTGCTAACCTCAGCTGCAATTCCCTCGGCCTCAACCGCCAACTTGTCCATATCTCTAGCTTTTTGCATTTCAGGCACTTGCCCATTCTCAGGCGACGGACTATTATAAGTTTGTTAGTAGCATGTCAGAGAAGTTTTGTTTTCTTTCCTGAACTAACTGATACGCACTAGAGCTGGATGGCCAGAGCTCGTGCACCGCGAACACTCCACAGTCCAGAGCGTAAAGCTAAACACTGGCAGGAACAGGAATGTTACCTGTACTGCTGTATAACATCAGTCACACCAAAAGGAGTATATTATTAAGTCTCACACACACAAAGTATTTATTTATGACGTTACGGCATTAATTTAATCCAACAAAAGGACAAGAAAAAATGTAAGTCCTTGGTAAATAAAATGTAATACTTTGTAAATGAAATGTAATGCTTTTAAAATACTTTTAAGACCCCGCGGGTACCCTGTAATAATAATAATAATAATAATAATGATAATATAGAAACACTGGAATATAGAAAATCATTCTAGGCCATAGGAAAGGGTATGCTCACCAACATTTCGAAGACAGATATATCCAGTGGTGTCACTGCAGGACTTTTTTTTCCATTTTCCAATACCAATTTTGGAATTGGTAGTCATCGCAGCACACTGATTCTGGTAAAACACAGCAACGGTGAGGTAAAGGGCAAACTATGGTAAGATCCAGGTTAATGATACATTTTCTGCAGATAGATGCTAACATTCCTTGGGACAAACCTTTTTATGTATTTGGCGGAGTCTGAAGTCATGTCAAACAGCAATATCAGCCTATCATGGCTCAATTGCTGAGTGTCTATGGGATCAAATAATATAATCATGATCCCATAGGCATCCAGGAACTAAGCTATACTGAGCAAGCAAACTAAGGGGGTGGGTTTAATTTTCCTAAGCTTTGTCTGATGTAAGGCCCACAGTCTCAGATTTTTAAATTCCCTGATTTATCCATTAACATATATATATCTTTGTAATAACCAATACATCATAAATAATGTCAACTAAGTAATACAGTGGATAAATAAATGAATGAACATTATGACATAACAGAGTATAGTAACAAAGTATGATATTGTATTTGTAATGACACATGTCATTTATTTATGTATTTATTTTTTAACCTGTCCCACCCTGCTGCCAGACAGATTTTTTTTTAACAAGAGAGTTTTAATGTACTTCTTTGTCTATTTTATTATTGATTTAATTATGTATTAATTTGTCACTGTGCCAGACATGCGGGCAAAAATGGGAACGGGGGGGGGGACAAATACACCAGGCATTTAAATGCATTTTGGGTGATCGGATTGCAATCTGATGGTGCTTGACCACATAAAAGTAGAGGTGTAAATGCACCCAGGATGCACTGAAGTGGATCTGATGTGATCTGTTTGGCCAAACCACCTCCGGAGGTGGCCAGGGACACATTGTGACCACATTGAACATGTAAATGCAATTGTGTTGTCAGTCCACACACAACAACTATGCGGGCGAAGTGTGTGTCCATACAGTGTTGGGCATAAACATGCTTAAGGTTCATTGAACATGCTCATGTTTTTGGGGAACGGTTAACTGAACGTATCTGTTTGTGAATGTGAAGTCACACAGTTGAGTTAAACTCCATAAACTAAAATAGCAGAAAGGAGTACACATTATGAAGAAAGGTAGCACAAGGAATGCCAGTTGGAACTTAAGTTTAACCTTCAATTTCCTTGATAATGGAAGCCCTTCTGTGGACTGTAATAGTAAATGCTCTGCAGGGAGGTTAGTGGAGTCCTGGTGATCTTTGGAGACTTGTGGTCCATAACAGTAGTGCTTCCATACCACACAGTAATGCAGCTGGTCAGAATGCTCTCAACAGTGCACCTGTAGAAGTTGCTGAGGATCTAAAGCTGATGATACACAGAGCAACTTTTAGAGCAATTGTGCAGGGCAACGTTGCCATCAATGATAATGAGTAAAGATTACTACCGTAAGCCCCTTCCCCCACCCGCACCGCCCCTATCTGTTAAAAACATAGCCGGACTTGCCACTAGCAAGATTTCCCAGCAACATTGCTCAAAAAGGTACCCCGTGTATCATCAGCTTTAGGTGACAATACCAATCAGTCTCCTCAAGAAGTACAGCAGCTGTTGAGCCTTCATGACCAGCCGTGTGGTGTTCAGTGTCCAAGTGAGGTCCACGTTGATGTGGACGCCCAGATATTTAAGGCTGCTCACCCTCTCAACCTCAAGCTCTTGGATGAACAATGGCTGATGACGTCTCCTCTCCTTCCTCATGTCCACTATTATCTCCTTTGTCTTGTCTTTATTAAGGGTGAGGTTGTTGTCCTCGCACCATGCCACCAAGCTGGCCACTTCCCTCTTGTAGGCCGCTTCGGTCTTGCCAGTGATGTGTTATCACTGCGTAATTGGAATAAGTGGATCCGACAGAAGCAACTTTCACATGGGCAGTGCTCCTCCTTGTTTACAAAGCTTGACCTGACGTAGCTTTTTCAGTTTTCTTTTTCAGTTTTTTAACAAATATCTAACTCATTGAAGCCACAGGTCTTCAATGAACTCGCGTCCTCTGTCTGCCGATGTGTTTTCACTTCTAAGTTTGATGAAGTGATGAGCTCTTGCTAGTGTGCTGACTCTCAAAATGACTGTGTGTATGTGTGTGTGTGTGTGTGTGTGTGTGTGTGTGTGTGTGTGTGTGTGTGGAGGAGCCGCTGAGCCCTGCACTTCGTGAAACCCAGAGCATATTTTTTTCTGTATATTGGCTTAAGTGCTGTGACATAACAATTATAATGTTAGGGGACAACCCAGATTTTTATAAGTTGGGGCCACATTTAGGCAGATTCCACTATTTTCCACGTTGATTAAATTTTTATTATCATATTCTGCAATTCATATAGCCTACTCAATGTGGACACTGGAGACACATAATAAAACTATGTGTAAATGTAATCAGGTTAAAATCTAGATATAATCTGGATACAAAACGCATTTAAATGGTAGGTGCAAAGGTTTTTTCCCTCATATTGTCCTTGCATTTCACATTAGTGTGTCAAGAACGTATTACCTACCGTATTAGCTTCCTCTTGTGAAAGCCATGCGTGATGATGATGATGCATCATCTGCAATGTAAAAGTGTCAGAAATTTGTTTTAATACGCAAAGATAATATATATATATATAAAGATTATATATATATATATATATATAAAGATAGACTTTGCAGCTGCATATAATTCATCAGAAATTCTGAACAAACGTGTACCAGAGGTGCAACCCCAGCTTGTCATAAAAGTGTAATGTATTCTGGCTCCAAGTCAAGACAAATGAAGTGGTATTGCACATCACAAGCAAATTATCAAAAAGGTTTTACCTCCAAATGATGTAAAGTGAGGAAATCGTAATCATACTGCAATGGAAAATCCAGATGTCAGAAATTTTAAGCAGTACAGCCAAAGATGTATTATAAACAATACGATGCATATAATTGATCACAATGCTGAATAAAGTTTGTGTGTACTTGAGGCCTCAGTCATTTGGGCCCTAAGTTGACACAGTTACGCCTCAAGTACAGTAAAGTTTAAGCATGTTACCATAAAAGGCCTGTGAATGATTCGATCATGTTGGTTCTGCAACTATAGAGAAACAGTCACATGTAAAATACAAAAAAAAAACACATAACTCACATACTTAAAATTATACAACAAAAATTACAGTGTCCACTTACTTCAAATCCCCAATTGTTGTATCTCATTGGTCGCCCATCAGTCCAGTAAAATCGGCCACCTTTTATAGTATGCAAACCAATCCACAGGTCTTTGGTAGGTTCCTTAGCCATTTTAGTTGTCAAAAACACTAAAAACAAAACATATATTGATGATTTAAAGGTTCAGTCAGTGTGTATGTTTTAGTGGCATCTAGTAGTGAAGGTTGCAAATTGCAACCAGTGCCTCACGATGCATTCACATGCTCAGATGACTCATAGACTGTATATAAGAAGTGAATGTAGTCATCGTGATGTCACACGTTGGTTTGTGGACTGCCTCCTTAAAGCCTCGAGTTTGACCGATAGGGTGCTGCCATGTTGATTTTTTGCAACCAGCAGCACCGGACATGACCATATTTGGACGAGAGGGTGGAGCTAACGCTTTGTGAAAGCTGCTGGTTAAATTTACACAGTGCCAAGGGTACGAGTTGCCTCTAGCCAAATTGACAGGTAGCCATGGTAATGACTTGTCAATCATCAATAATCCTGCCGTGAAGCATACTTTATGGTCTATTTTCCTCTAAATGGGACCATAATTTACTAAATGAACATCATGTTGTGTTGAAGTAGACATGAAACTAGTGATTGAGACCATAAACTCATTTTGAAAGTGTTTACTGAGGTAATATATCAGGTGAGATGTAGGGTCATTTTACCATTATTTCTAATGGAGCCGGACCTCTTTTTGCAACCAGAAGACACACCCCCTGCTGGCCGTTCGATAGAATGCAGGTTTAAGGGACTTCTGTGTTCGCATCAGTTTGCTGACCGGAAGCTTCCCACTTGGCTTAAACACATCATGTAAACATTCACAATGCAGGTTGGAAAAAGTATGTGAACCCCAAGGCTAATGACTTCTCCAAAAGCTAATAGGAGTCAGGAGTCTGTCAACCTGAAGTCCAGTCAATGAAATGAGATTGAGGTGTTGGTTAGCTGCCCAATAAAAAACACACACCAATTTAAATGTTGCTAGTCTCATGAAGCATTGCCTGATGTGAACCATGCCTCGAACAAAACAGCTCCCAGAAGACCTAAGATTAGGAATTGTTGATTTGGATGAAGCTGGAAAGGGTCTGATGTTCATCAGTCCACTGTAAGACAAACTGTCTATAAATGGAGAAAGTTCAGCACTGTTGCTACTTACCCTAGGAGTGGTCGTCCTGCAAAGACGACTGCACAAGCACAGCACAGGATGCTCACTGAGGTTAAAAATTGTCAGCTGAAATCTCTGGAACACGTTAACACCTCTGTTCACGACTCTACGATCAGGGATGTACTGGGACTGAAATTCAGCCCGGGACTTGAGACGGAGAGGCCTTTTATGCGACTTTATACTTGTATACAGTCAATTTCATTATGATGAAGACGTTCAAGAATTTTTTTATGACACCTGCCTCTTAAGTTTGTATAAGCAAGGCACCACTGCACTGAACAAGATCAGGTCAGGCAAGCCTGAGTCAGTCAGAATGCTTAAATAGTTAAATATAATCAAAAACTACAAAGTAGTCTCATAAAGTAAAATAGAGCAGTGTTGTGTATGTGTGTGCATAAAAATCAAAGCCCTTATCTTCAGCTCTTAATTGGCCTATCTCTGTGTCAGCTTCCGCTGTGCTGGACCCTAACTCTGCTTGTACTGATTGTGCAGCTACATATGCACGAGAAGAACATCAGTAATAAATATAACTAACAATAATCCATTCTCTAATTCTATCTATGGATGATTGCCTACCTAGCCCTGCACACTGGCCCTGTACCTGTCACTGTTTCTGGTTCCATTGTCCTCCTCCTGCTGCTTCTCTTCCTTGTGCTTCAACTTTTGTTTATAATAGGCCTTACATAAATATATAATATATCCTATATGCCTATACATCAGTGCAGATATAAATAATCTCAGGTTATAATAAGTGCATTACTTATCAGCGCCTGTGCTGGGTCCTGCCTCATCTGCGCTGCCACAGAACCTTTCCACCAAGGAAGGGGTTGGTTAATTTGGCGCATGTAGCTGCCTCTTGTGCTGACCTTTTTTTCTCTAAATTCTTATCCTTCCAGCACCATACTTTCTTTTTCCTATTTCTGTCTTTCTTTCTTTCTTCCTTTTCAACATATTTACCTGATCTGTTGTGCTTATCACACCACCTGGGCTGAATAAACATATTGATATTGAACTCCCAGCTAGAAAGCTCATTTGATCTGCGCCAGTCAAATTCAGCATTAGCGAGAATCGGTCCAAGTTGGGAGGGTCTGCTCATATCCCCCCTCAAAATTTAAAGTATTGGTTTGGCCCAGTCTGCACAGACAGATCAATTAAAGTTGAACATGAAAAACTGAAAACAACGGCCCTGTAACGCCCTGGAATGGACCTGCTGTTCAGGAATGTTCCCCTAATTCCCGATGGCCAATATGCCCCTGTCCACGATACATAAAACACTAAACAAGAACAGAGTACATGGGAGGACACCATGGAGGAAGCCACTGCTATCTAAAAAAAAAACATTGCTGCACATCTAAAGTTTGTAAAAGAGCATCTGGGTGTTCCACAGCACTACAGGCAAAATATTCTGTGGACAGATGAAACCAAAGTTTCAACAACAAAACCTCATCACAAGTGTGTAGTATGGCAGAGGGGGCATCATGGTTTGGGGCTTATTTGCTGCTTCAGGCCTCAGGGCCTGGAAAGGTTACAGTTAGGGCTGGGGCAATTTGTCGACGTAATCGACGTAACCGATTACATAAATACCTCGACGCGCATTACATGCGTCGACGTGTCGCTGCATCCGGTGTGGGATTATCCCGGACAAGCTCCAGCTACAAGACTGCGCCTTTGACCATCTAAAGTTTGGAGTATTTCAGACAGACACTCAACAATGTGCTGCTCCGTGAGCTCTGTAAATTGGAAACAGCTTCAGCACAGCTGCTGTCCACGTGAATATGTGAAGCAGCACGAACATGTGAAACGAAGGTAGCCCGCAGCACTTTGTCTATAGGGCAGCACCGCAAATCGTGTTTACTTTCTGTCGCCATACAAGCACGGCACATTATCAGCACAAGGACACGTAGTATTTCTTCATTGCCTTCATGTTAAAAGTAATTTCTGCCCCGCTGCTGCCCGATCGTTACATGATTCGCGGTGTAATCATGTAACGATCGGCTGTTTCATATTTTCTGTTTATTTAACGGCCACGTATGAGCGAGAAAACAGCTGAATCTAATTACAGACAATCTGTGACTGTACAGTCTGTGAGTCCTTTCAGGTGTTCACTGATGCAGAAATACATTTGATTATCATACTGCATTACTCAATATTGAAATGAATCCATGTGAGAAACATTTAAAGTTTTAAGTAAAGTACCCTAATTAATGTCTTATTGTTATTTTCACAACACATAAGTGACGTGGAAATTTGATTCATTTTAGGATTTGCTGCTATTGTCATTATTCTAATGTGCTTCATCAGGATGATCCAATAAAATATAGATTCATTGATTAGACATGTTTTTGATATTTATTTTGGATAAATTGGTATGTTAATCGAGTAATAGGCAACTTTTCTTTCTTTACAAAATTAGTCGTTAGATTAATCGACTAATAGAAAAAATAATCGTTAGATAAATAGACTTGAAAAAAAATCGAGATGTACAACCCTAGTTACAGTCACGGAAAAATTCCAAAGTTTGTCAAGAAATATTGCAGGAGAATATAAGGCCATCTGTCCACCAATTAAAGCTCAACAGAAGATAGGTGATCCAACAGGACAACGACACAAATTACAGAAGTAAATCAACAACAGAATGGCTTCAGCAGAAGAAAATACGCCTTCTGGAGTGGCCCAGTCAGAGGCCTGACCTCAACCCAATTGAGATGCTGTGGCATGACCTCAAGAGAACGATTCACATCACAACAATATTGCCGAACTAAAACAGTTTTGTAAAGAGGAATTCCAAAATTCCTCTTGACCATTGTTCAGGTCTGATCTGCAACTACAGGGAACGCTTGGTTGAGGTTATTGACTGAGGCACTGGGTGGGGATCTCTGGTACTGCCCTAGAATGGTTTTCATCCTGTCAAATAGGAAGTTTTGTGTGTCTGTAAACAACTATGTCTCCTCATTCTGTCCAGTTAAATTATGGTGTGCTTATGGTGTGCTTCCTTGTATCTGCTTCCCCTTGGACATATTATCAATAAACATGGCATTTCTTTTCATATTTATGCTGATGACACACAAATATACTTGCCTGTCAGATCCACAGACCCTGGAATGCTGAGTTCACTTAACAACTGCCTTTGTGAAGTTAAAAAATGGATGTCAAATCATTTCCTCCAGCTGAACTCAGACAAAACAGTAATCCTGGTCATCGGGTCTCAGCAGATGGCAAATCAAATACTGCCATCTGCTGGTTCCCTAGTAAATCACATTAAGCCTGTGGCAAAGAACCTTGGTGTTTGGTTTGATAGTAATTTTAAATTTCGAGCAGCACACCACATGTCCAATCATGTTTTTATCAACTTAGAAATATAGCAAAAATTCGATCTATGTTAACTTTTAAGGACACCGAGACCATTACACGCCTTCATCTCATCACGCCTGGATTATTGCAACAGCCTTTTCACCTGTTTAACCCAAAAATCTATTGATCGACTCCAGACTGTCCAGAACTCAGCTGCCAGGCTTTTAACCAGAACAAAGAAATATGACCACATTACTCCTATTTTAGCTTCATTACACTGGCTCCCAGTATGTTTTAGAATTGACTTTAAAATTCTATTGATCACTTTTAAAGCTCTTCATGGCCTCTCGCCTTGTTATATTTCTGACCTTTTAGTCCCATACACACCAGCACGTACCTTGAGATCCTCGGGCAGAGGTCTGTTGTCTGTTCCAGAGTCTCGACTGAAAACTAAAGGGGACAGAGCGTTTGCTGTCAGGGCCCTGAGGCTCTGGAACAGCCTGCCCGAGGAAATCAGGTCGGCTGAGTCAGTGAACTCTTTTAAGTCCCTTCTTAAAACATATTTTTATTGTATTTTACTAATTTTATATTAATCTGTATTTTAGTCTTTTTAGTGTTTTCATGCTCTTATCTTGTTTTTTTTGTATTATTCTTTACACTTGTTAAAGCACTTTGTAACTTATTTTTGAAAAGTGCTCTACAAATAAGGATTATTATTATTATTTATTATTGCGGTCAACCAGTTATTTAATCCAAGGGTTCACGTGCTTTTTTCACCCTGCACTGTGAATGTTTACACAGTGTGTTCAATAAAAACAGGAAAACATATAACTGTTTGTGTGGTATTAGTTCAAGCAGACTATGTCTATTGATGTGACTTAGGCGAAGATCAAATCACATATTGTGATCAGTTTTTTCCAGAAATCCAGGTAATTCCAAAGGGTCCACATACTTTTTCCTGCAATTGTATAGTATTGGAACGGTAAGGCAAATTCCTTTGTTTTTGTTAGTTACCACAAAGGGTGGTATGTCCTGAGTTATTTAACACATCTAGATGTGAATACCAGGAAATGAAAGCTGAAATTCTGAACTCTTGTCTCATACTCATCTTTTGATCTTAAACCCAAATGTCTTCAGTGAATGACAAAAACAAAGGAATTTGCCTTACCGTTCCAATACTTTTGGAGAGGGCTAGTTATATATATATACAGTGGGTACGGAAAGTATTCAGACCCCTTTAAATTTTTCACTCTTTGTTTCATTGCAGCCATTTTCCAAAAATCAAAAAAGTTCATTTTATTTCTCAGTAATGTACACTCAGCACCCCATCTTGACAGAAAAAAACAGAAATGTAGAAATTTTTGCAAATTTATTAAAAAAGAAAAACTGAAATATCACATGGTCATAAGTATTCAGACCCTTTGCCGTGACACTCATATTTAACTCAGGTGCTGTCTATTTCTTCTGATCATCCTTGAGATGGTTCTACACCTTCATTTGAGTCCAGCTGTGTTTGATTATACTGATTGGACTTGATTAGGAAAGCCACACACCTGTCTATATAAGACCTTACAGCTCACAGTGCATGTCAGAGCAAATGAGAATCATGAGGTCAAAGGAACTGCCTGAAGAGCTCAGAGACAGAATTGTGGCAAGGCACAGATCTGGCCAAGGTTACAAAAAAATTTCTGCTGCACTTAAGGTTCCTAAGAACACAGTGGCCTCCATAATCCTCAAATGGAAGACGTTTGGGACGACCAGAACCCTTCCTAGAGCTGGCCGTCCGGCCAAACTGAGCTATCGGGGGAGAAGAGCCTTGGTGAGAGAGGTAAAGAAGAACCCAAAGGTCACTGTGGCTGAGCTCCAGAGATGCAGTCGGGAGATGGGAGAAAGTTGTAGTAAGTCAACCATCACTGCAGCAATCCACCAGTCGGGGCTTTATGGCAGAGTGGCCCGACGGAAGCCTCTCCTCAGTGCAAGACACATGAAAGCCCGCATGGAGTTTGCTAAAAAACACCTGAAGGACTCCAAGATGGTGATAAATAAGATCCTCTGGTCTGATGAGACCAAGATAGAACTTTTTGGCCTTAATTCTAAGCGGTATGTGTGGAGAAAACCAGGCACTGCTCATCACCTGTCCAATACAGTCTCAACAGTGAAGCATGGTGGTGGCAGCATCATGCTGTGGGGGTGTTTTTCAGCTGCAGGGACAGGACGACTGGATGCAATCGAGGGAAAGATGAATGCGGCCAAGTACAGGGATATCCTGGACGAAAACCTTTTCCAGAGTGCTCTGGACCTCAGACTGGGCCGAAGGTTTACCTTCTAACAAGACAATGACCCTAAGCACACCGCTAAAATAACGAAGGAGTGGCTTCACAACAACTCCGTGGCTGTTCTTGAATGGCCCAGCCAGAGCCCTGACTTAAACCCAATTGAGCATCTCTGAAGAGACCTGAAAATGGCTGTCCACCAACGTTTACCATCCAACCTGACAGAACTGGAGAGGATCTGCAAGGAGGAATGGCAGAGGATACCCAAATCCAGATGTGAAAAACTTGTTGCATCTTTCCCAAAACGACTCATGGCTGTATTAGATCAAAAGGGTGCTTCTACTAAATACTGAGCAAAGGGTCTGAATACTTATGACCATGTGATATTTCAGTTTTTCTCTTTTAATAAATTTGCAAAAATTTCTACATTTCTGTTTTTTTCTGTCAAGATGGGGTGCTGAGTGTACATTACTGAGAAATAAAATGAACTTTTTTGATTTTTGGAAAATGGCTGCAATGAAACAAAGAGTGAAAAATTTAAAGGGGTCTGAATACTTTCCGTACCCACTGTATATACAGTATATAACTGGTGACCGGGGCATTTCAAATGTCCGATTTTCTGAAAATAAACATTACACAAAGGCTGCACTGCATGGTGTTTGACGTCATGCGCACAGCACAGACAGCCACACACACTCAAGCTAAAATGTCGTAGGCATGGAAGTGCTTCACTGTGAATAAAGAAGACACAACGCTCCTTATATGTAAGGCCAAAATAAGCCATGTTTCCACACCTGCAGAGAAACACACAGAAAGAGACGCTATCTTGTATTACGTTAGAAGATGTGGACATGGTAGATATTTTACAAGCATGGACCAGGTAAAGCAACAGTTAACACAGCTGTTAATGCTGCGTCATTCAGTACCATGGTGATCTTGATCAGTAATAATAAAAATAGTAATAACAGAAATGGAATTGCGGGTGAAAACATTCAATTATCTTTATAAAACTGCTGACAAATTAAGTCAAAAAAACAGTCAGATAGAGAGAGAGGTGCATGTGTGTCTGAAGGGAAAAGCAAGGTGAGCAGATTACTGTGTATATATATATATTGTGTAGCACTTCTAATGAGTGGGTGTTTCTTTTCTGTACTCTTTTAGGTGCCCTGTGGATGTAAATATTTCTCTGATGCTCTTGATCAGTTTGTAGGTCTACAACAAAAGTGTATCCGGTTTGGTTGTACTTGGTAGACACAATACTCAATGCAGGGCTGCAAACTCATCAGGGGTGAAAAAGGAGCATTATATGCATTTCTCTACAACAAAAAAAGAGTTTTCTGAAGAAAAATCTTCCAAACAAACCTTGCACATGTCTTGAAAGAATTGAGGCCAGATTTCCTCCCATTGCTTTGCACTGTGTCCTCGCTCCCTCCCATGTCTCATTCTGGCTGGTAATGATGTTGTAACACTGTAGGTGAAAATCAACAGCTTTGTGGTTTTCAGACTGAAGGTTCATTTCATTGCAGGCACTGAGATTTTAATTCTATGCAACATTAGTTCTATGACCAAGCGGCCAAACAACTATAAGAATTAAAAGTGACCTCTGACCTTTGAGTCTAATTTTTTCCAGTTTTGTGGACAACCACCTGTTGGAGGAACTGTCGGTGCTACGGTGGTGTTGACAGGTGGTGAACCACTGCGTTTACATATGGATTTGTGCTCATACCCACAATTATAATCATGCCAGAACCCTGTGAGCCAAACCAAAAATACTAAATATATATGCATTTTTACAAATAAAAACTAATCTCAGACTACTTATTTAATATATACTGTGTATATACATTTTACGTTACTCACCCATAGAGCCCTTCATGACAGCACAATTCTCATCATTGTTTTGGAAGTTAGGTTGATTTTCATCCCACCTTTGAAACACCACTGGAGAACCATCCATCCACCTTTTGGAACACAATATAATTACTTGAAAATTTCCAATGCATTCATTGCCTACTCTTACTTTCATTTCCATTTGTTTTTTAAATATTATAAATGGTTGTGTTGCAAAATAGTTTGAGAAAAGGAGCTCTGGTTTAATCTGTCTTCCCGATGCCTGCACTTACGAGGCCGCTAAACAAAAAATGTCTGCCGACCCATCTGTAAGCCGCCTTGTCAGTGTGGCTGCTGTGGAACGATGTTAGTGCTCCCCCTGAAAAAGTTCAGTTTCAGCCCTAAAATTTCTACTATCGTCTTTTCTAAATGTTAACACGTTTCTCCCATCCTAAATGACATCAAATCTAAATCCATTACTGGCTAGCAGTAAATATATATTATTGCACTGTATTGAATAATGCAGTTGAATGACGTCACTTCAGACAACTTTTACACTTCTGTAATAACCATGTATATTTGATTGCACTCTGCATAGGGCTGCAACTAAATATTATTTTCGTAGCCGACTAATCTGTTTATTATTTTTTAGATTGGTCGACTAGTCCTGATTATTTTTGTCAACCCTAATCCTAATTAAGTGAATGAGGTTTTATTATTCTTAATGAATAATAGCCTATCAACACCAGGAGGAAAATAGGGAAGAAGACAAGGCAGAGTAGGCTACTCCAGCCAGCACAGAAAGCGCAAAGAACTAAGGAAAGGCTGGAGTGCTTACAAGAGTTTTGCTTTGGTATGTTGTTTAGAATAATAACGTAAAAGTCCCCTTTCATACTACTTCTGTTGTTTATTTATAATTTTTTCCAAAGTACTTCTACGTTTCACAAGCAAAGAATGAAGAATTTTCTAAATCTACACAATTGATTTTTCGTCCCAGATTTTCTCAGAAGTGTATTTAGTGATGGAATACAAAACATGTAAAAAAAAAAAACAACCTTTCTGCTGTTAGACTATCTCCGTTGCTTTCTGCACCTCGCTTAAATGCTTCTTTTTTGTGCGTAGTCTAAGTGGTACTGCCCCCAGCACTTCAGTTACAAATGAACAACCAGAAAGTTTCTCAAGGGGAAGATGGTTATCTCTCCCCTTAAACAACAATGTGTTTAAAAGGAAATTCAACGTTGACAAATTATCAATTGTCAATTATCTCGACTAATTATTGCAGCCCTAACTCTGCATGGAATAAAGGAATTATACATGACTTTTCTTTGTTGTGAAATCAGTATTATACAGTATCTCACAAAAGTGAGTACACGCCTCACATTTTTGTAAACATTGGATTATATCTTTTCATGTGACAACACTAAAGAAATGACACTTTGCTACAATGTAAAATAGTGAGTGAATATACAGCTTGTATAACAGTGAAAAGCCGGTAAACAGGGCTTCAGCTCAGCTGTATATGTTGCCAATCAGCTTGGCAACATGGACTGGAGCAAGAGTTTCAGAGTGGTGAGTTATTAATCTGTAACAAATGTATCTTTCATCCATAAAGTTATAACTGAGCTCTGTCTCTACATCACAGTAACAACTTTATCTTTAATGTCCAATTTGGGCCCAATAAGCCATTTTCCCTCCCCTCATTGTTGTTACAAGGTCTCAGGTGTGAATGGGGAGCATGTGTGTTAAATTATGTGTTGTGCTCTGACACTCCCTCATACTGGTCACTGGAAGTTAAATATGGCACCTTTGAGGATCTGAAAAAAAGAACGGTTGCTCAACATAAAGATGGCCTAGGCCAGGGGTCGGCAAATAAGTCTGGCATCAGGCCAAATTTTTTCAAGCCATTATATGGCGGACCAGAACAAAGTCAAATTATTTAAAATCCTTGCATACTCATGTGCATGTTTAGCTCAGTAGGTACTGTGCGGGAGTCCCCTTAGGAAGACAGGAAGATCCATTCCAATTAACAATGTATATTTTCCCCCCTTATTACTTGATTATAAGGACACTTTTGCACATGCTCACAATAAGGCACGTGCGTGCTGCAGTGTGTGTGCGCCCGGCGTTTGAGCCGCATTCATAAACCTATGGACGCTTATTTTCATTTCCCTGAGGAAATTCAGGGTGCGAACTACGGGAGAGCCAGGGGGAGCTTAGCTCCCAATAACAAGACATCAGCTCACCTAAAAGCATGATTTATGATATTTTAGGGCGTCTCTAAAATATTGACAGCATGCTTTATTGACATTAATCTTATCATAGATCATGCGGAGGATCAGACTTCATCCCGCCAGAGGAAACAATCACTGATCGACCGCAGCTGGCCAGTTGCTCTGCAATCCTTTCCCTGGTCCGCCCCACTCCCTCTCCGGTGCCGACAGGCTGTGAACGGTTCGTGATCGTTGGCTGGATGAATATTACGCATGATCCATGCACTACTGCAACTGGAGGCTCCCTGCAGCACCACACAACTTTCTACATTCTTCCCAGAGGTGTGTCAAGCAAGCCAGAGACTCTTTTGAATGTCCTTCAAAACTCTTCAAAGTAAAAGCTTTCAATAAACTCAACATAAAGCATTGCTCCAATAATGTAGTAGCCACAATCACTTAAGAGGAAGTGATTGTGTGAGTAACTGTATCTGTCATGATCTATTTCAGCACCAGTCGCTATCAATTTATTTTTTATTTTTCTGCTATCAAAGCAATCTGGCCGCGGGCCAGATATAATTGTTGGCGGGCCAGTTCTGGCCTCAGGCTATAAGATTGCCAAGACCCTGAAACTGAGTTGCCCGCAACCAGTTTGCTGAAGACAAGCAGACTAAAGACATGGATTACTGGAACCATGTCCTGTGGTCTGATGAGACCAACATAAACCTGATTGGTTCAGATGATGTCAAGCGTGTGTGGTGGCAAACAGGTGAGGAGTCCAAAGACAAGTGTGTCTTGCCTATAGTCAAACATGGTGTTGGGAGTGTCACGCTCTGGGGCTGCATGAGCGCAGCCGGTAGTGGGGAGCTACAGTTCATTAAGGGAACGAGGAATGCCAATATGTACTGTAACATACTTAAGCAGAGCATGATCCCCTTCTCTTCGGAGACTGGGCCGCAGGACAGTATTCCAACATGATAACGACCCCAAACACACCTCCAAGACGACCACTGCCTTGCTAAAGAAGCTGAGGGTAAAGGTGATGAACTGGCCAAGCATGTGTCCAGACCTAAACCCTATTGAGCATCTGTGGGGATCCTCAAACGGAAGGTGGAGGAGCGCAAGGTGTCTAACATCCACCAGCTCTGTGATGTCGTCATGGAGGAGTGGTAGAGGACTCCAGTGACAACTTGTGATGCTCTGGTGAACTCCATGCCCAAGAGAGTTAAGGCAGTGCTGGAAAATGAAATTTCGGGCCCAATTTGGACATTTTCACTGAAGAGTGTACTCACTTTTGTTGCCAGCTGTTTAGACAATAAAGGCTGTGTGATGTATTTTGAGTTATACAAGCTGTAACTTTACATTGTAGCAAAGTGTCATTTCTTCAGTGTTGTCACATAAGATATACATACATAAGATATAATCAGATATTTACAAAATGTTAGGTGTGTACTCAGTTTTTTGACATTCTGTATATCAGCCCGTGGCAGTCATGCTCTGTAAATATCGGCATTGGCCATTGTAAACCCCACTAGTCTTGACACCAGGCAGCTGAATCCACTGAATTTTGCTCAAAGAAGCTGCACTAATCAGTACTTGTACAGTAAATTTTTTTATAAATGAATGTCATGTGTAAGAATTTGCTTGTAATGGCTAACCTACAGAACTTCCACTCTACCCTACAGTACCACCGAGCTCTAGAAAGCTCTTTAGTCTGTTTTGGATCATTGTTTTGGTTTTCTGACTCTCAAACTCCGCTCTCATCAGCCTCCTTACCTGCCAGGGCAGGCAGCTGTTTTTCTTTGAAAAGTTCTGCTAAACCAATCATGTACCTGCCCAGCACTAAACGGCAGACACAAAAAGTAAAAAACTAACTACTACAACATAGTGAACACTGTGTAGCATCTAGCAACATGTAAGAACAGACATCTCCCTCATGAATTGTTGATGACCAAAACAGAACTAAATGAAGAGTGAATATTTGACTCACATTTGTCGGGTGGCCAGACTATTAAGATTAAATTGTGGCCTTATTTCTGTGCCAGAGATTAATGATGTTTACAATAGACACAAATATCTGACTGGTTCAGCACTACTGGTATCAGGCCAACCTGTCTCCAGTAGTGCAACAGTAACAATTCAAAATGCTCCAATAAAATTGCATAAAGCACAACTCATTGTTCATCAGCTCAAATTTGACACTTTTATTTGACTTCATCCTCCTTTTTATTTTATCTATTATTTAATTCATACTCACCCAAATGTACTATCAAGATCTACAGTCAGGCCTATCCAGTAAGACTTATAACTTTTGGATATCTGCAAACACAAACAGAGGCACATGGTAAAAACAAAAGTACTTACATTACAGTACGTTGTGAGCATGGACTGTATATAAGAAGTGGACGTAGCTGCCATGACTTCACTGATTGGTTTGTGACCATATTTCAATGAGAGGGTGGAGCTGGGGAGGATATATATTGTTAGTCCCCTATCCTGATTGCCAGGTCTCCATGGTAGCGATTTGTCAATCACAAGGTAGCCACGCCCTAAAGCATACCCTGTTTTTTTAATGTATTTCACTCTAAATGGGATTATAATTTGCTAAATGAACATCATGCTGTATTGAAGACTTGAAACTAGTGAGTGAGAATATAACCTCCTCTTTTATTGAGGTAAAAATTATATATATATCCCACTTATTTTTGCAACCAGTAGAGTCTCCCCCTGCTGGCCATAAGAAATAATGCAGGTTTAAGACACCTAACGCATAGGCTTCACTCTTCAGACTCAGAGGCTACGTCCACTTCTTATATACAGTCTGTTTCTGAGATTAAATGCTATAGCTAACGATTAATGTCAGGATTTTAATGTCACTGCTCACCTGTTTCCACAGAAAGACACTTTCAGCTTCACTGTTGATAGTTACCAAGTCACCATGCTTCTGCTGGCAGTAGTGACGAGCTTCTTCCATGGCCATCGACATGCTGTTAATATAATACTGATCCCCATTCCATTCTAGCCATCCGTCTGAGGTCTCATTGTAATCTGCAAACATGTTTTACATATATATATATATATATATATATATATATATATATATATATATATACAATATTTAAAGTGGTCATATTATTCTCATTTTCAGGTTTACTGTATTTAGGGGTTGTACAAGAACAGGTTTACATGGTTTCATTTTCAAAAAATGACATATTTTTTATTCATACAGCGCATTCCTGCAGCACCTCTTTTCACCCTGTCTGTTGAACGCTCCATTTTAGCTACGGATTGATGCATCTCACTTCTACAATATCTTTGTTGGAAGTTGCACACGCGCAGTACCTAGTTAAGGACTACTAGTCAATCAGAAGCAGAGTAGGGCGGGTCCTGAAAAAACAATAGATGGCTTCAGTTCAGCTGTAGGTGTTCCCGGATCAGCTTAGCAACATAGACTGGAGCAAGAGCTTCAGAGTGATAAGTTATTCATTTGTAACATATTTATCTTTCATAACATTTTAACTGTCTCTACACCACAGTAACAGCTTTATGTTATTTGACTGCCTGGAAGGTAGCTAGTGTTTGGAAGGGAGAGTGGGGGTAAGGGAAGGCGGCAGGCGGATGTCTTGTCACTGTGCGCTGCACCGTGCCTGACTAGCCACTAGACGAGCATTATGATGCATGTTACAACGTGATGCAACATGGTAATGGAAAAATGTACAGGTGTGGGTTCAGATTTTCAGGGTTTTTTTAGCCTTGCAAGCAGCATGGCTCTATGGATGGCAATGTCGATTGGCTGGCTGGTGCACCACTTTGGTCTAGAAAGAAATATCTTTGGTAATACTGTAACTTTTCCCTAGTAACACCATGAGGTTCACATTTGTGAACTTTGTATATTTTATTTGAAAATATTTAAAATGCATTGGATATTACGCTAACATTTACAGATAAGGAGAATTAGTTCATATCCATGTTTCTGTGCGCCTTGAATTACCCTATTTATAGCAGGTTATTAGTTATCTCAAAATTTTAATTCTACTTAATTCTCTGCCTTATTTTAGTGTTTACTCACAAACTACTTTAGTCTTCCCCATCTAGCTTTTCCCTTCAGACACAGAAACACCCATACCTATTTTTCTTTTTCTCCCTGTATGTGTCTGCTCCGTTGACTGCATTTGTCAGCAGTATGTCTTATAAAGTCACCGAAAAAATTGCATTTCTAGTTTTGTATGTGTTGGCATAGAAAAATGGCCCACTTACCTCGAGAAAGTTCTGGAGGTGGACTTGGAGTCACTCCTGTAAGGGCATAACCAGAAGATAATTCAGAACACTGAACAGAGCACTGCAGTGATAGTAGGCAGCGGCGAGTTGAGAATAGTTTCACCAAAAAATGAATTGAGGAAGGCTTTGTTAGAAAGCCAAGCTTGCTCAAAATAACCTTCAGCAAAGGTTAAAAAAGTGTTACATGCTCTTCTTTGATACCTTGGTACAGTAACCAAACAAATGAGAAAGAGAAGGTTTCTGTCCCTCATTTTACCTGCACGGATCTGGCACAGCCAGTTATGGCTCGTCTCACAGTGCACATCGTTCCAAGACCCACTGCTACTACGCTTATACATTTTGAATTCAGTGCAAGACTCTACGTTGTTTTTATTGTTTGGCTCTCCATCCTCCCAGTGTTGAAAGTTTACCTGTAAACAAAAGTAAACAATACAAACACAGTGATTTAGAATTATATTGTGTATTTTATCGAGTCCCCTAAACTAAAAATTATTTACTCAACTATTAAAGCAGAAAACTGTTGAACTCACTGGGGATCCATCACTCCATACATAACCGGTGACTGGGTCAGGGGCACTAAGTCCAATCCAGACTGTTTCATGGCTATAATGGACAAATGTATATTAAAGATTTAAATATGAAATCTGTATTTAAAATGTTAAAAGAAGAAACATTTTTGTATTTTTTTCTACTTTGAAAGGTCATACCGTCCTGGTAGTTGTTGTAGCTCAGCTTCGCTGTGGATGCTGAGCAGGTCTCCTCCGATGGCCTTGCAGTAATCTCTGGCCTCATACCACGTCCTCTCTTCTGACCCAAACAACTTAAAAACAAGACATAGAGCTTCAACATGGTTTGGGAGTGTCACTTCACAACAAGCTCTGATGAGTCATTTAAAGGGACAAACAGTGTTTTATTGTCTTTGTATGTGTGCATATTCGAGTAGTTGTGACAGACAGTTACACAGATGTCATCATATTTACACTGTTGATCTCAACTGTCTTTTTAGATTTTGGAAAAAAGGACTTAGATTAATTTAAGACTCCATTTTAATGGGTGTCATATTAACACTACTGAGTAACCAGCTAACAGAGAGGAGAAATTCAATCACATAAGTCAGGCCGAAAGGACGGAAATAAAATTACTAAACCAAAAATCGTAAACTGAATTGATCTTTAGGCGGAGGATTTTATTTTTAGACCTCTACCTTGAAGCAATAGTTTCTTGATCCTATTGGAGTCCAGCCGTCAACACACCCGGTAGGGGCACGAGTGGGTGGTGGAGGGGTCAAAACCGCGCCCTCTGCCAGGTGTTTGCAGATGTATTTCACCTTATTGTTGCAGGGCAGCACATCCCAGAGGCCAGCAAAAATCCCAGTTTTCATGGCAACACAGCCCTGTTGGTGACCTTGCATTGTTGAAGGAGAAATTGTGAAATGTCAATAGTGAAGCCGCTATCTGCCACATATGAAGTTTAAAATTTCTCCTTACCTGGCATTTCAGCATTCCAGTGAGTAAATCTCACTGAGTCTGTGTTGGTCCACACAAATTCGTCAATGTTTTTCTGGTTTGAGAGGCCCAGCCAGAAGTATTTCTCTGGTCTCAACCCCACCAAGCTGACGAGGAATGCATTATCCACCCTGGAAATGTTTGCACAAGCAAGATCATAGGAATTCTGGTGTCAGAATTTTGTACTGCAACAAAACATTATATGGTTTAAATTGTATTTGTTAATACTAGACATTTAGGTAAAAAAAAACATGCTTAGAACATTTGGAATTAAAAAAATTGTTCTTACCCATTTGAAACATCAGCTAAGTAAGAACCTGAACTTTTGCAGTCATCTTTAGCTTCATCAAAAGTTTTGATCTGTGTGCTTATAAAGTAGCAGTATGAGCCATGTCTTCTCCAGCCCTGGAAAACAAAAACAGTGAAAAAAAGAGAATTGTATGATTTCATGTATACATGATACATGCTTTACTGTATGATTTATACATCACGAGTATGTCTATATATACTGTCCACATGTAAAGTGTAATAAGCGTAACATTCATTTAGCTCTTTGCTTTGGTATCTGTGAGAAAAACAACTGGCTCTTTCGCTGCTTGGTGCACCACTGTGCTCGCTAGCTATCTTGCCAGGTATGTTTGTCTGCTTTGTCAAACGGGGCAGGTTGAGTGCCGTGGGTTTATTAGAGCTTTGCCCCACTGAAAACTGCTGCTCCAGGAGACAACCGATATACTCATCTCAAAAAAGGCTAAAAAGCTCTGTTAGAGTTTGTCTGTCTTAGGGAGGTGACAGAATTAGGTGAGGTGGCTGGAAGTTCAGGCACTAACCCCAGGTTAAACTTTGGGGATTATTTCATGAAGAAGAGATAAACAGTTTTCAAACAGATAAAATTAAGGAAAGTTAACGCACAGGTTTGCAGCCGACATCCTGCTCCACTTCATCTCCAGTGGGTTTTGAGGCACTCATCTTCATACAAATGAAGCCATGCTTCTCTTCACACACACGGTCAGCCCAGTTTCCATTCTGCAACAAAGTACGGTAAAATGTATGTGGAGAAATGTACTGGAAAGTACTACAATCAATGTATTGATACATCAAACAAAAATGCCAGTCTTGAAACTGTACAAATGTAATATGATACAGACATATACAGTAGACAGTGTGTGTGTAAAATTGAGTAAACAAATTTCAAAATTAAAAGTGCTCCAGGTTAGGCTGCTGGACGAAGCTTTTAATACAAATCTAATTGAAAATAAACTGCAGTATAACATGGCTTAGTGTTTGACACAGGCAATGTAACTGTAGTGGTGTGGGGTTTATTTGTAATTTTTATTTGAAAATATTTGAAAGAATACATTACCCTATTTCTAGTGGCCTATTTTATTTCTTATTTCACCATTTAATCTGCTCACCTTGCTTTACCCTTCAGACACACACCTCAACACTCTCTCTCTCTCTCAGTATTTGTCTGCTCTGTTGACTTTATTTGTGAGCAGTTTTATAAAGACAACTGGCGTTTTGAATTTTTTCACCCGCGACTCCGTTACTGTTTTTTTTGTTGTTGTTGTTGTTGTTAATTACTGATCAAGACCAAGCTGGAAATTGGTCCCCAGCCGGTCGATCATTGCATTACTAATTTTCTCTCAATGAGTGTATGTTATGTGCCTATAATTGTAATATGTGCACTATACCCCAGTCGCGTCAGAAATCAGTGTGGGTGGGCACAGTGAAAATCAGGTGGGCCTAGTTCTCCCCTACAATATAGGATCTAAAGCGTAGCCTATGTTGTACTATAATAACTTAGTCCATTACAAATATTATTGCCTGAATGCATCACAGTTTAATCACACAGGCGTTATTACAGGCACAACATGAACATAACAGCATAGCTTAACCGGGCACGGCGGCCACATATTCTCACACAGCTGACGCAGCAACAGCATTAGCTTCAGAGCTACACTGCCACCAACTTGCGCAGTAACGTTAAAAAATACATTTGAACCTAGCCTGGCATGGCGGCCACATATAGCCTAAACCACACACACACGCACAGATGGTAGGTGCAGCAACATCAGCATGAATGAAGCATGAAGCAATTGTACACCAAACAAAAACTATAGCCTCCTATCGAATAAACAATACCCTAACATTGACATAGGCTAAGTACAGTCTGAAATAGTAAATTAGCTTACGACAGGGCTTGGTGTTGAACACTGATATTATTTCATCATAGTGCAATGATTCAGTCAGTTCTCTTTCAAAGGAGAGCAGGGACAAAGAGTTCAGTCAGTGATGCCCTGATGCCAGTTTTTATCCAATTGACAGTTGAAAACAGTCTTTCAACAGAACAGCTTGTTATGGGTAGGGTGACAAGGGCCCGCAGGAGACGATTCATTTTGGGAAATATGTCACTAGGACATGCGTCGAGCACCTCCACAAGGGATGGAAAGGTCCTGTCCGCTGTGACCTTTCTCTTCAGCTGCTGTACAAATACTGCATGTTCTGCATCTTCCACATCGATGGAAAAGTGTGTGCTGGCGGGCTGTATTAGTGCCTTGTCACAAAAGGTGTCTGACTGAGGCAAGCACGCAGCATGTACGCGTCCGCCTTAAAACGAGTGTTCAGTTCCATGATTTGCCTGTCTAATATATCATTCCATATATTTTTTAGGTCAGAGTTGTCCTTTACAGGTGATGCTTTGCCCATAGTAGATTCAACCTGCATATCGCCCAACTTAACTAACTTCCTCTTTCGAGACCCAGTGACGTCCCAGTTCACAATGTCATGTTGCTTCATCAGATCATCTGTCAATGTCATTACCTTATTAACGTAATTTTCTGTCCTCCTGAATGTAGTGTAGCTCTCTTTAAGGCCTTTGACTAGATCAATGCAATCTGTAACTGATATGATGGAAGATTGCAAGCCCTTAGTGGCGTAGTCACTCATTTCAAATAATTTCTTGAACGTGACTAATAGAAACACAATTTTTTTGTTTGTATATGCTGATGTAGGGATACAGCTTCAAGTTTTGTGTGGCCGGAGCTTTCAGAGAATTCAGCAAGGGTCTACAAAATTGGGCCCAAAAGTGCCAGGACTTTACTTACAGCAGGATCTCTCTAGTTCTAGCGTTATTTTCCCCGGTCGCAGCTGTTGCTGGATTTCTATAAATCTAGCATGTCTATGTGATCCTGCCATGAAACTATGCAGGTTGTTGATGACCTCAAAAAATTTTGAAAAGCTGGGGGATACCTTTGATACTGTGCACAGGACGAGCTTTAGGCGATGGGAATTGCAATGCACATATATGGCGTGAGGGAACGTTTGCTTCAAAATCATGTGTACCCCTCCTTTGTTGCCGGACATAACCGATGCCCCATCGAAACCAAATCCAACGCACAGAGCTGGGTCCAGCTGCAATGGCTTCAGTACTTCCAGGATCTTTGCTGATATAGCATTTACGTTCATGTCCCCAGTCTCCACAAATCCCAGAGCCCTTTCCTTCAATTGGTCTTTGTGTATGTATCTGATACAGACTGCCACAAGCTCTCGTTTTGAAGTCTTTACACCCATCTGCCAAAATTGCATAGTATGTGTCTGACTTGTCATGCAAATGCTGCGTAGCAATGCTGCGATTTCCAGTATCTCATTCTGTATTGCACTTGTTGAGGAGAAATCGTCGCAGTAGTAGGTGTCTGGGTTGAAAATGGTGGATGAACTTGAGGTGAATTCTCTTCCCCTTGCTCCTCACGGCGTCTTTTTGTTACAAACTTGAGCAAATTGCTTTGTTTCGCCATGATTATCTAAACTTACATTAAAAGAAGCTAGCTATAGCTGAAAACTATCAAAGACCGTTTCGTGCAATGCACTCACTGAGTGAAAGAAGAGGGGCTGTTTGCTACCTGCCATTTGCTAAATAATGTGTCATTCAAAAAAATCTGACCTATCATCATCAAATGGTAAACAAGCTGGAAGAAACAAAATGTTTTGACTGCACTGGATGATCGATCAGTAAGAAAGGAAGCCACGAATAGGTGGACCCTCAGGCCCACCCATCTGTGGCTACGCAGTTGCTATACCCACATGATGCTTCTTACCTCTCCGCTGATGAGAACGCAGTCCTTTATTTCAAAAGGGCCAGAAGGTTTCCCAAATTCCCAGCTAGTGAAACTGACAGTAGTGTGGTCACTCCAGTCAAACAGCCCCTCTGTCTTCCTGTCATTCAGTCCAATCCAAAGCTCATCAGCGGATGCTGCAGACATGAACAATCTTTTCTGTAAAATATTTGCCTAAAACTGAATATCTAACATTCGGTGTACAGTTTAAATTAACTCAGTGCTACCTGTTTCAATATACTGACTACCAATTGATTGATTGTCACTTATTATTATTGCATTATTGACTAATTCTTCAGCTGTTGAGCTACCAGCTGGCTAGTGGCATTCAATCATATTTCTGAAGGTTTACACTCCTTGTTTTTGCTCTGCAATGCACTCATGTCAATGCTGCTGCCACCACCCCAGTCCCCTCCTCATGTGGTAAACATTTGGTTGTTTTTAAAAAATGAAAAAATGTTATTCTAACCTTTGCCTAAATTAAAGACCACCTCCACTGACATCATTACTAATAAATAATTACGAAGGCCATTCATTACTTGGGTGGGCTAATTGTTTAGACCATCATCCAGTAAGTAAAAGATCTGTCAGGATCTGTTAACATCAGCTTAGTAAATGACAATGAATGATTGTAGATGATTGTGTGTTGCCTTTTTGTGGTAGCTGATGAGGGCAGTGCATCACAAGAAAATCCTAAAGAAAGGCCCGAGGTCTTAAAAGGTTTGTATTCTTTGTTGTAAGGGTTTCTTCTTTACAGGTAAACTTGTTTGTTTTTATTGTCTTCACGTACCATATCCAAGTTGAGAGATGACAAAGCTTTGGTCCTCCACATTGCGGATGCTGACCAGGTCTCCTCCATCATTACGACACTGTCTTTGGGCATCAGACCATGTTTTCTGAGTGCGACTGAGGTGGAAGCAATGACCATTGTAGGGAGTCCAAGGACTTGAACAAAATCCTGTCTCAATAGCTGATTATGAAAAGAAACAAAGAAATCCAATGATTGATCAACAGTACTGGGTAGTATCAAGATGTTACGGTCTCCCAACGGTACTTCAAAAATACGACGACTCCTCTTTCTATTAAACTGATACGGAGATGCTATATTGAGATGTTATACTGTAGTGCACAACGGAGGCAAGCAACGCCCCATGAAACTGCCTGACATCATCTTCAACGTAACAACACGATTAACTCTTTACATTTTCCAGGATTTAGTAAACAACGCACACAGTGGAGCTTCAGCTACAGCCTTCATTTGCTGCATTCACCTGCCGCTCGCAAGAATCTATGGAAGAAGGTTCTTACCTCCTATCTGTTCATTGTTCAGTGGGCTGTAAGTATTTAAACTCAGCAAAACTTGTCTAAGTAGGCTATCTACATATTAGACAAACAGCACTGTAGGCTAGACAATGCTTAGATTTATTTGGTTTTATTACACAAATACAGTAATATGGCCTATACACCCCAGTGAAATGTCAGGAAGGTATGAAAAATAAGATACTGCGCAAGCCTAATTGACTACAGCTATATGGTTCCCAGGAAATGTGTAGAATAGATTTCTTTTTTACCTTGCGTAGGCTGTTGCTCAGCCACTTCACTGTAGCAGATATACCCAAGTTTCTTGCTGCAAGGTGAACTTTGCCAGGAGTACTGTACAGCAGGATCAAAAATTGCACAGTTGTATCCCGGATTAGGAAGAGGATGTCCTAAAACAAGATGACAGTTATGCTAGACTTGTTGATTTTTCACACATAGCACATATTCACTTTAATAATATTAATCAAGGGTTTGAGATTGTAGAGAAAACTCAGATAACATTACGAGAAAACACACAAATGTTTTAAACACAAATGTTTGTTTGGTAGTCACAGGTTTAAATCAGGAGTATTTTACTAGCCAGCTTCCCTCTGCTTGAGCTTGCAGGTGTTGACTGATGATATATTACCATTATTATATCCAAATAGAAACACAAAGTCTTAAAGTGGTGGAAATACCTACCTGAGTCCCATTTCAGATAGCGGTAAGGCCTCCCGGAAGACCATTTCCAGCCATGTTCTGGATCCAGAATCAGCCCAGTCCAAAGCTTATTGCCCCCTGTCCCTAGTAATGCTGTTGGGGGTATGGGAAACAAAAATGATACAATAATGACCATAAGTCACCTGACCTGTGCCATTAGTCGTTGGAAAGGCTCAATGATTATTTTGGAACATGTACACATTCAGATTTTTCAATGCAACAATGCATTTCAGAATATCTACTGTAAAGAGTGATATATTATCCATTAATGGAAAAACTTAGTTGTTCAAAACAAAGAGCACAAACTGAATTGGTACATAATTATTGTATGTGCTCAAATTCCTGCTCCATTTATCAACACATTGAGTATAGAGTCAGTGGCTCCTTACCTGTGACATAAGCCTGCTCGTGAGGATTTGTGATACTGAGCAGGGAGGCCCCCTGCTGTTTGCAGCTGGTGTCAGCCTGGGACCAGGTCAGAGCGGAGTTTGCATTGAGCTGGTAAAACGCTCCTGTTGTTGGGTGTATTTTCCAGCCCTCTTTGGCTGTAAATGTACATAAAAAATATGGATATGTTAGTATAAGAGAGTATAATACTTTCGGTTTCAATCGGTCGTAAACACAACCTTCGAACTCAAAATATTTTAACTCGCAAACTTTAAAAGAATAGAAATGAGTAGGGACAAACTACAGAAAGGTGAGTTAGTTAAAAGAAAATGAGGTCACTAAACAATTAATGTCAAAAATGGAGCCCTCCAACAAGGACAATTCCGCCATGTTAGCTAGCAAAGAAGCTGCGGGTCTGGAGACGAATTACTCCATGAAATGCTGCCTATCTCTTAAGACCTACTTGACTTTAAAAAAAAATATGCACACAGATATTTCCGAGCAAAGGCATTTGCTTCCAAACTCCGTTCACGAGGATCCGAATCCAATGGATCCCACACGTATGGGGACATGCATGAGGCTGCACATGAGCTGAGGAAGCAGGGAATCAACAAACAAACAAACAAAAATAGTAATATAAATAATAATAATATATATAATAATACAAGATCCCAAAACTAAATAAATATACCACAAACTGAAGGAAATTAAAGAGTGTTTTAAGGAATATTATAAAAGATTATATTCACAATCTCAAATTCATTCAATGATCAGAAAATGGAGACACATCATTACAGAAGATCAAAATAAAGCATTACATTTATCTGACACTTTTATCCAAAGCGACTTACAATTGCTATATATGTCAGAGGTTGCACTCCTCTGGATTAAGTGTCTTGCTCAAGGACATAATGGTGTCTCACAGTGGATTCGAACCCAAGTCTCTCACACCAAAGGCATGTCTTACCCACTGCACCATCACCACCACATAATCATTGGGGTTAAGTATTAATCTCACAGATAACAAAAGAAGAAATTTATTCAACTATAGCCAGACTAAAAGCCAGTGCGTAAAAAAACACACAACTTAAGATCATTTGCTGTGCACACAAAAAGATCCAGATTTAGGATAATAAACACAAATGGAGATATCTGTTTCTGCAACTTTTCTGAACGCCTCCAATATGTTGTACAGTTTAATCAGGAATTATATTAATACCTGCATGCAGTGCAATTTATTCTCATAAATAAGGTGAACAGGAGGACAAATTACGTTTAAATTTATGCTGTTTTCAGTCGCGCAAATACGAGAGTATAGTTTCCTATTGCCTACTGTTATCAGATGGTCATTGCCTTTTCAAGCCAAACACTATCCGCCAGCGTGTGGATATGATGTGCTGCTTGTAAAAACACATTATGGAAATATAACACTATTTTATTTTATTCATTTACAACAAGTCATATTTCTTTTAACTCATCGACAGCCTCGTTAAGTGAGTGGACTGTTTGTTAAGCCTAAATAAATGTTTAAACACGAAAGCGGAATGCATTTGGTTTACTCTCTTTTCAAACTGGGGACTCAAATTAATACCAGTGTCATCCCGTCAGTGTGTCCCCCTCCAGCCCGCGACATCACTACTCAGGAGGGATTTCTGTTCCTGCAGATCGGTTATAAAGGGGTGGAGCTCTGGAGTCCCATTTCCTCAAGCGTACATCACGCACAAGCGTTGCGTGAAACTGCATTTTTTACCCACCAAACAACATGCTTCAGCTTCACCAAAAGGAATATCAGTGTCACACTGAGGTACATTTTATTTTGTAGCTTTTCTGTCAGATTTTGCCTCCTTTTCTTCATGTAGTAAGTCCGTATTAATATTAATGAGGGGCGTTTCACTGAACATTTATAGGCAACTATGGGAGTTTGAAGGGTCAGACATTGAGCTCCCTCACATGCGCCACATTTCAAGTGGGTGTGGAAGTGTTTGGTTGTCCAATCATTAGCCAGGCAACTCATATCTAACAACCAGTCACTGATCCTCATTGGTTGTTCGGGTAACTCCTTCTCCTTTGCTTTTGTTCTTAATGATTTAACTTGACTACTTATGTTTTATTTTTCTCAAAGTGCAGAGGGTTTACAAGAGTGATATTGTTCCAGTGTCCTCTATATTCATGGTAATCTCTATAAACAGAAATCTGCATATAAATGCAGAATCTGTAGGCAAGGGACAAAATTTTAGTATCGGATGCATTGTGGTTCCTGTTGGTAGTCCATTTGTAGTCCGAGTAATATTGCCTAATCATGTTTAAG